>NC_064617.1:15027500-16277500 GCF_023898315.1 Schistocerca nitens | reverse complement strand
GCAGTTGTGTAGGTACATGATGAAAGAACCCCAGGATATCGTAAAGTTAATAGTTATTAAAAAACAGAAAATGAAACACCGATCATCGACCAGAAGAGTTAGCAAAGACATTAATTATGAATGTGCAGTAAGGCGCAGACAAATGAAAAAACATTTAATTATTTGTACAGTTTTTTTTTTCTTCCACACACTCTCTCATATATAGAAGGGAAATGAAGATATGCGATTTTAAATATGAAGTATTACGAGTTCTATGTATCATGTGTGTATATTGAACAACAGTATCAACTATTTTTAATTTATTGAAGTGAACTGAAAACAATATAAGGAGGTTTTTCTTGATTATAACAAGCGCCCATGTTCTCAGAGTCCACTGCCGGCAACTACAATTGAAATGTAAGCAGAGTCTGATAGCCAAGAAAAATTCAAACAAGCACAGAACATTTCTAATAATGCAATCATATTATATCCTACAAAAATGTGTTTTCATGTGAATATTCAATAACATTTAGTAATAATATTTTTATTTGTATTTTTTTATTTATTTTTTATTACTACAACACAATCACTTCATTCAGAATCAATACCATGCCTTGAATTATAAAGCATGTATAGGTTTTGACATGGATATCGTTACCGACTCTTGTGTGTGCCTGTAGAACCAAGGTTCGATTACACCTCTCTTCCTAAGACACATTGGTACCACTCACAAGAAAAACAAATGAAGCCCGCCCATCGATTGTGGATTTTTCGCTCAGTATTGCTTGGTGTCATCAGCATTCAGTTACTGGCGAAGTATTACTAATGGATGTGTGATAGATTCTCTGTAATCAGCAAGCTTATAAGGTATGTGTTGAGATGTGAAGTTACTGTGGTCAACATTCCGACATGTGCAAAGAATATGACGACTGCCGGTCATAACGGAGCAACAGATTTTATGTGGAAAATTGCTATTTCTATGCATCAATAGTCATAAGAGGGATGAATGATTATACATGGAAAGTTATGTCCAGTCACAAGAATGGTATGGATATTGATATTTTCGGAACCACAGTTGTCAGGAGGAGGCATTTCCGATACTTTGCTCATTGTCAGATGTCACCGGGTTAGGGCTACAATCGTAATATTTAATTGTAATTACACTTATAAATATGTGGTGGTTTCCTGGGACGATTCTGCCTGGTGAGCAGGTGTGTGAGGTAGTCAGTGACCAGAATGAATTGACATTTTGGGTTTAAGGCAGCAGCCGACACCAAGACTCCGAACCAGTCAGGCGAGAACTGGGCATGCAGTTGACCAAACCATGTCGCCCTCCGTTTGAGTGAATAGCGAGCTAATGCTCAGTATCTGTTGGGCGGCTTTCGTGATTCCATTTGTTGAGAGTATTTTCCTATTATAGGTGGAAATTTGAGAAGATTCAATACGGCAAGCATTAGCACTGGATGTATTGATAACATCCGAATTCCGACAACTCCAGGCATCATGGATACCCTCCACATCCTGGTGGTCCTCTCTGGTAGGCCGAGTCCAGCTGCAGACCAGGTGTGAGCATCGATACGCTTGTCCAAGATGTCAAGTAGCAGTGCTTGATATCTGACCTGGGCCATTGCGTGTGGACATCGGGACATGGGCGCATGAGATGTACGAGTGTTTCAGCGATCCCTGACGTCTAGCCATTACAACCACTACTACAGACTGGACCATGTTTTTACTGTGTCACATTTAGTGCTTCTCAAGACATCAAAGTAGACTCTGTCTTGCAGTGGTATTTGTTGTTGCCTCTGTCCTACCACGCAGTAGGCCCTTCCTCCTCCTCCTGAATGTAGTGAAGAGAACCAACTTAGGCATTCTATAGTGCTTTAAAAACCCATTCACACTGTCAACTTCCCGACTGAAATTTATTGTTTCTGATAGTGGTATTGTGAGCACGCATCTGTCCATCCTCTCCTGCAAATTGTGTAAGGACATAAGCACGTAACTGAGCTGATATTTTAAATTTTCAGCTACCTCCAACTTAATGGACTTCCTACCAAATGACCTAACTGTGCCTATATAGGAAAGAAAATCCAGAATTGGGAAGAGTAGGTTTTGCAAATTGGGCAGTTGTGGGATTGAATCCTGCCAAATGTATGAGTCCTAGTATCCACCAATAAGATGCAAGGAAAAATTGGCTGCATACAAAAGGTATCAATTTAATTAATTAGTTAATCAATCTGATGGAATGAGGGAATATTTTCAAGGCATCCATAACTGGGTGTTTACCAGGTATCCACTACATTGTTCAGAACGAAGGAGGGTTTAGTGTGACACATGACAGACACTACCTTCTACTTCTTGAATGTCTTTGTTCAATCCGTTACAGATTTCCATAGCAGTGGAAGTCTGGGCACAAAGGGATGTACAGACTATCAACGAGAGGTGAGGGGGCTGTGGAGGGAGCTGAAAGGATGGCAGGGATATCTTCGTCTTTCTGTGTTTGCGTACATTGGTTTAGACAAATAGGAAGCAACCAATTGAGACAGAGAGAGGGAGAGGCAGGAGGTGAGTCTGGTATCAAATTTCAACAGGGTGGCTACTATCTGATGCTTTGTTTGCGGAAGACTAGCATGGTCCCACTGCTGCGGCGGTCCCTGACCAGCGGCATGCATGGTGCAGTGTGATTGAGCCAGCAGTCAGTAATGTGATCGAGAGGGTTATTTTTTCCCATCAAATATGTTTAGCACAATCTGTGGCAGTGTAATTACATGTGGCGATCATAAAAATGCCATCTACTTAATGTATTTAACAAGGTCTGCATCTTACAAAGCAGCAAAAAATGGTGAGCTTTTCCCACCAAATAAGAGAGATCCAACCTCCATGCATTGAATTTTATACATAAACAATATATTCTCTGTCATGTAATTGACATGATTTCAATTTCATATCATGAGATCCTTCCTCTCGCACCCAGATTGAATCTTTCTTCTGCCAATTTCAATATTTGGGGGGGGGGGGGGGGGAGTGGGGGAGGGGAGAGGAGGGCTGAAGGATTTCCCAGGATGGGGAGGGAGTAATTAATTTTATATTAAAAGCAAGCTTGTATTGGTAAGGTGTAGGGGGATTGTTCTCAGGTTGGATTATCCTCATGGGGGCATAAATCAACCCTAGCAAAACAACATGTTAAGCTCATAAATCAATCAAGTTTGCCCTGAATCTATGCTTATTGCTCCTGATGTAGGAAACCTGCACTAATAAAATGCCCCAAAGCATAATTCGGCCTCCTACTCATGGATATACCCACATCATGCAGTATTAGTTGGTGGCAACTTTAATCTGCCGAGTACAGACTTGGCTGTTTATCGATTCACTGCAGGTGGTGTGTAGACACACTCTTATGCACTATTTCTGAACACACTTTCAGAAAACTGCCTTGAAAGTGTCATTATACAGACAGGGTTACCAATCATGATGTCATTATAGAGATGATGGTTACTAAAGAAGGCCAAGGGAGTATTTGTGCTAGAAGAAAGTACACGTTCCCCCCCTCCCACAATTGCTGGTACAAATTATTGAAAATGCAATGGTAACATTATAGTTAAGATTGTGCTGAATCATACATTAATTTTTGCGGTTGCTGTACTTCATTATTTCATAAACTGGTAACACAAATCTGAAAATTATAAACTAAAACAACATTGAGCTTTTAAATTTGTATGTCTGAGTTGTCTCACAATAATGTTTGTTGAAGTCACCCAGCGAGCTAACAGTGAAAGCAAATGGTAACTGATGATAAGTGCATTCAGTTTGCAAGTAAACAATGTTAAGTAACCACTGACATATTTTTAAGAATATAATTTTGAATAGAATTTACAACATTAAAAATATGTCTTTGCTCTAGAAATATTTTAAAACAATGATTTACCTAAATTAAAAGATTATAACGGATGTAGCTGAAGTATCTCATTTATGAGAATTTACTGGAATGTTGCTATGAAATTTCTCGAAAAAACCAACATGTACTTTGCCATTCTTTACAGTCAATGTCTTCAAATGTGTAATGAAAAGTGCAGCCTTATGTAACTTAGCCCTGCCCACCATGCTGTTACTGCTACACAACTGCATGTAGAGCCTACAACGTGGTCAAGCGTAAATGAACTCAGTAAATACAACAGGCAGAATAACCACCTAATCAGAAGATCAAACGATCCACTATTCAGAATAGAGTTCAAGACACCACTCTCACTTAAAGAAAGCAAATTGCCCTAACTGTTCAATACCTTGTTATTTGTAGCTGCAGAACACAATGTACGTACCGCATTCCTCAAGACAATAGCCACAATACCCTGAGGTAACTAAACTCGTGGAATACCTCCTAGTATTAAGTAAGCTACTGCTTTCCTTTCACGTTCTTCAGCTCATAACTGCAGTCTGGTTACCAGATAAGCTGGATACAACCTTCTGATTCCTGTGTTTTATCCCTCCTGCCTTCACCATTTCAAAAAGTGTGTTCCACTCAACACCGTCACCAGCTTCCTCTAAGTTTACAAATCTATATATTTATGTTTGCTTTCCTTTAACTTATGTTAGAAAATAAAGGTCAGTATTTCACATGTTCCTACATTTCTCCAGAACCAAAACTCATCTTACACAAATATACAGTCTTCTGCAAATTATTTGTGTCAGTATTTAGCAACCATGACATTGTAAAGTGATAATTTGGTAATATTACACCTTTTAGAATTATTACATTCTTCTTCAAGTCTGAAGGAATTTCCCCAGTCTCATATGTCTTGCACATCAGGTGCAATAGTTGTGTCATGACTGGCTCTATCAAGGATATCCATAATTCTGAGGGAATGACAGAATCTTCCGGCACCTTGTTTCCACTTTAGGTATTTCACTGCTCTGTCAAACTTTTCTCACAGTATCACCTCTCATATTTCATCTTCATTTACTTCCTCTTCCCTTCTTATCCTTTGCAGAGTCCATCTATATACACCTCACATTTTCATCTTTCTCTTCTTTGCTTAGTACTGTCTTGCTATCTGAACTCTTGATATTCATATTTTTACTTCTCTTTTCTCCGATGGTCTCTCTAATCCTCCACAAACGTACACACAAAATTCAAGCTTTCGCAACCAACGGTTGCTTCATCAGGAAAGAGGGAAGGAGAGGGAAAGACGAAAGGATGTGGGTTTTAAGGGAGAGGGTAAGGAGTCATTCCAATCCCGGGAGCGGAAAGACTTACCTTAGGGAGAAAAAAGTACAGGTATACACACACACACACACACACACACACACACACACACACACACACAATATTTGTAAAGGCCAAGAGTTTGGGCAGTGATGACAGTCGAGGTGGAAGTACAGAGGCAAAGATGTTGTTGAATGACAGGTGAGGTATGAGCGGCAGCAACTTGAAATTAGCGGAGGTTGAGGTCTGGTCGGTAACGAGAAGAGAGGATATACTGAAGGGCAAGTTCCCATCTCCGGAGTTCTGACAGGTTGGTGTTAGTAGGAAGTATCCAGATAACCCGGACGATGTAACACTGTGCCAAGATGTGCTGGCCGTGCACCAAGGCATGTTTAGCCACAGGGTGATCCTCATTACCAACAAACACTGTCTGCCTGTGTCCATTCATGTGAATGGACAGTTTGTTGCTGGTCATTCCCACATAGAAAGCTTCACAGTGTAGGCAGGTTAGTTGGTAAATCACATGGGTGCTTTCACACGTGGCTCTGCCTTTGATCGTGTACACCTTCCGGGTTACAGGACTGGAGTAGGTGGTGGTGGGTAAGTGCATGGGACAGGTTTTACACCGGGGGCGGTTCAAGGGTAGGAGCCATAGGGTAGGGAAGGTTTGTTTGGGGATTTCATAGGGATGAACTAAGAGGTTACGAAGGTTAGGTGGAAGGCGGAAAGACACTCTTGGTGGAGTGGGGAGGATTTCATGAAGGATGGATCTCATTTCAGGGCAGGACTTGAGGAAGTCGTATCCCTGCTGGAGAACCACATTCAGAGTCTGATCCAGTCCTGGAAAGTATCCTGTCACAAGTGGGGCACTTTCGTGGTTCCTCTGTGGGAGGTTCTGGGTTTGAGGGAATGAGGAAATGGCTCTGGTTATTTGCTTCTGTACCAGGTCGGGAGGGTAGTTGCGGGATGCGAAAGCTGTTTTCAGGTTGTTGGTGTAATGCTTCCGGGATTCCGGTCTGGAGCAGATTCGTTTGCCACGAAGACTTAGGCTGTAGGGAAGGGACCGTTTGATGTGGAATGAGTGGCAGCTGTCATAATGGAGGTACTGTTGCTTGTTGGTGGGTTTGATGTGGACAGACTTGTGAAGCTGGCCATTGGACAGATGGAGGTCAACGTCAAGGAAAGTGGCATGGGATTTGGAATAGGACCAGGTGAATCTGATGAAACAAAAGGAGTTGAGGTTGTAGAGGAAATTCTGGAGTTCTTCTTCACTGTGAGTCCAGATCATGAAGATGTCATCAATAAATCTGTACCAAACTTTGGGTTGGCAGGCCTGGGTAACCAAGAAGGCTTCCTCTAAGTGACACACAGGATCAACATAGCTCAACTTTAACCAACACTTTTTCGACTTTTTTCACACCAGATCTCCAGTTGCTTTCTAGTTCACCTTTATCTCTCCCCATATATTTTTATTTTCATTTTCATTTCAGCCTCATGTTACACTTTCCACCTTCTAATACCATGTCACCCTCACAACAATCCCACAACGACCCCATTAAGTTTTATTTATATTCCCTCTGCAAGCATGCCTTCGCCCTATCCAGATTACGCCCCCATATTTTATTTACTCAGGCTTGTCTGACATTTGGCATTAACCCCAAAGCCCTCACACTTAAAGTTCCCATCTCTGGCTACAACCCTTCTTTCCATCAGTCCCTATACCAGTTCGAAACTGAACAATCCATTGCCCTCACCCACTTAATCCTTCACCTACACATCAACTCAGCCAATGAACACACCTGTCAACTCCTATCCTTAATAAAATTCCTCAATCTTTCCTCTCCCACATCCACACCGGCTATTCAGAACATCCTCCTACAGGCCAACTGCAAATTAGAACAGGATGCCACCCTCCACCTCAAAAAACTAAACCAATCTCCTGGTTTCCCACCTCCGGAAAGGCAACTCACTCACCCTTCACAACCTTTCCAGCAAACCTCAACCTCCTCTCATTGCACACAGACCCAGTCTCTCCCATCTACTCAATCTCCCACTTCCAGCTCCACTCCCTCCAAAACCTCAAAATTCTAATCAACACAATCTGGAACCACAACATCCTAATTCAGTAGTTAACCTTTCCTCCAAACCTCTCTCCCAATCCGAAACCTCTGTCCTATCCAAAGGCCTCACCTTCAGCCCTACTCCCAGATTGAACCAAACAGCCCTCGTCAAAGATTTACTGTCCTACACTCGTACTCTCTGCTGGAAATATCACTTTGCCACGAAGAAAAATGATCCTAATCCTACTCCTAATGATTCAATTCCCCAAGACACTATCCAAATTGAACCCTGCCGTCCTCCATCACAGTTGGACCCACCTCCTCTTCCTCAAAATCACCCTCTCCAAACCTTCCAGGAATTTCTCAGTTCCAGCCTTGCCTCTCAGTCCTTCTTAAAAAACCTTAATCCTACTCCCAACATCACCACTGCTGAAGCCCAGGCTATCCATGATCTGAAGGCTGACCGATCCATCGTCATTCTTCCGGCGGACAAGGGTTCCACGATCGTGGTACTTGATCATCGGGAGTATGTGGCTGAGGGACTGCGTCAGCTTTCAGACAACACTACATACAAAGTTTTCCAAGGTAATCCCACTCCTGAAGTCCAGGTGGAGCTTCAAGGAATTCTCAGAATCTTAGGTCCCCTACAAAACCTTTCACCTGACTTCATCAACCTCCTGACCCCACCGACACCCCGCACCCCTACCTTCTACCTTCTTCCTAAAATTCACAAACCCAATCATCCTGGCTGCCCCATTGTAGCTGGTTACCAAGCCCCCACAGAACGTATCTCTGCCTACGTAGATCAACACCTTCAACCCATTACATGCAGTCTCCCATCCTTCATCAAAGACACCAACCACTTTCTCAAACGCCTGGAATCCTTACCCAATCTGTTACCCCCGGAAACCATCCTTGTAACCATTGATGCAACTTCCTTATACGCAAATATTCCACACGTCCAGGGCCTCGCTGCGATGGAGCACTTCCTTTCACGCCGATCACCTGCCACCCTACCTAAAACCTCTTTCCTCATTGCCTTAGCCAGCTTCATTCTGACTCCCAAATTCTTCACTTTCGAAGGCCAGACATATCAACAATTAAAAGGAACAGCCATGGGTACCAGGATGGCCCCCTCGTATGCCAACCTATTTATGGGTCACTTAGAGGAAGCCTTCTTGGTTACCCAGTCTTGCCACCCCAAAGTTTGGTACAGATTTATTGATGACATCTTCATGATCTGGACTCACAGTCAAGAAGAACTCCAGAATTTCCTCTACAACCTCAACTCCTTTTGTTCCATCAGATTCACCTGGTCCTACTCCAAATCCCATGCCACTTTCCTTGACGTTGACCTCCATCTGTCCAATGGCCAGCTTCACACGTCTGTCCACATCAAACCACCAACAAGCAACAGTACCTCCATTATAACAGCTGCCACCCATTCCACATCAAACGGTCCCTTCCCTACAACCTAGGTCTTCGTGGCAAACGAATCTGCTCCAGTCCGGAATCAATGAACCATTACACCAACAACCTGAAAACAGCTTTCCCAGCCCGCAACTACCCTCCCAACCTGGTACAGAAGCAAATTACCAGAGCCACTTCCTCATCCCCTCAAACGCAGAACCTCCCAGAGAAGAACCCCAAAAGTGCCCCACTTGTGACAGGATACATTACGGGACTGGATCAGACTCTGAATGTGGCTCTCCAGCAGGTTTACGACTTACTTTACGGGACTGGATCAGACTCTGAATGTGGTTCTCCAGCAGGGATACGACTTCCTCAAATCCTGCCCTGAAATGAGATCCATCCTTCATGAAATCCTCCCCACTCCACCAAGAGTGTCTTTCCGCCATCCACCTAACTTTCGTAACCTCTTGGTTCATCCCTATGAAATCCCCAAACCACCTTCCCTACCCTCTGGCTCCTACCCTTGTAACCGCCCCTGGTGTAAAACCTGTCCCATGCACTCACCCACCACCACCTACTCCAGTCCTGTAACCCGGAAGGTGTACACGATCAAAGGCAGAGCCACGTGTGAAAGCACCCACGTGATTTACCAACTGACCTGCCTACACTGTGATGCATTCTATGTGGGAATGACCAGCAACAAATTGTCCATTCGCATGAATGGACACAGGCAGACAGTGTTTGTTGGTAATGACGATCACCCTGTGGCTAAACATGCCTTGGTGCACGGCCAGCACATCTTGGCACAGTGTTACACCGTCCGGGTTATCTGGATACTTCCCACTAACACCAACCTGCCAGAACTCCGGAGATGGGAACTTGCTCTTCAATATATCCTCTCTTCCCGTTACCCACCAGGCCTCAATCTCCGCTAATTTCTAGTTGCCGCCACTCATACCTCACCTGTCATTCAACAACATCTTTGCCTCTGCACTTCCGCCTCGACTGACATCTCTGCCCAAACTCTTTGTCTTTAAATATGTCTGCTTGTGTCTGTATATGTGTGGATGGATATGTGTGTGTGTGCGAGTGTATACCCGTCCTTTTTTCCTCCTAAGATAAGTCTTACCGCTCCTGGGATTGGAATGACTCCTTACCCTCTCCCTTAAAACCCACATCCTTTCGTCTTTCCCTCTCCTTCCCTCTTTACTGATGAGGCAACAGTTTGTTGCGAAAGCTTGAATTTTGTGTGTATGTTTGTGTGTCTATCGACCCGCCAGCGCTTTCGTTTGGTAAGTCACACACACACACACACACACATACACTCCTGGAAATTGAAATAAGAACACCGTGAATTCATTGTCCCAGGAAGGGGAAACTTTATTGACACATTCCTGGGGTCAGATACATCACATGATCACACTGACAGAACCACAGGCACATAGACACAGGCAACAGAGCATGCACAATGTCGGCACTAGTACAGTGTATATCCACCTTTCGCAGCAATGCAGGCTGCTATTCTCCCATGGAGACGATCGTAGAGATGCTGGATGTAGTCCTTTGGAACGGCTTGCCTTGCCATTTCCACCTGGCGCCTCAGTTGGACCAGCGTTCGTGCTGGACGTGCAGACCACGTGAGACGACGCTTCATCCAGTCCCAAACATGCTCAATGGGGGACAGATCTGGAGATCTTGCTGGCCAGGGTAGTTGACTTACACCTTCTAGAGCACGTTGGGTGGCACGGGATACATGCGGACGCGCATTGTCCTGTTGGAACAGCAAGTTCCCTTGCCGGTCTAGGAATGGTAGAACGATGGGTTCGATGACGGTTTGGATGTACCGCGCACTATTCAGTGTCCCCTCGACGATCACCAGTGGTGTACGGCCAGTGTAGGAGATCGCTCCCCACACCATGATGCCAGGTGTTGGCCCTGTGTGCCTCGGTCGTATGCAGTCCTGATTGTGGCGCTCACCTGCACGGCGCCAAACACGCATACGACCATCATTGGCACCAAGGCAGAAGCGACTCTCATCGCTGAAGACGACACGTCTCCATTCGTCCCTCCATTCACGCCTGTCGTGACACCATTGGAGGCGGGCAGCACGATGTTGGGGCGTGAGTGGAAGACGGCCTAACGGTGTGCGGGACCATAGCCCAGCTTCATGGAGACGGTTGCGAATGGTCCTCGCCGATACCCCAGGAGCAACAGAGTCCCTAGTTTGCTGGGAAGTGGCGGTGCGGTCCCCTACGGCACTGCGTAGGATCCTACGGTCTTGGCGTGCATCCGTGCGTCGCTGCGGTCCGGTCCCAGGTCGACGGGCACGTGCACCTTCCGCCGACCACTGGCGACAACATCGATGTACTGTGGAGACCTCACGCCCCACGTGTTGAGCAATTCGGCGGTACGTCCACCCGGCCTCCCGCATGCCCACTATACGCCCTCGCTCAAAGTCCGTCAACTGCACATACGGTTCACGTCCACGCTGTCGCGGCATGCTACCAGTGTTAAAGACTGCGATGGAGCTCCGTATGCCACGGCAAACTGGCTGACACTGACGGCGGCGGTGCACAAATGCTGCGCAGCTAGCGCCATTCGACGGCCAACACCGCGGTTCCTGGTGTGTCCGCTGTGCCGTGCGTGTGATCATTGCTTGTACAGCCCTCTCGCAGTGTCCGGAGCAAGTATGGTGGGTCTGACACACCGGTGTCAATGTGTTCTTTTTTCCATTTCCAGGAGTGTGTGTGTATATATATATATATATATATATATATATATATATATATATATATATATATATATATATATATATATATATATATATAAAGATGATGTGACTTACCAAACGAAAGTGCTGGCAGGTTGATAGACACACAAACAAACACAAACATACACACAAAATTCTAGCTTTCGCAACCAACGGTTGCTTCATCAGGAAAGAGGGAAGGACAGGGAAAGACGAAATGATGTGGGTTTTAAGGGAGAGGGTAAGGAGTCATTCCAATCCCGGGAGCGAAAAACTTACCTCAGTGGGAAAAAAGGACAGGTATACACTCGCACACACACCCATATCCAACCACACATACACAGACACAAGCAGACATTTGTAAAGGCAAAGAGATTCGACAGAGATGTCAGTCGAGGCGGAAGTAGAGGCAAAGATGTTGTTGAAAGACAGGTGAGGTATGAGCGGCGGCAAATTGAAATTAGCAGAGATTGAGGCCTGGCGGATAACGAGAAGAGAGGATATACTGAAGGGCAAGTTCCCATCTCCGGAGTTCTGACAGGTTGGTGTTAGTGGGAAGTATCCAGATATCCCGGATGGTGTAACACTGTGCCAAGATGTGCTGGCCGTGCACCAAGGCATGTTTAGCCACAGGGTGATCCTCATTACCAACAAACACTGTCTGCCTGTGTCCATTCATGCGAATGGACAGTTTGTTGCTGGTCACTGCCACATAGAAAGCTTCACAGTGTAGGCAGGTCAGTTGGTAAATCACATGGGTGCTTTCACACGTGGCTCTGCCTTTGATCGTGTACACCTTCCGGGTTACAGGACTGGAGTAGGTGGTGGTGGGAGTATAGAACGAAAGTGCTGGCAGGTCGATAGACACACAAACAAACACAAACATACACACAAAATTCTAGCTTTCGCAACCAACGATTGCTTCATCAGGAAAGAGGGAAGGAGAGGGAAAGACGAAATGATGTGGGTTTTAAGGGAGAGGGTAAGGAGTCATTCCAATGCCGGGAGCAGAAAGACTTACCTTAGGGAGACAAAAGGAGAGGTATACACTCGCGCACACACACACATATCCATCCGCATATACACAGACACAAGCAGACATTTTTAGATATATTTTTCCCACGTGGAATGTTTCCCTATATACACTCCTGGAAATGGAAAAAAGAACACATTGACACCGGTGTGTCAGACCCACCATACTTGCTCCGGACACTGCGAGAGGGCTGTACAAGCAATGATCACACGCACGGCACAGCGGACACACCAGGAACCGCGGTGTTGGCCGTCGAATGGCGCTAGCTGCGCAGCATTTGTGCACCGCCGCCGTCAGTGTCAGCCAGTTTGCCGTGGCATACGGAGCTCCATCGCAGTCTTTAACACTGGTAGCATGCCGCGACAGCGTGGACGTGAACTGTATGTGCAGTTGACGGACTTTGAGTGAGGGCGTATAGTGGGCATGCGGGAGGCCGGGTGGACGTACCGCCGAATTGCTCAACACGTGGGGCGTGAGGTCTCCACAGTACATCGATGTTGTCGCCAGTGGTCGGCGGAAGGTGCACGTGCCCGTCGACCTGGGACCGGACCGCAGCGACACACGGATGCACGCCAAGACCGTAGGATCCTACGCAGTGCCGTAGGGGACCGCACCGCCACTTCCCAGCAAATTAGGGACTCTGTTGCTCCTGGGGTATCGGCGAGGACCATTCGCAACCGTCTCCATGAAGCTGGGCTATGGTCCCGCACACCGTTAGGCCGTCTTCCACTCACGCCCCAACATCGTGCTGCCCGCCTCCAATGGTGTCACGTCAGGCGTGAATGGAGGGACGAATGGAGACGTGTCGTCTTCAGCGATGAGAGTCGCTTCTGCCTTGGTACCAATGATGGTCGTATGCGTGTTTGGCGCCGTGCAGGTGAGCGCCACAATCAGGACTGCATACGACCGAGGCACACAGGGCCAACACCTGGCATCATGGTGTGGGGAGCGATCTCCTACACTGGCCGTACACCACTGGTAATCGTCAAGGGGACACTGAATAGTGCACGGTACATCCAAACCGTCATCGAACCCATCGTTCTACCATTCCTAGACCGGCAAGGGAACTTGCTGTTCCAACAGGACAATGCACGTCCGCATGTATCCCGTGCCACCCAACGTGCTCTAGAAGGTGTAAGCCAACTACCCTGGCCAGCAAGATCTCCGGATCTGTCCCCCACTGAGCATGTTTGGGACTGGATGAAGCGTCGTCTCACGCGGTCTGCACGTCCAGCACGAACGCTGGTCCAACTGAGGCGCCAGGTGGAAATGGCATGGCAAGCCGTTCCACAGGACTACAACCAGCATCTCTACGATCGTCTCCATGGGAGAATAGCAGCCTGCATTGCTGCGAAAGGTGGATATACACTGTACTAGTGCCGACATTGTGCATGCTCTGTTGCCTGTGTCTATGTGCCTGTGGTTCTGTCAGTGTGATCATGTGATGTATCTGACCCCAGGAATGTGTCAATAAAGTTTCCCCTTCCTGGGACAATGAATTCACGGTGTTCTTATTTCAATTTCCAGGAGTGTATATATATATAAAAAAACAAAGATGATGTGACTTCCAAATGAAAGTGCTGGCAGGTCGACAGACACACACACACACACACACACACACACACACACACACACATATATAATGGAGGGCGTTTACAAATGTCTGCTTGTGACTGTGTATGTGCGGGTGGATATGTGTATGTGTGCGCGCGAGTGTATACCTGTCCTTTTTTCCCCCTAAGGTAAGTCTTTCCGCTCCCGGGATTGGAATGACTCCTTACCCTCTCCTTTAAAACCCACATCCTTTCATCTTTCCCTCTCCTTCCCTCTTTCCTGAAGAAGCAACTGTTGGTTGCAAAAGCTTGAATTTTGTGTGTATGTTTGTGTTTGTTTGTGTGTCTATCGACGTGCCAGCGCTTTCGTTTGGTAAGTCACATCATCTTTGTTTTTAGATGTATTTTTTTCCCACGTGGAATGTTTCCCTCTATTGCTTTGCACTTGTCCTCTGTTCATATTTTGCATTTTCTGCCAGTCTTATTTTTTAAATATCTGTATTCCATTTCACCTTCAGCTGCTGCATTTATATACACTCCTGGAAATTGAAATAAGAACACCGTGAATTCATTGTCCCAGGAAGGGGAAACTTTATTGACACATTCCTGGGGTCAGATACATCACATGATCACACTGACAGAACCACAGGCACATAGACACAGGCAACAGAGCATGCACAATGTCGGCACTAGTACAGTGTATATCCACCTTTCGCAGCAATGCAGGCTGCTATTCTCCCATGGAGACGATCGTAGAGATGCTGGATGTAGTCCTTTGGAACGGCTTGCCTTGCCATTTCCACCTGGCGCCTCAGTTGGACCAGCGTTCGTGCTGGACGTGCAGACCGCGTGAGACGACGCTTCATCCAGTCCCAAACATGCTCAATGGGGGACAGATCTGGAGATCTTGCTGGCCAGGGTAGTTGACTTACACCTTCTAGAGCACGTTGGGTGGCACGGGATACATGCGGACGTGCATTGTCCTGTTGGAACAGCAAGTTCCCTTGCCGGTCTAGGAATGGTAGAACGATGGGTTCGATGACGGTTTGGATGTACCGCGCACTATTCAGTGTCCCCTCGACGATCACCAGTGGTGTACGGCCAGTGTAGGAGATCGCTCCCCACACCATGATGCCGGGTGTCTGCCCTGTGTGCCTTGGTCGTATGCAGTCCTGATTGTGGCGCTCACCTGCACGGCGCCAAACACACATACGACCATCATTGGCACCAAGGCAGAAGCGACTCTCATCGCTGAAGACGACACGTCTCCATTCGTCCCTCCATTCACGCCTGTCACGACACCACTGGAGGCGGGCTGCACGATGTTGGGGCGTGAGCGGAAGACGGCCTAACGGTGTGCGGGACCGTAGCCCAGCTTCATGGAGACGGTTGCGAATGGTCCTCGCCGATACCCCAGGAGCAACAGAGTCCCTAGTTTGCTGGGAAGTGGCGGTGCGGTCCCCTACGGCACTGCGTAGGATCCTACGGTCTTGGCGTGCATCCGTGCGTCGCTGCGGTCCGGTCCCAGGTCGACGGGCACGTGCACCTTCCGCCGACCACTGGCGACAACATCGATGTACTGTGGAGACCTCACGCCCCACGTGTTGAGCAATTCGGCGGTACGTCCACCCGGCCTCCCGCATGCCCACTATACGCCCTCGCTCAAAGTCCGTCAACTGCACATTCGGTTCACGTCCACGCTGTCGCGGCATGCTACCAGTGTTAAAGACTGCGATGGAGCTCCGTATGCCACGGCAAACTGGCTGACACTGACGGCGGCGGTGCACAAATGCTGCGCAGCTAGCGCCATTCGACGGCCAACACCGCGGTTCCTGGTGTGTCCGCTGTGCCGTGCGTGTGATCATTGCTTGTACAGCCCTCTCGCAGTGTCCGGAGCAAGTATGGTGGGTCTGACACACCGGTGTCAATGTGTTCTTTTTTCCATTTCCAGGAGTGTAGTTTCTCCTTTCATCAGTTAAATCAATAACTCCTGTATTACTCAAGATTTCTACTAAGTGTTGTCTTTTGACCTATTTGATCCACTGCTATCTTCACTATTTCACCTGTCAAAGCTAGTTATTCATTTTCTATTGTAGTCCCTTCCCCAGGTTCAGTTAAATATCGCCTAATATTCCCTCTGAAACTCTCCATAATCTCCATTTCTTTCAATCCAGGTTTGATCTCCAAATTACTGCCCTTTTGCATTTTCTTCAGCTTTAACTTACATCTCATAAGCAATAAATTATGGATTTCCAGCATGCTGGGTTAATAAAAGGATGGCATGTATTAACCAGTTTGATTAGAAAACAGTCACAGCTGCAAAATGCAGTTCTGTTTACTTAATTGATGACCAGTTTCAGGTATCGGAATCCATTCTCAAATCATCCATATGAAAAATGGCATATCCATGATAGCACATAAGCCGTCTTAATATTGTACAAACTTGTGCTTGAGTTAAGTTTTTCAGTTTGGCCTGCCAGTTGTCACTGAAAAACTTGCACAATATTGTCACTGAAAAACTTTCACAATATTAATATAGTGGAGTACACCATTTTTTTCTGTTTGGATGATTTGGGAATGGGTTCTTCCAGTTTAAAATCTCTGTCTCGGGTTGGGTTGTTTTGGGGAAGGAGACCAGACAGCGTGGTCGTCAGTCTCATCGGATTAGGGAAGGACGGGGAAGGAAGTCGGCCGTGCCCTTTGAAAGTAACCATCCCGGCATTTGCCTGGAGCGATTTAGGGAAATCACGGAAAACCTGAATCAGGATGGCCGGACGCGGGATTGAACCGTCGTCCTCCCGAATGCGAGTCCAGTGTCTAACCACTGCGCATTCTCGCTCAGTTCTCTCTGTCTTGTCATCACATAATCGCCTTCCAGTGTCGCCAGGTCTGATCCACATATATAACTTTCTTACACGATTATATCTAAAAACAAAGATGGTGTGACTTACCGAACGAAAGCGCTGGCAGGTCGATAGACACACAAACAAACACAAACATACACACAAAATTCAAGCTTTCGCAACAAACTGTTGCCTCATCAGGAAAGAGGGAAGGAGAGGGAAATACGAAAGGATGTGGGTTTTAGGGGAGAGGGTAAGGAGTCATTCCAATCCCGGGAGTGGAAAGACTTACCTTAGGGGGAAAAAAGGACGGGTATACACTCGCACACACACACACACACACATATCCATCCACACATATACAGACACAAGCAGACATCTCACAAGCAGACAAATATGTCTGCTTGTGAGATGTCTGCTTGTGAGATGTCTGCTTGTGTCTGTATATGTGTGGATGGATATGTGTGTGTGTGTGTGCGCGCGAGTGTATACCCGTCCTTTTTTCCCGCTAAGGTAAGTCTTTCCACTCCCAGGATTGGAATGACTCCTTACCCTCTCCCCTAAAACCCACATCCTTTCGTCTTTCCCTCTCCTTCCCTCTTTCCTGATGAGGCAACAGTTTGTTGCGAAAGCTTGAATTTTGTGTGTGTGTTTGTGTTTGTTTGTGTGTCTATCGACCTGCCAGCGCTTTCGTTCGGTAAGTCACACCATCTTTGTTTTTAGATATATTTTTCCCACGTGGAATGTTTCCCTCTATTATATTTCTTACACGATTCTTACATAAGGTGTTAGCGATTATTAAATTATGCTCTGGGCGATGTACTGATTGAATAGCATCAAGGATAGGCTACAACCATGTCACACTCCTCAACTACTACTTTCTTTTCATGTCCTTCAACTCTTTATAATCACAGAAATAATGCTTATGATGCTCTAAGTGCCAGACAGACCAAAGGTGTCTTCACATGATCGCCGTGCAAAAGACACACTTATCTTTTAGCCCCTTATGTGTAGACATGGTATTTGCTGTAAATGTTACTCAAGTACAAAACACCGATGTCAACATTCTGGTAGAATATGATTTTGACTGTTAACTGAAGAATGATTACAAGTTTAATGAATAAAGGAGAGTCCAGAACATAATAAGAACAATATGGAAAGGGTAGATTACAACTCACCACATACAGGAGGGACACCGATAGGTACAATGAACTGCTAAAATATTTAAGCTTTAGGACACAGTCCTCCTTCGGAAACAGAACTCACACGCAATGGAAAATCCTGGATGGACTGTAACAATATTATGCAAAGGATAGTTGCTACTCACCATATAGCGGAGATGCTGAGTCACTGATAGCCATAAGAAAAAGATTATCGGAAAGTGAGCTTTCAGCTAACAAGGCCTTTGTTGCAAATAGATTCCCTCCCCCCCCCCCCCCCCCACCCACCCACACACACAAACACAAACCCCTAGTCTCTGTCTCTGGCAGTTGAAACCAGATTGCAAACAGCAGCGCACAATGGGAGAGGCAGACAGATGGTGGGGGGTAATGAGGGGGCTGGGGCGGGGAGGGTGAGGGGATAGGAGGGTAAGGGTGAGAACACAGAAAGTGTTGCTTTTGGGAGCACACAGGTATGAGGTGGAGAGAGGGAGGGGCAACTAGGTGCAATCAGCAAATTAGATGGAGGGGGGAAGGGACTGGGGGGGGGGGGGGAGTGCGGAAAAGGAGAGAAGTAAAAAGACATGGTGCATTGGCCGAATGGAGTGCTGTGTAGTGCTGCTGGAATGGGAACAGTGAAGGAGCAAGACGGATAAGGACAATGGCTACTGAAGGTTGAGGCCAGGAGGGATACTGGAAAATAGGATGGATATTGCAAGGAGAGTTTCCAGCTGCACAGTTCAGAAAAGCTGGTGTTGCTGGGAAGGATCCAGATAGGCACAGGCTGTGAAGCAATCATTGAAATGAAGAATGTCATGTTGGGCAGTATGCTCAGCAATGGGGTGGTCCGGTTGTTTCTTGGCCACAGTTCACTGGGGCCATTCATACAAACATACAGCTTGTTGGTTGTCATGCCCATGAAAATGCAGCACACCATCCAGGATGCCCCACTGTGGCCAGTTAGTGTGCCCTCACTAAGAGAATCTCTGCTCTTGTAGACCAACACCTTCAGCCTACTACCCACAACCAATCCTCCTAAGTGAAAGGTACAAACCATTTCCTCCACCAACTCTCCACAATTCCTTTACCACATCATGTCCTGCTCATCATTATTGATGCTACCTCCCTTTACACTAACATCCCTAACCCCAATGGCCTTACTGTTACTAAATGCTACCTTTCCCAATGGTCAATGGAATCCCAAACCAACAACCTCCTTCCTAGTCACCATAATCAACTGTATCTTCACCCACAATTACTTCTCCTTTGAAAGCATTACCTACAAATATGGGATACAGCTATGGGCACACACATAACACCATCCTACGCCAACCTATTCATCAGCCTTGTAAGGTGTAGGGAAACAGCCTACTCACGCCGTAGTAAATTCACATCAGTCTTTCCATTGTGTGCCAGCCAGTCCGTTGTAACTAGCTCTGACGTCATAAATGTTGCGCAATACTTTTAAAATAAAATAAATAACCTGAAATGTTTCTAGCATGTCAGGAGTAATACTAAATTAATATGTGTTGAATATCAGTTCGATAACTTTAGCCATTTTCAAAATTTGGATGTTTTTCTGTAAAAATCATTGGCGCAACAGAAAAGAGCTAGAGAATTAAAAATTTATATTTAGATCCCTTTTTCATAATTATTTAATAGAAACAGTACTCTGGATCTCACAAATTAAGATTTTAGTTGAAATTCATGATTTTCTGATTTTGTCTTAAAAAATTAAGGAAGCAAGATAGATTAAGTAGGCTAATAAATAAGGCTAGGATGTTTATATTTAAGTAGAATGGAGATCCACTATAACCATAAAGATGTGAGAAGTTTCATGTGAATAACTATAAAACTATAGCGATAGCGTATCTCCAAAGGGCCAGAGCTCGTCTACTGCGTGCAGTGTAATTAAATTATTTCTCTCGCCCAAAATATTTAACTTAGCCACGTCAAACTTTTATTATGATTACTTACCTGTGTGTTGAATGCACATTTAAATTGAGAGCTTCATCGGCCATCAGCAAAAGAAGCTAGGATTTATTCAATAACTTAATGTGGTGCATTACTAGCCCAGCGGCTAGTCGGGAGAGCCGATTTGATCAGGCGTTCCCTTATGCCGGTATTGCACTATCAAATTTCTTTGTCCAATATCTTTGTCAAAGATATTTGATAGTGTAATAGGGACTTTGTCAAATGTCGTCCAATATTTGATCAAATCTAGGGCCTCGCTGTATGTTTGATCAAAGAAACCGCTTGTCTTCTGTTCACTGCAATGTGACATGTTACCACATGGAGCGCTAGCATCGCTGCAGCGTTCTGTCGTCTGTAGTGTTTTTATAACCATTGCCGGTAAATACAATTGGTGTGTGCCGACAACTACAAAATTAATAAAGATGTCTGAAGCTGATGAGACGCTTTACAACGTGAGGCACCCTGAATACAAAAATAGATTAAGAAGATTGGATACCTGACCTGACCTGACCTAACCTGACCTAACCTAACCTAACCTAACATAACATAACCCTCTCCTGTAGCAAGGAATCGGAGTGTTACAGTGAGCCTGTCTTCTGAAGATGTAGCAGTTCTTAAGTGAATATTGTGCTTTGTGATATGAGGATACACTTCATTGAGCACATACAGAAATGTATGCTCATCCATTCTTAAGTAATTGATGTACGACTTGACGTCTTCCACTGTATGCTCACGTAACAAGTTTTGTTGAATGCTTTTATCGTGTCGTCGTAAAACCCACGGCTTCACCCAGATTAGATTAGTTTTTCGTTCCATAGATCTGTGCTGAGGAGATCCTCGTGGATGTGGAACATGTCGATTTTTTTTAAGCTGAAATAACAATACTAATAGTATGAATAAATACAATACACCATTTGTTTCTATTAAAAATTTCGCCAATGGAGTAGAAGGAGTTGGCCAGTAGTAAGTTTTTCAGGCTCCTTTTAAACTGATCTTTATTTCTAACTAAATTTTTTATGTTTCCTGGCAAATTATTGAAGATGAGTGTTCCTAAGTAGTGGACCCCTTTTTGAACTAAAGTAAGTGCTTTCAAGTCCTTGTGCAGATCATTTTTGTTCCTGGTATTGTATGTATGAACTGAGTTGTTTGTTGGAAAAAGAGATATATTATTTACGACAAATTTCATTAAGAAGTAAATATACTGAGAGGCAGTAGTTAGTATATCCAGTTCTTTGAAGAGGTTTCTGTAGGACGTCCGTGAATTTACTCCACAAATAATACGTATTACACGCTTTTGGACTCTGAAAACTTTTGTTTGACTTCCAAGATTTACCCCAAAATATTATCCCATATGACATTATGGAATGAAAGTAGGCAAAGTATGCAAGCTTTTTCATTTTTATGTTGCCTATGTCTGCTAACACTCGAATTGCAAATACAGATTTGTTAAGGCCTTTCTGCAGTTCTGTGGTGTGCTCCTACCAACTGAATTTATTATAAAGTTGTAATCCCAGGACTTTATAGACTGTCAACCTCGTATGTATGGTTCCATTTTTCCCCCACTTCTTTTCCGCATGTGCACACAATGCAATTGGGGTACGTACAACTGCTGCGGTTAATAACAAGTTGTTGTCAGCCATCTTGGTTCAAATGGCTCTGAGCACTATGCGACTTAACTTCTGAGGTCATTAGTCGCCTAGAACTTAGAACTAATTAAACCTAACTAACCTAAGGACATCACACACATCCATGCCCGAGGCAGGATTCGAACCTGCGACCGTAGCAGTCACGCGGTTCCAGACTGAAGCGCCTTTAACCGCACGGCCACACCGGCCGGCTCAGCCATCTTGAACTCTGACGAAAAATTTGATGACAGTGTAATACCCCTTCTAGCGCTACGTCAAAGATCTTTGTCAAATATATTGGACGGAATATTGGATCACATCTTTGATCAAATCTTTGACAAAGAAATTTGATAGTGTAATACCGGCCTTAGCCGTCCGCACCGCGGCTTTATATATAAGAACGCTGCGCAAGGAAGCAAGGCCCCAGTTCTCTCCAGACGCTGAATAACACACCATCTGTGTCAGGAGTCGCGTCACGTCGGTATCATTGCTATAAACGGCCTCCGATGCCGTAGTAAGTTACTCGGAATACGCGTAACCATGAAATCATTTTCGAGTGAAGTGTTAATTCTGGGATGATTTTAATTATCTAGCTTCAGGTTGCGTATGTCGTATTTTCACATGCCGTCGCGGGACAGACATTCTACCATTATTTAGCGTAGCGTTTGATGAACTAATCATCAAATTATGGCGAGCATTCATTTAAACATTTAATTTGGACAGTTATACTTGCATCAGTGCATGAGACTCTGAACTGCTCTGTTAGTCAGATTGTGTGGATTCTTTTGTTCTCATCTGTAACTTTCAGAATACAGAGAAATTTAGAAAATCGTATTTTGATTATGAATCCCAGTCATTCTCCTAATTTCTCAGAGCTATAAGCTGCAGCTATAAGTGTATTCTCAGATGAAGTGGGCCCTAGGAATTCTAATTACAGGCTTCACGTTTTGCTAATCACTTTCTGGTTGCCAATATTGTAGTTAGAGATCCAGTGTTGAGAATGGTGAAAGACAGCATAAATAACATTCTAAATAATAGGAACATTTTAACAACAATTATTCCACCAGCCGCCCCACATATGGTGCATCGGCCGGGAAATAAACTGAGTAAAAGTGAAAGTGATTTTTAACTATTTGGATTTGCGAGTGAAACGCGACACGCAACTGAGCATAGAACAGTGAATGTGTTACGTGCATATGTGGACGACGCAATTGGATTAACAACGCCTCTGGATTGACGGAGCTGGCACTGAGTCTAGCGGCGCAGCCGGCATCGAGAGAAGCCAGTTTCGCCTCACTGCAGTCATTCGCCGGAGCAGCCAGAGCCGCGCCTGCAGTTGCGGGCCACGCAAACACAACAGCCGTCGGAGTGCCGTCTGCAATTCAGCGAGCTGCGTCGCATCAGTAATCCTGGTACACCACGCCGGCAACGCCATACGTCGTGCAGAAGGAACTAAGTTAAGTGAAAAGCTGTTAAAAATTTTACTAACCTGCACTAAAAGACTGTCGGCGATGGAACCGCCAAAAGACACTGAGGTTAAACTTAAATCAGAACCTATGTCTGTTGAGGGGACTGTAAATCCAGACAACGGTTCAAGTGTAAATATGCATGAAAGTAGTAATGTTAAAGTGAAATATGAAGGATTGTCACCTGATAGTAGTGTGGGAAAGGGCAATGATTCAATAATAGAGACCCCTGTAGTAAAGCAGAAATCAGAAATTAATTTATTGGATGATAGTTTATCTGACTTCCCCCATGAACCATGGACCTTGCCGTTGGTGGGGAGGCTTGCGTGCCTCAGCGATACAGATGGCCGTACCGTAGGTGCAACCACAACGGAGGGGTATCTGTTGAGAGGCCAGACAAACATGTGGTTCCTGAAGAGGGGCAGCAGCCTTTTCAGTAGTTGCAGGGGCAACAGTCTGGATGATTGACTGATCTGGCCTTGTAACATTAACCAAAAAGGCCTTGCTGTGCTGGTACTGCGAACGGCTGAAAGCAAGGGGAAACTACAGCCGTAATTTTTCCTGAGGACATGCAGAGTGTAGCCATGTATGGAAGTGAAACATGGACGATAACCAGTTTGGACAAGAAGAGAATAGAAGCTTTCGAAATGTGGTGCTACAGAAGAATGCTGAAGATAAGGTGGGTAGATCACGTAACTAATGAGGAGGTATTGAATAGGATTGGGGAGAAGAGAAGTTTGTGGCACAACTTGACTAGAAGAAGGGATCGGTTGGTAGGACAAGTTTTGAGGCATCAAGGGATCACAAATTTAGCATTGGAGGGCAGCGTGGAGGGTAAAAATCGTAGAGGGAGACCAAGAGATGAATACACTAAGCAGATTCAGAAGGATGTAGGTTGCAGTAGGTACCGGGAGATGAAGAAGCTTGCACAGGATAGAGTAGCATGGAGAGCTGCATCAAACCAGTCTCAGGACTGAAGACCACAACAACAACAGTTTATCTGATGAGTTAAAAACGAAACCACCATCAGAAGTGGTAGAGTTTAAACAGGAGAAGTTAAATATGACTGATCAATCAGAAGTTTCGTTTAGTTTTGATGATTCTGGTGTTGGAGCTAGTTTTTCGCCACCTGAGTGTGAAAAGAAACCAGCTAGTGAGCAACCCAAAGATACTGGGGCTATTGATTTAAATGTTATATTACAAGCAATAGCTGCCAGTAATGCAAAAATGACAGCTGAATTAAAGTCTCAAATTGTGGCCAGCCAAACAAATTTTAATAAACGGTTTGAGGCAATGGACAATAAATTAGAATCCAATAATGCTGAATTAAAGTATGAGATTGTGGCCAGCCAAACTAATTTTAATAAACGATTGGAGGTAATGGATGATACCTTCAACGCTGGTTGCAATAAGTTGAAAGAGGATCTAGACAGGTTGAATTATAAAAATGATTACAATCATGAGGATATTAAGAAAAAGGTTGCTCAACAATTTTCTGAAATGTATAAAACAGTAAAATCCGAAGTTGCTGCGGTTCGCAAAGACTTCCAAATGGAAGATGCGAAGCTGGAGCACAAGTTAACAGAAAAGATCGAGGCGGAATCTGAACTGTGCTCAGATAGATTTAAAGATGTTAATATAAAAGTAAACATATGTCAAGCAGAAGTAGACGCAATCAAAACTGATACTAATCATATTGTGCAAAGAGTAGATAATGTTGAAATGAAAGTAGAAAATATTAGTACTAACATTGCTAACATTGAGAGTAAAGTAGCTTCAGTAACTTCTGGTAATGGTAGTATACAACAAGTTCTAGCTGCAAACGCCGCTTTTATCGGGTGTCAGCAGTTCTTGCGGTTCGATCCAGATAAAAATATCCACCCGCTAGATTTCTGGAACGATTTTGAAGATGTGATTCCACCAACTTGGTCTGAACGAGAGAAAATCTCATTTATTAGAAGCCATTTAGCAGGTGACGCCATGCGTTGGTCAGCTGATGTTATGTTGAAGTGTAAAACATTAGCAGAATTTAAAACAGCTTTCATTAATGAATATTGGTCTAGTAATAAGCAAAATGAAGTGTTGAGAGAATTTTGGAGTGGAAAACGCTTCAGTGCAGGCAAGGAATCTATTAAAGAGTTTGCTAGGTCATAGATCTCACGTTTGTCACATTTGGCTGAAAAGCTGAAACCTGAAATGATAATACTAGGTCTTGAAGCCAAACTGCCATGGTATTGACAAACTAGAATTATATCTGCCCCTAGAGACAATCTTGATCGTTTCATTGAATATTTGGAACGTGTAGAGCGTGTGGCTGCCAATGAGGAGCAAGCACGTAATAACAGAAATGCGAATAACAATAGTAGTAATTTTAAGAACGAGCAGAATGGCAACGTAAACATCAGAACAGTAGGTGTTTGCCATCCTAAGAGAGGTAGGAATGAGAGAAATAATTATCAGAACCAACAATGGCATCCAAATGATAATAATTTTGTTCCAAACAAAATTATACAGGTAAACAACAGTACGGAAAGCAATGCTGTGCCAGTTAACTATAATATAAATAAAGGAAACAGTAGTAGGCAGAGGCAGGAAAACTAGTTCCCGTCTATGAGGATACTGGCGCTCACCAGGCGGTTACTTTTCCTAAGCCAGTAGTTACGGTAATTGGTAAGACAGATCAGAATACTCAAACTAAACATGTGGATGAGGGGTCGGTAGCATCTAAGAATACAGCAGAAATATTAGATCAGTCACAGTATTTGATAGATACCGTGTTAGAGACACTTTCTAAGTGGGAAGAGAAAGAGAAGGCGCAGCAGTGTAACGATACGGAGGAGCTACAAAATACTGAATTGTCAGGTGAAGAAGCAGAAGAAATTCATGCTTATATTTACGATGAGAATGATGTGCTCTTATCTAAAGTGCCTGTGCAGGATGTGGATAATGTACTAATAGATTTAGGACAGGAGATAAGTGAGAATGTAGAGGGTAGCCTGTTGGGGGTCGATGAACCCAGTAGCTGTGACCAGTTGTCACTTGAGAAGGAACCCGACGATAATGGTGAAAGTGGTTTAGCTGTAACTAGTGTTATGCCCGGTCTGGAGGCGCAGAATCGCTCAGACTACAGTAATTTGGGTCATGTTCAGCAAACTAAATGTAATGAAGTCATGCGGTGTTTCAATTTGAAATTAATAGACCGACTGGAAAAGGCAGCTGAAAATGTAATTCAGGAAACCCCTACACACTTTGACCTAAATGTAATGAAGACAGATGTCAATCACTTTAGTTGGAGACAAATCCAAAAGGAACTATTGGATGAGTTTGAGGAACCACCTGTACAACCTAGAATAAGCCACCCTATAATAATAGTGAATATGTTGGGTATCAATGTACGTTGTCTCTTAGACAGTGGAAGTGAAGTGAGTGCGATATCTCAGTCCTTCTTTGATGCATTACCTGGTAAAGACAAGCTTACAGTAATGAGGGTATCAGGACTAAGAATAATTGGTGCTACTGGCAAGGTGTCAAAAACGGTAAAGCAAGAAGCTTTGCTGCCCTTTAACATTAATGGTAATTTAATTGATCATCCATGCTTAATTGTAAACAATCTCAGTATTGAGGTTTTAATTGGCATAGATTTCTTGTCAAAATATCAGAGTGTTGTTGACTTTGAAAGAAGCCAGTTAAAAATGGTCTTGCCGATAACCGGAGTAATTACAGTACCTTTTAGTGATAAACATGTAGTAACTAAGGATGAAACTTGGGAGCTGCCTATACGAGTTCTGAAAAATAGGAGGTATTGGGACAAAGGTGTTAATCTTAGTAAAAATAAGCTGAACACAGAAGAAGAAGAAGCAATTATTTTAGACAAAATAGAAGCTAAATTGCAGGAAATCGATAAAATTTCAGCTAATCAGAAGGAAGAACTGAGACAGGTTCTAAAAAGGCATCATAAGGTATTTTCAGATCGACGTGGCGTGGTCAAAGGTTATGAATGAATGCTGTAGGGAGGAGGTTGTTCTGTAACCTCTACACAGTGTGGCACCTGTGCAGTCCCAGCTGTGTGAGATCTTCTTTCCATTTCAGGTCTCACTCATTCTTCATCTTTCCTATCTACAAAAATTTCGACTCCTTCTTTCCATTACGAAAATTTTCTGAAACTAATGAATGCTGTAGGGAGGAGGTTGTTCTGTAACCTCTACACAGTGTGGCAGCTGTGCAGTCCCAGCTGTGTGAGATCTCTTTCCTTTTCAGGTCTCACTCATTCTTCATCTTTACTATCCACCAAAATTTCGACCTCTTCTTTCCAATACGAAAATTTTCCGTCATGGCTATCAAGCCATGAGTTCTGTAACCATTCTATCCACCAATTAGTGAAGAAAAATACCTAATGTGACAAACCTAACAGTGACATAAACAATAAAGAAGTATGACGTAATTAAGATACAAATGTATTTGAGTAACAATTATGTATAGAACCCTGGTAATATAGTAAGTACAAAGTGCTGTTTTATTGGAAATGGTCCCACAATAATATTTTTAAAAAATGTACAAATTCATGTTCAAGCAGGATCTGAAGTGGCAATGAGACCTAGTGTACGCATTAGAGCTAACTAAATAATAGTAACAGAGATTGCTTAGTGTTATGAAAAATATGCAGATAAGTTGCAAGAATAAACTCACCTCGGGTAGCAAGGAATGGCAGTGTAATAGAAGTGAGCAGTGTTTGTGGTTGAGACGTGAAGGCACGTCCCTGAAGTATTTATAAGGTTGGAGCTGGCCGTTATTTGGTGTAGTGTGTGACAGGACACACCTACATGTATTGAGGTTATGAGTTGGAGGCGTGAATGCGACCATAGGTACCCTTATGTTAGATGAGACAGAGCAGCTCATGGTGTCCTATAGGTTTAAGGAATTTAGCATTACGCTCATCCATAATTACCTGATGCACTTTAGTGGTAGGTCGAGAGACACTACCTGTGGTTTCAGCGTCCGATCAAGTGGAAATGGATCGCCACGTGAGCAAACTGATCAGCTGCAATACACTATGGATATGAAATAAATGTGCTATCCTGTGCTTTAAATTTTAATGGAGTGAGTATTACTTAAGTTCATACACTAGCAAAGTAAGTAAGTACATAATTGCAGATGTGGAACTGACACAGCAACAGAGGACCAATAAGTGGATTTTGTGTTCAACTAAACATAGTGTGTTTTGAACACTCAGAACTGTACTATTACCCCAAGTTACTCACATGTACAAAGAAGCTGAGAATACAACTACTAATCAAATATACTCATACTATCTCTAAGAATAAGGTAATCGAAGATGAGTCGGCTAAATAAATAAAATACAAATGTATCAGGAATGTACCGAGCATTGGTTCAGTGTTCCGGCCCAGAAATAATAAATTGATGTTAAATAGGATTCATGATTGTATGCCTTGAGCATAAATTTTCTCTAGTAAGTGACTGACGGCGTTTTGAGCCATTTGTTTACCGATTTTATGACAGTTAAGTAACTGTGAGAGTAAATTTGAAAAAGTTCTGTTAACTTTGTTCCAGCAACATATTAAAGGATAAAATGTATATATCCCCATTTCATTGTGACCCACCCTTAGATGTTAAGTGAACAGAGTCTGAGGCACTCTTTTCGTTTGTTCTACAGGACAAACCAGATAATGGCAGCCTGGTAGCTGCGTGAAAGTGTGGAGTGACTTGGACACAACTCACAGTGAACCCTCCCCTTTCCCCATGTAATTTAGAGTGAACGTGAAGGACGCGCATCATAGCAACTTCCCCTCCTCTTCCCTTGTGAATGGAAGTGTAGAACGCCAGCCAAAGCGGCTACAACCACGTGTGTAAAAATGATGTGTGAAATTTTCTTTCAGGTTTAGAAAAGACTGCTAAGATATAATCATCTGTTTATGTATCTTGAATAACTTATCTTCTTTGAATTTGTGTATGTAAAAATGTATTTAATGGATTTAAAATTTTCATAATTTTACATATTTTTATGTGTTTGTTTGTCTAAGGCAATATGTATGCCAAAGTGTTTCATTGACTTTGCTTAAATTTTGAGTAATAATGTTGCTTAAGAGGCAGTGAACATGCCCGCAATTTAAATAATTAATGTAGGTAATCAGTTTTCTTTTAATGTTTCTACATGTTTACATTTCAATTTTAATTTTCATAGGAAGTTAAGCTGTACTCTTGCTTCCCTTTTTGTAATTAAATTTTTTTTTCGTTCATTAACATTCATAAACAAAAAAATTTTAGTAGAAGGTGATGTAGGGAAGCAGCCTACTCACGCCGTAGTAAATTCACATCAGTCTTTCCATTGTGTGCCAGCCAGTCCGCTGTAACTAGCTCTGACATCATAAATGTTGCACAATACTTTTAAAATTAAATAAATAACCTGAAATGTTTCTAGCATGTCAGGAGTAATACTAAATTAATATGTGTTGAATATCAGTTCGATAACTTTAGCCATTTTCAAAATTTGGATGTTTTTCTGTAAAAATCATTGGCGCAACAGAAAAGAGCTAGAGAATTAAAAATTTATATTTAGATCCCTTTTTCATAATTATTTAATAGAAACAGTACTCTGGATCTCACAAATTAAGATTTTAGTTGAAATTCATGATTTTCTGATTTTGTCTTAAAAAATTAAGGAAGCAAGATAGATTAAGTAGGCTAATAAATAAGGCTAGGATGTTTATATTTAAGTAGAATGGAGATCCACTATAACCATAAAGATGTGAGAAGTTTCATGTGAATAACTATAAAACTATAGCGATAGCGTATCTCCAAAGGGCCAGAGCTCGTCTACTGCGTGCAGTGTAATTAAATTATTTCTCTCGCCCAAAATATTTAACTTAGCCACGTCAAACTTTTATTATGATTACTTACCTGTGTGTTGAATGCACATTTAAATTGAGAGCTTCATCGGCCATCAGCAAAAGAAGCTAGGATTTATAGCTCTGCAGAACTGTGCTGAGGAGACACCCAAGAAGACAACCCACATATGAAAACGCAACATCAGCATGCATGGGAGGCAAAGCAATAACTGCTGCAAACTCCATTATACATCGGAGGCAAAGTTATCTCCGTGCAGATCCACGCGAGAAGGAAGCAAGGCCCCAGTTCTCTCCAGACGCTGAATAACACACCATCTGTGTCAGGAGTCACGTCACGTCGGTATCATTGCTATAAACGGCCTCCGATGCCGTAGTAAGTTACTCGGGATACGCGTAACCATGAAATCATTTTCGAGTGAAGTGTTAATTCTGGAATGATTTTAATTATCTAGCTTCAGGTTGCGTATGTCGTATTTTCACGTGCCGTCGCGGGACAGACATTCTACCATTATTTAGCGTGGCGTTTGATGAACTAATCATCAAATTATGGCGAGCATTCATTTAAACATTCAATTTGGACAGTTATAGTTGCATCAGCGCATTAGACTCTGAACTGCTCTGTTAGTCAGATTGTGTGGATTCTTTTGTTTTCATCTGTAACTTTCAGAATACAGAAAAATTTAGAAAATTGTTTTGTGATTATGAATCCCAGTCAATCTCCTAATTTCTCAGAGCTATAAGCTGCAGCTATAAGTGTATTCTCAGATGAAGTGGGCACTAGGAATTCTAATTACAGGCTTCACGTTTTGCTAATCACTTTCTGGTTGCCAATATTGTAGTTAGAGAGCCAGTGTTGAGAATGGCGAAAGACAGCACAAATAACATTCTAAATAATAGGAACATTTTAACAACAATTATTCCACCAGCCGCCCCACAAAGGGAATCTTTCGTAAACACCCAGAATCCCAAACCCCTTATCTGGTTCAGATTCACTGATGACATCTTTGTGATCTGGATTGAGGGTGAGAGCACCCTATTCACATTTCTCCAGAACCTCAACACTTTTCCCCCCATTTGCTTCACCTGGTCCTATCCAACCTAACAACCCTTCCTCAATGTTGACCTCCACCTCAAAGATAGCTACATCAATACCTCCACTTCAACAGCTACCACCATTATATACCAAGAACTCGCTTTCATACAACCTAGCCACCTGAGGCCATCACATCTGTAGTGATGAGGAGTCCCTCTCAAAATATACCCATGGTCTCATCGAGACCTTCACAGAATGTAATTACCTTCCAAATCTTCTACAAAAACAGCTCTCCCATGCATTATCTTCCCAGTCACCCACCATCTCCCAAAGTCCACTGTCTGGTCACAGAGGAGCACTCTCTCAGTTGCACCCAGGACTGGTGCAACTGAATCACATTCTCCGCCAGTGTTTCGACTACCTCTCATCATGCCCTGAAATGAGAAGTGTCCTACCCACTATCCTTCCCACATCTTCCACAGTGACATTTCGCTGCCCACCAAACCTATACAATATCCTTGTCCATCCCCACACAACTGCTGCTCCCAACCCCTTGCCTCATGACTCATATCCCTGTAGGAGACCTACTTGCAAGACCTGTCTCATACATCCTGACAATACCATCTATTCCAGTCTGCTCACAAGCATCATCTATCTCATCAGAGACACGACTACCTGTGGAACCAGTCATGTGATCTACAAGCTAAGCTGCAACCACTGTGCTGCATTTGACATGGGCATTACAACCAACAAGCTGTCAGTCTGCATGAATGGCCACCGACAAAACTGTAGCCAAGAAACAGCTGGGTACTTGCTACCCCCCACCCCTGCCCCAGTCTCCCCCTTACCCCACAGCCAGGTGTGTCTCCCATGACATGCTGCTGCTTGCAGTCTGTTTTCAGCTGCCAGGGACTAGTCTCGTGTGTGTGTGTGTGTGTGTGTGTGTGTGTGTGTGTGTGTGTGTTTTTCTGTTTCATAAAAAGAACTTTGCCCAAAAGCTTATATCTTTTAACAGTATTTTTTATTGTGTCCGTCTCCAACTCAATACCACCTCTATTGGTGAGTAGTAATCTATCATTTTCCATACTGCTGTTATGATTAAAAATTTGTTTCGTGGTTTAGTGGATCATATACATGCCATTAGAAAATGTTTTAAATGAGATGACATCCTGTGAATTAGTTTAGGAAACAAGACACTAACAGTAGTAGGCATTATATTACCAAGCGACTATCCCAGAACACCACATCAGTTGCAGGTCATCTATCAAACAGCTTCCAGGGCAGCAAAAATTTGATTATCAATACTTCATGAAATTATTGACCAAATTAAAAAAATTTAAGTACTTTCATAATATGCTCATTGAGAAGTATAGTCCCAAGTTAAAGTTCAACACAATAAGAGAAGTATTACACACAGGAAACGTGTGTTTGACCTGAGAAGGCATAGCTGACGGCATATAAATAGCCACAACTTATTCACCCAATATTTTTGAATGGGAGCAGTTAACGACTCCCAAAAAACTTTAAATAATTTCAAACCTTCAAAAAATTTTTTCTCAATGATGCCCCCCCCCCCCACACACAAAATGATGAAATGAAAGAAGTTTATTGCTTACTACAATACATTTTCGATGTTTGTGCAGTTAAACTTCGGTGCAGATCTGAAATTTTAATTTATTACTTCTTTACTACTACAGAATCTATATGCAACACAGTTTGCAGACAGTATCCACATGCACCACTGAATTTAGCTACAAAATTATATAATTTTACACTCATATCTCAGGAGGTCATCCAGTGTTTCTTAATAAGGGCACTTAGCAACTTCCAAGAAACTTAAGCATAATTTGAAACCTTTTCTAAGCCTTTTCTCACTTACATATTTAATGTCGAATACTGAACACACTACCTCAATTGTAATCAGATGTTTGAAGGTGTTTTATACATGGGAGTTATATTCTTTAAAGATTGGGGGTCTACTGGTATTTAGCTGTTTATGCAGCAAAACAACTGACAGAGACAGAAGTAACACATACTGGCTTTTTTTTTTGAAAAAGAGAAATTGTTTACATCTAAAATAAGAATGTTAAGAATCTTCTCTGGAGTGAAGCCTTATAGGGAAGGGCAATGTGGACAGTAAGCAAAACATACAGGGTAGTCCATTGATTGTGACCGGGACAAATATCTCACTAAATAAGCGTCAGACGAAAAAACTACAAAGAACGAAACTTGTCTAGCTTGAAGGGGGAAACCAGATGGCACTATGGTTGGCCCGCTAGATGGCGCTACTATAGGTCAAACGGATATCAACTGAGTTTTTTTTTTTTTTTAAATAGGAACCCCCATTTTTTATTACATATTCGTATAGTATGTAAAGAAAAATGAATGTTTTAGTTAGACCACTTTTTCCGCTTTGTGATAGGAAGGGAATAGCTATAAAATGTGTTGCTACAGAAAATTGAAGATAAGGGGGTAGATCAGGTAACTAAGGAAAAGGCACTAAATCAAATATGAGAGAAAGGAAATCTGTGGCACAACTTGACAGGACTCATTCTGAGACATTAAAGAATAGTCAGTCTGATAATCAAGGCTAGTATGGGGCTAAAACTTGTAGAGGTAGATTAGGGCTTTGCAGCAGTATCTTCAAGTGGGTGTAATATGCAGTAGTTACGCAGAGGTGTAGACACTTGTACACAATAGACTTAGTGTGGAGAGCTGCATCGAATCAGCCTTTGCACTGAAGATCCCAACACCACAAATCATTACCCATGAACCATGGCACATATGAAAAAAGTTTTCGTATCACAGATTGGCCAACATCTACAGTTCAATGACATTTTATATTAGCTACACTTATACAATGAATAGTTATCTTGTTCCACGGACAAAATATGTATTTACATCTGTCAACACCACCTATCTTTTTTGAATGTATCACTAACTGGGATTTGTAATAGTGACTTAATTAATATACAACAAAAACTGTAATACACTTACAAACTAAGAGTGTTTTGAATTAATTCTAGTGAATAATGCTATCTATTAGTTCCACCTCACAATCTGACACATCACACCTGTATGCCTAGCCTGCAGTCTTGGCCCTTTCAAATAAAGCAAGCCTTGTCACGAACAAGGCAGCATAAGTCTCTTCCTGTTGTACAGAATTCCAGCTGCTGTAAGAATGCGAAACATGATGCTTTTGTGATCACCGAGATGCAAACTCAAGACTGTACCATTGAAAATGATAAGACTGAGTTACTATTGCTCCACATTTCATTGAAAAATGTGATTTCTGTCCCAGCTGGAGGCTGTTCTTTATTTCTGTTTAGTTCTGAATACTTTTATTTGTGTACATGAAGATTTTGTTCAGAATTATAGCCACCCCTGTTTGCTACAAGAATACTCTTAGCACCCATTACATTAAAGACATGATTGTTTCTACGCCAGCTGGTCCTCAGTATGCACTATTATTTTCATTGACTGTAATATATCTTCTCGCCTCTACTGAGGTACTGTAGTTATCTCTCATGTTTCTGTTACTGGCCTACAGTGTTGGATATAGACAATGAAGATTAGCAACTGTTACGGGATCATTTCAAGTTCTTGCCAGGAAGGTGCTACTCTTAATCAGTACATCCACTGAGATTGTACAGCACCAGTGCTTCAACTTCAAGTCTTATATCTTGTTCCTCATATAATCAAATCGTAGGAGAAAGAGCTAAGAATTAAGATATGAAGTCTGCTAGTAGTTGAATCACAATAAACATTTAAAATTTTAAACTGCTAAGTATCAACACAAGTGATTCAAGCAAAAGATGTTTACAACAGGAAGAAATGTATATTTAAAAACAATAACAGTGTCAACAATGGGGCTACATGGGGCTGAGTGACCACTGTGCAGTAAATCAAATTCCTCGAATTACGATAGGCATACTGCTACACTACGTGCCATTCTTTTCTATGACCATTTTTATTTGAAAACTATTCCCTTTCTGTTAGTCAACAGAGGGTTAGTCCACTGTATCTACACTGACATTCATGTCATTCAGATTTCCTTTGTCTTTAACTGTCTATGTAATCTTCCGTCATAAGGTCCTTCCCATTAACTTTTAATTCATATCAACTAACACCATAGACCTGTCTACTAAAGATTGCAAAACAGCACGCACATTAATCGCGGGTATGTTCAAAAAGCAATCAGTTAACTTGAGCCACTTGGAGAAGTAGCTTCATATTTTACTCTTTCCTCCAAACAATGACCAACAAGTATCAATGGTCCATACATATCATGTTCAGTTACAGTGTCAAAGTTTGAATGAAATAATAAGCAAGATTTCTGGCTCACTCTCTCAAACCCACTCTGTGCACTACAGCAATTTATTTGAAAATTAAAGGGTACTATGAAAACTGAGACATACATATATACATATATATAAAAAGATTTCAATGCTTTAATCACCATAAAGAAGCTTTGGTATTTGCATAACTGACATCGACAATAAGTAACAATACTGAACAATTAAAATATTTTCTGAAAATGTTACGGCAAGTAAAACATACAGTAATACAGCAACCTGTATAAGAATCACAAATGTTACTGAGAATCATTTCTATTCAGATTTTAAAATGTACATGTGTCACTGTCAGAAATGATTTTAACTTCCGAGATATGTGAACATTTTAGAAATGATTATGTCTAAGCTATCAGAAATGTTAGGGCATCCCAAGTCATCTTTTAGTTATTGCTTCAATATATTTGAATCTACACCTGTATAGAGAGAGGTCATTTAAGTAAGCTACATTTAATTTATTTCTGCTTCAAATGCACATATTTTAGAAATGCCCTGTTAACATCACCTAGTCACTTTTTGCACATAATCTTTTCATCTGCTATCCAGAACATTTCCGAACCAACAGGAACTTGCAGTAAGTCTTTTAAATCAGAAACATATCTTATTTAGATCTTCCAGGCACATATTTTTAAATAAAGTTGGAAATGTGAAGACCTGCATAACACATTTCAGTCCCTCAAACTCTCCAACAAAATATGTATGGCTATAATTTTATCAGTCATATATTTAGCTTTTAAATTCTTGCTGTCTAATGGAGATAACAAGCTGAAAAGCTGCTGAGACTCAGTCTGACTGAACTTTGTATCGCAATACTAATACTTTCACAGAGTATATATCACCATACAATTGAATAATATAGAGTGGAAATTGTTTTGACTACAGTGAAATGTCATTTCACATCTTTGTGAGATGTCAGCTTTTCTCAAACACCGTATGCCTATGGGTCAAAATTTCACCTTTCTAGTTTCAATCTTTCAGTCATGACAAGACCACTAGGAGTTTCACTAAATTACCTCTGTGTAAGATCAAGTTCAACAAAAATAACAGTAAGTTATCTGCAACACGAGTCAAACAATGGATGTGATTTTACAGCACACCACCAATGGATCTCCTTGGATGAATAGTAAATGCTGCTGAAAGTCACAGTATGTATAAGAAACTTGTGTGTTCCATTAAAAGCAGCTCAGTGAGTCTACATTTACATTCCCTCTTCCATACAAAAAAATAAATACTTCTAAGCATCTCAATGGTCTCCTGTAACTTAGCTATTCAATCTGCAAATGTAACCATCCACCATTGTCACACATCTTTGCAGCCAGACAGTATGGATGAAGTACACATCCTCAGAAGCTCATAGAACTTCCAGGTCACAGTGCCGTATTTCTGGGTGTTTTTCCTGTAACAACACGATCTTTGTTTAAATCAAGTCTTTATATAACAAAGAAACTAATACTTTGAGGGCAATGCAAAAAGTTGTGGCCTGGCAGTGAAATATAGAGCTTATTAAGGCAAGAATGAATTTCAATAGTGCCCTCCCCGGTTATGTCAGTGCATACAGTCCAACATTTTTCTACAAAGTAGATTAACCCACAAAGTGCAATTCTGCAAGGTGTGCATATCACTACAGTATTCTCTTCCTTGGATTTGAAACATTTTCCAGCCACATATTCTTCACATGTAACATGCCAAATCAGGTGAATGTTTCAACAATTTGTATCTTAAACCCCTCATAGTTCCCACTGTAAAACAACCAGCTCAGACTCAGAGTTATTATCTAGTTCCTTTTCTTTTGCAATTCAAGGCTCTTCATACCTATTTTCTATCCAGTTGGTCCTAATGAATTTCATGGTACTCACCAGCTGTTCTTGCAAGGCAACAAAAGCCATGCCCTTCTTAGCAGGTGATACCTGACTTCACCTTTATCCCAGTGCACCATTTGGTTCCATCAGTAACCAGTGTGTTAAGTTGACAGAGACATAATTTGCTGCAAACAGATGCACATTAATCACAGTGAGAAAGCAGCTGACAGTGACATGTTTTCAGCAGATAATAGATTAGCCTACTTGCTATTGTGGTTTTATTTCTTGTGTGAAGTAGTATACTCCCAGATAGTCCACAGCTTCAAGTTGGTAACAAAATCACTGCATTCTTTCCAATACCACCTGAATGTTCCAAAAAATCTGTTCTGTAATACAGCTCCAATCTTTCACTAGGCTTTCCCACAGTTAACTTCTCAAAGAGAGGGGACGACACTATTGTAGTTCTTTCTTGCCTGATACACCAATGTTGTCAGCTTCTTCAGACATGTTCAGACACTGATTTTCCAATACTGTGTGCCATAAGTTACACATAAACAGTCTTCAAGAGGAGTACAAAAGTTTGTACTCAGCTGCCATTAACTGATCATTTTACGTGAACTTTGGCATTAAGCTGTCCAAACTTAAGAGAGTTTTATGAAGGCACAATATTCCGTTACACCAATTTGGAGGAATTTGAACATATAGCATGAGTACTTTATGAATCTATATCTATTTAGCAAGTGAAATTGCCACTTGACTTGCGTTACTGCACAACATGCACCAACAAAGTTTTAAATAACACCATCTCTGTCATCCCAACAACTTCTCACCATGCCGTCGTACATTTTAAATACTGCATAAAGGAAACAGAGTTTTACTTACACGAAGTTTCATTTCAATCCTATCTATCTCTCCACCCATCATATCTACGATGTTTTCACCATGTTTGAGCAGAAAGTTCTCCAACTCATCAATATTTTTCATTTCTTTCACTTCCTGCAATAAAGAAGAATCACTATTAAAAAAGACACAATGAAGATGCATTAAGCACCAGAATTTTTACTGCTAGAGTACTGAAAGTGCAACTTAAATAAAGTACTGAAAAACAAACACAAATATTCAGATGTAGTTGACTCATTGCATAATTATTTTGCCTTAGTGAACACATGTCAAACAGAGCTTCACAATATAAAACAACAGCTCTAGTTTAATGTGGAGCACTCCTTCACTCACTTATTACACAAGGTGTCAGAAGTATGATCATATGGGATATCAATTTAAATTTGTGACTGAATTGAGGACTTCTTGGTAGAGAGGACACAGCATGTCATTTTGGATGATGAGTTATCGTCAGGTTTATAAAAGTAACTTCACGAGTGCCCCAGGGAAGTGTGTTAGGACCTTTGCTGTTCACATTGCATATTAATGACCTTGCAGACAATATTAATAGTAAAATCAGGCTTCTGCAGGTGATGCAGGTATCTATAATGAATTACTATCTGACAGAAGCTGCATAAATATTCAGAAAGATCTTAATAAGATTTCAAAGTCATGTACAGATTGGCAACTTGCTCTAAATGTTCAGAAAAGTACAATTTTGCTCTTCACAAAATGAAAAACCATTGTATCCTATGACACTAATATCAATGAGTCGCTGCTGGAATCAGCCAACTCATACACATACCTGGGTGTAACACTTTGCATGGATATGAAATGGAATGGCCACATGAATTCAGCAGTGGGTATAGCAGGCATAGATTTCAGTTTATTGGTAGGATACTGGAGAAGCGCAATCAGTTTACAAAGGAGATTACTTACAAATCACTTGTGCGACCAGTTCCAGAATATTGGTCAAGTGTGTGGGACACGTACCAGGTAGGACTAACAGGGGATATTGAAATGTACACAGAAGGGCAGCACAATGGTCACATGTTTGTTTAATTCATGTGAAAGTGTCGCAGAGATAAAGGAACTGAGCTGGAAGAGACTTGAAGATAGGTGTAAACTATCTCAAGGAAGTCTATTAACAAAGTTTTAAGAATCGGCTTTAAATGATGACTCTAGGAATATACTAAAACCCCATATGTATTGCTCACACACAGATCATGAGGATAAGATTAAGATAATTACTGCACGCACAGAGGCATTCAAGCAATAATTCTTTCAGTGCACGATATGTGAATCGAACAGGAAGAAACCCTAATAACAGGTACAATGGGACGTACCCTTTGCCATACTCCTCAAAATGATTGCAGAGTATAGATGTAGATGCAGAAGACACCAGTGATTCACTGAGTGTTATTTTTGCAAGTGATATTACTGACACTGTCAATTTGAATGGGAAAGAAAATATTCAGTTTAGAGTGACAAAAGGCAGCCCATTGTGTAATGAAACATGAGGTTAGTCTAATAATAAATTGTTTATCTGGTCATGACAGTTGCATGGCAGCAATAAAGCATCTTCATCAATCATATTTAACTACGGGGAAAGAAATGGAAAATTAAACAAAATTGTACATGCTGACCCACTTTATTCATAGACAGTTTACCGAATGGAAAATGAGAAGAAGTTTTCCAAAGACAAACAGCAGATGAAAAATTTAATTCTTTCCTAAAAATATCCTTACAAAATTATGAGTCTAATTTTCCTTTGCAATAGGTCAGGATGATTTACAGTGGAAGCCAAGAAAAAGGGTGGCTATCATCTCGGATCAAAATAACTTGTACTTGGAAAAAAGTGTTTCATTTACTGCAAAAGACTAGCCCCATTCATGAATTGAAAATGCACTATAAGAATTATTGACAATTCTTCACCAAGTCATCGGAAAGGCTAAAACCATCTACTATGAAGAGAAAATTCAAAGTTCCAAGAACAAAGTGAGGACATTGTGGAGCACTATCAGGTAATGGTGTGTAATGAAAAACTCTACTACATACACAACACTGAATCCCCAGATACCAGTGACAATGAGACAGATTATATGAAATTAAATGTGTTGGCTACTAAATTGAAAAAAATTCTTCCTAACAGAGGCTGAAAAGAGAGACATAATATCATCTATGGAAAGCATATAGAATAAGTTTATTTACATGAGCAGTGCACACTCCACCACTACACATCAGTTTTGGTAACTCATCTGTTAGAGAGAACACAAAAATCATTAGGGTAATAAAAAGTAGAAACTCTTCTGGTATCTTGAGCATTTTTTAAAATCTCGATCATTTTGTGCCTCCAAAGCTGCATAATGTGAATGTTAATAAAAACCAAAATAGCTGGTATTGAATGTGTGTTTATTATGCTGTGACTGATTTCATTCTAAATGAGTATCTTCTGGTGAAAAAATGTGCTTTGCCATGGCCTACCAGACAAAATGCTAAATGGCATACATCAGAACATGGCAAGCACAGTAATTTAGTTCGCCAAGTGCCCAAGACAAGCAGTCAGCAGTATATGCAGGGAACATAACAACACACAACACTATACTGGAATGGCTGCAATGGTATATCAGCCAAAGTACTAAAATTTGTTCCAATTTGGTAGAACCAAGCTTGTTTTAGTGTTAGAATCAACCAATACCTAGGTATGCAGTTGTGACACCAGCATGCACAAAAGTGGAGATAAGTGACTGACCTCTCAATGCAGACTGATATCCTTCATCGAGTGTTTTCACAAGTTTTTGAGAAGATATCTTATCTCAGAATACTGAACCATATTTCTGGGAGAAAACTTTTAGTAACAGCTGAGTTTGGTTTTTGCTAAGTCTTCTCTACCGAGAATATATGATCTCATAAACTCAAAGTAGGACTGAACAATGAACATTATCGAGTTGGCATTTTTTGTGATCTTGTCACAAACTCTGACTGTGAAGATGATAAAACTCTGCTACCGAAACTAAAACAGTATAGCAGTAAAGGTCTTCTCCCTGCATGGTCTGAGTCATATCTTAACAATACAAAAGAGATGGTCACATCAACTTAGGATACAACATGAGTAAGATTAAATTCACAGTGAAGAAACATCGAATACGTCATGTCGCAGGGTTCGATGCTCGGGTTGCTCCCATTTTTGGCCTACACGAAAGATTTACCGGGAACATTGGAGGATTCTTGAAAAACAGCAATGTTTGCTGATCACACAAGTATCGGGCCCAAGCACGTCCAGGAGAATGATGGAATAGACTTACAACTTGTTCATAGCCAGCAACATAACCCTTAATCTTACAAAAAATCATGTTATGCAATTCCAAATAAATAAAATGACTGTAGGTACCAGAAGTACAGATCAATGGTCACACATTACACGAGGCTAAATGTGTGAAGTTTCTGGGGATCCAAATGAATATAAACCCATGTAAGCATGTAGATAAGTTAACCAAAAGGCTCAGTTCTGCCTGCTTTGCACTCAGAAATCTCTCCAATGTTGTCTTTCACAAATATCTTTCACACCTGTCCAGTTGGCTTTCCCTCGGTCTGTTTTTGGCAAACTGAACTTCAATCCAGCAGCTATTTTGACCATCTGCCATCTTTCTTTGAGTGACATGACCAGCTCAATGTCATTTTAACATATACACTTTTTCCGTTACGTCAGTCACATTTATTATATGCCTGATATACACTGCTTTCTTTCTTTCTTTCTTTCTTCATGTAGTCCCACATCACTCTTTCCATTTCTCTTTCAGTTACTATCAGTTTCCTAACAACGAACTCATTTAACACCCGTATCTCAGAGCTATACATTATTACTCACAGTATACACTGGTCAAAAACAGTTTTTTTCACTCTTACACTTGAATGCCAACATACATACTCCCTAATGGGATTTCTGGTGAATAACAAAGAGTGAATTTGGGATGGACCCAATAAGTTACAAACACAAAACATGAATTAGAAATAATTTTCATGGAGACTATGAATATCTCACTGGGGATTCAAAATAGTGTTTTATACTCTGGTGCAAAAGCCTATTACTGGCTGCCAATGGACATCAGACAGAAAACTGAACAACCCCAAATATTTAAAACCAAAGTAAAACAATACCAGCAAGCCATTCGTTACACCGTTTACCAGAATACTGGGGATTAAGACTCATTCAGACAACTGATGGTGGTCTTTGGTGTTTTTTTTAACACACAAATGTAATGTAATCTAGAAGTATTGATCATAATTATCAGTTACTGTAGACAACTTCTAGCCAGAATTTGTTGCCAATATACTTTGCAGCAGCTGCTCCTGCCTGTTAATGTGTAGCTGAACTCATTGCACATACCTAATGGGCTCTCCTTCATGACAGCATTTGAGCGCACAATTACAATCAAACACGTTTCTACATACCTGTTTCAGGAATATACATCTTCAGTTTCCTATTGAACACCCATGTTTGATTCCAGTGACATCACCACACAACAAAACCTGATATTGATAACCATATTACAGAAAATTCTTCATACACTTAAGTTAAAATACTTATAACTCAAGAGCAGCACTTTTTTCTAATGCCACATACATGCAGCTGAATTTGTCCGATATGGTACACGATCCCACCAGATGGCAGTGTCTTAACCCGAGAGTCGCCCAACTCACAGGAAACACGTGTGTCTCACAAATACTGACCGAGGTATATTGTTTAATAAGTGTGCAATAACTGAATTCTTTTAAGTTTATATTTGTTAATAACTGTAGATCGGGTAGGTCCAGACCTGATTCCTTCTTATTACCATTTCAATGATGATAAGTGGAAAGGAAACTGACAGGTGGCTATTGTAAGATCTGACTTGCAGATATTTCATATTGTGACAAGCCAAAATAGTTTCACCTAAAGTATTTTAAAGTTACATTTACCTTTTTGGGGAGGGCAACAACAGCTCAGAGACATTATGAATAACAATAACACCACTCAACATTCAGTAACCATTGAAATTATCATAAAAATTACAACAATAAAAAAGTCAAGAATGATTAAAGGTTTCCGAAAGCTGCATAGTTGTATGAAAGTGCTTTATTTGTAACTACTGATACCTCATCACTATACGTGCATCTTCAGGTTTATAATGATTATAATCCATAATGTCTGTGGACAATTACAGAGTCCCAGCTTTCAGGAAGTTATCCACGTTAACCACCATACGGAGGCTAGCAATATGTTGGAAGGCAGGAGGCCACATTGTTCTTAGTAAACACAGTATTCTACCTCCCAGTGTATTGCTAATCTCCACAGGCTCTTTAACGTGCATAACTTCCTGAAAGCTGGGTCCACATACATTATGGAAATATAACCATTATAAACTGAAGATACATCTATACTGACATGAAACCAGTAGTTGTGAATAAAGCACCTTCACACAGCTATGCAGCTTTTGGAAACACCTCATCGTTCTTGACTTTTTAATTATTGTAATTTCTATGATAATTTCAATTGTTACTCAGAGTTGAGTGTTGTTACTGCTAATTGTATTTTCAAATTATCTCAACTGTGAACTAGATGGAACAAAATTTACATAAATGCTACTGGAAACAAATGAAACTGTATACTTTCAGCAACATCACTATTTCATCCTCAAAAAATGGGTAACTATGATTACGTTGAGTAAATATCACACAAAGTGTGTGACACTAAAAATTCAGAGTGATAATTTGTACTACAGCAAATGCACACTGTTGTTATTAAAATTGTGCCAACATGTTGTTGTTGTTGTTGTTGTTGTTGTTGTTGTTGTGGTCTTCAGTCCTGAGACTGGTTTGATGCAGCTCTCCATGCTACTCTATCCTGTGCAAGCTGCTTCATCTCCCAGTACCTACCGCAGCCTACATCCTTCTGAATCTGCTTAGTGTATTCATCTCTTGGTCTCCCTCTACGATTTTTACCCTCCACGCTGCCCTCCAGTACTAAATTGGTGATCCCTTGATGCCTCAGAACATGTTCTACCAACCGATCCCTTCTTCTAGTCAAGTTGTGCACAAACTCCTTTTCTCCCCAATTCTATTCAATACCTCCTCATTAGTTATGCATTCTTCCGTAGCACCACATTTCAAAAGCTTCTATTCTCTTCTTGTCTAAACTATTTATTGTCCATGTTTCACTTCCATACATGGCTACACTCCATACAAATACTTTCAGAAACGACTTCCTGACAAATCGATACTCGATGTTAACAAATTTCTCTTCTTCAGAAACACTTTCCTTGCCATTGCCAGTCTACATTTTATATCCTCTCTACTTCAACCATCATCAATTATTTTGCTCCCCAAATAGCAAAACTCCTTTACTACTTTAAGTGTCTCATTTCCTAATCTAATTCCCTCAGCATCACCCGACTTAATTCGACTACATTCCATTATCCTCGTTTTGCTTTTGTTGATGTTCATCTTATACCCCCCTTTCAAGACACTGTCCATTCTGTTCAACTGCTCTTCCAAGTCCTTTGCTGTCTCTGACAGAATCACGATGTCATCGGCGAACCTCAAAGTTTTTACTTCTTCTCCATGAATTTTAATACCTACTCCGAATTTTTCTTTTGTTTCCTTTACTGCTTGCTCAATATACAGATTGAATAGCATCGGGGAGAGGTCAGAACCCTGTCTCACTCCCTTCCCAACCACTGCTTCACTTTCATGTCTCTCGACTCTTATAATTGCCATCTGCTTTCTCTACAAATTGTAAACAGCCTTTCGCTCTCTGTATTTTACTCCTGCCACCTTCAGAATTTGAAAGAGAGTATTCCAGTCAACATTGTCAAAAGCTTTCTCTAAGTCTACAAATGCTGGAAACGTAGGTTTGCCTTTCCTTAATATATTTTCCAAGATAAGTCGTAGGGTCAGTATTGCCTCACGTGTTCCAACATTTCTACGGAATCCAAACTGATCGTTCCCCAGGTCGGCTTCTACCAGTTTTTCTATTCGTCTGTAAAGAATTTGCATTAGTATTTTGCAGCTGTGAATTATTAAACTGATAGTTTGGTAATTTTCACATCTAGCGGCACCTGCTTTCTTTGGGATTGGAATTATTACATTCTTCTTGAAGTCTGAGGGAATTTCGCCTGTCTCAAACATTTTGCTCAGCAGATGGTAGAGTTTTGAGAGACTGGCTATTCCAAGCCTGTCAGTAGTTCTACTGGAATGTTGTCTACTCCCAGGTCCTTGTTTCGACTTATGTCTTTCAGTGCTCTGTCAAACTCTTCACGCAGTATCATATCTCCCATTTCATCTTCACCTACATGCTTTTCCATTCCCATAATATTGTCCTCAAGAACAACGCCCCTGTATAGATCCTCTATATACTCCTAATTTTCTGCTTTCCCTTCTTTGCTTGGAACTGGGTTTCCATCTGAGCTCTTGATATTCATGCAAGTGATTATCTTTTCTCCAAAGGTCTCTCTAATTTTCCTGTAGGCAGTATCTATCTACCCCTAGTGAGATAAGCCTCTACATCCTTACATTTGTCCTCTAGCCATCCCTGCTTAGCCATTTTGCACTTTCTGTCGATCTCATTTTTGAGACGTTTGTATTCCTTTTTGCCTGCTTCACTTGCTGCATATTTGTATTTTCTCCTTTCATCAATTAAATTCAGTATCTCTTCTGTTACCCAAGGATTTCTACTAGCCCTCGTCTTTTTACCTACTTGATCCTCTGCTGCCTTCACTATTTCATTCCTCAAAGCTACCCATTCTTCTTCTACTGTATTTCTTTCCCCCATTCCTGTCTATTGTTCCCTTACGCTCTCCCTGAAACTCTGTACAACCTCTGGTTTAGTCAGTTTATCCAGGTCACATCTCCTTAAATTCCCACCTTTTTGCAGTTTCTTCAGTTTTAATCTACAGTTCATAACCAATAGATTGTGATCAGAGTCCACATCTGCCCCTGGAAATGTCTTACAATTTAAAACCTTGTATCTAAATCTCTGTCTTACAATTATATAATCTATCTGAAACCTACTGTTATCTCCAGGGTTCTTCCATGTATGCAACCTTCTTTCATGATTCTTAAACCAAGTGTTAGCTATGGTTAAGTTATGCTCTGTGCAAAATTATACCAGGTGGCTTCCTCTTTCATTTCTTACCCCCAATCCATATTCACCTACTACGTTTCCTTCTCTTCCTTTTCCAACTGTCGAATTCCAGTCACCCATGAGTATTAAATTTTCGTCTGCCTTCACTACCTGAATAATTTCTTTTATCTCATAATACATTTCATCATTTTCTTCATCATCTGCAGAGCTAGTTGGCACATAAACTTGTACTACTGTAGTAGGCGTGGGCTTCGTGTCTATCTTGGCCACAATAATGCGTTCACTATGCTGTTTGTAGCAGCTTACCCACACTCCTATTTTTTATTCATTATTAAATCTACACCTGCATTACCCCTATTTGATTTTGTATTTATAATCCTGTATTCACCTGACCAAAAGTCTTGTTCCTCCTGACACTGAACTTCACTAATTCCCACTATATCTAACTTTAACCTATCCATTTCCCTTTTTAAATTTTCTAACCTACCTGCCCAATTAAGGGATCTGACATTCCACACTCCGATCCACAGAACGCCAGTTTTCTTTCTCCTGATAACGACATCCTCCTGAGTAGCCCTGCCTGGAGATCCGAATGTGGGACTATTTTACCTCCGGAATATTTTACCCAAGAGGGCGCCATCATCATTTAACCATACAGTAAAGCTGCATGCCCTCGGGAAAAATTAAGCTGTGGTTTCCCCCTTACTTTCAGCTGTTCGCAGTACCAGCACAGCAAGGCCATTTTGATTAGTGTTACAAGACCAGATCAGTCAATCATCCAGACTGTTGCCCCTGCAAGTACTGAAAAGTCTGCTGCCCCTCTTCAGGAACCACATGTTTGTCTGGCCTCTCAACAGATACCACTCCGTTGTGGTTGCATCTACGGTACGGCTACCTGTATCACTGAGGCACACAAGCCTCCCCACCAACGGCAAGGTCCGTGGTTCATGGGGAGGGGGGGCTAAGCTCTTATGTAGACAAATTTTTACCATGTCTGTTGCTGTCAGATAAAATATTGCCTCTTACTTCACGTATTACACATTCCAGCTGTATGTATCTGGAATGTTAAGTAGCTGGTTTGTATTTGCGGCTACTAGATGGCACTTTTGGTATAACATTCACCTGCCCACAATTGCTAATGCGGGCACCTAAGTCTGATGCTACCACAGCTCAACATGAGGTGCAACTCTTAGTGGTCTGCTTCTATGTTTTCTATTTTAATATTTTGTGACTAAAGCGTTTTCGCTTCATATGTATTTTATACGTGACATGCCTGTTTTAAATGTTTTATTTCTGATGAAGACGCTCTTAGAATTGGCAGAAACCTAGGTAAAAAAGACTTGATTTTCGTGACCGAGGGCTACAATATTTTTAATTTTACCTTCCATTTTTAAAGCTTTAAGATTTCTGCCTGCCCAAGTATCCAAGACTGCCTCTAAATAGAGAGATCTAAAGATGAAACTGCTTAGTACAGGTATGGACATTCAGTTTAATAAGAAATGTGATAAAAAGTGGCTAGTCCTTGATTATGCGAAAGCCTATATTAATTTCACGAATTGTAAAAAAGATCCCAAGTTTTTTTAGACATGTAGTTAAAAATCTCATTTCTGATCATGTTGAAAAGCTATACGCTAAAAAAGATGTTCTCAAGGAAGAGGCATATTATTTGTATTTAGAGCTCATAAATATCTTCCCTATTAAACTTTAATGTTGATGATTTCTGGATACAGATTTACGAACATTTAAAAATTTGTAAACAAGGTATTGTGCATAAAATTTTTTTGTCTGTTTCCTGCTGAAAAATGTCCTCAAAGTACTTTTAAGAAAAGAAGTCATGTACTTTATAAAACAATTTTAAATAAGACTAACATTACTTTTACACAGGATGAAACTGTCTTACTCGAAAAAGGCCTAAAGTACAATGTCATACCCAAATTGGCAGACAAAAATGTAATCGAAAATATGCTTGTCAACCTAAAAACTGGTCTTGATTGTATAAAAATGGATAATTCAAGTCAAACTAGAATTGCCTTGACATAGCTGACATTAACAGCACTGGAAATCGCCACTGATGATGCTTCCCAAATAAAAGAAGCGAAATGCGTATGGGAACAAACAAACTGCCTTCATTCAGTTGCATAGATGGTACATACCTACACAAACTTGGTTAAATCTATTAATAATAAACTTAAAGAAGCTGATGCTTTAATAGCTAAGTCTGACAAAGGTTGCTCTTTCGTTATTGCCTACAATTCTGAATATATTTCCAAAACATTAGATTTTTTTGACAAAATTAATATTTCAGAACTGCATGAGGATCCAACTCTGGAATTACAAAAAAGAAGTCAGGTCAGCTATTAGTGAGGCAAAATTTTTAATCAAACCTTTCCATAAGAAAATGCTTATCAACATGTACCCTCAGCCCCCAAAACTTTGTTCTCAATTCAAAATTCACAAACCTAACCATCTAGTATGCCCGACTTCTAATAGTACGAACAGCGCATGCCACAATTTAGCCAAGTTTCTTCATGAAACTCTGAAAAAAAAAACACACGTTCGTTTTGAGAACAATTATTCCATCCCCAATAGTCATGCCTTAGTCCATAAAACTTAAGATTTAAAAGGCAGCCCAGATACCAAGTTATTTTCACTAGACATCAAAAATCTTTTGACAAGTGTTCCCGTACAAGAAATGCTACCAGTCATGGAAAAAAATTTATGTAATTTCAAAAAAGAACTTTCAGACGAACAAATCACTGACTTCATGAATCTAATTAAAGTTGTAGTCAAATACAACTATTTTGAATTTAATGAACAATTGTATCAGCGACGGTCTCGCTATGGGAAATTTGTTAACTGGTATCCTTGTTGACATTTTCTCTAGAAGAAAAGTTCTTCAACTGTTTCTCAGCTACAGCGCTAGGCATTCTCTCCTATTTCAGATATGTCGATGACATTCTAATCATCTAAAAGGACCTGTTGATGGCATTGACCGTATTTTCGATCTTTTCAATGAGCTTCATGAGAAAATAATATTCACCAGCGAACTCGAAAATGAGGCCTATCAATTGAATTTTCTTGATTTGACACATACAGCAGAAGAAAATAAAATCTCATTTCATGTTTTTCGTAAAGAAACATATACCGATCAGACCATACCTGTGTCTTCTATGCATCCACAACCTCATAAGAATGCTTTCTTTCACTCTGCTATTCACAGAGCTACTTCTATTTCACTCTTGAAAGAAAAATTCAAAGAAGAAATTAATATAATCAAAACGATAGCAGTTAATAATGATTACGAACCTGCCAAAGTGGATAACCTCTTTAAAAAGAAAACTGTAAAAGAAGTTACTAAACTCGGCACCTCTATCATTGAGTCCAGCCAAAAGAAGAAGTTTTTTTCTATTTCTTTCCTGGGGCCCATCTCCTATCAGATCCAATGCCTTCTTCATAATAAATACAACTGTAATGTCGCCTTTTCAACCCATAATAGTTTGAAAAACATTTTATTAATAATTTAAAATCAACCCGTTTCCCTTAAAGAACTCTGGTGTCCATAAGATTCTTGGCAACACCTGCTCTTCTTCCTACATAGGACAAACAGGACATGCCTTTACAGTCAGATACAAACAACATCTTTGAAGAAAAAATGGTAATAACACCCAAAATTCGTCCTTTGCTGACCACCTTCTGGTTACAGGTCACGCACCTAAAGCTGTTCATGATCTCAACATTTTCCACACTGAGAAGAAAGGGCGTAGATGAGATGTTCTCCAAGAATTAGAAATTTTTGAACATCTTTTTCGAAATGATGGCCTCATTCTTCATGAGCAGCTACAATTATTTGTTCATAACATGGTTTATATTAACTACATTTTACGTTATACCATTTTTCTACTCAATGAGATAATTCTGTAATGGCGTTTCTCAGCCTTTAAACTGTACTTCTAAGCTCTTATGTAGACAAATTTTTACCATGTCTGTTGATGTCAGATAAAATATTGCCTCTTACTTCATGTATTACACATTCCACCTGTCTATATTTGGAATGTAAAGTAGCCGGTTTGTATTTGCAGCAACTAGACGGCACTTTTGGTATAACGTTCACCTGCCCGCAATTGTTAAATCGGGTGCCTCAGTCTGATGCTACCGCAGCTCAACATGTGGTGCACCTCTTAGTAGCCTGCATCTATGTTTTGTATTTTAATATTTTGTGACTAAAGCGTTATCGCTTCATATTTATTTATACATGACATGCCAGTTTTAATTGTTTTATTTCTGATGATGGCACTCTTAGAAGTAGCCGAAACCTAGGTCAAAAAGACTTCATTTTCGCTACCAAGGGCTGCAATTGTTTTAATTTTACTCTCGGGAAATGTACAAAATAATGGAAGCAGGAGCAGCAAAAATTGGATTTACAGTAAACAAAAACAATACCAAATGCATGGTAATGTCCAATTTTAAGGCAAGAAGGATGTCACAAGACCTGAAGGCCTCCAATAAATGTTTAAAAGCTGTCATCTGCATCTATTATTTAGGTGTTCTCTTAATTAGCTATAATAGGAGACAATGTATTAGAGAAAGGATACAAGCAGGAAACAGAGCCTATTATGTAACCTTACAGGTATCCTCAACCAAGTTAAGAGTATACCATTAAACTTGTGTGGCCATTTGTTACAGGTGGGTCAGTAATATGCGCGATGACAGCAGACATTAACAATAAGGATTTGAAAGGAAAATCATGCAAAAATTTATGTGGTCTTGAGAGAGGCAGAGGGTTGGAGAATAAGGTACAACCATGAAATACAAGAGCTTACACAATGGAAAGATATAGTGAAATTTGTTAAATCACAAAGAATATACTGGTGAGCACATAACGACAAAACAAATAATGAAAGGCACACTGCATTCCACCAGAAGGAAGGGCCGTGGCTGGAACTGTGTTGGCTGACCTTCTCAAAATGGAAATCTGGGGATGGAAAAAAAAAGCAGAGAACATAGATGTACAGAGGAAGATTGTTGAGGAGGCTAAGACCAAACAAGGGCTGTAGTGCCGAAGAAGAAGTGGAGGAGGAGGCAAATTGTGTACCTTCACAAAAGTGGCATGTCTTATAATCAAAATGTGGTCTACGTGGTTCACAATGCTCCTTAATGTACAGAATACAGGGTGTCCCAGCTATCTTGTCCACCCAAAATATCTCTGGAACAATAACAGCTATCGGAAAACGACTTTCACCGGTATCAATGTAGGGCTGGGGCCCATGAATCTACATATTGAGAAACATTCTAAAACGAAAGCATATGTGTTTTTTAACACAGACTTATGTTTTTTTTTAAATGGACCTCCTATATTTTTTCTTCAGCAACCCATAGCATGACAAAGCACATACACAATGGCGTTGATTGCATCACAATATTCCCATTACATCCCGAGATATTGAGACGCGAAGTTGACACTTGAAACACCCGACATGCACTGCTAGCGCACGTCCTGAGGCTCAGACGTGAACCCCGTGCTGCCCGTAATCGCGATGTGATTGACATGTGTAATCACACTTCCATACTTATCAAGAGGTCCGAAACGAATAATACGGTCTGCTGCAATCCTGCATTAACGTCGTACATTCCAGCAGGTATTTATCCCAAAGGCTAGGGGTGATGCGGTTCTGTAACATATCTGTGTACCGCAACGTTAGTCACAAAGTTAATTTCGCTTATCGTTAATCCATTACTAAAAAGGTAATGCCGTTCAACGTTAAAACTTTACTTTACTGTAGACCTAGCGCAAGTGACACTTAATCATTCACTCGTAATAGTAAAATTCATGTTGATGGTTTTAGTGAAACGAGCAAGTGGACTAAAAGATTTACCGTTGTTTAGATAAAAATGTTTTGATTTGGGAAGTTCAGGTAGGACATAGAAGATGAATGTAAACATGTTTAACCAATTAGTTTTGTTATCACATAATTATCAATGTTATGTTTATCTAATGCGTTAAATGACAAATTGTTGCAAACAAATGTTTCTTAACATCACTGGGTAAAATGGTCCTTTGTAGAAACTTCCACTGTGATACCAGCACTACATACTAAACATAGCATTCACATCTCATGCTCAAAGTGATGCCCATTGGCTTGCATACATAGGGTCACTCTGCGGATGAAGGATGCCCTACTTCGTGCTACTGTTTCCTCTTTGATTGCTGTACAAGCATCAATAATGCGTTGCTTCATGTCCTCTGGTGTTGTTGGTTCATGTTGGTAAACAGCATGCTTCACTGCTCCCCAAAGAAAATAATCCAGCGGTGTAAGGTCCGGAGATCGGGCAGGCCACCTAACTGGGCCACCTCGTCCAATCCACCTACCAGGGAACTTACGGTTCAGAAGTCGTCGTGCTCGTAAGGTGTTATGTGCAGGGCATCCGTCATACTGATACCACATGACCATTCTCCGGTTCAGAGGTACGGTGTCCAAGAGAACAGGAAGATTGTGTCGTATAAATCTGGAGTATTGTCTGCCATTTTGGATGCCATTTATAAAGAAAGATCCGATAATGGTATCTCCAATAATCCCACACCAAACATTAACTTTCCACGGACGTTGATGCTCTACCTGACGGAGCCATTTTGGATTGTCTGCGGACCAATAATGCATATTCCTCATATTGACAATTCCTTTGTTGGAGAATGATGCCTCGTCGGTAAAGAGAACATCTGCAAAAAAATTTGGATTAGTCAGAGGTTTTTGCTGAGCCCACTGACAAAATGTTAGCCTATTGCGGAAGTCATTTCCATGAAGATCCTGGTGTAAATGAACATGGTAAGGATGAAATTTATGACGTTTAAGAATACACTGTGCACTTTATTTCGACACACCAACTTCACGTTCAATTTGACATGTGCTGATTTGAGGATTCACAGCTACGGTAGCGGGCACAGCAACTTCAGCACGTCCATCTGTGCATGTTCTAGGACGATGTTGAGGTCTTGGATTTAAGCTACCCGTTTCATGTAGACGAGATGTGAGACGACCAAACATCTGGCGCGAAGGCGATCGCTTGTCAGGGAATCGTCTTCTGTACAGTCGTTCTGCCTGAACAGCATTTCGTCCACCTACAACGGGGTACAGTATAGGTATGTAGAGTAGGGTAGAAAACAGACATATTAACTTAATAATCATAATGTTTGCTAACAGTACTATCAACAAACAAGCAATCTCATAACGTATTTTCCGTCAACGTACATTCTCCATAGATCAGCAGCATTTCTACCATATCTTCATGTGTGTACATTATACTGTACAGTATAAGTTCCACAACACAATGTTTATTCACAATGGGTACTACCTCCGTGCCGTCACTAGATTACTGTGATGCACGACTACACTGGAAAGCGGTGTACTGCACGCCAAAGCAACAACAAATGGGATGCTCAGAGGGTGGTGGAGTACAGGAGTTTGCATGGGTCGCAAATCATAAACAAGGCGAAGTGGTAACTGTGGCAGTAGTGGGAACTACGTTGAACACTTGACTAGTTAGAGCCAGGCCCTGCGCGACAGGCACAATGGGTCATATAACGCATTAGATAAACCTTATTTTGGGTGTGCAGGATAAATAAGACAATCTGACGGGTGTACACCGATCGGTAATCGTTCATATTGTGTACGTAGATACGTAAAACGTGCAAAAGGGAAACCATTATGTGCTTCTAAGAGTTGATGGCAGCAGACCGTATTATTCGTTTCAGACCTCTTGATAAGTATGGAGGTGTGATTACGCATGTCAATCACATCGCGATTACGGGCAGCATGGGGTTCACGCCTGAGCCTCAGGACGTGCGCTAGCAGCGCATATCGGGTGTTTCAAGCGTCAACTTCGCGTCTCAATATCTCGGGATGTAATGGGAATATTGCGATGTAATCAACGCCATTGTGTATGTGCTTTGTCATGCTATGGACTGCTGAAGAAAAAATATAGGAGGTCCATTTAAAAAAACAGAAGTTTGTGTTAAAAAACACATATGCTTTCGTTTTAGAATGTTTCCAAATATGTACATTCATGGGCCCCAGCCCTACATTGATACCGGTGAAAGTCATTTTCCAATAGCTGTTATTGTTCCAGAGATATTTTGGGTGGACAAGATAGCTGGGTCACCCTGTATATTCAGTAATAAGTTTTGGTGTAACAGAAAAGCCTGTTTACTATTTTACTTCAGTTTTCCCCACGAAATATCATTGTTAAACCATAAAATTTTTGAAAACATAGTCAGCGATCTTAAAATTTGTTAAAATTAAAATTTAAAACAGTCTTATCAAGACTGTTTTAAATTTTAATTTTAAAATTGCTAAACCAAGTAAACACCATGTGGTAACAACACCACTGTGACCAAAGCTCATGCAGCACATGACGTGAGGAACACTCATGTATGTAATTTACCTCTACTGTCAAAATTTACGTAAATGGTTGAAACAGTGGAGGTAGGTTATGGCTAAGTTAAGTGTGTGTTTGATTTGAATATTACCAAACTGTTGCTATAAATTAATTTATCAATCATCATTTTTCATTTGAAGTTCTTCTGTTGTTCTTGCAGTTACATTTTGAATGTTATATGGATTGTTATTTAAGAACTAGAAACTGTAGTGTTGAATGAGATGCTTAACACTTATGACTTGACTTTGTTACAACAAACTGTTCCCCGGGGCAGCATTGATCACAACTTGCATTTGTTACCAACAACTGAGGTGCTCTTTAGTTGCAATGTAAGGAAAATGACCAAAAAGATGACCAACTGTGACTACTGCTAAAAAAACACCCACCAGCATTCTGCTGCTTTAATAAAACAAATTGTCCAGGAGCTAGTGTAGGAAGTCGTCCTTCACGGGACTTTTTCTTCTCATCTTGTGCCCTCAAGCAATTACCTTTCTCACTCTTTGGCATACAGTCATCAAAGAAGTTTCCTTCTTGGAAAAGAGTTGCTTCAAATAAGGGTTGATGACATTTTCAAACCAGTAGGTTTCCACAGGCATGAAACTGGGGAACTAGCCTTGTCAGACTGTTTTAGATAATGTGAGAGCATAAACTGTAAATAATTATTTCTCTCTCACAGATAATCTGTTGTGTTCAATAAACCAATGTAAAACACTATAAAAATATATAAAAATGAATTACAACTTACTGTGATAAAGTCTATTTTAATAAAACAGAGTACCCACAAATTCTTATAAATTAGTACAATATTACTCATTTTTGAGTTTGGCACTGGCCTGTACAGACACACAGACCGTTTCATATTCAGTAGCATTAAAGGACTACCGTGCAAGTATAAAAATGTGGCAGTGGGAATAAATGCATAAAGAAATCTAACTAATTACTTAATGCCACAAATTCATCAGTAAAATTGTGTATTCACAAACATTAAAAATATCTTGTCAGTAGCAGAAAAATCCAGGCACCATGAAGTGCACAATTCTTCAACATCAAGTTTTTTACCATTAAATCCATGGGGGTACTGAAAATATCCTTATTGATTTTCCATCTGGCTACTTGTATCTCTATCACAAATATGGTAAAAAGCTGCCAAAGTGTCTAAGGCTCCAGTGAGATGGGATCTAGCAGCTAAGGTAGCTTCCACTTCACAAAGATGCCTCATTACCACAAAGCTAGCAGACCAGTGCTGCATGCTCTCCTCTTTCGCTGCCATAATTGTCAATAATACAGAAAATTTGTAACATAAAATGAGGGATTAGTTGTATACTCTATGTGTGCAACAGCCTTTCTGCAGTCAAAAACAATTTTATTACCTCAAAATCACACTTTCATTGAAAGTCACTGTGAATATTTAATGGAAATGACAAGAAAATGTTAAGTGACTTTAATAGGATAATTCTGTGGCACTCCAGAAAGTAACTCAATGACACAAGTGTTTCCCAACATGTTCTGTGATGTTGCAAAGTCTCAATTATACTAGCAGCAGGAACAATATGTTTCTCCAAGCGACATGCTTCTTGAGGTGGTTTTGCACATGAGGTGATACAAGAGTGTAGTTATGAGTAATACTCGGAAGCATTGACTGCAACTGTAACACCATAAATTAAGACCAATTGGAATTATTTGGGTGGCCCTCCTCTCCAAAACCTGTTATAATTATTTTTGTATTTCTGTCTTAAGCAGAGTGCAAACTAAAGAACTCATTCACCAAAAGTGATTAGCTTTACTTAAGTTTTCAAAACAGGTATTGTTTTAACTCCGACAATACCCCATAACAAAGGAACACAAATGCAATGTCAGCAACACAGCACTGATAGCAAAATGCAATCATTCAGAGGGAAATTTCGGAAGCGCCCTTCAGCATAATGAGAGACACATTATTTTACTAATACCACTTCATGTAGCAGTGCACTGTGCAGAGAAATAATGCACATTATCCAACAAACCATGCTGAAAAGGCATAAAGAAATAAAAACAAGAATGTAAAGGGGAACACAATATGGTGACAGAAAAATCTTTACCACATCATCCTTAAGCAAAACTGTCATTCAGTCTATAATAATCGAAAGAAAGAATAGTAACTTCTATCCATAATGATTACAAAATAAATGCTGCTGATACTTTGTCCATAAAATCAAATAGCATCTGATGAATGAGCTACTCAGTTTGCAGTATGATTATGATGGGGATGGGGGACCAAAATAGCAATTAGATATTCACCTACCTAAGCATGAAGCAGATTTTCAGTACAACACATTGTAGTTCATACTTAATTTATTGCCTGATGGTTTCATATTAATTATGCCTGTAGGCTATCAGAATATTCATAAGAGAATTATGAAGGACTAATTGTTAGAACAGACTGCTATATTAAGTGACATTAGTAAAATAATATGACTCTCACTCTGCTGAAGGGCTCAATGATGGCAAGATTACAGATAAAAAGTTAAACAATTGTAGACTGGAACTTCACTAATAAATGCAAAAGAGAGAGCTGATAGCTGGAAAGAGTACACAAGAGAGTCTATGAGGGGAAAACTTGTGAGATGACATGCTAGAGAAAGAAACAGGAGGTGATACAGAAGAGACAGGAAATTAAGTATCAGAGTCATAGAGCTGTAGAAAACTTACGACTGAATAAGCCAGAAGTGATACATAACATTCCACCAGAATTTCTAAAATCATTGGTGGAAGTGTCAACAAAACAACTATTCATCTCAGTCTGTAAAATACACAAGTTTGGAGATGTACCATCTGACATTTGGAAGAATATCATTCACAGAAACCTGAAGATTGCAAGAGCTGACGAGTGTGAGAATTATCACACAATCAGCTTAACAGCTCATGCATCCAAGTTGCTGGCAAGAATAATACACAGAAGAATGGAAGAGAAAATTGAGGATGAGTTGGATGATGATCAGTTTGGATTTAGGAAAGATAAAGGTACCAGAGAGGCAATTCTGACTTTTGGTTGGTAATGGAAGCAAACCTGAACAAAAATGAAAACACGTTCATAGGATTTGTTTACCTGTAAAAGTTTCTGACAGTGTTGAATGATGCAAGATGTTCGAAATTCACAGAAAAACAGAGGTAAGCTATAGGGAAAGATGGGTAATACATGATGTGAAAAGGAGCCATGAGGGAACAAAAAGAGTGGAAGGTCAAGAACAAAAAGTGTAAGACAGGAATGTAGTCTTTAATCCCTACTATTCAAACTATACATTGAAGAAGCAATGATGGAAATAAAAGAAAGGTTCAGGAGTGAAATTAAAATTCAAGGTGGAATGATAGCAATGATAAGATTCACTTATGACATTGCTAGCCTCACTGAAAGTGAAGACGAATTACAATATCTGCAGAATGGAACGAAGTGTCGACTGCGTACAGAATATGGACTGAGAGTAAATCAAAGAAACATGAAAGTAATGAGAAGTAACAAAAATGAGAACAGTTAGAAACTTAACATCAGGATTGCTGGTCTTTGGTGTGATGTCATGTGTGCTGGACTGCTGCTAAAACTGCTTGCCAATATTTTATAAAGTTTTAGCCTTCAGTTAACCATTTTAAAGTTTATTTGTGTTAATATTTGCTGTAAAAGTAACTTATTAGCGGGTTTTCATTAATCTCAGTCTTTCTTCCTGTGTTATCGACTCGTGTGGTCTGTTATTAGTGAGTGTGCTTACATCGTTCATCCAAGGCTCAAGTCTCAGTAGTGTGTTTACATTTTGCGGCGTGCAGTTGCAGCTGTAGCGATTGTAAAGCTAAGTATTGACAAAGTTATTTGTGCACTGTTATAAGGTTATTAAATTTAACAGTTTTCAGCAGTGTTTTGTGCTGTTTGTAGAAAAATAACAATTTAATAAACTTCTGGAAACATTCACTCACTGTGTTTTCTAGAGTTTTTTGTGCATTGGTCGTTCAGTAGATTTCGTGCTTTTGTTTTCAGCTGAGGTTTCTTAATGTTTCTCGTGAAATATTTCAGTAAAAATTTCATTCAGTGTTTTAAGTTTGTTGAGTGGTCCAGTGGTCGCTTGAATTTTTGGTTTTAGCTAATAATTTTGTGAAGTTTTATCGATATTGGAATTAGCTATGCTGTAGTAGTATTAATACAATTAGTTGCTTTCTTAGTAGACAGGGAATTTCGAGACTGCTATTGTTAGTTCCATAAATAGTTCTGCTGGTGTACCTGAACTTACGTAATGTAGACATGTAGGTTTTTTTTTCAGTAACTGTAAAATTTTACCGTGAATTTGACGTGTGGGCTCTGTCATAGATTTGTGAGTAGTGGGTTATGGAGTGGGATTTGTTCAAAGCATTTTAATTGGGGGTAACGCAGTCGGGAAGCCAGTGGGCATTCTAGCAAGATCCTCTCCTGGGAATGCAGAATCTGTGGTAGTAATAAGTTGATAGAGGAGCAGAAGTGTAAGATCTGTGCCCTTCACGTGCAGTTACAACACGCAAAGGAGGAACTACATAGGTTCAGGAGGGTGAAGGGTGGTGGGGAATGGGAACTAGCAGTTGGCAAGAAGGCAGCTAGGAGCAGGAGGTATTCAGACAGTTATACTTTGCATATATGCGATAGATTTGACCAACTGTTAGAGTTGAATGGAAAGGAGCCTCTTGTAGCTGTAGATGTAGATGTAGGGAACATTCAGCAGTCCTCAGCAGTTAGGTTGGTTGGTTGTTTTGTTTAAAAGAGGAGGGGAAGGGACCAAACTACAAGGTTATTGGTCCCTTGTTCCTAATAAAACAATGCCACAAGTAAGAGAATAAAACAGACGAGACATATAAAACGAAACGAAAAGAAAGGAAAAATCGCAACAACGAAGGAAAGGCAATGAACACTAAAAGGAACAAAAGAGGACAAGAAAACAACAGAGAGACACTAGAAACAGAAGAGATTAAAACAAGAAAGCAGATTACAGTGGCTGGCCGACGACAAGAAGAAAAAGGAAAAGCCAGCCACTCTGCAACACTTTAAACCCTCCACCCTAAAAGCACTAGGGTGGAGGACACAGAGGGAGACGAATACGTGCTAAAACTTACATCAAATGATAAAACTCGCCCTAACAAATAAAACTAAATCAGCCAATGAGGCGTTGTCAGATAAAATGAGCAGCAACAAGTCCGGTAACCCAAGATTTCTTCGCCAAGCGTGGCCAATGCGGAGCCGGCAGAGTGGGTTTTTACCAGGTTTGAGCACCGGAATGATGGTGTTCTCCCGCCATTGCAATGGAAAGACGCCATCGCACCAGATCCATTTGAAGATGACGAGGATATGTCGCTTGTACTCAGATGAGAGATGTTTAATCATCTGGCTATGTTGGGGCAATGTGCAAGGGCACTGAGGAGCTCCCACATTGTAAATGTGGCGTTATAGGATTCACTGTGGCGTGGAGTGAATAAGAGGACTTTCCCTTCCAGCCATCGTTTGAGAGTGCAAAAGGCTGGGGGGTAGTTCTCTGACGCAGAGGATCGAGCAAAGTGCTCAGTAATCGCATTTGCATCAATAGATAACATGCCATTTATGGTAACACCGGGAACACCTGTTGGGGTCTGGTATTCGAAAATACATTTAATCTTTGCCCAGACTTGGTAAGGCGACGTATGGCACCCAATGGTCGAGACGAACCTCTCCCAACACTCCTGCTTCCGTCGTTTGATAAGTTGGCAAACTCAGGCACGGAGCCATTTAACGATTATGAGGTGCTTCAGGGAAGGGTGCCACTGTAGAGCTTGCCAACGCTCCTTAATTGCTTCAGTGACTTCCTGCGACAACCAAGGGACTGCCTTATGCCGGGGGCACCCTAAAGAGAGGGGGATCGCGTTTTCTGCTGCAGAAACAATTGTTGTAGTCACCTGCTCCACCATTACATTGATGTTACCATGTGGGGAAGATTCACCAGTGATTGCAGAGGTGAAAGTTTTCCAGTCTGCCTTGTTTGAAGCCCATCTGGGCAGGAGTCCGTGGGCCTGACACCGGGGCAGTGACAGGAAGATGGGGAAGTGGTCACTACCACACAGGCTGTCATGTGCTCACCAGTGGATAGATGGGAGAAGTCCAGGGCTGCAAAATGATAAATCAATGGCCGAGTAACTACCATGAGCCACACTGAAATGTGTGGCGGCCCCAGTATTTAAGAGGCAGAGGTCGAATTGCGACAGTAAAGTTTCGACATCTCTGCCATGGCCAGTAAGCACGAAGTCACCCCACAAGGAGTTATGGACCTTAAAATCTCCCAAAAGTAGAAAAGGTTTAAGGAGTTGATCAATCAGTGCAGCTAATACATTCAGGGGTACTGCACCATCTGGAGGAAGATATACACTGCAGACAGTTATTTCCTGTGTCGTCCTCCTCCTAACAGCCCCAGCTTCAAGAGGGGTTTGAAGGGGCACAGAGTCACTACAGACTGAGTATGGGACATAAATAGAAACTCCACTTGACACTCGATTATAGTCGCTACAGTTCCTGTAATATCCCTGATAGCCAGGGAGGGCCTGGATCCGCATTGCCAGAAACCAGGTTTCCTGGAGGGCAATGCAGATAGCAGCTGTAAAGCTTAACAGTTACCGTAGCTCAGCCAGGCGGTGGAAAAACCGCCGCAATTCCACTGGAGGATGACGTCATCGTGAGACTGGGAAGGCATGGAATATTCAATGAGGCAGTTTACGACTCATGGTCACCTGCCTCCCACCAACGTATTGCCTGAGCAGTCTATATCCATTGTGTCTGAGGGTCTGCTGAGATCTAGGTCCTCAGGAGATGCCAGAATCGCCATCCAGTCCTCAGACGCAGAACTTGTAGGTAGTGTTGGTGTGGGTGCCATGGCAATTTCCTTGGTCTTAGGGGTCTTCTTTTTGGATTTCTCTCACTGCTCCTTCAGTTTCCCTGACTGGAAGGATTTCACTGGCTCAGTCTCCGGGACTGAGGATGAGCGTGAGGCCCTACGACCAGCTGCTTTTGAGCTCTTCAGCCACTGGTGGGTATCATCTTTCCCACTAGCAGAAATCTGGAAGGGAGTGACCCAAGGGACCCCTTCCTAGTGAGAGAAGCTGATGAAGACTTAAGCTTCTCCGGCTTAGAAGTGGAGATGGACATCCCCGCTGGTTGGGAGGGTGTTGCTCCTGAAGTAGATGGTGCAGGAGCAACACGGAGGGAAGTGACCCCCACCATCAAGGGGGCAGGTGTAGTCTCCTGGCTCTGACAGGTGACTGGGGTAGGCGGAGCTGACAGCGCTAGAACTGTTGTAGTGGCAGCATAAGACGGTGTCACGCATGTAGGATGTAGGCGTTCAAATTTCCTCTTAGCCTCAGCGTAGTTCAGTCGGTCCAGGGTCTTGTACTCCACGATTTTCCTTTCTTTCTGGAGAATCCTGCAGTCTGGTGCGCAAGGTGCTCTGTGCAGTTGACACAGATGGAAGGCGGGGAACATGGAGTATTAGGATGTGATGGGCATCCACAATCTCGACATGTGACACAGGAAGTACAACGGAAGATATATGGCCGAACTTCCAGAACTTAAAGCACTGCATCGGGGGAGGGATATAGGGCTTCACATCACACTGGTAGACCATCACCTTGACCTCCTCAGGTAATGTGTCAGACTTGAAGGCCAAGATGAAGGCAGACTGCAAAAGAAGGCCCCTGTGAAATATGATACCCTGGACCATATTTAAGCTCTTAGGGGGTGTGATGGTTACAGAAACATCCCCCAGCTTGTCACAAACGAGTAACATCCGTGCCTGGGCAGAGGATGCTGTGTTGATCAAGACTGACCCAGATCTCAATTTGGACAATCCCTCCACTTCCCCAAACTTGCCCTCTAAATGCTCAACAAAAAACTGAGGCTTCATCATCATGAAAGATTCCCCTTCAGCTCTCGAACATACAAGGTACCAGAGCAAATAAGATCCACTGCCATCCTTAGACTGACGTTCCTCCCATGGAGTCGCCGGGGAGAACGATTTGGGGTTGTACTTCTGTGCATTGAATTGAGCTCGTGAACGCTTAGAGACTGCTGGTGTTACACCACCAGCAAGAGATGATGGACTACGCTTCATCACATGCCATCTGCCCTGATGCCATCCCCTCCAACCAGGGGCCCTCCCCACGGGTGCCACCCAGCCACAGCAAAGGCCACCTGGCAGGATGGTCATTGCCGGGAGTCCCAATGCCCCTTGTTATACGAGGGGAGTTAACGGCGCAGGGATCAGCAGAGCGATCCCCGTGTGGTCAGGGGGCTACAACCAACAGGGTACATGGCAGCCCCACCACAACGGACTGGCTGCCGTGCTGCATATCAGGTGCAGGCTGCCGTGCTGCATATCAGGTGCAAAGAAGTCCATGGTCATCGTCGACGAACAAAGCGACACTGCATAGTTCATGGTGGGAAACAGACCAAGGAAAGTGTCCTCGCCCAAGAGATGGAGAATGAGTGGGACTGAATTGCAATGACGAGAAAGTGGACTAAAGATCTCAAGGCACAGTGGACCCAATGCACCATTTTAGGCGCCCTTCCTCAATGGGCTCGCTCTTTGGGAAAATGGAGGTCAAACCCTACCAACCATTACACCAACAACCTGCATTTGGATCGGACTTCCTTAACTCTTGTGCAGAAAGGTGTGCAGTGTACCACTGCATCGATTTGCAATAAACTACCACTCGAATTCAAAAATCTTACCAGTAATAGACATGCTTTCAAATCGAAACTGAAGAGTTTCCTCATGGGTCACTCTTTCTATTCTGTCGTTCCTTGAAGATTTGCTCCTCAATTTCGTCCTACGGAACTTGACTTGTAAATAAATAAATAAAATCACGAAGTAGATGAGTTAAGGAATTTTGCTACCCAGGCAGCAAAATAATTGATGAAAGAGAGAGCAAGGAGGACATCAAAAGCAGACCAGCAAAAAGGGCATACCTGGCCATGAATAGTTTACTATTATCAAAAATAGGGCTTAAGGGGAGATGTAATGGATTTTGGTCCAAAAAATCGATTTTTCAAAAATTATGTTTTCTTGATCAGTCTATGTTGTGCGAGAATTTTATCGTGATAGCAGCTTTAGAATTGCCTTTAAACTGTTAAACTGATTAACTCTTCACTGTTGGCCGTTCCCACCTTTTTCCGACATCTGAGAAACTGCTTGCTTCAACGGAATTTTTGTAAATTTGAAGGCTATTTTCTTTCGATATCTTTGGCTGGCATCTACATCTTTGCCTGAAAACTTTCTTGCATATGGTTTATTTGCATTTTGACAATACTAACACACATTAGTAGGTGGAGGGTTGAATTCACAAACCGTTATGTAGCAGTCAAGATTTATGCATAATGGTTGGTGGAAAAACTGTGTTTAGGAAACGGAGGTTTCATGGAAATCGGTTTACCAACAAAAAAGAGGGTGCAGGTCCAAATGAAGAACATAAGCTCTCAGCTTCAGCATCGATTTGTACAGGTGCGTGAATGGCGTTGATATGGATTCCACAGGATTCAGACATATTGCAGGCTATAAAGATTTCATGTTCATGTGTTGGCTGTGAAAATATGGATTGCATGATTGTTGTTGAAGAAAGAAGAGAGGGAATAGCTTGTGATTTTAATGTAATTTGTAATTCGTGTGGCTGTGAATTTTGGTTTTCCTCCTCCAAAAAATCTGACACTAGTACCTGCGAAAGCAATTTTAGGTTAGCATATGTTCTGAGATGCCTTGGACAGGGCAGGGAAGGAAGTAACTTACTGTATGGTTTTCTGAACATGCCTCCATGTCGTGCAAGGTTTGAAAAAATAAATACAGAAATGTCTGATGCTGTGTGATACTTCCAAAGTCTCTATGAGGAAAGCAGTGGAGGAACTGGTGAAAATAAACCAAAAGAAATAGATCCTGTGGTAGATATTCAACACAGTGAATCTCCTACAAATGTTACTGACCTGTGTGTGTCTGTAGATGGGACCTGGATGAAAAGGGGTCACACATCTCTATATGCAGTTGCATCTGTTATTGTTATCGACTCAGGTAATGTTTTCGATGTAGAAATTGTGTCAAAATACTGCCATCAGTGTGCAACAGGCAAAATGTTCAGCAATGAAGACAGTGAGAAACTGCGGCAAGAAAAAAAAATTATAGTGGTTCAAGTGGGGGCACGGAGGCTACTGCAGTTGTGAGGATGTTCTCCAGTTCCAAGGACCTGTATGGTGTTAGATACACTAAATACCTTGGTGATGGGACTCCTCTTCGTTCTAAGATGTAACAAATAAAAATCCATACAATACAACAATAGAAAAGTTGGAATGTGCTGGCCACATCGAAAAGAGGCTTGGTGGTAGGCTTCGTTGCTTGCTGAAAGAGAAGAAACATGAAGTACCTGAGGAGAGAAAACACTAGGAGGAAAAGGCAGGCATACTCTTAAAGAAACTGATTGTCTTCAGTTATTTTATGGGAGAGCTAACAGGAAAAACACACAGAATTTTGAGGCAACGAGGCATGCTGTATGGGCAATTTTTTTCCACAAACTATCCACTGACAAAACACCAATGTACAATCTGTGTCCAAAAAACGGTGGTGTTAAGTTCGACAACAGAATGAGACGTATTCACACAAACACTCATTACTAGAACCTGTTATAAATGCAATTAAGCCCACATTCTGGTTTCTTGCAAACCTTGATTTATTGAGGAAGTGTCTTCACAGAAAGACACAAAATGCAAATGAAAGCCTCAATAATTTAATTTGGATTAGATACTCAAAAGGGCATTCTGTGGACTTTAAGTACTCAAAATAGATGCCTATGATGCAGTTTTATGTTACAATAATGGAAATAATGGCAGAATGGAAGTGCTGAAGAGAGTTGATATAGATCCTGGTGTGTTTACAACAAAAGCATTTTACACCTTCGATGAGAGCTGGGTCAATAAAGCTAACAGATCAGTGTCTCACCTCGCATATACAGGCCAGACAGGCTCGAAGAGGAGAGAAGAGAAACCTGGAGGATGAGGAGTATCAGTATTGAGGATTTTAAAATTGAGGTAAGCTTATTACATGTAGAAGTATGAGAAGGAAATCTCTGAACCTCATTTTCTGTTTTACATTTTTTATGTTATTAGAAGCCTTTTCTCAAAAAGAGTATGTGCTACTGCTATGAAATTCTGTTCGCAACATGCTGCTGTCTCCGTGGAACTAAAAAATACGAGATTCTGCAATTGCATTCTGATTTTTAGATAGTGTTTGTGGGGGAAAAAAGTTAAGTTTGGATGTGAAAATTAAGAACTCTGTTAATGATACAATTTGTACCATAAATTAATAACTGTAGTTCAGTGGTCTTATACCTTCTCTGGACACTACAATAAAAATTTCAGATTAACTGCACGATTAGAATTTGATTTATAGCTTTTTATAAAGAAGACAATCAAAAAATTAAAAATTCAAATTTCTGGCAAAATATTAATCCTGCATATTTTATTACATTTTTCCATTAAAACACAGCTCTTTTGCATTACACATGCACAATTTTAGATTTGTACATTAATAAATATGGCTGTAATGATATTTTAAATAAATGTTTACATTTTCCGTTACATCCCCCCTTTATTTGAGGAAGACATTTCTGAGAATGTATGTTTGGAGTACAGCATTATATGGTAGTGAAACATGGACTGTGGAAAACCAGAACAGAACAGAATCAATGTATTTGCGATGTCTTGCCACAGAAGAAAGTTGAAAATTAGGTGGACTAATAATGTAAGGAATGAGGCAGCTCTTCACAACATCAGCAACTAAAGGAATATACGTAAAACACTGACAAGAAGATGGAAGAGGGTTGTAGGATGTCTGTTAAGACATCATGGACTGACTAACTTCTATAATACTAGAGGAAGCTGTAGAGGGTAAAAACTGTAGAAGAAGACAGAGACTGGGATACATCCAACAACTAATTGAGGATATAGGTTGCAAGTGCTGCTCTGAGATGAAGAGGTTGGCAAAAGAGAGGAATTCATGGGCCACATCAAACAAATCAGAAGACTGTTGTCACCCCCCCCCCTTTCAAAAAAAAATGGGGGGGGGGGGGCTGGAATATCTTTTGTAAATTTGACCCCAAGTCCAAAAATAGCATTTTTCACAAATCTATGCATTAACAAGAGAGAGAATTAATCATCAACAGTACTTACAACAGAAGCTCCTGGACATCATCTATCAAGAAATCAGCAGAGTGCTGCTGGATGTTTTCTAGCAGTAACAACACTTACTGCAATCTTCTTTATTGTTTTTCTTACACCGCAATGGAAGGGCATCTCATCTGTTGCTAACAAATGAGAGTTGTGATGAATGCAATTCTGGGGATAAGTTCATAGTACACAGCACCCAGTTAGTGGTAATGGAGACACATACTGTCCTTTGATTGAGGAGATGTTTTTTGAAGTCCAGTCATTAATTGCTTTTTATGAAGTTACTCTAAAATAAAGGCACAATGTCTATTCACCAGAAACTACATTGGATATAAATACATGACTAGAAACTGGTTACGTTCAGCCAAGTATCCAGATGTGGCCATCCCACTGATTTTTGTTGCTTCGAATTAAAACATACGGCTGGAGTACACCAAACTTTTCAATGGTAAATGATCAAAGTTGATCACATTTGTCACTTATTGTATGCCTACAGAAATGAGAACACCACTTATTGGTGTGATTTCTGCGATGGTAGTTGCCTCATACACAAACGAAATGGGTTCCCCCCACCCCCCATCCACAGTTTCACCCCTCTATTAAATCCAAAGCAAACTCAAGTAACAAATATTAGGCTTTACCCATTTAACACCCCATTTCCCAATGCTTAAAACCAGCTAATATATTGACATGTGGAATAATCGGGTCTACTGCCAGATGTTTGTGTCGCTCTGGCATAATATTTCGGCCACGTAACAGGTAGCACCTGAAGAAGGCAATGAGTTACGTGGCCAAAATATTGTGCCAGAGCAAAACAAACATCCAGCAGTAGACCCGATTATTCCACATTTCAAGATCTCACCGGGAAAGCCTGAAGAGTTACAGCTAAAATATTGTTCAATATGTCACCATAAGAACAATGGTAGAATGTTACATTAAAAATGATGATTGATAAACACATTTATAGCAACTACATGGGAAAAACCACCATAACTTGGGCACCCCGTCCTCTCCCTGCACTTTCAAGCAAACTTTGTCTGCAACAGTAAATTACATACTTCAATATTCCTCACATTATAGGCTGTATGAGCAATGGTCACACCACTGTTGTTACTCCACAATTTTCATTCACTTTATCCAAGAAATTTAATGCAGAAAAGTAAACCACACTGGTAAGTAATCTTCTGGATATGTAAAAACTTACACTGCAGTTCAGTGGCAGATGGTGCATAATTCATAGTCACCTGAGCAGACACCAGCTGGTACAAGATGGCTGGTGGTCAGTGGATGGTGTACCATGCAATAATATGGAACTCATGAGTGGACACTTATTTTTTTGGAAAGAATATGATTTCCACAATGGTGGGACTGAGCCACATCTGTTTTATGACCTGGGGTTAGCTGGCAATGGCCAAAATTGGTCATTTCATTCTGAAATTGGTGCAGGTGTGATGCACAATAAATTATTTGTTCTAATGTCAAGAGTCGTTTGGGACAAATTCGAATGGAAGATATTGTTGTTATTGGCAGGTTAGAAAGTGAAGTAAATTATCTTTGATTTTCAATCATAATGATTCTTTCAGTAGATAGACTAAATGCCGTTCGAAAAATGGGGGAAGGAATGAGCTCAAACCCTCGACTTTATCTTTACATTGCGTAATGCCAGCCAAGAGACCACATGCAAATAAGGCCGCTGACTAACTCACGTGAAATACAACACTTCCTCAAGAAATTTCTGCACTCTACTGTGTTACAAGTTAGTGCAGATAGCTGGACTTAGGATTCCGAGGGGGCGACCAATTTTAGTGTCACCTTAAGTAAATGAATCTGACTCTGTCTCTGAACTGAATGGCTGGCTTTACGTTATACAGTGAGGACTTTACATAACACATAATTATCAGTTTTAAATTTGTGTTGTGATTGTTCTGCATTTTCAAGCCTGCCAGAGAACTCTTTTTTACATTACCACTTACTGGTAAAGAAATTTTACTTTTTATTTAGGCGAAAAAATGTTCTGTACACTTGTGTAAAATAACAAAATTGTCAGCACAATAATAGTCAATACCAAAATGAAACATAAACACTCAATTTCCAAACACTAGCAATATTCATTCAGAATTAAGGAGCGAGCACTGATGTTGAAATTCCTGAGATGAGAAAATATACTGATATCTGTAGGGTTACATTGGTAAGCTGCACCCTAGCTTTTTGTAGTGTGACCTATATTTGAGTTGCTACAGTAAATCACCTACACTAATTCTTAATTTAATGTGACAACTAATTTTCAGTGGTGTACCTCTAGCAGTGCATTCAAGTCTTGCTTGTCCAGATAGCTTCTTGTCAATTCCCTTCCATCAAAATCTAGTTCAGCTTTGTACCTCACTAGGAAATTTCCTATGTCGATTCCTTTTACATCATGAATAGCTCTAACCATAACATCTGATTCCAGCTCTGCATTGATTACATCCAGTCTCTCCTGGGGTATGGATCTGTAAAAGAAAGTACATAAAATGAGGCTATGTTCTACAAAAAGTAATTTCAAGCAAAGTAATAAACGTTAATATCAGTAGTTTGTAATAGGGTTCATGAAAATATGACCATCAGCTATAGCCAAGTATCAATTCAGAGTTCTGCACCTTGCACAAAATACAGAATTTACCCAAGGCACAGCTTTCTCTACTGTTTTTTTGCTTACACATTACCTGGTCTCCCTTCCAACATTATCAGGAACATTTCCTCTAGTGTTCCAATAAATTTTAGAGTTTTTTTAATGCAGTGCGTAAATGGAATCAGCTAAAACCAATGCCGCTCACCATGTGTTTCAAAGGACATGCTGCACTGACAGGAAATATCTGTCTGTAACTCATTACAAACAAAATATTTTTTAAAAGTGGAGTTTTGTGTGCCTATTCGCTAAAGCAATTCCAAATTAGTCTAGCGTTCTATTCAGTTTAACGCTATTTGTGGACAGGGACAACAACACATGACAAATAGCGATAATCCCAGCAGCAGCTGAGCAGTGCTGCTGCACGGTGGTAGCAGACAGAGCAGAACAGGCCAGCATGTGAGGCGGCTGGGTGAGCAAGTCATTACCAACACATGATTACGGGTATTTTAGTGTGTGTTGTTGTCAACTAACAGTGTGTCTCACACCCCATACTAATTCAGCCCACTGTAATTATCACTTTTTGACTACCCAGTGAATACGTCTCAGATGTACCCAATTTGCCTTATTTCATGCACCAGACTGTACCACACTATTAATCTGCTAGCTCTGATACGACATAGCACACTAAATTTGGAAATGAGCTTTCGAAGAGGAGCACTTCCACCTTGAAAAGAATTGTTTGCAACTTGCAAACCTACATTTTCCAAAAATGATCTGAGTTTCACCTAATAGTATTTGTCTGAAGTGACTTCATCTACATATGGTATACATGAAATTAATGAAAAGGCCAGTCTAGTTGCTCTGTAGAACAGTACTGAGTCCACAACCAGTTTCGGCTTTTTTGTTAATCCTTTCTCATGTGGATCTGAAAAATGACAAAATAATATCCAAAAAAATATAAGAAAAAGTCTGGTGGATTTAAAAGCCTGCTTGTCAAATGATGTCAGGATCATGATCCACTTGAGAATGATCATGACATCATTAGACAAGCAAGATTTTAAATCTAACATACTTGTTCTTATATTACTGTTATTACTGTGGATAGTAGTTCATCACTTTTCAGATCAACTTGAGAAAGGCTTTAAAAAAAAAAAAGGCTGAAACCCGTAGTGGACTCAATAAAGTTATACAGAGCAGCAGCCTTTTCATTAATTAAACAACCGGTTGCGGAGAAAATGGAGATGCTAATAAATGAAAGTCCACATAAAATGCATCTGACAAGTCTTGGCACGCGGGTGTGGCAAGTGTGTGAGCATGAGTGCATCTGCCACAGGAAGTCATTATGCATGTAAATGTCTTTACTAATCAACAATACTGTGCAAGATCAAGGGAGTTTCATTCTAAAGAAATAACCAGTAAACCCCCAATTTCATAAAGAATCAAACTCCGTATGATTACTTTACAAAAAGGTTAATGTGTTAAATATTTGACATTAAGCATGCAAATGAGAAGAAGTTTAACCATGTTTGAAGATATGTTAAATGCTATCATTATCAAACACTATATGGGTGTAGTCTGAGCAATTTGTGCTCCTTTTTTAACCAAAGTATGTTTTTCAAACATCTCAATGTTTATGCTGTCATATTTGCTTAGCTAATTGTCATACAATGATAATATTTTCCAGGTACACTCCATGGCATTTGTGGATACTGTCTGCAGACTGTGCTGTGAAAGCAATAAATCAGAATATCATAATTGATGATACTGTACAAACAGCGGAAATATAGTAAGCAATAAACTTCTTTCCTTACACCTTCTTTTTGGGGCTGGCAGCAGGAAAAAGTTTCAAAAAGCTTTGAAATTAAGTGTACACTTTATCTCTAAGTTCTTTCATTCTTACATATTGGATGGATATAATTTGGCTAATACGAAAGTCATGAGCTATGATGCCTGAGGATAAACAGTTTCTAACTGTAATACTTATCATGTCAAACTTTTAACGTAAGATTATGCTATCAATAGTATATTACGGAACCATTTTAAATTTGAGGAATAATTAGTCACATGAAATGGCAAAAATAAAATTTTTGTAGCTCTCAAAGCAGTCAGATGTGCAATCTGCAATTGGGGCCATGGACCACAAACCTGGTTGGCAATTTGACAACATAAAAGTCATACACACAGATTTCCTCTACTTCCCACTTTCAATTCTGGCTTTGCACCACATTACAATAGCTCTAATGAACCTGAAGGTTGGTTTCACCACCACAGTGGATCGATAGTTATGGTGGTAATGGATATAGTATACCCTTATCTCCTAGCCTCTAAACTGATGCCCAACCAGTAATTGAGGGACCTACAGTGTAACATAGGCGATAAAATAGAATTTTTTTCACATTTACACACCACTACTATGCACAGGTGACTGTGAACAAGTCCAGCAGCACCTGGGGACTGAAGCCCAGATACTTGAATTGGTGGTCTAGCACATGCTCCACAAAGTACACGCTTCCAAGATGCTAACTTTTCATGAGTGAAATGTGTTTGACATTACGTATTTAAAGTACATTAGAAATGTAAATAAATATAGCAACAACCAATGCCTAGATTTATTCTGCTTCTTTATAGCGTTTGTACAAAAAGCTAATTAACTCCTTGTTGCTGTTGTGGTCTTCAGTCCAAAGCCTGGTTTGATACAGCTCTCCATGTTACTCTATCATGTGCAAGCTCTTCATGTCCAAGTAACTACTGTAACCTACAGCCTTCTGAATCTCTTATGTATTCATCTCTTGGTCTCCCTGTATGATTTCTACCCTCCACATTGCCCTCCAATACTAAATTGCTTGATGCTTCAGAACATGGTCTACCAACCAATCCCTTCTTCTAGTAAAGTTGTGCCACAAATTCCTCTTCTCCCCAATTCCATTCAGTACCTCCTCATTAATTACGTGATCTACCCATCTAATCTTCAGCATTGTTCTGTAACACCACATTTTGAAAGCTTCTTGTCTAAACTAGTTATCGTCCATGTTTCACTTCTATACACGGTTACACTCCATACCAATACTTTCAGAAAGGACTTCCTGATACTTAAATCAATACTTGGTATTAACAAATCTCTCTTCTTCATAAGCTCTTTCCTTGCCATGGCCAGTCTACATTTTATATCCTCTCTACTTCGACCATCAACAGTTATTCTGCTCCCCAAACAGCAAAACTCATCTACTACTTTAAGTGTCTAATTTCCTCAGCATCACCTGATTTAATTCGACTACATTCCATTATCCTTGTTTTGCGTTTCTTGATGTTCAGCTTATATCCTCCGTTCAAGACAATGTCCATTCTGTTAGACTGATCTTCCATGTCGTTCCCTGTCTCGGACAGAATTACACAGTCATCGGTAAACCTCAAAATTTTTATTTCTTCTCCCTGAACTTTTAATTCCTACTCCAAATTTTTCTTTTGTTCCCTTTACTGCTTGCTCAACATACAGACTGAATAACATCAGGGATAGGCTACTACCCTGTCTTACTCCCTTTTCAACCACTGCCCCCCTTTCGTGCCCCTCGACCCTTCTAACTGCCATCTGGTTTCTGCACAAATTGTAAAAAGCCTTTTGCTCTCTGTATTTTACCCCTGCCACCTTTAGAATTTCCAAGAGAGTATTCCAGTCAACATTGTAAAAATCATTCTCTTAGTCTACACATGCTACAAACATTGGTTTGTCTTTCCTTAAGATGTTTTCAATGAGAAGCCATGGTAGTATTACATTCTTCTTGAAGTCTGAGGGTCTGTCTCATACACTTGCTAACCAGATGAAAGAGTTTTGTCATGCCTGGTTCTCCCAAGGCTATCAGTCATTCTAACAGAATGTTGTCTATTCCCAGAGCCTTGTTTTGACTTAGGTCTTTCAGTGTTCTGTCAAATTCTTCATGCAGTATCATATCTCCCATCTCATCTTCATCTAAGTACTCTCCCATTTCCATAATATTGTCGTGAAGTACATCACCCTTGTATAGACCCTCTATATACTGGGTAGATCACATAACTAATGAGGAGGTACTGAATAGAATTGGGCAGAAGAGGAGTTTGTGGCACAACTTGACTAGAAGAAGGGATCAGTTGGTAGGACATGTTCTGAGGCATCAAGGGATCACCAATTTAGCACTGGAGGGCAGCGTAGAGGGTAAAAATCGTAGAGGGAGACCAAGAGATGAGTACACTAAGCAGATTCAGAAGGATGTAGGCTGCAGTAGGTACTGGGAGATGAAGAAGCTTGCACAGGATAGAGTAGCATGGAGAGCTGCATCAAACCAGTCTCAGGACTGAAGACCACAACAACAACAACAACAACAACAACAACATATACTCCTTCCATCTTTCTGCTTTCCCTTCTTTGCTTAGGACTGCTTTTCCATCTATGTTCTTGATATGCATAAAGGTGGTTCTCTTTTCTCCAAATATATATTTAATTTTCCTGTAGGTGGCATAGATCTTACCCTTAGTGATAACTTCTACATCGTTACATTTGTCCTCTAGCGATTCCTGCTTAGCTATTTTGCAGTTGCTATCGATCTCATTTTTGAGACGTCTGTATTCCCTTTTGCCTGCTTCATTTCCTGCTTTTATATTTTCTCCTTTCATCAATTAAATTCAATATCTCTTGCATTACTCAAAGATTTCTACTTGCCCTCTACTCTTTATTTATTCAAAATTGTAAGCTCTAACAACTTTACCACCACTCTTCATCCAAAACTAGGTGGAAGAGAAACTGGCAGCAATGTGAGAAACTATATTCAGCATTACAAATACTCACCATATTATGAAAAGCGTAGGTTGCTACTCACCATATAGTGGAGATGTTGAGTCACAGATAGGCACAACAAAAAGACTACTAAACACACAAGCTTTCATCCAGAAGGCCTACTTCTGAAATAGACAAAAAACACACACACATGCATGCAAATGCAAATGCAGTTCACACACACATGACCACTATCTCTGATTGCTGAGGTCAGACTGCAAGCAACTGCACATGATGTGAGAAGCAATCTGAGTGATGGGGTAAGGAGGAGGCTGGGGCAGGGAGGGGGAGGAAGAGCAGGGCAGGGGTGGAGGTTGGTAAAGTGTTGTTGTGGGGTCGTACACAGGAACGAGGTGGAGACAGGGTAGGGCAGGGCAGCTACATGCAGGATAGATGAAGGGGATGGGTGGGGTGGGGGGGCACAAAAGGAGAGAAGTAAAAAGTAAGAAGACTGTAAGTGCGCTTGCGGAACAGATGGCAGTGGAGTGTGAACAGGGAAGGGGATAGAGAGTTACAGGAACGAAGGATATATAGCAGGGAGAGTTTCCAATTGTACAATTCACGAATGCTGGTGTTGGTAGGACGGATACAGATGGCACAGGCTGTGAAGCAGTCATCAAAATGGAGAACACTGTATTGGGCAGCGTGCTCAGCAACTGGGTGGTCCAGTTGCTTCTCGGCCACAGTTTATCGGTGGCCATCCGTGTGGATAGACAGCTTGTTGGTTGTCATGCTCACATAGAGTGAAACACAGACATTATAGCTTAGCTTGTAGATCACGACTGGTTTGGTGCACAGCTCTGCCTTTAATGGGATAGATGACACTTTTTACTGGACTGAAGCAAGTGGTGGTACAAGGATGTACTGGACACGTCTTGCCCACACCTCCCCCCATCCACGAATTTCTCCTACCGTGCAATGCCAAATTCGTGGATCCCATCTCACACATAGAAACTCTTGCCCTCTTGGAACTAGAGCAGCATGCACAGTACTACCTTAAAAAATTCACCAAACTGTTCACTTCCTACTCCTGCCTTGGACTACCACTATCCACCACCTCTACAACACCTTCCAAACCTCTCACACATTCCCTCATAGCTGACAAACTCTGCTTCGCAGACCTACCACATTTACCCCACCCTCAAAAACTTCCTCGCACAGAAATCAGAACCTGAACAGACCTGAAACAAGTCATGAACCTTTCCTCCAAAAGCCCCACAGAAATATCAGTCCTACCCAAAGGCCTTATGTTTCGCTACACTCAAAAATCCAATCATGCTGGACTTCGTTAAACACTTTCTCCTCTCCCAGTTCCTACAGTGGAAATACTTCTTCATCGCCCACCCTACCAATCGGACACAGAACAAACTGCAATCCACTACCTAAAATCTGATTGCGAATTCATAATACTACCTGGTGACAAAGGCTCCACTGCTATTGTTTTGAACTGCAAAGATTACCTAGCAGAAGGACACAGCCAGCTGTCAGATACACCCACCTACAAACCCTGCCACAGTGACCCCATTCCATAAATCCAGCAAGATCTCCAGTCCCTCCTCAAATCCTCTGGTCCATCCCACAATCTCTACCAAGAGTTTCTCTTTCCTCACCCCTACCACTCCTCGCACTACTACCTTTTAGATCATTCCTTGAGTCCATATACCCTGCTACCCTGGACCTCAATTGTAGCTGGTTACTGTGCCCCCACTGAGAGAATCTCTGCTCTCATAGACCAACACATTCAGCCCATTACCCACAACCTACCCTCCTGTACAAAAGATACCAACTATTTCCTCCACCAACTCCGCACAGTTTCCGTTCCTTTACCACATGGTGCCCTGCTCGTCACTATTGATGCCACCTCCCTTTGCACTATCATCCCTAATGCCCATGGCACAGCTGTTCTTTAACACTACCTACACCAATGCCCAAAGGATTCCAAACCTACAACTTCCTTCCTGGTCACCTTAACAAACTACATCTTCACCCACAACTACTTCTCCTTTGAAGGCATCACCTACATACAAATCTGGGCTACAGCAATTAGCATTTGCATGGCACCATACTATGTCAACCTTTTCTGGTGCCATCTAGACAGATCTTTCCTAACCACCCCGAACCCAAACCCCTCACCTGGTTCAGATTCATTGATGACATCTTCGTGATCTGAATAGAGGTGAGGACACCCTATTAACATTACAATCCTCCAGACCCTCAACACCTTCTCCCCCATTTGGTTCAGCTGGTCCTTTCAACCCAACATGCACCTTCCTCAATGTTGACTTCCACCTCGAAGATGTCTACATCAGTACCTCTGCCCATATGAAACCTACCAACCAACAGCAATACTTCCACTTCGACAGCTGCCCCCATTCCATATCAAGAAGTCCCTTCCATGCAGCGTAGACACCCGCGGCCATCGCATCTGTAGTGACGACCAGCTCCTCTCAAAATATACCACACAGGTCTCACTGTGGTCATCACAGAACTTAAATCACCCTCCCAATCTTGTACAGAAACAGATCTCCTGTGCCTTATCTCTCCAGTCGCCCATTACCTGCTGAAGTCCCACTGTCTGGCAACAGAGGAGCATTCCTGTCGTGACTCACTACCACCTAGGACTGGAGCAACGAAATCACTGTCTCCACTGGGGTTTGGACTACCTCTCATCATACCCTGAAATGACGACTGTCTTACCCACAACCCTCTTACAGTGCCGTCCACCAAACCTATGCAATATCCTTGTCCATCTCTACACAGCCTCTGCTCCCAACCACTTGCCGTACGGCTCATATCCCTGAAATATGACTTAGACCTGTCCCACGTATTCTCCCACCACCATCTACCACCTATCACAACAAAGGCAGGGCTACCTGTGAAACCAGTCATGTGATCTCCAAGTTAAGCTGCAAACACTTCGTTTCATTCTATGTGGGCATGACAACCAACAAGCTGTTTTTTTATCATGAATGGTCATCGACAAACTGTGGCCAAGAAATAGTTGGTCCACCCAGTTGCTTAGCACGCTGCCCAATATAGTGTTCTTAATTTTAATGACTGCTTCACAGGCTGTGTCATCTGGATCCTTCCCACCAACTCCAGCTGTTCTGAATTGTGCAGGTGGGAACCCTCCCTGCAATATATCCTTTTCCAGAAATCCTGTGGGCCTCAAACTTTGTTAGTCCTTGTCCTTCACCTACTTATTGCCTCCCCTGTTCCCACTCACAGCCTTCTACTGCACAAGTGCACCCATAGTCCTTTACCCTTTACTTCTCTCCTTTTCCACCCCCACCCCCAAAACCCACCCTGCCCATCACCAAATTGCACCTAGCTGCCCACCCTGCCCTACCCTCTCTCCACCTCATCCCTGTGTATGCTCCCATAAACAGCACTTAATGTACCCCATCTGTACCATACTCTCCCTCACCCTCCCCACCCCAGCCAACTCCTTACCCCCACCACCCACACTGTTTTTCCTAGCATGTGCAGTTGGTTGTAGCCAGAGCTGTGATTGTGTGAATGTGTCTGTATATGTTGTCTATTTCAAAAGAAAGCATTCTGAATGAAAACTTATGCATTTAGTAGTATTTTTGTTGTACCTGTCTGTGACTCAACATCTCCACTATGTGGTGAGCAGCAGTCTATCCTTTTTGTAAGATTGTCATTATTCCAGCCTGGCTTTTCCATTTTTTGATTTTGCCTATTGGCACTTCTTTCACCCCATAATCCAGTACTGTTTTCCATTGTTACTATTTTCTAATTCTACTATTCTCATTGTCTATCCTTTTCTTTCTCTACTTTCCAGTGTTTTACATGTCGCCTTCCAAACCTCACCACATGCTCTTACTCATGAGTGACACTGTACCAACCGTCAAGTCTGTGCTCAACATGTTGCTACAAGACCATACTGATTGCACCGGTGCTGCTGCTCGCAGTGTGCCCTCAGTTGCCTGAGACTGCAGTCGTGTGTGTGAGTTGCATTTGCGTGAGTGTGTTTGTGTGTGTCTGTTGTCTGATTTTGACAAAGACCTCACAGGCAGAAAGCTATATTTGTGACAGTCTTTTTATTGTGCCTATCTGGACTCAGCATCTCCACTCTATGGTGAGTAGCAACTTTCCTTTTCATAATATTATAACATTCCATTCTTTATTTTCCATTGTTTCATGTTGTTGTTGTTGTGGTCTTCAGTCCTGAGACTGGTTTGATGCAGCTCTCCATGCTACTCTATCCTGTGCAAGCTTCTTCATCTCCCAGTACCTACTGCAACCTACATCCTTCTGAATCTGCTTAGTGTATGCATCTCTTGGTCTCCCCCTACGATTTTTACCCTCCACGCTGCCCTCCAATACTAAATTGGTGATCCCTTGATGCCTCAGAACATGTCCTACCAACCGATCCCTTCTTCTGGTCAAGTTGTGCCACAAACTCCTCTTCTCCCCAATCCGATTCAGTACCTCCTCATTAGTTATGTGATCTACCCATCTAATCTTCAGCATTCTTCTGTAGCACCACATTTCGAAAGCTTCTATTCTCTTCTTGTCCAAACTATTTATCGTCCATGTTTCACTTCCATACATGGCTACACTCCATACAAATACTTTCAGAAAAGACTTCCTGACACTTAAATCTATACTCGATGTTAACAAATTTCTCTTCTTCAGAAACGCTTTCCTTGCCATTGCCAGTCTACATTTTATATCCTCTCTACTTCGACCATCATCGGTTATTTTGCTCCCCAAATAGCAAAACTCCTTTACTACTTTAAGTGTCTCATTTCCTAATCTAATACCCTCAACATCACCCGACTTACTTCGACTACATTCCATTATCCTCGTTTTGCTTTTGTTGATGTTCATCTTATATCCTCCCTTCAAGACACCATCCATTCCGTTCAACTGCTCTTCCAAGTCCTTTGCTGTCTCTGACAGAATTACAATGTCATCGGCGAACCTCAAAGTTTTTATTTCTTCTCCATGGATTTTAATACCTACTCCGAATTTTTCTTTTGTTTCCTTCACTGCTTGCTCAATATACAGATTGAATAACATCATATTGTCATTATTCCATCCTGAATTTTCTAGTGTTCAACTTAAAATATTCAATCTGACATAGTGGGGGTTTCATTGCGAACACTCCTGTTAGATCAGACTTTTGGAAATATACTCATCAAACAATACTGCACGGATGAAAGTGGTCGGTGCTTATGTTATAGTGAGTAAACACTAATAATAATAATAATAATAATAATAATAATCTATTACTTCTGCTGGTCTTCATCCTGACATGTTTCTTTTCAAGTACTGACTGGGAATTCATTTTAACTGCACTAGGCCTTCTATTTGCAGGTATATCCTCCTCCAGTGCTCTCCTCCCCTTGCCTTTTGTAGAAATCCCTTTAGCTGCTCTCAGGTAGAGTGCTGCTCTGCTCTCTTCCATTTCTTCATACTTATAGGATTTGATGGTCTGTGTCCAAACACAAATTTCCTAAAGCAGTACTACTTCATTCTCAAAACAGATGTGATTTTTTTTTTTTTTTTTTTTTTTTTTAGATTAGTAGAATTCCTAGCACTTATGTCAGACACCTGCAGATTTATAAAAGATTTGTTGATACCTCAGCATTTGGCACAATCATATTGTAACCACAAAGTCTCCAGTTCAAATCTCGCAAGTAATATAGCTTCTTTACCTTTTTTTTTAATACCATACTTATCAATCAATGGAAATCATCATTTTTAATAAAATATTTATTCTCCCGCCCCCCCGCCGCCGCCAACTGCTAGTCATACGAAAAGAACTCCAATTTTGATATAAGTATGTGAGACACTTTTTTCAAATGAATTTATTGAGAGTATTTGGCTGCTAGCAAGAAAGAACTGAACCCAGTTACTTCATGTGCTTCTTCAGTTTCTCCCAGCATATTTGTTGACAGAACAGTTCACAGTGTACTGCCACTCCGTAGTGTTTAATGGGCACAATATTTCGTCAATCAGATATTTGGCCATCATCATGAACTCAGTACCTGAGGGCACGTGGCCAACTAATAGCTCCTACCGCCACAAGCTGTTCACTCTGCAGCCTGTGTCTAAGGCTGTGTATCGGCAGTTACGGAAATGCTGGGGCATCTGCGTCTGTGGTAGCATTGATGTAGTAGCTCTGTAAGCCCTGGTCGCCAGATCATTGTGTTTTCCGAGCATCTTCTTAATTAGACTCAGTGTTGGCTCCGAAGCTTGCTGAGATCATACCTGTCATCTCAATTGATAAGATTATCCCTAGCGCAAATTCAAAGGCTTCTCTAATGGCTCGGTCCCAGTGCTTGGAAGTCTGATAAAATCCTGGTATATTCAAATTCCATTGCACAATTTTTTGGCAAACAAGTGCTCTCAGACTGCCAAACTGTTGGGGTACATTTGTCAAGTGTGCCACTGGTGTTCTCGGTATCAATCATCGATGGTACGCGCAGTTTGTCCAATACACAAGGTGTGTTCAAAAAGAAACCAAACTTTTGCTGTATCAGCTTTATTGCTTATTGTACATCACTTTAAGCACAGTCCTGTTCAAAATCCATCGTTTCTCCCACTTTTGGAACACCATCTGGAACACACTTCGTGGGATGGCACACAGGTTTCTCACCACATTGTCCTGTATCTCCTCTATGGTTTGGAAACGACGTCCTTTCAACATGTTTTTCAGTTTGTAAAACAGGAAAAAGTCTGCTGGGACTAGGTCCAGAGAATATGGTGGATGGGGCACAATGGGAATGTTGTGTTTTGCTAGATAGCTGCACACTAGGAGTGACGCATGAGCTGGCGCATTGACATGATGCAACATCCAATTCTGGTCTTCCCTCAATTCAGGCTTCTTTCTGTGCACTGCATCCCTAATGGGCACTAGAATTCCCTGCTAGAATTCCTTGTTTACCGTCTGACCACGGGCCACAAACTCACAATGGATAATGCCTTTGTAGTCAAAAACACAACCAACGTCATCTTGATCTTTGACCGACTCATGCATGCTTTTCTTTGCCTACTGACATGATGCATCTCAAGTTTTTCATTCAAAATTTGATGGTATGATCCTATGCTGCTGCCCATCTCCTCAGCAACTTCCTGAACAGTTACACGACAATTTCCACACATCACAGCATGAACGCTATCCATATGGCCATCATCTGTTGATGTGGAAGGAAATCCAGACTTGGAATCATCACAGACTCACATTATGCCCTGTTGAAAACATTTAAACCACTCGTAGCACTGCAGCGACTCATACAGTCCTCCCCATATTCTTGGCTGAGCATTTTGAATCTGTCTGAGAAAGTTTTGCCAAGCCAGTAACAGAATTTCACACACAGTTATTCGAGCTCCTTCAATGCACTAATCTGACGAGAAGCCTGTACAAATGCTTACTTCAGCAGCTGTGGTTCACTTGCTAATTGTCCAAGCGACTCGAGGCAAATGGCATCTGTTGCCTAAACTTGCCACTAGGTGTGCTCTGTAGCAGCAGCGCACTCTCTCTGCTGGTTGTTGCGCTATTTCAAAAGTCCACTTTCTTTTTGAACATACCTCGTATGCCCTGCCACACTAACACAATCTGATATACCCTGGTCTTTTGAAAACCAAAGTCATTTTTGAAAACTTGTCAATAATTTCTGTATTTTACTGGGTGGGCACAACACATTCTTACAAAGCGCTTTTTCAGTATGCGCCTAGCTTTTCACAATAGCATGGCGGTGTACGGTTTAAAGGCTGTGGCTACCTCTTCCTCCACAATTTCCTCCATCTCCGTGTCTTACGGTAGTGGCAGAATGAAGAATATGCTTACTCTACCATCCTGAGTATTGGCCTTTTGTGAAAACACTGCTGAGATATTGCACTTCCTCAGGCAGACCCTCTGCATCTGATATGATGTGCAACCAGTGTACTAGTGTTTCTAGTACTCCATTCCTCTGCACAGAAGGTGGCAGCTATCTGTGTTCAAACACAGATCAGTAAGCACTTTCTTGTGATACCCACCATGGCTCAGGCTGCCATCAGCTCTTCTCATGACCATCACGTGGTAGTATTCCTTCTTCCTTCTCCACAGTGAATTTGATGTTGGGATGTATGGAGTTCAGATCTACAAGGATGTACTTAGGTATTGTTCCCATCAGCAACTAAAGACATATCAAAATACAAGCAATCCCACGATATGGACAATTCGTAACAAATTGTAACACGATTTCCAAAGGATTTTGTTAAATAAACCAACAATTTCCTTTGTGAATGACACAGTTCATCGTCAAATATGCCCCTCATTGAGTTAAAAATCCACACTATTTCCGTTTTATCCAACCCAACCCAACCGAACCAAACCAAGTATGTAAATAAACTTCTGTATTTGAAGTATAATTCACACCTGAAGATCAAATTCTTCTTTCCATTATTCAATAAATACTTGTTTGTCACAGACCCTTCAAGAAACCACTGTAATGACAAATGACTCTTCTCACCTTCGTACCTGCAGAGGTTGACAGCAGAGGGGTAATGTTACGTATGCAACTGGTGTCGAGCTTGTTCAGCCGATCAGAACCTGTACTGGATGACCCTGGTGGAGTGCCAGTAATACTAACAAGTCTTCCACTGAAGCAAAATGACCACCCTAGTAAGGGGAGCAGATTTCTTGAGTTCGGAAACAGCCAGCAGCGCATCCCATAAAAGTCCCCACTGCTTTTATCACATGTGATCCCCCCCAGGAGTCTTCACACATTTCATTTGTGTCAGATCCTCACAATCACCATACATCATCTGAATTTTTTTACTTTGTTAGTCCTAAATCCATGCTGTTTTTTACATTTAGATTCAAACATATCTCTCACCCTCTTTTTTCTGCAAAATCTATTCCACTCTCTTCCGGGAGTTTGATAATAAAGTGATATCTCTACAGTCGATCCACTTTTTCCTACTTCTTTTTTAAATACCTGTATTGTAATTTCCTTTCTTCCTATCACTGGGTTCTCCATTCTCTCTCTCTCTCTCTCTCCATCTCACTCCCACAGTTCAGTGCAATCACCATATTCCACTTATCCCCTATGCTTTTATCACATCTGCAGTTAACCAATCACCTCCAGGAGACTTCGCTAATTTGTTTTTGAGCGTTCTCTGTTTCCGTCACAGAACTTCCTCATCTAGATCAGCGACTCTCAGTTCTTGATCTTTCGTGGTGTCCCATACTTGCTTTTCCCAATTTCATACTTTTCAACAAGCACTAAAGAACTGTTTTTTGAGTTTGTGTGTTGAGTATTTGAAGTTTCTCATTAAAGGTATCCGAATCAAATCATTTCTCAAAACCCTTTTTACCTGAATTTCTTGTCTCCTTGTTCCTACTAGAATGTGGCTAATTATATTACCTTCTATAGCACAAGACCATTTACCTGATTTTTACCTTTCTATGTCTGTTTCTTTTCTATATCTTTCCATAGCATTTTTTACTCTTTATTCCACCAGCTGGTTTTTTCCCCATTATGAGGGACCTAAAAAAGTTCTTGTTTGCAATAAATGCAAATTCTGCCTAAAAATGTGGTAATGCAAAATTGCCTAATAAATGCTACTTCGTAGAAAACTGTATCCACACAAACTATTTTATAAGAGATAGTTAGAAATAGTTTTATTTTCTGCATATAAATATAAAAAAATGTGACCAATTTTCAGTTATTGGTATTGTCTAATTTGAGCTTCCAAGCAAAATTTTTGCAGCATAGTCTAAACAACCTTGGCAACATATGAGCAGAATCCTTTACACATTCTCCACACACTACTCCTCCTCCTCCTCCTCCTCCTCCTCCCCCTCCCCCTCCTCTGGAAAAATTTAAGGAATTTCTTGATTACATTCATTATGCGTGGTGACTGCAGAAACTGCAGATGTGGTTTTAGCTGACAGTTTCTGAAAGGGGGGAAATTCTACCAGTTGCTTTTTTATTTGGCACAATTTATTGTACCACTAACCACTTTTTGAGCCACTGCATGATCATCATCAGATAGAGATGTTGCAGGACCATTACCTGGACAATGTGCAGCTAGATGCTTGCAGTTCATACCTACAACACCATCACCAATAAGAAACTTCACCCTTAATACTCCTTGTTCCTCGGCCAAAAGGTCCCATGATGTCTTGGTAACCAAATCTATCTGTTCCAAATTGGGCACTAAAAACCTCTATTATCATGATGTTTACTCAGTTTTCTTTTCGTACCTGCTGTTCTACCCCTCCAAGAACCAAGGATATTGCCAAGATGAGGAGGCTAGCTTGCCTCAATGATGCAAGCAGCTATACTGTAGGTGTAACTGCAAACAACTAAAAACTAATATTTCACACGAACATGCAGCTATATTGTATAACTTAATGACTGCATGATTCCATCATCAGTAAAATATTCCATAGGCAATATAGCCCCCAATTTAGATTTCCAGGCATGGACTATTCAGGAGGATACTGTCCTCAAGAAAAATAAAACTGGTGTTCTATAGGATAGAGTGAGATATGTTTGATCCTTTTATCACAAAGGCACGCTAGAGAATTTAAAAAGAAGAATGGGTAGGCTGATGTCAAATACAGTGGGAATGAGTTACGTGCAATGGTAGGAAGAAGCCACTTCTTGTCTTGTGAGTACAGGATGATTAAATAAAACCAATTATGGGTAATGTAGGAGTAGGATAACAATGGACAAAAAAATGAGTGTAATTAGACCACTATGAACAGATTAGTAGTAACAGAATACATATTCCTATTATTTCAACAACAAAGATGTTGCAAGAACGTTATGGCAAAATAAAGAAATAAATTAATTAATTAATTTATCACCAATCTTGGAAAAATCGGACGAGTTAAGAATTTCAGGTATCTCGGTGACATCATCCAGGAGAGTGGATTAGAAGAAGAAGCAATTAATGTCAGGATGACGAAGTTAGACCAAGCATACCAACTGACAAAGAATACCTATAACAAAAAGTTTATGAGTACCGGGGCCAAGTTCTGACATTATAAGAAAGTTGCAAAACCTGAGGGCTTATATGCGTCCGAAACTTTGATCATGAATAGACAAGGTGAAGCTGAGCAGCTGGAAAAGTGAGAGCATAGGATATTAAGGAAAATCCTACATAATAGATGGGTTGATGGACAATGGCGAATGAGAGCAAATGAGGACTTGTACAGCAAGACAGAACCTATCACAGCATCCATTAAGAAGAGACAATTATTATTTTACGGTCATCTCATGAGGCTGGACAGTGACCAACCAACAAAAAGAATATGGAGTTTCATCCAATCTAAGAAAACAAGGCCAAGATGGTTCAAAGAATGTGAAAAAGATCTTAGGCAGATTGGTATCTCAGAGAGAGAAATTCCTGACGACAACAAATTTAGAACACTGGTGAACAACAACCAAGCTTTTAAAATGGCATCAACATCCAAAAGACAGAGAGGACCATTATCTGAAGAACATAAACAGGCACTTCTTGGTGGGGTCAGAAGATACCGGCAGGAAGTCAAAGCTGGAACAAGAACAAGACCTGAACACTAGAGTGAAGTTGGTTGTTATCACACAGTCCTTAGAGTCTCAACTCAATAATAAATAAATAAATAAATAAATTGTGCAGTTTGTTAACAAAGACAACATTTAATGTTGACAGAGAGTTGGAACTGAATTTAAGAAAAGGGAGAGCAGGAAGAAAAAGGTAGGAGAACACGGTGCAGGAAAGGAATTTTGTACACAGAACAATTTTACATTTTTAACACTTGGTTTAAGAATCATGAAGTCAGATTTTATGTTTTGAAGAGACCTTAAACATTGCAATATTTCAGATAGATTATGTAACGGTAAGACAAATATTTCCAAACCATATTTTAAACTGCAACATATTTCCATGGTCCAATGTGGACTCTGCACATAACGTATTGGCTGCAAACCACAGATTCTAATTGAGAAATGGGGATAGGACCTGGGTGAATTGAAAGTTCCTGGAGTAACTGAAATTTTGAAAGGGAGTGTTAAGGGACTTTCTGAAACAGGGGAAAGGAGGGCAATGCAAGACAAATGGATAGCTTTTAAAGTTGAAGTAGTGAAGGTGTCACAGGCACAAACAGTCAAAAAGACTGCATCCAGTAGAAATCCTTGAGTAACACAGAAGATACTGAATCTAAACGACAAAAAGGAAAAATATTAAAAAGCAACAAATGAGGAAGGTAAAATGGAATATCAGCATCTAAAAATGAGACTGACAAATAAAACTACATTGAAAATGCAGGAATGGCTGGGAGGAGAGATCCAAATCTGTAAAAGCATGCAAAGACAATGGGAAAATATCGAGAGCTCACATGAGAAACCAGCAGCACCATACTAAGCAAAAACAGAATGGCTGAAAGGTGAAAGGAATATAAACAAGAGATCTATGAGGGAAATGAAACTGAAGGCAATGTTATAAAAAGAAAAGAGGAAGAGATATGAGATATAATACTGGGAGAATAATCAGACAGAACACTGAAAGTACCGGGTGATCAAAAGTCAGTATAAATTTGAAAACTTAATAAACCACAGAATAATGTAGATAGAGAGGTAAAAATTTACACACATGCTTGGAATGACATGGGGTTTTATTAGAACAAAAAATGTCTGACAGATGGCGCTGGACAGCGAAACATCAGTGACTGCGCATGACAATCTTGTATAAAAGGAGCTGTAATGAGAGAGAGAATCAGACGCGCCAGCAGTCGCAGCATGTTGACGTTACCTGAAAAGGCGCTTTTAGTGAAGCTGTATTATCAGAATGGGGAATGTGCTAATTCAGCATTACGATCCTATCGCCAAAGGAAGGGCATTTGAACGAGTAAAGGTCTGTTGACAAATGTGGCGAGAATGATTTCGAAGTTCGAAGCCATGGGTTGTTTAGACTATAGACCCCGTAGTGGCCAACCGAGCACAAGGCGTAATGCTGCTGAGACAGTTAAGGGAGAAATGGAGACTGTAGCGGGTTCGTCTACGTACGGGGAAGTCAGCGCTCATGCAGTCGCACGTTGCAGCGGCATTCCATACACTACTGTTTGGTTGGCACTTAGGTGTACCCTCCAATGCTATCCGTACAAAATCCATCAGCATCATGAACTTTTACCTGGCGATTTAGTGAAGCGGAGGGCATTTGCGGTGTGGGCATTCAAAAGATGGCGAAAGATAACGATTGTTTGAGTAACGTGTTGTGGACCGACGAAGCTCATTTCACACTCTGAGGGTCTGTCAACGTCCACAAATGCGGAATTTGGGCTACCGAAAATCCTAGAACTGTCGTGGAAACTCCATTGCATGACGAGAAAGTCACGGTATGGGTTTAATTTACCACATCTACCATTATCGGGCCTTTTTTCTTCGAGGAAATGCGTGATTCTGGTTTTGTAACTGCTACCATGATGGGTGAGAGGTACGCCGAAATGTTACAGAATCGCATCACCCCCAAACCTGGCTGATAAACACCTGCTGGAACGTACGATGTTTATGCAGGATGGCACTCCACCCCATATTGCTAGACGCGTGAAAGATCTCTTGCGCGCGTCGTTTGGTGATGATCGTGTGCTCAGCCGCCACTTTCATCATGCTTGGCCTCCCAGGTCCCCCAACCTCAGTCCGTGCGATTATTGGCTTTGGGGTTACTTGAAGTCGCAAGTGTATCGTGATCGACCGACATCTCCAGGGATGCTGAAAGACAACACCCGACACCGATGCCTCACCATAACTCCGGACATGCTTTACAGTGCTGTTCACAACATTATTCCTCGACTACAGCTATTGTTGAGGAATAATGGTGGACATATTGAGCATTTCCTGTAAAGAACATCATATTTGCTTTGTCTTACTTTGTTATGCTAATTATTGCTACTCAGATCAGATGACTCGCCATCTGTCGTACATTTTTGAACTTTTGTATTTTTTTGGTTCTAATAAAACCCCATGTCATTCCAAGCATGTGTGTCAGTTTGTACCTCTCTATCTACATTATTCTGTGATTTATTCTGTTTTCAAATTTATACTGACTTTTTGATCACCCGGTAGATCAAAATAAGGCACCTGGAGTATACAAAAGTATTTGAGAATTACTGTGATTATTGGGACAGTTAGTCATGACAAAACTATTCCACCAGTTACACACGATATACGAGACTGCTAAAACACCACCAGACATCAAAAAGAATGTTGTAATTCTAATTCTGAGGATCGCAGGTGATGACAGCTGTATTACTGAACCATCAGGGGAATAAATCATGCTTCCAAATTTCTGACAAGAATTATTTACAAAAGGAGGGAAAAACTGGTGGAAGCTAGCCTAACAGAAAATTAGTCTCAGTTCCAAGGAAATATAAGAACACTGGTGGCAATACTGACATACGGCTTCCAGAATGAGGTACTGGCAGAAGTAAAGCTGTGAAGACGGAGCGTGAGTCGTGCTTGGATAGCTCATTTGGTAGAGCACTTGCCCGCGAAAGGCAAAGGTCCCAAGTTCGAGTCTTGGTCCAGCACACAGTTTTAATCTGCCAGGAAGTTTGACATACAGCTTATTAGGCAAGCTATATTTATAACATTTGTAGATTTAGAGAAAGCTTTCAACAATGATGATCGAAATATTCTTTATGAAATTCTGACAGTAGTGTGGCCACAACAAAGGGAGTAAAACATTTTCCAGAACATGTACAGAAGCCAGACTTCAGTTATAATTGTCAAAGGACATGAAAGGGAAGCCCTAGTTCAAAAGGGATTCAGAAACCCACATTACTCCAATCAAAATTCTGGGACACATAAATTTAAAGTTTCAGGACTTATATTGCAGAGATGTTGCAGCTCTATCAGAAAAGTCACAGGATGTGGAAGACTAGCTGAATGGAATGGACAGAGTCTCAAAAAATGGCTGAATACCAACAAAAATAAAATGAGGGCAATTAAATATAGTCAAACTGAATCAGAAACAAAGCTTCCTGGCAGATTAAAACTGTGTGCCGGACCGAGACTCGAACTCGGGACCTTCGCCTTTCGCGGGCAAGGCTCTACCGACTGAGCTACCCGAGCACGACACACACCCCGCCCTCACAGCTTTACTTCTGCCAGTACCTGTCTCCTACCTTCCAAACTTTACAGAAGCTCTCCTGCTCACAAAGCCAGTCCCGGATGATGTGAACTACGTGAACAGGGGCCTCTCCTGCCTTGGGACATAGCATCACAATATGGGAACAAGCACTGTATGTTCCACGACGTGGACCTGCTCAGTCAAAACTGTCACATAATCCTCAACAGGAGTGCAACCTAGCAGAGTAGTGTGGGGCCATTAGAATACTACGATAAGGCTGCCCAAATTGTCACCGAACCACTCTTGGGACATAAACTCGGCCAGAAGTTGGAAACAGTGTGAGACAAGACTGATCTGACCACATGCAATTCTTCCATTACTCCATGTTTTACAGCTCCAGCACAATCTTTTCCTGCTATAGGCATTTCCAGCAGTGATGGGTGGTTTTGGAATTCCAGCTCATGAACTTTCCCTCATCTAGTTTTGATGCTGACAGGGTTCACTAGTGCAATGTTTAGTTCTGCATTGATGTTTGCAGCTGTTGTCCTCTTTATTTTTCGTCACAATCCTCTTCTAAAACCGCCTGCCACAATCACTCAACACAGACTTTTGTCCTCATTGTGACTTAGCAGATGACTTTTTTGGCTTTCCTTGTATGCAGTATCTTCCATACAGTGCCTCTCGGCACATCAAACATTTCAGTTATCTTGTTTAAGGAAGCACTGACCGTATAAGCACCAACAATTCGCCCACTTGCAATCTGAATTAGCTCCAACATAGTGCACTCCTAACTAAACAGAACACTATTCTGACAATGATGGACACTTGTAAATGTTGAGGTAACTGCACAGGTGTCATTCGTGAGGAAATAAAACAGCACAACCTGCAGGCATGGCTAGCACCTGCATTTATGTTCAAGCAGGTATTTCTCATGGTAACAATCATATATTAAATGGCCCAAATACAAGAATCAGAAGTTAAATGAGATGCTGATAAAATACATACCTTCCAACCAAAGCAGCCACATTGCTGTAAATAAGGAACGATGCAACGCCACCCAGAATTCCACCGACTAAGAGGGAGCCAACGGCATCAGGGACGGGACTGTTGTAGAGCACTGACAGTCCCATGCAGGCTCCGGCCACACCGACGCCGAGGACTGCAGCTAAGTCTTCCATCAGCACTACGTTAACACTGGGGTCTTGCCCACGGAACACTGCCAAAAGGAGCATCACAATCGTTCACTTTTACTTATACACTATTTCCCTGTTGATCTTTTTACTTCTGATACATTCTTCAAAAAAAACAGGGAGAGAGAGAGAGAGAATAAGAATTAACACCATCTTTACAAACATTAAAGAATGGTAAAAAATAAAAACGTTGCAGTTCAATTACATGTGAGAACTCCACAGCCAAAACTCCCCCATCAAGGTGTATTAGGAAGTTGACGCTGTTGCTGCCCCACAGTGAAAGACGTCAGGCGAGTAACAGTCTCCAGAATCCGAGGATCAGTGCCAGGCACATACTAAAAGCAGGTCATTATGCAAGGTGCCTATGAGAATGACATTTTCTAATTTATCTTGCCTAACTGCAATGTACAACACCAATCTTGTTATAGCCCCCAAGTGAAATTATTGACAATTAGTGTGACATACACCAAAACTAGACAAGATCATGACTAATCGAACAAACCATCTTTGAGCACAACTCACCCTTCTCTCTCTCTCTCTCTCTCTCTCTCTTCATGAATAAGTCCAGCAACGATTTTGTAAATGATTTTAATGGATAAGTTACTAAGTTACTCTTCTTGCTCTTACAATGAGAGTTAGTCTGTCAGTATCTTTCTTCATAACTATTTTTGTGGAGTCATTCCACATTAAATCATTGTGAATAGCAACCACTATCTTTCATCTCTTGTTTACAACCCACACTGCTGCTTCTTTGATGATAAAATTTTAGACAAAAAATAAGCTTGTTCAAAATAATTCACATAAGAGAGGAAGAAACTAAGTTGTATCAATTCATTATAAGTTTCATAGTGAAAATAATGCTGTAGCACATAACATGTAAGTTTACTTATTTGCATACGCCAGCCTACGACTTGTAAACTGACACTTCTATTCCTCTATAACGAAGAACACAGCAGAGTGTAAATGATTCTTGGTTTCTAATTTCCTGTTGCATTTCTGTAGCAGACAGGTACACTGAAAAAAAGACGTCTACATATTATCAGCTATCGAACAACTCCCTTCTGTCTATGTCTGACGAGGAACTTAGTACAAAAACTGCTAAAATCTGACAGTCTTTTTTCAATGTGCCATTCAATGCATCATCTACTGTATGTGGTGAGTAGCAATGCATCCATTTCATATTTCATGTACTGCAAGAACTACTAAGTCAGTGTATGTATTGATAGAAAAAGCTCTAGAATTTGCAGCTTGCTTTACATGTAAAGTGTGGAGACCACCGTAGTTGAAGAGTTCTACATGGCGTGACAGGTGGTCTAACAAGTGTGAATGTGATAGAGAGAGCGCTCTGTGTGGCCCCTCTTTGTACAGGACTGTTAGTGAAAGGAGTGCATTAACATGTTCACATCATTTTGTTGAGCGGAGCTCGTCAAACTGCCCTCAGGCCCCTCCTGTAATTGAGTCTATTACCACAGTTCGCACAGTTACAGCAGCATTCTGTGTTAAGTTGATGTAATGCCGTAGATTGTTCTTGCAAGCACTTCAGCGAGTGTACCAAATGTGTGGCTTTCTGCCACACAGTTATCCATTTGTGTATTGCCTCTATGTTGAGACTTTGAAACTTTCATTCTCCAGTTGTGAAATGATTTCTAAGTAATATCAGTTCTGAAAAGAAGAGACAATTAAAAATTTTGCCTGCAATGTTTTTGATGCAAGTTCTGAATTTAGTGATACTGCAGACAATGCTGGTGATCTTTCCTTCTAAAGTTTATGGAAAAGACAACAATTTCAGTGATGAAAATAGCAAGAAAAATGCAACAAAGTTTTTTTCTATATTTTGGATATAAGCCTATTTGATGCCTACATTGTGTATAATAAATTTGCAATTTCTTGTAAACATTGCAGAACCATTCAATGCAGCGCCTGGAGTATGTATTTATAATTATAGGACTGGAAATTGATGCCTCTGAAGAACAGAAGAATCCAACCAAGCGCTGAAAAGTATTCAGTACAGAAAAGAAAGTGAAACTGTGTGGCAATGCAGAAACACGTTGCATCCCTCCACATTTATAGAAATGTTTCAAAACCTACTACACAAAAACTCCATTCTCAACCAACTCACAAGGTAAGTGTAAAATTTCTAAAATACAAATACAAAATTATGAGGCAAAACTAGACTTTTTAATGATTTGTTTAAATGTATGCGTGCCCTTCAACCAGCTGAGTGCCTATTTAAATCCAACTCCTGTGGTACCTGCACCACATTTGAACTTGGCATGAACAAGTTAATACTGCAGAAGGAAGGGAAGAACTGTGCCAGTCAAATACGATTAGATAACGCTAAGTCCCCCCCCCCCATGAACCATGGACCTTGCCGTTGGTGGGGAGGCTTGCGTGCCTCAGCGATACAGATGGCCGTACCGTAGGTGCAACCACAACGGAGGGGTATCTGTTGAGAGGCCAGACAAACATGTGGTTCCTGAAGAGGGGCAGCAGCCTTTTCAGTAGTTGCGGGGGCAACAGTCTGGATGATTGACTGATCTGGCCTTGTAACATTAACCAAAACGGCCTTGCTGTGCTGGTACTGCGAACGGCTGAAAGCAAGGGGAAACTACAGCCGTAATTTTTCCCGAGGACATGCAGCTTTACTGTATGATTAAATGATAATGGCGTCCTCTTGGGTAAAATATTTCGGAGGTAAAATAGTCCCCCATTCGGATCTCCGGGCGGGCACTACTCAGGAGCCCGTCGTTATCAGGAGAAAGAAAACTGGCGTTCTACGGATCGGAGCGTGGAATGTCAGATCCCTTAATCGGGCAGGTAGGTTAGAAAATTTAAAAAGGGAAATGGATAGGTTAAAGTTAGATATAGTGGGAATTAGTGAAGTTCGGTGGCAGGAGGAACAAGACTTTTGGTCAGGTGATTACAGGGTTATAAATACAAAATCAAATAGGGGTAATGCAGGAGTAGCTTTAATAATGAATAAAAAAATAGGAGTGCGCGTTAGCTACTACAAACAGCATAGTGAACGCATTATTGTGGCCAAGATAGACACAAAGCCCATGCCTACTACAGTAGTAGAAGTTTATATGCCAACTAGCTCTGCAGATGATGAAGAAATAGATGAAATGTATGACGAGATAAAAGAAATTATTCAGGTAGTGAAGGGAGACGAAAATTTAATAGTCATGGGTGACTGGAATTCGTCAGTAGGAAAAGGGAGAGAAGGAAACATAGTAGGTGAATATGGATTGGGGTAAGGAATGAAAGAGGAAGCCGCCTTGTAGAATTTTGCACAGAGCATAACTTAATCATAGCTAACACTTGGTTCAAGAATCATAAAAGAAGGTTGTATACCTGGAAGATTCCTGGAGATACTAAAAGGTATCAGATAGATTATATAATGGTAAGACAGAGATTTAGGAACCAGGTTTTAGATTGAAAGACATTTCCTGGGGCAGATGTGGATTCTGACCACAATCTATTGGTTATGAACTGCAGATTGAAACTGAAGAAACTGCAAAAAGGTGGGAATTTAAGGAGATGGGACCTGGATAAACTGAAAGAACCAGAGGTTGTACAGAGTTTCAGGGAGAGCATAAGGGAACAATTGACAGGAATGGGGGAAAGAAATACAGTACAAGAAGAATGGGTAGCTCTGAGGGATGAAATAGTGAAGGCAGCAGACGATCAAGAGGTAAAAAGACGAGGGCTAATAGAAATCCTTGGGTAACAGAAGAAATATTGAATTTAATTAATGAAAGGAGAAAATATAAAAATGCAGCAAATGAAGCAGGCAAAAAGGAATATAAACATCTCAAAAATGATATCGACAGGATGTGCAAAATGGCTAAGCAGGGATGGCTAGAGGACAAATGTAAGGTTGTAGAGGCTTATCTCACTAGGGGTAAGATAGATACTGCCTACAGGAAAATTAAAGAGACCTTTGGAGAGAAGAGAACCACTTGTATGAATATCAAGAGCTCAGATGGCAACCCAGTTCTAAGCAAAGAAGGGAAGGCAGAAAGGTGGAAGGAGTATATAGAGGGTTTATACAAGGGCGATGTACTTGAGGACAATATTATGGAAATGGAAGAGGATGTATATGAAGACGAAATGGGAGATAAGATACTGCGTGAACAGTTTGACAGAGCACTGAAAGACCTGAGTCGAAACAAGACCCCGGGAGTAGACAACATTCCATTAGAGCTACTGATGGCCTCGGGAGAGCCAGTCATGAAAAAACTGTACCATCTGGTGAGCACGATGTATGAGACAGGCGAAATACCCACAGACTTCAAGAAGAATATAATAATTCTAATCCCAAAGAAAGCAGGTGTTGACAGATGTGAAAATTACCGAACTATCAGTTTAATAAGTCACAGCTGCAAAATACTAATGCGAATTCTTTACAGACGAATGGAAAAACTGGTAGAAGCCGACCTCGGGGAAGATCAGTTTGGATTCCGTAGAAATGTTGGAACACGTGAGGCAATACTGACCTTACGACTTATCTTAGAAGAAAGATTAAGAAAAGGCAAACCTACGTTTCTAGCATTTGTAGACTTAGCGAAAGCGTTTGACAACGTTAACTGGAATACTCTCTTTCAAATTCTGAAGGTGGCAGGGGTAAAATACAGGGAGCGAAAGGCTATTTACAATTTGTACAGAAACCAGATGGCAGTTATAAGAGTCGAGGGGCATGAAAGGGAAGCAGTGGTTGGGAAAGGAGTGAGACAGGGTTGTAGCCTCTCTCCGATGTTATTTAATCTGTATATTGAGCAAGCAGTAAAGGAAACAAAAGAAAAATTCGGAGTAGGTATTAAAATTCATGGAGAAGAAGTAAAAACTTTGAGGTTCGCCGATGACATTGTAATTCTGTCAGAGACAGCAAAGGACTTGGAAGAGCAGTTGAACGGAATGGACAGTGTCTTGAAAGGAGGATATAAGATGAACATCAACAAAAGCAAAACGAGGATAATGGAATGTAGTCAAATTAAATCGGGTGACGCTGAGGGAATTAGATTAGGAAATGAGACACTTAAAGTAGTAAAGGAGTTTTGCTATTTAGCGAGTAAAATAAATGATGATGGTCGAAGTAGAGAGGATATAAAATGTAGACTGGCAATGGCAAGGAAAGCGTTTCTCAAGAAGAGAAATTTGTTAACATCGAGTATAGATTTAAGTGTCAGGAAGTCGTTTCTGAAAGTATTTGTATGGAGTGTAGCCATGTATGGAAGTGAAACATGGACGATAACTAGTTTGGACAAGAAGAGAATAGAAGCTTACGAAATGTGGTGCTACAGAAGAATGCTGAAGATAAGGTGGGTAGATCACGTAACTAATGAGGAGGTATTGAATAGGATTGCGGAGAAGAGAAGTTTGTGGCACAACTTGACTAGAAGAAGGGATCGGTTGGTAGGACATGTTTTGAGGCATCAAGGGATCACAAATTTAGCATTGGAGGGCACCGTGGAGGGTAAAAATTGTAGAGGGAGACCAAGAGATGAATACACTAAGCAGATTCAGAAGGATGTAGGTTGCAATAGGTACTGGGAGATGAAGAAGCTTGCACAGGATAGAGTAGCATGGAGAGCTGCATCAAACCAGTCTCAGGACTGAAGACCACAACAACAACAACAACAACAACAACAACGCTAAGTCTACACTGAATAAGCTTAGATGAGGCCTAGGGATGGAGGGAGATTAGGAAATTACAGCTGGCAGGAAAACAGGCAAAGTAAAACCGTAATCACATAGTTTTTTTATTATTCTTTTTTTTTAATTTTATATAAAAGAACAGATACCATCTTCATATATAGATAAGGCTTACTGGCCAATGATCTTCTTCAGTGCGGATGCACTCACATTGCCTGAACTCTTATGAGAATAGGTAGACTGCTGCGAGTAATGAGTATAGTGGGCAGGTGAGCTACAAATGTAGTGTGTGGACAATAAGTTGGAAATGTGGGTCTCACAGGGAGCGTGCCAGAGATAAGTCCCCGCAGTCGCACTGTCCTCCGTTTCCTTGGTGGCTCAGATGGATAGAGCGTCTGCCATGTAAGCAGGAGATCCTGGGTTCGAGTCCTGGTCGGGGCACACATTTTCAACTGTCCCCATTGATATTTATCAACGCCTGTAAGTAGCTAAAGGTCTAGATTTCACTGTAATTTCAGTTTCCAATTAGGTGCACATTGAAAGAAGAGGAGCATCAAGCAAATTTAGGTGCAAGTTCTACCGGACTTAAAAATAGTGGGATAACATCAGGCATTACAATGTGGTTTAAGATATATTGTTCTTGTAATGAGGGCTCAGGATTGTTGCCTAATTAAACTGTCTGGTTGGTGGTTTCTACCACTGTCCATGAATCACTGCACTTCAATACTGGGATGATTTCTAGCAACATGTCTTTGTTACAGTCTTCCATTTCATTCACCTTTTCAGGTACACTGGGGCACCCTGTGGCTCTGTATACAATGTGGCATGACATCAACCAATTTAGGACAGTCTAAAAACATCTCTTCATGCCAGAATAATGACAGTGCAAGCAGTAAATCTGCAAAATTTGCCCAATTCATCTTTTATTTATTTAAAAGTAGTGAGCCACCCCAGCTTTGCAAGAGCACTGAGTATCAATGACCAGACGATTTAACCAGTGTAGTGGTAATAAATTACATACACAAACCTTTCTCTTGAGTCACTCTACCTATTAGTGAGACTGGCCGCCACATACTTACAGAAAAATTTGGTAGAGGATTTTAATTTATAGTACGTACAGATGTTTTCAATGGTTTTAGAAGTAGGTTACCAAAGTGACAATCTGACATGCCAGTTATTTATTGTTTCACAACTTTTGAAACAAAACTCTTCTCAAGTTCCTCAAAAAGCAATACACATACTACTTAATAACAAAACAACAAATACTTGCTACAAGCACCTCACCACACAGCAGGAGTGCAGTTTGCAGCATGTACATGTAGGTAATACATGTTGCTGCCAGGATGGTTCAGCACAAATATTTAAATTTGTGAAAATGTGTATCCAGATCATCTTTTAATGTTTCAATACTGACAGATTTTTCTGTTGTTTTGAAATAGTTATTATCTATTACTTTATATATATATATATATATATATATATATATATATATATATATATATATATATATATAACAGAGGGAAACATTCCACGTGGAAAAAATATATCTAAAAAGAAAGATGATGAGACTTACCAAACAAAAGCGCTGGCAGGTCGATAGACACACAAACAAACACAAATATACACACAAAATTCAAGCTTTCGCAACAAACTGTTGCCTCATCAGGAAAGAGGGAAGGAAAGGGAAAGACGAAAGGATGTGGGTTTTAAGGGAGAGGGTAAGGAGTCATTCCAATCCCGGGAGCGGAAAGACTTACCTTAGGGGGAAAAAAGGACGGGTATACACTTGCGCACAAACACACACATATATCCATCCACACATATACAGACACAAGCAGACAAGTCTGCTTGTGTCTGTATATGTGTGGATGGATATATGTGTGTGTTTGTGCGCAAGTGTATACCCGTCCTTTTTTCCCCCTAAGGTAAGTCTTTCCGCTCCCGGGATTGGAATGACTCCTTACCCTCTCCCTTAAAACCCACATCCTTTCGTCTTTCCCTTTCCTTCCCTCTTTCCTGATGAGGCAACAGTTTGTTGCGAAAGCTTGAATTTTGTGTGTATATTTGTGTTTGTTTGTGTGTCTATCGACCTGCCAGCGCTTTTGTTTGGTAAGTCTCATCATCTTTCTTTTTAGATATATTTTTTCCACGTGGAATGTTTCCCTCTGTTATATATATATATATATATATATATATATATATATATATATATATATATATGACAGCACTATCCCTACACAAATAACCCAGGCCAATGAAAAAAAAAATTTTCTTGAAACTTTGATAGCTGATCTTTATAGATTTTTATGAGCTGAATCCAAATCTACCATTTTTTTTATCACCCATAGTTTTCAAGCAATATGCTTTTTACTGTACAGTATAAAACTCCTATGCTATACGGTAAATGGGGAAATTAATGAAATGCTTTGTTACAAAATAAGCATGGTCTCTATTTACAGTAAGCTACTTAAAACTGATATGTGTTAATAGAGGTTTGACTTGTCAGCTGGAATTGGTTTGTATTTTCTCTCTCTTTTTTCTTTGGAGCTTCTTGTGTAGCTTTTTCTACGGTGAGTCGCTTGCTGAACTTCTCGGTGAAGTGACCAACAGTAATGCCCCTTAATGTTGGTGTTCCAGTGGCCTGGTAGCATTTTTCTATCACTTTAATGTCCTAGTGAAAATGCTTTCCTTGCTCCTCGCTAACATCTCCCATATTGTTCAGAAAGTAATCAAGGCGACTGTTCAAAAAGTGAAATTTCAGGCTCATTAAACATCCTAAAGTTTTAAACTTCTTTTAAACATTGTAGCTATAACAAACATATTCTGGGCCTTTTTCATGTCCTAAGGACTTTGTAACGACTTGCTTGAATGATACCCATGCTTCTTTCTCATTTAAGGTCATTGTGAATTCAAAGTTAACATCAAACATCAATTTTCTAATGTCAGGTCCGACAAAGACGTCTTCTTTTAGTTTAGCTTCTGAAGGGTGTGGAAACTTTTGGCAGAGATACTTAAAACATGGTCCATCTTTAGGCAAAGTCTTTACAAACTGTTTCATTAGGCCGAACTTTATATGTAGAGGTGGTAGGAGTATGTTGTTCTGGATCTACAAGGTTTTTGCGTAGAATGTTCTTCTCACCAGGTTTTAAAGACTCCCTCCCAGGCCAGTTCTTTCTGCACTAGTGTTGATCCCTAGCCCTACTGTCCCATTCACACAAGAAACATGGAAATTTGGTAAAGCCACCTTGCAGACCAAGGAGCATCGATGTTACTTTTAGATCGCCGCATATCATCCAACCATGAGCAGAATAGCCTATTTTATTTTGGACTATTTCTTGGTTTTCATAGCTTTCTTTCATATGTACACAATGTCCAACAAGTATAGATGCAGACATGTTAACATTGTGTAATAAAACAGCCTTTAAACTAGTTTTGTATGAACCAATAAACAGCCTCCAGTCTTCCTTTTTGCATTCAATACCAAACTTATTCGTCAGACCGGGAATGTCTCAGCAGTACACATTTTGTGGGGGGGGGAGGGGGGGGGGGGGGGAAGACTTGGAAAATTGCTGCTCTCTCTTTCTATACATGTAATGGTGGTTCAAAATGCCAATAAGTTCTTTTCTTTTAACCTGGAGCCAAGAAATTCAGCTTTTTATTTCGTTAAGCCCAGATCCCTAACCAAATTGTTAAGTTCGGTCTGAGTAAACAATTTGGGCTCTAGACTTTCTGTATTACAATGGAATTCATCATCATCTGTTTCATCTAAATCACATCGTACATCAGAAAATAATTCTGTTGGAACAGAGTTTGTTGGATGGCAGACAGAAAGGTTAAGGTAGCTTATTACCTTCTTGTTTTTCGAATTATGACCAGTAATATCAAAACTGCAAAAGTAGCAATCATTGGTATGATTTCTTGGCTCCCTCCATATCATAGAAACAGTAAATCTAAAGGCTTTTTTCTCCTTTTTGGACCATTTTCTCAGATCTTCAAAACACACATAACATAGAAGAATGAGATTTTCACTCTGCAGCGGAGTGTGCGCTGATATGAAACTTCCTGGCAGGAAGTTTCACACATAACATACCTTATGCGGCACCCAAGATTTATCTTGATCAACAAGTTTAGATCCAATGTATGATAGATAAGCCTTTTTCGCAAAGTCTGTAATGTTTCTTTGGTGTTTCAAATCACAAATTCACCACAAATATAACAAAAACTGTCAGCAGAGTTTTTACAACCATTATTAGACATTGGCCTGCGTAATCTGTCTTCCAGTCAACCGTGCCATATGGCTAATTAGACAATGTGTTTATAGCTGAAATCACGCATGAATTTTAACATGTGAATGTTTCTTGTGTTAATATTACAGATGTACAGCATGAGGAGCCATGGTGGCACTTGAAAATAGTGAGAAGGTAACAAAATATTTTAGAAAGATGACTAAAAGGTGATGAAATATTTTTAATGATTAAAAGATGACTAATTCAGGGTGTATATGACGGGGGACAACCGGGAGATCCGGGAAAAACCCAGGAATTTTTCCATCCGTGAGAAACCCGGGAAAAACCCAGGAATTTTTCATTGTTTTAGTTTTCAGTTAAATTTTTGTAATTTTGACTGGTAAGAACCTATACTCTAGCAAAGGATATTACTGTATCCCGCTACTACAGAATAAAACTTCAACAATAAAACGTAAACGAGAGAAAAATACGAAAATTGCAAAGGAAATGCTCCATATACAACAACGACACACAGTGCTCATGCAAGCGTCTGTCAACAGCAAAATGTGTCAAAGGCTTTAGGAAGACTATGCAATGCTCCAATGAGCGTGAAGTCACAACTGTTTACATAAGGTTCATTTTAGCAGTTACGGGCGGGCTCATGCACATGCACAGTTGAGTCGTGTTTGAGCAGTAGATTCTCCTACTTCTGGCTATAGGAATGTGGCTGTTGGCTGTGCAAGCAGTCGCAGCAAGCAGCTAGATGCTACCGGGAAAAGGGGGCGCCAAATTCATATTCTGGAGGGAAAAAAAAACTTGTTTCACAAAGTGCCTAGCATCCAGCGCAAGCCTGTCTATCGATTATTTTGAAACGCTTCCTGTTGATTTCTGAATGAATCATAAGTTGATTTTTGAAAGCATGCATAGTGTATGTGATGTCTCTGTCAGGAGAATCCTCGTCACATCTAGAAATAAACTTTCTGCAGACGAAAGGGGTCGGGGCTGTCAGAGCTGAACGGAGTAAAGCCGAACGGATGAATGCCAATCGCTGTCTGATTATGTGGTTGATAGGGTTTGCGAATGATCATCTTTGTTATAATTACTAGCAAAATCCATAGATTCAGACTACCCGATTGGAAATAAACGACTGACAGGAATAACAGGCGAGAAACATTATGTACTATCTTCTCAGAGTACCCAAGAAAATAAAATATTGACAGAAAATTTTTGGCCAGGTCGCTACACTAGTAAGGGCCAGTTGTACAGTCCCGGCTAGCAGCCGCTTAAGTTCTATTCTGGAGGTAATGGGGAAAACGTGTTGTACGAACATGTAATAACGCCTAACCGGAAAACAATCGTGGGATAACTAAACCTGTGATTCTGGCATGGTTAGTGAAATTAATCGGCAAACAAATTTTGACAATGGTAGGAATAGCTGCAGAATTGGTGATGACAAGATTGTTTGTTAGAACGAGGAAGGAGAAGAAACGGGGACATCACACAAATTATGGAGGATAAGACAATTCCCAATTTATATAAAAATTTCGCAATACTGGTTTTCGATCTCATGCTTGAGAAGCTGGTGTGTATGAATGAAATGTGAAACTGTTTCCTAACATAAAACGTTTTGCTTGTAACAGGCCTAGTAGGCATTTGATATTGGCACTTCGTGAAATATATTCTGTCGTGTTATAAAAATGGCCATTTGTGCCAAAACAGTGTCATATATTTGGTGTGTCTCACAAAATTGCTCCAATATTAGACAGGTCTCTTTTGTTTTATCTAGCAGACAGTGACAAAATAGTCGTAATCAGATCGAGAAACCACACCAGTCGTGGATATCATTTGTGTTAACAGCTTTTACAGTATTAGATAATGACATTTCGATTTTTCGTGTGGTGAATCGTTTGACGAGCTTTGATGAGGTAAGAGATTCTTTCGCAGAAAGGAAAGCATGCCATGTAAAGCTGTAGCAAGCAAGATTAGAGAGAAAAAATGCTAGGAGCTAAGGCTTGAAGAAATGTGTACTTTTTAGCTTGTCTCTTTTCTTTATTGGTTTTTGTATCCTATATTTAATTTAATGTCACAAAAACAGCAAGTTATTAGCTAATAGGCAGTAAAGAGTTCAAATTTTCTGAAGAGTTCTTGTTCTCCCGATTACAAATAATCCTATCTGCTATTAATTGGGAGATTTTATTTTAAAGAGGGGCAGGCTGTCAAACCGGCAACTGGGAGCAGGAGAGGCACCACAGAACATTTCAACTTCCACTGTCCTGAATATTGTTTGATGGCATCCAGTAAAAAATATACACTTTTCAATTCCACAGAGCGAAATACAATGACGTGCGATAGAAGAATGCTTTATGAAGAGGCATGGCACTGCACTTTGGCACACTTAATACCAAATAACATGTCTTACATTTCCTCAAACACATATATTTTATGTTTCAGAATTTTCAGAAAGATGTGCACTACAAGATGGACATATTTTTTAAAATTCAATTTTTTTAGTATTCACCGGGTTCGCAAATATCGTAGATCCGAGGCTGATGCGCAGACCTGTCTCAATTATAGTGAATAGTCTTCACGTGACCCGTGTTTACATTTAGCGATTTTGCTGTTTCCCCTTCGTTTACTCTCACGTCAAATGAAAACAAAACAGATATCTGTGGCCGGGAGCTATCAAGTGAATTAAAATACATTCACATCATTACGAAAGGCTAAAATATGTCATTAATTCCAGATTTTATTTTATTTCCACTTTTATGACTGTCAAGCATTAATCGCCTTGCAGAACAATGAAGTTATTTTTGTCTGGTTGCTAAAGAAATTTGACTTTTATTAACCTTTTCCGCAGAGGCAGTCAATGTATTTGAAATGAAATGTTTAATTCCACAGTACTGGCTAGTTTCACCTGTTCGCTGCATTTCACGTGCACGTTTTCATCTTCTAGCACATATGGCGTTATGTCATAATAAAGAACCAAACATGATATAATACAGTACTGGTGCTCCAAGAAAATTTACATCTCGAAAACACACTGAAAAGCTTAATATCAGGTCGAGGTGTACTTGATTGGGAATCCGGACATACAAATGTGCACTTTAAGTATGCACTTTATTCTCTGATGTCTTGTTTCTTTTATGACATAATGTATGATCTTTCAATGTTTTACACGTACATACATACGGTCTTCCTGCATCATGGTACCTGCGCAAGCGCGGTGACGCCAGTTATCTGCGCTCTCTGGCAACTGCTGAAACGAACCTATTTCTAACAGGTCGCGGAAAAATATTGTGAATAGTGGTTTGAAAAGCGTTACTTTCAAAGTGAATACCCATTTACGTAAGTTGAACTATGTGCGAGAACGTACCATGAATTTCTTAAATCACAGAGCGTTTGACTCTCATTTAAAAATCAGCTCTTTGATGACGAGTCATTTAGAAGAATTTCGAACCCTGAAGATTAGACATTTGTCATCATTAAAAATTTTACTGGCACATTTGTGTGATTCTATAAGTGTAACACACGAAAAAAGACCAACATTATATGCGAAATCATAGCTTCTCTTGCAGCTTATTAACCTTAGAGACCAATATTATATGTGACAGCTTTGCTTTTCTTGTAGCAACACTATGTATATTAATTTAAACTATTAACTTGCCCTGTTTGTGTGTTTGTTCTACGTAACAGTGATGATGCTGTTGGCTGACTACATCAAGTGTCCTATGCTCTGAATATACGCTATCATCGACTGCCGAGATCACATGACATGAGCTTTGACCGGCTTAGAGAAAAGCATCGCAATCTCCATTTCAATGATTCGGAAAGTAACATGCGGTGTTTGGTGGAATTCCAACCTATCCTTCACAATACGAAAATACGCAACGTATATGTTGCTGCACATAAAAGAGAGTTCCAAAATGCGTCTTTTTCTCTTAGTTTCATTTTCGAAAGGGCCGGGTAATTCTACGCCCATGTATAAAACCTTAACCATTCAAAGGATTGATAAGGGAAAATATACTGTCACTTAACACGGAAAAAGCGTGTTGTCACCCGGGAGAAAGTGTATTTTTAACTGGGAAATACGGGAATTTTTCTTCCTTGTCCATGTATACACCCTGCAAATTATTTCAACAAACAGATAAGTCAGAAATGAATTTTTCTCATTTTTGATAATCCCCTACCAAAAAGGCCAGTTACGACCACAATAAATTTCTCTATTATGATTTTAGATAGGGTAGGTCATTCTTTTCCTTCATACAAATTTATTAACACATGCAGATACATTGGTAATTCAGTTCTGGTAATCTTAATACAAGAAATTTGCATCACACTTTCACAGCTGATCACATTCTACACACCAATACTGGAAAAAGATCAACAAAATACACTGGTGTCCAAAATTAAAGCAACAAACTGAAGTTCTGCAAGGTAACATTTATTTTGCCAAAAAAGGTACAATCAGGTGATAGTAAAGTAGAAACAATATACCTGCAACTTGCTAACGGCAGAGAAAAATGTTCTTGGTTTTTTTCCAACTTAAAGGATTTACACACACATTCCATCAACTGGTTAACATGCTCAGTATGGAGTGTGACCAGCTCTGGCATCCATGCAGGCCTGAGAAATGACGGCACATGCTGTCAATGATGTCATCAATCCCATGTTTAGGCAATAATGCCCATTCTTCCTGCAGCTGCTCACAAGTCTTGGAGAATGGTCGGCAGATGCTGACACGATGCAACCCGTGTCCTTACTGAATCCCAGACTTGCTCTTAGGGATTCAAATCATGAGGGCAAAATAGACGCAACGGCTGTGGTTAAGGTCTTAAGGTTTTGTGTCCTGTCCACTTTGTTGCCTCGGATTTTAGGGAGAGGATTTTAATGTGCTGCTGGGTGACCGGCTCACCCAGGTTTTAGGTAAGAGGTCCGCCAGTCACGATTACCTACTTGTTTCACTTCGATTTCTGTTCCCTTTTCCTTGTGCTTCCTTTCCTTTTTTAGTGTGTTTCTTCTCCTCTTGTTTTGCCTCTGTATGTGAGGATTTGGAACTGCGTCAGGTCTGTGTCTTTTAGCCGTTCTCCTTGTTCGCTGTCCATCTTCGTCCCTTCACCGCATGTGTTCCTGTTTCTATGCATTTGGGCACTGATGACCATGCTGTTTAGCACCCGAAAACCTCAAACCCGCCCCCCCCCCCCCCCCCACACACACACACAAATCGGGAGAACGGGCAGGCCATGCCATGTGTGCAGTATCTTCTGTTTCCAGGAAAACGTCAACCACCTTTTCTCTATGAGGTCGAGCATTCTTGTCCAGCAATACGAAGTCTGGCCCACAGCACCTCGCAACAAATACAAGAGGTCCCAAGATCTCGTCACGATACCTTATAACAGCTAAACCTTGCCTATTTAACCATACAATTTCACAAAGAGGTGTTCGATCAGTCAACATAATACCTGCCCAAACAATTACGGACATCCTCAATACCAGTCCATTGTCACAATGGTTGGATCCTAAAATCGTGTTCCATGTTCCTTCCAGATGCAAATCTGTTGAGAATCACTGTCCAGACCAAATCGGCACTCATCTATGAACAGAACATTGCCCCACTGATCAACTGTCCAGTTGGCATGTTGACAGCTCCACTCTAGATGTTCCCTTCTGCGACGACGCATTGAAAGTACACATACAGCAGGTCTCTGACAAAGGTCACTCTGCGACGCATTCTTCACACCATTTGTCTCGTTATAATACGTCCAGCGCATACTGCGAGGTCAGGTGCCAGTTGCCCTGCGGTACTAAGGCGGTACCATCATGCCCTTACAGCCAAGAAACAGTTCTCTCTTTCTGATGCTGCATGTGGTTGGCCCTGTCCTGGTCTCTGGGATACACTTTCGATCTCTTATAACCTGCCGCTACATCCAGAAAACAACAGAAGAATTCACATTAAGCCATTGGCCCACATCAGTTTGTGACTGTCCTGCTTCCATTCTTCCCATGGCCCTCCATACTGTGTTCACAGCAACTGTGTATGTGGGACTACTGTTTGATATGTGCCCTGATGTCACTGTTGGCACACTTGTGCGTTGACCAAAATGCTATCTTGCATACAGGACACAATCGTACGGTCATCTCATGACAATTTGTATGATAATATCATGAATTAGACACAGGATAGAGAAATAGTGGTTTTTTACTTTAATTTTGGACATCAGTGTATTTTTCGATTACTGTTTCTTAGGAATCTCAGCAAAAAATAATCATACAAGAGAACCTTTTCTCAAGATTCTTCTTCACAATTTCCCACTCTTTCTTATACTCTTTCTTCTAATTTCATGGTCTGAGCATTCTGAATTATACCCTGTGCCCATTTTGCTGCCTTTGAATCATTTCTTTGAGTGCTTTCTTCAGTTTACTCTGTGACAGATGGTACTTTCTGTACCACTAACCAATCCCTCCAACCCTGTTCATTTTGCAAATGGTATGTTGGAAGAACGATTCTCTGTAAGTCTCTGTATTGGCTCTAATTTCTCAAATTTTCTCCTCACAGTCATTAAGCGAGACATATGTGGCGGGAGGTAATCTGTTGCCCGAGTCTTCCCAGAAAGCGTTCTATCGAAATTTAAACAGTAAATCTCTGTGACGCACAACGCCTCTCTTGTAACATCTGCCTATGGAGTTTGCTGAGCACTTCCATAATGCTCTCATACCGAGTCAACGATCCCATGACGAAACGTGCCACTCTCGGTCGGATCTTCTCTATCTCTTTTATCAGTCCTATCTGGTAGGGATCCCTGATAGATGAACAATACTCAAGAATAGGTTGAACAGGCACCTTATAAGCTACTTCCTTCAGAGACAAGATACATTTTCTCAACATTCTTGCTACGACGGAGTCTGGCATCCGCTATTCCCCCTGTTTGTTTTACACGGTTATTCCACTGCAGATCGCTCCAGATATTTTACGGCAGATACTGTTTCCAATAGTTTGCCATCAATAGTGTAGCTATATAGTAGTCAATTTCTTTTCCTATGAATGTGCAATATGTTACAGTTATTTACCTTTGGGGTCAACTGCCAGAGCCTCTACCATTCACAAATTCTCTGGAGGCGTTTTGGAAATGGTTACTATCTTCTGGCATTGCTGGTTTGTTATAGACAACTGCATCATCTGTGAACAGCCTTAGAGAATATTTGACAGTTTCTACAAGATCATTTATATGTACTGTAAACAGTAGCAGTCCTATTACATTTCCTTGGGGTACTTAGGATATTACCTTTACATATGTCAATTTTATTCCATTAAGAACGACATGCTGAATTTGTCTGCAAGGAAGTCTTGAATCCAGTTGCAAATCTGCTCCAATACTCGATACAATAATTTTTTTTTTTTTTCTTTTCCACTAAACGGCATTGTGAGACGGTGCCAAAAGTCGAGGAACATGACATCAACGTGAGCACCATTGTCTATGGCACTATGGATCTCATGGAGGAACAGAGCAAACTGTGTTTTGCAGGATCTTTGTTTGCGGAGCCCATGTTGATTTTTATAAAGGAGATTTTCCTTCTCCAAGTACTTCATCATTCTTGAAAATAAAACATGTTTCATAATTCCACAACAGATTGAAGTCAACAATATAGATCTAAAATTGTGTACATCCCTCCTACAGCCCTACTTAAAAATGGGAATGACTTGTTTCCTTCCAGTTAATAGGTATCCTTTGCTACTCACTCAATCTACAATTAATTACTATGAAAGGGAAGCAAGTTCTTTTGCGTTATCTTTGTAGAATATTGTAAGTTCATTGTAAACTCTTATAGGTTCCTCATCTGGTCCCGACACCTTTCCACTACAAAGCAACTGTAGTTGTTTTCTTATTCCGCAATCGGTTATCTCAATATCTATCATTTTGATGTTCGTACGACAACTGGAAGGAGGGACTGTGTAACGATTTTCCATGGTGAAAAAATTTCGGAAGACCAAATTCAATATTTCGGCCTTCTCTCTGTCATCTTCCGTTTCAGTGCCAGTACGGTCACTGAGTGAATGAACAGATGATTTTGACCCACTAACTGATTTTACTTATGGACAAAACCTCTTAAGGTTTTTACTCAGATTGGTTCATAAAGTTTTACTTTCAAAGTCATGTAATGCTTCTCTCATTACTCTCCATACACTCATTTTCACTTTGTTCAGCTTTTGTTTGTCAGTTAGGTTTTTACTTCTCTTGAATCTGCGGTGAAGTTCTCTTTGTTCATGCAGCAGTTTTCTAATGCAGTTATTATATCATGGTGGGTCTTTCCAATCCCTTATGACCTTACTCGAAAGGTACTTGTCTAGGGCATATTGCATGATTCCTTTGAATTTTTTCCATTTCTTTTCAATTGTCAACTTCATCACCGACAATTTGATGCTGGCTGCTGAGATACTCTGAACGTTATATCCTGTCATTCTTCCTAAGCAAAAGTATCTTCCTACCTTTTTTAACATTCTTTGTCAGAACCATTGTCATAGATGCTATCACAGCCTTATGATCACTAATACCTTCCTCTACATTAACTGATTCTATAAGGTTAGGTCTGTTTGTTGCCAGGAGGTCTAAGTCGTTACCCGTTACCCTCTCGAGTTGGTTCTCTACCTATCTGCTCAAGGTAGTTTTCGGACAAGACATCCAGAACAATGCCACATGGCACTAGTTTTGATAACATAACACTCCCAATATGTACCTGGTAAGTTAAGTCAACCCCTATTATAAAGGCACGATCAGGAAAATTACTAACAATATTCAGCAAGTTCTGTCTGAAGTGCTCTACCACTAAGCTACTGACCCAGGTGGTCTACAAAAGCATCAGATTACCATTTTTGACCGATCTCTGATACTTAACTTCACACAGACTAATTCACAATTGTAATCCATGATAACCTCACTAGTTTTTATCAATTTCTTTACTTCAATAAACATGCCACCACCATTGGTGACTAACCTATACTTACACAATATCAACTTACGATTTTGTGGTCTTTAACATCCGGTCTCAACCAATTTTCTGTTCCTAATACTATGTGTGCTTTATAACCTTCAGTAAGTGATACTAATTCTGAGACCTTTCCTCGGATGCTCCTGCAATTTACTAAAATCATATTAACCTTTTCTATGTCTGTTCTGCGATGATGAACGTTCTCTGAGTGCACTGTTGCTAATTTATCAGGTAAATCATCTTTTATCTCAAGAGAGGGTTTCTCTAACCTAAAAAATCTCCTTGTGCAAGCTACACCCTCTGCTACCCTAGTAGCCACTTCGCGTATGTAGTGCATCCCCACCTATTAAACGGAACGCTGAAATTCTGTACCCGATAGCGGAGGTCAATAAATTCGCATCTGATACCATTGCAGAGTTGTCTTAGCCTCTGGTTTAGACCTTCCACTCTGCTCCAAACCAGAGGACTGTGATTAACCCTGGGAACGATTCTACAAATAGACAGATTAGCCAGTGCCCCACATGCGATGCTAGCTGCCTTCACCAAATCAACCGTATGCCAAAAGGAGCTGAGGATGCCCCCCAGAACCCAAGGGGCAGGCATCATTCGTGCGGACATGTGCCACTATATGCAGCAGGTTGCACCCACTGTGCTCAATAGCTGCTGGAGGGCCTCTTCCACATTGCAGATGAGACTCCCAGACAAACATACCGAGTGCATGCTGGCATTCTTTCCCACCTAGCCTGCTATTTCCCTGAGGAGCTATATCACCCACCTAACAGTGCAGATCCCAATGACAGGCTTACCCACCCTTTGCACTTGTCCGGACTGGGCTGGAAAATCCCACTGGCCCAACGGGAGACGCATCCTGCTCTGGCTCAGAGTTATCGTCAACACTTGGTAGCACTTCATATCTGTTGCTACTGTGTAGGGAGCCAGGTTTTGTTCATCTTTTAGCATTTCTTCTAATTCAACAAATTTTCTGTTCCTACACTATCTGTGCTTTATAACCTTCAGTAAGAGATATTAAATTCTTGAACCTTTCCTCGGATGCTCCTGCAATTTAATAAAACCGTATTAACCTTTTCTATTCCTGATGTGCGATGACGAACATTCTCTGAGGACAATGTGGCTAATTTCTCAGGCACATTCTTCCTTGTAAGAAGTATAATTTGCATGTGCTTGCTGTGAGTCAATGGGACAGCAAGTAAACGAGGGTATTGTATCAAAGCATCCCTCACAGTCAAAACACTATTTCAAAATCTTTTCATCAGCGTTGTCTTGTCTTCTCGTAATGTGCACTCTGAAATGGAACATATTTTCTCTATGTCCGGATTTAGACTGGACACTGTTTACCAAGTTTTTGAAAAATTTGGACACTTTTAACTCTCTTTTTAGATGTGCTGCTGCCAGTAACTGTCAATACCTTTGTTATCTGAAGCTGGTTCATCTTTTTCAACTGTACAACCTTCCATTCATTTAATAAGTAATCTTGCTAGATATCGAACGGCATCATTTTTGTCACCTTTAACATGTTACTGTGGCTTCTGCTCTTTATTCTTTCTTACGTGTCCAAATATCTAAAACTTTTCAGTGGTGCACTTGATAAGCAAGACTTTTCCATCACGTCTGCAAGCTGTGACAATGCTGTTGGGCATTCTTTAGAAACCACAATTTGTCACCTCCTTCCAGTTCAATAAACAAATACTTAGTATCACCACCACCAGGTGTCCTGATGGAGGCAGATGAACTGTCATGAATAGAACAGTGGAACAGTTCAGGAACTTGCCATGGAGGGCACACGCGTAGTCTCATAGGGGCAGACCCTCTGATGTCAGTGTTTACTAGTGAGTGGCAGTAACCGGAGTGGGCCGATGGTCCTGCAGAGTTGGACCACCGTAGACCTCTCTCATAATGAGAGCTGTCGCATACTCAGTTGTTAGCCTCCCATACCAGCTGTATGCTGTGCTATAGTCATGTGCATATATCCGTGGGTACAGGTGCTCAATTTCCCATAGTTCAGTTCAAATGGGAAGCTAGTCCTATTCACGAGGTCCTGTTCCTCAGTGGTTGCCAAGTCACTGTTGGCCAGAAGTACTGCTCACTGTCAAGTAGTGTCGTTGCCAGGTCTTCTGCAGATACTAACAAGTATGTTTTCTATTTCTGTATGCAACTTGTGAATCAAAGATGTTAGGCCCTGAAAATGTCGTGAGAACTTACTGAATAGTTCTGTAGATGACGATGTGCAATGACATTCTGCTTTCATTAAAGTATACAGTGTTGTAGGACTGAAATGGATGGTAGCAGAATTTGCTTTTAGAGGTATACAGCTAAGAAAGTAATATTGAATACCATCCCACTGTTCCAAAATACTGCTGACTGAAGGTGCTAAAACAAGTCAGGTTTTGACTGTCTATCTTAAAATGTATGATGTGGTTCTTTAAACTTAAGACTAAATTACTTCAAATTCTTCCCAGTGAGCAGACCAACCATCAAAATAATGGTAAATATTGGCCAGAAATTTGGATGCTTCTTCACCTAAACACTCCAAAGTCTACACATAGACATTATGCACTGCATGAATGTTTCCAGACTGATGTTCTGTAAGTTGCCTGCCTTAGGTCACCTTGACATCACTAGGTCTATCTACAAGCCTAAATCCTCTTTTTTCGATATTAGGTCCATCTGGTCCCAGCATTAGGCATTTATTTAGGGACAATTTGGATTCAGAAAGCGCTTCACATAATTTCTGATACAGCATTTCACCACTGACACATTATTATACAGGGTGATTCAAAAAGAATACCACAACTTTAGGAATTTAAAACTCTGCAACGACAAAAGGCAGAGCTAAGCACTATCTGTCGGCGAATTAAGGGAGCTATAAAGTTTCATTTAGTTGTACATTTGTTCGCTTGAGGCGCTGTTGACTAGGCGTCAGCGTCAGTTGATGCTAAGATGGCGACCGCTCAACAGAAAGCTTTTTGTGTTATTGAGTACGGCAGAAGTGAATCAACGACAGTTGTTCAGCGTGCATTTCGAACGAAGTATGGTGTTAAACCTCCTGATAGGTGGTGTATTAAACGTTGGTATAAACAGTTTACAGAGAATGGGTGTTTGTGCAAAGGGAAAAGTTCTGGACGGCCGAGAACGAGTGATGAAAATGTAGCACGCATCCAGCAAGCAGTAACTGGACTACAGTATCTGGAGATGTTAGAGAATTGGCTGTTCCCTCAGCTCGAACAAGAAGCACAACAATTCATATTTCAGCAGGATGGAGCGCCACCACATTGGCACTTATCTGTCCGTAACTACCTGAACGTCAACTACCCGAGGCGATGGATCGGCCGCCAGGCAGCCCGCGACAGAGCACTTCATCACTGGCCTCCAAGAAGCCCTGATCTTACCCCCTGCGGTTTTTTCTTATGGGGGTATGTTAAGGATATGGTGTTTCGGCCACCTCTCCCAGCCACCACTGATGATTTGAAACAAGAAATAACAGCAGCTATCCAAACTGTTACGCCTGATATGCTACAGAGAGTGTGGAACGAGTTGGAGTATCGGGTTGATATTGCTCGAGTGTCTGGAGGGGGCCATATTGAACATCTCTGAACTTGTTTTTGAGTGAAAAAAAAACCTTTTTAAATACTCTTTGTAATGATGTATAACAGAAGGTTATATTATGTTTCTTTCATTAAATACACATTTTTAAAGTTGTGGTATTCTTTTTGAATCACCCTGTACAATACTCTCTGACCAATATGTAATGATTGTTTCCATTCTTTATCTTTAGCATTAGTAGTTTCATCAAGCCACTTCTAACATGTGTTCCCAGAAATATGGTGGCAGTCCATCAGTTATTAGGTACCTCATTTTCTTAGACAAAAGTGAAAAATGTTCAGGAACACTATCAAGGATCATCGTCTTAAATATGTTACAAATATCACTTGACAAATTTACAGAGAAACTGTAGATTACTGATTTCATTGTATAAATCAGTTCAGGAGTAGTGTAACTACCCTTGGTGCTTAACATCTCTATTGTTGGCGAACATACTGAACTTTAAGGTTGTGTCTGATCTGAAAGTTCTAAACGTTAATTTCAAAATTACAATTATGTTTTGTTGAAAATGAGTGGTTAAAAATTGCCTAAAAACTTTTTGTCTCAAAATTAACAGAGCGAGAACACATGCTGCAAAACAGTTCAATTTCACTAACATTTTCTCCACATAGAGACTATTTTTCAAACTGTCGAGCTTTTTAAGCCCATTGAGATAATTGTTACAGGAAGACCTATCACAAATATCCGTGTCAAGGCTTGGATCACACATGTTGAAGACGCAGAGGACATCAGGGACATGCAGGGAAAACTAGGTCTAGCATCGACCGCAATGAAACCCACGAAATCCAAACCGAGCCACGACCAGTGTCGATGCCTCCGGCTATGGGACACAGCAACTTGCCATAGCCACTTGCTGGCTTTGGCAAGATGTGCAGGGTGTAAACATGGTGGCAATCGCTCTCCAACACACACATGTTGACCAGCCATGCATTTCATTAGTGCGGCATCCCAATGACCGCAGTGAAGCAGGTGTAGTATGCAGTGCTGAGGCAAGGACAGAATGATGGACTGAGTGCACCCATTTTCGCTCTGGAGCAGTAGAACACCATTAAAAGGCAGAGAATTCATGCCTGCAATGCCAATAATTCTGAACTTCTGGGTTGAGCACCTCTCGGCAATTTTTATGACCATCCCACTGGACAAGGAGCAGGAGGAGATCGCCAAGAATTAGGTCTGCAGAACACTGAGCCACCAGTTTGGCATCAATAGCGGGTAAAGCGACGGCTTCATCATCACTGGGGTCCGAGTAGCAGCATACTTCCAGATTCGAGTCAAAACAGGAGTCCGTACCCAATGACAATTTTTTAAGTGAACACTATGGCCAGAGCCTCCTTTTCGATATGTCCATAGTTGTACTGGACCAATGACAACATTTTTTAGATTAAAGTAACAGGCTGTTCCATGCCATTGATGATGTGGTGGAGGATACCTTCTAGTCCATAATGAGATATGTCTGCTGCGACAATCACAGGGAGTGAGGAATCTTAAGCCATTAGACAAGTGGGTCAAAACAATGCCTGTTTAAGGTCCTGTAGGGCACGGTGGCATGCCGCGTCTAAATTCCGTGCCATGTTTTTACGTAAGAGATGGTAAAGTGGTTCTGCAATTGTGGCAGCAAGGGGGATGAACTTGCAATGGTAATTCAGATGGCCTAAGACAGAGTGAAGTTGCTTCACATTCATCTGAGGTTGCAAGTTCTGTACAGCCTGGACATACTGTGGCACTGGCCAGATACATGTGGCACTAAGGATATGTCCCAAATATTCAACTTGAGGAATGAAAAACTGACTTTTCTCCATGTTTCAATGACGATTAGCTAGCTACAGCATGAAAAAAGGGGCCTCTTAGACAGCTGCCAAGTGGACAGAGTGGCTGGCAACGATGTTGTCATCCAGGTAATTGGCCACACCCAGCACTTAAAACGTAAAGTGTTTCAAATACCTCTGAAATATCTCTGCAGTGTTCACAAATCCCAAAGGGCAGGTGATTGTAATGAAAGAGACCGAAGGGTGTGTTGATCACAAGCAAGTCTTGCAATACCGCATCCAACAGACGCTGTAAATATATGTCCTTGAGATCAATTTTCGCAAAGATTCTGCCTCCAGCCAGCCAAGTAAGACTCTCTTCCGCCTTTGGGGTAGGGTAAGAATCAACAACAGACTGCACATTAATGGTGTTCTTGATGTCACCACATATGCAAGGGAGCTGTCTGGTTTGTCGGCCAGCACAATGGGTGTTGCCCACTGACTATTGGAACAGCTGTCAAGATGCCAGCTTCTTGCAAATATTGCAGCTCCCCCTCAGCTCGAATGGGATATTCCAAGCCTTGAGAAAGTGGGGCATGGCCATTGGTAGGACGGTGATGTGGGCTTCAAATCCCACAATGCCTGTTGTACAAGGCTCAAAAACTGAATGACACTATGAATGAAGAGCATGTAAGAAAGAATTTTTCATACTCTACTAGATGCTATTGGTTGCACCGTACACTTCTAGTCCCAAAGCACTGAAAAGATCAAGTGCCAATAAGTCCATCACCCCAAGAGTATTGGCGATGAGAAGGCACATCCTCAGGGTGTATATGCGGACAAAAAGAAAAATCCAGGATTTTTCCCGTATTTCTCAGTTAAAAGTACACTTTTTCCTGGGTGAAGATATGTTATAACCCTCATGAAAGTACATTTTTTCCCATGTTAAGTGACTATATACTTTCGCTCATAGCTGTAAAACTAATCAAATCTTCTTGAATAGTGAAGGTTTTATATACCTGCATAGAACTTCATGGCACTTTAGAAAATGAAACCCAACAAGAAACATGTTTTGAAAAGATCTTTGATGCATGGCAACATTTACACTGCTTATTTTTGCATTATGAATGTATAAACAGGAACTTCAAACTTCAACTTCAAACAGAACAATGCTAGGGACTTTTACAAAACTTTCAAAAGTAACTTAAAGAAATACTCTCCTCCTAGTCTATTTTTCATGGACCCAAAAATGCAGAAAACTGCATACAATAGCATAGAGAACTGTAGAATACTTGCTGAATATTTTGAAGAACTACATAGCTGTTATCCACCGAAAGAAAAATTTAATTTCAATATTGTAAACCCAACACCACCAGACTCCAAGCCGCCAACCACAGAAGAAATAAAAGAAATCATAAAAGAGCTTAAAAATAATAAAGCCCCTGGAGAGGATAATATAGTTGCTGAACTATGGAAGTACTCTAGTGACAACATGATACAGTGTCTATCAGAAATACTCGAAAGAAATCTGGACAACACACAGATTACCACCAGACTGGACATCTGCATTAATACATCCACTACATGAAAAAAGGGAAGAAAACAGATCCTAGCAATTATAGGGGAATCTCCCTCTTACCAGTGACCTATAAGATCTTGTCTAAGGCACTTTTTAAAAGAGCAGAAGAGATACTTGACAAACAGCTAGGAGAGTATCAGGCTGGATGTAGGAAGGGAAGGTCATGTGCAGAACAAATACTAAATTTAAAGAACATAATAGAAATGAGGAAAATCAGGAACTTAAAATATGTAATTACTTTTGTGGATTTTAAAAAAGCCTATGATTCAATTGACAGAAATACACTGCTTGATATCTTAAAAGAATTGGGACTCGATGCTAAAACAACTGCAATAATTAAAGGGACTTTGACAAATACAAAATCAAAAGTAAAATTTAGGGGAGAGCTCTCAAAATCGTTTGAAATAAAGTCAGGTGTTCGACAGGGAGATGGTCTGTCACCTCTGCTTTTCAATTGTGTCTTGGAGAAGGTAGTTCGAGAATGGAGGAAGGCCATCAATACTAAAGGGATTCAACTAGGGAGAAATCCAAACAAGATCACTGTCGACTGTTTAGCCTTCGCAGATGACATGGCATTGATTACAGATTCACTAGACAATGCCCAAGAACAAATAAGAGAACTACAAAAACAAGCAGCCAAAGTAGGACTACAAATATCCTATGAAAAAACAAAGTTTATGACAAACATCTGTGATACTCCTCAAAATATTGCAGTTGACAACAACACAATACACAAAACAGATTCCTTTAAATACCTAGGAGAGTGGATTACATACAATGCCAAAGAAAAAATAGCTATAGAAACTAGAGTGCACAAAATGGAAAGGGTGTTTCATATGACCAAAAACGTTTATAATAAAAAATCCTTGTCCTGGAACACGAAATTAAGACACTACCAAACAGTGGCCAGACCTGAAGCTCTGCATGCGGCAGAAAAACTTAATCTAACAAGAAATGGAGATCTTGAGAAACTAGAGAAGGTCGAAAGAAGAATTTTAAGGAAAATACTGGGAGCTAAAAGAAACGATAATGCTGAATACAGGTTAAGACCAAACAGAGAGCTATATCTGAAAACGGAGAAACTAACTGATGTAACGAGGAAGAGGAGACTACAGTTTTTTGGACATATATTCAGAATGGATAACAACAGACTAACCAAGCGGATATTCACATTACTCAGTAGCTACACATCCAAGCCAGCATGGTTCATAGAGACTGAAAAGGACATTGAAAATGCTAGAGTTACAATAGACACAATAGAAAACAGAACACATTTCAGAAAGGCAGTTCAAAAGGCAGAACTTCAGGAGAGAAAGAAAATAACTAGACGAAAGTGGACTCAAGAAGAAAGGGAATAACACTCTAAAAGGATGAAGGAAATTTGGAAACTGAAGAAATCTAATACAATGAAGAGTAGCCAAAGTTGATTCATTGTACCCTCCAAATGGGTTATTCGAAAGAAAAAGAGAAAACAGGAATTCCACCAAATACAGCACAGTAACTTCCAAAGCACTGGAATCACGGCTGCAATGCACTTTGGTCAGCCAATAATAGCTCATGGCCAGTGGTTTTGCCAGCCACTGACAGCAGCTATTCAGAGCATAGGAGATATGATGTAGTCAGACAATAGCAACATCACTGTTAAGTAGTGCAAACACAAATATCAAATCAGAAAAGTTAATGGTTTAAATTAATATGCATACATATAGGCACAAGAAAAGCTCAGGTTTCACATATAATACTGATCATCAAAAAGTTTTTGCTCTTTTTTTCTGAGGGTGTACTCAGGTGGAAATCTAAGAGCAAAACTGAAATTGCAGCAGCTGAATATTTCCGACAAGCATGATTACAAATTTCACTGCTGTGCACCGAACATTTAGTGGGTTACCTGGCTGAACGCATGTTCCATCAAGTACTTACTTTTCATAGAAAATTGCACAAGGGCTCACTTCACACTCTTTTTTATAATTATACTTTTTGTCAATGACATATGCATAATTTGTAATCTATGAAAGAACTAAAACAAATATGAAAAATTAACCTCAAAACTTGGTCTTTTAAAGTGTGTGTTACCCTTTGAGAGGTATCAAACACAAATGTGCCAATAAAATATTAAATAACAGTATAAATGGCTAGTCTTCTGGGCCATAATTTTTTCTAAGTGGTTGGTCCTCAATGCTACATTTTGAATGAGAGTCTAATGCTCAATGGCTTAAGAAATTCATTGCACATTCTCACAAGTAACATAATTCATCTTGCATAAAAGGAAATTTACTTTGAAAGTAACACTTCTCAAACCACCATTTGCAATATTTTCCCACGACCTATTACAAATGTAAACAGTTGTGATGTCACACTCACTGAAACGAGGCCCACGAGAATATTGGATTGAAAGCAGTTAGGTGTTATGAAGTTGACAAATTTTGCTGTTGGCAGACACTTTTCTGGGCACTGTGTTTTGTTGTTGTAAATGAAACATTTTCTTTGCAATTAAAGTTTTATTTCAGTGTTATTCCTTCATTTATGTTTTCTTGCTGCAGTATTATTCTGCAATAGTGGGCTTAAGTGGAATTCTATGTTACAGTCATCTGGTCTTACCAGTCAAATTTACAAAAATTTAACTGAAAACTAAAATAATGAAAAATTACCAGAAGTCTAAAAACTTCCTGTGTTTTTCTTGGATTTCTCCTGGATGAAAAACTTCCTGGGTTTTCCCAGATTTCTCCAGATGAAAAAATTCCTGGGTTTTTCCTGGTTGTCCCAGAGTGCATATACCCTGATCCTGCCCTTTGTGAACTGATTCTGCATGCTGTGACACGATGTTGGATGAGGGCTGTGAACTGTCCACTGACCACCACTATGTCTTTGCTGTAACTGTGAAGGTGCTGACTGAGCATTTGGTGGGGAGAAGAGTCCAACTGCTGGTAGGTATTCCACACTATGATTGATGAGGTAGAACCAGTGTCCACATGGAAGTTGACTTGACTAACACCTGCAGGGACAGTTGTTGATCCTGAACATTCCGGGCAGAGAGTAGCACACGGACACAGCGGACCTCTGGGTTTGCCACGTCAGGTTGCTCTACCCGAATGTAATCCACATGCATTTCGGAGAAGGCTCAGCAGACCTCTGCTTTGTGACCTATTTTGCCACACGCTGCACATTTGGCAGGGTGAAACTGACATTGGTGCCTAGGATGCATGATGAAACAGTGAATGCAAGGGGCCAACTGCCGAGGGCAACAGGCTATTTCAATTTCTCATATGGCAGGGCTTCCAGTTCAAGTCTGGGATTTAATTGCTGAGGAAGGCAGTAGATACCTGGTCAACGTAGGAAACGAGGAATGCCCGACAATAGGCGTAGCTCAAGGCATGCTCGAGGCAGACCAGAAAATTTGGACGAGGATCCTTCTTTCCTGTAACAGGTGGGACACAGCAGATGAGCCCCGCAGAGTCCTTCACCCACGGAGTCCATTTAAGATCAGAGTTGCGGTCCGTCACGGATGTCACAGTAATGTCCACCTACATATTTATCAGCCCCTGCATAATGTGCTCCATGTACCACAGGAAGAGGAACATCATCTGTGTCGTATCAAGTGGGTCAGGAACCTGGTGTTTGGCCAAAGGGAAGCGAGAAGATCTGGCCCATCTGTGGACCTGGAAGGAGTAAAGAACAGAAGGGTCCACAGACAATCTCATCACCAAGCTGTAGTGAGATGCCTGAGGAAGAACACATTCCAAATTAACAAGAGAATGGGTCATTACCACACAATAGGATATTAGCTAAACAAAAAATTACTTCTTACAGACTTCATGCAAAACTCAAAGAAACTGATAAGGTATCTGCCTAGAAACACCAACTTAATTAAGATGAAGGGAGGTAAAGACTACTTCAATGAAGTTTCTCACGAAGGAAGGAGAGTGCACTCAGCAGCAGCTGGCCAAAGATACTTCTCACAGGTGATATTGGACAGGTCTGAAGTCTTGATGTGGCGGCTTCAACCAGATCTAGTATTACCCACAACACATTAACTGGCCCAGAGCATCAGTGGAGACATGCCAATGAATGGAGCTGCACTGTTGTAAATAGCCAGTGTGTATTGGTATATGTCTGGATCTACTTCTGCCCATGTGACTCAACAGAGGCAGGCAGATCCTAAGTGAGAAGGACCTCTGGTTGTGCTGCCCCACCATCTATCATTTGCACTACGACACTCACCAGCAGCTGGAGTCCTCAGAAGCGACACCTTGGAGTTATGCACGTACATGATGCTTCACCGTCTGCAGGGTTGCAGGTCCGTCAAGCTTACTGCCAGTATATGTCAAATTCGACAATGATCCAGAACTTCTAAAGAAAGTTATAAATGGTGACAAAACACAATGATCCAGAACTTCTAAAGAAAGTTATAAATGGTGACAAAACACGGATTTACAGGTTGACTTCGAAACTGAGGCCCAATCGTCCCAATGAAAACTGCCTGAAGAGGCAAGATGAAAAAAATTCCACAAATTCGATCACGTGTGAAGGTTCTTCAATTACGATGCGACAGTGCATCACCAGTTCTTGTCTTATGGTCGTGCAGTCAATAAGAAATACTACCTGGAAGTTTTGTGCCATTTGTTTGAAGCAATCTGAAGAAAATGTCAAAAATTGGAGCAAAACCACTCTCCGAAATTGCATCATGGTATTGCTCCTGCTAACCAGCTCAATGCTTCCAGAATGAGATTTTCACTCTGCAGCGGAGTGTGCGCTGATATGAAACTTCCTGGCAGATTAAAACTGTGTGCCCGACCGAGACTCGAACTCGGGACCTTGTTTGGAAGGTAGGAGACGTGATACTGGCAGAAGTAAAGCTGTGAGTACCGGGCGTGAGTCGTGCTTCGGTAGCTCAGATGGTAATGCACTTGCCCGCGAAAGGCAAAGGTCCCCGAGTTCGAGTCTCGGTCGGGCACACAGTTTTAATCTGCCAGGAAGTTTCAGCTCAATGCTTATCCCCAACGTTTTGGCAAAAAAACAAAATTTTTATGTTACCTCAGCGACCATTTCTGCCAGACGTGACCCCCTGCAAGTTCTTCCTATTACCGAGGATGAAGAGAACCGTGGTTGGTTGGTTTGAAGATTAAAGGGACCAAACTGCATAGGTCATCGGTCCCTTGTTTCATAAACACACAGAGCACAGTGAAACCATCCATTAGTCATTCGAAGCACAAAAGAAAAATTCCAGGGGAAGAAAATCCCCATGGTCAATAATAAAGCAACATGGAAAATGGAGCACAGCGACAAAAACAACATAGAGAAGAAAGGCAGAAAGAATTAAAACTGTACAGCAGAGGATCGTGGCTGGCTGATCACGAAAATAAAAGGATGAGCCAGCCACTCTGCAACACGTTAAAACCTCCAGCCTAAAAGATTAGGGTGGAGTCGAATTACAACACAAAACTAATTAAAAGATACAGCTCAAAAGAGGGTGATGTAATAAAATTAAATGGACCTATAAAAGCCGCTTGTGCGAATAAAACTTAAAACCCGATCTGCCATAGAGACATTGTCACCTAAAAGAGATGATAAATCACCCTGGAGATTAAAGGCTCGCCTGAGAGTGGTTAAAAGAGGACATTCCAACAACAGATGGGCCACCGTCATGGTTGCACCACAGCGACAATGAGGAGGGTCCTCTCGACGCAGCAGATGACCACGCGTCAGCCAAGAGTGACCAATGCGGAGCCTACAGAGAACAACAGAATCCCTGCGAGAGGCCTGCATGGAGGAACCCCACACAGTCGTGGTCTCCTTTACTTGCCGCAGCTTGTTGGGTGCAGACAGAGCGCGCCATTCGTCTGCCCACATCCCGAAGACCCGACGGCGCAACACCGATCGGAGATCAGTTGCCAGGAGGCCGATCTCCAATGTCAGTTGGCGGGTAGCTTCTTTGGCTAACTTGTCGGCGAGTTCGTTTCCCTCTATCCCAACGTGTCCCAGGGTGCATATGAACACCACTGAACGTTCACGCTGTTCAAGAGCATGAACAGACTCCTGGATGGCAACAACAATGGGATGGCATGGGTAGCACTGGTCAAGAGCTTGTAGACTACTGAGAGAGTCACTGCAAATGACAAAAGACTCTCCAGTGCTGGTACGAATACACTCAAGGGCACGAAAAATGGCTGTTAGCTCTGCGGTGTAAACACTGCAGCCTTCCGGCAAGGAGTGCTGGTCTACATAGTCCGCATGAGCATAAGCGTACCCCACACGGCTATCAACCATTGAGCCATCTGTGTAGATAGCCTCCGAGTCACGGGATGCGTCGAGGAGAGCAAGAAATTGGCGGCGCAAGACTGCAGGAGGAACTGAATCCTTTCGCCATCGTGAGAGGTCCAGCCGAAGCTGAGGCCGACGAATACACCAAGGTGGTGTATGTGGGTGGACCTGAAAAGCAGATGGAAGAGGCAAAAACTCGAGTTCGCGAAGGAGTGACCTAACACGGATCACAATTGTATGGCCTGATCGCGGCCGCTGGTGTGGCAAATGGACTGCCGCATTAGCGAAAAGGAGACGGTAGTTAGGGTGACGGGCCGAACAACGGACGTGGGCAGCATAGCTGGCTAACTGTTGTTGACGCCGAATGCGAAGTGGAGGAACCCCAGCCTCAGCAAGGAGGCTATTAACAGGGCTGATGCGGAATGCTCCTGTCGCCTGACGACCCCACAGTGGTGAACGTGGTCCAGCAGTTGCAACGCTGAGGGCGACGCTGAGCCATACGCCACACTCCCATGATCCAGTCGGGCCAGCACAAGGGCTTTGTAGAGCTGCAGCAGCGTATTACGATCTGCACCCCAAGTTGTGTTGCTGAGGCAGCGGAGGGCATTCAGATGCTGCCAGCACTGACGCTTAAGCTGACGAATACGTGGAAGCCAAGTAAGCCGGGCATCGAACAGCAATCCCAGAAAATGGTAAGTGTCAACAACCCTGAGCATAGCATCCTGAAGATAGAGCTCAGGGTGGGGATGGACAGTTCGATGCCGACAAAAGTGCATAACACAAGTCTTCGCAGCAGAAAATTGAAACCCATGGGCCCACGCCTGCGCCTTGCGTATGGCTCCCTGCAACCTACGTTCTGCAACACTAATGGTGGAGGAGCTGAAAAAGGTGCAGAAATCGTCAGCATATAACGTGGGTGAGAAAGACGACCCTACTGCTGCTGCAAGGCCATCAATGGCCACAAGGAAAAGGGGCACACTCAATACAGAGCCCTGTGGAACGCCGTTCTCCTGGATATGAAGTGAACTATGGGATGTGCCAATTAAAACGCAGAATGTCCGAACAGATAAAAAATTCTGAATAAAAATGGGGAGAGAGCCCCGGAGACCCCACCCGTGCAATGTGGCGAGAATATGGTGCCGCCACGTCGTGTCATATGCTCTGGAGAGGTCGAAAAAGACGAAGACGAGGTGTTGGTGCCTGGAAAAAGCAGTGCGGATTGCAGACTCAAGGAAGACCAAAGTATCGGCAGTGGAACGGCCCTGATGGAAGCCGCTCTGGCACGGAGCCAGAAGACCCCGAGACTCGAGCAGTCAACACAGCCGTCGACTCACCATAAGTTCCAGTAGCTTGCACAGAGTATTTGTCAAGCTGATGGGCCGATAGCTATCCACATTAAGCGGGTCCTTACCAGGCTTCAGCACCGGAATGATGACACTTTCTCGCCACTGCGACGGAAAGACACCATTGCCCCATATGCGGTTGAAGATGGCAAGAACACATCGCTGACAGTCCGGGGACAGGTGTTTGAGCATCTGATTGTGGACTCCATCTGGCCCAGAGGCTGTATCGGGACACTGTGCCAGGGCGCTTTGGAGTTCCCACAAACTAAATGGGGCGTTATACGCCTCAGGGTGGCGAGAAACAAAAGAAAGCCGTTTGCCTTCCTCCCGGCATTTTAGCGCGCGAAACACGGGCAGGTAATTCCCCGACGCAGAGGCCCGAACATAGTGCTGTGCGAAATGCTCGGCGATTGCATCGGCATCGGTGGATAGTACCCCATTGACGGTAAGCCCTGGGACACCTGTAGAGTGCTGCAATCCAAAGATACGCCGAATCTTCATCCACATCTGGGAGGGTGAAGTACAGGAACCAATGGTGGAAACTAACCTCTCCCAGCACTCCTGTTTCCACCTTTTGATGAGCCGCCGGGCCTGAGCACGGAGACGTTTGAATAAAATAAGGTTCTCCAAAGACGGGTGCCGCTTATGTCGCTGAAGAGCCCGCCGACATTCTTTAATGGCTTCAGCGACCTCCAGAGACCACCAAGGCACTGACTTTCGCCGGGGCCACCCTAACGAACGAGGAATGTTAAGTTCTGCAGCGGAAACAATCACTGCAGTCAGTGTCTCAACCGCCAACGGTCTGGTAGAGATTCAACAGTGGCAGCAGAGGAGAACGTTTCCCAGTTTGCATTGCTAAATGCCCATCTAGGCAAGCGTTCATGGGAGCGACGCAGGGGTAGTGAAAGGAAGATGGGAAAATGGTCACTACCACACAAGTCGTCATGGACTCTCCAGTGGACCGATGGTACAAGCCCTGGGGTGCACAACGACAGATCTATGGCCGAGAACGTGCCATGCGCCACACTGAAATGTGTGGCGGCGCCAGTGTTTAAGAGGCAGAGGTCGAGTTGGGAGATGAGATTCTCGACATCTCTGCCTCGGCCAGTAATCTTCGTTCCACCCCACAGGGTATTGTGGGCGTTGAAATCCCCCAGGAGAAGAAAAGGCGTGGGAAGTTGGGTGACAAGTGCAGCCAATTCGGTCAGGGAGACTGTACCACCTGGAGGGAGATAGACACTGCAGATGGTTATGTCCAGGGTAGTCCTTACGCGGACAGCCACAGCTTCCAATGTTGTTTGAAGGGGCACAGGAGCACTATATACATAGGTAAGGACATACACGCAGGCTCCACCTGACACACTATTGTAAGTGCTACGGTTTCAGTAATAACCCCTGTATCCACGAAGGACAGGGGTCCGCATTGCCGGGAACCAGGTTTCCTGGAGGGCAATGCATAAAGCAGGTGTCATACTTAGAAGCTGACGTAGCTCAGGTAGATGGCTAAAATAACCGCAACAATTCCACTGGAGGATTGTACAAAGCGTGTCCTGTAGGGGCATGCAGGCACTGAAAAGGCAAATTACTTTGCAGGGTCACATGCTGCCACCGACTGAGTGACGGACGTCGCTACGTCCATTGTTTCTGAAGAGACGGCGAGATCCAGGTCATCAGGGGACGCAAAGTGCTCGACCTCATCCTCAGAGGCTGAGCTGACAGGAAGCGGTGGTGCGGGAACCACTGGGTCCTTATCCTTCTTGGAGAGCTTCCTCTTCTCTCTCTTGTCTTTGGGAGGAGGGTTTGCATGCTGGGAGGGCTTTCCTGACGCATTATCAGGAACAGACGAAGAGTGTGAAGCCCTGGCTAGTGTCTTGTGAGACACTGGGGAAGTCCTTGGAAGGGACTCCCGCAAGGGATCCCTTCCGAACAAGTGAGGCCGGAGGAGTCTGTTGCATCTCCGGCTCAGCAGCCGGAGAGGGCTGTCGCCTCTCTGGCTGAGAGGTGTGGACTGACATCCCCGGTTGTTCGGGGCGCACTGCTCCCAAACTGGGCGTTTTGGGAGCAGTGGAAGAGAGAGTGGCCCCCACCAGTGGTGGGGCAGGCGTAATGTGACCATTCTGTGGGCCAACTGTGAAAGGAGTCTTTGCAGGAACTGGTGGCAGCAGTGTTACAGCAGCATAACTCCTCAACATAGGTGTGGGGTTGAGCCGTTCTAATTTCTTCCTCACCTATTGGTAAGTTAAACGGTCCAGGGTCTTAATTTCTTGTATCTTCCGCTCTCATTGGTAGACTGCACAGTCTGGCGAGCAGGGAGAATGATGCTCCCCACAGTTAACGCAGGTGGGAGGCGGAGCACACGGAGCAGTGGGATGCGAAGGTCGTCCACAATCTCGATACTTGGGGCTGGCAGTGCATCTGGAGGACATGTGTCCAAATTTCCAGCACTGGAAGCATCGCATAGGGGGCGGGACATAGGGCTTGACATCGCACTGGTAGATTATGACCTTGACCTTCTCGGGCAAGCAGTCGCCCTCAAAGGCCAGGATGAAAGCACCAGTAGCGCTCCTATTATCCTTGGGTCTCCTAAAGACACAACAAATGAAGTGTACACCTCGTCGTGCCAGGTTCTCCCGTAGCTTGTCATCAGGCTGTAGCAGAAGATCTTTATGAAAGATAATCCCCTGGACCAAATTTAGTGACTTATGGGAAGTGACATTAACAGGTATGTCACCAAGCTTCTCACAGGCGAGTAATGCCCTTGACTGTGCAGATGAAGCTGCTTGTATCAAAATGGCCCCGCTCCGCATTTTGGAAAGAGATGCCACTTCCCCGAACTTATCTTCAAGATGGGCCACAAAGAACAGAGGCTTAGTCCCCAAAAATGAATCCCCATCAGTTCTGTTGCACACAAGGTATCGCGGTGAATACGGCTCATGTCTCTCCGCAGCCCTACGTTCCTCCCAGGGCGTGGCTAGGGAAGGGAACGATTTGGGGTTATATGCCACAGCGTTAAAGTCTACTTTACCGCGCTTAGAGACGTTGGTGGTCGTGCGACCACCCGATTGAGACTTAACCCGCTTCATTGCGGGGTATCCGCCCCGATGCCACCCACTCCGACCAGGGGCTCTCCCCACGGGCGCCACCCAGCCACAGCAAAGGCCACCTGACAGGATGGCCGTTGCCGGGAGTCCTGATGCCCCAGAGAGATGAGCGTCTACTCCTTGGCTTATGTGGGGAGGTGTCAGCTCAGGCATCGGCAGTACGATCCCTGTGTTGTCAGGAGGCTACAACCTAGAGGGTTCACGACGACCCCACCACAACGGGCTGGCTACCATGCTGGATTTTGGGTGCCATGGGAAGTCCATAGGTATCGTGGGTGCAGATGGTGACGCACTAATGATGTAATGCACACAATCCATCAGGGGTGTATGCCCAAAATAAGGGATGGAAGGTGTAGTTACGACGCCAAGACGATAAAGAGTGCCAAGGTCTTAGGGCACAGAGGACTGATGGTGCACCACGTAAGGTGTCCTTCCCCAAAAGGCTTGTACTTCTGTTGAATTTGGAAAAATGGAGGTCAAACCCCAATGGCGACCATCACATTAAAGGCCGAAACAGTTGAGACTCCTTTTAGTCGCCTCTTACGACGGGCAGGAATACCACAGGCCTATTCTTACCCCCAGACCCGCAGGGGGGGAGGGGGGGGGGAACCGTGAAAGGACATCATTTTGCCCCCACTGATGAGATAAAAACAGATCACTGAAGAACACCATAACAAGAAATGGTTCCAGAAGTGCTTCCAAGACCTGAAAAAGCACTGGCCCAAGTGTATTATATCTGAAGGGGATATGGGGACAAAGCTGTAACTGATGAATAAATGACTATAAGATAAATAAAAAAGACCCATTACTTTTTGATCATATCTCATATTATTACCTTTCACACACCTTTCGATGCAACTGAATGATGTACAAAACTTTACAACTGTAATCAGGATATTGTTCCTAAAAACAATACATTTTAAGATAAAAATAAACTGAACAGTATTTCAGAAGTCACCACTTGTCAGCTGAGCAAGATGTCGGTTTCAATATAATGAGGTCACAGCAAGGTCTACATCATCTGTGGTCTAAGAATGGTACTATCTGAATACTTCCAGTTGAATTAATTAACCAGCATTTTTTTTCAAAGGCTATCGATATTCTACTGTCAGGAATCACTGTGCTGGCAGACACAACCCTTTAGTCCTAGGTTAGTTTTCCTGACCCTAATGTAACTGAACCCAACATTACAAATTATAAGAGCCAAAAAACTACCTTACTCAATTGGAACTGTCATGTTCAATATTATTTATAGAAAAATATTTCTGTGGGAATTGTGACACCTCAAGTAACATGTTAAAGATTTCAACTGTAATTTCAGTCATTAATAAAGGAGACAGTCATAAGGTAAACAATCATTGCCCTTTTCCCATTGTGCCCGCTATATTATTGAGAATATGGAAAGGTAAGAGTGCTACTTGCCACAAAGACAAGGTGCCGAGTTGCAGGAATGTAGATATATGCAGATATCGGACATAGTCTTTCATCAGCACACACACACACACACACACACACACACACACACACACACATATGGCCTGGCTCCCCCTTGGGTAGTACTTGCTCTGCTGCAGAATATATCTAGCATATTATTGCTATTACATCCTGGATTTACCACTGTAACATAACTGAAGAAGTCATATGCAGTCAAATAACAGCATTTCCCAATAAGATGGAATCATTCACTAACACCAGTTTGGGTTTCGTAAGAACAGAAACCTATTACAGATGAACTTTCCAGTTTCAATTACGAAACCCTCACATGGTTTAATCAAAAGTAATTTTCCTCTGGACTCTGCACTGATGAGTATAAGGCTTTTGACACTATTATGCACCCACCTTTACTTTAAAAGCTAGAATTATACAACAATACAAGAAATGGGGGGTTTCAATCTAATCTCACTAATTGTAGAATGAAGGCTTTCACAACCGGGTGACATGGCTGTTGATATACTTTCTGGGATGTGAGGTCGTGGTCCAGGACTGCGCTGGACTTCCTCAGAGGCGCTGCTCCGCTGAGACTTGCCGACTGACTGGTCGGGTGTCTGAGAGCGACTTATATATTGTGAGAAAGGGGGGCGTGGTTCAGGTGACACGTGATGAGCAGTGATAATCCATAGCAAAGATAAGGTTGACTATCGATTACCACCTTGTCAAAGATAAAAAATTGTTAGCAATTTTGTAGAGCCACTGTCCAATATCGCTAAGTTTCATAGCCTCCTCTTTCCTATTAAAATTATCGTGATGTTTATAAATTTCAATAGCTTCTCTATATAGCCGTGGATAGTAATTTAACGTTGTAGATAAAACTTCGGTATCCGAAAACTTCACTTGGTTGCTGCCTGGTTGAAGAGCATGTTCCGCTACAGCTGATTTTTCTATTTTTCCAAGTCGACAAAGACTTTTATGCTCTTTCAGTCGCGTGTTTACGCTTCTTTTGGTAGTACCAATATAAACTTTACCACACGTACATGGAATTTTACACACACCACATGTTGACGGGGGAGGGCGTTTATCCTGCACAGATCGCAGTACTTGACTTATTTTCTTTGTTGGTTTAAAGACCGGTTTTATGTCATGTTTTCGTAAAATCTTACCGATCCGATCTGTTACTTTTTTAATAAAATGGAGAACTACTGTATTTTTCTGTCGTTGTGGTTCATTCTTATCTTTTGGTCTTCTGTTCCTTGGACGCAAAATTCTATTTATCTCTTTTCTTGAGTAGTCGTTTTTTTCAAAAGCCTGCTTCAGATGTTTCACTTCAGCATCCAAATGTTCAGGTGTACATATCCGTTCCGCTCGATCGACAAGACTTTTTATGACACCCCTTTTTTGTTGTGGATGATGATTAGAATTTTTATGTAAATATCTGTCCGTATGTGTTGCCTTCCGAAAAACTTTATATTCCAAGCTTCTATCGGACCGTCTCATAACTAAGACATCCAAGAAAGATATTCTGTTATCCTTTTCTATTTCCATGATAAACCGTATTTTTGGGTGAATTTTATTTAGATAATCAAAGAAATCGTCCAAGGCCTTTCTGCCATGGGATACCAACAAGATGGTTTGTTATTAGCTTTGTCTAGGGCTGATTGTTCAAATTTCTCCATGTAAAGATTGGCAATCACAGGGCCTAATGGATTACGCATTGCTACTCCATCAAGTTGTTCATAAAATTCATTATCCCACTGGAACTGACTTGATGTAAGACAATGTCTGAAAAGAACAGTCAAATCTTCTGGAAAAATTTCCGCTATGAAAATCATAACTTCGTTAACAGGAATCATTGTGAATAAGGACACAATGTCAAAACTTACAAGAATATCTTCAGGGGCCAGAGTTAGTCCCTCTAGTTTTTCAATAAAATGACGCGAGTCTTTTATATATGAGTCAGTTTTTCCAACAAATGGTTGTAAACAAGTTGTTAAATATCTTGCTATTTCAAAAGTGGGAGAATTGATGGCACTGACTATGGGTCTTAAAGGAAAATCTATTTTATGAATTTTAGGTACACCATACAATCAAGGGCACATAGCTTCACTTTTCAACGAAGTTCTTTTATCTTCTTTTCGGATAGAGGTAGATGACTTGATCAAATTATTTGTTTTCCTAAGTACACTGGCTGTAGGATCCCTCGCAAGTTTTTTATACTGTCCTGACGTTAAAAGGTTCAAAATTTTCCTTCGGTAATCTTCTGTATTCATAACAACAGTAGCGTTCCCTTTATCTGCAGGAAGAACCACTATTTCTTCATCTGCATTCAAATCCATAAGAGCCTTCCTCTCATCTTTTGTTAAATTACTTTCTAGAGGTCTGCTGTGGCTTAAAACTCTAGTGGTTTCAATTAGAATTACATTCGCGGTTGCCTTAGGGATATTTCGTATACCTGCTTCTATATTCGCGATAATATCTTCAAGTGGTACTTTCACAGGTGTTATAGCGTAATTTCCTCCTTTTGCCAGTCAGTCGGCAAGACTCAGCGGAGCAGCGCCTCTGAGGAAGTCCAGCGCAGTCCTGGACGAAACGTAAGGAGCAGAAAAGTTCTTGGACCACGACCTCACATCCCGGAAAGTATATCAACAGCCGTAATCTCACTAAGCCAATACCAGTGGTAGAAATCACAAGCATCTAAATCTCTAAAGTATACCCTGTGCAAGCTTTTTTAACTATCCATTAACTGTTGCAACCTACATCCATTCAAAACTGATAACTGTATTCAAGCCTCTGTCTATCTACACGAGTGTTTATCTCCACACCCCCCCCAACCTCCCCAATCACCAAAAATTGACGATTCCTTGACACCTCAGAATGGTTACTATCAACAGATCCCTTCTCTTGGTCAAGTTGTGCCATAAATCCCCCCTCCCCCAAATTCAATTCAGTAACTCCTCAATGGCCATTGTATCTACCCATTTAATATTAAACATTCTTCTGTTTTCAGAACTTATACTCTCATCAAGTCTCAACTGTTTTATTATTCCCATTTCATTCCGGCGTAAGGCTACATTCCAGACAAATGTCTCCACAAGAGACTTCCTAATCCTTTATAATTGATGTTAAATTGTTCTTTCACAGATAAGTTATTGATGCTATTGCCAGTCTGCATTTTGTATCCTCTTTAGTTTGACCATCATCAGTTGACATCTTTTCAAGACACTATGCATTCTGTTCAACTGCTCTTCTAATTTCTTTGCCATCTCTCATAGGATTGCATGCTGTCTCTTAACTTTAATTCAATTTCTGTTTCTTTTACTGCTTACTCAACGTACAGATTTAATAACCTAAGGCCCACGCAACATCTCAGTCTCACTTTCATCTCAATTACTGTTTTACTTTCATGTCCTTCAATTCTTGTAACATCTGTCTGACTTCTGTGCAAGGTATACATAACCTTTTGTTCCTTGATTTATCTCAGCAACCTTCAAAATTTTAAAGAGTTTATGCCACTCAACTTTATGAAAAGCACGCTCTAAATCTACAAATGCAATAAATGCTGATCTGCCTGTCTTTAATCTATCTTTGAAGATAAGCCATAGGGTCAGTATTGCCACATATGTCCTTACAGCTCTCTGGAACCCAAACTGATCTCCCCCAAGGTAGGTTAGCTTCCACCAGTTTCTCCAGTCTATTATAACTAATTAATGGCAGTATTTTTCGATCATGATTTATTAAACTATACTTCAGTAACTTTCACATCTGTCAGCACCTGCCTCCTTGGATTGGAATCATTACAACATTCTCAAAGTCTGATGGTAGTTTGCCAGCCTCTTGTAGTTAGTACACTAGGTGGAACAGATTCGTCAAAGTCAGCTTTCCGAAGGGTCTCAATAATTCTGAGGCAATGTCAGCTACTCCAGGTCCTTCACTGCTCTGTCAAATTCTTCTAACAATATCTACAAGTTCATTTCCCTTGTACAGCCATTCTGTATATTCCTTCCATTTTCTAGCTTTCCCACCATCACTTAGTACCAGGTTGTCACCCCTGAACGCCTGCTATTCGTACAGCTGCTTCTCTTTTCTCCAAAGATTTATTTTTAATTTTCCTACAGGCTGTATCTCTTCTTCTCTCTACTCATAGATGCTGATACAGCTTTGGATTTGTCCTCAACCCATTCTTGCTTAAGCACATTGTTGCACTTCCTACCATTATCATTTTCTAGAGACCTGTAGTCATATCCACAGCTTCATTTTCTCCATTTTTACGTTTTCTCCATTTATATATTATATAAAAGCAATCCTGGGTGGTATGTATTCTACAACTCCACAGCCTGTTTAGAGAGGTAAGTCACAGGCTGGTCATTGATGGGTGTGTAACTGGCAACCAATGGTGTCCTAGATGCGCTGCATGAGGTTGAATCCAGATTCAGCAAATCTGGTGGTGTGACGTCGACGTGTGTTCACTATCGTGCTCCTCAAACGGTAAGAATACAATTCAGGTCCCATGAGACATGCAGTTATCCTGCCAGTAGACGCCACCACGAGCAAGAAGACATCAAGCACAAAGGTGTCCCAAATGCAATCGTAACTGATGATGTCATGCAGCTGACACGGGAGAATTGAGGTGCCATCGTCCGCGAAGCCCACGTTCAACAATGTCCGCCGTCAAATGTTCTCTGAAAAACTTGTGCCTGCCCCATCCCTATACTCTGTCATCAGTTCTGCCACATATCATGGCCTATCTTACTTTACAGAGGACATTCTGTGATGAAGTGCGGTTATATGACACCTTGCCATCTACTGGTAGTTTCACCATCCTTTGATAACTTTTCATACAAACTCACTACAGTAGCAAAAGGACAGCTTCACCATTCCTCGCACTCTTTCTCACGTGAAGGACGATAGGAACTTATCTTAATCGAAATCACGTATTTACCCACTTGTGGCCTATATTGCCACTAAAAGTATTCCCACTATTTTCCTTACTGTGTGACATACCTGCATCACCACCAGGCAGCATTCAATCTCACTGTGGTCAGTAGTCATAATATTTTGGCTCGTCAAGAGTATTTCAGACCAAAATTTTCATCACCACCATCACTGTGCAGTTTCTAAGGAACACTTCGTGTTGCCCACAACAAAAAATGGGGTGCAAGGCTATACAAATGAAATGTTTCCTAATCTACAAAGTACACACTATATCAAACAATGGAAAATCCAGGATGGAATGTAACAATTATGAGAAGTAAAGTTGCTACTCACCATCTAGCGGAGATGCCGAGTCACAGAGAGACACAACAAAAAGACTCACAATTAAAGCTTTCGGCCATTAAGGCTTTCCTCAACAATAGACACACACACACACACACACACACACACACACAGACAGACACAGACACAAACATGACTGCAGTCTCAGGCAACTGAAACCACACTGCGAGCAGCAGCACCAGCGCATGATGGGAGTAGTGATTCGGTGGTGGTAAGGAGGAGGCTGGGATGGGGGTGACCCAATTGCAGTAATCTAGCAGGATCTCCAGTCACTACTCAAATCCTTAGGCCCATCCCAGAACCTCTCCCCAGAGTCGATGTCTCTACTCACTCCTACCACTCCCCACACTCCTACCTTCTACATACTTCTTAAAGTTCATGAACCTCACCACCCAGGGCGCCCCATTGTGGCCGGTTACTGTGCCCCCACTGAGAGAATCTCTGTTTTCGTAGACCAACACCTCCAACCTATTACCCGGAACCTACCCTCCTACACAAAAAATACCAACCATTTCCTCTACCGACTCTCCACAGTTCCTGTCCCCTTACCACACTGTGCCCTGCTTGTCACTATCGAGGCCATCACCCTGTACACTAACACTTGTAATGCCCCTGGCCTTACCGCTATTCAACACTACCTTTCCCAATGCCTGATGGATGCCAAACCAACAACCTACTTCCTAGTCGCCATGATCAACTATATCCTCATCCACAATTAGTTCTCCTTTGACGGTATTACCTACAAACAAATCCGGGGTACGGGAATGGGCACAATCCTGTGACAACCTATTCACGGGCCCTCTAGAGGAATCATTCTTAAAAACCCAGTGTCCTAAACCCCTCACCTGGTTCAGATTCAATGATAACATCTTTGCTATCTGGATCGAAGGTGACATCCTATCCACATTCCTCCAGAACCTCAACTATTTCTTCCCCATTTGCTTCATCTGGTCCTACTCAACGCAACAAGCCACCTTCCTAGATGCTGACCTCCACCTCAAAGATGGGCTACATCAGTACCTCCGTCCTTATCAAACCTACTAACCACCAGCAATACCTCCACTTTGACATCTGCCACACATTCCATTCCAAGAAATCCCTTCAGTACAGTCTAGCCAACAGTGGTCATCGCATCTGCAGCGACGAGCAGTCGCTCTCGAAATATACTGAGAGTCTCACTGAAGCCTTCACTGACCGTAATTATCCTCCCAACCTTGTACGAGGATATTTCGGAAGGTAAAGATACACCGTACGCCAAAGGAACAGAAGAGTTTTGGCGAGCAAGTTGGCAACACTGGTGTTAACCCTGAACCATTAGCTTTCTCCTCGCGGTCATTCGGCAGTTGAATGTTGCTTCTGGTTGGAGTAGGTCGTGTTTAAAATGCTGTGCTGATTCAGAATCCCACCAAATCCGAAGTGCGCTCCGTCATACGTTTTCTTCATGCAAAAGGTCAGCGACCAGCGGATATTCACAAAGAAATTGTTTCTGTTTATAGGAACATTATGAATCGACAGACTGTAACAAATTGGTGTCGTCATTTCACTGAAGGTAGGACTGATGTTCATGACGAACAAAGAACAGGTCGGCCATCTGTAATCTCTGATGCCCTTCTTCGGAGAACGGAGGAAGCAATTCATGCAAATAGACGTCTCACATTGAAAGAATTGCTTCAGATCATACCGGACGTGTCAATGACAACTCTTTATGATGTTGTGACTGTCAAGTTAGGGTACAGGAAATTGTGTGTGCGCTGGGTTCCAAAACTGTTAATGGAAGAACACAAAAAGAAAAGGATGGGCTTTGCACTTGACTTCCTCACACGCTATGCTGAAACAGGTGATGAGTTCCTTGATCACATTGTGAAAGGTGGCGAGACATGTGTTTATCACCATATATTTTAATCCAAGCAATAATCAATGCAATGGCGCCATTCAAATTCACCAAAAGCCAAGAAATGCAAAACGTCGATTTCAGCAAAGAAAATCATGGCTTCTGTTTTTAGGGACGGACAAGGCATTCTTCTGTTGGAATTTATGCCTCCTGGAATGACAATTAATGCTGCTGCATATCGCCAGATTTTGAAACGTCTTCGAAGCGCATTCAAAACAAACGCAGAGGAATGCTGACAAGTGGAGTCCGCTTGCTTCATGACAACGCTCGACCTCACACAGCGCTCGTAACCAAAGCACTACTGAAACAATTCAAATTGGACCATCCTCCATACAGCCCGGACCTAGCACCCACCGACTTCCACGTCTTCCATTACCTGAAGTCACATCTTGGTGGAAAATCATACCACGACAATGAAGAGTTCAAAGATGAAGTTGAAATGTGGTTCCGACAACAGGCGGCAACCTTTTATGACTGTGGGATACAAAAGCTTGTGCACCGACTTAACAAATGTTTGGATAACAGGGGTGATTATGTCAAAAAATAACAAATAATCCAGTTAATAAGATGTAACTGATGATTTCTAAATAAATGTTCTATTTAAGGACTGCGAGCCATTGTATCTTTACTTTTCAAAATGCCCTCGTACAAAAACAGATCACCCATGCCTTATCTTTCCACCCTCCCACCACCTCCCAAAGTCTGTGCTCTGGCCACAGAGGAGCATTCCCCTCATAACTCTGTACCACCCAGTACTGGAGCAACTGAATTACATTTTCTGCCAGAGTTTCGATTATTTCTTGTCATGCCCCGAAATGAGAAACATCCTGCCCACTATCCTTCCGACCCCTCCCATAGTGGTATTCTGCTGTCCACCGAACCTACAAAATATACTCGTTCATCCTTACACAACCCCCACCCCCAATCCTTTATCTCGTGGTTCATACCTCTGTAATAGACCTAGACGCAAGACCTGTTCATCCTCCAACCACCATCTACTCCAGTACGATCACTAACATCACCTATTCCATCAAAGGCAGGGCTACCTGTGAAACCAGTCATGTGATCAACAAACTAAGTTGCAACCACAGTGCTGCATTCTATGTAGGCATGACAACCAACAAGCTGTCTGTCTGCATGAATGGCTATCAACAAACTGTGGCCAAGAAACAAGTGGACCACGCTGTTGCTGAATATGCTGCCGATCACTACATCCTTCATTTCAATGACTGCTTCACAACCTGTGCCATATGGATCTGAATTGCACATGTGGGAACTTTCCCTGCAATGCATCCTATGCTCCCTTAACCCTCCTGGCCTTATCCTTTGTTAGTCACTGTTATCACCCACCCAGCCCCTTCCCTGTTCCCATTCCAGCACTACACAGCTGTGACTGCACCACCACACTCACTCAGTCTTTTTATTTCTCTTCTTTTCCACTACTTCTCCCCCCCCCCTCTCCCCCAGTTCTCTCCCACCCTCCATCTGACCCGCAGCACTTCACTCTCTGCCACCCCCAACATACTATCCCTCCCCCTCCCCACTCCAGCTTCCTCCTTACCCTCACCCAGTCATCACTCCCATCATGCACTGGTGCTGTTGCTCACGGTGTGGTTTCAGTCGCCTGAGACTATAATCGTGTGTGTGTGTGTGTGTGTGTGTGTGTGTGTGTGTGTGTGTGTTGACGAAAGCCTTAATGGCCAAAAGCTTTAATTGTGAGTGTGTTTTTGTTGTGCCTATCTGCGCATCAGCATCTCCTCTATATGGTAAGTACACACTATACAAACACACATAATCTGGAAGTGCACAAAATATCCTGCAGTACTGCCATATCAGATGTTGCAAAGGGTGAACAATATAGCAAAAGATGTGTAGTTTCTCAGCAACACACACTGCCATGTGGAACAGAAGACAGTGCAAATTTTGGGTGCCTTCACTAAGAAATGCTCACATTAAAACTATATATCAAACATTTTTGTCCAATGTTAACAAAATTTTAATACATTATAGGTGAATGTATTGGTAGTGCAAAACTCAAGTCGCAGAGTTTTCCTATCACAAATAAAATATTTCCTCATCATTTGTCTAAAACACTTCCTCAATGCAGGATAGTGGATTAGGTTCGAAGCTCTCTTTCGTGGTTACTAGAAACTACAGCCACTGCGATCATACAGTGTGATATTGAGTTTATAGGAACCATTACTGAATAGTGGTTCTATGCAAGCTGGAACATGGCACTATATTCCAGTGGCCACAGCCTGCAACCTTTTCTGGGCTGTGTCAACTGCCCACAGACCAGGCCACAATATGCTCAAATCCTGATAGCCGGCTGAACGGGCAGGACGCTCCGACCTAGCCACTGCAAAGGATTAATGTTGATACAGACAAATCTTCTCTTAAGCCATTTAGTGCTTCTGGTTTTCTGGTTGAAAATGGGTGCCTATACATTTACATAAGAATTCAGTATTTTTTATTAGATCATATCTGCAAACTTCACATGAAAAGAACAGATGTAATAAAATGGGTAAAAGCTTACCATACTCCCAAAACTGCAAATTATTTTTCTTGGCTCCTCTTCTGAGGGACTGCACAGCTACCAGTAAAGTTGCACCTTCAGATATTAGTGAACCACCAAGTATAAAGAAGGCCTGGAAATGTAAAAATAAGTCATGAACTACAGTAAGAGAACAACACACACACACACACACACACACACACACACACACACACAAAATGGACTACTAGGTGCAGCATCAGAAGACTGCACCGGTGGGGGCAGGAATGGGTCAGGATAGAAACAGAAAAGGGCAAAGGACTATGGAGGTGCAAAGGTTGAGGCCATCAGGATTAGTGGAATGAAGGATATGCTGCTAGGAGACTTCCCATCTGTGCAGTTCAGAAAAGCTCATGTGGGTGGGAATAAGCCCGGTGGCACGGTGTGAAGCAATCACTGAGCTCAAGTACATCATGTTGCACTGCATGCTCAGCAAAACTTAGTCCAATCACAGTTCAGCAGTGGCCCTTCACGAGGACATACGGCTAGTTAGTAGTCATGCCCAAGTAAACTTGTAGCTTACTACACATTAGTTGCAGCTAAGTCAGTAAACCATATGGCACCTCCGCATTTGCTGGGGCAGGGAACACCTGTGACCCGACTGGATTGCACCTACATATATAAACCACAAGCTACCATATGATGCATGGCAGAGGGTCCCTCGTATAGCTGCTAGTAATTTCCTACCCTGTTCCACTCACAAATGGAACACGGGAAAAAGAACTGTCACTATGCTTTCATACAAGCTCTAGTTTCTGTTATCTCGTCTTCATCCTTACACAGGCCACAGTAGAATCATCTGTAGTCGCTCCAAATGCTGGTTCTCTAAATTTTCTCAATATCATTTCATAAAAAGAAAGTTTTCTTCCATCCAGGCATTCCAATTTGAGTTCATAAAACATCTCCACAATACTCACAACTCGATCAAAGCTACCAGTAACAAATCTAGCAGCACACCTCTAAATTGCTCGAGGTCTTCTTTAATTTGACTTGATGGGAATCTCAAATACATTGTCTTCTTCATTGTCCTAAAATTCTCCCAATAAACTGAAGTCCACCATAAATGCCTTGCCCATTACTGTCCTTGTGTGCCTGTACCATTTCACATCAGTTTACATTTTTATGCCTCGACATTTAATTTACGTGACTGTGCAAGCAGCACACCATAGAACTATATTTGAACATTACAGGATTGTTCTTCCAACTCATCTGCTTTCACTTCAGTTTTCTACATGTGGAGCAATCAAGTCATTCAACGCACCCAACAGAAATTCTGTCAAGTCATCCTGTATCCTTCTACAGTCACATAATGGTGATGTTTTGCTGTACATGAAAATATCATCAGCAAAACAACCACAGATTGCTGCTCACCCTGTCAGATCATTTATGTATGTAGAGAACAAAATCGGTCCTATTACATTTCCCTGGGGCACTCTGAAGTAGGTTGTGGGAGCAGGTACGGCCCAAGTCTCGCATTTAGGTCTACTGCAGGGATATGAGCCACGATGCGAGGGGTCAAGAGAGGGTCATATGAGGATACTGTGTAGGTCAAGCGGGCAGCGGAATAGCACTGTGGGAGGTGTGTGGTGGATGATATTTTTCATTTCAGGGAACAACGAGAGTTAACGGAAGCCTCGGCAAAGAATGTGATTTGGGTGTACCATTCCTCACCGGTACTAAGTTTCGTGGCCAATAAGTGAACACGTAGGGGATGGCAGGTGACTGGGGAGATGAGGCACAGCAGATCAATTTCTGGATACGGTGGAGGGGTAATTTTGGTCTGCGAAGGCCTTAATCGGTGAAACCCTCTGCATATGTGGAGAGAGGCTACTCAACAATTTAGATACAACGACCAAGTGCCGAGCGAGCGCTGTGACATCGTGTGCTCGACTTCGGTAACTCCTCACGGCACGCAGCATCTGGTTTTTTCCTGCCAACAGCAGCTTTTCCCGAACCACGTGGGTGGAAACTTTCCCTGCAGCATAACCTCTGACACCGACCTTTGCCAGTCCCTGTCCCATCCTCCACTTGCCTCTATGCCCTTCCCTGCTCCTAATCCAGTCTCGTACACACCTTTTATCCTCCTCTTTACATCTAATGTATCCTTTTCCCTTCTCTACTTCCCTCATCTCCCTTTTCCCAACGCAAAACAGCCTCCAAATGCTGCATCTAGCTGCCTACCATCCTGTCATCACCATGTATCTGCACACTCCCACTGGCAGCACTATGGCATCTTCCCCCACCCCAACCCTGCTATTCTTCTCATTCCCATGCCTGACCTCTTCTGTAGAACCTCACCCACTACATCTGAGATCATTATCCCTCAGCACCCAAAGACAACAGTGGCCGTGTGTGTGAGTTTGCGTGTAAGAATGTATGTGTAGTTTCCTTAATCTGATAGACTTTTTCAAAGAGCTTAGACTACTTTTAAATCCGCCCATCTGCCACTTCACTCGACGACCCCTCAGTGTGGTGAGCAAAAATCTGTCCTAAAAATTTGTATTGTTATTCTATCCCAGATTTCCCACAGTTTCACTTACCAATGAAATTAAGCACCTCACCTGTGCAATTCAATATTGTCGACTGAATCAGTACAATTTGGTGTACAAAATCGTACATGGCAAAGGAATCCATGTAAACATTTAAACTGTTGGTAAACTGCAGAGTTGTAGATTGCTAGAACTCAAAGCACTATAAACTGAAGGAAATCTACAACATAAAGAAACTGGTCTGCTTATCAAACAAAACACTTGCCTTTAAAGGCGAAAATTGCCTCCAAGAGAAACACAGTGTAGTTCACCTTGCACTAATGCTAGCTCCAAAAATGTTCTGGGAAAAAAACTGTTTATTTATGTAAAAAAAATGTGTAGATGACACCGGAACTATTTGAGAAGCAATTGCATAGCCTCAGTGCAAGAATGGGAATGTATAGCACAAAATAACCTAGTACATTCAAAAAATTTAAATTTACACAACTTGCAGTTAAGAGTACCTTCCACCAAACTGCATAAGCAAATTGTGGCCCTTAGATTTGGACATTATTCACACCTTCAAATCTTATTATACAGGAAATCCACTGTACAGGAAGATTAAGTTTGACGGAACCTGGAAAGGATTCAGCCTCCTTTGAAGTGTCTATTTTAGATGCTTCATGCTATAGTGCTGAGGCACGGGCAGAGGTTAAGTAAGTCAACCATCTCTGCTTTCAAAAAACAGCATTCATTCAAGAAGACAATTGAAATACATTTGATACACCAAATGTGAGTAACACTGGTGACACTGGAACTACTCACTTAATTGCAAGAAAAGCTGCAGCAAAAACATCCACTGAAAGATTTCCTACACACTCACAACAATCTTGTCACCTTAGAAAGTGTATCTCTGTTGAACATATGAACGGGTTTCATATACACGAAGTAGTATAGTATAGAGTAGCCAGAGGTCAAGGCTGGTTTTGAATGTGAGAATTTGGTTGAAAGGAAGCTAGGCCAATGAATGTGAATTTGTGACAGACTACCCAGTGGTATAGCCTAGCCACTATGTTCAAAAGCCATGATAATGCACTTTTTGTTATAAGATCTGAAATGGGCAGATAAGCTCAAGGCATTTTCAGCTGCTGACTTCTTTTTCCCAACACTTAAGAATGAATACTTACATTAAAAATGATATGTTTTGTAAATATCATTAACACATTGTAACATTTAAACAGCATGTTGCCATACTACTCGAGTATAAATATGAAAAACTGCCAAACACGGCTCCTTAGCTTTGCAAGTACTTAAATCAACATGGCAGCTGCCTAGTTTGCTAAGAGGTGACTTCAAAATGTGAATTACACATTATTATGGCAGACAATGTGACTTTTATTAAATGCTATGCTTCAAAGTGACGCAGATGCAAGACAGTTTTTCAACATAGTCTCTCTAAACAACATCAGAATGTTCTACCAATCATTCCATTCCTTTGCAATAGAAATCTGCTTACCAGACACGGTGGCATTCGAGAAATGCTACGTGAACAAAGTCATCACAGAAAAATCCATTTCCCCACAGATTTTCCTTCAGCTTGCAAAAAGGTGGAAACTGCACAGTGCAAGATCTGTAATTCCCAACTGGTCTCAGTCAAATTGTTGGCACCATCTCAGAATGCAACACTACACTTGGTCCACATACACTTTCTCTCTCTCTCTCTCTCTCTCTCTCTCTCTCTCTCTCTCTCTGTCTGTCTGTCTGTCTGGCCTTTTCTCTTTTTTTTTTTTTTCCTAGGGTGCAAAAACAACTAGGGTCATACACGCCCATGTCAGAACCACAGAGCATGAAGACGAAGAGAGTGCTAAAAGCACAGACTTGGAGAAAGGGTCATAAAATACTCCATGCAAACAACAGAGGTCCTGGACTAAGGATTAAATGTCCTTTGCAACGACAGATAAAATGTAAAACACGGTCAACAGCCTATGTTTGGTTTGCTAAAATGGCTGATAACTTAGATGGTAAACCTAAGTGAGAACATTAAGTGTTTAAAAAAACGGCATTCCATCTGAAAATGGCGAACCTTCAATGATTGACGGCAATGAGCACAAAGTGGTGGGAAATCACCGCTTCACAAACGATGATGACTAAAATGACAGTGCCCAATACGCAATCTAGCTAAAATGATCTCCTCGCGGCGAGAGGCCAGAGAGGAAGTCGGCCAAGCCACTAGGAGAGGTTTAATTCTCCAGAGCTTGTTCCAATGAAGGAAAGACCAGTGGTGATGTCACAGTGACACCACCTGCTGACAGACGGCAACACAGACATCATCTGAGCGAATGGGAGAACTAGCGGGCCAAGGTTCAAGGACTGCAGCCTTGGCAGCAGCATCAGAAGCCTGGTTGCCCATCAGACCGGCATCACCAGGGACCCACATAAACATAACAGTGGCTCCATCAACAGTGAGAAAGTGAAAGTTTTCCTGGACCTGTTGCACTAAGGGGTGGACAGTACACAGCAAACAGTGGCTCTGAAGAGCACTGATAAGAGTTGGAGTATACGATGAAACTGAAACACCTGTGTCGCTGGATGTACAGTGTGGCCTGATACAGGGCAAAGAGCTCCGCTGTAAATACTGAGCAGAGTTCTGGAAGCTGACTCCAAAAAGCACCGAGGCCAATGAGGAAGGCACCGCAGTCAGTCCGAAGTTGTACACAAAGGCACTATCGCAAAGTTCTGTACGAAGGCTGAGGAACTGTCGGCGATAGGGCAGGTCTGGAATAGTGTCCTCAGGAGGTGAGTGAAGTCCAAGGGGTTAACACGGGCTGGGGCACGAAGCCAAGGCTGTGAAGAGTTCACACCCATTGGGAAAGTGGCAGGTAGTGTGAAGTTAAGCCTCTGGAGTAATAGCCGAATGCAAACTCCAGGAGATAACAGAAAAGAGGAATGCACCCCATACTGGTGATCAAAGGAGCTATGCCTGCTGTTCACGTGCCATGCCTGGTCACCCATCCTATGCCTCCTTTGATGACTTCTGAGGATAAAATCACAAAGGTATGACAGTGGTAGTTTAGTAGCTGCTGCATACAGACTCTCAACCGAGCTAGTGTAAAAGGCACTAGTAACCAAACGGAGGCCACAATGGTGGATTTTACTGAGGCGGCATAAGATGGACGGATGTGCAGATGCATAAATGAAAGACCCATGGTCTAGTTTCAAATAGACAAGGGACCGGTACAAATGAAGGAGGGTGGTGTGATCCATTTCCCAGTAAGTATAGCTGAGGACACACAGGACACTGAGGGCCGGGTACAGTGTGCAGCCAGGCAAGACATGTGGGAGGACCAAGAAAGTTTCGTATCGAGCACGAGCCCCAGGAATTTCACAGTTTCAGCTAATGGAAGAGCCCAGATATAAAGACAGTGGAAGAAACCAATTGTACCGCCAGAAATTCAAACAAACAGTTTTGTCACCAGAAAAGTGAAAGCCATTGTTGATGCTCCTCGAGTAAAGACGATCGAGACAACACTGAAGAAGCTGCTCATGAAGACAAGTCCATGGAGAACTGCAATAGATGGCAAAATCATCAATGAAAAGGGAGCTGGGGATGCCCGGTGGGAGACAGGCCATAACAGTGTTAACAGTGACAGCAAAGAGGACGACGCTCAGGATGGAACCCTGAGGCACACACTTTTCCTGGATAACAGTGTCCAATGAGGCAGAACCCCCACACACCTTGAAAACTCAGTCTTTTAAAAATTCCTGAAGGAAAGGGAGCATGCAAACTCTGAAGCCCCATGTGTAGAGACTATGGAGGATACCAGTCCCACAGCATGTGTCATAGGCTTTCTCCAAATCTAAAAACACAATCACATTCTGGTATTTCCATAGAAAACGATTCATGACATGGGTGGGTAAAATGACAAGATGGTGAACTGCAGAATGACATGCTCGCAATCTGCAGTGTGTAGTGGTTAGTAAATTGCAAGACTCAAGCCACCATACCATCCGGTCATGGGTCATAGATTCCATCTCTCTGCACACACATCTGGTGAGAGAAATTGGGTGGTAGCTGCAAAAACATTTGTACTTACCGGGTTTCGGTATGAATATGACAGTGGCTTAACGCCAGCATCTGGGAAACGTGCCCTCTACCCAGATGCAATTGTATGTATTAAGGAGAAAGTGCTTGCCCGCAAGAGAGAGGTTCTACATCTGAAAGTGAACATCGTCAGCCCCAGATGGAGGATTGGGATGAAGTGAGAGCACAATCCAGCTTCTTCATAGCAACGGCGGCATTGTAGCACTTGCGATTCTGAGAAGAAAAGGGTATCACCCAAGCCTCCTCAACTCGTTTCTGATGAAGGAAGGCAGGGAGATAGAGGGTGGAGCTCAAAATCTCCACAAAATAGCGGCACAAGGTGTTGGAGATAGCAATAGTGTCCACTATGACATCCTCTGCTATGGTCAGACCGGAAATTGGGGAATGGACCTTGGCCCCAGAGAGCCGTAAGAGTATAGTCCTCATGACGGAAGAGGGAATGAAACTGTTAAAAGAACTCGTCTCTGACCAAACTCTTTGCCTTTACAAATGTCTGCTTGTGTCTGTATATGTGCGGATGGGTGTGTGTGTGTGTGTGTGTGTGTGTGTGTGTGTGTGTGTGTGTGTGTACCTGTCCTTTTTTCTCCCTAAGGTAAGTCTTTCCACTCCCGCGATTGGAATGAATCCTTACCCTCTCCTTTAAAACCCACATCCTTTCGTCTTTCCCTCTCCTTTCCTCTTTCCTGACGAAGCAACCGTTGGTTGTGTGTGTGTTTGTGTTTGTTTGTGTGTGTTTGTGTGTCTATCAACATGCCAACGCTTTCGCTTGGTAAGTTACATCATCTTTGTTTTAGATATGTTAAAAGAACTAGTAAATGAAATCCAGAAAGTGACGATATTGCACACACAACATTGTAACCCCATCTGCTTTAGCATGGGAGCACCCATGGTCCTTTCAGACTCCACGCACAAATATTCCCATTTGGCCATCACAGAATGATGGTTAAAAACGCACACAGCACATCTCTGAGTGCGAACTACATTGCAGCATGCCTCAGTCCACCAAAGGACTGGTACACGGTGACATGAAGATGAAGTGCAAGGAATAGAAGTCTGCAGTGGTATGGACAACGTTGGTAAGTTAGTCTAGATGGTCATCACAAGTCGGGATATGTTGTTCATCGAAGACTGCCAGTGAGGAGTAAAGCCCCCAGTCATTTATGTGTGCACATAGGTGGGGTAGCAGTCAGTAAATGGATAGTGCAAGGGGTATGGTCACTTGAGTACGTGCCGGAGAGAACGGACCACTCGAAACAACAGGCAAGCTGGGCAGTGCAGAAGGAGAGGTCCAAATGGGAACAGTTGTGTGTGGAGTCTGAAAGGAACATGGGTGCTCCCATGCTAAAGCAGATGAGGTTACATTGATTGAAAATATTAGCCAAGAGGGCTCCTCTCAGACAGGTTTTGGGAGAACACCGAAGGGGATTGTGCACATTAAAGTCACCGAGCAGCAGAAAGGGGTAAGAGAGTTGCCCAAAATGCTGGAGGAATCTGCACTGGTCACACTGAATGACAGAGGAATGTAAATGGTACAAAGGGAAAAGGTGAAGTGAGGAAGGAAGATGTGGACTGCAACAGCCTAAAGCTGCAAAGTCAGGGAGATGGTCTGACTATGAATGTCACCACAGATGAGCAGCACGACTCCTTCATGAGATGGAATGCCGTCCTCAGGGGGAAGGTCAAAGTGGACCAGAAAGAAATGCGAGAAGTCAAACAAGTCGTGAGGATGCAATTTTGTTTCCTGGAGGTGTACAATAAGTGGATGCTCTGATTCCAAGAGCTGCTGTAATTCCTCTTTCTTTGGATCTAAGGCCAAGAACGTTCCTTTGGATAATCATAATGAGGAAAGATGAGGAGGGAAAAAATAAAGGGGCGTCACCAAGGAGGCTGTTGAGTGCCAGTCTTCAAAGGCTCACTGCTTCTGAGGCCAGAAGATGGAGGATCCTGCTCCATGAGATCTACAGAGGTGATGGCAGAGATTCTGAAGGCCTGTGTATAGGGTGTCCCCACCCTCAGTCCAGATCACAAAGAGGTCATCAATGAATATGAACTGGGTGAGAGGTTTGGGATTCTAGGTGATTAGAAAGGTTTCCTCTAGATGGAATATGAATAGGTTGGCATAGGATGGTGCCAAGCAGTTGCCCATTGCTGTAACATGGATATGTCTGTACATTATGCCTTCAAAGGAAAAGCAACAGTGGGTGAAGATATAGATGGCTGTGATGACTAGGAAGGAGGTTGCAGGTCTGGAGTCAGCTGGGTGTTGGGAAAGGTAGTGTAAAGTAGCAGCAAGGTCATGGACACTGGGGTGTTAGTGCAAAGAGATGCGACACTGACAGCGATGAGCAGGGCACCGGGTGATAAGGGAACAGGAACTGCGGAGTATCAGTAGAGGACACAGTTGGTGTATATAGGAAGGTAGGTTATGGATAATAGGTTGAAAGTGTTGATCCACAAGAGCAGAGTTTCTGTCGGTGGAGCACAGTAACCAGCCACAATGGCATATTCAGGGTGGGCTTTTATGGACTTTGGAAGTATGTAGAAGATAGAAGTGCACGAAGCAGAGGGGGTAGGAAATAGAGATTGATTGGATAGTTTGTGGGATTGAAGAGAACAGACTACTAGGGCCATTGGTCCCTTTTTCCACATACTTTAAGCACCAACAAAGAATAAAAACAAAAAATGGAAATGACAAGAGAGAACACAGAGCAAGGAAGACACAGACAGATACCATAAAACAGGAATTAAAATCACACAGAGTGTGACAGTGGTTGGCCGACCATAGAAACAAAAAAGGAAAAGCCAACCACCAAGAAACGCACTAAAAACCCCAGTCTAAAATCGTAGCCCAAAGGCCAGACTCAACACAAAAAAAGGACAAACACTTAGATCACGCGATAAAAGCCCCACACATGAATGAAACTCAAAACTAAAACTGCCATTGTAACATCATCTCATAAAAGTACAGGAAACATATCAGGCAGCGCAAACATCTGCCTGAGCGATGTTTAAGGTGGGCAGTCAGACAGTATGTGACCACTGTCAAAGCTGACCCGGAGCGACATAAATGTAGGTCCTCACGGCGCAATAAATAACTGCGCGTCATCCAGGTGTGGCCAATGCGCAGCCGGCAGAGGGCAACAGAGTCCCTGCGGGAAGCTCACAAGGAGGAGCGCCACACACCAGTAGTCTCCTTGACGGCCCGAAGTTGGTTGCATGAAGGCTGGGTGCGCCATTTTTCACCTCAGGTGCCAAGTGCCTTCTGTCACAAAACTGACCTGGGTCACCCTCCAAAAGGCCAATCACCAAGGCTGGTGCACCGACAGCCTGTTTGGCCAGCGTGTCAACACGTTCATTTCCGGGGATGCTGACAAGACCCGAAGTCCACACAAAGACCACGGAGTGGCCGCAACGGGTAAGAGTATGGATGGACTCCTGGATAGCCACCACCAGACTAAAGCTCATAAACTGCTCAGGGAGTCACTACAGATAACGAAAGACTCGCCTGAGCAGGAGCGGATATGCTCTGGGGCGTGAGAGATGGCGACCATCTCGGCGTGAAAACACTGCAGCCAGCCGGCAACGAGCGTTGTTCATAATGGTCCCCCAGACTAAGAGCATAACCGACGCGACCAGCAACCATCGCATCGTCAGTATAGACCACGTCAGATCCTCGTAACGTTGCAAGTATTGAAAGAAAGTGGCAGTGGACAGCCTTAGGAGGGACTGAGTCTTTTGGGCCCTGTGCCAGATCGAGCCAAAGGCATGAGCGGGGCATACACCATGGGGGCAGACATAGAGGGGCCCGAAAAAGAGGTGGGAAAACCTCAAGCCCAGAAAGAAGAGCTCTGATGCAAACCGCAATTGTACACCCTGATGGGGACCGCTGTTCTGGAAGATGGACGACTGAGGTTGGGAACAGCAGACGGTAATTGGCATGCCCGGGCAACCTACAAAGGTGGGCAGCATAAGCAGCCAGTAATCGTTGGCGCTGGATCCGGATGCTGTTGACAGGGCTTGTGCGGCAGGCTCCAGTGGTGAATCGGATTCAGCTGTGAAGGATGGTGTCAAGCAACCGCAACGCAAAAGGGGATGCCGAATCGTCAGCCAGACTCCCACAATCAATTCAGGACTGAATTAATGCCTGTTACAGTCGTAAAAGGGTAGACTGATCGGCGGCCCAGTTGGTGTGACTCAAGCAATGAAGAGTGTTAAGATGCCACCAACACGTTTGTTTAAGCTGCCAAATATGAGGGGGCCAAGTTAACCGGATTTCAAAAACCAATCCCAAAAACAGATGCATCTCCACCACTGCAAGTGGTTCGCCGTCAAGATAAAAGCTGTGGCTCAGGGTGAACAGTACGACGCCGGCAGGAATGTGTAACGCAGGTCTTGGCATCCAAAAACTGGAAGCCATGTGCTACAGCCAAAGACTGCACCTTGAGGATAGCGCCCTGCAGCTGCCGTTCAGCAGCCGCAATGCCAGTGGAGTAACAGTATAGGCAGAAGTCGTCAGCATACAAGGAAGCTGAGACAGACGTTCCCACCAACGCAACAAGGCCATTAATCGCAATTAAAATGAGGCTGACACTTAAGACAGATCCTTGCGGTACCCCATTCTCGTGAACTCGGGAGGAATTATTGGAGGCCTCAACTTTCATGCAGAAGGAACGAAGCGACCGAAAATTTTGTATGAAAATCGCGAGCAGACCACGAACACCCCAACCATAAAGTGTGGAGAGGATGTGATGTCGCCATGTCATATCGTACGCCTTCCGCACGTCAAAAATGATGGTGACCAGATACTGACGGCGGGCAAAGGCTGTATGGATGGCAGACTCCCGGCACACCAGATTATCGGCACCAGAGAAGCCCTTACGGAACCCACCCTGAGACAGAGCCCGAAGGCTCTGAGACTCAAGTAGCCAACTCAACCTCCGGCTCACAGTGCGTTTGAGCAACTTGCAAAGAACGTTGGTGACGCCAATGGGGCGGTAGCTGTCCACCTCCAGTGGGTTCTTGCCACATTTCAACATGGGTATTATGATGCTTCCCCACCATTGCGAGAGGAACTCACCCTAGATACAGATACAGTTGAAAAGGTCTAGGAGGTGTTGCTGGCAGTCCACTGAGAGGTGTTTGAGCATCTGACAGTGGATGCGATCTGGCCTGGGAGCCATATCAGGGCAAGCAGCTAGGGCACTTTGGAATTCCCACTCACTGAACGGAGCATTTTACCATTCAGGGGGGCGCGTGTGAAATGAAAGGCTCCGATGTTCCAACCGCTCCTTCAGGGAGCAGTAGCGGAACTCTGAACAAACTGCTCCGCGAAGTGGTTTGCAATTGTGTCCGAGTCAGTACAGACTGCTCCATTCAGCGAAAGCGCAGGTACGCTGACGGGGGTCTGATAGCCACAGAAGCGCCTAATCTTGGCCCAAACCTGAGATGGAGAGGTACAGAGGCCAATGGTGGAGACATACCTTTCCCAGCACTCCTGCTTGTGTCAGCGAATGAGGCGGCGGGCTCGCGAATGGAGCTGTGTAAAGGCGATGAGGTGTTCCAATGAGGGATGCCACCTACGACGCTGGAGTGCCCGCCTGCAATCTTTAATTGCCTCAGAGATCTTGGGCGACCACCAACGCACAGTCCTCCGCCGAGTAGACCCAGAAGAACAGGGAAATGGCAGATTCTGCTGCAGTAACAATGCCGGTGGTGACCGAGTGAACCACTGCATCAATGGCGACATTGGAAAGAGGCTCAATAGTAGCAATGGACATGAACAACTCACAGTTAGCCTTAATCACAGCCCATCGACAGGGGTGCCCAGAAGAGTGAAGCTGTGGCAGTGACAGAAAGATCGGAAAGTAGTCACTATCGCACAAGTCGATACCCTCTCATAAGCTGCCCGGTTCTTATAATAACCCCGATAGCCACGGAGGGTGGGGGTTAGCATCGCCGGAAACCAAATTCCCTGAAGAGCAATGGAGAGCAAAGGGTGAAGGTTGAGAAGTTGTCAGAGCTTAGCAAGATGGTGGAAAAAACCGCTGCAGTTCCACTGGAGGACGACATTGTCCATGGCCGAGAAAAGCTTGAAGGGACTGAGGAGGCAGATTACACTGCTGAGTCACCTGCTGCCACCGATTCAGAACCTGTGCGAGTGACATCCATTGCGTCTGAGAGATGGCGAGATCTAGGTCCTCAGTGGATGCCAGAATCTCTACCTCGCCCTCAGATGCAGAGTTTGTAGGTTGTGGTGGTGTGGGTGCCACTGCAAGTTCCTTCATCTTAGAAGTCTTCTTCTTGGACTTTTCTCGCAGCTCCTTGGGTTTCACTGGCTGGGAGGGCTTCACCGATTCAGTCTCCGGGACAGAGAAGGAGCGCGAAGCCCTACAACCAACGAACTGTGGCTTCTTCAGACACTTTGGAGGGGGGGGGGGGGGGGGTGATATCCCCAATGGTTGGGGGTGCTGCTCACGAGGTAGGTGGAGCAGGAGCAACAGGGAGGGAAGTGCCATCCACAATGAAGGGGGCAGGCGTACACTTCTGGCTCTGAGAGGTGACGGAGTGGATATGGGCTAGAACAGTGGTAACGGCAGCGTAAGTAGTAGCCATGCGAACAGGATGGAGGTGTTCGAACTTTCTCTTAGCCTCAGAGTAGGTCAGTTGGTCCAGGCTCTTATATTCCATAATTTTCCGCTCTTTATGGAGGATCCTGCAGCCTGGCGAGCAAGGTGAATGATGCTCTCTGCGGTTGACACAGATAGGAGGCGGGGCACATGGAGTATTGGGATGTGATGGGCGTCCACAATCTCGACATGTGAGGCTGGAAGTACAGCAGGGAGACATATGGCCGAACTCCCAGCACTTAAAGCATCGCATCGGGCGAGGGATATAGGGCTTGATGTCACACTGGTAGACCATCACCTTGACCTTCTCAGGTAATGTATCACCCTCAAAGGCCAAGATGAAGGCACCAGTGGCACCCTGATTATCCCTTTGACCCCGATGAACGCGCCAGACGAAATGAACACCTCATCACTCTAAATTGGCGTGCAGCTCGTCATCAGACTGCAAAAGACGGTCGCTACGGAAAATAATACCCTGGACCATATTTAACTTCTTTTGGGGCGTGATGGTACCTGAAACATCCCCAAACTTGTCACAAGCTAGTAACCTTCGTGACTGGGCAGAGGATGCCGTTTTTATCATTACTGACCCTGAGCGCATTTTGGACAAGCCCTCCACCTCCCCAAACTTGTCCTCTAAATGCTCTATGAAGAATTGAGGCTTTATTGCCATGAAAGGCTCCCCATCAGCTCTCGTACAAACTAGGAACCGGGCAAATAACTGTCACTCTCATCCTGAGCTTTAAGCTCCTCCCACCATGTGGTCAGGGAGGGGGAACAATTTGAGATTTTAGTTCTGAGCATTAAATTGAGCCCGAGAATGCTTAGAGACTGTTGGCAGCTGGCCACCAGCAAGAGATGATGTACCACACTTCACTGCGGGTCATCCGCCCTGATGCCACCCACTCCGACCAAGGGCCCTCCCTACGGGCACCACCAAGTCTCAGCAAGGGCCACCTGGCAGGATGGCCATTGCCGGGAGTCACGATGCCCCATAAAGATAGGCATCTACTCCCTGGCATACGAGGGGAGTTAACGGCGCATGCTTCAGCGGAGCGATCCCTGTGTTGTCAGTGGGCTACAACCAACAGGGTACATGGTGGTCCCACGACAATGAACTGGCTATCATACTGGATATTAGGTGCAAGAAAGTCCACGGTCGTCGTCTCCGCAGAAAGCAACACTGCATAGTGCAAATAGCACCCAGGAATGTATCCTCGCCGAAGAGATGGATAACGAGTGGGACTGCAATGCGACAACGAGAAAGCTGGCTAAAGGTCTCAATGCACGAAGTACACAATACACCATGTAAGGCACCCTTTCCCAATTGGCTCGCTCTTTGGAAGAATTTCGAAAGGTGAAGTCAAACCCTAGAGGGGACCATCACATAAAAGCCAAAACGTGTGATACTCCTTTTAGTCGCCTATTACGACAGTCAGGAATACCGCGGGCCTATTCTTACCCCCAAACCCGAAGGGGGATAGGGAAGAGAGAGAGAGAGGCAGACTTAGGAGAGAAGTGCTGGTATGGGCCTAAGGATTTGAGGAAGGGATGGAGATCATGCTGGATTTATGGAATGGGTCAGAGCAGCACAGTTTGTACATAAGACTCTCTAGGGAACCTCTGTGTTTCATAACGACAGTAGTGGAGCCATTGTTGGCTCGGGATCAGTGGTGGAGTGTGGCTTTTTTTTGTGTGTATGTCAGGTTGGTTTCACGTACAGGAATTTGGGGAATTATGCTGAGGCAAGATTCAACATCACAAAATCCTGAAATGTTGAGGGATTGATTTGCGGGAGTGGGAATCACGGTTGGTTGGAATAGTGGACTGAGTCACACGAGGTTCAGTATTGTTTCTGGATTGGGCCTGATTAGCAAGGTCAGTAGAGAAAAAGTGTTTCCACTGTACAGAGAGATCTTGTAAAACCCTTTGCACTTAGCAGCTTTATACTGACCCTACCATGTACATGTACGTTCCCACAGGCAGCACAGCAGCTTTCCCCACTCCTACCCTGTTACCCCACCCCACACCACCCCGCCCCGCCCCACACCACCTCTTTACCCCCACCATTCACCCAAGCAGATTGCTGCTAATGTCGAACACAGTTGCAGACTTCCAACAAGCCCCAGCACCCGGAGACAGTGGTCATATGTGTATGTATACTTTCTATTTCAGAAGGAGGACATTTTTGTCCAGAAAGTTAAAATTTAGCAGCCTATTGCACCTGTTGGTGACTCAATGCCTCTTATGTGATGAGTAGCAATCTGCCCTTTTCGTATCATTGTTCTGCAAGTGTTGGATTATTCTTGTTAGCATGAAAATTATTGTAATTGTAATGTAAATTTCTGACCAAAAATCAAAAGGTTTATAACTGTGTGTTATGAGACAAATAAACCATAATTCATTTATTAAAGCTATCATATGGTATCTTCCATTACTGACAACAATTATGTTTAAAAAAATAATACTGTACAGAAGTAATGAAAGACTCAAGACACCAAGTTAACTATCAAGCTATGCAAATGCAACATTTACATATGGAAAGTTCTGCATCTATATCTACTTCCGTAATCCATAAATCACTGTGACATGTCTAGCAGAGGGCATTTTCCACTGTAGCACATATTAGAGTTTCTGCTCATTCAAAATGGTTCAAATGGCTCTGAGCACTATGGGACTCAACTGCTGATGTCATAAGTCCCCTAGAACTTAGAACTACTTAAACCTAACTAACCTAAGGACAACACACACATCCATGCCCAAGGCAGGATTCGAACCTGCGACCGTAGCGGTCGCGCGGTTCCAGACTGTAGCGCCAGAACCGCTCGGCCACCAGCGGCCGGCTCTGCTCATTCCATTTTCAGATAGAGTGGGGGAAGAATGGCTGCTGAAGTGCCATTAAACACATCCAAATTGGTTTGACTGTCTTCACAGTGCCTATGGTGAGCTACATAGGGAGCTGCAGCACATTTCTTCAATTCCTGATTAAAAACCGGTTCTTGAAATGTTTTAAGTAATCCTTCCCAGGACAGTTGGTGCCTATCTTAAGTGTGCATCAGTTCAGTTTTTCAGCATTCTGTGATGCTCTCCCACAAGCCGAACAAATCTGTGACCATATGGGCTCCCCTCTTCTTTGTATATGTTCAAGGTCCCTTGTTAGACTTACCTGATATGCATTCCACACATTTTAGCCACTGCCAGTCTACATTTTATATCCTCTCTACTTCGACTATCACTAGTTATTTTGCTCCCCAAATAGCAAAACTCGTTTACTACTTTAAGCGTCTCATTTCCTAATCTAATTCCCTCAGCATCACCCGCTTTAATACGACTACATTCCATTATCCTCGTTTTGCTTTTGTTGATGTTCATCTTATATCCTCCTTTCAAGACACTATCCATTCCGTTCAACTGCTCTTCCAGGCCCTTTGCTGTCTCTGACAGAATTACAATGTCATCGGTGAACCTCAAAGTTTTTATTTCTTCTCCATGGATTTTAATACCTACTCTAAGTTTTTCTTTTGTTTCCTTTACTGCTTGCTCAATATACACACTGAATAACATCGGGGAGAGGCTACAATTCTGTCTCACTCCCTTCACAACCACTGCTTCCCTTTCATGTCCCTCAACTCTTATAACTGCTATTTGGTTTCTGTACAAACTGTAAATAGCCTTTCGCTCCCTGTATTTTACCCCTGCCACCTTCAGAATTTAAAAGAGAGTATTCCAGTCAACATTGTCAATAGCTTTCTCTATATCTAAAAATCTATCTTCTAAGATAAGTCTTAGAATCAGTATTGCCTCACGTGTTCCAACATTTCTATGGAATACAAACTGATCTTCCCCGAAGTCGGCTTCTACCAGTTTTTCCATATGTCTGTAAAGAATTCACATTAGTATTTTGTAGCTGTGACTTATTAAACTGACAGTTTGGTAATTTTCACATCTGTCAACACCTGCTTTCTTTGGGATTGGAAATATTATATTCTTCTGTAAGTCTGAGGGTATATCGCCTGTCTCATAAATCTTGCTCACCAGATGGTAGAGTTTTGTCAGGGCTGGCTCTCCCAAGGCTGTCAGTAGTTCTAAGGGAATGTTGTCTACTCCCAGGGTCTCGTTTTGACTTAGATCCTTCATTGCTCTGTCGAACTCTTCACACAGTATCATATCTCCTATTTCATCTTCATCTACATCCTCTTCCATTTCCATTATACTGTCCTAAAGTGCATCGCCCTTGTACAGACCATCTCTGTACTCCTTCCACCGTTCTTCTTTCCCTGCTTTGCTTAGATCTGGGTTTCCATCTGAGCTCTTGATATTCATGCATGTGGTTCTCTTTTCTCCGAAGGTCTCTCTAATTTTCCTGTAGTGAGATAAGCCTCTACATCCTTTCATTTGTCCTCTATCCATTCCAGTTTAGCCATTCTGCACTTCCTGTTGATCTCATTTTTGAGATGTTTGTATTCCTTTTCGCCTGCTTCATTTACTGCATGTTTATATTTTCTCCTTTCATCAATTAAATTCAATACCTCTTCTGTTACCCAAGGATTTCTACTAGCCATTGTCTTTTTACCTACTTGATCCTCTGCTGCCTTCACTATTTAATCCCTCAGAGCTACCCATTTTTCTTCTAATATCTTTCTTTCCCCTTTCTTGTCAATTGCTCTCCCTGAAACACTCTACAACCTCTGATTCTGTCAGTTTATCCAGGTTCATTCTCCTTAAATTCCCACTTTTTTGCAGTTTCTTCAGTATTAATCCACAGTTCATAACCAATAGATTGTGATCAGAGTCCACATCTGCCCCTGGAAATGTCTTACAATTTAAAACCTGGTTCGTAAATCTGTCTTACCATTATATAATCTACCTGATACCTGTCAGTATCTCAAGGCTTCTTGCATGTATACAACCTTCTTTTATGATTCTTGAACCAGGTGTTAGCTATGATTAAGTTATGCTCAGTGCAAAATTCTACCAGGTGGCTTCATCTTTCATTCCTTACCCCCATTCCATATCCGCCTACTACATTTCCTTCTCTTCCTTTTCCTACTATCGAATTCCAGTCACCCGTGACTATTAAATTTTCGTCTCCCTTCACTATCTGAATAATTTCTTTTATCTCATGATACATTTCTTCAATCTCTTCATCATCTGCAGAGATAGTTGGCATATAAACTTGTCCTACTGTGGTAGCTGTGGACTTCATGTTTATCTTCGCCAAAATAATTCGTTCAATATGCTGTTTGTAGTAGCTTACCCGCACTCCTAATTTTTTATTCATTATGAGAGATACTCCTGCATTACCCCTATTTGATTTTGTATTTATAAACCTGTATTCACCTGACCGGAAGTGTTGTTCCTTCTGCCACCGAACTTCACTAATACCCAGTATATCTAACTTTAACCTATCCATTTCCCTTTTTAAATTTTCTAACCTATCTGCCCAATTAAGGGATCTGACATTCTATGCTCCGAACCACAGAACGCCAGCTTTCTTTCTCTTGATAATGGTGTTTCCTGAGTAGTCCCCGCCCGAACATCTGAACAGGGGACTATTTTACCTCAGGAGTATTTTATCCAAGAGGATGCCATCATCATTTAACCATACTATAAAGCTGCATGTCCTCGGGAAAAATTAAGCTGTGGTTTCCCCTTGCTTCCAGCCGTTCGCAGTACCAGCACAGCAAGGCCGTTTTGGTTAGTGTTACAAGACCAGATCAGTCCATCATCCAGACTGTTGCCCCTGCAACTGCTGAAAAGGCTGCTGCCCCTCTTCAGGAAACACACATTTGTCTGGCGTCTCAACAGATACCCCTCCATTGCGGTTGTATCTACGGTACGGCTATCTGTATCACTGAGGCACGCATGTTATGATATGAAATGAGAGTTTTACAATAAGAATAACTTACACCTTCTCAGAGGAAAATATGGCATTATGGTGGTCATTTACATTTACATGATATCTTAAGGTTTTCTTTCAATGCATACTTACTGCTTTAAACTTAATTTTGTTCAATGTTTGTCTAACTAATGCTTGTACAACTTGGCGAGTTGTAACCTTCACTCCTAGTTTGTGTTGTATTAGTAATTTTCATTTAATAAAATGGGCATGCCTAACTATTTTCAAGTGCTGAAATGTGGTGCTCCAACTATGCACAGAGAGTGCACTCGGGATCCAAGCATCGGTAAGCAATGTAGCCAACGTTACACCATTTCTCACTACGGAGGTGTGCAGAGTATTTGTCTGCTGATGCAATGTGCTGAGGAACTGAAGGAATTTTGCTTTTCCTTTAAGTGCAAGGCACTGAATATAATAAAAAATTTCAGTCTCAAAGCTTTTCTTATTTAAAACTGATGAAGGTTAATTCTACTGTTTTGGCATCAAACCTTATTCTTTATATTATAAATGATACTGCTGGTTTGAAGTAAACATAGCACAACAAAATAGAGAATTCACAGCGAAAAATATTCATGCTGCAGGTAAGTATATTTTTTAAAAGGGAACACAGACAAAAAAATTTATTACATGTCTGATATACTGTGTGGTAAACTGCCGTTCCTACTCCACTGTCAAAAATTGTGTTGCTGCATTTGACACGGGTATTTTAGCACGTAGGATGAAGTGCATCCTGAAAGGCTATAAGAGATCATGGTCATATCCCAAGAACTTGTGGACCATATTACATATTACTCATGAGATTTTGGACATGAGAAAGCTCTCAACCAAGTGAGTTCCTAAATGTCTCAATGCAGACCAAAAGCGTGATGAGTGGTTGCTTCACAATCCCTTCTGGGTCAATTTCATCAGGATCTCCTGGTATTTTTAGATCGTCATGTTACCACTCATGAAACATGGATACACACTTATGATCCAGCAAGCAGAGAAGAGAGATATACTGGTTCCCCATGTCCACGGAAGTTAAAAATACAAATATCGCAGACAGGTTGTTCACATTCATTTTGGGGTGAAGATATAATACTACATACTGATTACTTACAATATGGTAAAACCATCACGGCAAAGTACTATGTTCAACTTTTCAACAAAATAAAGCAACAAACTCAGGTAAAAGGGTGTATGGTTTTTAAACATTTTGAACAAAATATTAAGAAATATTCTGGAATGAACCTTATTAATTTTCAAGAACAACTTTTGGAGAAATATTAACAACAACCGAAGCTGATGAAAATTAAACGAAAGAGATAAACACAATGTATGCCACCTGCTTTTCAGGAGAGAAGGGTTTTGGGGCAATTACTGCAGCCTCCACAAAAGTATACAGTTTTGTAGAATGAATCCGACATTCATGACTCACAACGGCAATATCTGATGGAAGATTGTTTTGTGTGTAGTAAATGTGTACAACCCACATGGCAGAATGCAGTTTAATGTAAGCAATATCTTCTGTTTACCATTTGCTCCAGAAAGAAACGGAAATTTTCACCACCTCAGTGCTTACAGAGGTAAGCTTGGGAAGGTATGTGCTTAGAATTATTTCGATTGATTTGGTTCTCTCTGCTTTGGAGCCAGACGAACTGCTTGATGATGCCACCATGCTTTGAGTTAATTTCTTTTTCCTTTTAAATGGGAGCCCTTATTTAGCTATTGCAACAAATCTTCCCCCGATTAAAGTACTTGATATCCCCAAGTAATATGTGCAATGGTAACAGCTTAGCATGTGCGTATTTTGCAATTATTGAAAAGCAGATAGGTGTTGCAGAGCTTAAAGTATATGAGTCTGCATAGCAATGTTCAGTACTAAGGTAAGTGCATTGTGGAGCAGCTTTCTTTCGCACGCTATCTGGTATTAGCAGAAGTGTGCACACAAGTCTTTCTCACTTTGTCCTACCACAGAAACGGTGAAGTACCATGCTGCAGTGCAAATGGAGGAGGGAGGAATACTGCGATGTATTTAGTCAAGAAGAGAAATCAATCCTAAAATAGGCTCATCTCCACATGCTAGATTATTCTCGCAGCAGACAGCTCTCTTCAGAGAGCTGAAACCATTAAGCAGTGATCAATATAGAAGGCAATGAATGGGCAAACATGGAAACAAACCATGGAGATAAACTGTATCAAGGGAAACAATCAGACAATTAAAAATTACTGTTGAATTCCAAGGAATAGATAACATTTCTCTTAATGAAGATAAAGACACACCAACAGCCACTACAAAAAAAAGGAGTAAAAATTAAAAAAGAAAAAAAGCAATGCTACTGGAACTGAAATGTATGTACAGGTATTGCATTTTACATCTCAGACTAGTGTATCCATTTGGTACTTTTCTGAAGTAAGAGAAGCTCCAGAGAAATAATTAAAGTTAGTAACTATTCAATTCTTTTAAGGAAATTACAAACAGCTATGAATTCTGTTGAAATAAACTCCAGTAAATTAAGAATGCACATGGATTTCAGTACCTGTTGGAGTGCCCTAAAACCAACACAAACCTATTCTTCCCGAGGCCAGCAAACAATTGGAAAAAAAAGGGGGCGCGGGGTGGCAGTATGGGGCAGATTCAAACGAGAAGTAACAAAATACCTATATCACACAAAAACTGTATTATGTATTTCTATTTCTTAGCATGTAATCCACATCTTTAGTTCTAAATTTAAACCTTCACATCTGTGTCTGTACAAGATTACCGCATTTTATGGAAATGTTGCATGCCAAGACATAACAGTGGCACATAAATTGTACTTTTCTTTCTTTAATGGGAATTCTGTTACATGCTGATGTCTGTACAGATTTTGTCTTACTATTATTATTAAACTTCCTGGCAGATTAAAACTGTGTGCCGGACCAAGACTCGAACTCGGGACCTTTCCCTTTCACGGGCAAGTGCTCTACCAACTGAGCTACCCAAACATGACTCACGCCCCATCCTCACAGCTTTACTTCTGCCAGTACCCCGTCTCCTACCTTCCAAACTTTACAGAAGCTCTCCTGCGAACCCTGCAGGACTAGCACTCCTGAAAGAAAGGATATTGCAGAGACATGGCTTAGCCACAGCCTGGGGGATGTTTCCAGAATGAGCTGCGAGGACGGGGCGTGAGTTGTGCTTGGGTAGCTCAGTTGGTACAGCACTTGTCCACGAAAGGCAAAGGTCCCGAGGTCGAGTCTCGGTCCGGCACACAGTTTTAATCTGCCAGGAAGTTTCATATCAGTGCACACTCCGCTGCAGAGTGAAAATCTCATTCTACTACTACTACTACTACTACTATTATTATTATTATTTCTTTACTTTCTCAGACGTTAAGTCTGGTTGAGAATGGAAAGTGACGCGGACCTTGATCAAGCGTCACTTCCTATTAACTGTACGGTATGTGTTATATTGCATTTAGGAACTTTCGGGTAATTGAACATGTATCAATAATTACGGATTTCTGTAGTTGTATATATATGTTTGGATGTAGCTGTATTGCATTGATGTACTGGTGGATATTGTGTGGTATGACTCCTGTAGTTGATAGTATAATTGGTATGATGTCAACTTTATCCTGATGCCACATGTCTTTGACTTCCTCAGCCAGTTGGATGTATTTTTCAATTTTTTCTCCTGTTTTCTTTTGTATATTTGTTGTATTTGGTATGGATATTTCGATTAGTTGTGTTAATTTCTTCTTTTTATTGGTGAGTATGATGTCAGGTTTGTTATGTGGCGTTGTTTTATCTGTTATAATGGTTCTGTTCCAGTATAATTTGTATTCATCATTCTCCAGTACATTTTGTGGTGCATACTTGTTATTATTATTATTATTATTAAACAATGGAAGATCCAGGATGGATAACATTGTATTATTATTATTATTATTATTATTATTATTATTATTTTATTATTATAGACACAATTACAAACTGATCTATTCATGCCACTGTGTGGATTACTTTCTGACAATAGCAGCATATAACCCAAATTTTGTGAGATGTAAACAACTGGGTGAGGAAAATTTTTATTTTTTGTTTGTTTGGTACTGCTACTGTTTTTACCACAAAGCTGCTTGATAATGCTCAAGAGGGTAAAATCAGCTTACTGACAATTTGTTCATTACAATTTTTGTAATGCCTCACAGATGAAAAGGACTTCATTCATGAAATTTATTGTAGCTGCTGATATAAGCATATTTTGTTTTGCACAACTGATAATGGAACTAAACAACATGGTGCATGTTATACAACAGTTATTAATGTAATTATGTACACTGAGGAGACAGGTCATTCCACCTGCAAAGCACAAACATTCCTTTTAATCCTGCTATGTTAAATATACTTCTATAAGCACCACCATTTCATAGCTGTTAAATAATAGTGTGTTAGCTGGGCTTCACAATTTGAGGTGATGTGAACTCAAATAACAACCTAGGCCCATTCATAGGTAAAGCAGGTGGTAGATTTTGATTGATTGGTAAGATATTGGAAAAACACAGTCTGTCCACAGTTGAAATTGGTTACAAAACACTTATGTGGCCATTCTTGTAGTACCACTCAAGTGTGTGTGAGATCCATGCCAAATGGGCTCTAATTTGAGATATTCGGCATATAAAATGAGAACAGCATGAATGGTCCAAGGTTTGCTTGACTGTAGGAGAGCTTCATGGAAATGCTGAAAAACCTAAACCGACAAAGCTTAAAGACCACCAACTGTGTCATGAAAGATTATTTACAAAGTTTTCATAATTCAAGGTGAGGAATATATTACAATCCCCTACCACGTAATGTTCTGGTGGGATCTGTGAACACAAGATTAGTCTAATTATGGTGTGCACACAGGCATTTAAGAAATAATTCTCCCCACAGACCAGGGCAGTTGGCAACGGGAGAGAGGGGTACCCTAATATGTGGTACAATGGCACATACCCTCTGACATGTATTTCCGGTGTTTTTCAAAGTATATATAATAAAACCCGGTTTTATGTTACTGCATTTTACATTTTTCCACTTTTCACACTCATTTTTGTCGTTTCCAACACAAGCCCTATTCTCTCAATATAAAGCTAACAATTATGTGGTGAAGCATTTCCCACATTTTAAGATTTCTTTGTCATTATTATGACCTTTATTATCAATTTTCTTACAGATTTCAGCAAAAAGTGCATCATATTCCTGCTCAAAGTCAGCCTCAGAGCAAAGCAGGGAAAATAGACTATCCACAAAGTTATTGATTGTGTAACATAGCATAAGCACCGTAAGCAAGACTTCTATTGTCAGCACGTTTGGTCATGTCTGCCCACATTATAGGTTCACAGTGTTTAGAATGGTGGGAAAATACACTACATCACTCGAGTAGCAACCTTCCTCCTGCTCACTGTGTTGCATCACAACAGCTTTAATTTAATTTCAAGATCATATATGCAAATAAACACCACTTTTGAAGATGGTCATCTTTATAACTGGCTTTCACAAATAGTCATTAAATCCACACGAAATTTGATAACTTGTACTAGGCATGCAGTTTTAGGTCGGTACGACCTGATGTCAGACGTAAACATTCCTCCCCAAGATGCTCTTTAACACAACAATAATTTCCGTCCTCTCTCTCACCCAGGATGTCCCTGAACCAAGTAATATCCTTGTCAGCAACAAGCTGGAGATTTCATGCCTACTGTTCTCTGTTTACTATGACTGCCACTTTCAATGTTTTAACCAATATTGTACACAAGTTCTATTTACCATAACTTTATAATGATTATCCATTATTCTCACATTAGAACACGAATATCTTTTTAATGTGGTTTCACAAAAGAGTGGAGTTAATTGCCATTAGAAAGAAACAAAAGCAATTAATTATTTCAGATTTTTTTAAACAGAAGAAATTTAAATTGTTTTACTTTCATATTCTGAACAACATAAAGAGAATGACATTAAGAGTAATTTATTCATTTTTGCTTGTTGTGTTTCCTATGCTTTCCGGTATTTTACATTTTCCTGCATTTCACACTTTTTTGGGTCAGTCTGCTGAAAACTGTATAAAGGGGGTTTTACTGTATATAGATATAAATTATTAATGCAATGGTAAACAGTTGCATCACTGCAGATATTTCTACCCCGTAACTAACTTTTGTTTTCCTTGGTCTTCTTTGAGAGGGATTTGCAAATTCAGTCACAATCAGTGTGTATTTTACTGCACTAAATTAACACATGGAAAATTACAGTAGAAAATCAATGTTTTATCCTTTAGGCTATACAGGAGTGGGGACTAATGCTCAGCCACCTATTTTTTCCTTTTCAGCACCATCACTACTGTACAGTGCTGAGAAAAATGGCATCAGTGCCATCTAGTAGTGGGCAGCAGAGCTCTTTGGAAAGACAGGTGGAGTGTACGAATCCTTAAAACAGAGATGTAGCTGTGTTTGCAGATAATTCTCTCATTTAGCGTCTAGTAAAGTCATCAAAATATCAATACAAGTTACAAAATAATTTAGGCAAGGTATCTGTAAAGTGGGAAATGTGGCAACTGACCCTGAACAATAAGAAGTATAAGGTCCTCCACTTCTCCACTTGGGTACTAAAAAGACATACAATACACAATAAATAATAGTAATTTATGAGTTGTCAAATCAAATAAATATCTACAGAGTACAATTATAAACCACTTCCACTGGAACCAACACACTGTAAATGCTCTGAGAAAGGTGACCCAAAGCACAACACTTAGAAGATGTAACAATTCTACTAAAGAGAGTACTTGCACTACTCTTGTTCATCCACTTTCTGAGCACTGCTGTGCAGTATGCAATCCTTATCAGATAGGACTGATGGAGGACATTAAACAAGGGCAGCTCATTTCGTATTCCAGTGAAATGTTGGAGAGAGAGAGAGAGAGAGAGAGAGAGAGAGAGAGAGAGAGAGAGAGAGATAATATGCAGGGAGGGGTGGCAATTATTAAAGAATTAAGTATTTTTCTCTGTGGCATGATTCTTTCACAAAACTTCGATATAGAACTTTTTCCTCTGAATGTGAATAAGTTTTGTTGACTCCCACCTACATAGAGATAAATTACCATCATAATAAAATATGAGAAATTACAATGTAACTTGCAGCAGCTATGAACAGATGATGAGTCTTGCCCAATATAATCTAGCTTCGAGAGCTGCCAATCCAGTTTTTGATTGGTTGGGTTGTGGGATTGAAGGGACCAGACTACTAGAGCCATTGGTCCCTTTTTCCATGAACTTTCAGCACCCACAAAGAATAAAAACAAACAATGGAGATGACAAGAGACAACACAGGACAAGAAAGACACAGAAAGAGACCATACAAAAGGAATTAAAATCACACAGAGTATGACAGCGGTTGGCTGACCATAGAAACAAAAAAAAGGAAAAGCCAACCACCAAGAAACGCACTAAAAATCCCAATCTAAAATCGTACACCAAAGGTCAGACTCAACACCAAAAAGGACAAACACTTAATCAAGCGATAAAAACCCCACGCATGAATAAAACTCAAAACTAAACCTGCCATTGCAACATCATCTGATAAAAGTGGAGGAAGCGTATCAGGCAGCGCAAACGTCTGCCTGAGCAGAGTTAAAAGCAGGCAGTCCAACAAGATGTGGACCACCGTCAAAGCTGACCTACAGCGGCATAAAGGTGGGTTCTCGCGGCGCAATAAATAGCTGTGCGTGATCCAGGTGTGGCCAATGCACAGCCAGTAGAGGAAAACAAAGCCCTTGCGAGAGACCCGCAACGAGGAGCACCAAGCACCGGTAGCCTCCTTGATGGCCCAAAGTTTGTTGGGTGAAAGAAGGTTGCGCCATTCTTCACCCCAGGTGCAAAGTACCTTCTGCCGCAAAATTGAACTCTCCTAAAGGCCAATCTCAAAGCCTGGTGCATCGACAGTCTGTTTAGCCAGCGTGTTAACACGTTAATTTCCCGGGATGCCGACATGACCCGGGTTCTACACAAAGACCACAGAGCGGCCGCAACGGGCAATAGTACCGAGGGACTGCTGGATATCCATCACCAGACGAGAGCGAGGGAAACACTGGTCGATAGCTCGTAAACCACTCAGGGGGTCACTACAGATAATGAACGGCTCACCTCAGCAGGAGCGGATATACTCTAGGGCAGGAGACATGGCACCAGCTCGGCAGTGAAAACACTGCAGCCAGCCGGCAACGAGCGTTGTTGATAATGGTCCCCCTGACTAAGAGCATAACCGACGCAACCAGCAACCATCGAACCGTCAGTACAGACAACGTCAGAGGCTTGAAACACGGAAAGGATTGAAAGAAAGCGGTGGCAGAGGGCCTCATGAGGGACTGTGCCAAATCGAGCCAAAGGCATGGGAAGGGCACACACAACAGGGGTATACGCAGAGGGGCCCAGAAAAGAGGTGGAAGAGAGAAAACCTCAAGCCCAGAGTTTAAGAGCTATGACGCAAACCACGATCGTACACCCTGACCGGGGCCGCCGTTCCGGAAGATGGACGACCAACTGAGGGAACAGGAGACAATAATTGGGATGCCCTGGCAAGCTGCAAACTTGTCTAGTATAAGCAGCCAGTAATCGTTGGAAACGGAGCTGCAATGGAGGGACAGCTGCCTCCACAAGTATGCTGTTGACAGAGCTTGTCCGGATAGCTCCAGTGTCGAGTCTGATCCCGCTGTGCAGGATGGGGTCCAGCAACTGCAATGCGGAAGGAGATGCTGAACCATATGCCAGCCTCCAATAACCTAGATGGGACTGAAGTAACGCCTGGTACAGCCGTAGAAGGGTAAACCGAGCAGCACACCAGCTGGTGTGACTCGAGCAAGGAAGAGCGTTAAGATGCCGCCAGAACGTTTGTTTAAGCTGCCGAATATGAGGGAGCCAAGTCAACTGGGTATCAAAAACCAATCCCAAAAACCGATGCGTCTCCACCACAGCAAGAGGTTCGCCGTCAAGATAAAGCCATGGCTCAGTGTGAATAGTGCATCGCCGGCAGAAATGCATGACGCAGGTCTTGGCACCCAAAAACTAGAAGCCATGCGCGACAGCCCGAGACTGTGCCTTGTGGATAGCACCCTGCAGCTGCCGTTCAGCAACTGCAATGCCAGTGGAGCTAAAGTATAGGCAGAAGTCGTCAGCATACAAGGAAGCTGACACAGACGTTCCCACTGCCACAGCAAGCCCATTAATTGCAATCAAAAAGATGCAGACACTTAAGACAGAGCCTTGCGGTACCCCATTCTCCTGAACTCAGGAGGAACTATGGGAGGCCGCAACTTGCACACGGAAGGAACAAAGCAACCGAAAATTTCGTATGAAAATGCGGAGCGGAGCCCGAAGACCCAACCATGAAGCGCAGAGAGGATGTGATGTCGCTATGTCGTATCATATGCCTTCCGCATGTCAAAAAAGATGGCGACCAGATGCTGATAGCGGGCAAAGGCCGTACAGATGGTAGACTCCAGGCACACCAGATTATCAGCGGCAGAGCAGCCCTTATGGAACCCACCCTGAGACGGAGCTAAAAGACCCCGAGACTCAACTAGGCAACTCAACCTCCGGCTCACCATGCGTTCGAGCAACCTGCAAAGAATGTTGGTGAGGCTAATGGGGCGGTCGCTATTCACCTCTAGTGGGTTCCTGCCAGGTTTCAACACAGGAATTATGATGCTTTCCCACCATTGTGATGGGAACTCACCCTGAACCTAGATACCATTTAAAAAGGTGTAGGAGGTGTCACTGGCAGTCCACCGAGAGGTGTTTGAACATCTGACAGTGGATGCGATATGACCTGGGAGGCAATCAGGGCAAGCAGCTAGGGCACTTTGAAATTCCCACACACTAAACGGAGCATCGTACGATTCAGGGTGGCATGTGTGAAATGAAAGGCTCCGATGTTCGAACCGCTCTTTCAGGGAGCAGAAAGCCAGTGGGTGATTTGCAAAAGTGGGTATCAATGCTCCGTTTCAGCAGTTTGCAATTGTGTCAGTACGGACTGCTCCATCCAGTGAAAGCGCAGGTACACTGACGGGGGTCTGATAACCATGTTGTTGTTGTTGTCTTCAGTCCTGAGACTGGTTTGATGCAGCTCTCATGCTACTCTATCCTGTGCAAGCTTCTTCGTCTCCCAGTACTTACTGCAACCTACATCCTTCTGAATCTGCTTAGTGTATTCATCTATTGGTCTCCCTCTACGAGTTTTACCCTCCACGCAGCCCTCCAATGCTAAATTTGTGATGCCTTCATGCCTCAAAACATGTCCTACCAACCGGTCCCTTCTTCTTGTCGTATGCCACAAACTCCTCTTTTCCCCAATTCTCTTCAAAACCTCCTCATTAGTTATGTGATCTACCCATCTAATCTTCAGCATTCTTCTGTAGCACCACATTTCAAAAGCTTCTATTCTCTTCTTGTCTAAACTATTTATCGTCCATGTTTCACTTACATACATGGCTACACTCCATACAAATACTTTCAGAAACGACTTCCTGACACTTAAATCTATACTCGATGTTAACAAATTTCTCTTCTTGAGAAAAGCTTTCCTTGCCATTGCCAGTCTACATTATATATCCTCTCTATTTCGACCATCATCAGTTATTTTGCTCCCCAAATAACAAATCTCCTTTACTACTTTAAGTGCCTCATTTCCTAATCTAATTCCCTTAGCATCACCCAACTTAATTTGACTACATTCCATTATCCACATTTTGCTTTTGTTGATGTTCATCTTATATCCTCCTTTCAAGACACTGTCCATTCTGTTCAACTGCCCTTCCAAGTCCTTTGCTGTCTGTGACAGAATTACAATGTCATCAGCGCCCCTCAATGTTTTTATTTCTTCTCCATGGATTTTAATACCTACTCCGAATTTTTCTTTTGTTTCCTTTACTACTTGCTCAATATACAGATTGAATAGCATCAGGGATAGGGTACAACCCTGTCTCACTCCCTTCCCAACCGCTGCTTCCCTTTCATGCCCCCTCGACTCTTATAACTGCCATCTCGTTTCTGTACAAATCGTAAATAGCCTGTATTTTACCGATGCTACATTCAGAATTTGAAAGAGAGTATTCCAGTCAACATTGTCAAAAGTTTTCTCCAAGTCTACAAATGCTAGAAACGTAGGTTTGCCTATCCTTATTCTATTTTCTAAGATTAGTCGTAGGGTCAGTATTGCCTCACGTGTTCCAACATTTCTGCGGAATCCAAACTGATCTTCCCCGAGGTCGGCTTCTACCAGTTTTTCCATTCGTCTGTAAAGAATTCACGTTAGTATTTTGCAGCTGTGACTTATTAAACTGATAGTTCGGTAATTTTCACATCTGTCAACACCTGCTTTCTTTGGGATTGGAATTATTATATTCTTCTTGAAGTCTGAGGGTATTTCGCCTGTCTCATACATCTTGCTTACAAGATGGTAGAGTTTTGTCAGGACTGGCTTTCCCGAGGCCGTCACTAGTTCTAATGCAATGTTGTCTACTCCCGGGGGCCTTGTTTCGAATTAGGTCTTTCAGTGCTCTGTCAAACTGTTCACGCAGTATCATATCTCCCATTTCATCTTCATCTACATCCTCTTCCATTTCCTTAATATTGTCCTCAAGTACATCGCCCTTGTATAGACCCTCTATATACTCCTTCCACCTTTCTGCTTTCCCTTATTTGCTTAGAACTGGGTTTCCATCTGAGCTCTTGATATTCATACTAGTGGCTCTCTTTTCTCCAAAGGTCTCTCTAATTTTCCTCTAGGCAGTATCTATCTTACCCCTAGTGAGATAAGCCTCTCTATCCTTACACTTGTCCTCTAGCCATCCCTGCTTAGCCATTTTGCACTCCCTATCGATCTCATTTTTGAGACGTTTGTATTCCTTTTTGCCTGCTTCATTTACTGCATTTTTATATTTTCTCCTTTCATCAATTAAATTCAATATTTCTTCTGTTACCCAAGGATTTCTACTAGCCCTTGTCTTTTTACCTAGTTGATCTTCTGCTGCCTTCACTATTTTATCCCTTCTTCTACCGTATTTCTTTCCCCCATTCCCGTCAATTGTTCCCTTATGCTCTCCCTGAAACTCTCTACAACTTCTGGTTCTTTCAGTTTATCCAGGTCCCATCTCCTTAAATTCCCACCTTTTTGCAGTTTCTTCAGTTTTAATCTACAGTTCATGACCAATACATTGTGGTCAGAGTCCACACCTGCCCCTGGAAATGTCTTACAATTTAAAACCTGGTTCCTAAATCTCTGTCTTACCATTATATAATCTGATACCTTCTAGTATCTCCAGGATTCTTCCATGTATACAACCTTCTTTTATGATTCTTGAACCAAGTGTTAGCTATGATTTAGTTATGCTCTGTACAAAATTCTACCAGACGGTTTCCTCTTTCATTTCTCTCCCCCAATCCATATTCACCCACTATGTTTCTTTCTCTCCTACTCTCGAATTCCAGTCACCCATGACTATTAAATTTTCATCTGCCTTCACTACCTGAATAATTTCTTTTATCTCATCATACATTTCATCAATTTCTTCATCATCTGCAGAGCTAGTTGGCATATAAACTTGTACTACTGTAGTAGGTGTGGGCTTCGTGTCTATCTTGGCCACAATAATGCGTTCACTATGCTGTTAGTAGTAGCTTACCCGCACTCCTATTTTTTATTCATTATTAAACCTACTCCTGCATTACCCCTATTTGATTTTGTATTTATCAAGAATCATAAAAGAAGGTTGTATACCTGGAAGAATCCTGGAGATACTAAAAGGTATCACATAGATTATATAATGGTAAGACAGATATTTAGGAACCAGGTTTTAAATTGTAAGACATTTCCAGGGGCAGATGTGGATTCTGACCACAATCTATTGGTTATGAACTGCAGATTGAAATTGAAGAAACTGCAAAAAGGTGGGAATTTAAGGAGATGGGACCTGGATAAACTGAAAGAACCAGAGGTTGTAGAGAGTTTCAGGGAGAGCATAAGGGAACAATTGACAGGAATTGGGGAAAGAAATACATTAGAAGAAGAATGGGTAGCTCTGAGGGATGAAGTAGTGAAGGCAGCAGAGGATCAAGTAGGTAAAAAGACGAGGGCTAATAGAAATCCTTGGGTAACAGAAGAAATATTGAATTTAATTGATGAAAGGAGAAAATATAAAAATGGAGTAAATGAAGCAGGCAAAAAGGAATACAAACGTCTCAAAAATGAGATCAACAGGAAGTGCAAAATGGCTAAGCAGGGATGGCTAGAGGACAAATGTAAGGATGTAGAGGCTTGTCTCACTACGGGTAAGATAGATACTGCCTACAGGTAAATTAAAGAGACCTTTGGAGAGAAGAGAACCACTTGCATGAATATCAAGAGCTCAGATGGCAACCCAGTTCTAAGCAAAGAAGGGAAGGCAGAAAGGTGGAAGGAGTATATAGAGGGTTTATACAGGGGCGATGTACTTGAAGACAATATTATGGAAATGGAAGAGGATGTAGATGAAGATGAAATGGGAGATATGATACTGCGTGAACAGTTTGACAGAGCACTGAAAGACCTGAGTTGAAACAAGGCCCCTGGAGTAGACAACATTCCATTAGAACTACTGATGGCCTTGGGAGAGCCAGTCATGACAAAACTCTACCATCTGGTGAGCAAGATGTATGAGACAGGCGAAATACCCACAGACTTCAAGAAGAATATAATAATTCCAATCCCAAATAAAGCAGGTGTTGACAGATGTGAAAATTACCGAACTATCAGTTTAATAAGTCACAGCTGCAAAATACTAATGCGAATTCTTTACAGACGAATGGAAAAACTGGTAGAAGCCGACCTCGGGGAAGATCAGTTTGGATTCCGTAGAAATGTTGGAACACGTGAGGCAATACTAACCTTACGACTTATATTTGAAGAAAGATTAAGAAAAGGCAAACATACGTTTCTAGCATTTGTAGACTTAGAGAAAGCTTTTGACAACGTTAACTGGAATACTCTCTTTCAAATTCTGAAGTTAACAGGGGTAAAATACAGGGAGCGAAAGGCTATTTACAATTTGTACAGAAACCAGATGGCAGTTATAAGAGTCGAGGGGCATGAAAGGGAAGCAGTGGTTGGCAAAGGAGTGAGACAGGGTTGTAGCCTCTCCCCGATGTTATTCAATCTGTATATTGAGCGAGCAGTAAAGGAAACAAAAGAAAAGTTCGGAGTAGGTATTAAAATTCATGGAGAAGAAGTAAAAACTTTGAGGTTCGCCGACGACATTGTAATTCTGTCAGAGACAGCAAAGGACTTGGAAGAGCAGTTGAACGGAATGGACAGTGTCTTGAAAGGAGGATATAAGATGAACATCAACAAAAGCAAAACGAGGATAATGGAATGTAGTCAAATTAAATCGGGTGATGCTGAGGGGATTAGATTAGGAAATGAGACACTTAAAGTAGTAAAGGAGTTTTGCTATTTAGGGAGTAAAATAACTGATGATGGTCGAAGTAGAGAGGATATAAAATGTAGACTGGCAATGGCTAGGAAATCGTTTCTGAAGAAGAGAAATTTGTTAACATCGAGTATAGATTTAAGTGTCAGGAAGGCGTTTCTGAAAGTATTTGTATGGAGTGTAGCCATGTATGGAAGTGAAACATGGACGATAACCAGTTTGGACAAGAAGAGAATAGAAGCTTTTGAAATGTGGTGCTACAGAAGAATGCTGAAGATAAGGTGGGTAGATCATGTATTGAGGAGGTATTGAATAGGATTGGGGAGAAGAGAAGTTTGTGGCACAACTTGACTAGAAGAAGGGATCGGTTGGTAGGACATGTTTTGAGGCATCAAGGGATCACAAATTTAGCATTGGAGGGCAGCGTGGAGGGTAAAAATCGTAGAGGGAGACCAAGAGATCAATACACTAAGCAGATTCAGAAGGATGTAGGTTGCAGTAGGTACTGGGAGATGAAGAAGCTTGCACAGGATAGAGTAGCATGGAGAGCTGCATCAAACCAGTCTCAGGACTGAAGACCACAACAACAACAATTTATAACCCTGTATTCACCTGACCAAAAGTCTTGTTCCTCCTGCCACCGAACTTCACCAATTCCCACTGTATAACTTTAACCTATCCATTTCCCTTTTTAAATTTTCTAACCTACCTGCCCGATTAAGGGATCTGACATTCTACGCTCCGATCCGTAGAACACCAGTTTTCTTTCTCCTGATAATGACGTCCTCTTGAGTAGTCCCCACCCGGAGGTCCGAATGGGGAACTATTTTACCTCCGGAATATTTTAGCCAAGAGGACGCCATCATTATTTAACCATACAGTAAAGCTGCATGCCCTCTGGAAAAATTACGGCTTTAGTTTCCCCTTGCTGATAGCCATAGAGTTGCCTAATCTTGGCCCAAACTTGCGATGGAGAGGTACGGAGGCCAATGGTGGAGTCATACCTTTCCCAGCACTCCTGCTTGCATTCGAGAATGATGCAGCGGACCTGCGCATGGAGCCGTTTAAAGACGATGAGGTGTTCCAATGAGGGATGTCACTTGTGACGCTGGAGTGCCCGCCTGTGATCTTGGGCGACCATCAAGGCACAGTCCTCCACCTAGGAGACCCAGAAGAACAGGGTATGGCAGATTCTGTGGCAGTAACGATGGCGGTGGTGACCGAGTGACCCACCGCGTCAATGGCGTCATTGGAAAGAGGCTAAGTAGTGGCAATGGAGGTGAACAAGTCCCAGTCAGCCTTCTTCATAGCCCATCTGCACAAGCTCGCAGAAGAGTGACGCTGTGGCAGTGACAGAAAGATCGGAAAGTCATCACTACCGCATAAGTCGTCATGCACACTCCATTGAACAGATGGTAATAGGCTAGGGCTGCAGATCGAAAGGTAGATGGCTGAGTTCGTGCCATGCGCCACACAGAAATGTGTGAAGGCACCATTATTTAAAACTGAAAGGTCGCGCTGCCCCAATACTTGCTCAACAATGCTGCCTCGGCCTGTTGCCACTGATCCACCCCACAGAGGTTTATGGGCGTTAAAGTTGCCCAGTAACAGAAAAGGTGGTGGCAGTTGGGCTACCAGTACAGCCAAGACATGCTGCGAGACATCACCATCCAGTGGAAGATAGAGACTGCAGACACTATCACCCTTTGGCATCCACACCTGAACAGCTACAGCCTCTAAAGGTGTTTGTAGAGGGACAGACTTCCTGTAAAGAGAGTGAAGGACATAGATGCAGATGCCTCCAGAAACCCTCTCGTAAACTGCCTGGTTCTTATAATAACCCCGATAGCCATGGAGGGAAACCAAGTTTCCTGTAAGGGTTGAAGGCTGAGAAGTTGTTGGAGCTCAGCAAGATGGTGGAAACCCCCCCCCCCCCCACCATCAAGGGGGCAGGTGTGGTCCTTCTGTATGTGGTGAAATGGATGGAGCTGTAAAGCTGTAACAGGAGTGACAGTGGTGGCATAAGGTGAGGTCATGCACAGAGGATGAAACCATTCAAATTTCTGTTTAGCCTCAGTGCAGGTCAGTCTGTCCAGAGTCTTGTATTCCATTATTTTCCTTTCCTTCTATAGTCCGGCGAGCAAGGGAGATGGTGCTCTCCGCAGCTGAGACAGATGGGAGGTGAGGCACATGGAGTATCGGGATGGGATGGACGACCACAATCGTGACATATGAGGGTGGAAGCACAGCGGGAAGACATATGACTGAACTTCCAACATTTAAAGTACTGCACTGGGGGAGGCATATATGGCTTGAAATCACAGCGGTAGACCATCACCTTCACCTTCTCGGGTAATGTGTCACCCTCGAAGGCCAAGATGAAGGCACCAGTGGCAACCTGATTACCCCCTCGGACACCGGTGGATGCGCCGAACGTAATGGACACCTTGTCACTCCAAGTTGGTGCGCAGCTAGTCATCGGACTGTAAAAGATCCCTGTGGAAGATGATGCCCTGGACCATATTTAAGCTTTTATGGGGTGTGATAGGAACAGAAACATCTCCCAGCCTCTTACAACAGAGTAATGCCCATGACTGGGCAGAGGATGCTGTTTTTATCAAGACTGACCCGGACCGCATTTTTGACAAGCCCTCCACCTCCCCAAACTTGGCCTCTTAATGCTCTAAAAAGAACTGAGGCTTCATGGACACAAAGGATTCCTCATCAGCTCCCGTACAGACTAGATACCAGGGCGAATATGTCTAACTGTCATTCATAGCCTTTCGTTCCTTCCATGGTGTGGCCAGGGAGGGGAACAATTTGGGGTCATACATGTTTGCATTAAAGTGAGCCTTCGAACGCTTAGAGACTGCTGGTGGCTGGCCAACAGCAAGAGAAGATGTACCACGCTTCATTGCGTGTCATCCACCCTCACGCCACCTACTCCGACCAAGGGCCCTCCCCACAGACGCCACCCAGCCTCAGCAAGGGTCACCTGGCAGGATGGCCATTGCCGGGAGTCCCGATGCCCCAGGGAGACAGGCACCTACTCCTTGGCATACGTGGGGAGTTAACAGAGCACACATCAGTAGAGCGATCCCTGTGTTGTCAGGGGGCTACAACCAACAGGGTACATGGTGGCCCCACCACAACGGACTGTCTACCGTGCTGGATATGAGGTGGCAAAAGGTCCATGGTCGTCATCAGCGCAGAAAGCGACACTGCAGAGTGCATGGCGGAAATCGCACCCAAGAATGTATCTTCGCCCAAGAGATGGAGAGCGAGCGGACCCGCAATGCGACGACGAATAAGCTCGCTAAAGGTCTCGATGCGCGATGGACACAATGTACCAAGTAAGGCACCCTTCCCCAATTGGCTCACTCTTCGGAATAATTTTGAAATATGGTGGTCAAACCCAAGAGAGGACCATCACGTAAGGACCGAAACGTTTGAGACTCCTTTTAGTCACCTCTTACGACAGGCAGAGTGCATGGCGGAAATCGCACCCAAGAATGTATCTTCGCCCAAGAGATGGAGAGCGAGCGGACCCGCAATGCGACGACGAATAAGCTCGCTAAAGGTCTCGATGCGCGATGGACACAATGTACCAAGTAAGGCACCCTTCCCCAATTGGCTCACTCTTCGGAATAATTTTGAAATATGGTGGTCAAACCCAAGAGAGGACCATCACGTAAGGACCGAAACGTTTGAGACTCCTTTTAGTCACCTCTTACGACAGGCAGGAATACCGCGGGCCTATTCTTAACCCCGAACCCGCAGGGGGCCCAGTTTTGAACTGAAGACCAGAACACACTGTTGACACTGCAATGTTATGGACTCAATTATTACTGTTAATTAAATTCTTATGCATGTAGTATTGGAGCAAAATCATAAAGAAAACAATAAAATATTTTATGAGAAATTAAAGTTCGAAAGCTTTGGAATAATTATATTCAAAAGAAGGTTAATGTCCACTTAATTCAGGCCAACAGGACCTGTGGTAATAACGTGAAGCTCTCTAACTCTCTGGACAGATAATATATCTAGTAGGTCCTAAATCATATTCAAGCAATTTTATTCAAAAAGGCGCATCAAATGCTGTGGGAAGAAGATTGGGGTTTAACACCTGTCGCCGACAAGGTCATCAGAGATGAAGCCTATGTTCAGATTGGGAAAGGATAAGGAAGAAAACGGACTACGTTATTTTCAAAGGTCCCATACAGGCACCTGCCTTAAGTAATTTGGGGAAACGAAAAATTTGGATATTCGGACAGGGATTTGACTACCATCTTCCTGTGTCTCACCACTGCAACCTCTCGCTTGGTCAAACATTTTGGACAACTGTTGCTAATTGTCACTGGTGACAAGTACTGTACACAAACATGGTTGTACCTTCAACACAGAAAGCCCGCATGACAAATTAATAAAACATCAAGTCACTGAAACTTAAAACTTATTATAGCAACTGAAATAAGTAACATGTAGTATGCATACCCAATATAGAGACTGCACAGGTTCTGGATGCAGTAGGCCAACAATACCGTGATACAGAGAAAGGCCCGTGCCTACACAAAAGATACCCACTCCAGATATCAATGAAGCCACATACTTCATGTTGCTATAGCCATATGGATGTTCAAGATTTGCACTCTGGAAAGAAGTAGGGTTGTCCAAGTTCATTTCAGTAGTCAAAGCTGTAAGACTTAAATTTTAATGTTACGAACTGACATAGTATTAAACATATGAAATGACACAAGCAAAATTTAACTTTCAAAATTACACAAATGTGAGACAGACAGGAGATGAAAAGAAAATTATTATACAGAATAGCATTCAATAAGAGTTAAAATTGCATACCACTAATGTTAGTGAAATCTGGTAATCAGTTATTTTCTTCAATGTCTCAGTCATAAAAGTATTATTTACATGTAAAATAAGGAAAGGCAACCAGTCACCTACAGCGTACTGTTGCGAGGAGCACAGAAACACATAACAGGAGACAGCATTCACACTAGCTTTCGAGCTCTTGCTCTTTTTCTAGCAAAAGTACACACTTCCACACACACAACCACAAAGACGTGCAGGTCCTGTTCATGGTCGATGCACTTGATACATAAAGATGTATATATGGAGCAACCTAAGAGCTTGATATCAAGAAAGGAGGCTCAATGAGTGGAGAAGGACCAGGTGAAGTGGATTTGGGAGTAGGTGATGAGGTTATGGATGAAAGAGCAATGAATGTCCTTGCCAATAAGTGCACAGCATGAAAATCTCATCAATTAACCTGAACCAGACAAGAGGTTTTAGGTCTTCACTGGATAGAAATGGTTTCCTGTATGTGGCCACAAATAAGTTGGCATAGGATTGTGCTATGCAAGTACCCATGGTAATATGACAGATTTGTTTATAGATTTACCCTTCAAAAGTGAAATAATTTTGGGCCATGATGTGGCTGACAAGGAGAATTAGAAAACCAGTCTAAACCCTTGCAACTCCCTGACCAGGCCTTGATGACTTTCTCCGTCTTCCACAATCCAAAAAACGTCCTCCACCCCCACGAAACACACTGCCCCTGGACACCCGTCCTGTAAGCATAAACCGAAAGGCTATGGAAATGGATGCGGTGCTATAGACAAGAAACTCAAATCCATTGAGATAAAAATTTAAGCTGCATGAGAGATTGATCAAGTAAGACTCAGTAACAAGGATAGGCACAAAAATAATAGGCTCCTTCTGTCTACCACCAGATTCACCTCCTGATGTATCCAAAAACTTCACAGAAGACATCAGTTCATGTGCACTTAACTTTGTTAAGCTACATCTACACGGTTACTTTGCAAATCATACTAAAGTGCCTGGCAGAGCATTCATCGAACCACCTTCCTAATAGCACACTATTATTCCACTCTTGAACAGCGGGAGGAAAAAACGAACAACTATATATTTCCGAGCGACATCTGATTTCTCTTATTTTATTATGATCATTGTTTCTCCCTATGTAGGTCGGCATCAACAAAATATTTTCACATTTGCAGGGAAATTTGGTGACAGCTGCAATGAAAAATGCCTTTTGTTTAAATGATTTCCACCTCAAATCCTGTATCTTGTATGTGACACTCTGTAGACAGTCTTTCACAGATCTGTTGCATCATGTTCTGCCAGTAAAATGCAGTCTTTGGTTCACATTACCCACAACATTTTCTGTGTGCTCTTTCCAATTGTTTGTAACAGAAATTGCTAGGTATTTAGTTGAATTTATGGCCTTCAGATTTGACTGATTTATCATGTAACGAAAGTTTAATGGATTCCTTTAAGCACTCGTGCATGATCCCACACTTTTCATCATTTAGGACCAATTGTCAATTATTGCACCATACAGATACCTTATTTAAATCATTTTGCAATTGGTTTCAATCTTCTGGTGACTTTACTAGACTATAAATGACAGCATCATCTGCAAACAACCTGAAGACAGCTACTCAGATTGTCTTCTATGTCACTTATATAGATAACGAACAGAACAGGGCCTGTGAAACTACCTCGGGGAATGTCAGAAATCACTTCTGGTTTACTCGATGACTTTCTGTCAGTTACTATGAACAGTGACCTCTCTGACAGGGAATCACAAGTCCAATCACATAACTGAGACAATATTCCATAAGCAATCAATTTGATTACAAGCTGCTTGTCAGGTACATTGTCATAAGCTTTCTAGAAATCTAGAAATATGGAATCAATTTGAAATTCCTTGTTGATAGCACTCATCACTTTGTGTGTGTAATGAGCTAGTAATCACCGAAAGACACTTTAATCATTCTTCGCTCGATTGGGATACTTATAATTTCGTTAGTGGTGGGCACGACAAGAATCCTGTGCATTGTTAAATGCCTTCTCTGAAACTACCTAGAATGGATAGTTCAGAATCCCAACCATAATAGAAATACGAGGTGCTATCCAAAATTTTCAGGACTGGTGCTGCCACTGTTGAAAATCCTTACCTTTGGACTAACGGTCACCATCACCTTTAAAGTAGTTCCTATCGCATGTACACACTGGTCCCAGCACTTCTGCCATTGGTCAAACGTTTTCTGGAAGTCCTCTTCTTTGAGGGTGTTTATCATCACCAGCAATGCTTCTCGAATCCTCTCTAGAGTGTCGAACCGACGGCCTTTCAAACTGAGTTTCAGTTTTGGGAATAGCGCGAAGTCGCAAGGGGCCAAATCTGGCGAATACAGTGGGTGGGGTACAACCTCAGTGTTGTTTTTTTGCCAAAATGGTCCTGGTGAGCAAGGGCGTGTGAAGGGCACACTATCGGGATGCAGGAGCCAGTTCCCTTGCCGCCAAAGTTCGGGCTGTCATCGCCACACATTTTCACAGAGCCATTGCAAAACATCACAGTTGTATGTGGAATTCACTGTTTGGTTAGGTGGGACTAATTCTTTGTGCGCAGTTCCCTTGGTATCAAAGAAAATGATGATCACGCTCTTCAGTGTGAGCATCATCTTCGACGCCCGTACAGCCGGCCCTAAACTGAGGATGCCACTCAAACACACGCATACGGCTCATACTCTGTCCCCCAAACACTTGTTGAATCATTGCGAGGGTCTCCGTAACGCTTTTCCCGAGATTCACACAAAATTTGATACACACGCTCTGTTCTGTTCGCAGATCCATCGTAAAATCGCCACACACCAAACACAGAGTATTACGGAAATCACACACAACACATCCTCCCAGCTGAATGCCACTCCGCACACTGACTTATCAGATATGCTGCTCTCGCCACCTAGCAGTGCAAATATCATCTACTACTACTACTACTACTACTACTACTACTTTCCAGATGGCAGCACAAGTCCCAAAAAATTTTGGATTCCAACTTGTGTATTAGATCTAATGGAAACAGACAGACATACATGACACTCTTTGAGGACACCTATATCAAACCTGTTATCAGTGACTATGAGGCAGTTATCGCAACAATGAACAAAGTACAGAGGGCAATTAAAACAAGTAGAATGATTTATATGTTCAGCAAACTAAATAAATAATCTTAGTGTCATATCTCAATGAGGAACTTGAAACTTTTAGCTTAGGACAGGAGCATGGAAAGGAACTATGGCTTGAATTTAAAAGAACAGTTAACCATGCACTGGACAGATATGTGCCCAGTGGAACAGTTATTGATGGGAGAGATCCTCCATTACATAGCCAATGTAAAAAAAAAATAAAAAATAAAAACTTCTACGGGAAACAGAGACAACTGTATAACAGGTATAAAAAAAGTATAGGGCTGCAAACAGAGAGATTCTGAATGAAACACGTTTGGCAGTAATAAGAGCAATGTGTGAAGCCTTCAGTGACTACTGCAGCAACATGTCAAACGGTCTTTAACAAAACCCAAAGAAATTCTGGTCTATGTAAAGGCTGTTAGTGGTGTTGAAGTAGAGTCATTCAAGAACAAGACACGAACTGAAAATGAGAGCAGCAAAGCAATAGGAGAAATTTGTAGCTCTGTTTTCAAATTTTCCTTCACAAAGTAAAACCCATTTCAATCTTCATACCACTTAAAAGGTGAGTGATATAGGTGTTGGTGTCAATAGTGCTGATGAACAGCTGAAATTATTAAAATTAAACTAAGCTCCAGGTCAGATGGAATCCCTATCAGATTCTACACCCAATCCATGGCTGAGTTAGTTCCTATATTAGCTATAATCTATCATTGAGCCACAGAACACAAAAGCATGCCCAGTATCTGGAAAAAAAAAAAAAAAAAAAGACAGGTCACACTCATTTACAAGAAGGTAGCAGAAACGATTGACAAAACTACCATTGAATAACCTTGACATCAATTTCAAACAATGGAAAATCCAGAATGGAATGTGACAATATTAGAGAAGGAAAGTTGCTGTTCACAATACAGCAGAGATGCTGAGTCGTGATAGGCACAACAAAAAGATTCACACAATTATAGCTTTCTGCCATTAAGGCCTTTGTCAGCAATAGACACACATGCATACACCCACTCACGCAAATGTAACTTGCACACACATCTGCAGTTTCAGATAACTGAAACCACACTGCGAGCAGCAGCATCAGTGCATGATGGGAGTGGCGACTGGGTGGGGTTAAGGAGGAGGCTGGGGCGGGGAGTGATAGTACGGCGGGGGTGGCAGACAGTGAAGTGCTGAAGTTTAGACGGAGGGCAGGAGATAAGGTGGGGGGTAAGTAGCAGAAAGGAGAGAAATAAAAATAAATTAACAGACTGGGTGTGGCAGTGAAATGACGGCTGTGTAGTGCTGGAATGGGAACAGGGATGGGGCTGGATGGGTGAGGGCAGTGACTAACCTTCATTTTCCAGCCGCCAGTGCAGGTGTGCATGTGTGTCTATTGCCGACAAAGGCCTTAATGGCTGAAAGCTATAATTGTGAATCTTTTTGTTGTGCCTATTGTGTATCAGCATCTCCACTATATGGTGAGTAGGAACTTTCCTTGACATCAGTTTGTAACAATCTTAGAACATATTCTGAGCTCAAACATGATGAGGTATCTCTTACAGAATGACCTTCTCCATCCCAACCAGCATGATTTTTGAAAACATTTTTCACATGAAACCTAACTCGCACTTTCTTCACATTAATTCCTGAAAGCCATGGGTCAAGGTGGCCAGGTAGATACAACACCTTTCTATTTCCAAAAAGCATTTGTCTCAGAGTTACACTTATTATCAAAAGTAAGATCATATGGGGTATCAGGCAAAATTTAGGACTGGATTGAGGATTTCTTGGTAGGGAAGATGCAGAATATTACCTCTGATGGAGAGTCATCGACAGATGAAGTAACATCGGGTGTCCCCCAGGGTTCCTTGCGGTCAATGGTGTGTATTATTGACCTTGCATACAATATTAAGAGTAACCTCACTTTTCACAGATGATGCAGCTATCTACAATGAAGTACATACAGTCTGCACGAAGTTGGACAAGTAAGATTTCAAATTGGTGCAAAGTCTGGCAACTTGCTTTAAATGTTCAGAAATGTAAAATTGTGCGCTTTCACAAAATGAAAAAATGTAGTATCCTATGACTATATCAGTGAGTCACAATTTAACTCAGTAACTTCATACAAATATCTCAGGGTAACACTTGACAGGGACATGAAATGGAACAAGCCCATAGGATCCATCATGGGTAAAGCAAGTAGTAGATTAAGAGGTTAATACAATGAGTCTTTGATGGGCGATTGTTTACAATTTACTCACACAAAGTGCTTGGGACCCATACCGCATAGGAACAACGGGTATATTGAACATATACACAGAAGGGTCACAGGTCCGTTTGACATGTGGAGGAAGTATCACAGAGATGCTAAAAGAACCTATGTAGCCTATTCTTCAAGATAGATGGAAACTCTCCCAAGAAAGTCTACTAACAAAGTTTCAAGAACCAATTTTAAATGACAACTCCAGAAATGTATCACAACCGTCTATGTATCACTCATATGGGGATCTTGAGGACAAGATTAGATCAATTACAGCAAGCATGGAGGAACATCATTCATCCCACACTCCATATGCAAATTGAATAGGGAGAAAGTCCTAATGACTGGTGCAATGGGCCATACACTTTGCCATGCCCTTCACAGTGGTTTGCAGAGTATAGATGTAGATTTAACACTACTACCAGTCTTCCTGGCTAAACTCTGACCACTGCAGTAGTCTCAATATTTTCTAAAGGATTCACTTCCAGCCAAAAGCCTAAGTCAAACACAAGCCGTAGCAGCTCTCCGAGGCCTTAGGTCACAAAACCTGACACCTGAACGCATCCCCCTTTCTCATACCCGCAACTCCCACAATCCTACCTTTCACCTGTTCCCCAAATTCCAAAAACCCAACCCTGCAGAACTCCCTACTGGTCATCCCACTGTGGCCAGGTACATTGCTCCCATTGAACAAACCTCTGTTTTTGTTGACTAACACCTCCAAACTACTGTCTGTAACCTCCCATCCCACATTCAAGACACTGCTCACTTCCTTCACTTCCTCTCCACAGTTCCTGTCCCATTACCTCCAGACATCTTTGTTGCTGTGGACACAATGTTCTTGTCTGCCAAAATCCTCTCATGCCCATGGCCCAAACTGTCTTTCCTAATATCCTTCTGAACTCACACCAACCACCTCTTTCCTAATCTCCCAGACAACCACATCCTGAACCACACTTCTTTCATTTTTGAAGGGCGAATTTATAAACAAATGCACTGTACTCCCATGCATACTCGCACGATGGCATCTTATACCAACCATTTTTTTAGGCTGTCAGGAGGAATCATTTCTATCCAGTCAATACCAAAATCCTCTTGTCCAGTTCAGATTCACTGATAACATTTTCATGATGTGAATTCAACATTTGCTCTTTCCTGAACGACTACTCCCAAATCCCTTCACATGGTCCTTCTCAACTCATTGAGCCACCTTCCTAGATGTCTGTATCCATGTATCCACCTCTCATATGGCTGCATAAATACATATGTGCATATCAACTGTGTCAACCACCAACAGTACTTCCACTATGACAACTGTTACCCATTCCTGCTTACAGCCTTGCCAGCAGTGCAAGCTGCATCTGAGTGGCTGGAGCTGTCAAAATATACTGACAACATCACTATAGCCTTTACTGGCATACAACATCCTATCCAGGTCATCCAATTATATATCTCCTGAGCCATGCTCCTATGCCATCATTAAACCTGTCAATTAGAGGCCAACCAGCTCTCCTCTGACCACCCAGTAACACCCTGGCCTTGAAAAGCTTGACCACATCCTTCACCAGGACTTCAAAAACCTCAACTACTATTGTGGCCTGAGATGAGGAATACCCTTCCATACTTCTACCCTTGTAGACTTGGGCCATTCTTGTTTTTTGTATATATCAATGACATAAAACAGCCACAAAATTCTAAATAGTAAACTATGCTGGCACCATACCAAGCAGCTAGCATAAGCAATAAAGAGAATTTTGAAATGATCATAGAACATTAAACAATGTACAAACTTACACAGATTAGGGACAAGACAAATGTAATAAAGTTCTTGTTAAATTATTATAATACTGATATTGAATGACTTTCTACAATTGAAAAATATGCTAAACGTAAGTTTTTAGGCACATATCTCACATAAAAAGGGCATATCAGCTATATCTGTAAAAATATTACCAGTAATATTCACTTACCAAAAATCTTGCCGATATAATATCCTCCCCCATCCTTAAACTAGTGTACTACATGAAACTTCAAGGCAGATTAAAACCGTGTGCCAGACCGAAACTTGAACTCGGGACCTTTGCCTTTCGCGGGCAGAAGTAAAGCTGTGAGGACCGGGCGTGAGTTGTGCTTCGGTAGCTCAGATGGTAGAGCACTTGCCCGCGAAAGGCAAAGGTCCCGAGTTCAAGTCTCGGTCGGGCACACAGTTTTAATCTGCCAGGAAGTTTCATATCAGCGAACACTCCGCTGCAGAGTGAAAATCTCATTCTAGTGTACTACACTTTAATTCACTCACATTTGTAATATGGGGCTGAGATTTTGAGGTTGGGCAGCCACAGTCTAGATGGATAGGATTTTTAGGGTTCAAAAGAGAGCAGTTAGGATACTTGCTAATATAATCAGATAGCCAAATAATATGAAGTAACTCCATGGCAGTCTTCTTAAGGGCAAATTGAAACAAATGTTAACTGAAAGATGTTGGTACTCACTTAAGGAATTCTGAATTGTTTATAAAAGCATACAATGTACTACTTGATGTATGTATTAATTATATATATTACAAGAGATCACTGTTAAAAATGCACAAAAAATGATGATTTCAAGACTCCAAAGTTAATATGACATGTACAGATGATGATTATCACCACCACCACCACCACCACCACTTTTTCAATCTTACTGCCAATCCTGTACCACATTGGTCATTCCCCTATGGTTGGCCCAAGTGCAGGACCCACCCATGATCTCCAATGCAGTCCTGTTATAGGCACTTCCTACCCCAACAAAAGGCATGGCCACATATGAAAGCAGCCATTTTAAATATAAGCTATGGTGCAATTACTGTACAGCATTCTATGTGGGAATGACACATAACCAACAGTTTACTCACATGGATAGCCACTGCCAATCTGTGACAAAACGCAGACTTGACCATTCGGTTGTGAACTTGCTGCACATAAACACAAAGTGACTTCAATGGCTGTTTCATTACAAGGGCTATTTGGATACTCCCTTCCAGCACAAGTTTCTCTGAACTATGCAGATGGGAATTGTCTGGTTGGTTGGTTGGTTGGTTGGTTTGTGGGAGTGAAGGTACCAGACTACTACGGTGCAATTACTGTACAGCATTCTATGTGGGAATGACACATAACCAACAGTTTACTCACATGGATAGCCACTGCCAATCTGTGACAAAACGCAGACTTGACCATTCGGTTGTGAACTTGCTGCACATAAACACAAAGTGACTTCAATGGCTGTTTCATTACAAGGGCTATTTGGATACTCCCTTCCAGCACAAGTTTCTCTGAACTATGCAGATGGGAATTGTCTGGTTGGTTGGTTGGTTGGTTGGTTTGTGGGAGTGAAGGTACCAGACTACTACGGCCATCGGTCCCTTTTTCCATGAACTTGAAACACCCACAAGGAATAAAAACAAATGACGGAGATGACAAGAGATGACACAGGACAAGAAAGACACAGACAGAGACCAGAAGAAAGGAATTAAATTCACACCGAGTGTGACAAACCCCCTGCATGAATAAAACTCAAAACTAAATCAGTCATCACAACGTCATCTGATAAAAGTGCAGGAAGCATATCAGGCAGCGCAAATGTCTGCCTGAGCGGAGTTAAAAGCGGGCAGTCCAACAAGATGTGGAACACAGTCAAAGCTGACCCGCAGCGACATACAGGTGGGTCCCCATGCCGCAATAAATAGCTGTGCGTTATCCAGGTGTGGCCAATGCGCAGCCAGCAGAGGACAACAGAGTCCGTGTGAGAGATCCACAAGGAGGAGTGCCATGCACCGGTAGCCTCCTTGATGGCCTGAAGTTTGTTGGGTCAAGGAAGGGCACGCCATTCTTCACGCCAGGTGCGAAGTACCTTCTGCCGCAAAACTGACCTAAGGTCACTCTCCAAAAGGTCAATCCCCAATGCTGGTGCACCGACAGCCTGTTTGGTCAGCATGTCAACACATTCATTTCCCTGGATGCCGACATGACCCAGGGTCCACACAAATACCACAGAGCGGCCGCATCGGGCGAGAGTATGGAGGGACTCCTGGATAGCCATCACCAGACAAGAGCGAGCGAAACACTGGTCGATAGCTCGTAAACTGCTCAGGGAGTCACTACATATAACAAAGGACTCACCTGAGCAGGAGCGGATATACTCTAGGGTGCGAGAGATGGCGACCAGCTCGGCAGTGAAAACACTGCAGCCAGCCGGTAATGAGTTTTTCATAATGATCCCCTAGGGTAACAGCATAACCGACACAACCAGCAACCATTGAAACATCAGTATGGACATGAACCGTCAGTATAGACAACGTCAGAGCCTTGAAACGCAGCAAGGATTGAAATAAAGCAGCAGCAGAGGGCCTCAGGAAGGACTGAGTCCTTCAGGCCCTGTGCCAAATCGAGCCGAAGGCATCGGCGAGGCACACACCACGGGGGTATACACAGAGGGGCCCGAAAAAGAGGTGGAAAACCGCAAGCCCAGAGAGAAGAGCTCTGATGCAAACCGCGATTGTACACCCTGACCGGGGCCGCCGTTCCAGAAGATGGCCGACCAACTGAGGGAACAGGAGACGATAACTGGGATGCCCGGGCAAGCTACAAACATGTCTAGCATAAGCGGCCAGTAATCATTGGTGCTGGAACCGCAATGGACGGACACCTTCCTCCACAAGTATATTGTTGAAAGGGCTTGTCCGGAAAGCTCCAGTGGCGAGTCGGAACCCGCTGTGAAGGATGGGGTCCAGCAACTGCAATGCATAAGAGGATGTCTAACTGTAAGCCAGGCTCCTAAAATACAGATGGGACTGAATTAATGCCTGGTACATCCGTTGAGAGTACACTGATCGGCACACCAGCTGGTGTGACTCAAGCAAGGAAGAGCGTTAAGATGCCGCAAGCACATTTGTTTAAGCTGCCGAATATGAGGGAGCCAAGTCAACTGGGTATCAAAGACCAATCCCAAAAACCGATGTGTCTCGACCACAGCAAGAGGTTCGTCGTCAAGATAAAGCCGTGGCTCAGGGTGAATAGCGCATCGCCGGCAGAAATGCATGACGCAGGTCTTGGCAGCCGAAAACTGGAAGACATGCGCGACAGCCCCAGACTGCGCCTTACAGATAGCGCCCTGCAGCTGCCGTTCAGCAACTGCAATGCCAGTGGAGCTAAAGTATAGGCAGAAGTCGTCAGCATACAAGGAAGCTAACACAGAAGTTCCCACCGCCACAGCAAGCCCATTAATTGCAATCAAAAAGATGCAGACACTTAAGACAGAGCCTTGCGGTACCCATTCTCCTGAACTCAGGAGGAACTATGGGAGGCCGCAACTTGCACACGGAAGGAACAAAGCGAACAAAAATTTTGTATGAAAATCCAGAGCGGAGCCCAAAGACCCCAACCATGTAGCGTAGAGAGGATGTGATGTCGCCATGTCATATCGTAAGCCTTTCCTATGTCAAGAAAAAACAGCAACCAGATGCGGACGGCGGGCGAAGGCCGTAAGGATGGCAGACTCCAGGCACACCAGATTATCGGTGCCAGAGCAGCCCTTACAGAACCCACCCTGAGACAGAGCCAGAAGGCTCCGAGACCCAAGTAGCCAACTCAACCTCCGGCTCACCATGTGTTCGAGCAACTTGCAAGGAACGTTGGTGAGGCTAATGGGGTGGTAGTAGTCCACCTCCAGTGGGTTCTTGCCAGGTTTCAACACGGGAATTACGACGCTTTCCCACCATTTTGACGGGAACTCGCCCTCAACCCAGATACGGATGAAAAGGTCTATGAGGCGTCACTGGCAGTCACTGCGAGGTATTTCAGCATCTGACAGTGGATGAGAACTGGCCCGGGAGCCGTATTAGGGCAAGCGGCTAGGGCACTTTCGAATTACCACTCACTGAACAAATCATTGTACGATTCAGGGTGGCACGTGTGAAATGAAAAGCTCCGACGTTCCAGCCACTCTTTCAGGGAGGGGAAGGCCAGTGGGTAATTCACTGAAGTGAAACTCTGAGCAAAATGTTCCACTAAGCAGTATGCAATTGTGTTGGAGGCAGTACGGACTGTTCCATTCAGTGAAAGCGCAGGTACACTGACGGGGGTCTGATAGCCACAGAGTCACCTAATGTTGTGGAGGGGGGGGGGGGGGAGGGGGGGGGGTGTTGCTCCTAAGGTAGGTGGCGCAGGAGAAACGGGGTGGGTAGTGCCCCCCATGGGCAAGGGGGCGTGTGGAGTTGTACGACTCTTAGAGCCGATTGGAATTCGCTGAACTGATGGGGCTATCACCGTTGTCGTAGTGGCGGCATGCGAGGAAGTCATTCACACAGGATGTTCATATTTCCTCTTAGCCTCAGTATAGGTCAGTCGGTCCAGGCTCGCTCTTATATTCCATGATTTTCTGCTCTTTCTGTAAGATCCTGCAGTCTGACAAGGTGTTCTCCACAGTTGACACAGGTGGGAGGCGGGGCACATGGAGTATTGGGATGTGATTGGTGTCTGCAATCTCGACATGTGAGGCTGAAAGTACAGCTGGGAGACATATGGCCGAACTTCCAGCACTTAAAGCACCGCATCGGGGGAGGGATACAGGACTTGATGTCACAGCGGTAGACCATCACCTTGACCTTCTCCGATAATGTATCACCCTCAAAAGCCAAGATGAAGGCACCGGTAGCAATCTGATTATCCTTCGGACCTCAATGAACGCACCGGACAAAATGAACACCTCGCCGCTCTAAATTGGCACGCAGCTCGTCATCAGACAGCAAAAGAAGGACCCTATGGAAAATAATGCCCTGGACCATATTTTAACTATTATGGGGTGTGATGGTAACTGAAACATCCCCCAACTTGTCTCAAGCAAGTAACCTTCGTGACTGGGCAGAGGATGCCGTTTTTATCATTACTGACCCTGAGCGCAATTTGGACAAGCCCTCCACCTCCCCAAACTTGTCCTCTGAATGCTCCATGAAGAATTGAGGCTTCGTTGCCATGAAAGACTCCCCATCAGCCCTCGTACAAACTAGGAACCGGGGCGAATAAGTGTCACTGCCATTCTGAGCCTTACACTCCTCCCACAGTGTGGCCAGGGAGGGGAACGATTTGTGATTTTATTTCTGAGCGTTGAATTGAGCCCGAGAACGCTTAGAGAGTGTCGGCGGCTGGCCAGCAACAAGAGATGATGTACCACACTTCATTGCAGGTCATCCGCCCTGATGCCACCCACTCTGACCAAGGGCCCTCCCCACGGGCACCACCCAGTCTCAGCAAGGGCCACCTGGCAGGATGGCCATTGCCGGGAGTCACGATGCCCCAGAAAGATAGGCATCTACTCCTTGGCATACGAGGGGAGTTAACGGCGCACGCATCAGTAGAGCGATCCCTGTGTTGTCAGGGGGCTACAACCAACAGGGTACATTGTGGCCCCATCACAACGGACTGGCTACCGTGCTGGATATTAGGTGCAAGGAAGTCCCTGGTCATTGTCTCCGCAGATAGAGCCCCCGTTTATTTGGTGAGAAACCCAAGTTCGAGCCATATTCAACAGATCGCCATCTATCAGAGACAGAAGAAGAAGAGGACGTTACAATGACAGCAACTGTGTGCCACCGCATGAGAGATCCTTCCGGGATCTCTGGTGACGATGCCCAACATCCAAACAAGTGACTGAAGGTATATGAGTGTATAGCCAAATTTAACAAATGGGATGACACTGTGTGTTTGGCTAATGTATTTTTCTACTTGGAGAAGTTCACAAACTGGGATGTATTCCAGGCAGAACTGTGCAAGTAATTTGGCAACACACGATTATACAAGTGCAAGGCTAAAGATAAAGTGCAGGGCACAGCATCGAGGACAAACTACAGCATCCTACATTCAAGATGTTTTGGAGCTGTGTAAAATAGTGGGTCCTAGAATGAAGGAGGAAGATAAGGTTGCAAATCTCATGAAGGGTATTGCTGAGGACATGTATCAAGCCCTACTCCTGAAGGTGGTTTCGACAGGAGACAACTTCATGAAATGGTGCCAATATACTGAGACAATGCATCAAAAAAGAATTACATGCAACAAGTTTGAACGGCTTCCAAACATCATATTGATGTTTGTGATGGAGGAATTGCAATGCAGTGTAATTCGAGTGTGAAGTTCAGAATATATTCCGGTAGTTGCTTTGTCACTACTTTGAGAGTAAAGTGGAACCACGTGTTGATCAGTAACTCTAACTAACATCATCAATCTTAAATGTGAATGTGCATGAGATTATAACGTCTCATCTTGACAATGTTTTTCAATATAGCAACTTTTCTTTATGTTCAACCCACGTGGGGTGTACTTTGTGAGACCAGTACCACGTGCTTATACAATGGTTTGACCCATCAGGTTAATAGTAAGACGACAGTAACCAGTTCGAGGTTTTTCTTTTGTAAATTGCTTTTCGATCTAATGTATTTTAATTATCAAAATTATTGTGGAGTTACACTCTCTGTGTAAACCAAGTTGACCACGTGAAGCATGTGGTGTAATCATCAAAGTAGCCCTCAGCTATTCTTTTCGGGAAGATTTCACAGGGAGTTAGTATGAATTTAGTATACCAGTGTGTGGTAATTACATGACGGACAGGATTGCGCTATGGACGTAACTTCTTTGGGTGAAAATTGAATCGGTTAGTTGTGGTTAATTTCCTCTTGCATGTGTTTCAACGTTCTTTGTGTGTTATTTTATGAATGCAGTGTTGTATGCAGTCTCCCAATCTTGGCTCCATATTTGATGTGTTCCGTAAGATTACAAACTCACATTTTCATAATCCTAAATAAGGCACCAGTTTAGTTATGAATCAAGTTTAATATGCTGAAATTTCAATGATCAATGTTAAAATAAATTTCCAAATATAAACTGATTTATTTCTTTTTATTTAAATTCTCACATATATATATATATATATATATATATATATATATATATATAGAGGGAAACATTCCACGTAGGTGTCTGTATATGTGTGGATGGATATGTGTGTGTGTGCGCGCGATTGTATACCCGTCCTTTTTTTCCCCCCTAAGGTAAGTCTTTCCGCTCCCGGGATTGGAATGACTCCTTACCCTCTCCCTTAAAACCCGCATCCTTTCGTCTTTCCCTGTCCTTCCCTCTTTCCTGATGAGGCAACAGTTTGTTGCGAAAGCTTGAATTTTGTGTGTATGTTTGTGTTTGTTTGTGTGTCTGTCGACCTGCCAGCACTTTCATTTGGTAAGTCAGATCACCTTTGTTATATAGAGGGAAACATTCCACGTGGGAAAAATATATCTAAAACAAAGATAATGTGACTTACCGAACGAAAGCGCTGGCAGGTCGATAGACACACAAACAAACACAAACACACACAAAAAATTCAAGCTTTCGCAACAAACTGTTGCCTCATCAGGAAAGAGGGAAGGAGAGGGAAAGACGAAAGGATGTGGGTTTTAAGGGAGAGGGTAAGGAGTCATTCCAATCCCGGGAGCGGAAAGACTTACCTTAGGGGGAAAAAAGGACGGGTATACACTCGCACGCACGCACACATCCATCCGCACATACACAGACACAAGCAGACATATTTAAAGACAAAGAGTTTGGGCAGAGATGTCAGTCGAGGCGGAAGTGAAGAGGCAAAGATGATGTTGAATGACAGGTGAGGTATGAGTGGCGGCAACTTGAAATTAGCGGAGATTGAGGCCTGGTGGGTAACGGGAAGAGAGGATATATTGAAGAGCAAGTTCCCATCTCCGGAGTTCGGATAGGTTGCTGTTGGTGGGAAGTATCCAGATAACCCGGACGGTGTAACACTGTGCCAAGATGTGCTGGCCGTGCACCAAGGCATGTTTAGCCACAGGGTGATCCTCATTACCAACAAACACTGTCTGCCTGTGTCCATTCATGCGAATGGACAGTTTGTTGCTGGTCATTCCCACATAGAATGCATCACAGTGTAGGCAGGTCAGTTGGTAAATCACGTGGGTGCTTTCACATGTGGCTCTGCCTTTGATCGTGTACACCTTCCGGGTTACAGGACTGGAGTAGGTGGTGGTGGGAGTGTGCATGGGACAGGTTTTACACCGGGGGCGGTTACAAGGATAGGAGCCAGAGGGTAGGGAAGGTGGTATGGGGATTTCATAAGGATGAACTAAGAGGTTACGAAGGTTAGGTGGACGGCGGAAAGTCACTCTTGGTGGAGTGGGGAGGATTTCATGAAGGATGGATCTCATTTCAGGGCAGGATTTGAGGAAGTCGTATCCCTGCTGGAGAGCCACATTCAGAGTCTGGTCCAGTCCCGGAAAGTATCCTGTCACAAGTGAGGCACCTTTGTGGTTCTTCTGTGGGGGATTCTGGGTTCGAGGGGACGTCCACATCAAACCCACCAACAAGCAACAGTACCTGGATTATGACAGCTGCCACCCATTCCACATCAAACGGTCCCTTCCCTACAGCCTAGGTATTCGTGGCAAACGAATCTGCTCCAGTCCGGAATCCCTGAACCATTACACCAACAACCTGACAACAGCTTTCGCATCTCGCAACTACCCTCCCGACCTGGTACAGAAGCAAATAACCAGAGCCACTTCATCATCCCCTCGAACCAGCGATTCGCATGAGGTCGGCAGCGCGTCACTGCAACTCCACTCGGGAGTTTCGACATGCCTTTCTGTCCGCCTATTGGTCGGAAGTGGCACAAGATAGGGTCAAGCATGGCATAATTATGCTGCCAAATTTGAACCAGTCTGGTTTCGGCAGCCCAGCACGCCTATTCGACCACATGCTGCAGGCAAATCAATTTCTATACGACCCATACGGGCCTGTGGAACTAATTAGGATATGCATCACCAAATTGCCGATGCACTTGCGCCACGTCATCCTTGCGGGATGATGCAAAGAGGACGTGGAAACGTGTAAGACACTTCTCCAAGAGTTGGAATATAATACAGCAGAATGCCCGCCTAATCAGGCACAAAGTTATTACGGGGCACAGCAGTGCGGTCGCAGTCGTGGCCGTAGTACTAATCAATGGCGTGACTGGTCGTCGCGACGCGAACAGAACAATAATCTGGACCGGCCGTATAGAAACTGGGGGAACAGTCGCGAGCACAGGTGGAACAACGGAAATGATCGAGGACATGGACGAGATCGTGAACGCAACAGGTACGGCAACCAGAATCGATACTACGATGAACACGGTGGGAATAGGATTGTAGGCGGAGCACCTCATGATGTTGAAATTCGGCCGGCTAACCCAAGACACAACCCAGCAAATGGAAATGAACAAAACCGGCAATGACAAACGATCAGCGCAGAAGGCGCCCAATCGGAACAAATGAGTGACTTGGCAAATGACGACATAGGATGTATAGAGAGGAGAATGAATTGATTGGTTTACATTTGTGATAAATGCATTTTGAATAATATGTTGGTAAAAATAATGGTAAACATGTTTCTATGTGATTGATTGAAGTGATGTTTTTAATTTTTTTTCTTTCCTTCTGCAATTAGGATTTAGGTTGGTTCAAATGTGAAGATAAAAGGTTTCTTTGTGAGCGAGTGAAATGCTGTTTATGGTTTTTTTGTGTAAATTGAAAAGAGTCGCTCCTGAGGGAAGCAAGATCAGTGTTGAATTAATGCAAAACTCAGGGGAATATCCGATCTGTGGGTATTACGGGTCTGGCAAACCCAGGTCCCCAGCTGTCAGTAGCCTTGTTTCCGATTTTCTGCTTTCAGTGCTACTATCTATCTATTACTATTCTATATCTGTCAGTATAAATGAGGATCTCTTACTATAGTATGCGTGCTGTATGAATATTTTAAGATAGGAGAACTCTGAGAAAGGAATGAGTAAGTTTGGAATCTTGAAAACAGGATGCGATAATACGATTGTTTAACCAATGGCTTCCGAATATACGCTAATATGTTAATATTGATAATATATATATTTTTTGTTCTTTATAGCTGAGTACATAAAGTGCTGTCTGTGGATTTCGTAAGTAGATTGATTCCTTTCAAGGTGAAAGAAGAGTTGTGGTTTGTGTAATTTACGTGGCCCTGAAATATTATTGTGGTAGTCAAATACGAGCAGTTTTTCAGCAAATGGAGAATGGAACAGAAATATGGATCCTTTTTGTAGTCTTGATTGATGTTGAGCCAGAGCCTGAAAAATTATTCTGCATTAATACTTGTCCTAGAAAAGCGACGTTTATGTGTTTTGCTCATGCTGTGAGCCTTACAGCTTACTGTTTTCGCTGGTGCGGGATGCACTGCAGCCTATATGATTTATACTGAGGAAATTTCCCACTTGAAGGTAGAGGAAGATTAAATAATTTTGATTATGGGACCGAAGGAAAGCTTGGTTTAATGTAATAAGGATGAAGCAAAACATTTGTCATTTAAACTACAGGAGGATTCGGATCTTTTGTGTCTGTTGTAAGTTCAATATGTTAAGATGAAACTGTTTTACAGAATAGAGGTGACCACAATTTTGCCATTCATGAGAAATGAATCCAGAATGACCACCACAGGCGAAATAACTGATTTGGAAGCGAAAGGTAACTTAAAGAAGGAACGAAATGGGTAAGAAAAAGTAGTATAACCTGTATAATGAAAATATTTTTACCCTTCTCAGAGTCATCTGTGTGATTAATTCTTGTGATAACGTAATTTTGGATGAAATTTTCTTACTGTTTGATGTGTGAATATATGAGTATGCTAAATGTATAATTGCGAGTCTCTTATCAGGTGTGTCAACTGGTATAAATGTTTTGGCGTGTAAATAACCATTGTTCTTTTTACTGTGTATGTTTAAGGAAAGTTTCTCCATATTTATCATGTGACAAGACATATGCCGCATGCGTCAAGAAGAGGACGAATTAGAACAATGTTGTAGTGGTACAAACACTGTGTTGATGTAGCATTGAAGTAGCTTGTTGGATTAACTAGTAGTGGATTGAAGTAGAATTTTGAGTAATACATGTTTGTGGGTAGTTAGTTTGTAGTATAGACAACAGGTGTGTGTGTGTGTGTGTGTGTGTGTGTGTGTGTGTGTGTGTAAATAACATGTGAACCCTATGCTGTCCTGACCTATACTTCCACAAGGCACAATCCCATTCCTTTTTAGTGAATTAATAAGTAGCATTTGATTTCTTAAAACGCAAGTGAACCACATTACTGATGTGGATTTAGATATTATATTGTCAGTTCATTTAATTTTTATTTTTATACTGTCAAGTCATTTCACTTTTATTTTTTATATTGTCAAGTAATTTAACTTTTATTTTTATATTGTCGATTCATCTAACTTTTTTATTTTAAAAAAAATTAAGTCTCACTTTTGTTCTTAAAAATTGTGGAAGACAATACTAACTGGTATTATGTATGACATTTTGTAATCACATAACTATGATGAACAATTTCTGTGAATGCAGTTGAGAACGTGAAAGCGAACTGGCTAAACTCTTACGAGACAGCGGGGTCAGCGAGGAGGAGGGCTAGTTGTAAACTGGCGGGTTTCCCCAACAGGACACACTGTCAACCGGGCCACTTCGGAAACGCGGTCAACAACAAAAGAAGGGCACGCGGCAAACACTTTCCCTTGCATCCGGAGCTAATGGCCGGCCGCACCAGTGTGACCCTTCGTGGAGGCGATGACCTGAGATGGCCGAGCGGTCCACTGCGCGGAAATCCATCTGCTGGCAAAGCACCACACGCACGTGACCGTGACGAGACGGCCACGGTGAAACAACAGAAGACAGGGGATAAAGGGGCGTGGGGCCTTTTGACAGGTACTGTCCAGAGAAATTTGGAGACGTCAACGACGACTATCAACATTTCTTGGTGGAAGCCCATTGTCAAGTGACAGTAAATCATGGTTCGGTGTTCTCTGGTCGCTAAGGGTGGCACAAAGAAGAGCCACTATGTGTCATCCTTGCCCAGGAATATCAACCTGGTGTGTCAAACGAGGATACCGCACGAATTTGACAACACAAACATGGAACCAAATTGAGATGTACGTGACACGGGCCACCAAGAGAAACTTCATGAGAGGGCAGAGACGGCGGGATTGCACGCAACAGATGGACAAAAATCCCTACTGACAGCTGCGCGACGAACCCCCCCCCCCTCCCCGCCTCCTATATTGTGCCTCGGAACAGTGGAAATACTGAGTGTGCCAGTGAACAGTTATTATACGGTTCTTAGTCCAATGCATATACGTGTGTTCTTTCAGAGAAACTTTGATCGTGTATTTTGCAGGGGTTCGATGTATTGGTGTTTTTTTTATTAGACTGACTCTTGTATTTTGCAGGTGTTTTATTTATTGGTGTTTTTTTTAGACGTTGACTACTGTACTTTCAGAGCTGTTTTATTTCTCAATGTTTGTTTTTGTGTGTTGTATTAGATTTGTGATATTTTGTTTCATAAATTCATTCCTGTGGCATTGCTTCGTTTATCAGTCAGATAGCTATTCATTCTCATTGGACTGTGATCAATTAGCCTTTGCATGGGGCATATTTATAGTGAAAACCCCATAAGGGTAACAATCACATAATTATTGTAGTTTCAGTATAATGACACAGTGCTCATTGTTTGCTAACTAACTGAAATATAGTAGAGTGATTAAATTAGTGCCACACAGTTATTTTAATTCTACAAATTATTAGTTTTATAAGACATAGAATTTTTTTGCGATAACCACTTTGTAAAATACGTTTTTTCTCTTATCTTTTTTTTGCTTTTGCGGATTGTGCATTGTAATGTTCTACTTTTTAATACTGATGTTATTTTCATGTTCTTTTTTAATTGCTGTGGTACCTTTGCTATTTTCATAAATTTTCCTGTGATCAGTTGGCTCTTGCAATGAGCAAATACTGGTGAACTCCATAAGGGTAACAACCAGAAATTGTTTTCATGTTAATGACACAGGAACCATTGTTTTTACTTGCTGACCGAATTAGGTCTACACTATCTTTTACATAGGTGTCACAGATTGTTTTTTTTTTTTTTTTTTCCTCTCTCTCTCTTTGAAATTGGTAGATTCTAAAGATGTGTTGAAATTATTGTGTCTTAGCAAACAGCTGGTGATCTTTTGCCTTTTCTTTACATTTTAGTTTAAGTTGGGTGTGAGAAGCCTGCTTGGGAATGTCCTAGCATGGCCAGAAAATTCCCTGCACAGTCTTTTCCCGGAGCGTTGGGGTTATGAAAGGTCTCTGTTGGATTCCTTTCATGTTAATTTCTTAAATATGTTGTCATTTACGGCATAAATTCCTCTTCTAAATTTACTGTGGTGTTTCTGACTATCTGGGAGGAGACTGAGCAGTGAAACGTGTTACTTTTACACATAAACAAGAACGATCTGTCACACTACTACACTTTAAAACACAGTTTATATGTAATTCATGTCACACAGTCTCATAAGAAACCTACATCCGCTTTCTTTTATATACTGCATATGATAAGATACTGTCATCCCCCTTCCCTTCTGTGTGAGAGGATGAATGAGCAAATGTATTTCTAGTTGCATGCTTGAGGGTAGCAGACAAGCCTGTCTGCTAGAGAACAGGACCAACGTCGGAACAGGTAGCTACGCTTTCTAAAAGCAGAGAGGTTTCTATTCTTAGTATGGTCCTGTCCGTCCCTTGTCATGTTGGTATAGGAAGCTGAATCTCTGGTCACTTCCGTTTTGTATCGGGAAGCAACCTTGGTAGGGGACCCATGGCAGTCTGTCCGCGGCGAGCGTCTCAAGTGGTAAGATCTCCGGCTAAGGGCGTGTCTGCTAAGTCCGTAGGACAATGGATTTCTTAAGTTCAGCCTAACTGAAAATTTAATCACCTTTATTTCAGGTTTACCTCTAAAATATCTAATGTTATCTTAAATTGCAACGCAGTGTAATTCGAGTGTGAAGTTCAGAATATATTCCGGTAGTTGCTTTGTCACTACTTTGTGAGTAAAGTGGAACCACGTGTTGATCAGTAACTCTAACATCATCAATCTTAAATGCGAATGTGCATGAGATTATAACGTCTCATCTTGACAATGTTTTTCAATATAGCAACTTTTCTTTATGTTCAACCCACGTGGGGTGTACTTTGTGAGACCAGTACCACGTGCTTATACAATGGTTTGACCCATCAGGTTAATAGTAAGACGATAGTAACCAGTTCGAGGTTTTTCTTTTGTAAATTGCTTTTCGATCTAATGTATTTTAATTTTCAAAATTATTGTGGAGTTACACTCTCTGTGTAAACCAAGTTGACCACGTGAAGCATGTGGTGTAATCATCAAAGTAGCCCTCAGCTATTCTTTTCGGGAAGATTTCACAGGGAGTTAGTATGAATTTAGTATACCAGTGTGTGGTAATTACATGACGGACAGGATTGCGCTACGGACGTAACTTCTTTGGGTGAAAATTGAATCAGTTGGTTGTGGTTAATTTCCTCTTGCATATGTTTCAACGTTCTTCGTGTGTTATTTTATGAATGCAGTGTTGTATGCTGTCTCCCAATCTTGGCTCCATATTTGATGTGTTCCGTAAGATTACAAACTCACATTTTCACAATCCTAAATAAGGCACCAGTTTAGTTATGAATCAAGTTTAATATGCTGAAATTTCAATGATCAATGTTAAAATAAATTTCCAAATATAAACTGATTTATTTCTTTTTATTTAAATTCTCTTTGGTAAGTCTTTCCGCTCCCGGGATTGGAATGACTCCTTACCCTCTCCCTTAAAACCCACATCCTTTCGTCTTTCCCTCTCCTTCCCTCTTTCCTGATGAGGCAACAGTTTGTTGCGAAAGCTTGAATTTTGTGTGTATGTTTGTGTGTCCCTCTATATATGTCTGCTTGTGTCTGTATATTTGTGGATGGATATGTGTGTGTGTGCGCGAGTGTATACCCGTCCTTTTTCCCCCTAAGGTAAGTCTTTCCGCTCCTGGGATTGGAATGACTCCTTACCCTCTCCCTTAAAACCCACATCCTTTCGTCTTTCCCTCTCCTTCCCTCTTTCCTGATGAGGCAACAGTCTGTTGCGAAAGCTTGAATTCTGTGTGTATGTTTGTGTGTCTGTCGACTGCCAGCGCTTTCGTTTGGTGAGTCACATCATCTTTGTTTTTAGATATATTTTTCCTACGTGGAATATATATATATATATATAGATATATATATATATAGAGAGAGAGAGAGAGAGAGAGAGAGAGAGAGAGAGAGAGAGAGAGAGAAACATTCCACGTAGGAAAAATATATCTAAAAACAAAGATGATGTGACTTACCAAATGAAAGTGCTGGCAGGTCGACAGACACACAAACAAACACAAACATACACATAGAATTCAAGCTTTCGCAACAAACTGTTGCCTCATCAGGAAAGAGGGAAGGAGAGGGAAAGACGAAAGGATGTGGGTTTTAAGGGAGAGGGTAAGGAGTCATTCCAATCCCGGGAGCGGAAAGACTTACCTTAGGGGGAAAAAAGGACGGGTATACACTCGCACGCACGCACACATCCATCCGCACATACACAGACACAAGCAGACATATTTAAAGACAAAGAGTTTGGGCAGAGATGTCAGACGAGGCAGAAGTGAAGAGGCAAAGATGTTGAATGACAGGTGAGGTATGAGTGGCGGCAACTTGAAATTAGCGGAGATTGAGGCCTGGTGGATAACGGGAAGAGAGGATATATTGAAGAGCAAGTTCCCATCTCCGGAGTTCGGATAGGTTGGTGTTAGTGGGAAGTATCCAGATAACCCGGACGGTGTAACACTGTGCCAAGATGTGCTGGCCGTGCACCAAGGCATGTTTAGCCACAGGGTGATCCTCATTACCAACAAACACTGTCTGCCTGTGCCCATTCATGCGAATGGACAGTTTGTTGCTGGTCATTCCCACATAGAATGCATCACAGTGTAGGCAGGTCAGTTGGTAGATCACGTGGGTGCTTTCACATGTGGCTCTGCCTTTGATCGTGTACACCTTCCGGGTTACAAGACTGGAGTAGCCGGTGGTGGGAGGGTGCATGGGACAGGTTTTACACCGGGGGCAGTTACAAGGGTAGGAGCCAGAGGGTAGGGAAGGTGGTTTGGTGATTTCATAGGGATGAACTAAGATGTTACGAAGGTTAGGTGGACGGCGGAAAGACACTCTTGGTGGAGTGGGGAGGATTTCATGAAGGTTGGATCTCATTTCAGGGCAGGATTTGAGGAAGTCGTATCCCTGCTGGAGAGCCACATTCAGAGTCTGATCCAGTCCCGGAAAGTATCCTGTCACAAGTGGGGCACTTTTGTGGTTCTTCTGTGGGAGGTTCTGGGTTTGAGAGGATGCTTGTTGGTGGGTTTGATGTGGACGGACGTGTGAAGCTGGCCATTGGACAGGTGGAGGTCAACATCAAGGAAAGTGGCATGGGATTTGGAGTAGGACCAGGCGAATCTGATGGAACCAAAGGAGTTGAGGTTGGAGAGGAAATTCTGGAGTTCTTCTTCACTGTGAGTCCAGATCATGAAGATGTCATCAATAAATCTGTACCAAACTTTGGGTTGGCAGGCCTGGGTAACCAAGAAGGCTTCCTCTAAGCGACCCATGAATAGGTTGGCGTACGAAGGGGCCATCCTGGTACCCATGGCTGTTCCCTTGAATTGTTGGTATGTCTGGTCTTGAAAAGTGAAGAAGTTGTGGGTCAGGATGAAGCTGGCTAAGGTAATGAGGAAAGTGGTTTTAGGTAGGGTGGCAGGTGATCGGCGTGAAAGGAAGTGCTCCATCGCAGCGAGGCCCTGGACGTGCGGGATATTTGTGTATAAGGAAGTGGCATCAAGGATGGTTTCTGGGGGTAACGGATTGGGTAAGGATTCCAGGCGTTCGAGAAAGTGGTTGGTGTCTTTGATGAAGGATGGGAGACTGCATGTAATGGGTTGAAGGTGTTGATCTACGTAGTCAGAGATACGTTCTGTGGGGGCTTGGTAACCAGCTACAATGGGGCGGCCGGGATGATTGGGTTTGTGAATTTTAGGAAGAAGGTAGGGGTGCGGGGTGTCGGTGGGGTCAGGAGGTTGATGAAGTCAGGTGAAAGGTTTTGTAGGGGGCCTAAGGTTCTGAGGATTCCTTGAAGCTCCGCCTGGACATCAGGAATGGGATTACCTTGGCAAACTTTGTATGTGGTGTTGTCTGAAAGCTGACGCAGTCCCTCAGCCACATACTCCCGACGATCAAGTACCACGGTCGTGGAACCCTTGTCCGCCGGAAGAATGACGATGGACCGGTCAGCCTTCAGATCACGGATAGCCTGGGCTTCAGCAGTGGTGATGTTGGGAGTAGGATTAAGGCTTTTTAAGAAGGATTGAGAGGCAAGGCTGGAAGTCAGAAATTCCTGGAAGGTTTGGAGAGGGTGATTTTGAGGAAGAGGAGGTGGGTCCCGCTGTGACGGAGGAACTGGAGTGGTCCCAACACTGATCCCTGAGCCCCCCCCCCCCCTACTTGACTGTACCCCACTTAAGACCCCACAATCACAGCCATTCTCAACACTGTGAATAGTGACTGTTATAACTTCAAGTTGAACAAATATATTTCAAGGACGACACAATACATGAATGTCACAGATCAAGTAAACAGAGTAAGACGTGTGCACACTTCAACAGTCAAATCATAACCGAGTCCGAGTCTAGTGGCCGCTGGCTGGCTGGCCGGCCGTTTAGGTGGCGCTGCTGCTGCTGCATGGCTGGCAGACAGCACCGCATGTAGAGGACGCGCGTAACTGCGCGGCGGCATTTTGAAAGATTGGCGAGTCACAACACTTTTCCCCCCTTTGAAGTTTTTGTACAGGTCTTGATGGAGGTGGCGTGTAGATTGCTAACGTCCATAGGTGTTATTTGACTGGCTGTAAAATCTCGAGGAGGAGGCTTCCCATACGGACAGAAGTGTCCCCGATGATAACGGGTTGAGATGACAGGAGACGTGGGGGTCGAATCTGCTGATGCCCTGTGCACCAATCTGCCTGTTGTGGCAAGTCCGGTTGTCATAACAGGAGACATGGGTGATGTGTCTGCGTCCGTAGGAGAAGGAGGCGAGTAGAGTTGCTTCGACAGATGATGATCATCTGGTTCCTGCATGAGCACGTCCCCTGGTGGCATCAGTTCTTGTGCTGGCACCGATATGATAGTGAGAGGACTGCGTTGTGAGTAATGACAGATTCCAGTATCCCAAGCATCAGGTAGAGCCGAAGGTGGTGTAGCGGCATCCGGAACAAGCATTGCCGGCACACGAGGCCGAAGCTGGTCTGAATGACACACTGCAACACCCATGTCCGTCTGGATTTCATACAGGTGTCGGCCATGGTGTCGTAAGATGAGGCCAGGACTCCATTTTGGCCGCCTGCCATATCCCCGTACCCATACAAGGTCGTCGGCTGTGAACCGGCCAAGCGAAGGCACCCACGGCCGTGAGGTGGAAGGCTGCAGAAGATGAAGTAGCGTGCGGGGCTGTCGGTCATGTAAGAGCTCAGCCGGGCTGTAGTCACCCACGGGGGTGAAATGGTAAGAAGCCAGAAATTGGAGAAGCGCATCATCAGCAACAGAGGAAGTCAGGAGTTTCCTAATCTGAGCATTAAATGCGCGGACCAGTCGTTCAGCCTCACTGTTTGACTGTGGATGGAACGGATGGGCTGTGACCTGCACGACGCCATGACGGGCACAAAAATCTGCAAAATCGGAAGAGGCAAATTGCGGACCATTATCAGTAACAAGAGTAGAGGGAAGGTCTTCCACAGAGAAAGTGCGAGCTAGAGCATTGGTGGTTGCCACGGTGGTAGGCAACGTGCAACAGACAATGAAAGGGAAGTTAGAGTAGGTATCAATAACGAGAAGCTAATAAGTACCTAAATAAGGTCCCACGAAGTCAGCACGAATACGCTCCCAGGGCTTTTCAGGCGAAGGCCACGGTGACAAAGATGACTTCGGGGCGGCGGCCTGTGACGCACAAGAGCCGCAGGCAGCGAACATGTGTGCGCTTTCAGAGTCAACGCCGGGCCAGTACACGTGACCGCGCGCCAGAGATTTTGTGCGAGAGACACCCCAGTGCCCTTGGTGAAGGAGGCGCAAGACCGAAGCATTCAAAGACGCAGTTACCGTAACACGTGGCGAAGCATTTTCGGTGGAAAGGAGGATACCATAGCTAGCCATGACGCGGTAACGCAAAGCGTGGTAGTTCCAAAACGGATCAGAAGTCTTAGTGGACGGACGATCTGGCCAACCCTTCTGAATACAGCGTAAAACCTGGGAGAGGGTAGGGTCAGGACCCATAGCAGCCGCCAGCCGGTCCCCGGTGATGGGGAACCTGTCCACAACCCGTTGCTCGGCAACATCCAGGTGGAAACACAAAAGTTCGTCCCTATCGAATGCCAGATCAGGACCCATGGGAAGGTGAGACAGTGCATCAGCATTTGCATGTTGAGCTGTCGGCCGGAAATGAATCTCATAATTGAAACGAGACAAGTAAAGAGCCCAACGCTGGAGGCGGTGTGCAGCCTTGTCGGGAAGTGATGTTGACGGATGAAACAAGGAAACAAGTGGTTTGTGATCCATAATACGATGAAATTTGGATCCGTAGAGAAAAACACCAAACTTATAAAGAGCATAAATAATGGCCAAAGCTTCTTTTTCAATTTGAGAATACTTTTGTTGGGCATCCGTGAGCGTTTTGGAGGCATAAGCAATGGGTTGTTCCGAACCGTCAGAAAAACTGTGCGCAAGGACTGCACCGACCCCGTGAGAGGCGTCCGTGGCAAGAACAAGATGTTGGCCAGGTCGATAAGAAGCCAGGCATGGGGCCTGTTTCAGCTTAGTCTTCAATTTCTGGAAAGCCGCATCACAGGACGCGGACCAGTGAAAAGGCCAGTTTTTACGCAACAGGCGATGTAACAGCTGAGCCACCGAAGCAGCAGACAGTAAGAGCTTGTGATAGTATGCTATTTTCCCCAAGAAGGCCTGCAGTTCCTTAACAGATGTAGGGTGAGGAAGGGCATCAATCGCAGCGACAGTTTGCTGAAGCGGACGAATACCATCCCAAGAGAGTTGAAACCCCAAGTACGTGATAGATACCTGAAAAAAAATTTTGATTTCTGAAGATTACACTTAAGACCGGCAGTCTGTAACACATGAAAAAGTGTGTGGAGATTTTGAAGATGTTCGTCAGTGGTGGAGCCAGTGACAACAATGTCGTCCTGGTAATTTATACACCCAAGGACAGTGAGCAATAATTGTTCCAAGAATCGCTGAAAGAGACAGGGGCGCTGGCAACCCCGAATGGCAATCGTTGGTATTGATAGAGGCCAGAAGGTGTGTTAAGGACCAGAAACTGCCGGGAAGCAGTGTCGAGAGGAAGTTGATGATAAGCTTCTGACAGGTCAAGTCGAGAAAAATACTGGCCTCCAGCAAGTTTAGTGAACAATTCTTCAGGTCGAGGCATAGGGTAAGTGTCGATAAGGCATTGAGCATTTACAGTGGCTTTGAAATTGCCACAGAGACGAATATCACCAATTGGCTTAGCAACGACAACGACAGGAGAGGACCACTCACTGGAAGTGACAGGAAGCAAGACCCCTGAAGCAGTGCGACGATCCAGCTCCCATTTGACCTGATCACAAAGGGCCACAGAAATGGGCCGAGTCCGAAAAAACTTAGGCCAAGCAGTAGGTTTGAGCGTGATATGAGCTTGAAAGTTGTTTGCACGGCCTAACCCAGGAGAAAAAAGGGATGAAAATGTCGTCGACAAGGAATCCAATTGAGCATAAGGAATAGCATCAGAGGCGAAATGGACAGAGTCATCTATGGAGAACCCAAAAACACAAAAGGCATCAAAACCAAAAAAATTCTCCGCGTTACTATGGTCGACCACAAATATGGGAACAGTGCGAACAACAGATTTGTAAGATACCTCCACATCAAATTGTCCCAAGAGAGAAATCTTCTGTTTATTGTAAGTCCATAATTGCTTAGTGACAGGTGACAGGATTGGAGAACCCAACTGAAGATACATCTGAGAATTGATGATAGTGGCAGCAGAACCAGTATCCACCTGCATGCGAACATCTCAACCAAGTATTTGGACAGTGAGGAATAACTTACCTGAAAGGGAAGAAGTACAATTGACAGACAACACAGAATCAGAATCACCGTCATGTTCATGAACATCATGTATGTGGTCAGATTTGCAAAGGGATAACACATGACCCTTTTTCTTTGCAGTTGTGGTGCTGTGTCGCTGCTGCTGCATGGCTGGCAGACAGCGCCGCATGTAGAGGACGCGCATAACAGCACGGCAGGACTTTGAAAGATCGGCAAGTCACAACAATGACCTTTTGCTATTTAAAGTAAGAGGTGAATCAATTGTGAGCTACTCCCCGTATTCCGTAATGGTCCAACTTCTGGAGCAATATTTTGTGATCAACACAATCAAATGCCTTAGTTAAATCAAAAAATATGCGAAACCTTTTGTTTAACCCATCCAGTACCTCACAGAGAAAAGAGAATATAGCATTTTCGGTTGTTAAATGACTTCTAAAGCCGAACTGTACATTTGATAGCAAATCGTGTGATATAAAATGATGAATTATCCTTACATACATAGCCTTTTCAATAACTTTTGCAAACACTGATGGCATAGAAATAGGTCTAAAGTTATTTACATTATCCCTTTCTCCCTTTTTAGAAAGCGGCTTTACTACTGAGTACTTTAATCATTCAGGAAACTGACCATTCATAAAGGAAAAAATTACGAATATGGCTAAATACAGTGCTAACATGTGCAGCACAGTACTTTAATATTCTGCTAGACACTCCATCATAACCATGAGAGTCCTTAGTCTTCAGTGATTTAATTACTGACTCAATCTCCCTCTTGTCTGTAACACAGAGGAGTATTTCAGACATCGATCTCAGAAAGGCATTTGCCAAGAAAGTCATATGATTTCCTGTAGAAACTAAATTTTTATTTAATTCACCAGCAATGCTCAGAAAATGATTGTTAAATGCTGTACATGTATCTGATTTATCAGTAACCGAAATATTTTTACTGTAAATTGACTTTATTCCGTCAACCTCGTGCTACTGACCAGACACTTCCTTCACAACTGACCATATGGTTTTAATTTTATCCTGTGAATTAGCTATTCTATTTGCATACCACATACTCTTTGCCTTCCTGATAACATTTTTAAGCACCTTACAATACTGTTTGTAATGGGCTACTGTAGCTTGATTGTGACTACTTCTAACATTTTGATATAATTCCCGCTTTGTTCCACACGATATCCTTATCCCACTAGTCAGCCACCCGGGCTGCCCATTACTGCTAGTACCCCGTTTAGAATGTTCTAATGGAAAACAACTCTCAAAGAGCATGAGAAATGTGTTAAGGAAAGCATTGTATTTATCATCTATGTTATCGGCACTATAAACATCCTGCCACTCTTGTTCCTTGACAAGGTTTAAAAAACTCTCTATTGCTGCTGGATTAACTTTCCTACATAGTTTGTAATTAAATATGACATTGGTTTGAGTACAAAAGCCTTTTAGTGTTAAAATTTGTGCATCATCGTCTGAAGGCCATTCATGCTTTAACTGACAGAATGCCCATCTAGTAATGAAGAATGAATAAAAATATTGTCTATGGCTGTGCTACTGTTCCCCTGCACCCTAGTTGGAAAAAATATAGTTTGCATCATATAATATGAATTTAGGAGGTCTACCTACATCCTTTTTCTTGTACCATCATATAAAAAATTTATATTCAATTCACCACATACAACTAGTTTCTGGTACTTCCTACAAAGTGAATCAAAAACCCTCTCTAGCTTGAGCAGAAATGCTCTGAAGTCAGAGTTAGGGGACCTATAAACAACAATAATTAGAAGTTTAATGTAATGTAAGAGAACCTTACCACTGAAGAATAACTTGGTCATCCCAGCCTCTGTCGTCTTGTTTAAGAATGCATTTGGTGAATTGTGGATAGTTAATTGTCGCCAAGAACCGCAGATCCTTCCAAGATGCATGTCGCTGAACCAATAATTGTAGAACAGCTGAGCGTCATAGAAACCTCCCATGCAGAGTCTGTGGGTGAAATTAGCCCTACCACTAGAAGACAAGATCTTCTAGCTCAACTATCACCAGATCTCACTAAGGAACAACAAAAGAAGCTACTTGCTATTCTTCAAGAGTTCTCTGAATGCTTAAATCCACAGGTGAATAGCAAATTAGACAAATCGATGGTGAAGTACTGGATTAGCACTGACTGGAGACTATCAACCAATAAGCCAGAGAGAATACCGTGTGTCAGAAACAGAATGTAGAATAATTCACGACGAGGTAGGGAAAATGTGAAGACTGACATCATTCAGCCTTCGCAGAGCCCATAGCCATCACCAGTGGTCCTATTCAGGAAGAAGGATGGCAGCTGGCACTTTTGTGTTGACTACAGGAAGCTTAATAAGATAACTAAAAAGGATGTTTCCCCTCTTCCACGAATTGACAATACACTAAATTGTCTGAAGGGGGGCTAACTTTTTCTCAACCATGGACACTTACTCGGGATACTGGCAAATCAAAGTAGATGAGGCTGATCATGAGAAAATTGCATTCATCACCCTCAAGAGCCTGTATGAGTTTAAGGTAATGCTGTTTAGTTTGTGTAATGCATCAGCAGCTTTTGAACGGATAACGGATAATCTTCTAAGGCACCTGAAGTGGACGATGTGTCTTTGTTATTTAGATGACATTATGGTGTTTTGAGAGACATTTGATGAACACATAAAAAGACTGAGGGCCATTCTTAACTGCCTCCAACAAGGCGGACTGAAACTTAAAACAAGAAAGTGTCTCTTGGGGGCAAAAGAAATCAAAGTACTTGGACACCTTGCGTCAAACGAAGGTGTGCAGCCAGACCCAGAAAATGTGCGATCTATAACGGAATTTCCTATTCTTAGAAGTATTAGAGATGTGAGAAGCTTCCTTGGATTATGTTCTTATTACTGTTGTTTTATCAAAGACTTTTGTATCAAAGCCAGGCCACTACAAGAGTTGTTAAAAGCTGATACTAAATTTATCTGGGGTGGTGCTCAACAAGATTCTTTTGATGTGCTGCGAAAAGCTCTGAAGACTGATGCTGTACTTGGTCTGTATGAGGAGCGAGCACCCACAGAACTACACACAGATGCCGGTGGGTATGGAATCGGTGCTGTTATGGTGCAGATTTCGTATGGAAAAGAGAAGGTTATAGCCTATGTTTCTAGGACACTTACAAAAGCCGAGAGAAATACTCAACTACAGAAAGAGAATGTCTTGCTGTGATCTGGGCCATGTACAAATTTCGACAGTATCTCTATGGAATTCCATTCACAGTTGTTACAGACCATCATTCACTTTGTTGGTTGACAGATCTTAAGGATCCAACAGGACGACTCGCCAGGTGGGCACTACATCTTCAAGAGTGTGATGTTATCATAGTGTACAAAAGTGGAAGAAAACACCAATATGCCGACTGTCTCTCAAGAAACCCTGTGCAAGACCATCAAGATTTTAATGAAGACAGTAACTGTCTCGCTGCACTCCAGAATCTCTCTGCTGAGCAGAAGGGCGCCAAGATATCTCTAATTATGCTTGCCTTAAATCGGTCACAAGATGTGACACGACAATTTAAGGTAGTTAATGGATTACTTTGCAATAAAAACTTTGATCCGTTTCGAAAGACATGACTACCAGTGATTCCTAAACACATTCACTTAGATGTTCTACAGAAATTCCATGACACATCCGAGGCCGGACATTTAGGATTTATTAACACATACAATACAATCCACAGGAGATTTTTCTGGCCAGGTTTATTTAGTAGTGTCCATCACTATGTGTCACACTGTCGAGAGTGCCAGAGGAGAAAAGCAGTTCCTCAGAAACCACCTGGCCAACTCATACCAATTCCACAATCCGAAATGCCTTTCCAGTGTGTTGGGATTGACCACCTCGGACGATTTCCAATGTCTGCTAGTGGCAATAGATGGATTATTGTTGCACTGATTATCTGACATGCTATGCCATTACAAAAGCTGTGAAAACAGCCGAAGCATTCGAGGTAGCCAAATTCATCGTAGAAGACACTGTATTAAAACATGGTGCCCCAAGGTCATTAATTACGGATCAAGGGAAAGTTTTTCAATTGAATTTTGTGACAGAGATAAACCATCAGTGCAACATTTCTCATCACATGACAACAGCCTACCATCCGCAAACTAACAGGCTTACTGAATGCCTTAATGAGACCTTAGCCGACATGCTATCAATGTTCGTCAATGTTGAGCAGATCAACAGGGATGAGGATGCTACCTTTCATGACGGTTGCCAACAAAACTGCCAAAGACACCGCAGGATTTACACCATTTTCCCTGGTGCATGAGCGTGAGGCGATGACGACGATGGACATTGTGTTTCTGTTACATCCTGATGATGTGGACGACGATTACATCGGCCAGGTGTTAACCGAGCTGAGGAAGCTCAGCAGTTAGCTCAACTCCGCACACTGCAGACTCAAGAAAACAATCGCTGAAGGTATGACACGAGCCACCGCCCTGTTGTCTACCAGCCTGGTGACCTCGTCTGGATCTTCACTCCTGTTCGGAAGGTTGGTCTCTCTGAGAAGCTCCTCAGGCACTACTTTTGACCTTATAAGGTTGAAAGACAGTTGTCCGACGTTACTTAAGAAGTTGAAGATTTTGACCCCGACACAAGACAAAGAAAGATCAGAGATACGGTCCATGTCCTTCGAATGAAGCCCCGTAAGGATCCTGCAACCCAGGGTAAATTCGAAGCTCCAGTGACAGGCAACAAGCAGAAAGATGACGAAGAGCGTAGCGGCAAAAGAACTTCTAAGAAGATCACCGCCAGGGTGAGAATCAATCATCAGGAGTTGGAGTATGCAAGACCGATGACTCGTTGCCGGACTAGGAGGACATAACACAAATAAGCTGTTATCTTAAGGAGGGAGCAATGTCACAGAAGAAGCCGAGTAGCACCGTGGTGTAGTGGGTATGATACTAACCTGTTGCATGAAGGGTCGCGAGTTCAAAACTCACCTGGATTGTACATTTTTAAGTTTTATATTCGGTTCTAGTACATTCTAGATGTATCCACAAATGGCAAGAATCATTGTACTGGAATGTTCTGTAGCTGTGTATATACTGCATGTGTTCTGGCTGGAGGCAATTTGCTCCACGCTCTTATATGGGCGGGCTGAATAAACCTTCATTACATGAAGTTAGTGTTCGTCATTCATCTAATTACACATTCTTCTGTGTGTCTCTGTGTCTCAGAGCTAACAATGTTTAGTCCCATGTATTTCAGACTAGTCTGAATCTCTTAATACACCAGATGATTTGACATTAGTCCTGTCCATTCCAGATTTCACATACAACTTCAGTTTAAGACAAAAGGAAATGTCCAGGTCATATCTTCATGGTTTCAAATTTACCAGATGCTATTGATGTCATTTTGAAGCACAAATGTCTTAGGTTTCAGCGAACAGTGGATTGCTTCCCAACAATTTCTTTCATTAAGCAGAAGTTATTTGCTAACAATATGCTCTGTACTTGCTCCTTCAGTCATCAGTTCCTTTCCGACTACTTCGTGTTCTTTCACGGAATGTTAAGACCTTCCTCGCCTAGCTGTCTCACACCCCCTTCCTCTCCACCTTGCTAGTGCTCATTTCTTAATAACTCCCAAGGCCTCTTTCATGCTGCACTCAGCTTTTACTCAGGATACAAACCGTAAGACTCCCCAGTTTGTCCCTCATCGCTTATCACCTTTGGCCAAAATTTTCTTTCCATGGAAAATGCTAATCTGTACTTACATTTGGAGTCCTCGACAAACAGGCTGGCTGAGTAAAGATTGAAGTAAGACGAGGGCATAGCCCTTCCTACAGGACCATGCCTGATAAGGCGCTGCAGTATTCTAACCATCTTTCAAATTGCACAGAGCTTTACTTTTACTCGTTCATGAAAGTTGTCAATGAATTATTACATTTTATACTCATTTAGTATTATTTTCTACTTTCCGTCCCTACTGATCTCAGAACTAATTTTCATATTGCAACAGTGCTTACTATTTTTACTTCATACATAGCTGAGTGTTTTTATTGATATGAGAATGGCCAGCTTCTAATCCCCCTGCCCTTTATTTTTATGGTCATTTCATTATTCCCAGAAAGGATCCTTCTGGATCACAAAAACCATGCCTTAATAATAACCTCGACTATTGCTAATTATCATTTTGACTTTATATTTACAGTACACCTTCCAGAACCAATGGGAGCAACAGCAACGAAAATATGAGGGAACACCAAACATCTTGTGAATGAATTAATGGCTGGATTGCTTTGTTAATTACATTACATGTAAAGTAGACAGAATAGAAAATGACACTTAACAAGAGCAAATATCTGTACTATTTTAAGCTCAGACATAATAAAGGATTTCACCTGCACAGATTTGTGTATCCCATATGCTAATATCAACTGATTAATAGTGTCAGCTAGGGAGTGAATGCTTTCTGAAAACATGCTGTGAGACCCTGTGTACATCCAAGCACAGAGTTTGAGAATAAAGTTGGTTCCATTTCTGTAAAAAAGAAAACAGTAATGAATATAGTATCATTATAATACAAAATAAATTCCTGTGTGGGGTACCATAATCTAGAATGTGTAGAAGTTTCACTCTAAAACAGAGTTACACAGGGTGCATACTGTGTCGTAATATTTGCTACCCATAGACAACAGATTTACAGAGTATTCAAAAATATCTACAGTGTGCAGATGTTAGGGCATTCACTACCCAACTCTTCCTTCTTTACACACCATGACTCATTTTGTGCACCAATCACCTTAGTACCTAACAAGATTGTTTACAACAAATGGCTAGCACCCAATATACATCACACGCAATTGTACTGCATGAGCACGTAAGTCCCTCTTGTCAAAGGCGGCCATTGAATTTTTGGAGACAATGATTTTCAATCATCAGAAGCGTATGACTGGCTTAGTCCATATGAATTCAGGCAGGCTAGGAAAAAATCTTACCTTCATAGTCACTGATTTTATTGAATTTAGCATATGTTAAAACGAAGGACTAAGTAAAGAAGTCCAAACGGAAGAAACCATTGTAATCATAAAGCAATTATCTTTCAAATAAGACAAACTCTACCAAAATATCTAGAACTGTTGCAGAGATACAGCATTTTAAATTTTTTTTACGGAATTCGCATCTTCAAAATGGTGTTCACAGTGTCATCTTTGAGGCCTGTATGTCAGTGCAGTAATTTTTTTAGAGAAAACAAAAAAATAAATTTCTTACTTACTCCTGAATTTTAACAAATGCCAAATTAAATCCGAGACTATGAAGGTGTCCAGGATTTTTGAGAATACTACTATTAGCAAAATTGACCTGCAGTTGTTGGGGTCTTTGTTGGGTACAACTAAATTTACCTTCAGTTTTGCTGAACCTGTTGATAAATCTAGCAATTCATTCACCAAGTAGCTTTATTCTTTGATTCAATATTCCACCACCACCACCACCACCACCACCACCACCACCACCATCAGACTTCTTCAACTTAAGTTTATGTATGGTTTTCCTCAGTCCATCTTCGGTGATTGGTTACAAGAGCATGGTATTGTACGAGGTTTTTCATAGTTCAGCAACCTTCTTTTTAGTCTATTTATTTATATTGCTATCACTGGGTATGTTTCCTATTTCTCTACCGTCTGTAACCACAGAGTTGTCTATTTTCATTAAACTGATCTCTTTCTCCGTTTGACAAATATTTTACATTCTTTCACTATTAATTACATTCTAAACTGCCTTGATCTGGGGGTTTTTAGTTCACTGTGGTGGTATTATGGGCTCTTGCTTTCATCTCACTTATTATTTTCCTGTACTACTTCTGTTATGTTTTATAGTTATCAGTACTGTCCATCCATCTCATTTCCTTCAGCTTCTTACACTGTTTCAATATTTCATTGGCACCCACTGTACTTGATCCTGAAGCTTCTCTTGTCTCTTTACTTTGTAGAATAGTACATTAAAATGATTTTTAACAGCTGTAATAAATGAATTATACTTTTCATTTACATTCTGTTCATGTACATTTTCCTTACTTACTACTGTTTTAAGGATGTTAAGATTTTGCTCACTGATTATCACAATTTTTTTGACTGTTCATTTTTATTCTAATACCATGTCATTGCCTGGGAAAAAAATCCAGAATCAGCTATTTATGTTGATCAGATATTTCTCTTTGAACTACATGTGACTCATAGCTATATCTACAAACATTACTAATGACATTGTCTGTAACTGTATAATTCTGAGACTTAACTCTTTTTGGTGCTGACACTGTTGCCTCCATACTATACTGTATTAACAATTATTCTAAATCTTTTATTGATTTTGATCCTTTTCCTTCAGTATTAAAATCTCCAACTATAACAATGTTTCTCTTCAAAATATCATACAACATAATGTAATACAATATAATACAGTTGGGTGGTTAAAAATGTGAAAGTGAAGAAGAATTACATGATCTGCTGAATGGAAAAAACAGTCCAACGAGAACTGAATATCAACAGAGTACACCGAAGAAAAACGAAAGTAATGAGAAGTAGCAGAAATGAGAACAGTGTGAAACTTAACATGAGGGTTGATGGTCATGAAGTAGATAAAGTTAAGGAATCCTATCTAGGCAGCAAAACAAGCAATGATGGATGGAACAAGGAGAACATCAAAAGTGGACTAGCACTGGCAAAAAGTGCATTCCTTCCCATGAGAAGTCTACTAATACCAAATACAAACCTTAACTTGAGGAAGAAATTCCTGAGAATGTACATTTGGAGCACAGCATTGTATGGTAGTGAAACATGGATTGTGGGAAAACCGGAACAGAGGAAAACTGAAGCATTTTAGATGTGGTGCTACAGACGAATGTTGAAAATTAGATGGGCTGATAAGGTGAGGAACGAGGAGGTTCTGTACAGAATCAGAGTGGAAAGGAGTATGTGGCAAACACAGACAAGGAGAATGGACAGGGTAGAGGGGCAGGAAGAGGGATGAAGGAAAAGGACTGGCGAGGTTCAGGAAATGGGAGAGTTACAGAAAAGTCACCCATAACCCTGGGTAAGGGGAAACTTACCAGGCGAAAGCAGAAGGAAAAATCAAAACCTCACCAGTCCTTTTCCTTCACCCCTCTTCCTTCCCCTTCAATCCTTCTGCCAGAAGAAGGAGCTACTGGTTCTGGAGGCTTGAACATTTCCTGACATTTTATATTTCTTTTTTCCTGCAGCTCTCTGGTGAGTACATTTTTTATTCACCCAACTATATTATTATTTTCAAAAACTTTCACATTCATATTCATTCACTGAATGATGGCAATCCCCCGCCCCTCCCCTTTCCCCTCCAAAAAGATAATAATCTTGCCGTCTGGTGACCTTTACACACAAAACACTCGTATGTCATGTCACTAATTTAGTAATTTCAAAGTCTTTTCTTTAGTAATAAGTAATCTCTCATCTTCATTATTTACAGTCTTTCGGAGTTTTTCTGTTTTAATATATACACATTTTACCACCTTTACATTTAGATCTACACAAGTAACTGTATGAGATGTAGTTCTTTGTCAGATTTTGTGGTAGAGGATACCTATAAACAAAATAAAAAAGCTGGTGATATGTGACCCATAATCAATGTGTAGCATCTTCCAGTAGGCATACTGTGCTCAAACTTTCTTAGGATACAATCAGTTGGCATATCTGAGATTTCTGGATATGGATAATGTTAAAAAATGAAGCAGCAAGTCCCTCTGGACAAAGAACACTACCTTTGCATTTCTTGGATTTATGATCGTTTCCAAGAACGCAAGCAACATGCCACCAACTTTGAGAACTAACACTATTGTCTAACACAGTTTTAATAAATCCAGCTTCAATGATGCAAAAATCTTCTGAGGATAAGAAATGATCTGCATACTTGGTTTACCATTCAAAGGGAGTGGCTTCATTGCAGCCTGAAAATTAGACACTAAAATGACAGAATGTTGTTTATACGAGTCCTGAGTGGTTTATGAATTACTGTATCAGGGGGAAAACATGATTTCATTCTGCATATATTTCTCTGCTGTGCACAATTCAAAATGGATTCCAGGAATGGTTACTTGATGACATTCATACAGTTGCTTAGATGTCATAATTCAATTTTCAAGTGAGATTTTTTTTATATATTTCATATAGTGGTGCACAGCAATAATAAAAAAAAGGACGTCTTTACTACGTTATAATAATTCTGTGCTGCTCAATGGCCTGTTAAGCAATCAGCTTTTACAAGAAATGATTGAAGGACAATATCTTGTATTCTGAGCAGTCGAAAGTGAAGATGCAATTCAAATACTTGAATTCAATGTTATCCTATTGGATTGGTGCATCAGTTCAATACTGTTTTTCCAAAAGTTTCTAAATATTTTGAGGAAAGGGCAATTTGTCAAAAATAGAAAAAAGAAAGGAAGAAAGACTTGCTAGGTCAAAAGCTATTTGTACTTACAGTATCTCTTAGTTTTATGGGTACCATAAATTATTAAAAATTCCTTAATCTGGAACATCAAGGTGTAAAAATGCACCTAATTTTGTTGACAATATTATGAAAAGGATAGTTGCTACTCACCATATAGTGGAGAATCTGGGACGCAGATAGGCACAACAAAAAGATTATCAGCAAGTAAGCTTTTGGCCAAACAGACCTTCACAGGAAAGAGATCAAACGAAAAAAAATCTAATTTTGTTGATTTCATATGGACTAACCCATGTTCCAGCTCATCCAGTAGCTATAGAAATGGGCAAGTGTTTGTATCTGCTGTGACTGCCTATATCCTTAGAAGCATAGAAGCTCAGTACATTTCCAGTTACACACGAGACTGTAGAGATATACATTCAAATAATTTCATGAGACCCATTCTCCAAAAATTTAAATTTATCCATGTTGTTTGGAATTGTATGAGACCTGCAACTGCATTACAAATTTATAAAATAATGTTTACAGTGGTCACATTTTGGCTGCATGCTGCCATCATCAGGTACATTACACTGATCTGAAGTATGAGGAGGATTGTATGCTGGATGTGCCTGTGAGGTTGTGTGCAAAAATGTGAACATGTATGGAAAGACACATTACTTTATTGTGCATTTTCGGTAGGCTGTGTGTTTTAGTAACTTCATTAATACTTTTTTTTTTTGCTGGAATTGAGGTACAAATACCACCTGAAGCAAAAAATCCTTATGATAAAATCCACCTCTATGGCCAAAATTATTCATTATAAATGTTATGTTTACTACATTGCTCTTGGAAAATTGTGACACAAGTGATATTAACAACACATTCGATACACTCAAACTGGACAGATATATAAAATTCATTGTAGAATATGAACACAATGGTGGCATTATCTGCCTAAGCTTTAACTTCAGTATGGATAACAATTTACAGAATTTCGAAGTTCACAGAAAAACAACAAACATCACCATACATAGCCGATCTTGGCACCCTACAACACAGAAACACGCCAAATACAGAGCACTAGTTAACGAAGTCAGCAATATAACAGATGGTTATCATTAATGTGCAGTTGTCCACAGAGGCCCAGTGTGGGCTGTAATTATCGCATGGCAGCAAAACTTGGTAGATACAATAACATGTTAATGCGGAATTGATTTACACTGGAAAAAAATTAGTTCCAATTTTGGCCACCATGTACAAATCTGGAGTTGTACATCACCTCGTCATCCTCTCCAGTGCTGATATTGAACAAATTGTGGAAGCAGTGGTTGATAATAATATCAAGAGTATGCCTCTCTCAATTGATGATCTTTTCTGCTCACATCCCATTCCTAATCCATTGCATATGGAAACATTTTTGTATCTTTCTTATATTTGCAGCACCAGATTTGCATCTGGTGGCAAAAATTAAAATTAATTTTTCTAGCATAAATCAGCTCTGCAATAGAGTCTCTATCGAGTTTTGCTCCCGTACAATAATTACAGCTCACAATGGGCCTCTGTGAGTAGCTGCACTTATTATAACTATCCAGTACCAACATATGAATATGCAAAGCATAATCAACTCAACATAATCAGGCAAATAGCTCTAGCAAATGGCTCTGACAGAAACACTTATCGATCTCACATAGAATAGCAAAAACAATAATAAACCAATTGCTACACACAAAATAAAAGACGAACCCACTGCTTGCAAACTACCAAAATTTTCAGATGCACAACATCAACAATGCTTTCGCAACAGGCAAACAGCAGCACACACTCGGACACAATGTAAGCACACACAACTAGACCTTTACAAAACAGTTAGTAATACATGTAAAGTCCTAGGCTACTGAGAGAGGCTTAAAATAATATAAAAAATACAAAAAAGAAAGATTATACGAAATCAGCAATAGGCACCCAGATAAAGGACTCTGCCCACTCACTCCATGATACTGTGAATGATCTTCATGTATTACATAAAATAGTCAGTGGGCGGCAAATGAACTTGTAGGAAAATTTAGGAATATCCATCCACGGCACTGTATATGGTAAAAGGTTGCTAAATTGTAAGATAGAAAATTGCAATGTATATTTGTTCAAAAATTTCTCTAACGTGGAGTGATTATTTATTAACATAAAGAAAAATTATCTTAACATTTGTGTTTAACCAAATACCAAAATGTCATACTATCCTATATGCTTGTATAAAAAATATTTTTTCTTCATTGTTTATATACCTTTAGCAACTGAAATAAGTTTATCATAGCAGTTAAGAGTCTTTTGAAGGCAAACAAAAGAAGGCAAACGTCTGAATGTGATATATTAACTAATAATAATCCTGACAATGATGACAGTGACGACTACCATGTTTATTACTGTGCTCTGTATGCCAGACAAATATCCAGCAAAAATCTACATTAACACATTAACAAAATTACACTGTAGAGCCAAAGAAACTGGCACATCTGCCTAATACCATGTGGGACCCCCGCGATCACGCAGAAGTGCCACAAGACAATGTGGCATGGACTTGACTTATGTCTGAAGTAGTGCTGGAGGGAATTGACACCATGAATCCTGCAGGGCTGTCCATAAATCTGTAAGTGTATGAAGGTGTGGAGATCTCTTCCGAACAGCACATTACAAGGCAGCCCACATATGACAATAATGTTCATGTCTGGAGAGTTTGGTGGCCAGCGGAAGTGTTTAAACACAGAAGAATGTTCCTGGAGCCACTATGTAGCAATTCTGGACATGTCACATTGTCCTGCTGGAATAGCTCAAGTCCATCGGAATTCACAATGGACAAGATTGTAAGCAGGTCATATGGGAAAATCCCCACTTCATCATTTCCTCGGAGATGCTGTGTCCCATCACTCGTGCACCAACAACAACACCATGTTCAGACTCGCTTAAATTTTGATAACCTGCCACTTTAGCAGCACGCCAGACACTTCTTTTATTATATAGGCACTGCCAACCGCAGTGCCATATTCTGCCTGTTTACATATCTCTGTATTTGAATACGCATGCCAATACCAATTTCTTTAGTCCTTCAGTGTATTTTAATATGCAACTCCCTCAACATACACACTAAAATAATGTATACTTCTGTACAAGGTTAAATTTTGATACATAACGCCATGGGAACATCTGGCATTAAGCATCATAATTGAGATTGATGTATGTGTAACTGCAATGCACCTGACAACTGCAGCACGCTATCAAAATGTGTTGTGCTAATAAATGTTAGTAAAAAGTAACTTAAGTGGTGAAAATTGTTCATAAATTCAACGAGAAGAATTTGTCACTCATCTGTTTGGTCCACACTGGGAAGGGCACACCAACAGTATGAGGGATAACTATCTTACTGAACACACACCACTATTCTCACATAAAACTTAATTTATACGACTTGTAGGAGCTTTAAAAATGCTCTGAAAACAACAGATTTTAATGCTAGCCAAACTAGATCACACAATTTATAAAAGTACCACTGTAACTTGATTGTACCGTGTCCTGTCAACATTTCTGGAATCTGACACCCAAACTAATGCTTTATGCAGAAAATATCATTTGATTCTGTTGTTTTCACAATTACACAGTTTACTCATAATTTTAATTCAATCTTTTGTAAATGTCACGCCGATTACTACAGTGGACAAGCATTTGACTCACATAATGATAGCAGTAATGACGACACGTCCCGATGATCCAAACAGCCCCGCTTCCTGAGCTTCTTGCCTGATCTGTGCTCCTTGTTCACGTCTGTAGTCACGGAGGCGTCTCTTCACATTGAAGATATCTGAATAAGGGTGTACATTGAAAATCTCAGAAGCACAATAACTAACTTTTTTTAACAACAAATACAACTTTATGTTTTTTTGTAACCAAAAGACCAAACGTTACATTTAACACAAACGGTAAGAGCATTTGGTGATTTGGGCAGCCTGGATGTGAAATTCTAGTACTGCTAATGAACTCCTCTAAAAATGAAAAAACTATTTCTAACTTACAGAACTGTTAAGTCCTTTGTCACGGGAAAAAGAGGGATAGATTTTGGTTGGCCAACAACTCAGATTCACAGCTGAAGTGGACTCACCTGTTATGAGGCCAAGGGGAGGCACAGATGGAGAGGGAGGCATCAGTGAAAGTAAGAGGGACATTGCTTACTATTGCATCAGCTGCATCTCTGAAATGAAAGGACAGATTGAGAAATCAAGACAGATGCACCACCCCACACCGTTTGACCTATGTCCGTAGTACTGGCCGAAACTCCGAGCAAACTAATGCAATACCTCTCAACTGACAGCACCTCTATGGAGGTCCGATTTGACACGGAGCCTGCTGTCCCTCACTAACGTGGAAACTTACTGGTGCATTGGCATCCCATAACTACAGCAATCAAAGCAGCAAGGGGTTACTTACAGCAAATGTATTATTTCAACGAAGGACCAAACTGTGCCAAAGATAGATCCAAAAACATAATTTGTAATCTAACCTACGTTGCAGCTGCAAACATACACTCCTGGAAATGGAAAAAAGAACACATTGACACCGGTGTGTCAGACCCACCATACTTGCTCCGGACACTGCGAGAGGGCTGTACAAGCAATGATCGCACGCACGGCACAGCGGACACACCAGGAACCGCGGTGTTGGCCGTCGAATGGCGCTAGCTGCGCAGCATTTGTGCACCGCCGCCGTCAGTGTCAGCCAGTTTGCCGTGGCATACGGAGCTCCATCGCGGTCTTTAACTCTGGTAGCATGCCGCGACAGCGTGGACGTGAACCGTATGTGCAGTTGACGGACTTTGAGCGAGGGCGTATAGTGGGCATGCGGGAGGCCGGGTGGACGTACCGCCGAATTGCTCAACACGTGGGGCGTGAGGTCTCCACAGTACATCGATGTTGTCGCCAGTGGTCGGCGGAAGGTGCACGTGCCCGTCGACCTGGGACCGGACCGCAGCGACGCACGGATGCACGCCAAGACCGTAGGATCCTACGCAGTGCCGTAGGGGACCGCACCGCCACTTCCCAGCAAATTAGGGACACTGTTGCTCCTGGGGTATCGGCGAGGACCATTCGCAACCGTCTCCATGAAGCTGGGCTACGGTCCCGCACACCGTTAGGCCGTCTTCCGCTCACGCCCCAACATCGTGCAGCCCGCCTCCAGTGGTGTCGCGACAGGCGTGAATGGAGGGACGAATGGAGACGTGTCGTCTTCAGCGATGAGAGTCGCTTCTGCCTTGGTGCCAATGATGGTCGTATGCGTGTTTGGCGCCGTGCAGGTGAGCGCCACAATCAGGACTGCATACGACCGAGGCACACAGGGCCAACACCCGGCATCATGGTGTGGGGAGCGATCTCCTACACTGGCCGTACACCACTGGTGATCGTCGAGGGGACACTGAATAGTGCACGGTACATCCAAACCGTCATCGAACCCATCGTTCTACCATTCCTAGACCGGCAAGGGAACTTGCTGTTCCAACAGGACAATGCACGTCCGCATGTATCCCGTGCCACCCAACGTGCTCTAGAAGGTGTAAGTCAACTACCCTGGCCAGCAAGATCTCCGGATCTGTCCCCCATTGAGCATGTTTGGGACTGGATGAAGCGTCGTCTCACGCGGTCTGCACGTCCGGCACGAACGCTGGTCCAACTGAGGCGCCAGGTGGAAATGGCATGGCAAGCCGTTCCACAGGACTACATCCAGCATCTCTACGATCGTCTCCATGGGAGAATAGCAGCCTGCATTGCTGCGAAAGGTGGATATACACTGTACTAGTGCCGACATTGTGCATGCTCTGTTGCCTGTGTCTATGTGCCTGTGGTTCTGTCAGTGTGATCATGTGATGTATCTGACCCCAGGAATGTGGGAATAAAGTTTCCCCTTCCTGGGACAATGAATTCACGGTGTTCTTATTTCAATTTCCAGGAGTGTATATAACTGTGATGCTTGTACAACACATAGATGAAATCCCGAGATCAAATCCACAAATCACAACCACATATTCTTTATACAGGTTCAAAAACTGTTTAACAGCTGCAGGTAGTTAGTTGAATCAATGCTAAATAATCTAATTTTCAATCATAAATGTAGCTTATGGCATTTGGACATTGCTTTGTCGTAGAGTGTGACCAGTACGTTCACACTGAAAGAAAAAGTAGAGTTTTAATGATTATGAGGGTTAGGAGCAGTTAGCTCAGTATTACTGAGTAACTGGGCTATTACCACCACAAGAATTCAGGAACTGTGTGAAACTATGAGGCGTTTCCAGCAAACAAGTGTCTCTAAAACGGCCAATTACTCAGACGGCAAACACAAACAAGAACGTAGCGATTAAAAACAAGGCATTCCGTCACGAAAAGGTGGACCATCAAAGGTTAAATGCAATGAGTACAAAGTGGTGGGGGAGTACCAATTAACAAATGTCAATGGATAAAAAGACAGTGCCGTGTCCAACATGTAACCTAGGTACGAGGACTGCAGCCTCGGCAGCAGCATCAACAGCCTTGTTTCCTGGCACACTGACATGACCAGGGATCCACATAAACATCACAGCGGTTCTATCAAGAGTAAGAAAGTGACAATATTCCTGGACCCGTTGCACTAAGGGATGGGCGGTGTACAGTGCACAGAGACTTTGAAAGGTGTGTTGAGAATGTCTGAGCAGAGCACACAATTGAAAAGCCTGTGTCACCAGATGTACTCCATGGCCTGATACAAGGCACCAATGGCAAAGGCACACCCAACATCACGGTCAACCGAGAGCCAAAGATACAGTCGCAAAGTTCCATGCAAAGGTCGTGAAACTGAAGGTGACAGAGCAAGGCTGGAGTAGTGTCCTTAGGAAGCAAATGAAGACCAAGGTGGACACAGACCACCACACAAAGCCAAGATGGTGAAGGGTCCACACACACTGAAGCTTGCAGGGAGCGAGAAGTTATCCTGCCGGAGCAAGAGCCGAAAGCAAGCCCCAGGATATAATAGAGAAGAGGAATGCGACCCATATTGGCGATCAAAGGTGTCATCAAAGGAGGGAGCATAGGATGGGTGGCCATGCATGGCAGACAAACAGCATGCATATCTGCTGTGGAGACAGTCACAGCAGTAGTACAGCAGTAGTTCAGCAGCTTCTACATAGAGACACTCAACCGAGCTAGTGTAAAAGGCGTCAGTGGCCAAACAGACACCACAGTGGTGGACAGTATTGAGACGACGTAAGAGGGACAGACATGCAGATGCATAAACAAAAGCAACCATAATATAATTCTGAATGGACAAGTGACTGGTAAAAACAGAGGAGAGTAGTTTGATATGCACCCCAGGAAGTACCATTGACAACACGTACAATATTGAGGTACCGTGTACAGCGGGCTGCCAGATACGACACGTGAAAAGATCAAGAAAGTTTTGTATGGAGCACGAGTCCCAGGAATTTCGTAGTTTCAATGAATGGAAAAGCAACAGGCTCAAGATGTAAAAATGGTGGGAGAAACCAATTGCACCACAAGAAATTCATACAAATAGTTTTGTCAGTGGAAAAATGACAGCCATTGTCAAATGCTCCATGAGTAAAAACACAACACTGAAGATGCTGCTCCTGAGGATAAGTCCGTAAAGAACTGCAATAGATGGCAAAATTCATGACACGGGTGGACAAAGTGACAAGATGGTCAACTGCAGAACGCTGAACTAGAAATCCACACTCTGCGGTGGTTATTAAATTGCGAGACATGAGCCACCATACCAAGCAGGCATGAATCATACATTCCATCACCTTGCAAACACAGCTGGTGAGACAGATGGGGTGGTAGCTAGAAAGAAGGTGTTTGTCCTTACCGGGCTTAGGTACAGGTATGACTGGCTTCACACCAGCATCTGGGAAACACGCCCTCTGCCCAGATGCGGTTGAACATATTAAACAGAAAGTGCTTTCCCACAAGAGAACAGTCTTGCAGCAACATCTGAATGTTAACAGCGTCTGGCCCTGGGGCAGAGGATTGGGGATTCAATGAGAGAATGAACTAGCTCCCTCACAGTAAAAGCAGCATTGTCGCACTCACAATTCTGAGAAGAAAAGGATATAGCTCAAGCCTTCTCCAATCGTTTCCGATGGAGGAAGGCAGGGTGATAGTCGGAAGAGCTCGAAATTTCCGCAAAATGGCAGGCCAAGGTGTTGGAGATACCAATAGGGTCCACGATGACATCTGCAACTGTCAGGCCACAAATTGGGGAATGGATCTTGGTCCCAGAGGGCAGTCAGAGGATGGCCAACACGACAGAGGAGGGAGTGGAACTGTTAAAAGAACTGGTGAATGAAATCCAGCTAGCTCTTTTGCTATCCCAAAGAATACGAAGACACTGTTTATTACGAATGCAGTTTGCCATCATAGGATGACAGCTAAAAACGCAGAGAGCACGTCTCTGTGTGCGAATCGCGTCACAGCATTCCTCACTCTACCAAGGGACTAGGAAAAAGCGTGGTAAAGAGGAAGTGCAGGGAATGGAATGTTATGCAGCAGTAAGAATAATGTTTGTAAGGTCCATCTGGTCATCACAACTGGGGAAATCGTGTTCGTCGAAGGTCGCCAGGGAGGAGTGAAGTCACCAGTTGGCCTTAGTAATCTGCCATTTGGGAGTGCACGCAGGTGGGGTAGGAGTCGGCAAATGATAGCACGTGAGAAATGGTCACTCAACTACGTGTCAGATAGAACGGACCAGTAATGGGCAAGCTGGGCAGTGCAGAAGGATAATAGAAATGGAAAAAGGTATGCAAGGAGTCGGAAAGGGATGTGGGTGCTCCTGTGTTAAGGCAGATGAGGTTAAGTTGATTGAGAAGGTCAACCAAGAGGGCACCTCTCTGACAGGTGCTGGAAGAACACCGAAGTTGATGCTGCACATTAAAGTCACCGAGCAGCAGAAACAGGTGAGGGGTAGCTGCCCAAGAAGCTGGAGGAAGTCTGCCCTGTTGACATCGAATGGCTGAGAGACGTAAATGGTACAATGGGGAAAGGTCAAGCTTGAAGATGGTTAGTTAGGGACTATGAATGTTATCCCATATGAGCAGCATGATCCCCCCCCCCCCACAAGATGGAATGCCGACCTCAGGGGGAGGGTCAAAATGAACCAGGAAGAAATGTGAAAGCTCAAAGCAGATGTAAAGACGCAATTTCGTTTCCTGAAGGCAGTGTACAAGGGGACACAGCAATTCTAAAAGCAGCCATAAACCCTCTTTGTTGCATTGAAGGACATGAACATTCCATTGGAGGAGAGCCATGATGAGGAAAAAATGAAGGGATGTCACATCGACAGCTGCCGAGTGCCAGCCTGTGAAGATTCGCTGCTACAGGGCACAGAGGCAGGAGGATCCAGCTCCATGAGGTCCACGGAAGCATCAGCTTTTTTGTGCTGTCGATCTGTGGAGTCTGACACAGAAAAACAGTTGGTGGTGCACACCAGCGATACAGAGGCCAGCTGGGCAAAAGTATCAAGTGGCGACACCGTCAAAGAGGATCTTCGAGTCAGCGAAGAAGAAGACCATATGCCTTTGTTGACTTCTTCGAGCCTTTCCAGTTAGCAGAAGAAGACTCGTGTGTTGGTTGACTGGAGGGACATAGAAAGTCTTCACGGGAGTGCTCCTTCTGTCCTTTCATGCCTGCTAGCTGTGTAGCTAGTGACTTCGACCTTTGAGGTCAGAGTTTGATGGCTTGTTGCACAGTTGGACAAGGAGACGGCGATGCTACCTTGACGCTGGATGATCTCACAACTTCAGAGGTGAATTTGAGGATGCATGTATGCGTGGCATGTGCTTCTCCAGACGGTAGAACGCAGGGTTTGCAAATAGCCAACAACTTGCGAGCAACCGAGTAAGGCACTTTTTCCTTTACCTGGATCTCCTTGACAGCCCACTTGTCAAGATACATGGGACAATCTTGAAAGGTGGCGGCATGGTCACCATTGCAGTTGATACAGTGGGGAAAAGGAGGCGGACAATTGTCGTCCTGAGCATCCGTACCGTGTCGACGAGACGTTCTAGGGCGGTTGAAACGATGACGCTGGTAACAGCTCATTGGGTTCACAATGTACGGTCCGACTGTGATAATTTCATAGCCTGCTTTGATATTGGACAGAAGCACCATTCTATCAAAGAAGAAAAAGAGTGCGTGTGGGCACTACGAAGGAATCAACCTTTTTCATCAACCAATGGATGGCAATGACATCCTGATCAGAGAGGTATGATTGGATTTCATCAAGCAGCCTAGTGTAAAAAAAAACATCATGGGAAGAATTCCAAGTTCTACGGGCCTGAACACGGACAGGATAGCTGTGGAGAAGCGAGGCGGCACGTAGTAGTTGTGCTTGAGAACCAGAAGTAGCCTCCAAATGCAATGTGCCATTCCATAAATGAGAGCAGAATTTCACAGAGCTGGCAATCGCATCAACACCTTTCTGAATAATAAACGGATTATTGTTGCGAAGGACTGACTGTCTTCAGTGTGTGAAATCACGAGCAACCATGGTGCAGCTGGAAGGGTCTTTGAATCGTTAGTAACATTCCATTTATGTCTCATACATGTTGATTGTTGAGGACGATTGGCTCAATGCAAGAAAATCCCGCAAGAAAATTCCCCACGATTGCCAATGTGTGCTCCTTCCAACTAGGGGCCCCTTCAAAAGGGGCGCACCCACCTTAGGTGACTGTTCACACCTCAGGTCACACCTCCCGAACAGCTGACAGAGGGGCCAATCAGCAATTTGGGAAGGTAGCAGATCAGGCAATCACCCCTATCTGGGCCTGGCTTCTACTAGGGGTTACATGCAAATCCTACCTGTTGACCCAGGGCTGGGAATTATGCATTACCCAGCCACCTGTCATATGTCAGAGACGTGGGCCAGCCTTCAGGAGTGCACAGGAAGGAAGAAGGGAAAGAGGAACCTCAAACACCAAAGCACAGGAAGGATAGGAGAAGGTGATCATAGAAAGGAAAACGAACGCAAAACAGTGGTGACACTGTTCTTGTGTCAGCAATGGACAATGCGAAACATTGCCAATAACACCCCAGGGGACAAAGAGTAGCAAGCAGACAGATATGCAGCACGGAAGGAAAAAGATGCTGCAAAGGCTGGGGCCCCACGGTAGCCGAGCATGAACTCGCCAAAGAGTGGCAAGCCCCCTGCAGGGACGAAGCCAAGGTGGTGAAGGGTTTACACCCACCAGGAAATTTGCATGTAGCATGAAGTTAAGCTGCCAGAACAAGAGCCGAAAGTGAACTCCAAGGGATGCATCCCATTCTGGCAATCATAGGAGTCATCGAAGAAGGAGGCATACGATGGATGGTCATGCATGGCAGATAAATGGCACGCATATCTGCTGAGGAGAAAGTCACAGCAGTATGACAGTGGTAGTTTCGCAGCTTCTGCATACAGACTCTCAAGCAGGCTAGTGTAAAGGTACCGTATTTACTCAAATCTAAGCCGCACTTTTTTTCCGGTTTTTGTAATCCAAAAACCCGCCTGCGGCTTAGAATCGAGTGCAAAGCAAGCGGAAGTTCTGAAAAATGTTGGTAGGTGCCGCCACAACTAACTTCTGCCGTCAAATATATGTAGCGCTACACAGGCATGCTTTGTAGGCACAAAGATAAATACTGGCGCCGAAACCTCTGCGTCAGTAAATAAATTTAAAAAAATAAAAAAAATAAAAAAATAAAAAAGTGGAAGACGAGCTTTTTTCCTCTGCCCCGAGTTTCGACCACCGCATTTTCATACATTATCCAACGAAGTAAATACAAATTCCGTATTGTTTATCTTCGAATGTAGCAGAATTTCAATGTACTACGAAAATCAGACTGGCAAGACTCTTCGGGATGTTTGTCAATATGGCCAACTCTACATTCTGAATTTTTTCTGCCTGTGAGAAGAGAGTGTTGCTAATAGGAACCTGATGAAATGTGAATCACATGCAGTATTCTCTTCACCATAGGAATAATACGATAAACATTTTGCCATGTATTCTTTCGTGTTTGCTGCTATCTCATTTCAATCCTGTCTGCCTAATAAACTACGAAACTAGAGTGACACAACAGCAAACGCGGAAGAATATACGTATCGTGTCATGTTTATATTCATATTATTCTTATGCCTAATAGTGATACAGTCAGATATGAAGAACAGCAATTGACTAGATTTTTAAATCTAAGATGACTCTAATTTTTGTGCAGAATTTGATGTACTAAACAAGTGGCCGCAAAGATTTTCAAACAGAGAAAAATTTTCGCCAACTCTCGTTCAAAACATGTTCTATCATACGCAGTCTATTATTTAGTTCTTGTTGATCATTATCAAAGAATGCAGCAGTGTAAGTAACAACAAAAAAGCAAGCCATGCCGCGAGCGGCGACAGGCCATAAACACGCACTATCAGAATGCGACAAACGATGCATGACACAGTACAGTAATGCATTTTCAGCTTAGAGTGACGTAAACACCTATAACAAAGAAAACGGCACTTATCAGATCAAAGCAAAATAAGCAATCGATTCAAACCAGACGAAGCACGTGAAAAAGGAAGGGTACCCGTATAAATACGGACAGAGCGCCTGACGCATAGCAATGGCTACCTGGTAAAGCTTAACTGCTAAGCTTACGACTCGAACCAAACTACTGTAGCTGTATCGTCATTCATTCGATCTAAATTGTGTCTCATATTACAATGGAACAACTTTGTTTCGATTTGGAGGTGCGGCCTAAAACTTTTCTCTCCCCTTGAATTTCGAGTCTCAAATTTGAGGTGCGGCTTAGTCAGGAAATTTTTTTTTCCTCTATTTCGAATCTCATTTTTCAGGTGCGGCTTAGATTAGAGTGCGGCTTAGATTAGAGTGCGGCTTAGATTAGAGTGCGGCTTAGATTAGAGTGCGGCTTAGATTAGAGTGCGGCTTAGATTAGAGTGCGGCTTAGATTAGAGTGCGGCTTAGATTAGAGTAAATACGGTACCAGTGGCCAAACAGATGCCACAATGGTGGATAGTATTGAGATGATGGCATAAACAAAGCATCCATAGTCTACTTTCAAACGGACAAGGGACTAGTGGTTCAACATGCTCCCCAGGAAACACCACTGAGGACACAGGACATTGTGGGACCGCGCACAGCAGACTGCCAGGTAAGACATGTGGGAGGGCCAAGAAACTTTTGTATCAAGCAAGGGCCCCAGGAAGTTTGTAGTTTCAAGAAGAGCCACAGACCCAAAATGTAAAGATGTTGGAAGAAACCAATTGTGGCAGCAGAGATTCATACGAGCAGTTTTGTCAGGGGAAAATGAAAGACTTTGTCGATGCTCCACGGGTAAAGATGATCGAGAAATGGCTGAAGATGCTGCTCAATAAGACAGGTCCACGGGGAACTACAATAGACGGCAAAATTGACAACAAGAAAGGAGGCGGAGAAGTTCAGCAGGAGACAGGCCATTATAGGGTTAATGGTGATAGTAAAGAAGACAATGCTCTGGACGGAGTCTTGAGAAGCACTGTTTATCTGTACGAGTCTGTCCAACAATGCAGAACCCATATGGACCTTGAAAACTCAGTCTTTTAAAAATTCCTGAAGCAAACTTGGCACGACCATGGAAGCCCCACACCTTTTTCAATAATAAACGGATTTACTGTAGTGAAGGACTAACAATCTTCAGTACACGAACCATGACGAACCATGGTGCAGCTGGGAGGGTCATCGATCATTAGCCTATTCTGTTTACGTTTCATAGCTGTTGACTGTGAAGATGATTGACTCATTGTGAGAAAATCCCATGTGATTGCCAGTGTCTCTGATGGCACACTCCTTCCAACTGGGGGCACCCTTCAGAAGGGGGAACACCTGCCTTAGGTGATTGTTTACACTTCAGGTCACACCACCCGAGCACCTGACAGAGGGGCCAATTGGCAATTTGGGAAGGTAGCAGCTCAGGCAACCACGCCTGTCTGGGCCTGGCCTGTGCCAGGGGGTACATACAAACCCTATCTGTCAACCCGGGGCAGGAATTATGCGTTGAGAGAAGTGGAGCAGTAGCTAGAAGGAAGGTGTTTGTCCTTACTGGCTTACGTACACGTATGACAGTGGCTTCATGCCAGCATCTGGCAAACGTGCCCTCTGCTGAGATGCAATTCTATGTATTAAGCAGAAGGTGCTTGCCTGCAAGGGGAAGGTGCTGCAACATCTGAATGTTAACAGCGTCTGGCCCTGGGACAGAGGATCAGGATGAACTGAGAGCATGAACTAGCTCCCTCATAGCAAAGGCTGCACTGTAGGACTCATAATACTAAGAAGAGAAGGGTATCACCCGGGCCACTTCTGCCAACTTCTGATGGAGGAAGGCAGGGCGATAGTGGGAGAAGCTTGGAATTTCCACAAAGTGGCTGCCCAAGATGGTGGAGAGACAAGTAGGGTCTACACTGACACTGTCTGCTACAGTCAGGTCAGAAGCTGAGGAATAGATCTTGGTCCCAGAGAGCGATCAGAGGTTGGCCTACATGACAGAACAAGTAGCAGAACTGTTAAAAGAACAAGTGAATGAAATCCAGCTCTATCTTTTGCTATCCCAAAGAACGCGCCAACACTGTGCATGCAACTGTTCATAATGAATGCAGTTTGCCATCATAGGAGGTCAGTTAAAAACGCAGAGAGCACGTCTCTGTACGTGTATTGCAATTGGTATATTCTAAATGCTCTGAAGGAATCTTGTATTTTCTGCTTTGCTTCGAGCAACTACAATTACTACAGAACATTTTTTTTTATTTTTATTTACTAAAAAACAATGTTCTTAAATGTTGCTTTCCCATGTAACAAGATTAAACTCAGTTTGCTGGTATTGCCAGCAAGAAATACGAACGAAAGTCTTCAACTTGCATTTTCCAAACAAGTTTTAAAATTCAGTCCAAAAGTAGTATGTGCTTCACTGTAATGACTAAAATATTAAGCACTGGCTTTTTCTGCAACAATGTCATAGATTCTATTAGCAGTGTAAAATGACTGTAGCAATGTTAATCCTCAGCCTTCCTTGCTGATGCACAAGATAATTTTTTAAGTCCAGACATGTGATAGTGACAGACATGAACTGACTGCAAAAGGTAATGACATACTGAAAGCAAGACAAATTTAAAAACAAAAGAAAACAGTTGAATAGGAAAGGAAAGGAAGGCGATTTGCAGAAAATCAAGCTGTTAAAAATTTACTTCTATATTCCAACCATTGTTCTGATGTATGTACACAGAAAATGTGCAGCCTAACAAATATAACACACAATAATGAAGTCAATGAAAGCAGCAGGATTTATTTGTATTTGTCTGTATTGGGGCGATGTTAAGGGGGAACACAAAATATGAGAAACACCATATCTCTTGTCAATCGTGCAACTGTGCAGAAAATAGATACTATTTGCAAATCCTGAACAGCGACTATCCACCTATATTTTTCTCCCCAACAACTCCAGAGAACATAGAATGACCACTAACAAGCAGTTTAATAACAGAAAACTATGTCAGGTGGGATAAGGATAGAGCAAGAAGTTGGCCAAGTATTTCTGAAGGAACCATACGACTACTCATTTTAAGCGATCTATGGTAACCATGTGTTGTCTACATTTGGATCACTTGATAGAAACAAACTGTGCTTGCTGCTCCTGAATCCAAGTCCAGTGTTTTATCCACTCAACCATCTTGCTCAATTCCAAATTAGTAATTTCTCGTATCCACAATTAGATTCCCACCTAGCTTACAACTCTTTATTACATTTTTCATTCAGTTTATATTTTTGGTTAATGAACTGAGAAATTAGCCAAGGTACTATTCTCTTAACTCATCTGTAATGCTACAGACAAGAGAAAGTTTATAATATATAATATTTTATCAAAATGTACATAAACCAAATATTTCTGCACCATTTCCACTGGTTCTGAATAGGCCATAATTCAAGTGTGTTCTGTTCTGTGTGTAAGATGTTTGGAAAATTATCAATGAACTGAGTAATTTAAAGACAAATTTACAGTGATCAACTTCACTTTTTATCTTTTGCTGAATTACTACATTCCCAATCAATGTTCATCATGTATATAATCTATGTAGATAGAATTTGGAAGTAACATAACATATATTGTACTGTCAGACATTGTCCATAACTTTACACTAGAAATTCCACTGCTATTGATTTCATAAGCAAGCATTTTCAGTTCTCATCCATTCAGAAATGCTCACACACAATGTGTACTCTCTCAAAACAGGAAATTCCTCATAAAATCCTTATTTTACAAATCATGTTTCACGAGCCTATCCTACAGACAAATAATTCATATACTTACTTTGCTGATATCTTTTCCTTTCATTTTCTCGGATCGTAAGTTCATGTAGAAGTTGTTCCTTTGATCCCCAAACTTCCAGTGCTCTGTCAATAGAGTATTGAAATATAACTGGTAACGATTTACAGATGACTAGTAAAATTTGCACATCATACTTTTATTTCTAATAAGACAAAAACTGAGAAAGAAAGAATTACAATAAAGCATGAAATACCTTACTTTGCCTCTACATCTTTCCTCCAATAAACAGTAATTGGAGGTTCATTCTCATATGGCGATCTCCGTTTTGTCTTTCGCAGACCCTCAAGATCGGATGGTTTCAAAAGGAAATCTGCCATTGCTCTGACAGGCGTTATGAAGTTCCGTTCAACTGACGTTGCAGTAACATCTACACGCTGTCGTTTCTTCACTGTAAATTAAATAGGTGCAACTTGTTTTAAAATCATAGCCCTAAACCATATTCAACCTTTTAATCAACTATGTATTTATTTACACACAAAATAACACCCTGGCTAAAATAATTTTACATAGGTCATTCCATGTCAATTAAGACATTAACTTTCTTACTCAGCATCTCAGATATTGATGAAACCTGGCTTATTTCTTCACCTTACCCAAATCAAATTTCAGCAATTTACCCGACTTCACTTTCATTTTATGGCACTTCAAAGTTTTGAAGTTTTGGTTTTTAACACCGCAAGTGCACAAAGTTTTTCTAACATTCTGAAAATAAATTATAGTTTTTCGTTTATCATCCAGAATATAAAAAATTTGGTGGTGCTATACCCAACAGCATAAGGATTGTAAGTAAAATGACCTAATACTTTTTCAGTAGCACACAAAAGCAGGAAAACATTAGGATAAACCAGAGCATCCGTTACCATCTGGCAAGCTTTGACCAATAGTATCATAAAAATACCCCAGATGCAACAAAAACATGATTTTAAGGTGGCACCAATAACCTTAGACCTTTAAATGGCACAAGAATTATAACCATCAGGTACAAAATTGTACAAATTCTTATCTCACTAGGGGTAAGATAGATACTGCCTACAGGAAAATTAAAGAGACCTTTGGAGAAAAGAGAACCACTTGCATGAATATCAAGAGCTCAGATGGCAACCCAGTTCTAATCAAAGAAGGGATAGCCGAAAGGTGGAAGGAGTATATAGAGGGTCTATACAAGGGTGATGTACTTGAGGGCAATATTATGGAAATGGAAAAGGATGTAGATGAAGACGAAATGGGAGATACGAAACTGCGTGAAGAGTTTGACAGAGCACTGAAAGACCTGAGTCGAAACAAGGCCCCGGGAGTAGACAACATTAGAACTACTGATAGCCTTGGGAGAGCCAGTCATCACAAAACTCTACCATCTGGTGAGCAAGATGTATGTTGTTGTTGTTGTTGTGGTCTTCAGTCCTGAGACTGGTTTGATGCAGCTCTCCATGCTACTCTAACCTGTGCAAGCATCTTCATCTCCCAGTACCTACTGCAACCTACATCATTCTGAATCTGCTTAGTGTATTGATCTCTTGGTCTCCCTCTACGATTTTTACCCTCCACGCTGCCCTCCAATGCTAAATTTGTGATCCCTTGATGCCTCAAAACATGTCCTACCAACCGATCCCTTCTTCTAGTCAAGTTGTGCCACAAACTTCTCTTCTCCCCAATCCTATTCAATACCTCCTCATTACGTGATCTACCCACCTTATCTTCAGCATTCTTCTGTAGCACCACATTTCAAAAACTTCTATTCTCTTCTTGTCCAAACTATTTAACGTCCATGTTTCACTTCCATACATGGCTACACTCCATACAAATACTTTCAGAAACGACTTCCTGACACTTAAATCTATACTCGATGTTAACAAATTTCTCTTCTTCAGAAACGATTTCCTTGCCATTGCCAGTCTACATTTTATATCCTCTCTACTTCGACCATCATCAGTTATTTTACTCCCTAAATAGCAAAACTCCTTTACTACCTTAAGTGTCTCATTTCCTAATCTAATCCCCTAAGCATCACCCGATTTAATTTGACTACATTCCATTATCCTCATTTTGCTTTTGTTGATGTTCATCTTATATCCTCCTTTCAAGACACTGTCCATTCCGTTCAACTGCTCTTCCAAGTCCTTTGCTGTCTCTGACAGAATTACAATGTCATCGGCGAACCTCAAAGTTTTTACTTCTTCTCCATGAATTTTAATACCTACTCCGAACTTTTCTTTTGTTTCCTTTACTGCTTGCTCAATATACAGATTGAATAACATTGGGGAGAGGCTACAACCCTGTCTCACTCCTTTGCCAACCACTGCTTCCCTTTCATGCCCCTCGACTCTTATAACTGCCATCTGCTTTCTGTACAAATTGTAAATAGCCTTTCGCCCCTGCCACCTTCAGAATTTGAAAGAGAGTATTCCAGTTAATGTTGTCAAAAGCTTTCTCTAAGTCTAGAAATGCTAGAAAAGTAGGTTTGCCTTTTCTTAATCTTTCTTCTAAGATAAGTCGTAAGGTTAGTATTGCCTCACGTGTTCCAACATTTCTACGTAATCCAAACTGATCTTCCCCGAGGTCCGCTTCTACCAGTTTTTCCATTCGTCTGTAAAGAATTCGCGTTAGTATTTTGCAGCTGTGACTTATTAAACTGATAGTTCGGTAATTTTCACATCTGTCAACACCTGCTTTCTTTGGGATTGGAATTATTATATTCTTCTTGAAGTCTGTGGGTATTTCGGCTGTCTCATACATCTTGCTCACCAAATGGTAGAGTTTCGTCATGACTGGCTCTCCCAAGGCCATCAGTAGTTCTAATGGAATGTTGTCTACTCCCAGGGCCTTGTTTCGACTCAGGTCTTTCAGTGCTCTGTCAAACTCTTCGCGCAGTATCTTATCTCCCATTTCATCTTCATCTACATCCTCTTCCTTTTCCATAATATTGTCCTCAAGTACATCGCCCTTGTATAAACCCTCTATATACTCCTTCCACCTTTCTGCCTTCCCTTCTTTGCTTAGAACTGGGTTGCCATCTGAGCTCTTGATATTCATACAAGTGGTTCTCTTCTCTCCAAAGGTCTCTTTAATTTTCCTGTAGGCAGTATCTATCTTGCCCCTAGTGAGACAAGCCTCTACATCCTTACATTTGTCCTCTGGCCATCCCTGCTTAGCCATTTTGCACTTCCTGTCGATCTCATTTTTGAGACGTTTGTATTCCTTTTTGCCTGCTTCATTTACTGCATTTTTATATTTTCTCCTTTCATCAATTAAATTCAATATTTCTTCTGTTACCCAAGGATTTCTATTAGCCCTCGTCTTTTTACCTACTTGATCCTCTGCTGCCTTCACTACTTCATCCCTCAGAGCTACCCATTCTTCTTCTACTGTATTTCTTTCCCCCATTCCTGTCAACTGTTCCCTTATGCTCTCCCTGAAACTCTGTACAACCTCTGGTTCTTTCAGTTTATCCAGGTCCCATCACCTTAAATTCCCACCTTTTTGCAGTTTCTTCAGTTTCAATCTGCAGTTCATAACCAATAGATTGTGGTCAGAATCCACATCTGCCCCTGGAAATGTCTTACAATTTAAAACCTGGTTCCTAAATCTCTGTCTTACCATTATATAATGTATCTGATACCTTTTAGTATCTCCAGGATTCTTCCAGGTATACAACCTTCTTTTATGATTCTTGAACCAAGTGTTAGCTATGATTAAGTTATGCTCTGTGCAAAATTCTACCAGGCGGCTTCCTCTTTCATTTCTTCCCCCCAGTCCATATTCACCTACTATGTTTCCTTCTCTCCCTTTTCCTACTGATGAATTCCAGTCACCCATGACTATTAAATTTTCGTCTCCCTTCACTACCTGAATAATTTCTTTTATCTCGTCATACATTTCATCAATTTCTTCATCATCTGCAGACCTAGTTGGCATATAAACTTGTACTACTGTAGTAGGCATGGGCTTTGTGTCTATCTTTGCCACAATAATGCGTTCACTATGCTGTTTGTAGTAGCTAACGCGCACTCCTATTTTTTTATTCATTATTAAACCTACTCCTGCATTACCCCTATTTGATTTTGTATTTATAAATCTGTAATCACCTGACCGAAAGTTTTGTTCCTCCTGCCACCGAACTTCACTAATTCCCACTATATCTAACTTTAACCTATCCATTTCCCTTTTTAAATTTTCTAACCTACCTGTCCGATTAAGGGGTCTGACATTCCACGCTCCGATCCGTAGAATGCCAGTTTTCTTTCTTCTGATAACGACGTCCTCTGGAGTAGTCCCCGCCCGGAGATCCGAATGGGGGACTATTTCACCTCCGGAATATTTTACCCAAGAGGACGCCATCATCATTTAATCATACAGCAAAGCTGCATGTCCTCGGGACAGGTGAAATTCCCTCGGACTTCAAGAAGAATATAATAAGATTATGCTTATCCATTACGGATATTTTAGAACCGTGACTGTATATTGAAAGTAAATAAGTTATACCCAACTGCAACCAGTCACTTTCTTTGAATGATAATGCTTTATTGCATGAACCGGTTTTCGAACCTTTTCAGGTTCATCTTCAGATGGTTTCTGGAGGATCTGGGAAGTTACATCATTACTGTTAGTAGCATAATGATGGGTGCTGGTTTGAAACAGTAGGGCGGGTTTTTTTTGGAATCTGTCTGCATCCATTTTGATGTCCAGAACACTTTCACACAAACTATGTTAGTTTACTCTTTGACAGTGACACTTTACCAGCATCCAGCATGCGCTTTACAAAAAAAGCCGCCTATACTGTCGCAAACCAGCACCCAGCATTATGCTACTACCAGTAATGATGTAACTTCCCAGATCCTCCCGAAACCATCTGAAGATGAACATGAAAAGGTTCGACAACCGGTTCATGTAATAAAGCATTATTATTCAAAAAAATTGACTGGTTGCAGTTGTGTATAACTTATTTACTTACAAGAATATAATAATTCCAATCCCAAAAAAGGAGGTGTTGACAGATGTGAAAATTACAGAACTATCAGTTTAATAAGTCACAGCTGCAAAATACTAACGCGAATTCTTTACAGACGAATGGAAAAACTAGTAGAAGCCGACCTCGGGGAAGATCAGTTTGGATTCCGTAGAAATGTTGGAACATGTGAGGCAATACTAACCTTACGACTTATCTTAGAAGAAAGATTAAGAAAAGGCAAACCTACGTTTCTAGCATTTGTAGACTTAGAGAAAGCTTTTGACAATGTTAACTGGAATACTCTCTTTCAAATTCTGAAGGTGGCAGGGGTAAAATACAGGGAGCGAAAGGCTATTTACAATTTGTACAGAAAGCAGATGGCAGTTATAAGAGTCGAGGGGCATGAAAGGGAAACAGTGGTTGGGAGGGGAGTGAGACAGGGTTGTAGCCTCTCTCCGATGTTATTCAATCTGTATATTGAGCAAGCAGTAAAGGAAACAAAAGAAAAATTCGGAGTAGGTATTAAAATTCATGGAGAAGAAGTAAAAACTTTGAGGTTCGCCGATGACATTGTAATTCTGTCAGAGACAGCAAAGGACTTGGAAGAGCAGTTGAACAGAATGGACAGTGTCTTGAAAGGAGGATATAAGATGAACATCAACAAAAGCAAAACGAGGATAATGGAATGTAGTCAAATTAAGTCGGGTGATGCTGAGGGAATTAGATTAGGAAATGAGACACTTAAAGTAGTAAAGGAGTTTTGCTATTTAGGGAGTAAAATAACCGATGATGGTCGAAGTAGAGATGGTATAAAATGTAGACAGGCAATGGCAAGGAAAGCATTTGTGAAGAAGAGAAATTTGTTAACATCGAGTATAGATTTAAGTGTCAGGAAGTTGTTTCTGAAAGTATTTGTATGGAGTGTAGCCATGTATGGAAGTGAAACGTGGACGATAAATAGTTTAGACAAGAAGAGAATAGAAGCTTTCGAAATGTGGTGCTACAGAAGAATGCTGAAGATTAGATGGGTAGATCACATAACTAATGAGGAGGTATTGAATACAATTGGGGAGAAAGGAGTTTGTGGCACAACTTGACTAGAAGAAGGGATCAGTTGATAGGACATGTTTTTTTATATATCTATCAACATACCAACACTTTCATCTGGTAAGTTACATCATCTTTGTTTTTAGATATATTTTTCCCACGTAGAATGTTTCCCTATACACAAGTTAATGCATGCAAGTAAGAAAACAGTCCTGTAACTTTCAAATATAGCATTAGTACTGTACAGATTAACACAGCCACATCAATTAACTATATAGGCAAATGTTACAAAGGAATATGAAATAGAATGAGCACTTCAGGTTCGTACTAGGAAAGGCAAATGCTTGACTTCATTTTACTTAGAAAATTTGAGAATGTGTTGCTCATCCATGAAAAACGGGTTACAGAATACTAGTATGACCCTCCCTTGAGCACTGTTTTGAGTGTTTGGGATCCACAGCAGGTCAAACTGAAGGCAGACGAAGCAAGTCAGAGGTGAGGTGCTAGATTTTTAACTAATAATTTCGATCAACACGCAAATAGTACAGAGATGCTTCGGGAACTCACGTGGGAATATCTGGAGGGAAAACAATTCTCTTTTTGCAGGCCACTAGTGTGCAAATTTTGAGAACCAGCATTTGAGGCTGATTGCAGAACAGTTCTACTGCTGCCAATGTACATTTTTGCGTAAGTACCATGAATGTAATGTGCCAGAATTAGGGCTCATACGGAGGCTTTCACACTCCCTCCCCCCCCCCCCTTGCTATATTTGCGAGTTAATTCATACACTGTAGTTTCTCGAGCATGAGATCAAGAAGTAGTAGTGGTGGTAGAAATTTTTATACAAAATTTGGAATTGTCATATTCTTCCATATAACCTGTGCGATGTCCCTATTTCTTCTTCTTTCTTGTTCTACAAAACAACTGTATCATCACTAATTCTGTAGCTATTCCTACCATTGTCAAAACTTATTCTATGGTTACCTTCACTAACTCTGCAATAATCTCCAGTTCTCAGGTTAGGCGTTACTGTGTGTTTGTACAACGCGTTTTACACACTATTTCGAGAATAGAGCTGAAGCGACTGCTAACCAGGGACTGTTCAACTGGCCCTTGGTAGTGTAGCGATCTGCCATCTGTCAAAATTTCATTATCTTGGATACACTGAGAAGAATATATACGAGGGCATTTCGAAAAGTAAAGATACAATGGCTCGCAGTCCTTAAATAGAACATTTATTTAGAAATCGTCAGTTACATCTTATTAACTGGATTATTTGTTATTTTTCGACATAATCACCCCCATTATCCAAACATTTGTTAAGTCTGTGCACAAGCCTTTGTATCCCAGTCATAGAAGGTTGCCGCCTGTTGCCGGCACCACATTTCAACTTCATCTTTAATCTCTTCATCGTCGTGGAATGATTTTCCACCAAGATGTGACTTCAGGTAACGGAAGACATGGAAGTCGGTAGGCGCAATGTCCGGGCTGTATGGCGGATGGTCCAGTAAGTCCCATTTGAATTGTTTCAGTAGTGCTTTGGTTACGAGCATTGTGTGAGGCCGAGCGTTGTCATGAAGCAAGCAGACTCCACTTGTCAGCATTCCCCTGCGTTTGTTTTGAATTGCCATTCGAAGACGTTTCAAAGTCTGGCAATATGCAGCAGCATTAATTGTCATTCCAGGAGGCATAAATTCCAACAGAAGAATGCCTTGTCTGCCCCAAAAAACCGAAGCCATGATTTTCTTCGCAGAAATCGACGCTTAGCATTTCTTGGCTCTTGGTGAATTTGAATGGCGCAATGATTGTTGCTTGGATTCAGGTGTATGGTGATAAACACACATCTCGTCACCTGTCACCTGATCAAGGAACTCATCACCTGCTGCAGCATAGCGTGTGAGGAAGTTGAGTGCAAAGCCCATCCTTTTCTTTTTGTGTTCTTCCGTTAACAGTTTTGGAACCCAGCACACACACAATTTCCTGTACCCTAACTTGACAGTCACAATGTCATAAAGAGTTGTCATTGACAAAGGGCATCAGAGATCAACAATGGCCGACCTGTTCTTTGTTCGTCATGAACATCGGTCCTACCTTCAGAGAAATGACGACGCCATTTCATTACATTTTGTCGATTCATAATGTTCCCACAAACAGAAACAATTTCTTTGTGAATATCTGCTGGTCGCTGACCTTTTGCGTGAAGAAAACATGTGACGGAGCACACTTCACATTTGGTGGGATTCTGAATCGGCGCAGCCATTTTAAACACGACCTTCTCCAACCAGAAGCAACGTTCAACTGCCGAACAACCGCGAGGAGAAAGCTAACGGTTCAAGGTCAACACAAGTGTTGCCAACTTGCTCGCCGAAACTCTTCTGTTCCTCTGGCATATGGTGTATCTTTACTTTCCGAAATTCCCTCGTATAACCTTTCTTACTTCTTATTCCTGTTAGCCGTTTATTTCCACTTTGGTAACCTGAACCTACAGTTTTTGCTAATAATTGTAACAACACTGGTCATTTGCACACCCAACCACATAAACAGCGATTGGCATTCACCCAGTTGGGTTTATTCAGCTCAGCTCGTATAGCTCCGTGCCCTTTTGTCTGTGGAAAGATTATTTATTTCTTGATATTATGGGAATTCCCCTGGCAGAGACATCAGATACACCACGCATGTATTCAAAAATCAACTTATTCGTTCAGAAATCAACTTAGTATGTGTTCAAAAATGTTCAAAAACAAACAGGGATGTGTTTCACAATCATATGAATAATCAATGGACCAATGTGTGCTCAATGCTAGGCACTTTATGAAACAAGGTTTTTTCTTCAGGAATATGAACTTGGTGCCACCTGATATTGCCACCCAGGGCAGATACCTCGGTTTGGCCCTCTCTAGATCTGGGCCTGGGAGAAGAACATGTCATAAGAAGCTCCTGTGAAATTAACAGTGTGGGTGGCGTTTAACTGCAGTTTTTAAACATCAGTAATTTATAAGGACTAATATTAAAAGAATTAATACACTCTGAAATATTAAATATTTTAAAATTTATGGTTTATAAAGCTGAACAACACAATTCCAATGTTAGTTTAAAAACAGTTCCTGACATTTTACAAAATTCCTGAAATTCCCCAAGATTTCCTTGACCTTTCCAGGTAAAATGTAATTTCCTCAAAATTCCAGGTTTTTCAGACGAATCATCAACCTGCATTTCTGGATTCCAACCCTCCTTTCACATCAACCTTCATCTTTTCAGATTCTACCAATCCCTCACAAACATGGTACTGTAGAACACATCTTCATGGCCAAGGCACCTGAGAACCACCCCCGCTTCCCTCCACAAGATACTATTAGTGTGAAACCCTAACTACATTCATCACATCTCCAAAATAGAAATTCTTGTCCTCCAACATCTGGAAGATCATTCCAGACACCACTCCTGTAAACTGTCCAATCCGTTGACATCTTACTCCCACCTACAAGCACCACTACCCATCAATACCTCCCATATCTTGACCAGTTGGCCTTTTCAATTTGCAACATCTTCCAAAACTCCCTCGCAACACTTCATGAAATCTAGAACCCAGACAAATGCAAAAAACTTTTTCAACAGAAATGGAAATCCCACAGTGGTTTCAGTCCTATCCTAAGGTCTCACACCCAAGTTTAATCACGGACTCATCAAAGACCTACTCTTCTCTCAATTCCTAAAGTGGATACATTATTTTGTTACCAGTCCTTCCAACTAACGCCAGTTTAATCCCAACGTTAAACCTTGTCCCTCCCAGTTCATACTACCATTCACAGCTATGACCATCTCACCCCCACCATCAAACCACTCCTGGTCACCTTCCAGGAATTCGTTACCTCCAACGTGGCTTCACTATCCTTCCTCAGGTCCCCTCCAAGAACACTAACCTCTCAGCAGAAAAAACATAACCCGACTTAATCATCCTTCCTACAGATAAAGAAAGGCTTCCGCCAACTGTCTGACTCCTCCACCTACGAGGCTCTACCACAGTGAGCTCATCCCAGAAGTCCAACATAACCTATAATCCCTACTGAAATCCTTCTGGCCCTTCCCAGAACCTCTCCCCAAATCCACTTCCCCCCTCACCCATATACAACCCTCACACCCACTTCCTATATGTTCCCAACAATCCACAAACCCTACAGTCCAGGGCAACCCACTGTAGCTGGTTATTGAGCTCCTACTGAAAGAATTTTTGCTCTTGTTGACAAACGTCTGTATCCATCTGCCTGACACACAGCCTGTCAGATTGAAGACACTAACCACTTCCTTTTCTATCATCCCCACCCCTCTATCTTCTCGATTCCTCTCACTGTTGGTGCTACCTCCCTATATATCAATGTCTCTCATGCACTTGGCCTTGCCACCACTGAACAATACCTCTTCCAATGTTCTACAGACTATAAACCCATTACCTCGTTCTTGACATTCCCTACCAACTATATGCTGACACACAACTACTTCTCTTTCGAGGGGAAGGTGTATAAACATGGCACCGCACGGCACATTCCACTGCAAACCTCTTTATGAACCATACAGGGGGAATTTCCTAGGCTCCCAAAGCCCCAAAACTACTGTCTGGTTCAGATTCAGCAACGAAATCTTCATGTTCTGGACTGGGGGCCAAGCCACCCTATCTCCATTCCACACAACCTTAACACCTTCTTCCCATCCGCCTTACCTAGTCATCCTCACCCCAATGTGTAACCTTCCTGGAAGTTGACCTCAACGTCTGATAACTCCCTCCACACCTCCGTTCATGTTAAATCCACTAGGCACCAACAGTACCTCCATTTCAATTGCTGTAATCCCTTCCACACCAAAAAAATCAGTCCCCCATCTGTGTGTGGACAGCGTATCTGAAGTGGTGAGAAATCCTTTGCCCAGTACGCTGAAGCTATCACAAGGGCCTTCCGGTCATGCAGTACCCCCCAAACCCAGTCAACAATCAGATTTTCCATGCCACTTCTAATTCCGCCTCCATACCACAAATCACCTACAAAGGAGCAGCCCTCCCTCCCATCCCCCTGGTCACCCAACATCACCATGGACTGGAACAACTGAACCACATCCTTCATCAGGACTTTTATTATCCATCATCATTCCCAGAAACATGGGCCATTATATTCAAGATCCTTCACACCTCTCCTAAAGATGTATTCATTCACCCACCTCCACACAGTAAACACACTCATCCCTCCCTATGCCACTTCTGAACCCCGTCCACAGGATCATAACCCTACCACAACCCTCCTGGCCTCAATGTCCATTAACCCACTGTCCCCACACCCTCCACCCAACAGTTACCTCTTCCTCCTCTCTTGACAACAAGCCTAGAGCTCTCAAATCAGGAACACCTATACACATAAAGCTATATGTCATCTTGCCGACAACACGGTATACACTGGTCCATGGCCTGAAATGCAGCAACTTTGGTCACTCTCACACATTCTCCACAAATGTAACACTTCACACAGTCGGTAATTACAATGAATAATTACAAGAATTTACCGTGCTCAACATGCCATCCCCCACTGTGACTCCAAGAGCGAAACAGAAAATTAAATCTCCGACCATAAACAATACACTCCACTAACAACTCCAAATCAAAAAATGAATCTACTGCACACAATCAACATCATTAAAATATCTCACTAATAAATTCTTCCAATATTAATACCCCAGACAGCACTTGCAGATCCCAGTACCACTAACACCACTCACAGACAAATCACAAATATCCCACACTATAGCCCTCTCCAAACATAATACACTGCAACCATGCCACATACCACGTAACACAGTTATGCCACAGGTCAAAGCAGATGAGTGGTATCACATGTCCAGGTTGATCCGAAAACTCTATATTTACATTTGTGGGTTTTATTTTGAAAACAATACAGTCCTGCATCACACTTGATATCATAAAGGGAATGTGATAATCCCTACAATATTTGCGCCAAAATCATCTTCAGAATAGGGAGTATAATCTAGGAAGATAAAATTAGTGAGATGTTTGTTCTTTTCTGATTTTTTGTCACTTTTTTTTACAGAGTGTCTTACAAAATCTGTTGTTGGTAGAATATTTGCTCAAATAATTATATGGAAATTTTTGATTTCCTCCATTACTATTCTTTTAGTACAATTTGTTTTTTCAAAACCTTGGTATGTTGGATATGCTCAATTCAAAAACAAAAGTTTCTGCTTAAAATGACTTGAACTATATACAAAGCAGTTAAGAAATTAGTGCTAGTTGAACAAGTTTGTTAGAAGTTTTATCTGCTTAAAATTTCTGTTTTGTCGCATAACCCAGTACCTATGACATTACCTGTTGCCACTTCATCATTCATTAACCATGCCAACTGCCATTTGTTCCTCAGTTTTTAAATAATGTATAATTTATTAAGAAGGATAATATTGGTAGCTTGAATTAAGTCTCACCGTTCACAAAGTTGGGTAGTAGTAGTGCTAATGCAGCATAGCACACCGCACACAAGAGTTATTTAACAATAGAAACAGAAGGCTTTCAGATCCGTGTGTGACTTTTTTAGTGGAGCAAAAAGAACATACATATTCTGTGCCTGAAACATATTGGGCTTCATCACTTGCAAGAAGCGTCACCCTTCTGCTTTCCTCTCAAGAAATCTGCTGCAAAAAGCCACCATTTAAGTATATGCTCTGCTGGAAATGATGTGAAGAGACTACTTTCGATGATCCAAAGACAACAATTTTGACATGAATAACTAATTGCATCCTGGTCAGTGTGGTATACAATGAGCTGCTGCAACCAGGTCAAGCAGTGAATGCTGGATGCTACAAAGCACAATTACTCAATTTGAATCGTTCACATAAAGACAAATGCCCACAATATGCTCGGAGATATGTCAGAGTCATTCTCCTTCATGACAATGCCAAACCATATGCCATAAGCCAAGTGAAGGGACTTCGAGGAGGAGGAGATTAGTGTTTAACATCCCGTCAACAACTAGGTCATTAGAGATGCCGCACAATCTTGGAGCAGAGAAGAAAGTAGGCCATGCCATTTCAAAGGAACCATTCTGAGATTTGCCTGAAGTGAATTAAGAAAATCATTGAAAACCTAAATCAGGATAGCCAGGCACAGGTTTGAACCATTGTCCTTCCGAATGAAAGTGCAGTGCGCCAACCGCAGAGCTACCTCGTTTGGTAAGGGATTTCTGTGTCAATTACCTCTGTGTTCCAGGGATCATTTCACACAATAAATGGTAATGATGTGTAATCATTTACATCACAACTTATGTTTACATGCTAACATTTCTGATGGCATGGTATAAAAAAAAAATACAATGTGAGTTTGTAATTCCTACCACCACCTCTTACACATTACGAAGATAGAAATCTATGTACTGTCAAGGAGAAACTTTATCAGTTTGTTTTCAAATTTTATATCATTGTCTGTCAGACATGTTGTATCACTGGACAAGTGACCAAAAATTTTGTTGTGGCATTGAGCACCTCTTGTAGTGCTAAAGACAGTATTAATGTGGGGTAATGAATGTCACCTTTGGTACATTACTGTTCCTTTTGAACTGTAGTGGATTACTTGCAACAAACTTCATGAGGGAGTAAATATACTGTGAAGCAGCAGTCAGACTGTCCAGCTCCATAAACAGAACTCTACAAGATGATCGTGGGTGAGCACCACACATTATTCTTACACTAATTTTTGAGCAATGAAGACTCATCCTTAAGAGGGAGAAAGAACATTATTCCATATGACATTACTGAATGAAAATATAAAAAGTATGTCAATTTACTTATATGTTTCTCACCAAGATTTGCAATAATTCTAAATATAAATGTGACCGAAGTAAGTTGTTTTTGGAGTTTCAAAATGTGCTTTCTCGGGGTTAAATTCTCATCAATAGAGACACCTAGAATTTTTTATTTTCAACCCTATTTATTATTTCCTCACCATGCGTGACACTCATCACTGGTGTAGTACCCCTAGATGTGCAGATATGAATATACTGTGTCTTTTTAAAATCCAGGATGACACCATTCAGAGAAAACCAGTCAATGATGCTTTTAAGGACATTGTTTACAATTTCTTTCATTTCTGTATATATGCTTGAAGTAATTACAATACTTTTGTCATCTGCAAAAAGAATTAATTCTGCTTGTATATTAGATGAAAAATCATTTAAATATATGAGGAACAATAGTGGATCTAAGAATGAGCCTTAGGGAACGCCATACGTTTTCTCCCTCATCAGGATTATGTCCCCAGACTACATTGACTGAACTACTAGGCACAATTTTCAGTACTCTTTTGGTTAGATATGACATTACCTATTAGTTGGCTGTACCATCAAAATCATAAAACATCAATTTATCTATGAGAATACTGTGATCCACACAGCCAAATGCCTTAGACAGGTCATAGAAAATACCAATTGGCACTGTTTTATTATTTAATACTTACAAAAGTTTGACAGTGAACATGTAAATGGCATTTTGAGTAGAACAACTCTCCTGAAACCCAAGCTGTGATTTGAAGAGGATGTTGTTGCTAAGGTGAGAGATAACTCTAGAATACATCACCTTCTCAACAAATTTGGAAAATGATGTCAGCAGTGAAACAGATCTGTAGTTATTGATCTCTCTCGTATCACCTTTCTTGAAGTGTTGAGTGATAGGGTTTTCTATTGAGAGAGAGAGAGAGAGAGAGAGAGAGAGAGAGAGAGACTGCATGATTGTCTTAACTTCAAGAGAAGGTGGTGATACATTAATATGGTTGAATTTTCTGAGGGTTATTTTTCAATCTACTGCTGTGATTTTTCTCTTTAACTGTTTATTCATCACTTTCTACTATATTTAAGAAATGGTTATTAAATATATTTGCTACCTGTGACTCATCATTTACAGCCCCTCCATTTAGTTCAATATTGATGTTATCCTGTTCTGTCACTAATTGTCCCATCTTTTGTTTCATCACATTCCATATTGTCTGCTGTCGGAATTACTGATTTCTAACATTATGTGCATGTTCTCTGATTTTTTTTTTTTAAATAATCTTTCCTTGTAATTTTGACTACTGCAGAAACCCTCTATGTGTTCGTGCCAACGAAAACATTTTCCTTTCACAGGATACTTTAATCCCTCTTGTGATCCATGGTTTTCTTACCTGGATGTTGATGCCCTTTCTTATATTATACGGAAACCTATTTTCAAATAATGATATGAATTTATCACTGAATAGATTTTATATCATCATTAGGTTCATTATAAATTTCATCCCTAGTTACCCAATGTAAACTATTCTTAAAAACATTTTTCCTGGATTTGTCAACTGTTCTAACTGATTTTCACTGTCGAGTATCCACACTGTTTGGCACTGCGTTATTTATCGTGACAAATTGCGCATCATGATTAGAGAGAGCATTTGTTACTCAGCAAACAGTTTTTTCAAAAAGGGTCCTACTGTCATTATTCACCCGTGCTGTAATGTTAGTTACTGAGATCAAATTGTAGGATACAAACAAGGTTTCCTGATCATTTTTCCTATCACAGTCCTTTAGGAAATCTACACTGAAGTTAGCACAGACATAACTGCTTGTTGCTGTCTGACATAGCACAGTAAGGTATCCACACCCAGTTTAAAATTTCCCGGCGGGGATCTATATACAGTTACAATTAAAAATGGTTCAAATGGCTCTGAGCACAATGGAACTTAACATCTGAGGTCATCAGTCCCCTAGACTTAGAACTAATTAAACCTAACTAACCTAAGGACATCACACACATCCATGCCCAAGGCAGGATTCGAACCTGCGACTGTAGCAGTCGCATGGTTCCAGACTGAAGCGCCTAGAACCGCTCGGCCACTAAGGCCGGGTACAATTAAAAGAACTATCTTTCAGTGTTATTTCACATCACCCCTTTTCATTACATCTGTTTAGTCCATGCAGTATTGACTTTCTGAAAAACACTTCACAACTTTTAACAAGCTCAAAAACTGGCTACTTGAGAGGATCAGCACAAAAGATCATTATATTTTGTCTAAAGTTCAATCTTGATCACGTCATGTATGTTTTAATGATACAGGTAACCGGTTTCGGTTCTTTCTATAAAACCATCATCAGACCTATGGCTCCTTAGGATGGTAGGCGGAGCTCTCCTCGCTGCTACGCAGTCAACTGCATAGCAGCAAGGAGAGCTCCGCCTACCATCCTAAGGAGCCATAGGTCTGATGATGGTTTTATAGAAAGAACCGAAACCGGTTACCTGTATCATTAAAGCATACATGACGTGATCAAGACTGAACTTTAGTCAAAATATAACAATTAATTGATCACTGCTTTCCAAAAATGTTTACCAAAATTGTACAAAAGATCATGATTTATTGCATTGCAGATGCCATTTGTCACCCAAAAAATGGGGAAGGATGGTAGCTGCCAAAGGAACTGCTTTCAAGAAGTTATCTTACAACATTCTAATAAAACAAACATGCTGCCTGTCCCAACACACAATGAGAATTAATTCAAGTACCTGAGAACACGTAATAAAAAACATAAAAAATCTAAAAACATATATTTTTTTAAATGTTTCAAGAATAACAGATTTAGTACGACGACTGCAAGGAAACAGCTAGACTTTCCAATGTAGCAAGATAAATGGCGAATGAATTTTATTTTTCCATGCGACAGTCCAAGCTTCAAGGCTTATTTTGGAAAACAAATAGATTTCAGCCATTATCCAGTTCTCTTTATGTAATATTCAAAGTAACAAATTATGTTTTTACAATGTACAGTACCAAAATGTAAGTAGGCTATACATTTTTTGTGAAAAAGATAAATAAAAAATCTGAAACTTATGTTGACAGTATTAGTAAATGTCACTTTGCACTATCATGGTGTGAAGAATATCAAAGCTTCAAAACTTTGAAATGCTGTAAAATGGAAACAGACAGATAAGCTAACATGTGGTATGGGTACACATCCCTGTATGGAGAACAGACAAGCTGCACCCACATCTCATATGGTGTACGAGATGGTTTGGTTGACTTGACATGTAATAAGCCAAGAGTAGGCTAGCATTATACCTTTATTTGCAATTGCGTCCTTAATTGCTTCTGCGGTGTTCTTTTTTCCTTCATCTTTCCCTATATTATGGGTGTCCAATTCTGCCTGTGCATTAGAGACAGTTTCACCTCTAGTTGTAGAATCAGTTGACAAGAACTGCCAACACAGGGCGTTAAATTTCCATTTGAAACACCCATCTCGTTTAGGAATGATATGGTTCTCTATACATTTAATGCCGCAACAATTATTTGCAGATGGTGAATTCCTACTAAAAAAGCTCCTACCATGACATCCTGTAACAATCCATTTCAGTTACCACAAATCTGGTGTATGCCTTATACACACGTTACAAATTATGCCTTGAACACAACATAACCGCTAATTATCAAGCACAAGTAAATACACAATAAACGGAAACACAAACAGACCTGTTTACTTGCAAGTCATGAGTGATTAATAATTTCAGGTCAGACAAGACTGAAGTTCATTAAAAAATATTCTTACCATGCTTATTCAAAAGTAACTGCTCAAACGTTCTGTATGTATGTTTCGCAACAGACCTGTGGCGAAGGAAAGTGCACGACGCTGACTTCAATAACATTGCTCTAGGGCACACCCCGACTTTAAACTACAATCTGAAAAGGAAACGGTGCCCACCAACCGTGTAATTTTAACCAACCAACAATCGGCAACATCAAGATGTATGTCACAATTTTTCAGTTTATGCAAATAAATTAAAAAAAATAAATAAATAAAAAATTTCCTCTCAATTTCTGAACAATTTGTTAACTTACTTACCATCTAGGTACCCGTGTTTACTTCGTTACGTAGGTAGCAAATATACAACAATGCTGTACTAAAAGCAATTTTTTCTGATCTCCCTTAAATCGAACATGTTTTCATTACTGCCGAAGTCTGAAAGATGCATTTAATATTTGCAATACGGGACGCCGACCGTCTGTAATTTCTTAACTGCGCTGAAACAGTCTTGATATGGTGGCAATTCTTGTAAGGTTGTGGTGAAAATGTCTGATTACACCAATGCGTTAACTCAATTTATCGACAGAAATTTGCAAGAATTGTCTGCTATACGTCATACTATGTTGCAGTAGAATCCCTCTACCTTCAGTTATAATACTGTCACTTTCAGACCAAAGATGTTCGAAATAGATTTTGAAGATGCAATCGCTGTAAAGTACTGTTGAGCCTTGCACACACCGGCGCAGCGTCATATCTGGCAAGCCACACGATTGAAAGGTTTGATGCAGTTTGGCACCAGTAATTGTTTCTACACTCGCGATCAGAATTCCTACCAGAACAGCTTTCGTCATTTGATTTTTTTATTGATCCCAGAAATCTTGCACTGGTGAGGCAAATTCACACTGGCCAACATGGTTTGTTCGGTTTGAGATATAACGGGACCAAACTACAGGGTCATCAGTTAATCTCGCCGCCATTGTTTATTTATTATTTGTTTATTTATTAGCATGTTTAACGTGTACCTGGCTTTGTCAATTGAAGCTATACATGTACACATATTTTTTAGTTAAGTGCACACAGCTTTTAACACATTTACAAATTGACAATTCTCACTACATAGTTCACATTCTAGTACATCTTATTACAATAATACATTATCAGTTCCATTATATATTACATGCAGCTTAATTACAGAAGTACACACATATTCTTCCAGTTTCAGGTTGCGCATATGGTGTACCTACATTTTTCATGACTGCAAAAGTATATTATGATTATGGATCTATGGTACTCTTATTTTCCAGTAATTAGGGATTCCTCTGTCATCATTCATGTCCTTCAGTATACTTTGAAGATATTCGTTTACAGGCAGTTGTTTCCGGTACTATATATGTGTAACTCATTCTCGCAGTAAATTTTGTTGACGTCTCGCGTTGTGAACAGTTTTATTTAATAACTTACACTGACATTTAAATATCTCTGTCTTACCACACATGGGTTGTTTTGCGTCCTTTGCCGCAATGGAAATTTATTATCGTTGTTAAGCATTATTCTGTAGAGTTCTAATAAACAAGTGTGTTTGGTGATACTATTGAGGCTGTTGGCAACGGCATAATAGAAATGGAAGCGGCAGTGAATGGAAAGTGGCACAAAATCACTATGCGTGATGTATGGTATGCATCAAAAATTAAAAAGAACCTGTTTTCAGTCTTAGCAGCACAAGATAAAAATCAAAAAGTACATTTTTATCTACAAAATAAAGGCGTTATTTTAAAATTGGTGAAGTTGCAAAACTAATTGGTTACCGTTATCGTTATGGAGGACTGATTAAATTATGAAACATTTCTACTGAAGTAAATGAAATCAGTCGAGAAAATTTACTACAATTGTACCATAACGATTTGGACATCAAAATAAGCGACTTTTCAAGATGTTAATTTCCAAATCTTAGGCATAAAAGTGGGACTGGGTTATGAGTTCTGAGAAGACTGTATTTATGGTAAAACACATTGGCTTCCATTTGGAACCCATAAGAGAGTTTCTGAACTGAGAGAGCTGATTCACACAGATCTCTGTGATCCTTTTGAAAAGTACAATTCTGTGTATCGCAACTTTGTTTTATTCAAAGATGATTACAGTAAATTCCGAGCCGTTTACTTCGTCAAGGAAAAAAAACTAAAGCCGTTTATAACTGAAACAAAGACTGCTGGACATACAATTAAAAACCTCTTAAGCGATAATGGAGCAGAATTCAACGATAAACAGACAAGGGAGATTTTGCAGAAGATGGCATAATCCAACGTTTTACTATGCCATATATTCCACAGTAAAACTGATGCAGTGAAATAGAAAATCGCACACTTGTTGAAACAGTCAGGGCTATGATACATGTTTATGGAAACATTTCTCAGTTGTTTTGGACTGAAATGATAAATTCTGTAGCATGTATTATGAATTAAATGGGGCCTACTAGTATTTTAGGAACGTCTCCATATGAAATATGGTATCCGAAGAACCCTGGGTCAAAATTATATGTTCACATTCCAAAACAATTAAGGGCGAAAATGGATCGACAAGCAGTAAGAGGGACTATGATTGGCCATGACAATGACGATGGTTATCTGATCTGCTGTGAAGAAAATTGACATTTAATGCAATCACAGGATGTTATTTTTGAAGGGAAAATCATGCAAAAGGAAAGTAAGTAGTTCCTGTGGTTCTTGATTTCCTCCATCAGAAGTCTCAAGAGTCATCAGACGAAATTAAGAGCAAAGAGAAATTTAGTTTTCAAGAATAGAATAGAATAGAATATTTATTTGCCTTTCAGTATGTTTTCCATACAATTGGCTCCGTCAGTGTGTTCAATACATTTTTTAAAAATTACAATAATTATTATTGTACATAATTGTGCCTGTGCAGGGCAAGCACATACACATGCTAAAGTAATATTGATAATACAACAATTATTCATTCACAATAGTAATATTAATAATAATAATATACAATAGTATCAAGATATATTTATGGTACATCGTACGTATCCATGTAAAAGTCTTTGTTGGTACATTACTGTCACAAACATATAGGTAGAATTCATATGGTAATTTTTTGTTTCATGTAGCATATCTCTTTTGTGTCACTGTTTAGAAACTCATTAAGTGAGTAATGTGGCGTACGTTTGAGCCACACTTCTATTGTTTGCTAAAAGTTATTCATGGGAAGTTCGCTCACAGCCTTTGAGAGTTTGTTATAAAATTTCAAATTAAAGTGTTTATGGCTCTTTTGTGTTAATGGCAGCCTTGTGTATGGTTGGTCTATTTTACTATTATTTCGAGTATTATGAACATGCACTTCCGATATTAAATTAAAGTTCTTTACGTTCTCTTTAGCATATATAAGACAATTATAAATGTATATACTAGGTAGTGTCATTATCTTTAGTTCTTTAAAACGATTTTTGCAACTTGGTGCTAGTCCTAAAATGCACCTAAAGTCCGGTCCACACGCAACGATCTGTCTGCGCAGACATTGGCACAGATGTCTGTACATGCAAAAGATCGCTGCAAATGTGGTGTGTTCACACGACACAAACCCCAATCTACTACTCGTCCGCCATCTGTCGGTGTACAAAAGAAATATCAGTGGCAAGCTACTACGCTCCCCGTAAACGTCAAAAACTTAATTCAGTTATTTTGAAATATAGAAATGGAGGAAGTTCTGTTGTGGTCTGTGTTCGCAACTTGTGTTGCAAAAAACATTCAGACCAACCGCAGGAAACAGAGAAGGCGGTCAAAATGGTGTAGACAGTGGCTGCTATAGCGAAAGCAGTTTTCTCACGTACATTTACAGCGAGAGTTGCAGGGCGAACCTGTTTTGTTTTACATTACCTCGTGTTTCATTTCCTGGCACATTGACACTCCAATTTCATCTTCAATTGTACTCCTGCATGGTCTTGGCGTTTCTTGATCACTAAGAAAGCCAAGCAGATCAAAATACCATAACATTGGCTGGCATACTTGATCTACTCCTACACCAGATCTTCTAGATTTCTGAACTTTGGATAACTCTTTTCGGTAAACAGTTCGCTGACAGACTTAATTTACTTGACTTGCCTTCATGAACTCATCCTTCAGGACAGCATAAATAGCTTCACATGTGTTGGGTATTATTTCACTCAACGCTTGTTTCGATATTGCAGTTGAAAATACCAAATCCTTGTAGCTCCCTCCTGTTGCTAGGAATCTTAATATTACGCCAGCCGTTTATGAGGAGAAATTGCCCTTCTCATACAAGTATCTTTTTCTCATAATATGAGGGGTTACAAGCTTTAAGAGATAATTATAAGTTTCGACATCCATCTGCAAATAATTTCGCCAGTTCGCCACGAATTTTTTTTTATTACCGTTTCTCTGTTTGCCGAGGCTCAACTGCCCGCAATTTTTCAATTAGAGCATTGTATGCTGCTGCCTTTTTGTCTCGGTCACTATATTCTTTACTTTTAATCTTCCACAAACATCGGTGGTTTCTATATATTTCAATGAATTCACTTACAAACTCTGGAGTATCGGCCATTTTAATGCCCTGTGCGCACAAATACAAACACTAGACTGAGCAAACAGCTGTTTCGCGCCAGATTTGCGACGATCTCCTGTCCACACGCTCCAACTTGTCTGCACAAATGTGGTTTGAACCCACAGATTTGAGAGGTTTCGCTCAAACCTCCAACTCCAACTTCCAGGTTTGCACACACCTCAGGTTGGTGCAAATCTTCTGTCCACACGCAACGATCTGTCTGCGCAGATGTGATGTGCGCAGACATTTGCGTAGACAGATCGTTGCATGTGGATGGGCCTTAACTGCTTTCTTCTGCCACTTGAAGAGTTTACTTGAACCCACTGAGTTACCCCAAAGAAATACCCCATATTGCAGTTGTGAATGGAAAAGAGCAAAGTATGTGGAGATTAGCAGATTTTTACTGATAACATGTCTCAGCTTGTGTAATAGAAAGAGAGTTCGAGCAAGTTTTCCACATAGATAATTTGTGTGTCTGTCCCATGTAAGTTTCTGATCTATATGTAAACCTAGTAACTTGACATTTTTTGTATTCTGTTCAATTGGTTTCAGTGTGAAGTAAATTTCTTCAGTTTTCAATTTGTTTATTGATAAAAGGTTGGCTCTGCACCAGTCACTGCTCATTTCAGTTACTACTTTGTTGTATTATATAACATCTTGCAGATTTTCTCCCTCTGTTATTAGCGTCATATCATCAGCATACAGTACATTGTTGCATGGCATATAATTTGAGAAGTCACTGATGTAAACAAAGAACAGGAAAGGGCCAAGAACTGAGCCTTGTGGAATTCCTCTCTTTAGTTTCATGGGTTTTGACTTTTTATAGTTTATTTTTACTAATTGTACCCTATTGCTGAAGTATGATTGAACAAATTGTAATGGTTTATCTACAATACCATAATGTTCTAGTTTTTTATCATTATTTCATGTGTGACTGAGTCGAAGGCTTTCGTTAAATCTAACAGTGTAGCACAAGTGAGTTTCTTGTTTTCATATACTTCATATATATTACTAAGGAGGCATTCAACTGCTTTGGTTGTTGATAGTTCAGATAGACAGGCAAACTGGTCCTCACTCAATAATTTCTAACTTTCAAAATAATTGCAAATTTAGATATGTATGCAGGTTTCTATTACTTTTGATATAATGAGAACTATTGATATAGGTCTATAATTGTTTGGCATTTTTCTGTCTCCTTTTTTATAGATTGGGAGTGTAACTGTCATTTTCAGACATTCAGGGAATACTCCTTCTTCAAGTTTGTGATTCGTCAGATATGTTAGTGGCATTAAGATTGAAGTGGCTATGTGTTTAACAATACTGTTACTAAGCCCGTAATAGTCCTCTGTTTTTGAGTTTTTATGTTTCTTTATAGATTTGATAATGTGGCCAGAGGTGATTTTTGACCAAGAGGATTTCTCAGTTGCTGGTGATTGTTGTTTAACAAGGGTTACAGCACCTGAAATATTATCTATTTTTAGCAAAAGAAGTAGAAGCAGAAGAAGAGTTCAGTAATTATGATGTTTTTCTGTATGAAACTGATGTGAGATTAGATCTGTCTGATTATAGAAGAATTAGGCTACAACTGCATGAACAGTTAAAGCTAAAACGTCCGAAAAGACTTCAAAACTACGTAAAGCAGTTAATGACCTTTGACGAATCAGAATCTTATTGCCACATCATAAATTCGAGTCAATAAGACGAATGAAAAGCTGCAATGGATCAAAAAATGGCGGCACATCAAGAAAATGGAATTTGGATTTTGGAAGATTTGCCTCTTTAAACGAGGGCAATTCCATGTAAGTGGATCTATAAACTGTAGACGAATGCTGATGAGTCGGTTGACAGTTTCAGAGCAAGATTGGTTATCAAAGGATTTTCTCAAAAGAAAGGGATGTTGACTGCTGCAAAGTTGTTGACTATTCGAACATTACTAAGTGTGGCAGACAAAGGGTAGATGAATGTGGTACAAATAGATGTGCCTTTCTTTACGGTGACCTGATGGAAACTATATTAATAACACAACCTGAAGGTTATAATTATGGTTCTAGAAAAGTATGTCGATTAATGAAAACCTTATATGGCCTGGAACAGGCACCCCACTACTGGAATGAAAGGTTCAGTAGGTATGTGATGGAATTAGGATTTAATTAAGCTGATCCTTGCCTCTTCATGAGACAGAAAGGTTCTTAAAAGATTTCTTCATACTTTATGTTAATAATGAACTGACTGGAGCAAACAATGATAGTGAACTTAAAGGATTTATTGGAGCACTTGAAAGAGAATTCCACAAAAAATAAAAGCCAGCATCATATTTCTTAGGCTTGGAAATTGATAGAAAAGAAGATGGGTGCATTCAAGTCAGTCAGACTCACTATACCAAGAAGGTTTTGGAGCACTTTGGCATGAGTGGTTGTAGCGCTGTAACAATTCCAATTATCAAGGACGATAGTATGGAAGAGACCCTATCATTAATGAGTATACTTATAGACAAGCAGGTGGATACTTGATGTACGTTATGTGTGGAACAAGACCACACATAAAATATGCTATTGGAGTACTATCCAGATGTCTTGAACATCAAACAGAGCATGATGTAACCAATATGAAGACAGTAATTGTTCCCAAAAGAACAGATACCATTGATGACTGTGCACCTTCTCAAGAATAAATTATAATTAATCGAAACCTTAGCTGCCGACAGGTGTTGTTGATTTACCTCAGTGAGGACAGCTGAAAATGTGTTCCCCGACCGGGACTCGAATCCGGGATCTCCTGCTTACATGGCAGACACTCTGTCCATCTGAGTCACTGAGGACACAGATAAATAGCGTGACTGCAGGGACTTATCCCTTGCACACTTCGTGTGAGACACAGATTTCCAACTGTCCACAGTCTAATTTCTTAATGTTCCTAATAGATATTTGCCCATCCACTCATTACTCACACCCACTAAGGAGACGATTCCTGTAAGAGTTCGTGCAACTTGTGTGCAAGACGAAGGTCAATGTCCACGTAACCTTTAACTATATATGAAGATAGTAACTGTTCCTGAAAGAACAGATACCATTGATGACCATGCAGCTTCTCTAGAATAAATGATAATTAATCGAAATCCTCAGCTGCCGACAGGTGTTGTTGATTTACCTCAATGAGAACAGCTGAAAATGTGTTCCCCGACTGGGACACGAACCCAGGATCTCCTGCTTGCATGGCAGATGCTCTATCCATCTGAGCCACTGAGGACACAGATGAATAGCGCGACTGCAGGGACTTATCCATTGCGCGCTTGATGTAATAAAGGTAAAAAGAATTTTTCGCTATCTGAGAGGCACATATGACTATGAACTTATTTACAAAAACAGTGAAAACAAATGCAATCTTTAATGTTATAATATATGCCAATCATGGAGGTGATTTAGGAACTGGGCAGTTGACCTCAGGTGTTCTCTTCCTGTACTTTGGCGCACCTGTCAGTTGGATGGTTTAGCAACAAACTTCAGTTGTAATCACTACTATGGAAGCTGAAGCTGTAGCAGCTAATGAAGCAGCATGAGAAATGGTCTGGAGGAAGAGACTGTTTATCGCAACTTTGACAGCTAAAGGATTCGAAACCTTGCCTACAAGTGGACCATGAAGCTTATGTTCGACTCACACAGAATCCTGAATTTCACCAATGGACAAAACATATTCATCTCAGGCACTTCTTTCTTCAAGAATGAGTTACAGCTGGTGAAATTACCATTTCAAGAGTAGATACAGAAAATAAGCTTGTGGATTTATTAATAAAACCATTATTTGATGCCAGACTACTTGGCTGCCCAACTGCAACAGTTGTGCAAAAATCTGGGAGTTTGTAAGTGACTAAATATGGGAGAGTATTAAAGTTTTGCATTGTCAACAGTTTGTGCGATCTTTGGCACAATGGAAATTTATTACTGTTGTTAAGCGTTCTTCTGCAGACTTCTAATAAACCAGTGTATTTTTTATCTACAAAAAAGTTATGTCATTCCTAAATAACCAAACAAATTTCACATTACGATACCTTAAAACGTTTCACAACGCATTTCAAAAGGCAACATTCACACAGGCCATCAACGAATCGCTACATCATGTCACATCACGTCAAGGTTTCTTGGGAAGAAAGTGTTGACCACTGTGGTGCTGATGGTATCATCATCCACTAACATTGGAGATGAACCGACCTTGACCATGCTCACTCATATTCTAGTAGTTGATTTTGTGCTTCTGTTTCACCTTAATCTTTTTTATTTTCGTATTGACCAACTGGGAGTAAGTAATATCTTCACTTCCTTTTCTTTCCTTATTGTTTCTAATTTTTTCATTACTCCTTCATCTTCTCCCTCATGTTGCTTTTCATTTCTCTGTCCATGCTGTTCCCGATATCTTATTTCTTCTGCACTGAAAGCGTTCTAAATTTAGTATTTGATTCTTATTTCTATCTAGTTCTGTCTTTATTTCTGCAATTCATGCTGTTGTCAAATTCTTATTTCAAAAATACAGGAACAGTTGTTTTGAGAGCCTGTTCAGTAGAGGTGTCCAAAATGAATTAATCTTCTTTTAGACATTACCTCTAATTTTTTCTCTAATCTTCCATAGATCTCCTCATTACTTCTTATTTTCCAGTCATCTATAGTTTGTATTGCAAACATTATTTTTCTGACAATCCATCTTTCAAGTATCTCTGTTTTGTCCAGTTTATAATAGTTCGTCATTAGGCATTCACATACATATAACATTCTAGTGGCACCACTGTGGTATGGCGTTTTAGTTTCGTTTTTATAGATACACATTTCTTGTTGTAAACATTCTTTGTAAAATTATATGCTCTCTCCACTTTGTTGACTATTACATCTATTATACTGAATTAAATGGTTTTTGATGTTAATATAAGATATATAATAGGTTTTCTTGTTAACTTTCTATGACGAGTTACTGATATTCAGTTAAAAATTTGTTATGCCCAGAATAATCCCCTTCGAAAACCGCCCACATATTCTCCCAATTGTTTGTACAAAGTTACTATAGCTCTAATATTTTGAATGCCACTGGCAGACTCTGCAATGACGACTTTTTGTTTGTCTCCATTTTTATGTAGTGGATGGATTAATGCTATTTTCCACCCTTCTGGAACCTTTTTAGTTTTGTAAATGTTCTCAAAATGCTGTTGTAGACCGTTCATAATCTTTTTTCTGACCATTTCAATAATTCCGCTGCAATGGAGTCTTCACCATTTTCTCTGTTGTTTTTGAGTGCTATGATGGTTTGATGAATTTATGCTCAGTCATTGGGAAATCGTCTTCAAAAGCTTGTGTTATTGAAACTTTCTGGCAGATTAAAACTGTGTGCCGGACCGAGACTCGAATTGCTGGAAATACTAATTTAACTGTTGTAAGTGAACAGCTTAAGAGTCTGTCAAAATTTTTGCTAGTGTTTCATAATTTCCTTTGTTATTTAATCCTAATTTGGTCATCTTCATCCTTGGAACAAATACTTGGTGCTTGATCCTCGCTTTATACACAAACACTCAAGTGTCTCAAAAACAAGGTCTTGGTTGCACTCTGTTGTGTCTGAGACATAAAGTGCAGCCAAGACTAAAAAACAATATGTGATAGTGCATCACTGGCCACTGACCTATATAAAGACATTCTGTCTGCTACTTTATTTTATTACCATGTTTTGTTTTCATGGCAAATTACAAATGTTCCATGACATTTCGAATATTTTTTCTGTTGTGTGTTCTTCAGCATGTGAGATTACGTGTTTGAAAGCGACAATTTAATTACATTATTCAGTAACAGAACAGAGCTATTGTAACCTCCGAACAGTTTATTTATTTCCGTAACCTCCAGATAAATGGGATAACTAACCTCTCAATAAAAATGTGACTTATATATAACCTTTCATAATTAACTGACTGTGAATGTAATTGGTAAATCTGGACGTCAGCAGTGCTGTGTCATGGCTCTGAAAAGTCATTCCAGATAAACTGAAAGTTCTTACCTCAATGATGTCGCCAGATAATGCGTATATATTTGCTCCTGTAAGAAATTTTGCTGGCACAGCCCAGTGCAATGCTGGCCACTAGATTTGTTACGTATAAAAAGAAACAACTGATTTTTCTTTATGAGAATCAGGATGACCATGAATAGGAGAAATTAATAAAATCTTTAAATTCAGATGAACGATTGTCAAAATTTATCTTTATAAGAAAAATTAAAAGATTTTTAAAAACATTTAGATGGGTCTTGGTATAACGATGATACAAAATCAGTTGTTACAAATTATATATACGCACAGCTAAAAATAATAATAATTTTTGCTTTTACCTTATACTACATCGCTGAGGCACTGCCATCACTCTCCACAACTGGCCCTAGTAATTCCATACAGGACATGTTCTTTCTGTGAGATATACAACTAAACAACTGCTCTCTATGAGCGACCTGACCCCACCACCCAACTGCAAGCTACTGCTGAAACTTCCTGGCAGATTAAAACTGTGTGCCGAACCGAGACTCGAACTCAGGACCTGTGCCTTTCGTGGGCAAGTAGTAGCCAGAATTTTGCCTGTTATTAAAGTTCTAGTGGTTGTCATTCCTGGAGCGTCTATCACCTTTGCTGTTAAAATAGCGTGGTTGATCGTAATTACTGTATGCTTGTTGGCCTTGGTTATGTTGTGAAAAAGTTTTGTTTATGAAGGAATAATCTGATTGCTGAACTTCCAGAAGCTGTACCAGATCTCTAAATGCCGAGAAATTTTCTTTGTGCTGTCCTGTTAAAAGTGACACTCTTAACGATCGTGGTAATTTTGAAATACATAATTGGATAAGTGCTGACTCACTGTATGGCTCACATAAACATTGGTTTTGCTGTATCATGTGTTCAAAAAATTGCGTGACTGGAAAAGTTTGAGTTCTCATAATTTGGTAAGCTAATTAACTGATCCTTGATTCCGTACTGTGTCGTCTTTGGCCAATACGCTGACGGAAAAGCATTCTGAAATTCTTCCACCGAGTAACATTGGTCTCACACGAGTTGCTGGTTCGCATTCCAAAAAACTGCAAATAAATTCAAGTTTGTGTGTTACTGACGAAGTCGGTGGAAAAGCAAAACTAAATTGTTGTATCCAATCGAAAGGGTGTATTTCTGTTCTGTCATTTTTAAATACTTTAAATTTCCTAACGAATAGAAAGTGTTCGTAATCAAAATTATCGTCTCTGAATGTCTGAGCAGGTTCAGAATTGTACGAGAATCTATTTGTCTGTGTCCGTTCGGAATCTAAGTCACATACTCTTTGTAAATTACCTAAGTTATTTTGGCTGTGTGAGTGTAACAAATGTTCAGAATGTGGAGTGTGCTGTGACGTGTTAGAGGATGAAACATTTTTCATTTCTGTCACTTCTTGCTATAAAGATGACAATTTTCTACGTAATGTATTATTAGACAAACCTATCTCACTGATTGTCTGCTGTGTGTTTTGGAATTCGGGTGTTTGATTGAATGAAACTGTTGACGTATCGTCTGATTTGGTGTCATTGTTATTTACGATAACGTCAGTACGACTGGCCAATTCATCAAATTTTTCAGTCAGTGCTTTTACCTGATCGTCATTTTTAGTGTCACAAGCATTAATTTGTGTTTGCATTTTATGTGTGGTTTTGCTTAATTTCTTGACATCTGCTTTAATGGCATCGGGATCCTGTATTAATTCCAATTGTTCAAGTCTGCTGGTCACTGTCTGAAAGTCTATTGTGTATTTACTTTCCAAAGCCTGAATGTTAGTGTCTGTTTTTGATTTTAGGTCGGAGATTTCACCATGCAATTCAGTGTTCAACTATTTGATAGTATTGATTTCGTCTGATACTGCTGGTGTCTACGTAAGTTTTTGCTTTCGTAAACAACTTACGCTTATCTTCCAGTCTCTGTGTAGTAATTGTTTCCATTGCAGCGGCGCGGTTCTTTCCGTCCCTTTACGACGGACCTGCACCTACCTGTGAACATTGTGTCAGCAGATCATCAGTAGGAAAGCTGAGTGAAACCTACTGTACTTCGACGTGAACCAGGCTGCAATTAAAGTCACTAATCTACGTTTCGGGAGTAACACGAAATGAAATGTTGGAAATTTTGTCCTCAATTAATATATTCTGAAACTTAGGAGAACAAGTATCACTTCCAAGCCCGTGCTAGTCTTAACACAGTCACTCACAATCCCTTTCACTCATGTTAGCAAGTTTATGATGTTGCATTTCCCGAAAACGTAATAGCTACAAAAATACTGATTGTTTTTGATTGAGAATGCTCGCCAAATATTAAGTCTGTCGGTACCAAATGCAGTCACAGTTTTTAGCCACCGACCTGCTCAATACGCCACGCGGAATTTATGTCTTTTTCTCGTCACAAAATTCACTTAAAAATTCCGAAATTTCTACACACACATCGGAATAATTATGCCGTCACTGTCCAACACTTTTGATGTATGAAACACCGCTAGATCCGGCAACTTATCATTTCCATCGGAACTACTACTGCACACGTCCGATCTCTTTCATGGCTAGGCTTCGACTCTTCTCTAGAATACTCTAAGTCTTCTCTATCGGCAGAGAAAGGCGCGCGAAGAATATTGCTTTACCATTGGTCAGTTTACTCAACAGCCAATAGCAAAAGAACATTCTCCCGCGTCAGTCCGTGCTTTTCATCAATAACCAATGGCAAAATAGTAAACCTAACGACTGCACGTTTTAGCGAAGTAATTATCTAATATGCTGAAGTTTTGCTTATGCATAAAGTTATTTACTGTTGTTATTTATACCTGAATTAAATTTCCCTTTACCATAAAATAACTTTAAAAATCTATTCTACAAAAATCCCCTTTGTCCATATCCATACTTCTTCGAAATGTTCCCTCACTGTATCCTACTATATAACTCGTTAAACAATTATCTCCATATTAACCTTCAACCACACTCACACATCATTCATACTGCTGAAATACGTTTATAACATTTTACATACACAAAAAGATATAATAAAACTTTATCAAAATACTAGAACAGTTTATGAAAAACATTCTCTTACTTTAGTGCACTCTAGTGGGCACAATCGAAACTAAAATCATAGTCCCCCCATCCCATATTGTCCTCTATCGGCTGATGCATAAACTACGTGCGCGTCCAGTCGCGCGTCACCATCTCCCACTATCCAGCTCTGAGACACATCTCCCACTTAACCGCCTCCAAGGCAGGATCGTTATAAGGCGCTACGCCTCACCATGACTTGTCTCTTTACTGTTCCTGTATGAATTTACAATAATGCGTTTCACTGTTTTGTAGGTGGTGATTAAAACGTTCGTCAATTTGGCTGTTCTGTTGTTCAAATTTCTTGTCGACTTTCGCCTCCAGAGTGCGCAAAAGTTCTGCTGACATCAGTTTAAACTCGTCATATAACTGTGTTGCGTTTTCTGAACATTGTTTAGCGACTGCACTGATTTCATCTCTAAGTAATGCATGTGTATGCGTATCTCTTCACTACTATTCCTAGCACAAGCCTTAATTTCCTCACATAATTGTTCTTTAGTTTCATTACATTGCACAGCAGTGGTTGTAATCAGTTCGTTAATCTGTTTGAAGTTTTCATTAAGTTGTTTGTTCGATTCATTAGATTGTTTGTTCCATTCATTAAGTTGTCTATAACTGTTGTCTTGTTTTTCATTCGACTGTTTGAGATTTTCATTAAGTTGTAGCAATACTGCCATAACTTTATCCATGCCAAAATTAGCGACTCTATTCTCTGTGCTATGTGATGGTGTATCTGCATTTGTCAAGTTTTGTGTAACCATTTGGCCATTGTCTGATTCTTGAAAAGGTTTGCCAATTGGATGTGTACTGTTGGTCACTATATCAGAATCAAATAAATCTTACATATTTTGTGTGCATTGTTCATTGTCGTTAGAAACATTTATCTGTTCACTGTGTAAATGTTGCAAATCATGTGTGTCAAACTGGGCGGCGTTCATTGTAGCGGAACGTGCCGTGTCATCAATTGTCGTTAAATTTCTGTGGACATAATTGAATTTGTTCATCATTTGGATTAAAATCATTACTGGTGGTCGGCACGCACTGATTATCTGTATCCGGCTGGAGTGGCCGAGGGGTTCTAGGCGCTACAGTCTGGAATCGCGTGACCGCTACAGTTGCAGGTTCGAATCCTACCTCGGGCATGGATGTGTGTGATGTCCTTAGGTTAGTTAGGTTTAAGTAGTTCTAAGTTCTAGGGGGCTGATGACCTCAGAAGTTAAGTCCCATAGTGCTCAGAGCCATTCGATTATCTGTAATTGGAAGATTATCATTACGACATGGGTGCCGCTAGTATTATCAGTAAAATTATTCAAGTCGGCTTTTTCACTCATTACACATCGCGATGCACTGTTGGCAGTTTTTCGTGGCATTGTCACAAGTCAAAAGTGGGGACAAAAACAAACAAAGACAAAGCAAAATGGAACAAATACAATAAATTGCCGATGATCTGTGAAAGAATGAGTGACAAATTAGTAAATGCGTTGCGCCAGGTGCAAACTACATTTAACACTAGGTAGATACTTCTCAGAAATTCAAAAAAGTGTAACCTCCCAACAGTTTATTTATTTCTGTAGCCTCCCGATAAATGGGATGACTAACCTTTCAATAAAAATATGACTTATATATAACCTTTCATAATTGACTGTGAATCTAAGTGGTAAATCTGAATGTCAGCAGTGCTGCATCATGGCCGTGAAAAGTCATTCCGGATAAACTGAAAGTTCTTACCTCAATGATGTCGTCGGGTAACGCCTATATGTGTGGTCTTGCAAGAAATTTTTCTGGCACAGCTCAGTGCAATGCTGGCCACTAGATTTGTTATGTATAAAAAGAAACAACTGATTTTTCTTTATGATAATCAGGATGCCCACGGATAGGAAAAATTAATAAAATCTTTAAATTCAGATGAATGACTGTCAAAAGTTATCTTTATAAGAAAGATTATCATTAAAAGATTTTTAAAAGCATTTTGATGGGACTTGATATACCAATAATACAAAATCAGTTGTTACAAATTACATATGTGCACGGCTATAAATAATAATGATCTTTGCTTTTACCTTATACTACATCGCTCAGGCACTGCCATCACTCTCCACGACTGGCCCTAGTAATTCCATACAGGACACAAGTACTCTCTATGAGCTATACAACTAGACAACTGCTCTCTATGGGCGACCTGACCCCACCGCCCGACTGCGAGCTACTACTACTACTGCTGTCGACACTGCTCTCTGGTCTGCGATTCTATTGTAGCATAAATATCGCAGGCAGTTCGAGAGCAATCCATCGAAGTTACATCTGCTCAAGTCTGCTAGCAATAAATTCCTTAGTCATGGACCTCTTACACTATTGCCCTCACCATATATAAATAAGAACAAGTTAATACAGAAATTTTCATTAAATAAAATTTTAAGTGGAAAGTCAGTCCTAATGAAGGAGGGAAATACAGTTGTTTAAGACATTATTAATTAGGTAAGGAAAAAAAGAAATAATGCATAATGTAAAAAAGCGCTTTTATCGCCACGTAAAGACTTTTTGATGTGGCTTCCATGGTTCTTGGGTGTACTGCCGGATCCGATTGTTGAAGGTTTGTTTACTTCTTTGATTATTTTTGAATTGATTAATATAGTCCGACAAGAAGTCACTGTAAATTGAAATGAAATGTATGTCAGTTAATGCTATAAATGAAAACAGAATCTATTATTGTATGAATGTTATATGAAGCATGTATAAACGAGAGGAAAATGTGTACTCATATAACTGGTATCGAATAATGTAACAAAAATGATATCTGACAAAATGTATTAAATCCAAATGACAAGTAATGACCCGATATAGAAAAAGGGGAAATAGTGTGTTACAGACTATAATGTGTATGAGCGACGATAATGGCATGCCAGCAAATGAATAGAATAAGTGTATTTTGTAATTGTATTTGTATTTTATTACGTTATGTGTACAGTATGTGGAAAGGACACTACAGAAACTTCATGTAATGCAAGTGTATGAAAGACATTCAAAAACAAGGGCACAAACATACGAAACTTTGCTGCAAAGTGTTAAGGGTATGTGGGTTAAAACAGTAAGTGGATGTGTGGGTGGTAAACTAAAAATGGCAATACTTCATGTAAAATCAATTTTCTGTGCTCGACAACATCGTAAAAGCAGCAAGGAACGTACCTTGTTGATTGATGTGAGATGTACAGCTGGTCTCCCCACTGAATAAGTGGGAGCGACGAGGTGAAATGAATTCCTTGGGCCACTGATATGAAAATCACTTGTCACTTCATCAAAGATTTCAAAAAAGATAATGCAGCTGGAAAGGAGCTTCACGAAATTGTGCAGTGAAAGCCACTGTAAATGTACAACACAGACACTCTGGCCTCGTACTGGACATGTGAATGCGAACTGTGATGATAATGGACGTTGGGCTGTGTGCACGTACTTTACAAGCTAAACACTGTGCAGACGCTGACTCACAATAATGGGACTATGTGGGTACTTTTGTGACGGCTCCCAAACTCAAGGTCCTCGGCGGTACTTTTGGGACAGCCACCACAAATTGTATAAAGCGTGGGTAGTGACCAGGATGTAGCTATGTCTGTTGGCCGAAAAATAATTAATGACAAGAATTGCGCCAGCTAGAATGAAGAGATAAATTATCTTTATTTCTGACGAAACGTGCACCAGCAATACAAGTCCAAGTAATATCCAAGAGTAATCCGTGTACTGAGCCTAGTCGAATACAATAGCAAATATCACACTGCAATGGCTCCGCTATAAACTCCACGAAAGGCTAGCAATAGGCAATCGACAATAGACTGTCTGTCTCGGGGCCAGCGCTCCTTCTTATATGCAAAAGGCAGAGGGCGCTGTGGACCCGAGCTCAGCCATGGCGCGACCTCTTCCGTCGGCGGTAACGCCCAGAGACGCCGACGGCCGCGACAGGAACTGTGGCCAGCGATGTCACGGTCAGAGCGCGCGTGCGCGAGATGGTTGGTTGGTTGGTTGGTTGGGTCCGTGGATACAACAGGTACAGCATGCACTTTGTTAGGAGAGAAAACGTATAAATGTATCTGTTAAAAGAAGCTGACATGCCCATATAAATTGATAACGATTCGGGATAACTCCAATGGCCCTAAAATAAAGGCTGAGTCCATAGGGGCCAGTATTATCTAACCTGAAAAAGGGAAATAAGCTCAACCACTGTCCATCACTGTATGATATCAGTGCACAGTGGGTGGCAATTGTATTGAATCATATTATTTTTCTTTCTTTTCTTTTCTTATATATAAGCTATATGTAAACTGAATGAGCTATGAACCAAAGAAACCGCCAAAAATAAATTAACGAGTTACTTTGTGGAAAGGATAATGTGTTGATACATCGCTAATATCTGTACAAAACAAAGTAAGAAATATGTTCTTCAATTTATTAATTTATGTATCTTCACCCTTTTGTTTCGGGAAGTGGAAGCATACAAACATATGCTTGGATCTGTAATACCAGCACTGTTAGAAACGTGTATTTTATCCATTCACTAAAAGTATTATAAAAGGTTATTATAAAAAGGAATATTTATTCACAGTCCTATCTGTTCATCATTTCTCTCGCCTCTGAGATCCTGCATCAAGGGGTTCTCTGCAGACAAGAATAATTAACGGCATACCTGGAGGAGCATTCCTGCATCAACAATGTCACATGCACCTACTGAACTTGGTTTACTTATACTAAAAATATTGTTTCGTGAGTTTAAGAACTTGTAGATGAATTGACAATTTTAATGGCTGCAGTGATTATTTGGTACTGCATACTACTGATAGATCACTGAAAGACATGAGTCGAAACAAGGCCCCAGGAGTATACAACATTCCATTAGAACTACTGACGACCTCGGGAGAGCCAGTCCTGACAAAACTCTACCATCTGGTGAGCAAGATGTCTGAGACAGGCGAAATACCCCCAGACTTCATGAAGAATATAATAATTCCAATCCCAAAGAAAGCAGGTGTTGACAGATGTGAAAATTACCGAACTATCATTTTAATAAGTCACGGCTGCAAAATACTAATGCGAATTCTTTACAGACGAATGGAAAAATAGTAGAAGCCGACCTAGGGGAAGATCAGATTGGATTTTGTAGAAATGTTGGAACACGTGAGGCAATACCGACCCTACGACTTATCTTGGAAGCTAGATTAAGAAAAGGCAAAACTACGTTTCTAGCATTTCTAGACTTAGAGAAAGCTTTTGACAATGTTGACTGGAATACTCTCTTTCAAATTATAAAGGTGGCAGGGGTAAAATATAGGGAACGAAAGGCTATTTACAATTTGTACAGAAACCAAATGGCAGTTATAAGAGTTGAGGGGCATAAAAGGGAAGCAGAGGTTGGGAAGGGAGTGAGACAGGGTTGTACCCTCTCCCCAATGTTATTCAATCTGTATATTGAGCAAGCAGTGCAGGAAACAAAAGAAAAATTCGGAGTAGGTATTAAAATCCATGGAGAAGAAATAAAAACTTTGAAGTTCGCCGATGACATTGTAATTCTGTCAGAGACAGCAAAGGACTTGGAAGAGCAGTTGAATGGAATGGATAGTGTCTTGAAAGGAGGATATAACATGAACATCAACAAAAGCAAAACGAGGATAATGGAATGTAGTCGAATTAAGTCGGGTGATGCTAAGGGTATTAGATTAGGAAATGAGACACTTAAAGTAGTAAAGGAGTTTTGCTATTTGGGGAGCAAAATAACTGATGATGGTAGAAGTAGAGAGGATATAAAATGAAGACTGGCAATGGCAAGGAAAGCGTTCCTGAAGAAGAAAAATTTGTTAACATCGAGTATAGATTTAAATGTCAGGAAGTCGCTTCTGAAAGTATTTGTATGGAGTGTAGTCATGTATGGAAGTGAAACGTGGACGATAAATAGTTTAGACAAGAAGAGAATAGAAGCTTTCGAAATGTGGTGCTGCAGAAGAATGCTGAAGATTAGATGGGTGGATCACATAACTAATGAGGAGGTATTGAATAGAATTGGGGAGAAGAGGAGCTTGTGGCATAACTTGACAAGAAGAAGGGATCGGTTGGTAGGACATGTTCTGAGACATCGAGGGATCACCAATTTAGTATTGGATGGCAGTGTGGAGGGTAAAAATCGTAGAGGGAGACCAAGTGATGAATACACCAAGCAGATTCAGAAGGATGTAGGTTGCAGTAGGTACTGGGAGATGAAGAAGCTTGCATAGGATAGATTAGCATGGAAAGCTGCATCAAACCAGTCTCAGGACTGAAGACCACAACAACAACAACTACTAGAAGCGGCAGTCTGTAATGCAAATTATGTTTATTGACCTTGAATGTAATGATATTCAAAGTCTGTGATACTGGTATCAGTTAAATTTCACCCAAGATTGTGCACAGATTCATAAATTACCCTTAAAATTTTCTCAACTATTCTTTCCAATCAATTTTTCCAGTTGCTGTTGTTGTGGCCTTCAGTCCAGAGACTGGTTTGATGCAGCTCTCCAGGCTATTCTATCCTGTGCAAGCTTCTTCATCTCCAAGTACCTACTGCAACCTACATCCTTCTGAATCTGCTTAGTGTATTCATCTCTTGGTATCCCTCTACGATCTTTATCCTCCACGCTGCCCTCCAATGCTACATTGGTGATCCCTTGATGCCTCAAAACATGTTCTACCAACCGATCCCTTCTTCTAGTCAAGTTGTGCCACAAATTCCTCTTCTCCCCAATTCTATTCAGTGTGGCCTGAGCTCCCAGTTGGTGCACATCGACTGCGCAGAAAGATACATATATAGCTTCTTTTCTGTGTTTACTTCGTAGATTCTTACTTACATTGCGTGTAAGTTTCGTATAGGAGGTGTAATTTCGAGTTTTAGTTACTGTAATCGTAAATTCATGCAGATTGTAGCGCAGTCGTTAGGCATTTGTACAGGTTAGTTCATACATTCTTTGCGTGTTTCCCTTGCGTTATCTAGGCACGGACTCGTGTTTCAGTAACTGTCGTTCAACATCGATTAGAATGGACGGGGACTGTGATTGCTGTGTTCGGATGAGGGCTGAGTTTGGCATCCCTTCGCTTACAGCTGTCAGCGGCGCTGACTTCGGTCGCGCAGCTTGAGGCTGTTGCCAATGGGCACCACTGCCGTCTGTCCCCAGATCGGTCTGCCACTGTGGTTGCCCCGGTTGCTGCCCGCAGTGGGGCTGAGCCCTCGCCTGTGGTTGATTGGGGGGTCGTTCCAAGGCGTGACAGGCAGCGAGAGACGTCCCTGGAGGCTGATCACAAAACCTCCCCGGTGCGTCTGACAAACACGTTTCAGGTACTGTCTCTGGCTGAGCCAGATGCAGCTGCCTGTCCTGTTTCAGAGGATGATTCTCAGCCTTCAAGGTCCAGGCAATCGCAGAGGGTGGGCTTATTGGTAGTTGGGAGCTCCAATGCTAGGCGCGTAATGGGGCCCCTTAGGGATATGGCGGCTAAGGAGGGGAAGAAATCCAGTGTGCACTCCGTGTGCATTCTGGGTGGAGACATTCCTGATGTGGAAAGGGTCCTTCCAGATGCCATGAAGAGCGCAGGGTGCAGCCAGCTGCAAGTGGTGGCACATGTCGGCACTAAAGTGCGCGTCATTTATGTTGGCGGCCGAGTTTAGATTCGTTCTGCGCATCTGACGTCACAAAACACAGTCAGCCAACGAACAGAGAACGACGTTGCCAGATCTCGACTGCAGTGCAGAGCATGGACGAGTGTCTTCAGTTTTAGAAACGTTCAGTCATAAATAAAGTAATAGAACAAAAGCAATGTCTTTATAGCAGACTTTCTTTTATAGAAAGTTTGGAAAAAGCATTCTTTATACCAGTTGTTTCATATTCTATTAATTAATTAAACTAAACAAGCAATAAGAATCCTAATTCAGGCGATAGCAAGGAAAGGTGTTTGTATCAATTCACGAGCTGCTTTTTCGCAATAAAGAACAGCGGTAATTGTTTATTTCCTATTGTACTTCGACGAAGCGTGAGTAATTCATAGTCATACCAACAGTGTTTGTCAGTATTTTGCGTGACATGTTAGAGTCCTCATGGCATTCTATAGTCAGACGAGTTGCGATGGCCTAACGGTTAAGGTGTTCGGCTGCTACATAGAAGGTTATGACTTCAAACCTTCTGCGGTGCTTAATGTTTTATTATTTAAAAACAATAAGGAAGTACCTTACTTCACGAATTATATTCGTTTGAATGCATTTTTTTTTAATTTCTAGTGCTTTGTCTCTTCATTAACCCTTTCGCTGCTGCAGACACGTGCTCCCCGCATTCCGCGCTGTGCGCGATTTTGTCATCACTACACTGCTCGCCTGTGCAGACACATGATGTTGGACACACTTATCATTCGATTTTACAATATTTGGCCCAAAAATTTTATTTTTACACGTCTTCTTGACTGATACCTTCCCCCCATAAATGACTTAATTTTGTTTCGATGTTCAACGCAGTTATTATGCAGCATTAAATGTAGTAAACCATTGCACGAAATTTTGAAGAGTCCGCAGAGGTATAAGTCCATAGCGTATACTTTCCGTATGGTCGATTTTAGTTGCCACAATGTTGAGAAAGAAATGTGGACAAGATACCTAAATTTCATATAAAATTTACTGTACAACAATATCTCATTCAATTTATGTACCACATAGGCGTCGTATGTAATATTGAGAAATATTCTGTCTTTCGCGACTGTAATAAAAGTTTTATTTACACCGGACGCGTTTGGCTTTATTTTAAAGCACTTCAATCAATGAAAGGTATGGCACATACACAATGGTACTCATGTTCTCTTTCTTGTTTTTGTTCCACAGTCGCAGTGTTACCAATGGTACTGAAATATGTTCCTCTTCTGCAACTGTAATAAGCGACTCATTTAGACCAGATGCGTTTCTCCCTTTTGAAGCATCTTCAGTGGACAGTATTTTGTCTCCTCCATTGCCAAGTCACCTTTCGTAGTTTTGTGCTGCAGTAACACAATATTCAACGTTTGTGTTGGCTGATCAGTGTTTTAGTAGATAAATGATGTTTGTGTGTGCCACACACAAAAATTATATTTGACATAGCTCAGAGCACTTTACTGATAGACGGGATATTCAAGTCCTAATGTTTTTGTAAGTCCACAGTTTTGTTTAATGTGTTTTGTCTACTTCCTTTTGATTGATTGAAGTGCTTTAAAATAAAGCCAAACGTGCTCAGTGTAAATAAAACTTTTGTTACAGTCGCAAAAGACGGAATATTTCTCAATATTACATACGACACCTATGTGGTACTTAAATGAGATATTGTTATACAGTAAATTTTATATGAAATTTAGGTATCTTGTCCACATTTCATTCTTAACATTGTGGCAACTAAAATCGACCATACGGAAGTATACTCTATGGACTTTTACCTCTGCAAACTCTTCAAAATATCGTGCGATGGTTCACTATATTTAATGCTGCATAATAACTGCGTTGAACATCGAAACAAAATTAAGTCATTTATGGGGGGAAGGTGTCAGTCAAGAAGATGTGTAAAAATCTAATTTTTGGGCCAAATAGTTTTTGTGGAACCGAATGAAAAGAGTGTCAAAGCAGTCGGAACACGATGTGTCTGCACAGGCGAGCAGTGCAGTGACAAAATCGCGCACAGCGCGCAATGCAGGGGGCACGTCTTTGTAGCAGCGAAAGGGTTAATGCGGCCGTTGTGGGCTTTGCTTCATGAACTGCGCGCTCCCCCCTAAACGTAAGCTTGCGAACTATGCTATACTATGGTGCTTCTTCTATTGGCGAGTGCGTCGTGTGCAACAGGCAACGCAGCAATCTCCCGCGTCTGGGCGGGCACGTGCGAGCCGCCAAGATAAAAGAATTCAACTATAATGTCGTGTGCCACTTTGGATCTGAGGAAATTCTCTCTGGATTCCAGCGGCTATCTGATTTGGTGAAGGCTGCCGGTCTTGCTTACGAGATGAAGGCAGAGCTCACCATCTGCAGCATCGCTGACAGAACCGACTGCAGACCTTTGGTGCAGAGCCGGGTGGAGGGTCTGAATCAGAGGCTCAGACGGTTTTGCGACCGTGTTGGCTGCAGATTCCTTGACTTGCGCCTTAGGGTGATAGGGTTTCGGGTTCCACTGAATAGCTCAGCAGTTCACTACACTCAGCTGGCGGCTACACGGGTAGCGGAGGCTGTGTGGCGTGGACTGGGCGGCTTTTAGGTTAGAAGGCCTCGGGAAAGTACGAGGTGGGCTGCAATCTCAAAGGGTGCATGGTAAATACAGGACGTGCTTGGATCAAGGAACAGTCGGAATTGTAGTCGAAATTGTTGTAGTTGTGCTGGGAAAGTCCCTGAGCTTCAAGCGCTAATAGAAAGCACAGAAGCTGAAATCGTTATAGGTACAGTGTAGTGGACTGTTAAGGCAGCCAGTCCACAGTGAAGTAGCCGAAAGGGCATGCGTCAACTCACGCCGACTGGCGAGAAGTCTGGAACAGTATTCGTAATGAATGTGATAAAGAAAAGAACGTAGCTACTAGAACACTTAACTTTTATATTGTCCTTTGGTATACAGCATTCTGGATGATAAAAGTGAGACTCTATCTTGAGGTACATGCAACGTTACAAATGGTTAATGGCGCCTTGCTAGGTCGTAGCCATTAACTTAGCTGAAGGCTATTCTAACTGTCTCTCGGCAAATGAGAGAAAGGCTTCGTCAGTGTAGTCGCTAGCAACGTCGTCGTACAACTGGGGCGAGTGCTAGTCCGTCTCTCGAGACCTGCCTTGTGGTGGCGCTCGGTCTGCGATCCTGACAGTGGCGACACGCGGGTCCGACATGTACTAATGGACCGCGGCCGATTTAAGCTACCACCTAGCAAGTGTGGTGTCTGGCGGTGACACCACATACAGAAAGCTGGCTAAAGCCTGAAATAAGTTCTGCAAAAATTTTTACGAAGTCTCAGACGGTGTTCAGGAAAATTCCTGCAGTAGTGGGTGTTAGAGACGCACCTTTTTTAGATTGAAGTCAGCTGATAGGTATTCCTGTTTAAGGGAAGTCTCTCTAACAAAGGAACCACTTTTGACAAAACTTAGGTATCCGAGTAATGAGGGAATTAGCATATTTCATCAAAATATACAAGGTATTAGAGATAAAGTTAGTGAACTGCTTATAGATGTTGACTCTGAAATTATTGGTATATCTGAACACTTCTTAAATAAGGAGATAACTCAGAGGCTTCCTTTACCAGGATACAGGTTGGCTGGCAGCTTTTCGAGGAGCTCTTTGCGGTGTGGGGGAGTAGCCATGTATGTGAAAAACGGCATCCCATTTGAGCCAATTGATGTTTCAAAGTACTGCACTGAAAAGGTGTTTGAATGTTGTGCAGGTGTGGTTGAATTTAACGGAGCTAAACTTCTAACTGTTGTTATTTATAGATCCCCAGACTCCGATTTCACAACATTTTTGCTAAAGCTAGAGGAGGTTCTTGGTTCACTTTATAGGAAATACAAAAAGTTAGTTATATGTGGTGACTTCAATATTAATTGTATAAGTGATTGTGCAAGGAAGAGGATGCTGGTAGACCTCCTTAATTCATATAATCTTATGCAAACCGTATTCTTTCCAACGAGAGTGCAAGGGAACAGTAGAACAACCATAGACAACATTATTGTTCATTCCTCATTACTAGAAGGGCATTCTGTTAGCAAAAAGGTGAATGGCGTTTCAGATCATGATGTACAAATTTTAACTCTAAAAGATTTTTGTGCTGCAACACGTGTTAAATATAGTCATCATCTGTTTAGGAAAGCTGATCCAGTTGCTGTAGAGGCCTTTGTAAACCTTATCAAGGAACAAGAGTGGCAAGATGTTTATAGCACTGGAACAGTAGACGATAAATATCATGCTTTTCTCAAGACTTTTCTCGTGCTCTTGGAAAGTTGCTTACCGTTAGAACTTTCAAAACAGGGTACTAGCACAAACAGGCAGCCTGGGTGGCTGACTAGAGGGATAAGAATATCTTGTAGAACAAAGTGGCAATTATATCAAAACGTTACAAACAGTCAAAATCTAAATACAGCAGCCCATTACAAACAGTATTGTAAGGTGCTTAAAAATGTTATTAGGAAGGCAAAAAGTATGTGGTATGCAGATAGAATAGCTAAGTCTCAGGATAAAATTAAAACCATATGGTCAGCCGTAAAGGAAGTGGCTGGTCTGCAGAGACAGGTCGAGGATATAGAATCAGTGCATAGTGGGAATGTCCGTGTTACTGATAAGTCGCATATATGTACAGTATTTAATAATCACTTTCTGAATATAGCAGGTGAACTAAATAAAAACCTAGTCCCAACAGGGAATCATATAGCGCTCTTAGAAAAAAGTGTTCCGAGACTGTTACCTGAAATGCTCCTCCATGATACTGACAAGAGGGAGATTGAGTTAATAATTAAATCACTAAAGACCAAGAACTCTCATGGATATGACGGGGTATCTAGCAGAATACTGAAGTATTGTTCTATGTATGTTAGCCCAGTACTTAGCCATATCTGTAACATTTTCTTTAGGAGTGGTCGGTTTCCTGACCGATTAAAGTACTCGGTAGCGAAGCCACTTTATAAAAAGGGAGACAGGGATAATGTTGACAATTATAGACCGATTTCTATGCCATCGGTGTTTGCTAAAGTTATCGAGAAGGTTGTATATACGAGGTTACTGGAGCATTTAAATTCACGTAATTTGCTATCAAATGTTCAGTTTGGTTTTAGAAATGGTTTAACAACTGAAAATTCTATATTCTCTTTTCTCTGTGAGGTTTTGGACGGATTAAATAAAAGGTTGCGAACGCTAGGTGTTTTCTTTGATTTAACGAAGGCTTTTGACTGTGTTGGCCACAAAATATTACTGCAGAAGTTGGACCATTATGGAGTAAGGGGAGTAGCTTACAATTGGTTCGCCTCTTACTTTAAGAACAGAAAGCAGATGGTAATTCTCCGCAATATTGGGAGTGGTAGTGATGTTCAGTCCCAATGGGGCACCGTTAAGTGGGGCGTTCCCCCAGGGGTCGGTGCTGGGGCCACTGCTGTTTCTTATTTATATAAATGATATGCCTTCTAGTATTACAGGTGATTCAAAAATATTTCTGTTTGCTGATGACACCAGCTTGATAGTGAAGGATCTTGTGTGTAATATTGAAACAGTATCAAATAATGTAGTTCATGAAATAAGCTCGTGGATTGTGGAAAATAATTTGATGCTAAATCACAGTAAGACTCAGTTTTTACAGTTTCTAACTCACAATTCAACAAGAACCGATATTTTGATCAGACAGAATGGGCATATTATAAGCGAGACGGAACAGTTCAAGTTCCTAGGGGTTCGGATAGATAGTAAGCTGTAGTGGAAAGCCCATGTCCAGGATCTTGTTCAGAAACTAAATGCTGCTTTATTTACCATTAGAACAGTATCTGAAATAAGTGACACTTCAACACGAAAATTAGTCTACTTCGCATATTTTGATATGCTTCTGTCGTATGGTTTTATATTTTGGGGTAATTCTTCTGATTCAAAAAGGGTATTTTTGGCTCAAAAACGGGCTGTTCGAGCTATATGTGGTGTAAGTTCTAAAACCTCTTGTCGATCCCTATTCAATAGTCTGGGAATTCTGACATTGCCCTCACAGTATATATTTTCTTTAATGTCGTTTGTTGTTAGCAATATTAACCTATTCCCAAGAGTTAGCAGCCTTCACTCAGTTAATACTAGGCAGAAATCCAATCTGCACGTGGAATGCACTTCCTTGACTCTTGTGCAGAAAGGAGTGCAATATTCTGCTGCATCCATCTTCAATAAGCTACCACAAGAACTCAAAAATCTTAGCAGTATCCCAAACTCTTTTAAGTCTAAACTGAAGAGTTTCCTCATGGCTCACTCCTTCTATTCTGTCGAGGAGCTCCTGGAAGAGCTAAAAAATTAAGCAAATTCCAGTGTTACGTTGTTGATTTTCTTTATTTAATTTTACGACTTGTCACATGAATATGTTTTTTTATATTTCATTTTATCTGTTTCTAATATCGTGTTATAATTTCATGTATTGACTCGTTCCATGACCATGGAGACCTCTCCTTAATTTGGTCCGACGGAACAATAAATAAATAAATAAAAATAAATAAAAAAAGATAGATTAGGCAGAATTGGTGGTGGAGTGTTTGTGTCTGCCAGTAGTGGTTTATCTTGTAGTGAAGTCAAAGCAGATACTCCGTGCGAATTGGTATGGGTGGAGGTTATACTTAACAGCCGAACTAAGCTAATAATTGGCTCCTTCTACCGACCCCCAGACTCGGATGATATAGTTGGTGAACAGTTCAGAGAAAATTTGAGTCTCGTAACAAATAAATACCCCACTCATACGGTTATAGTTGGTGGGGACTTCAACCTTCCCTTGATATGTTGGCAAAAATACTTGTTCAAAACCGGTGGTAGGCAGATAACATCTTTCGAGATTGTCCTAAATGCTTTCTCCGAAAATTATTTCAGGCAGTTAGTCCACGAACCCACGCGAATTGTAAATGCTTGTGAAAACGCACTTGACATCTTAGCGACAAACAATCCATAGCTAATAGAGAGCATCATGACTGATACAGGGATTAGTGATGACAAGGTCGTTGTAGCTAGGATCAATACCGTTTCTTCCAAATCCACCAGAAACAAACGAAAATAATTTTATTTAAATAAGCGGATAAAGTGTCACTAGAAGCCTTCCTAAGAGACAATCTCCATTCCTTCCGAACTGACTATGCAAATGTAGACGAGATGTGGCTCAAACTCAAAGATATAGTAGCAACATCAATTGAGAGATTCATACCTCATAAATTGTTAAGAGATGGAACTGATCCCCCATGGTACACAAAACAGGTCCGAACGCTGTTGCAGAGACAACAGAAAAAGCATGCGAAGTTCAGAAGAACGCGAAATTCCGAAGATTTGCTAAAATTTACAGACGCGCGAAATTTGGCACGGACTTCAATGCGAAATGCCTTTAATAGGTTCCACAACGAAACATTGTCTCGAAATTTGGTAGAAAATCCGAAGAAATTCTGGTCGTATGTAAAGTACATAAGCGGCAAGACGCAGTCAATACCTTTGCTGCGCAGTGCCGATGGTACTCTTACCGACAACTGTGCCGCTAAAGCGGAGTTATTGAACGCAGTTTTCCGAAATTCCTTCACCAGGGAAGACGAATGGAATATTCCAGAATTTGAAACACAAATAGCTGGTAGCATGAGTTTCTTAGAAGTAGATACCTTAGGGGTTGCGAAGCAACTCAAATCGCTTGACACGGGCAAGTATTCAGGTCCAGATTGTATACCGATTACGTTCCTTTCAGATTACGCTGATACAATAGCTCCCTACTTAGCAATCATATACAACCGCTCGCTCACCGATAGATCTGTACCTACAGATTGGAAAATTGCGCAGGTCGCACCAGTGTTTAAGAAAGGTAGTAGGAGTAATCCATCGAACTACAGACCAATATCATTGACGTCGGTTTGCAGTAGGGTTTTGGAGCATATACTGTATTCAAACATTATGAATCACCTCGAAGGGAACGATCTATTGATACGTAATCAGCATGGTTTCAGAAAACATCGTTCTTGTGCAACGCAGCTAGCTCTTTATTCGCACGAAGTAATGGCCGCTATCGACAGGGGATCTTAAGTTGATTCCGTATTTCTAGATTTCCGGAAAGCTTTTGACACCGTTCCTCATAAGCGATTTCTAATCAAGCTGCGGGCCTATGGGGTATCGTCTCAGTTGTGCGGCTGGATTCGTGATTTCCTGTCAGGAAGATCGCAGTTCGTAGTAATAGTAACCAATAGTAACTGAAGTGATATCAGGTGTTCCCCAGGGAAGCGTCCTGGGACCTCTGCCGTTCTTGATCTATATAAATGACCTGGGTGACAATCTGAACAGTTCTCTTAGGTTGTTCGCAGATTATTCTGTAATTTACCGTCTAGTAAGGTCATCCAAAGACCAGTATCAGTTGCAAACCGATTTAGAAAAGATTGCTGTATGGTGTGGCAGGTGGCAGTTGACGCTAAATAACGAAAAGTGTGAGATGATCTCACATGAGTTCCAAAAGAAGTCGTTGGAATTCGATTACTCGATAAATAGTACAATTCTCACAGCTGTCAATTAAACAAAGTACCTGGGTGTTAAAGTTACGAACAACTTCAGTTGTAAAGACCACATAGATAATATTGTGGGGAAGGCGAGCCAAAGGTTGCGTTTCATTGGCAGGACACTTGGAAGATGCAACAAGTCTACTAAAGAGACATCTTACACTACACTCGTTCGTCCTCTGTTAGAATATTGCTGCGCGGTGTGGGATCCTTACTAGGTGGGATTGACGGAGGACATCAAAAGGGTGAAAAAAAGGGCAGCTCGCTTTGTATTATCACGTAATAGGGGAGAGAGAGTGGCAGATATGATACGCGAGATGGGATGGAAGTCATTAAAGCAAAGACGTTTTTCGTCGCGGCGAGATCTATTTACGAAATTTCAGTCACCAACTTTCTCTTCCGAATGCGAAAATATTTTGTTGAGCCCATCCTACATAGGTAGGAATGATCATCAAAATAAAATAAGAGAAATCAGAGCTCGAACAGAAAGGTTTAGGTGTTCGTTTTTCCCGCGTGCTCTTCGGGAATGGAATGGTAGAGAGATAGTATGGTTGTGGTTCGATGAACCCTCTGCCAGGCACTTAAGTGTTTATTGCAGAGTAATCATGTAGATCTAGATGTAGATGTAGATGTACTTCCTCATTAGATTCGTGATTTACCAATCTAATCTTCAGCATTCTTCCGTAGCACCACATTTCGAAAGCTTCTTGTCTAAGCTATTCTAACTATTCTAAACCAAGCTTCTTGTCTAAACTATTTATCATCCATGTTCCATTTCCATACATGACTACACTCCATACAAATACTTTCATAAAAGACTTCCTGACACTTAAATTTACACTCGATGTTAACAAACTTCTTCAGAAACGCTTTCTTTGCCATTGCCAGTCTACATTTTATATCCTTTCTACTTCGACCATCATCATTCATTTTGCTCCCCAAATAGCGAAACTCATCCACTACGTTAAGTGCCTCATTTCCTAACCTAATTCCCTTAGCATCACCTGATTTAATTCGGTTACATTCCATTATTCTCGTTTTGCTTTTGTTGGTGTCCATCTTATATCCTCCTTTCAACACACGATCCATTCCCTTCAGCTGCTCTTCCAGGTCCTTTGCTGTCTCTGACAGAATTACAGTGTCATCAGCAAACGTAAAAAAATTTATTTCTTCTCCATGGTTTTTAATTCCTACTCCAAATTTTTCTTTTGTTTCCTTTACTGCTTGCTCAATAATATTGAATAACTTCAGGGATAGGCGTGGACACTGTCTTACTCCCTTCTCAACCACTACTTCCCCTTTATGCCCCTCGACTCTTATAACTGCCGTCTGGTTTCTGTACAAATTGTAAATAGCCCTTTGCTCCCTGTCTTTGACCCCTCCTACCTTCAGAATTTGGAAGAAAGTATTCGAGTCAACATTATCAAAAGCTTTCTCTAAGTCTACAAATGTTAGAAATGTGGGTTTGCCTTTCCTTACTCTCTCTTCTAAGAGTCAGTATTGCTTCCTGTGTTCCAACATTTCTATGTAATCTAAACTAATCTTCCCCGAGGTCAGCTTAAACCAGTATTTCCAATCATCTGTAAAGAATTCGACTTAGTATTTTGAACAAGTGGCTTATTAAACAAATAATTCGGTAATCTTCACACCTATCAACACCTTCTTTCTTTGGGATTGGAATTGTTATATTCTTCTTTAAGTCTGAGGGTATTTCGTCTGCCTCATACATCTTACTCACCAGATGAAAGAGTTTTGTCATGACTGCCTCTCCCAAGGCTATCAGTAGTTCTAATGGAATGTTGTATACTCCCGGGGCCTTGTTTCGACTTAGGTCTTTCAGTGCTCTGTCAAATTCTTGATGCAGCGTCGTATCTCCCGTCTCATCTTCATCTACGTCCTCTCCCATTTCAATAATATTGCCCTCAAGCATATCGCCTTTGTATAGACCCTCTATCACTCTTTCCACCTATTTGTCCTCCCTTCTTTGCTTAGAACTGGTTTTCCATGTTAGTTGTTGATGTATAAGCGTTTCCCTTTTCTCCGAGGCAACCGCTTTGACCAAGTGGTTCTTGGTGCTTCAGCCTGGAACCTCACTGCTGCTACAGTCGCAGGTTCGAATCCTGCCTGCCTTGGGCATGGATGTGTGGGATGTTCTTAGGTTACTTAGGTTTAAGTAGTTCTAAGTCTAGGGGACTGATGAACTCAGATGTTGAGTCCTATAGTGCTCAGAGCCATTTGAACTCTTTTCTCCAAAAGTCTCTTCAATTTTCCTGTAGGCAGTATCTATCTTAGCCCAAGTGATATGTGCCTCTATATCCTTACATTTGTCCTCCAGCCATCCCTGCTTAGCCATCTTGCATTTCCTGTTGATCTCATTTTTAGACGTTTGTATTCCATTTTGCCTGCATTATTCAGTGGATTTTTATATTTTCTCCTTTCATCAATTAAATTCAATATCTCTTCTGTTACCCCTAGGATTTCTACTAACCCTCATCTTTTTACCTACTTGATCCTCTGCTGCCTTCACTATTTCATCTCTCAAGGCTTCCCATTTTTCTTTTACTGTATTTCTTTCCCCGTTTTTGTCAATCGTTCCCTAATGCTCTCTCTGACACTTTCTACAACCTCTGGTTCTTTCAGTTTATCCCAGTCCCATCTCTTTAAATTATCGCCTTTTTGCAGTTTCTTCAGTTTTAATCTACAGTTCATAACCAATAGATTGTGATCAGAGTCCACACCTGCCCCTGGAAATGTCTTACAATTTAAAACCTGGTTCCTAAATCTTTGTCTTACCATTATATAATCTATCTGAAACCTTCAGTATCTCCAGACCAGTTCCATGTAAACTTTCTTTCATGATGCTTAAACCAAGTGTTGTCCGTGATTAAGTTATGCTCTGTGCAAAATTCTACCAGGTGGCTTCCTCTTTCATTCCTTAACCCTATTCCATATGCACCTACTACTTTTCCTTCTCTTCCTTTTCCTGCTACCGAAATACAGTCCCCCATGACTATTAAATTTTCGCCTCCTTTCACTACCTGAATAATTTCTTTTGTCTCATCATATATTTCTTCAATCTTTTCATCATCTGCGGAGCTAGTTGGAATATAAACTTGTACTACTGTGGTAGGCGTGGACTTCCTGTCTGTCTTGGCTACAATAATGCATTCACTATGCTGTTTGTAGTAACTTACCCGCACTCCTATTTTTTTTATTCTTTATTAAACCTACCCCTGCATTACCCTTGTTTGAGTTTTTATTTATAACCTTACCAGAAGTCTTCTTCCTGCTGCCACCGAATTTTAGTAATTCCCACTACATCTAACTTTAATCTATGCATTTCCCTTTTTAAATTTTCTAATCTACCTGCCTAATTGAGGGATCTGATATTCCACACTCCGATCTGCAGCACCCCAATTTTGTTTCTCGTGATAAGAACTTGCTCATGAGTAGTCCCCACCTGGAGTTCCGAGTGGAGGACTGTTTTACCTCTCGAATATTTTACCCAAGAGGACGCCATCATCATTTAACAATACAGCAGAGCTGCATGCCCTTGGGAGAAATTATGACTGTAGTTTCCCCTTGCTTTCAGCCGTTAATGTTAAAAGGACAGATCACTCAATCATCCAGACTGTTGCCCCTGCAACTACTGAAAAGGCTGCTGCCCCTTTTTAGGAACCACACATTTGTCTCTGAGAGACAATGGTCTCCATTGTGGTTGAACCTATGGTACGGCTATCTGTATGAAGCATGCTAGCCTCCCCACCACCAGCAAGGTCCGTGGTTCATGGGGAAATTTTTCCAGCTATTCAAGCAATTATTAATCCATTTTCACATCTCTATAACTTTCTTGTTTTGATGAACAATACCATAGGGATTATCAGCCGTGTATGAGTATGTGTCGAATGTGGTACCTCATTACTTCATATGGATTGCAGTTCTTCACTCAAAAGATGAAGCTATCTATATCCACATAAAGTAATTTACGATCTGCGAAATGAATTCTTGGAAATTCATAATGAAAGCGGTACATGTGGATTTTGGATAGGTCTAGTATGGACATCCCCAAATAAATGAGGCTTCACAAACTCTATTGTAGTCTTCGCCATCTCTGCAGCAAAAAAATTCTTATTGAATGCGGTGACCTGCTTAAAATTTGGTCTGACAATGCATTTTCTCGCGCCATAACGCCCATCCCATTCGATTCTAATAAAAATTTCCCTAAAATTCTCCATTCTTTTGCTGAAAATTGAATGATTAATTAATTTATAAAAATCTTTCTCAAAGTCACACATCGCAGAAGTCTTTGTATGGTATTCAGATCAATACACTCCTCCAACCAAGAGGTCTTCTTGAAGAGTGATTCTAACCAGCTCCATCCCCAAGCTGAAACACTACTTCAGATTACAATAATGAATTGTGTATCTCCACCTATCCTCCAACATTGTCATCAGTTTTGGGGTGGAGCATCCTTGTGGAACTAGTTGCTCTGGACACAGTGGAAAATTGGCGTGTGCATCGCGCAAACGAATAGGATATGTGAATTCTGCCTCCATCTCATACCCTGCATCAGAATCAGCTGCCATGTCCTCCATGAACTTTCCACCTAATCCTTTGCATTCATCTTCGGCCGACCATCGAAACTTACTAACCAGTGATAACTCTTGTATGGTGTGCCCATATAAGTTATTTACATCCAAGTACATTATGTAACTCAGTTAAGAGATGTGTTAAACCTCTCACCTGTCCGTGCATCATTTGCCTTTGTGTGCCTATAAACACATTGGGAAAGTCCCCCACAGATTCCTCACTCAAAGAAAAGAAGCATGTCAACATCGGTCAACAATTCAATGCTGAACTTCTTTTACTTGAGCATTTCGTCCCAAGACATCCCAGGCTCCATACAATAAATGGGGGGGGGGGAGACCAGAAAATATGTGGTCATGCATACACTCCAGAATTTCACGAAAACGTTCACAAACGAGCACTCATCACTGTCCATGTAAAGCTGTGCACACTCTCCTAAAGTGGATATGTTGAATTCCTGCCAGAATTTCACCCAGCGAGCAAATAAGAGTGCACATTCCTTCCCTCTTGCTGATGAACGTTGGTCTGAGCATGCAAGACATGTTGGCGCTGATCTCTCGGCCATGGATTTCACTCGCTTTTGCATGTGGGTTCTGGCACACTCTGGAAATACCAACTTGTACCACTGATCCATTCTTTATGCTGGAAGCAGTCTTTGACCCATCCAGAAAGCCAGCTTCCGGTCGCCAGTTCAGTCTGTGGCGAACAGTGGCGACTGATGGATACGTCGCTTTTTGGCACATGAGGCGGCTGACTGTGTGACAGCAAACATGAGTTCAGTCGCAAAGCTCCAAGCAGGCATAGTGTGGCCTGCATGTAGTTCTGCCTGGTGGATGTTGCATACTTCACATCCTAAAGATTTTTACCAGTGTAATTACGTGTAATGAGTGTTTTATGACAGTATTGGTTGTGCAATCAAAATTTAAAAAAAACAATAGATTTAATTAATTCTTTTCGATGTATTTTACAAGACCTGCATCTTCCCAAACAGGAGAGAATGATGAGAAAGAGAGATCCAACTGCTGCAAATTGATATTTTAAAATAAATAAACAATATACCCTCTGCTATGTAATTGAATTTCCAGTTGTGAGATCCCCCTCCTCTCCAGCACAGACCCATCAATTTCCAGGTGGGGGATTGGAGGAGTGAGCTCGAGATTTACCAGAGGGGAAGGGGTTAATTAATTGATCAATTTAATTAATTAGTCAATCAAATTGGTAGATTGAGAGTAACACAGGCCTGAAAGTGTACTTGTATCAGCAAGGGAGAAGGGGTTGGGTTAGAGATTTCCAGTGGGGATGGGAGGAGGGGGAGGTCGAGGGGAGTGGGGGAAGTTTCTCAGAAAGACGGCTTATCCACAGCGGTCGTAATTTACTTAGCAGAAGAATAGGTTAAGGACATGTCAATCAAAATAAAGCAGTAGATTTGCTCCTGAATCTATACTTTCTCCTGATGTGGGCAATCCACACTAACAAAATGTGCTGATGCCTACATTGCAACACTACTTATATGGACCGTGATTCATTTATGTGGGACACAAACAGGTGGAAAACCTTTTTCAACTTTAAATTCCCTGATTTCAACGCAAAATTGAAGATCAAGTTGCAATCCTCTTTGTAGTTAGAGTTTGCCAAACCAAGAAGCGAATGGGTAGGAGGCAGCACGAAATATACCGTTTTTCTGTCACATCTGATATATCTGCACATCGTTGAAGAGTTTTTCCAAGTCCTCATGCATGATAATTTCACATCGCATTCTCTGAAACTTGCTATCATGACCAGAAAAATGACATCCAGCACAAAGGCTCTTGTTGGAGAAATCATACGACATGCGCCAGAAAATGTTTTAGAAATCCTATGGAAGTATGTAAGCTTTCCAATACAGAAGTCCCACTACCCCACCAGTCGATTACAAACATGTTTCATGTCTCACTGAGACCTTCAGATTCCTCAACTGTTGCTGTTTATAAATCAGCTGAAAATGTTAGATGTCTTATGTATATCGTAAAAACACTTAAAATTTATGTGAAGAGGCACTTAAAAATCACTTTAACATGCAGTGCTAGAGTTTAACACATAATTGGAAACAATGCTTCAGAGAAGAGTTCGGCTATGACCATCTGTTGGATGAAACTTTATACATCTCCTTTTATGATCGTGTGTTTAAATATTGGCAATAGTAAGTTGTACTACGATGACATTAAGCTAAGTGGTTCACAGGTTCGCCTAATATTAAACCTCAGAAAACAGTATCATAAGAGATCTGCTGTAGAATTTTCCTGCACAAACACCCTTATAATTAATTGTGGTGTAAGACTCAATCGTACTACTGCAGACCAATGTAACTAGCACTGGTATTCATCACAAATCATTTAGAATCCACTGGAACCATTCGATGTGCATGTCTGTCATTTATATATTGAGATGTGGGATGTTTGCAGTCCAGTGTAAATAACTGTGTTGTCTTGCAGCAGGAGGAGTGTCCATGTAGGATGGTTGAATTGACCCACTTTGGTGTGAGGGCATGTATAGCTCAGTGCTAACAGTCTGATACATGTAGTCATGGTATTCTGCTAACTTAACTGTATGTTATTTGCTATAGGGTGATGCAGTTTGTACAGACGAATTGCAGGGCATACCTTACTATGAAACGCTGTGTAAAACTTCTAAAAGAATCTTCTTCATCACGACTGGTGGACTTCACAACCTCGACCAGAAAAGAATTCCTATACTAGTGCGTTATTGAAAGTATCACACCTTTGTCATCAGAAATGATTTAGAAATCTTGTGGAAAATGTGATGTGTATGTCTGACAAGTAACACACTCTGCATCTCATGCAACACTCCTGATTGAATGTACTGCACTACCATCTATTTTCGATCACAAAGCTGCGAAACTTATCTTCAAACTTAGAAACATTGAGGAACCAAAATTACAAACAACATATCTCCAGCTCATAATTTTCATTATCCTAAGCAAGACAATACCACGGATCGACTCGCATGAGGTCATGTTCTTTACAATGATACTGAGCTCAGTGGCGCACAGGTCCACCTGATGTTTAAATTTAGAGGACAGTACCATAAAAAGTCCACCAGAGATGTTAGATGTTCTGTATTCAATGTAAAACACTTATAATTTATATGACGAATCGCTTAAAATCTCCTGAATAGTAGATAACTTTCTGTTTATAGGCTGGATGACTGGATTTTTGTGTTGTCCTACACATGAATGAAGTACTGCTCTATTGATTTTACTTGAACGCATGGGTCTAAGGATGGTTGGGCGGTGTTAAATCACCATCAGCATGCTCGAATAGCGTGTTCACCACTCTCACCTAGTGCGCATACGTCGAAAACCTTTTGCAGATACAGTGGAATCATTCTTTGACCTCACAAAGTACAGGAGGAACAGACGGATGACTGAATAGTTCTCGAAAAATGTAATGTAAAGGAAAATGACATACAAGATGCTATATGATCAATTCTAGAAAATTGTTTGGAGAGCATGGCAATAGATATTGAACGAAATCATAGGCTCCTGAATAGTATCATAAATTGCATATATAGCCTTTTAATAGTGATAGGTTTCAATAACTTTCAATCTATCGGACCTTGTATAAAGAAATTAACCGTAGAGATCATTCTCGTGACTTCCAGAGAATTCAAAGGTAGTCCTATGTCACCAGCTAGGCACATAAACATAATGTACTTGTGAGACAAAATACCGCAAATCATGTGAAAGTACGTAACAAACAGTTGCGATTATGACACTGAAAATCTTCCACAGTTACAGTGGTACCGTTTTTTAACTATGTAAAGTGCAATTCGTATTGGAAAATACCATGTATTAAAGGGCCAATTCTAAATGTCATATACTGTAAAGGAAAAATTACATCGATGAAGCTAGAGCAATCTAGACATTTACCGAGAATTTTCATTGCAAAGAATTAAAAGCTTGTGGTTATCACGGAAGATTAGTTGAGAGATAACACACTTAATATTGAATACGCATTTACTGGTCACTCGTACATATCACAAAGATGGCAGTTGAACACGTTACACACCATAGGTTCACACAAGAATAACTAGTTCAAAGAAGGAAGGTGCTAAAGATAGGGCACTTTGCTCCAGAGACCCCACAGAGCCCACCCCTCCCCCTCCCACCCGTTAGGGTGGAGCATGGTGGGGGCAAGCCTCATAAGATGAAGTTGTAATCTTGGTGACAACGTGGTGGTTGTAGCACAGTGGGTTGCATGTAGCTACACTGAAAATCCGTATCTTTCTACAGAAGCACAACACCAAGTGAGACAATCTGAAGTTCTCTTCCCGAAGTATTTATCAGTGTAGTCAAGACACTGAAACGTTCTATTAATATTCTATGTTATCATTTTGGTAGTACATTAGGTACACCAAACAGTAGGACCATAATGACATCTCCTTTGGTCAGAGTGATGGACAGCTCGATGTGTCAACACCACATTCTTGTAGAATCCATACTCTTACATCAACGTAGAATTAGTGCAAAAAACAAATATAGTACTCCATGATCATGAGGATGGACAGGACATATGGATATTGCAGTAATTGCTCGTTATTAGGTCAGAAGGTGAAGGACCTCAAGTCTTATGCTAGTCATTCAGAATTACACTAGTGTATCAATCGATCTGAATAATTATTGGCACTCATTGGCTAGTTACTAAACATTTATGTAGTATGTATGGAGTATTACAGAAAATTATTCATAAGTCATCTCATTACAGTAATTATTGGCATAGCATTTATGCACAAGTCATCTCATTACAGTAATCATTGACATTCATTGGCCAGTTACTAAACAATTATGTAGTATGTATGGAGTATTACAAAACGTTATTCATAAGTCATCTCATTACAGTAATCATTGGTATTCATTGGCTAGTTACTAAACATTTATGTAGTATGGAGTATTACAGAACATTATTCATAAGTCACCTTATTATAGTAATCATTGGCATAGCATTTATGCATAAGTCATCTCATTACAGTAATCATTGGCATAGCATTTATGCCTCAGTCATCTCATTACAGTAATCATTGGCATTCATTAGCCAGTTACTAAACATTTATGTAGTATGTATGGAGTATTACAGAACATTATTCATAAGTCATCTCATTACAGCAATCATTGGCATTCATTGGCCAGTTACAAGGCATTTATTATGCATTATTCAGAAGTCATCATTCAAAACAGGAGTTATTGAGTGTAGCATCAAGCTGCTAGTGTTTATATTGGTATCATGTTAGTGACATAAGACATATTTAAAATTTAAGACATTGGAACTAGTATTCAAGGTGTTTAGTCCAATAATACATAATGGAATCAATACATCACAGAAATTTGCATTATATTTAGGACTAGAAATATATCTCAAACTGGTAGCATTATTTAGTTGTATACTGGTAATAGTTGGGACTGGTAATAATTTTTTTTGTGCTAGCAATGCATTCCATTGGGATCGATAGTCAATTGCTGGGTTATGAAAATATTTGCTTTTGACTTATTGCTGGAAATAAGGATTAATAACATCATTCATCATGAGTCAGCTGTAGCAAGGTTATGAAACAAGTAGAGTATATGTGATCACATTCATGAATGATACACAACTGGGTAAAAAAAGGCAAGTACTAGAACAGTGTTAATAATTAACTGCTTATAGCATATTAATATCATGAAAAGCTTCTCCTGTAAAAAAATACAAAATGGATTATTGAGCTGAAAGAAGAAATGTATTCTTATTATGCTGGAAAGTAGTAAACTTCGAATTAACAGGTAATGAGACGTGCACTTAATATGTATGTACTTTAGCTGTCTTTCCCAAAACATTCAGTCATTATACTGTGTGACATAAAACATACTGTCAAAAGGAACTGCAACAAATACTTAAATATCTAAATAGCATTTCTTAACTAACAGAAAATATATAAACTTCATCATTATCATCATCTACAAAGAAATCTTCATTATTCATATTACCATAACTTCATCTTTATCGTCATCTGCAAAGAAAAACGTCATTATTCATATTACCATATTCTTCATATAACTATTCATCATCATTTATTATCATCTGCAAAAATAGATACTTCATTATTCATATTTGTATTATCATTCTCCTCATAGAACTATTCATTATCATTCATTACTTCATATATTATAGAGTTTCTTACTTCTAGCATATTTCATTACTAAAATTAACATGTGTAGTTCTGTCTGACAGCCTGCATTAATCACCTCGTATTCTGAAAGAAAAATAATTAGTCAAGACTGCTATCATACAGTGTGTATAGTATATTCTTGTTACTGCTTGTTAATTCTGATGCATTTACTCTCCATGACAAGGTATTGCATTTTCTTTCGTTCAATCCGATGGTGAAATTTCCATTTCATAGTAAACCACTGTGGTTTGTTTAATTCATTTCGTTTACACATTATTGCTTTCTGAAAAGCGACGAATATGGATTAATATCTTGCATTTAAATCACATACCCATTAAATAAAACTTGTTCCTAGTGATATAACGAAGCATACAGCATAGCATGACAGAAAACGTATTATGTCAAAAACATAGACAGTTTTCAAGTGAAAAAAAATGTACACACAGTATCATAATGTAGTAGCAAAAAAATTTAGAATAGTCAAGATATTGGGATATCATAAGGCAAAAATGTAAAAGTAAACTGGTGTTTATTGTATCTTAAAGATTTCAAAGTGCATACAGAGAAAAATTCTACTTTTGATAGGAAAACAATCATACATACACAAAAAAATGATAATGTGCACGGTCTGATATATAATGACAAGAAAAGTGACCTGTTATCCTTACCTTGTTGGGCACTTGCTAAGAAAAAATACGATCATCATCAGTAAGTAGTCACATAGATATAATTGCATGGTTACATGATATGTAAGTTTATCTCGAAAAATGTGCACTGTCTGATGTGTAACAACAAGAAAAGCGACCTGCTAACCTTACCTTGCCGGGCACTCGCCAAGAAAAAATATAATCATCATCAGTAAGTGATCAAATAAATATCGGGAAATGGCATTACAGTGTGATAATTCGTAAAGTATGTTCATTTATGAAAGGTTTTAATATTGGAAATATTGCCCTTGCTTTTTCTGGTTCTCAAAGTTTCGACATGTACTACCTTTGGGATGAGGAATGTTGCGAATTCTATATGGACGAGCGTATAGAAGCTCAAATTTACTGCATATACTCTTTCCTCTGTTGGATAAATAATGTGTGTGTACTAATATCTTCTTTCCAATGTGAAAGTCACGGCTTGTACAAACCTGTTTTTGCTGTCTTCTCCGGCGCTCTGCGGCACATTTGATGTTGTTAAGCGCAATGTCAATTATTTCAGGGTGGTGTAGTCGACGAGATGTAAGAAAAGATACTAATTCTTTAATTTTGTTAGGTGGTTCAACAGTTTTCAATATAATAGTCGGTGATAGCATAGTAGATTCATTTGGTATGGAGTTAATTACATCCTGGAATGAGAGTATGTGTGTATCCCAATCAATATGTCTTTTATGGCAGTATATTCTACATAAAAAATGGTTCAAATGGCTCTGAGCACTACGGGACTCAACTGCTGAGGTCATTAGTCCCCTAGAACTTAGAACTAGTTAAACCTAACTAACCGAAGGACATCACAAACATCCATGCCCGAGGCAGGATTCGAACCTGCGACCGTAGCGGTCTTGCGGTTCCAGACTGCAGCGCCTTTAACCGCACGGCCACTTCGGCCGGCTATATTCTACATAGTTTACCAATTTCTTTCATTAGTCGTTCACAAGAGTTCGAAAAGCGTGATACTTGGATATATAGACCGGAGAAATGTTTCTTGCTCGCAACATACATGTCCATATTACAGATCGAAATTGTGGTCCATTGTCGTAAATTACTTTCAATACATGCCCTACATGAAACAGGAAATGTTTTACAAATGCATTCGAAACAGATTTAGCAGTATCTTCGCGTAACGGAGTGAAGGTCACAAATTTCGAAGTGAGTCCAACAGCGACGAAGATGTAACAAAAACCTCTATTAGATCTGGGAATCGGACCAAAAATGTCTACAGCGGCCATGTGTCTCAATTTAACGGGTACAATGGGGTGTAACGGAGGAATATGTGAAGTCGTGTCTGATTTAGCTTTCTGGCAGATTGTACATGACGCTAAAACTCGTCGGATACGTTTCTCCATGTTAGCGAAATAACAGTTCTATCTCAGTATAAGAAAACATTTTCTGGCTCCATAATGTGCGTAACTTAAATCAGTATACCAAATTAATTTGTTAACAAGTTCGTCAGGAATACATAATATCCAGTTGTTGCTGTCAGGGTGAGAGCGGCGAAACAGAATGTTCTTGCGTACAGTATAATGGTTTCTAATCGCAACGTTGTTCCTCTCTTGGCAAAGGTGTTTAATTTCTTTCCATACATTGTCTTTGCTCTGCTCTTGTGCTATGTCTCGTAATGACGACGAAATGAAATGTTCGAATGCAACTTGTTGAATTTACATGACGCTAAAATTTGCTTGGCAGAAGTTGGTTGCCATGTCTTGCTGATTGTTGCTGAGAGAAAGGCATAGTGCGCCTGCTACAATATTCCCTCAGGGAGTCACACCTAGTGATACGTGCCTGGCGACCACGGGGCCCTGAGCTGAGTCCTGGCATTGCTTCCACTTACTTATGCCAGTCTCCTCACTTTTATCTTTCCTATCTGGCCACCCTCGGCCAGCTCATGTTCTTTTCTGACCCTGACGCTATTAGGTTTCGAGGGCTAGGCGTCTTTCATTTTCCAACCTATACTTCTCATGCAGCGTCTGACCCGGAGCGGGCGGCTGCTAAAGGCATCTGTATCCCATGTTAGGGGCGGTCTCCAGAACTGCGGAAGGCAACGGAATACCACCGCAGATTATCTTCCCTGCCTAATGCAGTCTCCATTTTATGCACAAAAAATGGCTTCCTCTCATGTTAAATCAGTGTCCGGAGGTAAAATAGTCCCCCGTTCGGATCTCCGGGGGGTGGGGGGCCACACTTGAAAGGAGGCAAACAATCAAAACGAGAATTGGTACCTGGAATGTCAGAACTCTGCTACAAGCAGGAAAACTAGAAAACCTTAAAAGAGAGATGGAAAAGAATCATATGGACCTTGTAGGAGTTGCTGAGATAAGATGGAATGGACGTGGAGAGTTGAAGTCAGATGAATATGTATTCTACTACTCAGGAGGAGAAGTAAAAGGAATTAATGGAGTAGGAATGATTATGAGAAAGGAATTGGCTAAATGTGTGGAATATGTAGACTATGCAAATGACCGGGTTATTGGTGTAAGGCTGAAAGGAGCACAAAAAGATTTACTGATTGTCCAGGTGTACATGCCAAATTCAGAACATGATGACCAAATCGTAGAGGAAACGTACAATGTAATAGAGAGAATAACGGACGAAAAAAAAAATTCTGCAAAATAGTAATGGGAGACTGGAACGCCATTGTGGGAGAAGGGAAAGAGGGAAACATAGTAGGCAGTTATGGTCATGGAAAGAGAAATGACAGAGTTGAATGGTTAATTGACTTCTGCAGGGAAAGGCAGCTGATAGCGGCAAACACATGGTTCAAGAACCACAAGAGGAGGCTCTACACGTGGAAATCACCAGGGGATAAATACAGAAATCAAATTGATTTTATACTGGTAGAAGAAAGATACAGGAATGGAATCAAGAAGGTGCACACATTACCAGGTGCAGATATTAATAGTGACCCCAACGTACTTATGGCAGAAATAGAAATAAGAATGAAAAAACTGAAGAAGGCGACCATGGTGAAAAAGTGGGATTTAGAGAAGATAGGATCCAACAAAGAACAAATTACAGAAATTACGAGACAAAGAAGCTCCTGATAATGCCAACGAGTATTGGAATGTGCTGAAAGAAGGAATCATTAAAGCAGGACAACAAAATATAGGATATGTAAAAGGGAAAAGGTCAAAAAAACCATGGGTCACACAAGAAATGATTTCCAAGATGGAGGAGAGAAGAAAATTGAAAAACAAGAACACTGAAGATGCAAGAAAGATATACCGAAGGTTAAATAATGAACTGCGAAGAGAAACAGAGCAGGCTAGGAAAAAATGGCTAAAAGAGGAATGTGATGAAATTGAAGAACTGGACAGGTAGGGAAGATACGACTTACTATACAACAGAGTAAAGACTATGACATAGGAACAAAACAGAGCAGGAAGTGCTACTATGGAAATTTTGAGTAAAGACGAAGAGGCAGTGTACAAAGATCGTGACGATGTCCTCCAGAGATGGGAAGAATATATAAAAGAGCTATATGACATAAATAGCAAACCAGAAACTCTGGAACTTGAATTACACAACAGTGTAAGTGATGACGCGAAAGGACCGACCATCATAATGGAAGAAGTAAAGTCTGCCATAGCTGCAATGAAAAATGGCAAAGCGGTAGGTACAGATACAATACCGGGAGAAATACTAAAATGCTTGAACCACGATGGAATAAGAGAAATATTGAGGTTATGTAATAAAATATATGACAGTGGTGAATGGCCTGAGGACTTTCTGACAACAGTAATGATTCCATTACCGAAAATACAAGGAACCAAGAAATGCAGCAAGCACAGGACAATCAGACTCATTTCACATGTAGCCAAAGTGATGTTAAGAATAATTAATAAAAGACTTGAAAAAGTAATGGAGGAGAATCTTGGCGAGGAGCAGTTTGGCTTTAGACGGAATACGGGCACCAGAGATGCAATAGGGCTCCTACGAATATTGGGAGAAAGGTTTATTGAAAATTATATGTGCTTCATCGATCTAGAAAAGGCATTTGACAATGTGGTTTGGGACAAGCTGGCGACTATAATGAGGGAAAAAAGAGCGGACTGGAAAACAGATGACTTATAAACTCATTATATCTTAATCAAAAAGTTTCGGTTAAAGTGAGAGGAGAAAGTACAAACTGGTTCAGACTAGGAAAAGGAGTAAGACAAGGATGCTGTTTATCACTTACTCTTTTCAACCTCTACTTGGAAAGTATGATTGACCAATGCTCATTAGATGACAAAGAAGTAGAAACTGGAAGAAGAAGAGTAGGGTGTTTGAGATTTGCTGATGACATGGTCCTTCTAGCCACAGGTGAAAAAGATTTACAGGATTTGGTGGACACCATTGCAACTAACGGAAAAAACTATGGAATAAAAATTAACACAAATAAAACAAAAGTATTGGCACTAGGAGAAAATTAGGAAATAAAAATTATGCTGAATGGAGAAACACTAGAACAGGTGCAAAATTTTAAGTATCTTGGAAGCAGGATAGACACCGACTGGAAGTGCACCACAGAAATTAAAACAAGGATAGCAATGGCAAAAGAGGCGTTTTATAAGAAAAGGAGAATCTTCTGCAGTAGTCTGGACAGAGAACTCAGAAAGAGACTCATAAAATGTCTTGTATGGAGTGTTCTTCTATAAGGCGCTGAAACATGGACTATGAGGAAAAAAGACAGAGAAAGGCTGGAGGCTTTTGAGATCTGGACATGGTGGAAGATGGAAAGAATAAGTTGGATGGACAGAGTAAAAAATGAAGAGATACTGAGAAGAGTGGGAGAGAAAAGACAGTTACTAGATGTAATAACGAGAAGAAAATGAAATTGGATTGGGCATATATTAAGAAAGAATGACGGACTGATAAAAACAGTTTTAGAAGGTTATGTAGAAGGGAAAAGGAAGCGAGGAAGGAAGAGATTCCAGATACTGGATGACATGGACCTGCTAATATAGCAGATAACTGATGATGATACGGAATAGGATAATTTTAAATTTAAACGTGTCATGCTGTTTAACTTGAAATTCATATATAAAACCAGACATAGTACCAGGGATATTGTCAAAAACTGGAGCTTGCTGTAAAAGAATTTCGCGTAGCTGAGTACGTTCGTCGTCTGTGTTTGCACTCCTGTGTTTTACTTTCTCTGAAATCATTTGCATAACGTCATAGTCACCTTCGTCTGGTGTATTATAGTTGTGTACGTACATATCCGTGACCAATGTGGAATGACAGTCTATGTTACGCGATGTAGAAATGACCCCTGTTCGATTAATTGCCTGTTCATCTGCAGATAAAGCGTGCTGAAATTCTAATGCCAGTTATGCCTACTCATCCTTTAACATTAAATAGGAATTTTGAAAGTCAATAATTGCGTCGTGTTGTACCAAAAAATTCGTACCTAAAATAACGTCTGTTGTCAATAAGGGAACAATCCAAAAATTTGAATGGAACGTATGACATGCAATACAAAATGATAAGTGTGTCTGTAATTTTACATCTACTCCTTTACCAGATACTGCTCCTTTTACTTTAGTTTTGCCTAATGGTAACGTAAGATAAGTATTCTCTTTGTTACATTCGTTGAAGGTTTATTCATTTATAACTGACATAGGTGAACCAGAATCGCTTACTGCTGAAAATATGGGTGATCCAATCTTTACTTCAATGACAGGGTGGGAAATGGGTTTTTGTATAAATGGTTTTTCATGTAAAAGTGAGTCTCGGATGTCGCCAAAAGTAATAACATTTTCGTGAACAAGATCCTGTGTGTCAAAAGTATTGCTTACGTTGCTGGAAGATGCAACCTGTACTGTATCTAGTCAAATTCTGTCTGACGTGCTATTTTCTGGAGGATGCTGTGGCATTTCGACGATTTGTACTGTTCTGTTATTTCTTCCTGACGTATTAGGTTCGGGATGATATCGACTGTCTGGTTCATTCATGATAATCTGTTGTTGCGGATGATTCTGCTGCTGGTTAAGACCTACTGTTATTAAACGTACGCTGAAAACTGTGCTCTTTACTTTTGCGACTGTCATAATAATCGTTGCTATACGGCGCGTTGCGATAGGAATTGAAATCGTGCGTGTTCTGTACGTAGTGATTTCCTTGTTGCTGTGCGTTGACCTTGCACATTATATTGTTGGTTAGGTATGCTAACCGACTGGTTTTGTTGCTGTAGGGCGGAAAAGCCCCTATTGTTGCCAAAATGTTTCTGCAATTGCTGAAAATTTTGTACATACTGATGATTAAAATTTTGTCTGTTGTTGTTATTGTCGTGGTCTTCAGTCCTGAGACTGGTTTGATGCAGCTCTCCATGCTACTCTATCCTGTGCAAGCTTCTTCATCTCCCAGTACCTACTGCAACCTACATCCTTCTGAATCTGCTTAGTGTATTCATCTCTTGGTCTCCCTCTACGATTTTTACCCTCCACGCTGCCCTCCAATGGTAAATTTGTGATCCCTTGATGCCTCAAAACATGTCCTACCAACCGATCCCTTCTTCTAGTCAAGTTGTGCCACAAACTTCTCTTCTCCCCAATCCTATTCAATACCTCCTCATTAGTTACGTGATCTACCCACCTTATCTTCAGCATTCTTCTGTAGCACCACATTTCAAAAGCTTCTATTCTCTTCTTGTCCAAACTAGTTATCGTCCATGTTTCACTTCCATACATGGCTACACTCCATACAAATACTTTCAGAAACGATTCCTGACACTTAAATCTATACTCGATGTTAAAAATTTCTCTTCTTGAGAAACGCTTTCCTTGCCATTGCCAGTCTACATTTTATATCCTCCCTACTTCGGCCATCATCGGTTATTTTACACCCTAAATAGCAAAACTCCTTTACTACTTTAAGTGTCTCATTTCCTAATCTATTCCCCTCAGCATCACCCGACTTAATTTGACTACATTCCATTATCCTCGTTTTGCTTTTGTTGATGTTCATCTTATATCCTCCTTTCAAGACACTATCCATTCCGTTCAACTGCTCTTCCAAGTCCTTTGCTGTCTCTGACAGAATTACAATGTCATCGGCGAACCTCAAAGTTTTTACTTCTTCTCCATGAATTTTAATACCTACTCCGAATTTTTCTTTTGTTTCCTTTACTGCTTGTTCAATATACAGATTGAATAACATCGGGGACAGGCTACAACCCTGTCTCACTCCTTTCCCAACCACTGCTTCCCTTTCATGCCCCTCGACTCTTATAACTGCCATCTGGTTTCTGTACAAATTGTAAATAGCCTTTCGCTCCCTGTATTTTACACCTGCCACCTTCAGAATTTGAAAGAGAGTATTCCAGTCAACATTGTCAAAAGCTTTCTCTAAGTCTACAAATGCTAGAAACGTAGGTTTGCCTTTTCTTAATCTTTCTTCCAAGATAAGTCGTAAGGTCAGTATTCCCTCACGTGTTCCAACATTTCTACGGAATCCAAACTGATCTTCCCCGAGGTCGGCTTCTACCAGTTTTTCCATTCGTCTGTAAAGAATACGCGTTAGTATTTTGCAGCTGTGACTTATTAAACTGATAGTTCGGTAATTTTCACATCTGTCAACACCTGCTTTCTTTGGGATTGGAATTATTATATTCTTCTTGAAGTCTGAGGGTATTTCGCCTGTCTCATACATCGTGCTCACCAGATGGTAGAGTTTTGTCATGACTCGCTCTACCAAGGCCATCAGTAGTTCTAATGGAATGTTGTCTACTCCCGGGGCCTTGTTTCGACTCAGGTCTTTCAGTGCTCTGTCAAACTCTTCACGCAGTATCTTATCTCCCATTTCGTCTTCATCTACATCCTCTTCCATTTCCATAATATTGTCCTCAAGTACATCGCCCTTGTATAAACCTTCTATATACTCCTTCCACCTTTCTGCCTTCCCTTCTTTGCTTAGAACCGGGTTGCCATCTGAGCTCTTGATATTCATACAAGTGGTTCTCTTCTCTCCAAAGGTCTCTTTAATTTTCCTGTAGGCAGTATCTATCTTACCCCTAGTGAGACAAGCCTCTACATCCTTACATTTGTCCTCTAGCCATCCCTGCTTAGCCATTTTGCACTTCCTGTCGATTTCAGTTTTGAGACGTTTGTATTCCTTTTTGCCTGCTTCATTTACTGCATTTTTATATTTTCTCCTTTCATCAATTAAATTCAATATTTCTTTTGTTACCCAAGGATTTCTATTAGCCCTCGTCTTTTTACCTAATTGATCCTCTGCTGCCTTCACTACTTCATCCCTCAGAGCTACCCATTCTTCTTCTACTGTATTTCTTTCCCCCATTCCTGTCAATTGTTCCCTTATGCTCTCCCTGAAACTCTCTACAACCTCTTGTTCTTTCAGTTTATCCAGGTTCCATCTCCTTAAATTCCCACCTTTTTGCAGTTTCTTCAGTTTCAATCTGCAGTTCATAACCAATAGATTGTGGTCAGAATCCACATCTGCCCCAGGAAATGTCTTACAATTTAAAACCTGGTTCCTAAATCTCTGTCTTGCCATTGTATAATCTATCTGATACCTTTTAGTATCTCCAGGATTCTTCCAGGTATACAACCTTCTTTTATGATTCTTGAACCAAGTGTTAGCTATGATTAAGTTATGCTCTGTGCAAAATTCTACAAGGCGGCTTCCTCTTTCATTCCTTCCCCCCAATCCATATTCACCTACTATGTTTCCTTCTCTCCCTTTTCCTACTGACGAATTCCAGTCACCCATGACTATTAAATTTTCGTCTCCCTTCACTACCTGAATAATTTCTTTTATCTCGTCATACATTTCATCTATTTCTTCATCATCTGCAGAGCTAGTTGGCATATAAACTTGTACTACTGTAGTAGGCATGGGCTTTGTGTCTATCTTGGCCACAATAATGCGTTCACTATGCTGTTTGTAGTAGCTGACCCGCACTCCTATTTTTTTATTCATTATTAAACCTACTCCTGCATTACCCCTATTTGATTTTGTATTTATAACCCTGTAATCACCTGACCAAAAGTCTTGTTCCTCCTGCCACCGAACTTCACTAATTCCCACTATATCTAACTTTAACCTATCCATTTCCCTTTTTAAATTTTTTAACCTCTCTGCCCGATTAAGGGATCTGACATTCCACGCTCCGATCCGTTATTAAAATTATACTGGTATTTCTTGTCATTTCGGGAGTGTCTAATGAAAACTGTCACTTTCAGGTAAAACTTGTCATAACTGGTTTCCTTTACTCATTCCTAGTCCTAGATAGATCGATAGTTGAAGAGCTGTTTTGATAGATGTAAAGGACAGTAAAACAGTAGGCAGCAGTGCAGAAAACTAAACAAGAAATAGCACTACTACGGCTCGGGGTCCTGTGCACGCTACGGTACATATTCTTCTAAGTGTAATGAATCCCCTGAGGTCACTTACGCGCTGCAAATAAATTTTAGTTTCTGCATTACACGCCAAGCTGGTGGAAATGCAAAAGTAAATCGTAGTATCCAATCCAAGGGTGAATCTGTGTTCTGCCATTATTAAAAACCTAAAATTTCCTAACAGATAGAAAGTGCTCGTAATCAAAATTATCGTCTCTGAATGTCTGAGCAGGCTCAGGATTGTATGATAATCCGTTTGTCTGTGATTGTTCGGAATCTAAGGCACGTACTCTCTGTAAATTACCTAAGTTATACTGGCTGTATGAGTGTGACAAATGTTCAGAATGTGGCATATGCTGTGACGTGTTAGAGGATGAAAATTTTATTTCTGTCACTCCTTGCTATAAAGATGACAATTTTCTACGTAATGTATTATTGGACGACCCTATCTCACTGATTGTCGGCTGTATGTTTTGGAATTCGGGTGTTTGATTGAACGAAATTGGTGACGTATCGTCTGATTTAGTGTCTTTGTTATTTTCGATAACATCAATACGACTGGCCAATTCATCAAATTTTTCAGTCAGTGCTTTAAACTGATCGTCATTTTTAGTGTCACAAGCATTAATTTGTTTTTGCATTTTACGTGTGGTTTTGTTTAATTTCTTAACGTCTGCTTTAATAGCATCGGGATCCTGTATTAATTCCAATTGTTCAAGTCTGCTGGTCATTGTCTGAAAGTCTACTGTGGGTGTGTCTGTTTTTGTTTTATTAAGAGCGGAGATTTCATCATGTAATTCAGTGTTCAACTGTTTGATAGTATTAATTTCGTCTGATACTGTCGCAATGTTAGTGTCACGTATGTTTTTGCTTTCGTAAATAACTTACGCTTATCTTCCTGTCTCTGTGCAGTAATTGTTTCCATGACTTGTTTCTTCACTTTGTTCTGTTCCTGTATGAATTTACGGTAACGCATTTCATTGTTTCGTAGGTGGTGATTAAAACGTTCGTGAATTTGGCTGTTTTGTTGTTCCAATTTCTTGTCGACCTTCGCATCCAGAGTGCGCGAAAGTTCTGCTGACATTAATTTAAACTCGTCGCGTACTGTGTTGCGTTTTCTGAACATTGTTTAGCTACTGCACTAATTTCATCTCTAAGTAATTTGGTTGTGGCTGCACGTGTATTACTTAATTCTTGTGCAACAGATCTAATTTCTTGACTACTATTCCTAGCACAAGCCTTAATTTCCTCACGTAATTGTCCTTTAGTATCATGACATTGTACGACAACGGCTGTAATCTGTTCAGTAAGCTGTTTGAAATTTTGTCTTGTTTTTCATTTGACTGTTTGTTCGATCCATTAAGGTTGACGTGTTTTTCATTCAACTGTTTGAGATTTTCATTAAGTTATTTGTTCTATTCCTTAAGGCTGTCGTACTTTTCATTGAGTTATTTGAAATTGTTATCTTGTTCTTTATTCGACTGTTTGAAACTTTAATGAAGTTGTAGCAATACTGCCATAACTTGATCCATGCCAAAATTAGCGACTCTATTTTCTGTGCTGTGTGATAGCTTATCTGCATGTGTCACGTTTTGTGTAACTACACTCCTGGAAATGGAAAAAAGAACACATTGACACCGGTGTGTCAGACCCACCATACTTGCTCCGGACACTGCGAGAGGGCTGTACAAGCAATGATCACACGCACGGCACAGCGGACACACCAGGAACCGCGGTGTTGGCCGTCGAATGGCGCTAGCTGCGCAGCATTTGTGCACCGCCGCCGTCAGTGTCAGCCAGTTTGCCGTGGCATACGGAGCTCCATCGCAGTCTTTAACACTGGTAGCTTGCGGCGACAGCGTGGACGTGAACCGTATGTGCAGTTGACGGACTTTGAGCGAGGGCGTATAGTGGGCATGCGGGAGGCCGGGTGGACGTACCACCGAATTGCTCAACACGTGGGGCGTGAGGTCTCCACAGTACATCGATGTTGTCGCCAGTGGTCGGCGGAAGGTGCACGTGCCCGTCGACCTGGGACCGGACCGCAGCGACGCACGGATGCACGCCAAGACCGTAGAATCCTACGCAGTGCCGTAGGGGACCGCACCGCCACTTCCCAGCAAATTAGGGACACTGTTGCTCCTGGGGTATCGGCGAGGACCATTCGCAACCGTCTCCATGAAGCTGGGCTACAGTCCCGCACACCGTTAGGCCGTCTTCCGCTCACGCCCCAACATCGTGCAGCCCGCCTCCAGTGGTGTCGCGACAGGCGTGAATGGAGGGACGAATGGAGACGTGTCGTCTTCAGCGATGAGAGTCGCTTCTGCCTTGGTGCCAATGATGGTCGTATGCGTGTTTGGCGCCGTGCAGGTGAGCGCCACAATCAGGACTGCATACGACCGAGGCACACAGGGCCAACACCCGGCATCATGGTGTGGGGAGCGATCTCCTACACTGGCCGTACACCACTGGTGATCGTCGAGGGGACACTGAATAGTGCACGGTACATCCAAACCGTCATCGAACCCATCGTTCTACCATTCCTAGACCGGCAAGGGAACTTGCTGTTCCAACAGGACAATGCACGTCCGCATGTATCCCGTGCCACCCAACGTGCTCTAGAAGGTGTAAGTCAACTACCTTGGCCAGCAAGATCTCCGGATCTGTCCCCCATTGAGCATGTTTGGGACTGGACGAAGCGTCGTCTCACGCGGTCTGCACGTCCAGCACGAACGCTGGTCCAACTGAGGCGCCAGGTGGAAATGGCATGGCAAGCCGTTCCACAGGACTACATCCAGCATCTCTACGATCGTCTCCATGGGAGAATAGCAGCCTGCACTGCTGCGAAAGGTGGATATACACTGTACTAGTGCCAACATTGTGCATGCTCTGTCGCCTGTGTCTATGTGCCTGTGGTTCTGTCAGTGTGATCATGTGATGTATCTGACCCCAGGAATGTGTCAATAAAGTTTCCCCTTCCTGGGACAATGAATTCACGGTGTTCTTATTTCAATTTCCAGGAGTGTATTTGGTCATTGTCTGATTCACCTAAAGGTTTGTCAATCGGATGTGCACTGTTGGTCACTACATCGGAATCAAATAAATCTGACGTACTTTGACTACATTGTTTATCTTCGTGAGAAACATTTATCTGTTCACTGTATAAATTTTCCAAATCAGGTGTGTCAAACTGGACAGTGTTTATTGTACCGGAACGTGTAGCGTTATCAATTGTCGTTAAATGAAGTGTGGACATAATTGAATTTGTTTGCTCATCATTAGGATTAAAATCATTACTAGTGGTCAGTACGCACTGATTGTCTGTAATTAGAGGATTATCACTACGACAGTGAGTGTCGCTAGAATTATCGGTCAAATTATTCAGGTCGGCTTTTTCTCTCATTGCACATCGCTATGTACTGTTAGCAGTTTTTCGCGGCATTTCACAAATCAAAGTTAAGCGCAAAATCAAACAAAGACAAAGCAAAAAATGGATCAAATACAATAACAACAAAGAACAATAAATTGTCGATGATCTGTGAAAGAAAAAGTGACAAATAAGTAAGTAAGAGCAGATATATAACTGACTACTTCACAGAAATTCACAAAAATACGATCCTGGCCGGTTGTCGCCAAGTGTAACCTCCCAACAGAAAAAAAACCTCACAACAGTAAAAAATATAATTATTTATATCATTCACATTCAGCATAACCTCCCAATAAATAATTCCGTAACCTACCAATAATACAATGTGACTAATCTCTCAATAAAATTGTGGCTCACTTACAACCTTTCAATAATTGACTGAATTTAAACTGGTAACATTTGAACGTCAGCAGCGCTGCAATTCGTCAGTACGAAAAGGGAGAGAAGGAAACATAGTAGGTGAATATGGATTGGGGGGAAGAAATGAAAGAGGAAGCCGCCTTGTAGAATTTTGCACAGAGCATAACTTAATCATAGCTAAAACTTGGTTCAAGAATCATAAAAGAAGGTTGTATACCTGGAAGAATCCTGGAGATACTAAAAGGTATCAGATAGATTATATAATGGCAAGACAGAGACTTAGGAACCAGGTTTTAAATTGTAAGACATTTCCAGGGGCAGATGTGGATTCTGACCACAATCTATTGGTTATGAACTGCAGATTGAAACTGCAAAAAGGTGGGAATTTAAGGAGATGGGACCTGGATAAACTGAAAGAACCAGAGGTTGTAGAGAGTTTCAGGGAGAGCATAATGGAACAATTGACAGGAATGGGGGAAAGAAATACAGTAGAAGAAGAATGGGTAGCTCTGATGGATGAAGTAGTGAAGGCAGCAGACGATCAAGTAGGTAAAAAGACGAGGGCTAATAGAAATCCTTGGGTAACAGAAGAAATATTGAATTTAATTGATGAAAGGAGAAAATATAAAAATGCAGTAAATGAAGCAGGCAAAAAGGAATACAAACGTCTCAAAACTGAAATCGACAGGACGTGCAAAATGGCTAAGCAGGGATGGCTAGAGGACAAATGTAAGGATGTAGAGGCTTGTCTCACTAGGGGTAAGATAGATACTGCCTACAGGAAAATTAAAGAGACCTTTGGAGAGAAGAGAACCACTTGTATGAATATCAAGAGCTCAGATGGCAACCCGGTTCTAAGCAAAGAAGGGAAGGCAGAAAGGTGGAAGGAGTATATAGAAGGTTTATACAAGGGCGATGTACTTGAGGACAATATTATGGAAATGGAAGAGGATGTAGATGAAGACGAAATGGGAGATAAGATACTGCGTGAAGAGTTTGACAGAGCACTGAAAGACCTGAGTCGAAACAAGGCCCCGGGAGTAGACAACATTCCATTAGAACTACTGATGGCCTTGGGAGAGCGAGTCATGACAAAACTCTACCATCTGGTGAGCACGATGTATGAGACAGGCGAAATACCCTCAGACTTCAAGAAGAATATAATAATTCCAATCCCAAAGAAAGCAGGTGTTGACAGATGTGAAAATTACCGAACTATCAGTTTAATAAGTCACAGCTGCAAAATACTAACGCGTATTCTTTACAGACGAATGGAAAAACTGGTAGAAGCCGACCTCGGGGAAGATCAGTTTGGATTCCGTAGAAATGTTGGAACACGTGAGGGAATACTGACCTTACGACTTATCTTGGAAGAAAGATTAAGAAAAGGCAAACCTACGTTTCTAGCATTTGTAGACTTAGAGAAAGCTTTTGACAATGTTGACTGGAATACTCTCTTTCAAATTCTGAAGGTGGCAGGGGTAAAATACAGGGAGCGAAAGGCTATTTACAATTTGTACAGAAACCAGATGGCAGTTATAAGAGTCGAGGGGCATGAAAGGGAAGCAGTGGTTGGGAAAGGAGTGAGACAGGGTTGTAGCCTCTCCCCAATGTTATTCAATCTGTATATTGAGCAAGCAGTAAAGGAAACAAAAGAAAAATTCGGAGTAGGTATTAAAATTCATGGAGAAGAAGTAAAAACTTTGAGGTTCGCCGATGACATTGTAATTCTGTCAGAGACAGCAAAGGACTTGGAAGAGCAGTTGAACGGAATGGATAGTGTCTTGAAAGGAGGATATAACATGAACATCAACAAAAGCAAAACGAGGATAATGGAATGTAGTCGAATTAAGTCGGGTGATGCTAAGGGTATTAGATTAGGAAATGAGACACTTAAAGTAGTAAAGGAGTTTTGCTATTTAGGGAGTAAAATAACTGATGATGGTCGAAGTAGAGAGGATATAAAATGTAGACTGGCAATGGCAAGGAAAGCGTTTCTGAAGAAGAGAAATTTGTTAACATCAATTATAGATTTAAGTGTCAGGAAGTCGTTTCTGAATGTATTTATACGGATTGTAGTCATGTATGGAAGTGAAACGTGGACGATAACTAGTTTGGACAAGAAGAGAATAGAAGCTTTTGAAATGTGGTGCTACAGAAGAATGCTGAAGATAAGGTGGGTAGATCACGTAACTAATGAGGAGGTATTGAATAGGATTGGGGAGAAGAGAAGTTTGTGGCACAACTTGACTAGAAGAAGGGATCGGTTGGTAGGACATGTTTTGAGGCATCAAGGGATCACAAATTTACCATTGGAGGGCAGCGTGGAGGGTAAAAATCGTAGAGGGAGACCAAGAGATGAATACACTAAGCAGATTCAGAAGGTTGTAGGTTGCAGTAGGTACTGGGAGATGAAGAAGCTTGCACAGGATAGAGTAGCATGGAGAGCTGCATCAAACCAGTCTCAGGACTGAAGACCACAATAACAACAACAGCGCTGCGTCATGGCCCTGAAAGATCATTCTGAGTAAACTGAAAATTCTTACCCCAATAAGGTCGCCGGATAACGCGTATATATCTGCTCCTATAAGAAATTTTTCTGGCACAGCTCAGTGCAATGCTGGCCGATAGATTTGTCACGTATAAAAAGAAACAACTGACTTTTCTTGACAACAATCAGGATGACCATCGATTGGAGGAATTACTAAAATCTTTAAATTGAATGGAATGATTGTCAAAAGTTAATTTTTATAAGAAAGATTTATGAGCCTAGTGAATACCCAGCAGGACCCACAGGAGGGCTTCCGACCAGAGGCCTACGTGCAAATTAGGGCGGCCTCGAGTGTACACTGCCATGACTTGACTAGGCCTTTCAGCTGAGGGTGTATGCTATGGTATGAAACTTGGCGACGCCGAAGAGTTCGCAGAGTCCTGAGAAGAGTGCAGCCCTGGTGGATGGTGAGAGATAGGGGAGAGCCGAAGCGAGCAAACCACGCTGAGATGAGGGAATGGGCGACGGTCTCACCAGGCCAGACGAAGTGCTCCGTAACCAGCTTCGTCGTGGCTTGTGTCCCACTTTGAGCTAAGCCATGCAAGGCAGTAAAGACGATATGGCGAAGGGCGGCTGGGACCAGGGGGCCAAGTGTGCTTGTAGAGGTGTCACAAAGGTAGTATGTGGAGCTGGACAGAGAGCCATGAGCCATTGTCTGATTTTATTCGCTGTATATCATCGTCGTCGGCTTGTAGTCGGGCGAATTCCTCCAGATTCAGTGGTGTGGTTAGAATGCAGACGTGGGAAAGGTAGTTTGCCATAACGTTCTCTGCACCTCGGATATAGCATGTGTCGGAAGAGTGCTGAGAGATGTAGTCCATATGGCAGAAACGCCTGGGCGGAAGGTCCTCAGCCGAGGACGATGGAACTGAGCATAATCCTCGGGGAGAGGAAGTTTGAATATGATTTCGACACGAGAACTCGTTGGTTGGAGGCCATTGGGAGAGACGAAATGGCCGAGGAAGGTAATGGATGTGGAACACAGTTGAGACTTATGATGGCTGATCACTACACCGTTGGCGAGGAGGGCCAAAGAGACTGAATCGATGCTCCTCAGCGGAAAAATGAAAGATAAGGGTATCGTCTAAGTAAGCATAGGCAAAAGGCAGAGGGAGCAAAATGGAATTAATGAACTGCTGCCATGTCTGTGCAGCATTTTTCAATCCATAAGGCATGTAACAGTATTCAAATAGGCCAAAGGGTGTGATGATGGCCATCTTCGGAATATCCGGTGGATGCATAGGAATCTGATGAGGTGCTTTGGAACAATGTAATATGGAGAAAAACGTAGAACAATGATGCAACTGCATGAAATCTTGCATGTGTGGAATGGGGTAGTTATTGATAATGGTGCTGGCATTAAAAGACCTTCAGTCCCCACACATACGTAAGGTACCGTCCTTTCTGGGAACAAGGTGAATAGGGTAAGACCAGTGCTATCAGAGGGGCAGAGGACACCCGAAGCCAATCTCCTTGGGTTGCATAAGTTTGGGAGGGTTAAGGCGGTTTGTGGCATGAATCTTATGGCACGTACCATTACTGATGGAGCAGCTTGCCGAGAAGACTTTATAGAGACGTGCGCTGGGCTGCCTTGCTGCAAGGCTGTAGATAGGTGATGTATGCAGAATGAAATTTTCACTCTACAGTGGAGGGTGCGCTAATATGAAACTCCCTGGCAGATTAAAATTGTGTGCTGAACCGAGACTCGAACTCGGGACCTTTGACTTTCGGGAGCAAGTACTCCACCATCTGAGCTACCCAAGCACGGCTCATGCCCCATCCTCACAGCTTTGGACGTTAGGATACGAGGTACTGGCGGAAGTAAAGCTGTGAGGATGGGACATGAGTTGTGTTTGGGTAGCTCAGATGGTAGAGAACTTGCCCATGAAAGGCAAAGGTCCCGAGTTCGAGTCTCGGTTCGGCACACAGTTTTAATCTTCCAGGAAGTTTCAGGTGATGTATCGTACGCTATGCATGGGACAATTCAGCAGAGGCAGAAGCAATGCGGGCGTGTAGGTCACTGTTCTGGGTGCAGAGTTTGTCGATCTGGGAGTGTACGTACGACAGATCAAAGAGCGATGTGGTTATGCGCTCGACCAGGAGAGCACACGTGAAAAGCATAGCAAAGGAGACAGAGAACGAAGTGGTGCTGAACTCAGGTGTGCTCGGGACCGTGGCAGAATGCGGCAGCCTGGAGGTCTATTGAAAGTTCCTAATAGTGTAGAAAATCCAACCCGGTCACAGGTTCATCAACGGCGGCCGCGTGGAAGGTCCAAGGGAAGGTGTGAACTGGTGAGAGGTGAAGCGACAGCTTGATGGAGCCATGGACCACAATGAGAGAACGGTTGGCGGCGATCAAGGTGAGGGTAGAGGAGGGGGGGGGGGGGATAGCGCGTCGATGGTGTGCTTGGCTGGTAGGACGCTCACGTCGGCGCCAGTGTCAACGAGAAATCGGATGCTGATCGAGATATCTGTGGCATAGAGGCGTCAAGTCACTGAAGCGAGTGGTGCAGCGTCAGAAAATAGGTGCTGTGGAGGTACATGGCGGGATTTGGCGCCTAAACATACCCACCAGTCTCGTTGGTGTAGGTGCAGGGCACACGGCGGTTGCAGGCGGCGTAAAAGTAAGTAGCATGGAACCAGCGGGTAAGGCGTTTGACGGGCCAGTGCGGTGCGGGCGGGGGTTGCGACTGGCTGCCGTGGGGCTGGTATCTGATCAGCCCGCTGCTAAGGTGAGGTCAGTGGCTGTCGGGAACCCGCTGGCAGTACCTCCTGTAAGTCACTAGGTGGCAGCTCCCGACAGGCAGCTGAGGTGCCAAGGTGACTGTGCCATCCTCTGACGGCAAGGCGTGGAACCAGAGGTGCAGGTGTGCCAACTGAGGATGGTGGAGATGTCATTCGAGGGGGCGGTGTTGGTGATGAATGATGGCATAAGCCTGATCCGCCATGCATAATGGAATCACGAGTGGGTCAATGACGTGACACAGTAGATGAAGCTGCAGATTCGAAGGCATTTTGACCATCCACAACGTGCAAAGGGCGGTATCAGGCAATGCTTGGTTTTCGATTAAAGAATGTAGATGGCACCAGAGTTGCGAAGGGGTGTGGTCATCAAGATGCTCCTTGTGAATATGTCATGGATCGCCTCCGCCGGAGGGCAGGAAAGGCGCTCGATAAGCAGTGATTTGGCCATTGAGTAATTGTGTAAGGTGGGCGGTGAGAGGAGCACATCGCTGATGAAGTGGTGTGAGGAAATGGCTATCCAGGCAGACAAAATAGACGTAGTCGTCGGAAATGCTGTGGATGTCCAGGAGGAAGTTTTTGTGTTGTCTTTTTGCAATGCAGGTAGCTTAGGGAACCTGCCTGGTAACGCATGTTGAGGCAGCACTGGCAGATGGAGATCAGTGCGGGCAGAGCAGGACGCCTCCGACACCGAAAGTGTGGTAGCGGTGAGCGGTGCGTCGCCTGAGGTCTGGGTGGGGCAGTGGCCACAAGCAGCACACGATACAGAGTAGGTGGGGGAGGCAGCATGCGTATAAGTTGGCAAGGTGTATCCAATCAGCAAGCCTGACGATGAGCGTGACACGGGTGTAATGGCCAGTGCCATAGCATCAGTGACAGTGGGTGGGTGGCGGTCATGGTGGAGCCATGGGGCGGCGGACCAGGTGACCAGGGTGGGTGGAACAGCCAGTACCATTACGAAAGTGATTGGAAGACGGTCGCGGAAATAGGTGCAGTTGAGGCGACTGAGGCGACCAGCGTCGCCGAAATGGCATGCAGGACCGGGGAGGGGGGGGGGGTGCTGCAATACTATGTTAATGAGAATGTGCTACCCCATGCATAGAAATATTGGATTCACAGTCCTGGAAATTTGCTGGTGCGTCAGGCCATCCTGAAGGTAACAATGTACATGAACTGGAAGGTTGTCCAAATTATGGTTAGATGGCAGGCACTGTCCATATTGATGCTATTGTTGTGCTGCTATGCTAGGTGGCGGCCATGTTGAGCTGGATAAGGTTAGGTGGCCACCAGTATGGCTGGGCGTAAATAACTGTTCAGTTTTAACCAAGTTCACAGGAGGTACACTTGTCCACTCATGGTCGCAAGTGGGAGAGTTGATGGGGCCCGTGACACTTGCACTGAAAGTCACAGTTAGATCCATTGTGGTGCAAACAATGCAGTCCGGCACACGTTGTGAGCGAATGACGAAAATAAGGACAAATAATGCTGGATGAGATGTCGATGGTATCAGGGTCACCACTTTGGTTATCACAGAAGATTAGTTGAGAGATAGCACACTTATTATTGAATACACATTTATCGGTCCTCGTACATATCAGAAAGATGGCAGTTGAACATGTTACACTCCAGAAATTCAGACAAGAACAACTAGTTCAAAGAAGGAAGGTGCCAAAGATGGGGCACTCTGCGCTAGAGACGCCACAAGCTGTTATATCAGTGCACTGCTTCCTAATTTTACCAGGATTTTAGCTACTATACAGGATGAAGAAAAAATGACGCGCTTTGCAGTCGGCATGTGGTTCCTCATTCCATTTCAAGGCAAAAGTGTACCTAGCAAAAGCTCTAGCCAATAGGTTTAACAATAACACGATTTAAAAATGAAGCTGTGGCAACACTGCAACTGTGTGCAGCGTGACCAAGAAATGGAGCATGAACTCTACACTGTGCTGCAGGTGTCCCATTAGCTCAGTGAGATGAGGAAATGCTCTGGCGAACAGATAGGCAGACTCACCAAAGTCAGAGTCACGTTCTCATCAAACTTTCTTTTCCCCAGTTAAAGCAGCAAATTATATCCAATTTACCCCTCCAAAATGCAAGAAATGTAGGAACACTCGAGGCAATATTGACCCTACAACTTATCTCAGAAGATAGGTTAAGGAGAGGCAAACCTACATTTATAATATTTGCGGATTTGGAGAAAGCTTTTGACAATGTTAACTGGAATACTATTTTTGAAATTCTGAAGGCAGCAGGGTAAAATGTAGGGAGCAAAACGCGATTTACAACTTGTTCAGAAACGGCAGTTACAAGAATCAAGTGCCATGAAAGGGAGGCAGTGGTTGAAAAGGGAGTGAGACAGGGTTGTAGCCTATCCCCAATGTTATGCTATATCTACATTGAACAAGCAGTAAAGGAAACCAAAGTAAAATTTGGAGAAGGAATTGAAGTTCAGGGAGAAGAAATAAAAATGTTGAGGTTTGCCGATGACATTGTAATGCTTCAGAGACAGCATAGGACTTGGAAGAGCAGTTGAACAGAATGGACAATGTTTTGAAGGGAGAATATATGATGAACACAAACAAAACCAAAATGAGGACAATGGAACATAGTCGAATTAAATCAAGTGATGCTACATGAATTAATTTAGGAAACGAGACACTTACAGCAGTAGATGAGTTTCGCTATTTGGGCAGCAAAATAACTGATGGCCAAAGCGGAGAGGATATAAAACATAGATAGGCAATTAAAAGAAAAGTGTTTCTGAAGAAGAGAAATTTGTTAACATCGAATATAGACTTAAATGTTAGGAAGCCTTTCCTGAAGTAATTTGTATGGAGTGTAGCAGCATATGAAAGTGAAACATGAATTACAAACACTTTAGATAAAAAGAGAGTAGAAGCTTTTGAAATGTGATGCTACAGAAGCATGCTGAAGATTAGATGGGTCGATCACATACCTAATGAGGGGATACTGAGTAGAATTGGGGAGAAAAGGAATTTGTGGCACAACTTGACCAAAACAAGTGATCGGTTGATAGGACACAATCTGAGACATAAAGGGATCACCAATTGGAGGGGAGTGTGGGGGCTAAAAATCGAAGAGGGAGACCAAGAGACGAATACAGTAAGTAGGTTCAGTAGGATGTAGCTTGCAATAGGTATTCGGAGATGAAGATGCTCGCACAAGATAGAGTAACATGGAGAGCTGCATCAGACCAGTCTTCGGGATGAAGACCACAACCGCAATTCGGAATCTTGCGTTTTTCTGTCTGTTACTGTTACTTTTATTTAAACATCAGCTTAGCGCCCACTGCTTTGCATGCAAGACTGCATGGCCTGCAGAGATTCTTTTGTTTCTACTTAATCGATTTTTTGTCGTCCACAAATTGCAAAACCTTCGCAGCTTTCACTCAAATTAAGGCCACATCAGAATGGTCTTTTCCGAATGTACTTCTGTTCAAAAACCGATTCTGGCAGCTACGGTCCAAAGTTTTTGTTAATTATGCCTTTTGCTTTCTTGTGGAGATACTTCCATAGCAACTTTCACCCTCTAACAAATATTTCGTTGTATCTAACGGAGCCGTTGTAATGTGATAGGATAATTTTTACCATCTAACGCGCTTTTTTGTCAAGAACTCGATTCTGCTTCTCAAGATGATGAGTTTGATTTTCCACAAGCCATACTTTGCTTAGAATCACATTATTTGCATAGTGTGGAGTGTAATTAATTCATGCATGGCTCACATGAAGTTGATACAAACAAAATCCACCCAGTTTGAATTTTGATATACAAGTAGCATTTCTGTAGCAATGGACTGAAGTGTAAATGAAGCTATCTAATCGACCCACGCACAGAAACAGGGAACTAGGAAAGCCACAAACCAGCGAACACTCCACTGCGGGAGATCAATTAGGGCCACTGTCCTTCTATTTACACGGAAGGGAACGCAAAAAGTGCTTCATTAGCTTGACAAAAACAAAATTCACGTAACACTAATATGTATAGGCCACGAGGCACAGACCTGCTCTTTGAAAGCACTCCGCAACGCAGCAGGGGACTATTCTTGAGATGCAGAAAGAAAGACAACAGTGTGAGGAACCGGTATTTTTGATAAACATTCAAAAATCACTTGATACTGGAGAGAGCGACGCATGATGTTCACGTGGACAGCCCTTTTGGACGAAGCTTATTACTAAATGAAAGAAGGGCGAACGCTCATTGAACCAGATGATATCAGCATACATCCCAATTTGTCTGTGAAGCTCCTTGGGCAAAGAAACAACAAAATTCGCAGCAAAAGCACTCATTGGCTGACACTACAATTCGCTTCACGTAAGAAAGCGACCAAATTTTCAGACGTTGTGCCCATCCCCCTCCACTGACTGCTAGTCGTGATTTTCAACGAGACTGCGAGAATCTCTCTCCCGCATGCTGCGCTGTTGTCGTACTTCGGTACAATGCACTTACATTCACAAGGCGACCGAATTATTTATTCAGTTGTCGACGTTGCTTTCTTTTACCAGTGTAGCTGTGAATGTCTCTGTAAGTATTTTAGTGCGACTGCCAAATAAATCGGTCAAATAATGGCAATAAACGTGAAATGCTTCACACGCAGGCGACTGGGATTATTTACCACATTTACAGATCTTTCAAATGTGGATCTAATAGCGAGATTCCTATTCTTGACGTTTTGAAGACACAAGCGCGAACTCCAGAAGCACGTGTCGACAGGAGAACTGTACAGATAGTTAACGAAAGTGACAGAGCTGTAGTGACAGAGCTCTGGACAATTTGGTTTCTTGTCGCCTGGAAAACATTAAAATCGAAGGAATCCTATAACACAAATGGATGGATTTGACAATGATATTATAAAGCGCTCCATGTTTGGAATGTCTAAAGCAGTGAATACCCGACACCACAAACACTTGTTACAATAATGTGTGAGAAAATTGACTTCAGACATAGCACATTGTCAACGCAAATAATTTTAGAGGACATAGATTTCAAATACGTTAAGAAGAGAGTTTTTGATTGAAAGGAGTAACACAGGTGCAGCACGAACCTCATCCCTTACAAAGATGAACGACACAAGAGAGGGAGGCAGTTCACAGTGTATTACCTTGATGAAACATGGGAGAATGAGAATCATTCCATGAATACCTGCTGGAAAATGTGTGATGATACTGGCGGTTTTGAAGTTCCCATAGGAATAGGTTCTTGGATAATTATTTTGAGTGCTGGCTCTACCTTTGGGTCTTGTTACTGAGAGTAAACTTGCATGTTGGAATAAGAACAACAGCAGTGACTATCATTCGGAAATGAACATTGCTAGCTTCAAGAAGTGGTTCACTGAACAATTTTTGTCATACCTTGCTTCAAAGTCGGTCATGTAATTACCAGGCCAGCTATCGCTTTGTTTTTACAGAGAAAACATTAAGTACAAACACCAGTAAAGAGGATAGAGCGTTCTAAATTAAATGAAAATATTCCACAATGTGGGGCAGTGGGTTAATAATAATGAATAATGAATAATATGTCATAGGTAATACGAAATTGGAATACTGATCGCCATGTTTTACGAGAGCCTGGAAACTATTTCTGTGGTCAGCCAGAAAGCGATGAAGAACATACTGACCATAGTTCCCAGTCTACAGGTCCACATTATTGTCCAGCCCACTGAAAGAAATGTTCCTATTCGCTATTTACTCACCGGCATCAGGACTATGATTATAAATGAAGATTTTGAGTTCTAATTAATAGGTATCTTTGGTAAAGTTTCACCTGTACAACATTGTAATATTCATTATGTAAACACTGATTATAATACTCTCTATCCTAAACAGCACTGTGAGTAGCTCAGAGGCGACTTCTACGTTAAGTTGCGATCAAATTGTCATTCCCCTGACTTCGTAATTTTTGTATGAACGCAGTTAAGTTGGTTAAAATCACAGATAAATTTTTAGATCGCTTGCGTTAGAACTTTGCCCTCTAGAATTTTTAGAACAGAACTGACAGTAGAACGTGACGTCTGAACTACAACTTTAAGAGACCTTGTATTAGTTATTATTTACATCCAGGCCTTGAAACTTGTTATATCTCTATTGTTTGTTTCATCACGTGCTGTAACCGAAACTTTCTAGCATTAATGTAACAGATACTCAGTCTGTTAGAAACAAGGACTTTTTTGTTCCAAATTTAGTTTTCAGCAAATTACTCAGTAACTATTAGAGACACATAATTGACGTTTTTATGCTAAACTGAAGCTTCATACAAATTTCATATTTATAATATTTGGCGCCTTCAATTTTTCTAAAAAAGTGTATTCTGACCAAAATATTGCTTTAATCACGTTGAGACTTGTAGCAGTTAATTTTGACATATATCTGCACATTATGACCCAGTGTTGGATTCCTAGCTTTTTTATTTAGAGCCACTTTTTTTAAAAAACGATGTATTTAGAGAAAAATATTGATCTGATCAATCTTAGATTTGAGAGTTTAAACATTAATATACTAAAGCACATGCTGACAAAGTTTGGAAAAGCAACTTTAAATTTTAATTCCATTCTTAAATTATGGTGCAATACTTGTGTGCTATGCACAGAGGCGATGTGGTGACGAAGCTACTAGCAGTGAACTGGGGTAAATCCCGGCACATTCTCAAATGGTACAGTGATTGTTTCGCCACATCAGCCCCTATTTATTTTTCTTATTTATGTGATTGTTAGAAGATCTGTCATTATTTTTCATCTACGTCTCAGCAGCAGCTACTCTTTCTACTAGCTCTAAATATTCAACGAACCTATTCACATTATCCCTAGGTGCAGAAATTATTCTATTCTGCCAGTACCAAGGCAGCTTACTTTCTAGTCCCATGATAATCATTTCCGGTTTCATCTTTTCTGTCAGATGTGATAGCCGTTAAACCCACTTTCTAGAAAACTCTTTCACTGACTCACGTCCTGGAGCAAACTGTTTACCACTCCAAAACTCTCTTAAAACATCGTTTTGTTTATTGTGTGACCAATACTATTAAGAAATGCAGATTTGAATTCAGTAAGAGTTTTGCATATTATCATTACGTCAGCTGACCACCGCAAAGCATCTCCTCACAAGTGACTTACTATGAAAGAAATTTTCTCTTGCTTTGACCATGCATTCGGCAAAACACCCTCAAAATCATTCCAGAACTCTAATGGATGAATTTGTTTGTCTGGATCAAAACGTAAAAACTGACGACATCCGATGAAAGAGGCGTCAACTGAAGCCACATGCTGTTTATTTTTTTGGTCATCAGTCTACTGACTGGTTTGACGCGGCCCGCCACGAATTCCTTTCCTGTGCTAACCTCTTCATCTCAGAGTAGCACTTGCAACCTACGTCCTCAATTATTTGCTTGACGTATTCCAATCTCTGTCTTCCTCTACAGTTTTTGCCCTCTACAGCTCCCTCTAGTACCATGGAAGTCATTCCCTCATGTCTTAGCAGATGTCCTATCATCCTGTCCCTTCTCCTTATCAGTGTTTTCCACATATTCCTTTCCTCTCCGATTCTGCGTAGAACCTCCTCATTCCTTACCTTATCAGTCCACCTAATTTTCAACATTCGTCTATAGTACCACATATCAAATGCTTCGATTCTCTTCTGTTCCGGTTTTCCCACAGTCCATGTTTCACTACCATACAATGCTGTCTGTACTCCAGACGTACATCCTCAGAAATTTCTTCCTCAAATTAAGGCCGGTATTTGATATTAGTATACTTCTCTTGGCCAGAAATGCATTTTTTGCCATAGCGAGTCTGCTTTTGATGTCTTCCTTTCTCCGTCCGTCATTGGTTATTTTACTGCCTGAGTAGCAGAATTCCTTAACTTCATTGACTTCGTGAACATCAATCCTGATGTTAAGTTTCTCGCTGTTCTCATTTCTACTACTTCTCATTACCTTCGTCTTTCTCCGATTTACTCTCAAACCATACTGTGTACTCATTAGACTGTTCATTCCGTTCAGCAGATCGTTTAATTCTTCTTCACTTTAACTCAGGATAGCAATGTCATCAGCGAATCGTATCATTGATATCCTTTCACCTTGTATTTTAATTCCACTCCTGAACCTTTCTTTTATTTCCATCATTGCTTCCTCGATGTACAGATTGAAGAGTAGGTGCAAAAGGCTACAGCCTTGTCTTACACCCTTCTTAATACGAGCACTTCGTTCTTGATCGTCCACTCTTATTATTCCCTCTTGGTTGTTGTACATATTGTATATGACCCGTCTCTCCCTATAGCTTACCCCTACTTTTTTCAGAATCTCGAACAGCTTGCGCCATTTTATATTGTCGAACGCTTTTTCCAGGTCGACAAATCCTATGAAAGTCTTGATTTTTCTTTAGCCTTGCTTCCATTATTAGCCATAACGTCAGAATTGCCTCTCTCGTCCCTTTACTTTTCCTAAAGCCAAACTGATCGTCACCTAGCGCATTCTCAATTTTCTTTTCCATTCTTCTGTATATTATTCTTGTAAGCAGCTTCGATGCATGAGCTGTTAAGCTGATTGTGCGCTAATTCTCGCACTTGTCAGCTCTTGCCGTCTTCGGAATTGTGTGTATGATGCTTTTCCGAAAGTCAGATGGTATATCGCCAGACTCATATATTCTACACACCAACGTGAACAGTCGTTTTGTTGCCACTTCCCCCAATGATTTTAGAAATTCTGATGGAATGTTATCTATCCCTTCTGCCTTATTTGACCGTAAGTCCTCCAAAGCTCTTTTAAATTCCGATTCTAATAGTGGATCCCCTATCTCTTCTAAGTCGACTCCTGTTTCTTCTTCTATCACATCGGACAAACTTCAGCCTACTCTTCATCACTACTATATTGTGATCTGAGTCTATATCTGCTCCTGGGTACTCCTTACAATCCAGTATCTGATTTCGGAATCTCTGTCTGACCATGATGTAATGTAATTGAAATCTTCTCGTATCTCCCGGCCTTTTCCAAGTATACCTCCTCCTCTTGTGATTCTTGAACAGGGTATTCGCTATTACTAGCTGAAACTAGTTACAGAACTCAATTAGTCTTTCTCCTCTTTCATTCCTCGTCCCAAGCCCATATTATCCTGTAACCTTTTCTTCTACTCCTTCCCCTACAACTGCATTCCAGTCGCCCATGACTATTAGATTTTCGTCCCCCTTTACATACTGCATTACCCTTTCAATATCCTCATACACTTTCTCTATCTGTTCATCTTCAGCTTGCGACGTCGGCATGTATACCTGATCGTTGTCGGTGTTGGTCTGCTGTCGATTCTGATTAGAACAACCCGGTCACTGAACTGTTCACAGTAACACACCCTCTGCCCTACCTTCCTATTCATAACGAATCCTACACCTGTTATACCATTTTCTGCTGCTGTTGATATTACCCTATACTCATCTGACCAGAAATCCTTGTTTTCCTTCCACTTCACTTCACTGACCCCTACTGTATCTAGATTGAGCCTTTGCATTTCCCTTTTCAGATTTTCTAGTTTCCCTACCACGTTCAAGCTTCTGACATTCCACGCCTCGACTCGTAGAACGTTATCCTTTCGTTGCTTATTCAATCTTTTTCTCATGGTAACCTCCCCCTTGGCAGTCCCCTCCCGGAGATCCGAATGGGGGACTATTCCGGAATCTTTTTCCAATGGAGAGATGATCATGACATTTCTTCAATTACAGGCCACATGTCCTGTGGATACACGTTACGTGTCTTTAATGCAGTGGTTTTCATTGCCTTCTGCATCCTCATGTCGCTGATCATTGCTGATTCTTCCGCCTTTAGGGGCAATTTCCCACCCCTAGGACAAGAGAGTGCCCTGAACCTCTATCCGCTCCTCCGCCCTCTTTGACAAGGCCGTTGGCGGAATGAGGCTGACTTCTTATGCCGGAAGTCTTCGGCCGCCAATGCTGATTATTTATCAAAATTTAGGCAGTGGCGGGGATCGAAGCCGGGACAGAAGACGTTTTGATTATGAATCAAAGACGCTACCCCTAGAACTACCAGTGGTTACTCTATTTTCTATGTTAGTAACACTAGTACTTAGTTCTTCTACTTGTATTTCTACTCTGCTTCCACTCTGTCAGAACATCTTTTGTCCACATCCTCACATCATTCCTCACAATCCGCTTTTACATTTTTAATATCTTTTCGATAAGCATTTACTCTACTCGTTACTTCTTCAAATCGATTAGAGTATAGTTTGGATTCGATGCCTATTCTCTCTGACAACCTCCTGTCCAGAAGTTCATCTGCGCCTCTGAAATCCTCGCAAACTTTGTCAATTTCGCTTTTGATAGTACTATGCAGTTTCTTTAACTGTTGCCCTACTTTGATTTGCAGATCATAGAGATTAGCATCAATTTTATAATTTAAACCATTCAGTTTTGAGGTTATTTCAACATTTAATGCTTTATTCCCAACCCTCAGTTCTGTATTACTAGACTCAATCCTACTTTTCAGTTCTTTATTACTATCCTTTAACTCTTTACTACTTACTGTTAAGTTCTTCATTACTAGACTCAATCCTATTTTTCGGTTATTTATTACTATCCTTCAGTTCTTTATTACTATCCCTTAGTTCCTTATGATGTTATTGAAGTTTAGTAAACAGTAATTCCATTCAGTTTGGATCCTCTACATAGCCGCTTGGCATTTCCACCGATTTTAAAGAAGTTCTAGCATTCCCTGACTTGGCTGAATTTGAGACATATTGAGGTCAGATTCATGATCTGACAATTTTATTAATTCTATTTTCTCCTTTTTGGCATCTACTTCAGTTACTTTGTCGTCATAAAATGCTTCTAACTTTGCGGTATCATTGAAATTCAAGTCCGACTCTACTTTTGACAAATCACCCTCCGATTTTCTATTTATTTGTTCGACGGAACCATCCTCATTAAATTCAGTTTCTGATTCTGAGGATTCGTTGTCGCAGACTGATTCCATCTTACCTTTCAAAGTTCTCCATTTTTAGTTGCCTGTTAGCAGCAACTAACAAATGTTTTAAACTCTTGACTTAATTGCTTGACCTCGATGAATGGTGTACTAGCAAACGTGATGCGACACGTTGCGTCGTAATGCAGGCAGCTGCAGCAGCTGTGGCGGTGAGGATGGCGACGGGTATCGCCTACTGCAGTAGCTCCGTGGGTGCCGGGCACCAGTGGGCGTGCACAGCAGCTGGCAAGTGTCTCGCAGGTCCACACAGGTCCTTGATGAAGCACCGTCTTCTTCTAACCTCAGCGCCGGTGGTAGCCACGATCTAGTGTCTTCTTCCCCCTTTCCGTCACGATCAAGGTTACTCTGGCTAACATTCACAGTTTATTTATCACACTCGCGATTAAATCTTAGCACTGTTCCCTCCCTGGTTTCTGCCTATTTCACTCGGTATCCTGTTAGTGACTACTGAGTTTGTAGTCTTCTGCCCATCACTTTCACTGTTCAGTTTCCTGGACGATACGCAGGCTGAATAATTAATAACATGTCATAGGTAATAGGAAACTGGAATATTGTTGGCCATCTTTCACGAGAGCCTGGAAACTATTTCCGTGGTCAGCCAGAAAGCGATGGAGGACTTATTGACCATAGTGCCCAGCCTTCAAGTCCACATTATTGTCAAGCTCACTGAAAGAAATGTCCCTATTCTCTGTTTACTCAGCGGGTTCAGGATTAAGATTATAAATGAAGATTTTGAGTTCTACTTGATAGATATATTTAGTAATTTTTCACATGCACACCATTGTAATATTCATTATGTTAATACTGATTATAACTCTCTCTATCCTAAACAGCACTGTGAGCAGTTGAGAGGCGACCTCTACGTTAAGTTCTGATCAAATTGTCATTCTCCCTGACTTATGATAATAAAATTAATTGCTCGCCACAAAAGTGGGAAATAGTTGTCTCCACTTGCCACACGGATTTATTAGCCTTATGGGCGCCACACTAACAGATACTTCCGCGAAATATAAGGGATCCATGACAGTGTACAGTCCTAAAGATTCCACTTTCTATTATTACTCAAAAAATACGTTTAGTAATAGCCTATCTCTGACGTCATCCGAGGCAATGCGTTCTCCAGCGTTTGATTGACGTGGATCGTATGGTGGCTGGGTGCAAAGTTTTGCCTCGCAGGCTGTATTTACATACGGGCGCAACTGACGGCCAAGGGAACATCTGCTGTTATCCGCTCTATGCCCACGGTAGCAGCCGCTAAACGGCCACTTTCTTGGACACTTGTATTGTATAACAATGTCATTAATCAATTTTTGAACCATTGTAATTTTTGTGTGAATGTAGTTAAGTTGGATAAAATCGCAGATAAAGTTTTAGATCGCCTGCGTTTGAACACTGCCGTTTAGAATTTTTAGAAACAGAACTGACAGTCGAACATGACCTCTGAACTACAAATTTAAGAGACCTTGCATTTGTTATTATTTACATCCAGGCCTTGAAACTTGTTATAGCTCTGTTATTTAATAGGTTTCATCATGTACTGTAAATAAAACTTTCTAGCATTAATATAACAGATACTTAATCCACTACGAATAAGGACATTTTTGTTCCAAATTTAGTTTTCAGCAAATTACTCGAAAACTATTATAGGTACCTGAATGGGATTACATAATAAATGTTTTTACTAAACTGAAACTTCATACAAATTTCATATTTGTAAGTCTAATATTAGGCGCCTTCAGTTTTTCTTAAACAAGTGTATTTTGACCAAAATATTGCTTCATTCGCGTTGAGACTTGTAGCATTTAATTTTGACATGCATCTGCACATTATGACCAATTTTTTGGTTCCTAGCTTTTTTTATTTAGAGCCATTTTTTTTAAACGATGTATTTAGAGAAAAATATTCATCTGATCAATCTTAGATTTGACAGCTTAAACATTAATATAGTCAAGCATATGCTGACAGAGTTTGGAAAAGCAACTTTAACTTTTAATTCTATTCTTAACTTATGGTGCAATACTTGTGTACTAAGCACAGACGTATAGTGGTGACATGGCGCTACTAGCATTGAACTGGGGTCAGTCCCGGCACACTTGCTCGCCTCTGTGTATCTCAGATGATACAGTGCTTTTTTTGGCCACAGCACATTATAACCTAGACTCCTGCCAAACTTTTGCAGCCTGTTAATTAATAAAAGTAACATTACAGGAAGACGAATTAGACTTTCAAGCACTTGAATGTGGTAATACAGCTTTGCTTTTACCCAGATATCACTGTCATTATAATCTGACAGAGTTAATTTGGACACATGTTAAAAGACATGTGAGGGAAAAAACTAAACGGTCAACGTTACAGACACTGAATCGTTTGTGTGCGAAGCAACAGACAACATCCCCCTTGACTGCGGGCACACTGTGTGGGACACTGAAAAGCTTCAGAAAGAAGACTTTGATAGGGAGGTGAAGATTTATATAAGCTTGGAACCTACTATCCTAAATTCACAGTCAGTTGGTTAAGACATGGACTCAGATATCAGTGGCGATTGTGTTACGATGTAGACTTTGCAACAAAGTAAAGTAATAGACTAATATTTCTTGGTTTTAAAGACTCATGGTTTTAAAAATCTGTTTGTCAACGTATTATTTGCATACGTGGTAAATGACAACTTCCTAGCTTTTTTTGATTAGGAATTTGTATCTCATGAAGTACGTAGATTATAATGTTCCATATATTTCCGAAGGAGAAGTTAAGCTCTGCCCAGCGTGTTCTATGGTCTAATTACTCGCGAGAATGAGGCTGGATAAATTCGTCATTAACTTCGATATTGCGACGAGTAAACTATCATTTTCAAGACACGAACTGGAAAATGCCTTGATATGACAGGATTACCTGTCGAGATATCGGAGGTTTTCGACGCTATCGGTCAGCATTCCTTCGACTTATTCATAGAAGATGGTTAATTGTTTGCCTGGTCAGTGGATCATAAATGCATTCTCTCACTGTAGTGTCGAACGAGTTAGTTTCCACTCATAATGCCCGTCGACAGCGAAAATTATGATAACATACCGACAATTTCATCAGATTACCTTCCATTCAGAAGGCTGTTGCACTGAGCGACTGGTATATTGACTTGTAAATTGTAGGTTGCAGCGATCAGTCGTCCTTTTTAAATTTTTTATTGTGCAGATCTAGATTTTGGCATAATAGTGTATTGAGAATGGCTATCTTCTAGCCGAAATCTAGATCTGCAAATAAAAAATTTAAAAAAGGCGACTGATCGCTGCAATCTATAATTTACAAGTTACTAACAAATTTATGATAGTATTTTGCACTAGTCTTTGCTACCAGTAATTTTTTTTGCTCACATTAATTTACATTTAACTACAGTCAGATACACTCATACGTATACACGAATTATACACATTAAAAAAATTATGTAGAGTAGAAATAGCTGTGGGAAGTGGGTGAAACAAACGTACATCGCAGTTTGTCTGTGAAAACCCCTTGGTCATGCAAACAACGAAATTTGCAGCAAAATCACTCACTGGCTGACATTAGTTGTAGGAGGAGGGGAACCAACAATAAGGCAGGGGAAGGCTGCGACAATATATGCAATTACAAATAAGTAATTTGAGGACACTCTTTTCCTAGAAGGGCCGAGTGCTGGATCGAGCACATCACACTCTGGAAGAGACACTTTGTTAGGAACACCTGTGTGTGCTCACAAGGCTCTAATACCTCGTAATATCTCGATATTTTAGAATATGAGCTGCAAGCTGTGTTAGTTAAGTTCTGCCAAACATTTGAGGGCAACAGTGTACAAGTGACTCAGCCTCAGCGAGTGCACACAGCCAGTCAATTTAGCCAGAGAAAAACGTAGTTCTTTCGTCTCACATAAACTTAGGGAAGTTTACGACTGTATAGCCAGTCAAGGCCAGAGCAGAATTGTCAGGCCTACAGTTCACAAGTCGTTAACACATCCGCCGCCGACACACGCCACAGCCGACTGTGGCTGCCATTATACCCGCAGCCTGCACAAGGTAAATACTGCGTTGATCAGACGTTGAAGTATGGGAGTGCTAGAGTATGTTCACTTCAGATCTGCTTTAGATTGGAGTTGATGTGTGTAGTTTTTCTCATTCCCTTGTGTCCTTGTCAGCCACATATTGCGTGTACGTTCTTGGGGCTTAAATTCTGGGAAGGCATTCAGCAGATACACGATATTGTACAGCTCCATAGAGGAGTCAATTGAGTAATTTTATAACACTGTCAGTGCAATATTTTTCTGGTACATTTTCATGTGTTTAGTGTACCTGATGTTACGTCAGTTTTTGTTTCTTTTTTGAGATTACACTAGTGTAAAGTTGTATACGAAAATTTTCATGTGTTTATCTTGCTTTAAGTTAGGTTCATTAAGATTTTCTTCTGTTAATTTTATGTGATTCATCGTGAAATACGCAACCTGTCAGGTGAAATAGTTCACAACTATAATATGCATCAGGTGCTGCCGACTTCGCGTAGAGGTATTCGAAATACTATGCGATATATCAAAACAATGCACCACTGGCAACGGACAGTGCTGCACGGCTTTCTATTTTGCTCTTGGATGAAGGCTTATTACGCCACAGGCAGTTTCCGATTTTTTATTCCTAAGGTAAGCGAGCAAACTCAGCCGTGTTCATAAGAGCCTTCCAGAAATATTTGCCAAGGAACTGAACCGAAGTGCGGAAAATACACTTTGTGGTAGGTTATACGCAGGGTGATGTTTTGCTGTGGGCCACTGACATAGCGGAAAATGTCATACCTATGAACAGTTTGAAAGGGCATCCCTACACAAGTTCTGGTCCCTCCCAATAGAAGAGAGATTGAGGTATGAAGTGTTTAACCTGGCACCATTCGGCAGTAAACACGGAGGGCTCAGAAGATTCTTCGAGAAGTATGTAACTATAACCTATTACTGGACAAACACGATATCACACGTATATGTCCTAAAAATTTTGAAAAACCAACAACCGGTTAACATGCATGAGAAATTAATCACCACTTCTGAGCACGATATAGAAAATTTCCTCTCAGTTTTTTCCATTGATCCTACCTAGGAAGACAGACTTGTGCAACCAGAAATTGACAGCGGGAAAGCAGACCCCACAACAAGTAGTGAACGACACGGTGGAGATGGCAATAACAACCGACACAGCTGACAGACATACCCCCACGCAGCAATATCAACAGCAACCAGTTTGGAAACGGAAAGGGACAAAAAATTAAATGAGGATATGAAAATAACTGAGGACAGAATATCAGTCGGTCAGGATCTAATGGCCAGAGAAGTTGTGGTCAGCAAACATACAATGCGCCGCCGACCAGGGGCAATGGCCAGAACGACAACTGGCAAGGTCAGAACGCAACCAGGTGACAAAATAATCCACCGCCACCTGACTATAATCACTACAATAAAAATTACGTTTCGAATAGCGGCCAGGGACTACTAATTTTCGAATCGAGAGCCGCACAAGATATTAACTGGCGAACCGGTCTCGATGGGCCCCATTAAATGATCAGTAGTAGGGGTAGGGTCGTGGAACTACACTCGTGCTCATAAATTAAGCATAATTGCAGAATGTCGTGCCACACAACGTGGCACTACACAGAACTGGCGCTAATAGCGTAGGCACATAGGGAACACACACGACAAAGATCTGTAAGTCCATGGTATTGGTGATAAGTTGAGAAAACCGTCCCAAAACACATGTACTACAAAACGCCACTGTTTCCTGCGCATGTACACTGACATCAATATGGGATATGATCACCATGCACACGTACACAGGCCGCACAACGGGTTGGCATACTCCGGATCAGGTGGTCGAGCAGCTGTTGGGGTATAGCCTCCCATTCTTGCACCAGTGCCTGTCGGAGCTTCTGAAGTGTCCTAGGGGTTTGAAGATGTGCAGCGACACGTCGACCGAGAACATCCCAATCGTACTCGATGGGGTTTAGGTCTGGAGAACAGGCAGGCCACTCCATTCACCTGATATCTTCTGTTTCAATGTACTCCTCCACAATGGCAGCTTGGTGGGGCCGTGCGTTATCATCCATCAGGAGGAAGGTGGGACCCACTGCACGCCTGAAAAGGCGGACATACTGGTGCAAAATGATGTCGCGATACATTTGACCTGTTACAGTTCCTCTGTCAAAGACGTGTAGCGGTGTACGTGCACCAATCATAATCCCACCCCACACTATCAAACCACAACCTACATACAGGTCCCTTTGAAGGGCATTAAGGGTTTGGTATCTGGTTCCCGGTTCACGACAGATGAAAACCCGGCCAGAATCACTGTTTAGACTATACCTGGACTTGTCCATGAACATAACCTTGGACCACTGTTCCAATGAGCATGTACTGTGTTCTTGACACCAGGCTTTACAGGCTCTCCTGTGACCAGGGGTCAGTAGAATACACCTTGCAGGTCTCCGGGCGATAACCCATGTCTGTTCAGTCGTCTGTAGACTGTGTGACTGTGTGACTGTTCCAGTGGCTGCGGTAAGGTCCCGAGCAAGACTACCTGTAGTATTCCATTGCCGTCTGCAGGCACTGATGGTGAGATATCGGTCGGTGGTGTTGTACACTGTGGATGTCCCGTAATGTAGCGCCTGGACACGTTTCCTGTCTGCTGGAATCTTTGCCATAATCTTGAGATCACACTTTGTGGCACATGGAGGGCTCATGCTACGACCTGCCTCCAGTCGCCCTAGTATTGTGCCCCTCATAACGTCATCAATATGTATTCTTTGAGCCATTTTCAACACACAGTCACCATTAGCACGTCTGAAAACGTCTGCAAACTTACTCGCTGCACCGTACTCTGTCATGCACCAACACACCTCTGCATATGTGAACTGTTGCCAATGCCACCGTGCAAGGACAGCGGGTCAGATGCACCCGAAAACCGCCCACCAGAGCGTTGTTTCACCATGTATCAGCATTATCCTTCATTTATGAGCATGAGTGTAGTTAAAAGCTGTTTTCATAATGACGGCAGCTGTGGTAATGTCAAAGTTGACCTATGTCAAGAAGACATCACTAACTGTGTAAATGCGAAGAAGACACAGTACAGGAAGGAATCAATGCACAATACTTCGTTTAAGGGTAGCCATAGTACTAGACAGTACAGCTACCACGATCTGTCGGTTTGATCAGTTAGGAAAACGAGGACACATACTGATACTTCCAGCCCAAAACTGTAAAAGTTTTGGAACAACACCGATTCTATTCCAAAGTGCCATTATCCAAAATTTCGGCGATTACGTCGTCCAAGAGGGTGGCGGTGACGTCATCCAATATGACGGATTTTGCTGGGAAATTTTAATTTTGGTGGGAAAGTGCCACGCCCCCTCGCCTAGAAAAATGGCGAGAAGTTCAAATTCCAACATGATAATGCGTCACACCCCAGTTATCTCTACTAAGCAAAGAAAATGGTGGGAAAAAAGGACTTGTCTTTATTATGTAACCAATTTCAAGCATGTGTTTTCGCCACTGGGCCTGGACTCCAACTGACTTAGTTCATATCGTCGCCACCACACAGTGACGTCATCGAGTGGGAATGCAACCGTGAGCTGCAGCCCAACGCAAGCCAAGTTGTATGTAGGCGCCATGAACGACCGGATGCTTATTTACATAGCGCGCACTCCAAGCAGAGCGGCATGCGTTCGCCGTTCCGCGCTACCCTCACTCTAACTGTGGTCCGGGTAAGACGCTGCAGAGTACCGTTCCACAATAGCAGAACCTGCTTTCTCCTTAGCGATTCTAATAGACCATACGTCACGTTTGACTCACGCTTCACCGCGCGTAGCTACATACCATCGCAAATTCATCTAGCAATGTTATCAATCTTATACTCAAGTCACATTGACATCTAATATAACAACAAAGCCTAACTCTACTAAATTCCATAGCCCCCGCCAGAAAGAGTTAACGCTCGCTTTCTTGTTGTCTCAGCTCGTATGCACAAAAATTCCTGCCCTAACAGAAGCTGTTTACCAAAATATCGCCGAATCCCGTCTCCCTCCCAGACATAACGTGGTAGTCTTCCTGCTCTCAACACACACAAATGTTTTCACCGCTCCTATATCCCACCACAATCAATTGAGCATTTTCTTTCTGTGGCTTTCTGTCATTATTTTGCGAAGATTGATAAACTGCGCCGACAGTTCCCTCAATCTATACATCCCCAAACTTTCTTTCAATAGTTCATTGAGTTTATCGCGAGGTTGCATCATCGGCTCTTAATCCACACATTTCTACGGTCACCGTCACGGTATTTGTCCGGAAAACACCACCTCACTCAGAGGTAATTCGTGCCTCAATTTGTAAAGCAGTTATCGGTTTTAACACGGATACTTGGGTGCACCTGTAGAACGACAAGCGCTTGTGAGAGTAACGCGCAGTAGTTGTTGGGATCGGGATGTGCTCGATTATGTCTATGACATGGTGGTATGACTTGCAGGAAGAACGTAAGAGACATGCACAACCATTGTAGATTTTTGGTCAGTATTACTTGGTGTCGTATGCATCCAGTTGTGAGGAGATAATATTATACTTAGTATTAGTGCTAGGTGTGTGATATGTTCGCATTTGAGCATCAGGTTTATAAAGTATATCTGTTTGTGTAAAGGAAATGTCTCTGTGCTGTTGTAGGGAGGGCATGGATTTCATTTGGAGTACTGTGATAGCGAAGGGAAGAGTATGTCTAGTGGTAAGGTAGGTATAAGTATTTCCAGAGCTGCAGCGTTCAACAGAGTGTATTTCCAATACTTTGCTCACTGTCGAATACCGTTCAGTTGAGACCGCAAACATAAGATTTAACTGTAAGTATAATGATAAGACATATATGTGAGGGTTTTTCTAGAATGTGTTCATGTATGCAAAGTCTGTGGTGGTATTGATTCGCATCCCCATGTTAATGGTAGCAGTCTTCCGAATGCAGAGGCCTGTTGGAGTGTAGGAATGTATCATAGTTAAACTTACCATCTTCTAGACGACCGAATAGCCAATTAGTACTTAGTATGTGCTGGGCGGCTTTTGTGATCAGGTGTAGCTTTGAGAAGATGGTGCGTTTGCTGTGGAGCATTATTCCCTCCCATGTATATTGTTCGTTCGACTGCTTCTGTAGATTTGGTGCCTCTATTTAGTTGAGCGAATATTGAATGTGGTGTGTTGGACACACGTTTGCCTGTTCCCTAGACGTGGGAAAGACCGTAGTTGGTTTGTAAACAATATTGATCATCTGGAACCTATTAAATCACCCACTTCGGTATTCGAGAGTGCAAATGTAAGATTACTCTATTTGTTTCTAGTTAGTCAATGGTTTACAGCACGCTGCATCTCACTAAACTTTGATGTTTGTGGAGAAATAATTTACAGTCTATATCTTGTGCATTATGTCGTGTTAGCGATCGGGAGGCTACTGCTGTATGCTTGATATCGAGAAGTACGGCGAACATTGTATAATATTATGTTGAAAATATGGTTCCTCTTTTAATCGAGGAGTATGGAGATGTCAGTAGAAATGCGAGCAAGAAAGCGGAAAGAGTAACGCGTTTGTGCTGGGGTGAAACGAGCCTGTCTTTGCACATCACTTCTGAAAGAGTAACTTCGGTTCACTGATGTAAAGGGGATGATTTGGTATGGTGGGTGATATGAATTGCATGTTTACTAGATCGAGACAGTACTCAGTGATATCTTCCCCGGTTGGAGATAGGTTTGACGTTCCAATATTGTAGCAAGTATTGTACGTATTTGATGACCTGTAGACAACTTCTCGACGTTTAGTTTTCGGTGCGAAATGGTGATCAGTGTAAAATACTTTATTACCACTGAGTGCAGCGTCTGTCGAAAGAAAGAACAGGTTGGGGATGTATAGATTGAGGGAACTGTCGGCGCAATTTATCAATCTTCGCAAAATAATGACAGAAAGCCACAGAAAGAAAATGCTCAATTGATTGTGGTGGGATATAGGAGCGGTGAAAACATTTGCGTGTGTTGAGAGCAGGAAGACTACCACGTTATGTCTGGGAGGGAGACGGGATTCGGCGATATTTTGGTAAACAGCTTCTGTTAGGGCAGGAATTTTTGTGCATACGAGCTGAGACAACAAGAAAGCGAGCATTAACTGTTTCTGGGGGGGCTATGGAATTTAGTAGAGTTAGACTTTGTAATTATTTTAGATAGCAATGTGACTTGAGTATAAGATTGATAACATTGCTAGATGTATTTGCGATGGTATGTAGGTACGCGCGGTGAAGCGTGAGTCAGACGTGACGTATGCTCCTTAAGGCAGCAGGTTGTGGTGTTGGGGAACGGCGCTACGCAGCGTCTTCGCCGGACCACAGTCAGAGTGAGCGTAGTGAGGAACGGCGAACGCTTGCGGCACTGCTTGGGGTGGTTCAAATGGTTCAAATGGCTCTGAGCACTATAGGACTTAACTTCTGATGTCATCAGTCCCCTAGAACTTACAACTACTTAAGCCTAACTAACGTAAAGACATCACACACATCCATGCCCGAGGCAGGATTCGAACCTGCGATCGCATCGGTCGTGCGGTTCCAGACTGTAGCGACTAGAACCGCTCGGCCACTCCTGCCGGCTGCTTGGGGAGCGCGCTATGTAAATAAGCATCCTGTCATTAACGGCATCTACATACGATGTAGCCTGCGTTGGGCTGCAGCTCGCGGTTGCACTCCCACTCGATGACCTCACCGCGTGTGTGTAGGTGAACACGTATTTGGATAGGAATTATGCACACTACTGGCCATTAAAATTGCTAAACCACGAAGATGTGCTACAGTCGCGAAATTTAACCGACAGCAAGAAGATGCTGTGATATGCAAATGATTAGCTTTTCAGACCATTCACATGAGGTTGGCGCCGGTGGCGACACCTACAACGTGCTGACACGAGGAAAGTTTCCAACCGATTTCTCATACACAGACAGCAGTTGACCGGCGTTGCCTGGTGAAACATTGCTGTGATGCCTCGTGTAAGGAGGAGAAATGCGTACCATCATGTTTCTGACTTTGATAAAGGTCGGATTGTAGCCTATCGCAATTGCGGTTAATCGTTCGCGACATTGCTGCTCGCGTTGGTCGAGAGCCAATGATTGGTAGCAGAATATGGAATCGGTGGGTTCAGGAGGGCAACGCGGAACGCCGTGCTGGATCCCAACGGCCTCGTATCACTAGCAGTCGAGATCACAGGCATCTTATCCACATGGCTGTAACGGATCGTGCAGCCACGTCTCTATCCCTGAGTCAACAGATGGGGACGTTTGCAAGACAACAACCATCTGCACGAAGAGTTCGACGACGTTTGCAGCAGCATGGACTATCCGCTCGGAGACTATGGCTGCGGTTACCCTTGACGCTGCATCACAGACAGGAGCTCCTGCGATGGTGTACTCAACGACGAACCTGGGTGCACGAATAGTAAAACGTCATTTTTTCGGATGAATCCAGGTTCTGTTTACAGCATCATGATGGTCGCATCCATGATTGGCGACATCGCGGTGAACGCACATTGGAAGCCTGTATTTGTCATCGCCACACTGGCGTATCACCCGGCATGATGGTATGGGGTGCCATTGGTTACATGTCTCGGTCACCTCTTGTTCGCACTGACGGCACTTTGAACAGTGGACGCTACATTTCAGATGTGTTACGAGCTGTGGCTCTACCCTTCATTCGATCCCTGCGAAACCCTGCATTTCAGCAGGATAATGCACGACCGCATGTTGCAGGTCCTGTACGGGCCTTTCTGGATACAGAAAATGTTCGACTGCTGCCCTGGACAGCACATTCTCCAGATCTCTCAACAATTGAAAAGGTCTAGTCAATGGTGGACGAGCAACTGGCTCATCACAATACGCCAGTCACTACTCTTGATGAGCTGTGGTATTGTGTTGAAGCTGCATTGGCAGCTGTACCTGTACACTCCTTCCAAGCTCTGTTTGACTCAATGCCCTGGCGTATTAAGTCCGTTATTACGGCCAGAGGTGGTTGTTCTGGGTACTGATTTCTCAGGATCTATGCACCCAAATTGCGTGAAAATGTAATCACATGTCAGTTCTAGTATAATATATTTATCCAATGAATACCCGTTTATCATCTGCGTTTCTTCTTGGTGTAGCAATTTTAATGGACAGTAGTGTATGAATGTGGGTGAAACCATCTCATGCTTGCGGAAACTTGGCGTGGGACCTGCACATGGTTTGACAGTTGATGACGAGTCTACTGTACGTGCGATCATGTCGTCATCTGTATCTAGCAGATACATCTAGCTGTGCGCGGTTTGACATCTGACGGATGCGTCACTTATTGCTACCTCCTGTGTACTCTACAGGACAGGACGCGATGGACTGTGCTTGTGTGCATTGATTGCATTATTTCGCTAGCGGCTCTGTAGGCCCTGCAATGCGCTATTTGAACAGTTTACGAGTACTGAGCGTGTCTAGATATCAGTCTGAAAAATTATTGAGGAGTATTTTGCTATTATGTACTGAAATTACGAGTTGGCTGCGTGTCTGTGGGCTGTGCAACATGTCCCCAGGCACATCAGGGTGGATGTTTTGTATCAGTGTGATGGATAGACTCTATCATTAAATAAGTTGTTTGAAGATAAATAGAGTGCACTCCATCCCTACTCTCCCCAGCAACCGACAGCAGGCTGAGTCGTTTTCCGATCATTTTCCCTCACCATCTTGGTTTACGTCATGGAAAGGACGACAGCGTCCTCTGCTGGTGGTACTGAGTACTAGACATCGTGAGGAACTCACTGTTTGCCGCCATCATGGATAACTATACTTGCGTCATCAGCTGGTGTCACGGAGGCATCCTCTGGCAGCGACGAAATCTACTAAGACAGTTGGGGTCTGGAGCCCGTAGTGAACGCACTAGGTTTCGCCATCTTAGATTACGGTACTTGCGTCATCACCTGATGTCACTACAGCGTCCTCTAGTGGCATGGATATGAACTAAGTCAGTTGGGCTCTGGACTCAGTGGCGGATACACTGGGTGGTGGTACTGCCTCTAATACTTTAAATAAAGGCTGGTGTATGATTTCTACAGTCGACAATTAGCAGAGTGTTTTAGATGGATTATTTTTTGACAATTTACGAGTTATTTGGCTATTTGAACGTGACTGCTTTGCATTATTTACGTGTGGTTCGCACGTCTGTAGGTTGTGCAATGTGTTATTTTTGACAGTTTACAATTAGCAAGCGTATGTGTAGAGCGTTATAGATGAGTTATGTAGGAGTTGTTTTCAGGTCTGTATGATGTGGGGCATGTCAGAGCGTGTGTTCTGTGATACATATACTCCATCCCTAAATAAATTGCCCCCCAAATAAATAAATTACACTCCTTCCTCTCTTCATCTGCCTAGTGCGTTCTGAGTACTTTTACCAGTAACCCCTACGAAGAGGTTGCTCCCTGGAGGCTTAGGGTAGTGGTGGTGAGCTTCGTTTGCAACAATTTTCTTAGGTTGGTAGCGAAAGCAGAAGTGACCTTTCTTTACTGGCAGAATTCAAATTCGGCGGCAGTTCCTAGGAAGAGGTGGCGGTCTATACCTTGAAAAGTAGTCGAAACTAGTAGTTGAAAGTATAGTGAACCCCTTTTCATACCTATATGAAGTCGAATCACGTGGCCAATAGGAGTGCAGCATTCTAGGGGTGGGGTGTGCTAGGTCATGAATGAACACCACGCTGATAGTGGGAAAATGTGGAACTTCTCATTTGATTATTCAATATCGAAATTGTAAATTGAATTATTGAATATGATTAAAATTGAAATGGAATTAAGTACTTAGGTAATTGATAGGTTAGATGTGGGATGTGGGTGTCAGAATATTTACGAAAGACTATGTCCAGAGCGTGTATGGAGGGAGCGCTCGGCCGCTCGCGGGTCTGTGACGTCAGGAGATGACTGAGGTTTGTCAGCTTTCTCTTTCGCGTCACGGTGGTGTCCTCTGATGGCACGGATATGAACTAAGCCAGTTGCAGTCCAGACTCAGTGGCGATCACATCTGCTTGAAATTGGTTAAATAATAAAGACAAGTCCTTTTTTCTCGCCATTATCGTACTGGAATTTGAACTTACCGCCATTTTCTGGGGGGAGGGGGATTAGGTTAGTGGAGGTAGGCCAAGTGTCGTATATTCCCGCCAACATCCACCATCTTGGATGACGTCATGGTGGCGCTCTCTGGTGGCGACGATATGAACTAAGTCAGTTGGAGTCCAGGCCCAGTGGCGAAAACACATGCTTGAAATTGCTTACATAATAAAGACAAGTCCTTTTTTCCCACCATTTTCTTTGCTTAGTAGAGATAACTGGGGTGTGACGCATTATCATGTTGGAATTTGAACTTCGCGCCATATTTCTGGGCGAGGGGGGCGTGGCACTTTCCCGCCAAAATTCAAAATTCCCGCCAAAATCAGCCATATTAGATTACGTCTTCGCCGCCATCTTGAACGACGTAATCGCCGCCAACTTGGATAATGGTACTTTGGAATGGAATCGGTGTTGTTCCCATACTTGTAAAATCCAAACAGCTGTAGGAGGTAAGTACAAGGTGTTTCCATAAGAGCGTCCAATAGTGTAACAAGACATAGAGACTGCCGCACTGGCCTATTTGAGGTAGGGAACCTGGGATGGAAGAAGCCAGCTTAAGGAGATATGGGTCAAACTTGTGCACCGCTTTGACTAGCATGACTGTTTTCCAACTTATTTACAACTGACATGTGAACAAGTTTACATGTAGTGCGCTGTTTATTTACATGTACATTTTTATTGCGAGCAAGGAAACAATGAGGACGAGCGTGATTACTAGGAAGCCATGTTGTAGGAATGCCGCCTTACTTCAGTGTGGATGTCCACAACCATCTCAGTGCTGTATTTTCTGGTCGTTGGATTGGAAAGGGATAGGGATATCTAAAGTCACCTTTGTACGTGACCCAGTGGATACGGAGATGGAATTAGTTGCAAGAATTGTAGCTGCCTGTGATATGATTGTAAACATACCAGGGATATTTGACAGTATGTTTCAAAATCTAATTCACCGATGTCATGCTTGTATCGAGGTTGTTGGCCATCAGTTTCCGCACATTTTGTAAGATACAGCACAAATGTTACGTTCATTGTGTCAGTGATGGTATTTGCAGTTCACTGTAACTAATGTAAATAAAAATTACTCAGTAAAGTGATTTTATTCCTATTAACTCCTTAAGTTGGCTTCTCCAATCCCAGGTTCCCTACCTCAAATTTTTCAGTGGAATATCCTCTATGTCCTGTTGAATTTTTGCAAGATCTTACAGAAACACCCTGTATGAAGGTGTAAAACTATGGGCATGGATTCCTATTCAAATTGTTTGCTTGGCTTTACAATGCATTCTTCTTGTGGTTGAAAGGCTCACAGTAAACTGCCGTATTGGCAAGGATACCTTTAGGAAGCACCAGGCAAAACTGACATTGGTACAGGAAGTGTCATTTTGTTGTGAACGACCAACAATATTCAGTAGACCTAGCCAAGTCAAACGCCAGAGAAAGCAAACCAAAACACACTGCTGACATTCAAATACAAATGTCAAAAAAAGTTTTGCATCACCCTGGTTACCAGAATTCTGAGGACAGACGTTGACTGTGTATATTGTATCACAGACACAGTTCCTTTGACTGTCCAGAGATATCACTAAACCCGCCGAAAGACGTAAAAAATCATGCATGAGCAGCGCATATTAGATGGAGGGGGGTACGACAGCTGATCAATTCCAATCATTCCACCAGGAAGGAGATACACGGTTCGTGTTGTCTGTAGTTCAACCATGCTTAGACGATCAATACCGCGGTTCGATCGCGTCCGCTTTGTTACTTTGTGCCAGGAAGGGCTCTGAACAAGGGAAGTGTCCAGGCGTCTCAGAGTGAACCAAAGCAATGTTGTTTGGACATAGAAGATATACAGAGACGCAGGAACTGTCAATGACATGCCTCGCTCAGGCCGCCCAAGGGCTACTACTGCAGTGCATGACCGCTACCTATGGATTATGACTTGGAGGAACCCTGACAGCAGCGCCACATGTTGAATAATGCTTTTCGTGCAGCCACAGGACGTCGTGCTCCGACTCAAACTGTGCGCGATAGGCTGCACGATGTGCAACTTCACTCCCGACGTCCATGGTGAGGTCCATTTTTTCAACCACGACGCCATGCAGCGTGGTACAGATGGGCCCAACAACATGCATAATGGACCGCTCAGGATTGGCATCACTTTCTCTTCACTGATGAGTGTCACATATGCCTAAAACCAGACAATCGTTGGAGAGTTGTTTGGAGGCTGAACGCCTTACACACACTGTCCAGCGAATGCAGCAAGGTGGAGGTTCCCTGCTGCTTTGCGGTGGCATTATGTGGGGCCGACGCAGGCCGCTGGTGGTCGTGGAATGCGCCATAACAGCTGTGCGATATGTGGATGTGATTCTCCGATTGATAGTGCAGCCATATCAGCAGCAAATTGGCGAGGCATTCGTCTTCATCGACAACAATTTCCGCCCCCCATCGTGCACATCTTGTGAATGACTTCCTTCAGGATAATGGTATCACTCGACTGGAGTGACCAGCATGTTCTCCAGACATGAACCCTATAGGAAATGCCCGGGATAAACTGGAAAGGGCTGTTTTTGACGATGTGACCCACCAACCACTCTGAGGGATCTACGCCGAATCGGCAATGAGGAGTGCGACAATCTGGACCAACAGTGCCTTGATGAACTTGTAGATAGTATTCCACGACGAATACAGGCATGCAACAGTGCAAGAGGACGTGCTACTGGGTGTAAGAGGTACTGGTGTGTACAGCATTCTGGACCACCACCTCAGAAGGTCTCGCTGTATGGTGGTACAATACGCAATGTGTGGTTTTCATGAGCAATAAAAAGGGTGGAAATGATGTTTGTGTTGATCTCTATTCCAATTTTCTGTACAGGTTCTGGAACTCTCGGAACTGAGGTGATGCAAAACTTTCTTTGATGCGTTTACAATTCGTCTATCCCACGGTCATGTTTCTAAACACACAGGGAATTGAGCAATCACATGAAGAGGAAATAGGCCCTGAGATCGTGCACATCAACATAAGCAAATCAGCGTGTCTTATGGAAGAACAAAAGGCAGAACTGCAGGACCTTTTAATACATTCCGCTCATGTGTTTGAACGATGCCCTTACAATCAAAGAATACAAATAAAAAATGGAGGTGTACCCACATGAAACCTTCTGCATTTCATCTTACCCCACGCCATGGGCTAAGAAGGAGGCTGTGAGGAAAGAGATCAGTAGAATGCTAAACTGGGAACTAATGAAAGCCTCCTTGTCTCCATACTGTAGCCCCATTTTGGCTGCTATCAAGTGAGATGGTAGTGTCCGCCTTGTGCTACGACACACAATGGATAAATAAAATTGTTGTGGCTGTCAGGATGTGGCCTCACAGCCTGGAAGAACAATTAATAAAATTCTGTAACATTAAGTATTTGCAGTAATGGATCTCAGACCTCATACTGGCAGATTGCACTACATCAAGACAGCCGTTAAGTACACTGCCTTTGTATGCACGGGGCAGCTGCTATGAGTTTTGTGTTCTCCCTTTTGATTTAAACATCGGTGTAGAAATATTTATTTCTGCTTTAGATCGAGTCTTATGACCTGGATTGTTAAGTAGAGTCACTCTGTATGTTGATGATCTACAGATTGCTTCCTACATGTGGTCAGAACACTTAAGGCTTTTGGTTCAAGTCTTGTACAGAATACGAAGTCAAAGACAACCTCATGAAGTCACATTTTGGTACAGAAAGGGTTAAATTCCTTGGACACATAATATCACCTCAAGCTACACTTCCAGACCCTAAGAAGCTCGATGCTATCAGACAATGCCCTGTACCTCATAACAAGAAACAGTGGAAGAGATAAATTGGATTAGTATCTTTCTTCAGAAAATTTGTCCCAAAGTAGCTTTTAAATAGTGATACTCAATTGAGTATTCTGCAGAAGAACCACCCCTGGTTAGGGACAAAGCAATGCCAAACTGAAATTAAGAGGCAAACTGAAATTAAGAGACATTGTAGAGAATCATGTAGGACAGCAAGTACTCCTCAGGACTCTAATTACAAGTGGCAACAACTGTACACAGGGCCATTTGTTATATCAATAGTCCCTCACCCAGAAGCCTGTAAGTTAGCCTCAGTGGTGAGGAAAAGGTCTCTACCCACACAAAGATTCATGTTAATTTGTGCACTAAACAGAATTTGACACTGATCAAGCACGGTTTGGAGCGATGTGTATAAGTGTATACAGGGTGGTCCATTGATAGTGACTGGGCCAAATATCTCACGAAATAAGCATCAAACGAAAATACTACAAAGAACGAAACTCGTCTAACTTGAAGTAGGAAATCAGATAGCGCTATGGTCGGCCCGCTAGATGGCGCTGCCATAGGTCAAATGGATATCAACTGCGTTTTTTTTTAAATAGGAACCCACATTTTTTATTACATATTCGTGTGGTACGTAAAGAAATATGAATGTTTTAGTTGGACCACTTTTTTCGCTTTGTGATAGATGGCGCTGTAATAGTCACAAACGTATAGGTACGTGGTATCACGTAACATTCCGCCAGTGCGGACAGTATTTGCTTCGTGATACATTACCCGTGTTAAAATGGACCATTTACCAATTGCGAAAAAGGTCGATATCGGCCACACGATCAAAATGCCCAAGGAGCGTGTGCTATGTAAGCTGCTCGGTATCCTGGACGACATCATCCAAGTGTCCGGACCGTTCGCCAGATAGTTGCGTTATTTAAGGAAATAGGATGTGTTCAGCCACATGTGAAACGTCAACCACGACCTGCAACGAATGATGATGCCCAAGTAGGTGTTTTAGCTGCTGTCACGGCTAATCCGCACATCAGTAGCAGACAAATTGCGCGAGAATCGGGAATCTCAAAAACGTCGGTGTTGAGAAGGCTACATCAACATCGATTGCACCCGCACCATATTTCTATGCACTAGGAATTGCATGGCGATGACTTTGAACGTCGTGTACAGTTCTGCCACTGGCCACAAGAGAAATTACAGGACGACGACAGATTTTTTGCACGCGTTCTATTTAGCGACGAAGCGTCATTCACCAACAGCGGTAACGTAAACCGGCATAATATGCACTATTAGCAACGGAAAATCCACGATGGCTGCAACAAGTGGAACATCAGCGACCTTGGCGGGCTAATGTATGGTGCGGCATTATGGGAGGAAGGATAATTGGCCCCCATTTTATCGATGGCAATCTAAATGGTGCAATGTATGCTGATTTCCTACGTAATGTTCTACCGATGTTACTACAAGATGTTTCACTGCATGACAGAATGGCGATGTACTTCCAACATGATGGATGTCCGGCATATAGTTCGCGTGCGGTTGAAGCAGTATTGAATAGCATGTTTCATGACAGGTGGATTGGTCGTCGAAGCACCATACCATGGCCCGTACGTTCACCGGATCTGACGTCCCCGGATTGAAGGATATTTGCTATCGTGATCCACCGACAACGCCTGACAACATGCGTCAGCGCATTGTCAATGCATGTGCGAACATTACGGAAGGCGAACAACTCGCTGTTGAGAGTAATGTCGTTACACGTATTGCCAAATGCATTGAGGTTGACGGACATCATTTTGAGCATTTATTGCATTAATGTGTTATTTACAGGTAATCACACTGTAACAGCATGCGTTCTCAGAAATGATAAGTTCACATTGGAACAACCGAAATAAAATGTTCAAACGTACCTACGTTCTGTATTTTAATTAAAAAAAAAACTACCTGTTACCAACTGTTCGTCTAAAATTGTGAGCTATATGTTTGTGACTATTACAGTGCCATCTGTCACAAAGTGAAAAAAGTGGTCCAACCAAAACATTCATATTTCTTTACGTACCACACGAATATGTAATAAAAAATGGGGGTTCCTATTTTAAAAAAACGCAGTTGATATTCGTCTAGCGGGCCATCCATAGCGCCATCTGGTTTCCTCCTTCAAGCTAGACAAGTTTCGTTCTTTGTAGTTTTTTCGTTTGACGTTTATTTCGTGAGATATTTGGACCGGTCACGATCAATGGACCACCCTGTATAAGAGATGACGTACTGCCCACTTGAATACACTTATTACGATTGTTGTTTAGTATTAAGGAAAGATTTCATTTTGCTTGTTTCATGTATGTTGCTTATTAGGATGTAAGTTTTAGATACGTATGTAATATGTTCATTGTACGTTTGCAAGCCAGAGAAGTTCAGAAAACATTACCCTCGCCAAGTACGAGAAATTATTTAATTTCACACTGTACTGTTGAAACACACACTAGCTGTGTGACTGCGATGCAGTGCATGTAAGTGATGAAGTGGAGTGTGCACAGAACTGTGCACGGGCAGTGATTAGCTTTAAAGCCCGTTCTGCATGGGACATATGAGCTTGAAAGATTACCCATGGTGCACTATTTCCGCCAGCGCCTACGGTGTAGACGTGGCCACTTGCACGAGATCCACGCATACGATATCTACACGGCGGAACAGGATGGATTCTATTCTTACGTATTTGTATGTGCCTCGCACATACACAGGCGACGAAGTGGGGAGCACAGCTGAAAACAGTGCGAAGTTCTATGTGAATTGTATACCTCGCTCCTGCTCAGCGAAACGTAGTATGCAGCTTGTTGTTCTCACAAAAGTTGTTGTTGTTGTTGTGGACTTCAGTCCAGAGACTGGTTTGATGCAGCTGTCCATGCTACTCTATCCTGTGCAAGCTTCTTCATTTCCCAGTACCTACTGCAATCCACATCCTTCTGAATCTGTTTAGTGTATTCAGCTCATGGTCTCCCTCTACAAGTTTTACCCTCCACGCTGCCCTCCAATACTAAATTGGTGATCCCTTGATGCTTCAGAATATACCCTACCAACCTATCCCTTCTTCCAGTTAAGTTGTGCCACAGATTTCTCTTCTCTCCAATTCTATTCAATACCTCCTCGTTAGTTATGTGATCCACCCATCTAATCTCCAGCATTCTTCTGTAGCACCACATTTCAAAAGCTTCTATTCTCTTCTTGTCCAAACTATTTATCGTCCACGTTTCACTTCCATACATGGCTGCACTCCACACAAATACTTTCAGAAACGACTTCCTGACACTTAAATCTATGCTTGATGTTAACAAATTTCTCTTTTTCACAAACGCTTTCCGTGCCATTGCCAGTCTACATTTTATATCCTCTCTACTTCGATGATCATCAGTTATTTTGCCCCCCAGATACCTTTCCTTACCATTGCCAGTCTACATTTTATATCCTCTCTACTTCGACCATCATCAGTTATTTTGCTCCCCAAATAGCAAAACTCATTTACTACTTTAAGCATCTCATTTCCTAATCTAATTCCCGCAGCATCACCTGATTTAATTCGACTACATTCCATTATCCTCGTTTTGCTTTTATTGATGTTCATCTTATATCCTCCTTTCAAGACACTGTCCATTCCGTTCAGCTGCACTTCCAGCTCCTTTGCTGTCTCTGACAGAATTACAATGTCATCGGCGAACCTCTAAGTTTTTATTTTCCACTTCATCTTCCACTTGGTGCAAAAGCCATTCACAAAACTGTGCTCTTTGAATGCGGTCTTCTGACCACTGGTGTTGAGCTAATGTGTAATGATATGGATACATTCCTTCATCGTGCAACTCTCAAACAACCAGTCTTTGGGATATCTGAAACTGCTTTACAATATCATGGGCACATTGCTGCGGTGGCTGTTGAACGGTTTCAACAATTGTGTCCTCTGTGGAGTACATCTAGTCCTTGGATGACCTCTTTCCTTTAGTTGTGGACGAAGATTACCGGTTTCTGGAAGACTTTCCTCCAGGCGACAAAAAAGATTCTTCTCCGGATGATGTCTTTGATGACACTTTGCAGCATATGCACGAGCAGCAGTAGTAGCAGCTTGATTATTGGATGTACACAGCACCAAAAGTATATCGACGCATTCATCGTTTGTGTACTCCACAGAAAGCTGACATTACCAGCTATGGTTGTGCACAGCATACAGTTAGTGGATCCTACCGTCATGTCATAGGGTATTGTTATGTGACTAAATGCTGTCTTGCTTATAAACGACGAGTACTAGAAAATGGAAGTCTAAAAAATAAAAAAGGAACCTGACGACGAGTCCAACCATAGCACTGAGGTCTACGTGGGTTTGATGTCCCAGCAGTCTTCTCATGATGTGATTTTTCTAGAGAAATTTTTGTCTTGAATCTGGATGAGGAATCGCATACCGACCTCCAAGTGCGGCATTTTCTCTCCACCTTGCATACTCCACACATGCTCACTTCTTGAGGGAAGCACATACATATTCTTTGGAAATTATTTAGTAATCCTGTGGAAATATGTGACGTCTATACTTACACCAGTATTCTCAGAAATATGTGTGGAACCCTTAATTTCCTAATTGTTGTGATTTTCAGTCTGAAGCTGGAGTGGAAACGTCTTAATGTGATAATTAAATGAATAGTATTGCCACATGTTAGAACTATTTTCGAACTTTTCGAGGTTATTATTAATTTAGTCTGAATTATTGAAAAAAATAACAACTACCGAATCGGAATCTGATAAAGTTCGTGAACAGTGTGAACAGTTGGTCGTGAGTACCTCAAATAAACCTCTGAGAGGCTTGTGTCATACCCTGCCTTGCGATGTGTACTTGGATGGGTAATGTGCATCGTCTAATTGGTGTATCATTGTGGAACTTCTATGCACAATTCACTTGAAAACTCTTCAACTGTGCACGATGGTGTATGGCTATAGTGGCTGCATCAGTTCGTGAAGAATTTCTAAAACTGAGGCGTGGTGAAGGCTTTAGAAATAAGTCTGAAGGGGTTGCATTCCAGGTTACAAAGAGGCCAGAAATCACACAGTTCTAAAACTAGTCTTGCCCAAAGTGAGAAGTCGTGTAATGTATTATGGCAGGGTATTCAGCCTATGCCAAACATAGTTGTTTGGCTGCATTCCAAACACTAGTATGAGCAGGCTCTGGTCTATTGGGTGGGTACAAAAACATTGTCTGACGTCACAGCTGTTGTTATACCATTGCACGTATTCCACAGTAGGCTCCTGAGTGTGGGGTCAGTCGCCAGTCTGTGGAGCATCCAGTTACCAGTGTGGTAGATCCTCTCCTAGTCCGGAGGCTGATGCAGCCTCCCTGTGACAGTGCAATGTGTACTCTGTGCAGTGGTCAGGTGCTAGGGCTTATTGGTAGTTTGTCCATTGCTGTGGAGTGCGACAAAGATCGGCGTCACCCCGCCTGGAGTGGATGAGGTGGTCAGTGGGGCAGTGTCAGAAGAACTTTGCAGTAGCAGTGTGGAACATCCCCCTGATCTGTGAGGACCCATAAAACCCAACCTTGGTCTCTGCAAGACCTTCTACCTGGCCTTCTCTTTGTGTAAATAAAAACCCAAGTGCATCCCTTTCCTATTTCTGAGACACATACGATGGTGACGAGTATTTGGCAACTATACAGACTGTGCCAGTGTGCTATACAATTTTAAAATTGGGTTAAGTGGTCTAGTTCAGACAACAAGAGAGCTTCCCATCTTTTAAGGCGAGTATGCATCACCTATTCCGCTAATGTCAAATTTGGTAATTTCATGACAAAGTTTCTCAAACACTTCTTCATCCAACTGAATGAAATTTTATGAGTTACTTATATATGCTTTGTGTACTTACTCCTCTAGTTTGGTTGAAGTATGTATTCACGGAGTTAAGACAGAATTCCTTTGATTTGTATCTTTTTTGCTACATTTTTCTTTAAATTTTGGTCAATTTTACTGGAAATTTATAGATGACCTGTACCGTTCTAGTGGTGTAGTATCACAAAGGTGTTACAAATTAACTGTAAAAACAATCGAGAGTCTGTCTTCTACAGCACCTGAGAAATTTTGGTTCCCAGGAATCACAGTTCGAAATTAATTTAAATGACACTACAAATCTTCTTCACTTTCTCGTACATTACCACAATAGTCCTCATGGGTATAGCCCCTTGATTATTACCACTGGTGTGCCCATGTCTACATACTAAATTCCCATGACCTATGCCCTGGGGTATCATTTCCTTGGTAAATATTTCTTAAACTAACTCAAATAGACACTAAGTTGACACTAAGCTTAGCACATAAAGTCTTACTGTTTGATCATCTTTAGTACGAATTACTATCATGCTTATTAGCTTGTTGGTCATTCATGAGTGTTCATTTTTGTTCTCATAAGTTTTAAGCTCAGTTATCAATGTTGTTGTTGTTGTTGTGATCTTCAGTCCAGAGACTGGTTTGTTGCAGCTCTCCATGCTACTCTATCCTGTGCAAGCTTCTTCATCTCCCAGTACCTACTGCAACCCACATCCTTCTGATTCTGTTTAGTGTATTCATCTCTTGGTCTCCCTCTAAGATTTTTACTCTCCACGCTGTCCTCCAATACTAAACTGGTGATCCCTTGATGCCTCAGAATATGCCCTACCATCCGATCCCTTCTTCTAGTCAACTTGTGCCACAAATTTGTCTTCTCTCCAATTCTATTCAATACCTCCTCATTAGTTATGTGATCTACCCATCTAATCTTCAGCATTCTTCTGTAGTACCATATTTCAAAACCTTCTATTCTCTTTTTGTCTAAACTATTTATCGTCCACGTTTCACTTCCATACATGACTACACTCCGTATAAATACATTCAGAAACGACTTCCTGACACTTAAATCTATACTTGATGTTAACAAATTTCTCTTTTTCAGAAACGCTTTCCTTGCCATTGCCAGTCTACATTTTATATCCTCTCTACTTCGATCATCATCAGTTATTTTGCTCCCCAAATAGCTTTCCTTGCCATTGCCAGTCTACATTTTATATCCTCTCTACTTCGCCCATCATCAGTTATTTTGCTCCCCAAATAGCAAAACTCATTTACTACTGTATGCATCTCATTTCCTAATCTAATTCCCACAGCGTCACCTGATTTATTTCGACTACATTTCATTATCCTCGTTTTGCTTTTATTGATGTTCATCTTATATCCTCCTTTCAAGACACTGTCCATTCCGTTCAACTTCTCTTCCAAGTCCTTTGCTGTCTCTGACAGAATTACAATGTCATCGGCGAACCTCAAAGTTTTTATTTCTTCTCCATGGATTTTAATTCCTACTCCGAATTTTTCTTTTGTTTCCTTTACTGCTTGCTCAATATACAGATTGAATAACATCAGGGATAGGCTACAACCCTGTCTCATTCCCTTCCCAACCACTGCTTCCCTTTCATGCCCCTCGACTCTTATAACTGCCATCTGGTTTCCATACAAATTGTATATAGCCTTTCGCTCCCTGTGTTTTACCCCTGCCACCTTCAGAATTTGAAAGAGAGTATTCCAGTCAACATTGTCAAAAGCTTCCTCTAAGTCTACAAATGCTAGAAATGTAGATTTGCCTTTCCTTAATCTATTTTCTAAGATAAGTCGTAGGGTCAGTACTGCCTCACGTGTTCGAACATTTCTATGGAATCCAAATTGATCATCCCCGAGGTGAGCTTCTACCAGTTTTTCCATTCGTCTGTAGAGAATTCGTGTTAGTATTTTGCAGCTGTGGCTTATTAAACTGATAGTTCGGTAATTTTCACATCTGTCAACGCCTGCTTTATTTGGGATTGGGATTATTATATTCTTCCTGAAGTTTGAGGGTATTTCGCCTGTCTCATACATCTTGCTCACTAGATGGTAAGTTTTGTTAGGCCTGGCTCTCCCAAAGCTACTGCAGTGAGCGCTCAGCTACGATCTACTCTCTTCTGCAAGAAGGAAGTCAGTACCATGACTAAGTTCTGTGCACCGTTCAATCTTTCGACCAACTTTGCTGTATGGGAGCGAAAGCTGGGTGTGTAGGGAAGCAGCCTACTCACGCTGTAGTAAATTCACATCAGTCTTTCCATTGTGTGCCAGCCAGTCCGCTGTAACTAGCTCTGACGTCATAAATGTTGCGCAATACTTTAAAAATCAAATAAATAACCTGAAATGTTTCTAGCATGTCAGGAGTAATACTAAATTAATATGTGTTGAATATCAGTTCGATAACTTTAACCATTTTCGAAATTTGGACATTTTTCTGTAAAAATCATTGGCGCAACAGAAAAGAGCTAGAGACTTAAAAAATTATATTGAGATTCCTTTTTCATAATTATTTAATAGAAACAGTCTTCTGGATCTCACAATTTAAGATTTTAGTTGAAATTCAATATTTTCTGGTTTTTGTCTTAAAAATTAAGGAAGCAAGATATATTAAGTAGGCTAATAAATAAGGCTAGGATGTTTATATTTAAGTAGAATGGAGATCCGCTATAATCATAAAGATGTGAGAAGTTTCATTTAAATAACTATAAAACTATAGCGATAGCATATCTCCAAAGTGCCACTTCAGAGCTCGTCTACTGCGTGCAGTGTAATTAAATTAATTCTCTTGCCCAAAATATTTAACTGAGCCACGTCAAACTTTTATTATGATTACTTACCTGTGTGTTGAATGCACATCTAAATTGAGAGCTTCATCGGCCATCAGCAAAAGAAGCTATGATTTATTCAATAACTTAATGTGGTGCATTACTAGCCCAGCGGCTAGTCGGGAGAGCCGATTTGATCAGGCGTTCCCTTAGCCGTCCGCACCGCGGCTTTATATATAAGAACGCTGCGCGAGGAAGCAAGGCCCCAGTTCTCTCCAGACGCTGAATAACACGCCATCTGTGTCGGAAGTCGCGTCGCGTCGGTATCATTGCTACAAACAGCCTCGGATGCCGTATTAAGTTACTCGGAATACGTGTAACCGTGAAATCATTTTCGAGTGAAGTGTTAATTCTGGGATGATTTTAATTATCTAGCTTCAGTTTGCGTATGTCGTATTTTCACGTGCCGTCGCGGGACAGACATTCTACCATTATTTAGCGTGGCGTTTGATGAAACATTATCATCAAATTATGGCGAGCATTCATTTAAATATTTAATTTGGACAGTTATAGTTGCATCAGCGCATTAGACTATGAACTGCTCTGTTAGTTAGATTGTGTGGATTCTTTTGTTTTCATCTGTGACTTTCAGGATACAGAACGTTTTTTCACGACCGTTTTTGATTATAAATCCCAGACAATCTCCTAATTCTCAGAGCTATAAGCTGTAACTATAAGTGTATTCTCAGATGAAGTGGGCACTAGGAATTCTAATTACAGGCTTCACGTTTTGCTAATCACTTTCTGGTTGCCAATATTGTAGTTAGAGAGCCAGTGTTGAGAACGGCGAAAGACAGCATAAATAACATTCTAAATAATAGGAACATTTAACAACAATTAATTCCACCCGCCGCCGCACATATGGTTAATCGCCCGGGAAATGAAGTGTTTCTACATTCAAACAAATTATATAACAGCAACCTATTTTCCCACCTGCCGCCCCACAGGTGGATTCAGGTTACCTTATCAACAAGGTTGAGGTTATGGATATGTAAGTAGCTAGGATGATTGCAGGTACTAGTAGATGGGAACAATGGCAGGAGGGTGTCCACAACGAGGAAATCAAAGAAAAACTGAGAATGAACTCTATAGATGTAGCAGTCAGGGCGAACAGGCTTAGATGGTGGGGTCATGTTACACGCATGGGAGAAGCAAGGTTACCCAAGAGACTCATGGGTTCAGCAGTAGAGGGTAGGAGGAGTCGGGGCAGACCAAGGAGAAGGTACCTGGATTCGGTTAAGAATGATTTTGAAGTAATAGGTTTAACATCAGAAGAAGCACCAATGTTAGCACTGAATAGGGGATCATGGAGGAATTTCATAAAGGGGCTATGCTCCAGACTGAACGCTGAAAGGCATAATCAGTCTTAAATGATGATGATGATGATGGCTCTCCCAAGGCTGTCAGTTGCTCTGATGGAATGTTGTCTACTCCCGGGGCCTTGTTTCGACTTAGGTCTTTCAGAGCTCTGTCATACTCTTCATGCAGTATCATATCTCCTATTTCATCTTCGTCTACATTCTCTTCCGTTTCTATAATATTGTCCTCAAGAACATCGGCCTTGTATAGACCCTCTATATACTCCTTCCACCTTTCTGCTTTCCCTTCTTTGCTTAGAACTGGGTTTCCATCTGAGCTCTTGATATTCATGCAAGTGGTTTTCTTTTCTCCAAAGGTCTCTCTAATTTTCCTGTAGGCACTATCTATTTTACCCCTAGTGATATGCACCTCTACATCCTTACGTTTGTCCTCTAGCCATCCCTGCTTAGCCATTTTGCACTTCCTGTCGATCTCATTTTTGACACGTTTGTATTCCTTTTTGCCTGCTTCATTTACTGCATTTTTATATTTTCTCCTTTCATCAATTAAATTCAGTATCTCTTCTCATACCCAAGGATTTCTACTCGTATTAGCCCTCGTCTTTTTACCTACTTGATCCTCTGCTACCTTCACTATTTCGTCTCTCAAAGCTACCCATTCTTCTTCTACTGTATTTCTTTCCCCCATTCTTGTCAATCGTTCCCTAATGCTCTCCCTGAAGCTCTCTACGACCTCTGGTTCTTCCAGTTTATCCAGGTCCCATCTCCTCAATTTCCCCCCTTTTTGCAGTTTCTTCAGTTTTAATCTACAGTTCTTAACCAACAGATTGTGGTCAGAGTCCACATCTGCCCCTGGAAATGTCTTACAATTTAAAACCTGGTTTCTGAATCTATGTCTTACCATTATATAATCTGTCTGAGACCTTCCAGTATCTCCAGGGTTCTTCCATGTATACAACCTTCTTTCATGATTCTTGAACCAAGTGTTAGCTATGATTAAGTTGTGCTCTGTGCAAAATTCTACCAGGCGGCTTCCTCTTTCATTCCTTAGCCCCAATCCATATTCGCCTACTACGTTTCCGTCTCTTCCTTTTCCTACTGTCGAATTCCAGTCACCCAAGACTATTAAATTTTCGTCTTCCTTCACTACCTGAATAATTTCTTTTATCTCATCATACATTTCATCAATTTCTTCATCACCTGCAGAGCTAGTTGGCATATAAACTTGTACTACTGTAGTAGGCATGGGCTTCGTGTCTATCTTGGCCACAATAATACGTTCACTATGCTGTTAGTGGTAGCTTACCCGCACTGCTATTTTTTTATTCATTATTAAACCTACTCCTGCATTACCCCTATTTAATTTTGTATTTATAACCCTGTATTCACCTGACCAAAAGTCTTGTTCCTCCTGCCACCGAACTTCACTAATTCCCACTATATCTAACTTTAACCTATCCATTTCCCTTTTTAAATTTTCTTACTTACCTGCCCGAATAAGGGATCTGATATTCCACTCTCCGATCCGTAGAACGCCAGTTTTCTTTCTCCTGATAACAACTTCCTCCTAAGTAGTCCCCGCCCGGAGATCCGAATGGGGGACTATTTTACCTCCGGAATATTTTACCCATCATCAGAAATTACGGCTTTAGTTTCCCCTTCCTTTCTACTGTTTGCAGTAGGAGCACAGCAAGGCTGTTATAGTTAGTGTTACAAGGCCAGATCAGTCAATCATCCTGACTGTTGCCCCTGCAACTACTGAAAAGGTTGCTGCCCTTCTTTAGGAACGACACATTTGTCAGGCCTCTCAACAGATATTCCTCCTTTATGGTTGCACCTACGGTACGGCTATCTGTATAGCTGAGGCACGCAAGCCTACCCACCAATGGCAAGGTCCATGGTTCATGGGGGGGGGGGGCAGTTATCAATATTATACATTAAATGTTAATCACTAATAGCTTATCCTTTGTGCTGTTTTATAGATTCTTTTCTATACATGTATCTATATTTATAGAGTTACTTTTCGGATCTTATATTATTTGTAGTTTGGACTATGGTTGAGTATAACTTTGATCAGTATACCATGGTAATTGATTAATACATGAACATCTACACAGTGTCAGCATCTCAAGACATGAGGTTTGTTCTATAATTAATCCATATGTACTTTTTGCAGTGAAATAAAACTTATACAGTTGTGACCAGAATGAGATTTTCACTCTGCAGCGGAGTGTGCGCTGATATAAAACTTCCTGGCAGATTAAAACTGTGTACCATACCGAGACTCGAACTCGGGACCTTTGCCTTTCGCAGGCAAGTGCTGTACCACCTGAGCTACCCAAGCATGACTCACGCCCCGTCCTCAAACCTTTACTTTTTATACAGTTGTGGTTCGTTTCATGTTCCGTTGATGTTCCTAACGCAATATTTTATCCTTATCCTATGTACTTCTACAATATTGTAATTGTAGGTCTTTGTTAGTATTTACCACTGCATTACTACTTTTACTGATTAGTGGTTACTAATACAGCTTAACAGGGATGACCCAACTTCATCAGTTCTTCATCCCTTAACCAACCCTATCGTTTATGATCAGTTTAAGAGGATCCAATGCACTCCTCTTTCAAAACCTGCTTATATGTAGACAGGTTCGGTATAATTTTCTAACCTCCTACATATATTCAACTATTTCCCACTACAGGGCTTACTAATTTAAATATTTCGGTTCATTCGCCACTATTAGTTTCTATTGTATGACTCCGTGACCTGAGATCTTAATATTAATTATTTAATGGTACACTAACAGGAAAGCTCATTCACATACTTTACATTTCCTTGCAACCAATCCCTAGCTATTGTTTTACACTGTGACAGTATCTTGAACTTCTACAGGTTAAGTCATTCTAAGTTTCTTCCTTTATTTCCTCTAGCAAATATTCTTCAGCACATCATATTCCAAAATAAATATTCTGAGTCCCAGTCAGCGGGTTTCCCTCGTCTCCATTTACATTAAACTACACCCTTAAATTTCCATTTGTTTTCTTTCTCACGCAGAACATGCAGAACCACGTCGACTATTTAGCTAAAATAGTAACAAGCATAACCCTGTAAGGTCGCATGTGATCCACACTATACAGATCTTTGATTTTTTCCGTATTTGGGTCCCTTAATACCGCCGCTTTCGGGTGAGGTATTTCCAGTACTTCTCATGGTCCCTCATTTTTATAGTAAAGCTTATCTACTCTGTTATTTAACTTAGAGTTCTTATTGTGCTCTTTCATCATGATTAGGTCTCCGACTCTCGTGCCTCTGCATAACCTTTTTTCAGAACTGGCCTTTAATCTTTTCTTGACAAGTTGATTGGTTGGTATTTCTCCCTTATCGCGCAAAGGTAGCCACTTTACCATACCTAGGAGTGGCTCCTCTACGAACTTTCTTCCTACTCCCTCCACAGGCACCAGTCCTGTATTTAAATGCAGTAATTCATTCAATATTGTCTCTACGCAACTACTATGCTGTTTAATACACTATGTTCTACACAGACTTCCCAATTCTTTCATCACCCTCTTGGAAATATTTCCTTGTGGATGAAATTTCGATATCCTAACATGTTTTATACCATGATTTTCTAAGAATTGCTTAAATATTGTGCTCACAAATTGGCTATCATTATTTGATAAAATTCTTTTCGGAGTTACATAGTTTACAAAATAATCCTTTTCTAAACATCTAATTACAGCATGTGAGGTTGCAGCCTTTAAAGGATATATTCAAACGTACTTCGACCAACAGATACTTGCAACCACGTTTTCCTGAGGGTAAAGGACTGAAAACATCCATTGTAAGTAAATCCTATAACCCTCTTGGTATTACAGGAAACATTTTCATTCTATATGGTACTTTCAAACCTTCCGCCTTCTGACAAATTAAGCAACCTCTTATATTGTCCCTCACGAACCTGGCCATGTTCTTAAATAATAAAACCTATTTAGATGCAATAGACATTTCTGTATTCCAAAATGACTGTACCTGTTATGAACATAATGAATGAGTTTGGCTAATGCATGTTTAGGCACACAGATTCTCCAGTGTTCTTTCTCCACATTTTCCCTCCAGTATATTATTCCCTTGTACCATTTCCAATGATCTGACTTCTCGTTGGCCCATAGATGTTTTTCCAGTAAGTTTATCACATCCCTTAAATGACTGTCTTTGTCCTGTTCCTTCATAATTGACAGTGCCAAAGACTTTTCTTCTGTGGCGAGTTTTCGAGTGTATAAAATAGATGTGAAATTCCTTTCCTACCCCTTCTATTTCGGTTTGCTCATTCATACCTACTGAGAGACATGATAAAGCATCTGGTACTTATATTTTTAATCTCTTCAACAAATTGAACCTCAAAGCTGTATTCCTGTAAAAAGAACATCCACCTCATTAGTCTAGGGTGTAACAATTTGCTATTTACCAAGAAGGATAGGGCTTTATGGTCAGTGTATACAATTATTTCTCTACCTAACAGTAAGTATCGAAAACGCTTAAAACCCCTTATCTGTAACCAAATAATTCATTTCGTGCTTGCTTAGCAACCAGCTACAAACGTTATATTTAAGTAATTTCCATAAGTTTTCTCGAAATCGCCCTAAAAAATCTCACATGGTATTCCATGTGAGGATGCGTCCCTGCACATTTTAAGTGTAAGGCCCATTTTCGGATGCTGCAACAACTTAGCATTTAATAACTGTAGTTTGATAGCATCAAATACGTCTCTCTCCTTATCGCCCCACTGCCATTTTGAGTTTTTCTTGAATAAATGTGAAATTTCTGGTTTTACAACATTCAATTCCTTCAAATATCGTCTATAAAAATCTACAATTCCCAGGAAAGCTTTTAGTTGTTTCTGATTTCTTGGATATGGACACTTAGCAATGGCTGCTAATTTATCAGGATCAGGTTTGATTCCCTCTGTATTAGCCCTATGACCTAAATATTTCACTTCATTTGTTTCAGAGGTTGACTTACTCAATTTTACTGTAATTCCATTTTCCATAAATTTCTGTAATATCTCATTCAGAGTTTCTTGGTCTTCCTCCCATGTCTTACCTATAACCATTACATCATCCACATAAAGTATTACTTTTTCGTACTAGTTCAGGACCGAAAGCTTGATCTAATGCTTGCATAAATTCACTTACTGACAAATTCAAACAAAAAGGGAGGACTTTAAACTGATAGGATCGTCCCTCAAAAAGGAAAGCTGTGACTGTTCTGTAATTTAAGTGTAATCTAATCTGCCAATATCAAATGTCAGATCCATAAAGCTAATATATTTAATTCCTTCTAGCTTAACTAGTATTTCTTCAATGGGGATAGGTCTATCTCGTACTGTCTCATTTATTTGGTTTAATGTGTGAGCATCCAAAACAACTCTCATTCCAACATGGTTTCCTTGCTATTATAATCGGACTATTATAGGGACACAAAGATCTTTCAATTATACCTTGACTAACCATCCTATTTATTTATTTACTAGCAGCTTCTTTCCATGCAAAAGGGATGAGTTACAGATTTTTGAAAAAAAGGTTTTTCCCTCTTTATTTTAAGCTTACATTCATAACCCTTTATCATTCCCAGTTTGTCAGAAAATACTGTGTTGCATTGGTGTAATAATACATACAGCAAATTCTGCCTTCTCTGTCTCACTCAAAATATTACAATCCTTTATATTTTCTTCTATTATTTGATAAGTTGTCTTAACTGTTTCTGGGTTGTATTTTGTATCCTGATCAACTCCAGAGTCCTCATTTTTGACACTGATACGAATTCTTTGATACATGGTCCCATAAAAGGTATTACCGCTAACTTGCTGTGAATATATAAGCAAAAATTTTCGTTTTCAAAATCTAAAACGACTTTTTGCTAATTTATCCAACCTAAACCAAGCAGAAGTTGAACATTCAAATTTGGTACTACTAAAAATGTATTGGTAAGTGCATAATTCCCTAGATTAAAGGTTAAAATCATCTCCTCCCTCACTGGTTTATCTCGGTTCCCAGTAATTCCATTAATGTGTACTCCAGTAAGCGAAAATATTGGATAGGATCTCTGTTGCCTAAGTTTCGCAAACCATTCTTTACTTATTACACATATATCGTTTCCTGGATCCAAAACAATAGCCACTGGCTGTCCATCAATGTGTCTCCCTCCTAGAGGTTTGATAACTGTGTTTGAGTCCATTCTCTACCTCACATCTTTTCTCTTACATTTATTTACGAAATCAGCCCCATTTTCTATCATATGGTTTAGGGTCTAACAATTCTAAAATGAATTTCTGGTTCTCTCCTTCGGGCCAGTATTTCTCCTTGAATAAATTAGAAAACCTTTCCCAATTTGTAAATTCATTTCGATGAAACACTCCCCATTCTATAGACTCACCAGCTAAATGCCCTATGACAAATTATATTTTCTTTTGATTGTTCCATGAACTTGGGAGTGCCCCTTCAAGTGTACTTCAGAAAATAATTGAATATAATCCATTTCCTGGTTTGAATACAGGAAACTTATCAGAATGTCCTATGCCACTTTCGAAACGAAATTCCTCCCACCAATCTTTAGCTGAATTCGGAGGCTCTATATTGTCAGTTCCTTCTACTCTTACATTCAAACTTTCCTTAGGATGATTTCCTTTACTCTTACCTCTAAAACTACTAGCACAATTATTATTGTATATTTGCCCCGATGTTATATCATTAATTACAGATTTTGGTGATTCACTAACTTGCTTCAGGTTACACTGCTCTCCCTGAGTATTATTGATCCTACTAAGAATATTTACTTTTAACTTTACATTTACTAACGTTCTCATATCTGTATCCGGTTGTCCTTTCACTATTTCTATTTCATCTAATAAAAACTCTACAGCTCCCTTCATCTTCCTGAACACATCTCCATGCAACTCAGAGCCATCAGATTTTATTTCATTTCTTGCATCTGATACCTCTTCCCGCAGTGTACTAATTTCATTAGTCATGTGCTACGATTTTTACCTTTTCATCTAGTTTTTGACTTGTGTTAACTTGCATCCTACTAAATTCGTAAGTTAACATGTCTATCTGCAGTTTAAGTTGCACCTTCTCAGCATCTTCAATATGAGTATCTACCTTTTGGTCTACTTTGGCAATTTTGGCATGTAGCTTTCCCATACTAATGTATGAATTCGTCCAACAAATCATCTCTCATCTGTAGTATCTCAGATTATAATTCCCTATTTCTATTATCTATCTTATTGGAGAACTCAAGATTGTTACTATTTATTAACTGTAGTATTTTCTCGAATTTAACACTTAATGCTTCCATATAGCCTACAATAGTTTGCATCTCTTTCTACAAAATTGACGTTACTATATGCGCTGACGTAATTAAACATTCAGTCACATGTACTTGCCTCTTACACCCCATTAGTCTTAATGTTAACATCCCTTTCCTCAACAGATCATTCACTTGGTTAATATTCAGTTCTACGTTACCCTTAACAGTCTTTGGATTCGACTCACCCAGTTTTTTCTTATATTAAATACTGTGGTGTCACCGCCAGACACCACACTTGCTAGGTGGCAGCTTTAAATCGGCCACAGTCCATTAGTACATGTCGGACCCGTGTGTCGCCACTATCAGTAATCGCAGACCGAGCGCCACCACACGGCAGGTCTCGAGAGACGGACTAGTACTCGCCCCAGTTGTACGGACGACTTAGCTAGCGATGCACACTGACGAAGCCTCGCTCATTTGCAGAGCCGATAGTTAGAATAGCCTTCAGCTAAGTCAATGGCTACGACCTAGCAAGGCGCCATTAGCATTACATAGCAATTGATAGTTATTGTATGAAGCATGTCTCATCAAGAGCGATGTACCACAAGGATGGATTAAAGTTAAGTATTCCAGGAGCTATGTACTTTTCTTTATAGCATTCATTACGTATCCTGTTTCAGACCTATCTACTAGCCTGCGTGAGTTAACGCGTGCCTTTCGGCTACTTCAGAGTGGCGTGGCTGTCTTGTTACGCCACAACAGTTGGCGACGAGCCAATAGAGTTTGTATTAATTTGCTTGTGTCATGGCTTCACCACAATCTCCCGATGTACTGTCCGAATTTTATCGCTTGCAGAATCAGCAGACGCAGGCGTTATTGGATTCCCTTGGACAGCTCGTCCAGGGTCAGCGTGCAATTCACACCGATGCGGCAGCCGCCACTCCACCGCTACCGCAGCCACAACATGCTGTTGCACCCCCGTTCCGGCCATTTGACCCGGCCATGGAATCCTGGACGGAATGGTCACGCCAATTTGGATTTCATCTCGCCGCCTACAGAATTCAAGGTAATGAGCGGCAGCCTCACTTCTTGTCGTGTGTCGGGGTGCAGACGTACCATGTGACAGTGCAATTGTTTCCCCGACGTGACGTAGCGACTCTGTCCTACGAAGAAATTTTGTCGGTGTTAGATGCCTATTTCAAAGAAACAGTAAATGTCGTTGCAAAAAGGTATACGTTCTTTCGTACAAAACGTACGGCCGGTCAGACTAATAGGGAGTGGGTTGCAACATTGCAAGGCCTTACTAGGGATTGGGGTTTTGAGTGTGAATGTGGACTCCCTTATTCAGATACAATGGTACGTGATGCAATTGCACAGAATGTTTCTGATGTCCGTATACGGGAACAGATTTTGAAACTAGTTAATCCCTCCCTTCAACAAGTGATAGACATATTGGATAGGCAAGACACACTTGACTTTGCACAGGAATCATTTGAAACTTCGCCAGCCGTGTGTAACATTAAACAGCCCACCGGGCGCGCTGCACGGAACGATAAACAGCCCTCGCGCTCGTCCGCGCAGCTGCCGCCTAGCTCTCCACGTGTGCCGCGTAAGCGAGCAACTGCAGTGAAATCATGCCCGCGGTGTGCGACTAGACATTCGCGTGAACATTGCCCGTCACGCCAAGCTATTTGCTTTTACTGTAATAAGAAAGGACATGTTCAAAGTGTTTGCCAGAAAAAGTTCCGATCGGCCAATCACAACCATTCCAGGCCCTTTGCTTCGCGCCGGAATCGAACCATGGACAATCAGGCTCGTGAACCTTCGCCCATGGACATTCATGTAGTTAATTCCACTCCGCCCAGTGCCACTTTCTCTAACAGTGACTGTGTTCGTCCCACAAATAGTGTGCGTCGACGTCGCCGGAAATCTCGTCCGGTCGCAAGTGCTTCTGTACCGGTATCAGTTCCAATTGCACGAGACAGTCGCTCTTGTCGTCAGCAGGACAATAAACTTTTTGTAGACTTGGACCTTGAAGGCAAAGTGATCCCATTCCAGCTCGATACCGGAGCTGCAGTTTCATTGATCAATCACGACACGTACAAACAACTGGGCAAACCTCCGTTGCGTGCCGCAAATGTTCAGCTCACTAGTTATTCAGGACAGCATATCCCTGTGTTAGGACAGTGCACTCTTCTTGCAACATACAAGGGACAAACAAAACTTGTGTCATTTTACGTTCTTCGTTCTTCTACTGCAGTGAACTTGTTTGGTTTAGATTTATTTCAGTTGTTTAACTTGTCTATAGTCAATCAGGTCCTATCAGTGAATCAGACTGTGCCTTCCGCCAGTGTTTCTAGTCTATGTGAAGAATTTGCAGACATTTTTGCACCGGGCCTTGGTTGCGCTAAGAACTATGAAGCACATTTGGAACTGAAAGTAAACGCGCAACCGAAATTTTTCAGAGCGCGCAATGTTCCTCACGCATTGCGTGATGAGGTCGCAAGAACGTTACACGATTAGAATCACAAGGTGTAATTGAACGTGTGTAGGCTTCTCTCTGGGCCTCACCCTTAGTGATTTTGCCAAAACCTTCCGGAAAATTCAGACTTTGTGTGGACTTCAAGGCCACTGTGAATCCACAGACTATTGTTTCCGACAATGACCCACAATTCATGTCCGCAGAATTTCAGTCATTCTGCACGGCCAATGGTATTCAACATCTGACATCCGCGCCGTTTTCGCCTCAGTCGAACGGTGCCACTGAACGATTGGTCCGGACTTTCAAGTCACAGATGTTGAAGTTGAAAGAGTCGCATTCGCGGGAGGACGCGTTATTGCTCTTTTTGTCTTCGTATCGCTCTCAGCCCCGAGATGGTCGCTCGCCGGCTGAGTTGTTGCACGGTCGTCCTCATCGAACCTTGATGTCTTTGCTGCATTCGCCGCATCAGGTTCTTGTGCAGCGGCAGACACGTGCTTTTGCTCCAGGCGACGTTGTCTATTATAGCAACTATCGCGGTTCACAGCGTTGGCCCGCGGGGCGCATTCTTCGCTGCCTCGGCCGCGCTATGTATTTGGTTTTGGGGGCCTCTGGTGAGGTGCGTCGGCATCTCAATCAGCTGCGCCTCTGTTGTCGCACGGGTTCTGCCGCTCCCCGTCTGCTTTCAGCGACGGTGCCGTCCGGTCAGCGCCCTGGGGACCCATCTACTAGGTCGCCTCATCCCCAGGTGTTACCGACGCTGCCTTCCATTTTGCCCCATGGCGACGCGCCGTCGCCGCCGCCTGTTCTCCTCCCGCCGCCGCCCACAGTGGATGCTTCGCTGCTGCCGCCAGGTGCCTCCCTGGGTCACGCGCCGCCGATCGCTTCCCGTGACCAGCTGTCCTCAGACTTGGAACTCTTGCCGCCTCCGGACCAGATGTCGTCTTCGCGCGTCGGGTACCCCGACGCAATGGAGGTCGACCCTTCGGCCCCTCCTGTCTCTCTACGGGCGCATACGCCGCATGTTGACGTGCACCCTGGACTAGGTTTGCAGGCGTTTCCTAGCTCCCCTCGGACCGAATAGCAGGGTGCGGGTGGCTCAGCCTCGCCTGTTATTAGGCTCCCCACCTCGTCGCATACGTCAACATGGGGTCCTCCCCACGGCGGGCGGAAGCCTTATAACACGACCGTCCGCCGATTTGCGGGGGAGGAATGTGGTGTCACCGCCAGACACCACACTTGCTAGGTGGTAGCTTTAAATCGGCCGCGGTCCATTAGTACATGTCGGACCCGCGTGTCGCCACTATCAGTGATCGCAGACCGAGCGCCACCACACGGCAGGTCTCGAGAGATGGACTAGCACTCGCCCCAGTTGTACGGACGACTTAGCTAGCGATGCACACTGACGAAGCCTCGCTCATTTGCAGAGCTGATAGTTAGAATAGCCTTCAGCTAAGTCAATGGCTACGACCTAGCAAGGCGCCATTAGCATTACATAGCAATTGATAGTTATTGTATGAAGCATGTCTCATCAAGAGCGATGTACCACAAGGATGGATTAAAGTTAAGTATTCCAGGAGCTACGTACTTTTCTTTATAGCATTCATTACGTATCCTGTTTCAGACCTATCTACTAGCCTGCGTGAGTTAACGCGTGCCTTTCGGCTACTTCCGAGTGGCGCGGCTGTCTTGTGACGCCACAACAAATACTACGCCAGAACTGCGATTCATGTGCTCGTTCTTTGCACTGCGTCGTCAGAGCTGTGTTGCCCGCCAACTGCACCTCAGCTGTGGAGTTATGCAGCAAGAGTCGTCTGCAATTGCCTACCCAATGATGGTTTCACGCAAGCCACCAGCTGTGTCTGTGATGTGATTCCAATGAACTGCAAACACCAACTGCCACTGGGATGCGAAGGCATCAAACTGAAAGCACCAACTGTGACTGCTATGCGAAGCCGACGAACTTCACCCATGGACCGCGACTGGGATGCAAAGAAGATGAACTGCAAACACCGACTGCAGCTGCTATGTGAAAACGACGATTTCAGCATCTGGACAGAGTAAAACCGCGTACCCTTGCGCCAGATGGATTCTTCTTCTGTTTTTGTTTCTTGTACTGCCGTCACCCTGGGATCTGGGACTATCATGGTTGCCACATACAGTGGCATGGCAACTTTTCTTGCTTGATGTCTAAAAGGTGCTACCTGTCAGTTACGATATGCTACTGCACTAAAGCAAAACACATACTGTAGCTGCCATACACTGTACACTTCTGAAGGTAGAATCAATATATAAGTTCAGTTTTAAAGGCCGATCGTCGAGGGCATAAGCACATTGGTATGAGTAGCTTCAGTAGTATTCATGATAATAAAAATTTCCTTATCACTTCTTGTTTATTATTTTGTTGACCTAGCAACCCAAAGATACTCGCTTTCTGTCAAGTTTCCACAGCAATTGATCTTTGGTCCTGATAACATTTAATGTTGGAACAGTTTATGATTTTTCACTAAAAAAACGCAGAATCACGAAGTTTCACTTCTAATGAATAATTGGCTTTGGGACTAGATCCAACTAACACTTTTTCATAATTAGTATTATTTTCCACCTTAAAATTGCATTTAACATAACTTACAATACCCAGCGACTTTTAGTATAGTGGTCCACTGCACCTGTGCTTCACATACAAAGATCATCTTTGTCTGTTGATTTCTAACTGTCTTAGATTTATCTCTTGTATGCCTGCTAAAGAAAATCACAGCATCCTAATCGCTATGGGCTATAGTCCATAAATTATCACATCCGTGCATTCAATATTCCAAAGATAGCATTAGCCCGTATAATTTAATCTCCTGTTCTTTAAGCTCACTTCAATTTTAAAAAATCAGGTTCAGTTAATCCAAAATATATTCCACTCAGACTCAATTTGTAACAATTATCTACATATAAAGTTTTGGACCGAACACTTCAAAATTAATAATTTCAGTTTTTATCCACTTTATTACAGTGAAATCATATATAGCAACGTATCAAACATTAACAATGTGAATGAATGAGTTTGCACCCATTCGTGACTAAAGCTGAACATGAACACTCTCGATCTTTACAGTATTAATTCCATAGAAAATCTTTTCCAGTTTGTAACATTCTTCTTTTTTTTCATTATTATGGCAACATTGGGTGAGTCGCTTCAGGATGTCTTCTTTGGAATTCGTCCATCGTTGTTACGTTTGTGATGGCTAGTAACTCTGACTATGTGACAACAGGAAGACCTTTCCTCCCATCACTGCCAAACCCCCTCTTGTATCATGAAACAGAAATAAACACAAACCTTTCCTCCAGTATTACAGTTGCAACAACAAAATATGAAGTTTATTTTACCATATCTAAGCTTTATAACAAACCTACAGCTATTTATATTCCATATGTCAATTGGTGGGAACAAATCGATGGTACAGCGCCCCAAACACTGTATGATAATAATAATAATAATAGCTTTATTCAACATCGAATGATACACTGCACATGTGCAAAGAAGCAGTAATGATTAAAGTTATTTGTACAATACACAAGACACATTATTCTGAATATGTCATTAATTTACAACAAAATTACAATAAGATGTTTACTGATTTCTATTCACATAATTTCACAAAGCATTTGTTGTTCTTCATATAAGTATGGTACTCTTCTAATATGTAGAAAGGGTGTTTTACTAAAAATTTCTTAAGGTGATGTTTCAGTTTAATTGTAGGAAGAGCCATGATTGCACTAGGCAGTGCATTAGCTAATTTCATACCTGCGTACTGAGCCCCTTTTCGTAAAGTGCTGTTCTGTGGCTGCCAATGTAAAATCTTTCTTTATTTCTAGTATTGTACTGGTGGAAATCTAAATAAGTGTTTGGGTGCAGTCTTTTCACAAGCAATATTGGTTTTAGAATGTATGTGTTTATAACAGTTAACACCTCTGTGTTTGGAAACGAGTTGTGACAAGATTCCCTATATTTTGCTCCACAGATTACTCTCACACCCCTTTTTTGGAGAATGAGTAGCTTATCTAGATTAGCTTTGGATGTTGCTCCCCAAGTTTCAATACTGTATTTCAAGTGAGAGGAGAAAAGAGCATGGTATGCAGTCTTTAGGACTACAGTGTCTTTACAGAACTTGCTAATAGTACTGATTGCAAATATATTTTTTGACAACTTAGTTACTAGGGACTCAATGTGTGTGTCCCATTTCAGATTGCTTTGGATTGTTACGCCAAGGAATTTTACACTAGACTCTTTCTTTACTAATTCGTTCCCAATGTATAATTTAATTTCATTATTCAAACTACTTTTGTTAAACTCCATCAGACATGTTTTACTGGTGCTTACATTTAAGTGGCTTTCATTAAAAAACTGTACAATTCCTTTTGTCACATTATTACACTCGGCCTCTAGTTCATTAAATGATTCCTTTTTACACACAATGGACGTGTCATCGGCAAACAGAACAATTTTGGAATTTATAGTACAGTATTTAATATCATTTACATAGATCAAGAACAGAAGGGGCCCCAACACCGAGCCCTGGGGCATGCCATATTTTATGCAAGTGATCTCTGATTTTTAGACACCACTTTCCGTTTTAAGCAGAACAAACTGTTTTCTATTGCTCACATAACACTTTATTAGATCATAAGAGCGCCTCTAATGCCCATGTTCCATAGCTTGTCTTATAGGATGTCAACATTCACACAATCAAAGGCTTTTTCCAGGCCTAGGCATACACCTGCTACATGTTCGTTGCTTTCAATACCCCCTAACACCTCTTCAATTAGTTGAGCAGCTTCAGTGCTAGTTGATTTACCTTTTTAGGAATCCATTTTGATTTTCAAACATCAGGTTGTTTTTGTTAAGTATTTTTATAATCCTGTTGTATATAACTTTCTCAACTATTTTGGAAAAGACAGGAAGGATTGAGACTGGTCTGTAGTTTTCTATTCTGTTGTTGTCACCTTTCTTAAAAATGAGTGTTATCTGTGTTATTTTTTGTCTGTCTGGAAAGGTGCCTGATTCTGTTATATTTTTGACTGCTACAGACAGAGTTACAGAGACATTTTGACTACAGGCTTTTAAAGCATTAATATTTAGGCCATCATGCCCAGCTGAATTAGAGGGTTTTAGAGAGCTAATGATGCCCATTATTTCTGCACAGTTTGTGGGGGCTAGATATATACTATGGTCACGTGTATTACCTTTAAAACTGCAGCGCATGTTTTTATGTTTGTCATTTATGGCTTCCCCTACAGAAGAAAAATATTCATTAAAATATTTACAATTTCCAGTTGGTCTTTTATGAGCATGCCATTGTGGTTAATAGTAAAGTCCATACAGGATTTGACATTGCAGGTTCTAAAACTGTTTATGACTGCCCAGACACCAGCGGTACATTGTGTGAGTTTTGGAGCTTATTTGCAACATAGTTGCTCCTGGTATGTGTGAGTAAGTCCTTATAGTGTGCCTTATAGTGTGCTTGATATATTTTGAAGACTTCCTTTAACTCAGGAATCTCTCTATTATTCAGCACTGCGCTGTGGAGTAGTGTTAATTTTTCCCTAGCTTCAGCGACATTGCTATTTACCCAAATATTTTTTTTATACTTTTTGTTTGTTTCATTTTTGTGATTACAACTGGGCATGTTGTATCAAAGCAGTAATCGAAGTCAGCAGCAAAGCTATGATATGAAAATCTATTATTTTCAAACCATTTTATATGTGCTAGAATGCAGTTTAGTCTATTTATGTTGTCATTATATATTATTCTTTTAGTTACAAACTGTTGTTTTGTGCTGACAGTGGGGGCCTCATGGAGCTCCAATTTAAGCTGTACTGCATGGTGATCTGAGATGGCTAGTTTTAAAACAGATGCACTGTGGGATAGGTGGATCATGTTTGTTATTATGTTGTCAAGACACGTTTTACTATTGCCAATTTCTCTAGTGGGTTCCCGAATGAATGGGGTCAGGTTAAATTCATTACACAGGCGATGTAACTTTTTGGTGCTGACATCATTCGTTAATAAATCTATATTTATATCCTCTGTAATGTGGGGTGGCTGGTGGAATTTTTGGTGTTATTTATTTGAATGTAGAATGTTTTGTTCGTAATGTAGAAAAGATGCATTTCCCGGCCGATTAAGCATATGTGGGGTGGCGGGAGGAATTTAATTATTATATAAATGTTCCTATTATTTATGCTGTCTTTTGCCGTTGTCAACACTGGCTCTCTAACTACAATATTGGCAACCAGAAAGTGATTAGCAAAACGTGAAGCCTGTAATTAGAATTCCTAGTGCCCACTTCATCTGAGAAATACACTTATAGCTACATCTTATAGCTCTGAGGAATTAGGAGATTGTCTGGGATTCATAATCAAAAACGATCCTGTAAAAACGTTCGCTATATTCTGAAAGCCACAGATCCAAAAAAAAAAAAAATCCACACAATCCAACTAACAGAGCAGTTCAGAGTCTAATGCGCTGATACAACTATAACTGTTCAAATTAAATGTTTAAGTGAATGCTCGCCATAATTTGATGGTAATGTTCATCAAACGCCACACTAAATAATGGTAGAATGTCTGTCCCGCGACGGCACGTGAAAATACGACATACGCAAACTGAAGATAGATCATTAAAGTCATCCCAGAATTAACACTTCACTCGAAAATGATTTCATGGTTACGCATATCCCGAGTAACTTAATATGGCATCCGAGGCTGTTTATAGCAATGATACCGACGTGACGCGACTCCCGACACAGATGGTGTGCTATTCAGCGTCTGGAGAGAACTGGGGCCTTCCTTCCTCGAGCAGTGTTCTTATATATAAAGCCGCGGTGCGGACGGCTAAGGGAACGCCTGATCAAATCGGCTCTCCCGACTAGCCGCTGGGCTAGTAATGCACCACTTTAAGTTATTGAATAAATAATTGCTTCCTTTGCTGATGGCCGATGAAGCTCTCAATTTAAATGTGCATTCAGCACACAGGTAAGTAATCATAATAAAAGTCTGATGTGGCTAAGTCAAATGTTTTGGGCGAGAGAATTAATTTAATTACACTACATGCAGTAGATGAGCTCTGAACTTGCCCTTTGGAGATACGCTATTGCTATAGTTTTATAGTTATTCAATTTAAACTTCTCACATCTTTATGATTATAGCGGATCTTCCTTCTACTTAAATTTAAACATCCTAGCCTTATTTATTATCCTACTTAATCTATCTTGCTTCCTTAATTTTTAAGACAAAAACCAGAAAATTATGAATTTGAACTAAAATTTTAATTTGTGAGATCCAGAACACTGTTTCTACTAAATGATTATGAAAAAGGAATCTAAATATAAATTTTTAAGTCTCTAGCTCTTTTCTGTTGCGCCAATGATTTTTACAGAAAAACGTCCAAATTTTGAAAATGGTTAAAGTTATTGAACTGACATTCCACACATATTGACATTCTAGAACCGTTTCAGGTTATTTACTTGATTTTTAAAGTATTGCACAACATTTATGACGTTAGAGCTAGTTACAGCGGACTGGGCTGGCACACAATGGAAAGACTGATGAGAATTTTATAATGCGTCAGTAAGCTGCTTCCCTACAGTAACTATAATATTTACATGACCACTTGGCCTAGAAAATGTTGTGTCTATATATACAAGCAAGTCAGAAAGATTAACAAAAAAGGTATATGTATTTGCTGCATGTGGCCTGCAAACACCGATAACTGTTATGTTATCTCTACCCCATTTTAGGTTTATTGCAGCAAATTCTGAGACTCCTTCCATGCAGAAGGCACTCACATCAATAACATTAGAATTACTTTCATTTACAGTGAAATTTGCTACACCTTCCCCAGTCTTGTCTTCTCTACTGAAGGCTGTAGAGAATTTCATACACAGTGGTTGACAAATGCTAATAAGAGCTTCATTGTACCAATGTTCAGTTACAACTAATTTATCGGGTTTGTCGATCAGTGAAATTACATCTAGATCATTATGCTTATTTCTAAGACTATCAAGATTCTGGTGTATGATTTTAAAGGCTGAGTTTTACCTGCTGGACTTTAGAGGATAATTTTGGACTAGCAATAAGGACAGCAGACTTTACAAGTCTCCCTGGCTTGCCATCAGTGGCTGGTGTTGTGACAGATTTTGTTGAAGTGGGTCTTACCACCCCATGGCAATGGACTTCATTTCATCACTTTGTGAACAATGTCACCTGACTTCCTCAATAATTTTGCTACTAACAATCTTTTTGCCTCTTTTGTTCATGTGCAGACCATGAGATGTGCGCAGCTCCATTTCTAGATACCTGTCGTTTACTAGAGACACATTCTGAAATTTACTATATAGAACTTTATTCCTATCATTTGTTTTATGAACTTCCCAGTTCATAATAAACTGTTTCATAAGATCATGCCTCTCTGGAATGTTGACAACAATTGTTTTGGTGTCATTTAACTTACCCATTACCATTTTCATATGTCTAATAGCATCATTTGCTTGATTTCATGCTACATCATATGAACCTCCAATAATAACGACACAGTCATTGGATGAGAAGGAGTCACAATCCTGCATGCACAGCTTCACCACAGCAGAAAGAGGGGCTCCAGGCTGGATGTGGCCTACAGCTGCAACGTTGTCTTGCATATTTGCGATGTTTTGCGCTATTTCACGTCCATGGCTGTCTCCATATAATAAAATACGACCCTGCTTGTGTTTCTGATTGTCGTCGTTTCTTCTGTTTTTCTCCAGGGACGATTTCTTGCATGTACTTTCACAGATTCCATTTCCTTAGACGGTTTGTTTACGGTCAGTTTCACGTTTTGCACGCAAGTCTGGGGCCTTGGTGTTTTCTGACTTATCACTGACAGTTTTTTTTTTTTTTTTGCTGCTTGAAGGGTTACTTCTAGTTTGCATGGACTGAACTTGTTCTTGTTCCACTATTTCATCGAGAATTTGAAACCTATTCTGTGTAATGACGGCAGGAAAGCTTTCCTTGCTTTTAGTTTAGGCCTACAGTCGTTCATCAGGCGCCGTTGTTCAAATTCAAGCACCTTCTTATTTAAGAGAGTAAGCTCAGCCTTTAGGCTCTGGATTTCACTTACCATATCGCCGACTAGTCCAGATAATTCACACCTACAGTCACAAATTTTTCCTTTATGATAGTTATCTAAGTTCTTAACGCAGCACTGATTACAGTTCCAGCATGTTATAAATTCATTATTTTCTTTCACAGATGTGTCCACTTTTGCACATCGAAAATGATAGGAGTTATTACAGTCCTTGCACGTGATTCCGGTTTTCAGTACGTTTCCACATTTTTTACATGTTTCTCCGTCAAAACACGAGTTTTTACGTAAGCTAAGAACTTTACCATTACTATTTGCCGCCATCTTGTGCCGCCACTCCCAAAATTCAGCAGAAAAGATTACACAACAACTGTCAACTAACGACAGTTATTAAGATTAACGGACATGCAAATCACTGTTTTTTCTTGTTACCCAAACATGTCTCAGCACATCTGTGCCAGTGGGTTTTATTTATTGGACAACTGTAAAAGAGAACATATTTTAAGTTCTAACTTTTCTAACAAAATGACACCTAAAGATAGTTTTTGTTCATTTTTCTTCTTATCTTGTTATGGTCTTACAGGACAGTCTGAATATCTGATGGCTTGTCATCTGCAAACCACACTACGCAAGTATGAAATTTATCAGCGATTAAACGTATTCCTTGATTTTTGAAAACGTGATTTTGGTGTAGCAACACGTTTTTTGTACATATTTGTTATTACTTACGTTTTGTTGTGACTTCGCGTCCGAGGGTACCACGCAGACATATTAAAGGACGTTACATTGCTTATTTTCGGTTTTGCAATTTCCTTTCACTTCGCAAAACGCGATGTACACTATGTTGTCATGTGTCATAACTTCATCGGCATTAATTTGTTTCCGAGTGAGCTTGATGCGGAATTTGAATTTTGTTTACCTTTAATGTCTTAAATAATGTGCCTTTACAGAGTGTAGTGAATTCACTTAAAACTTGTTAGCCTTCTACTATTGCCTTCTGCATGTGGAAGTTTTCTTCTATTGTTAGTTTGCTGTATAGGCTGTGGCTGGATTTCAGTATTTTTAAGTCTGTTGCTATTGTAGTTGGATGGAGGTTATGGGCTCTTAGGTGGTCAGCAAATGTGCTATGGATGCTGCTACTTTCCAGGGTTCTGAGGTGTTCTGAATATCTTGTTTTAAAGTTCCAGTATGTTTATCGTATGTTTACAGATTGGCAAGTGTTGCACGTAAGTTCATATATTCCCGATCTGTTGAACTTATCTGTGGTTCTCTACTGTGTTCTGAGTTGTATGCCATTTTGTTTTGTGGTTGGTTTGTTGCACTGTTGTGTCTTGTATGAAGTCATTGTTCATGTGTTGTGTAAGATTTTGTGTGTGTGTGTGTGTGGTATGTTCATTCTTTTTCCGTTTATAAATTTGTTGGTTTACTTTCTCCATCAAATGGGGCTTGTAGCCCTTTTCCTCTGTTATTTCTTTAATTGTGTTTAGCTCCTGTGTGTAATTCTGTTTGCCTATGGGTGTGCTGTTCAATCTGTGATGCATGAATCTGACGTGTGCTTCTTTGCTTCTTTGTGTGCCAGGCAGTCAGCAAATGTGCTATGGCTGATGTTAGTTTTTAGGGCTCTGGGATGTTCTGTGTATCTTGTATTAAAGTCCCAACATGTTTGTCCTGTGGCTGCTGACTGACAAGCATTGCATGTTAGTTAATATATTCCTGACTGTTGAGTTTACCTGTGGGGTCTCCCCTGTGTTCTGACTTTTTTCAGTGTTGTGTTATCAGGCACAGGAATATTACCGTGATTGTGAATGAGAAGGAACACATAGACAAAGCATTACAATCCTTGAACGACAAGAACATCACCAAACTGACCAGTGACCCAACAGCAAGGTTCCAGAGAAACATTCAACAAACACTCGAATACCTCAAAAGTATATTCTCAAAAGGCCAGATAAAAAGACTGACACAAAAACTCTAAAATCCTTACCAAAGGTGCACAAAGAACATACCCCTTTAAGACCAGCCATCAACTTCAGGAATGCTCAACCATACCATCTTGCCCAACATATACACCCATTACTAAAGAAAATATTCACTTCTGAAAACAACAGGAACCTAGAAAACTCATAGGAGCTAGGATAATCAAGATCATAGACATACCAGACCCAGCAAGACTAATATCATTTGATATCACATCAATGTACATTTGCATTCCAATTAATGAAACAGTTAACACCACCATCCAAAGACTAAACCAACCAGGAAATACACCAGATTCTGTGCAATATCTAAACAACTAGCTCCCAATATCATACCTTTTATTTTTTGTTATTAATTTCTTTTCTGCATTAATATTAAGAAGTTTGAAAATTGCTGCAGAAGGCTAACACAACTCACACATTAATAAAACAGCAACTATACCCAAAGCCATAACAGCTCAAAATTACTTCATGTTCGACAAATAATTCTATTTCCAGCATGAATGACTGCCAATGGGATCGCCAGTTAGTGGCCTCCTGGCTAACATTCATGAATAACATAGACAACAGTATATTCACACACTCATACAGGGTGACAATTGACAATTGTTGAACTATACAAAAAACGTAATAAAATTCTGGAAATGTAAATTAGTTACAAACTGTGGCATTTACACACTTTATTCAGCATGCAAACGTCACTCCAGATATTCGGATTTAGATTATGACACGTTTGATATGCCTGATATAATTGGCGCTGACGAATAGCGAAACTCTGCATGAACTGCTGAAGTGTCAGAACATTGATGCTGTTGATGACCTCCTGAATGTCTATTTTCAGCTCAGCGATGGTCTTGGTGTTATTTCTGTATACATAGCCTTTAATATAGTCCCACAAAAAGGAGTCGCCTGTGTTCAGATCAGGAGAATATGATGGCCAATCGAGGCCCATGCCAGTGGCCTCTGGGTACCTCAGGGCCAGAATGCGGTCAACAAAGTGCTCTTCCAGTACATCAAACACTTTCTGCCTTCGATGGGGTCGAGCTCCATCTTGCATGAACCACATCTTGTGCTCACTTTGGACAACATGAATGAAATCATCTTCCAAAACCTTCACTTACCGTTCAGTAGTCATTGTTCCATCAACAAATGTCACACAGAATATTCCATGACTGGAAATTGCACACCACACAGTCACCATTGAAGGTGAAGAGACTCAAATGTCACACAGAATATTCCATGACTGGAAATTGCACACCACACAGTCACCATTGAAGGTGAAGAGACTCATTGCTAAACGAAACCATACAGAGCATACTTATTCCCATCATGCCCCACAGCTAACAGTGCAGTTTGAAACCCCTAACGTAAATTGTTCAGAAGTTATGGCGATTTTAGTTCATTTAGTTCAATAACTTTCACCCTGTAATACAACAAAAAAGATACAAAGTTATATATTGGTACCATTATGTCGATGACATAATATGCCTCACTGATGAACCACACACACACACACACACACACACACACACACATACATACATGTATAGAACAGCTATGCAATGAAATTAAAAACTTACATCCAAAAATTCACTACAATTTAGGATCAAACACAGAGAACACACTAAATTTTCTGGATCTCACCATACCAGACACAAGCACCCATGACTTCATCATATCCAGGAAACCAGTAACCAAGAGCACCACTATTCACAATCTATAAAACCAGCTGATGGCACACAAACAAGCAAGCTTCAGATTCATGCCTTATAGATTCAACAGCATACCCTTAAGCAAACAGAATTACACACAGCAGCTAAACACAATAAACAAATAGCAGAGGAAAAGGGTTACAAGCCCCATGTGATGGAGAAAGTAAACCAACAAATTTATAAACGGAAAAAGAATGAACACACACGCACACTAACACACACAGTGTAAAACAGAGATAAATGTAAAAAAAAATTCTAATACCGCGCAAAGCTCACTCGGAAAGAAATTAATGCTGGTGGGGTTACAACACACAACATCATGAACACTGCGTTTTGCCAGGTGAAAAGGCGATTGCAAAACCGAAAATATGCAAAGTACGACGCATTTGATATGTGTGCAGTGCTCCCAGAACAAAAAGAAGAAGGATCAGTCACAACAACACATACATAATAACAAATATGTACACAAAACGTGTTGCCACACCAAAATCGAGTTTTTAAAAGAAACAAAGGATAGGTTAACTCGCTGATAAAATTTTCATTTACATCATTTGGTTTGCAGATGAAAAACTGTAAGTGCAGGAAAATTCATGGTATACACATGAATAAAAGAGACAAAAACACTATCAGCAAATTAACTGTCGAGGAAATTATGCGAAATTCTCCACAAAGCAGTGTAAGTAAATACATTGCCATGGAATGGCAGAACCCAACAAATCAGAATCTGGGACACAAACAGCCACTGTAGGCAAGCTAGGGAAACTTGCAGAGCCTGCTGGATAATTTGGTGGACCTAAATCATCCTGTATAGTCCAGCAGGAGAACTTCAGACTTAATGTCATACATCAGAATTTCGGTAGTCTTAAAAACAAGCCCAATGATCTGGATATTAGAAACATCTTGATAAATCTGAAAATTTAGTAATAAATGAACATTGGTACACTGAAGATCTAATTAGCATTAGTCAACCACTCCCCATGAAATTCTGTTCTGCCTTTAGTAGGAAAAACAATTCTGGGGTAGCGCAGCAATCTTCACTGTTAAAGCAAGTAATTTCAGTGTTACTGACGTAAGTGCATTCTGCACAGAAGGAGTCACAAAATTTGCTGTGATATATCTAAAATGGGGTAGAGAAAATATAGCAATTTTCGGTGCGTATAGCCCATCTGTGGCATGTACGGATATATTTTTCAAAACTCTATCGGACTTGCTGATATATATAGACAGCAAATTTTCTGGGTTAAATGGCGATGCAAATACTATAATAACAGGGGATAAAAATATAGATCTATTAACCTAACATCTACATTTACTCTGCATCTACTCGATGATTTCAGTATGACTGCACTTATCCTTGAGGCAACTAGAGAGACTGGCAACAGCAAAACGTTCGTTCTAACACTGGCCAACCCTGATCGCCAAGCAGCATGCAGCAAAACTTCCATTGGAGGCAGATGAGATGCAATTTATCTCTAGAAAGATACTATATGTAAGCAAAAAAAGTATCATGATAATATCCACATCAACACAATATGCCACAAAAGTTAAACAACCTAAAAACATAAACAAAAATATCTGGATAAATAATGATGTCACTGAAGCAAGGAAAAAATTAAAATTATTCTGTAGTGGAATGTTGAATAGCAGACAAAATCTCAAGCTGATGGCGACCTTCAAAACTTAGCAAGACTATTGTCAACATTATTAATACATACCACGAGTTACTATGATGAAAAAAGCCTCAGGATTCACACAGTGTTACTATTGGTGTCTGGGGAGTGAGAAACAGTTTTAGAACAGACAGAGTCAAATCCTGTATGGACTTTATTATTGACCACAATGGGAAAGTATTGAAAGATCAACTTGAAATTGTTAGTACATTCAACAAATATTTTTCTTCAGTAGAGGAAGCTATCTATGACAAACATAATAACCTACAGTTTAATTCTAAGGACAATCCATCTGAACATAGCACATATCAAAATCCCTCAAATCGCAAAGAGACAATTAACATCATTACTTCTCTAAAATCTTTCAGTTTTGCAGGGCATGATGATGTCACTATTACTGTATTAAAATTGTACATACAAAATGTCTGTAGCAGTAAATAATATAATAGAATCAGGGATCTTCCCAGATAGCCTAAAAATATCTCAGGTAACACCAATCTTTATAAAAGTTGACAAACTCAAAATTCAAAATTACCGACCACTCTCAATATTTCCTGTCTTTTCCAAAATACTTGAAAAAAATCATATACAACAGAATTCTAAACATTCTCCAGATGCACAACATAATGTTTGAAAATCAAAATGTGTTGTTAAAATGTAAATCAAGTAGCACAGCAGCTGTTCAGTTAACTGAAGAGATAATAAGTGGCATTGAGAACAAGCAACATGTTGGAGGAATATACATCAAACTTGAGAATGCTTTTGACTATGTGAACACTACTATCCTATTAGATAAGCTATGGAACATTGGCATCTGAGGCATTGCTCATGACCTAGTAAAATCTTACATGAGTAACCGAAAACAGTCGGTACTGCTTAAAACTAAAGTGGTGTTCACAAATCCAAAATCACTAACATAAAATATGGAGTGCCCCAGGACTCCGTACTGGGCCCTCTTTTGTTTTTCATATATATAAATGACAAGATAATACGCTCATAGTGCCAAAATAATTCTGTATGCGGATGATACAGCCATTTTATTTAAAAAAGAAACACTTAATGTAATAACGTGACAAATGAAACTGTTCAGTACTTCAATGAAAATGTAAGCAACAATCAAACACATCTCATGGAGTTTAAAAACAGAAGTTTCAATCATGAAATTAAACTTTACACAGGCAATGAATTAGTAAAAAAAGAATTTAGTGTAAAATTTCTCAGTATAACAATTCAGAGCAATCTAAAATGGGACACACACTCTATCATGTAAGCTATCTAAGAATATATTTGCAATTAATATGATTAGTAAGTTCTGCAAAGACTCTGTTGTCCTAAAGATTGCATACCATGCTCTATTTAACTCTCATTTGAATTATGGAATAGAAATTTGGGGAGTAACAACCAAAGTAAATCTAAATAGGCTACTGCAGTACAATACCAGAAATGAAGCAAAATTTTACATGAGCAGCACTCTGTGAAAAGGTTCCACAATGTGCATATTTGAAGTTAGCCAATGCATTGCCCATAAAGCTATGAACATACTCGCAAAGAAGCTGAAATTTAAGCTAAAGAAATTCCTGTTAGAAAATTCTTTTCACACATTAGATGAACATCATACTTATATGCTGAGTAAGAAGTGCTTCGAAACAATATGTAAACAGTGTTAAGGAAACCATTTTATTTGTAATTTAATCATTTTGTTAATTAATGACATATTCAGAAGAAAGCATTGTGCTATGTATCAAGAATGGTAACCTGTTTTTGTACATATACAATGAATCATTTCATGTTTTATAAAGTGTTACTATTATTATTATTATTATTATTATTATTATTATTATTACAGATGGTCCTACGAAACTACATAATGTAAAATCAAGGTAGGAACAAAAACAAACAAAAACTGTCTTTACACCTCATTTTGTTAGATCAGTTACAACCTAAAATATGTTCACTTTTACAGTTGTTCAACAAACAAAATCCACTGATGATGACACAGAGGTGCCGAAACATATTTGGGTAACAAGAAAAACTAGTGTTTTGCATAAAGGGCAAAACCTATATCCAATAATTTAAACTACAAACACGGAATAAATACAAGAGCTGCAAATCCAAAAGACGAATATTACGTTAAGAACTGGTTCAGTCATTGAAGTGCAGAGTTATTAATTCATAAACTTGTTTCACACAAGAAAATTCCACCGCCACTAAACTGAGTTCATTTGATGACTCTATAGCATTATTTCTGTGGTTCCATATAATCATCTAATGATGCGATCTCTGCATCTCCAAGTAAATATGATAACTACATTCCTTAAGAAGCTTTTGCGTCATACCGTAAACACTTTAAACATTTACAGCAGCACACAGATAATTTTTAAGAAATGCAGTTACCATAGTTACAAATTGTCTTTACAGTCGAGTTGTGGCATTTATGTCTTGCTGACTGATTTGTTCTGTATGTCTTTAAGACTGCAGCTAGATCTTCTTTCAGTCATGTGTATCACACAAAAATTCATTTTCACGCACTAGATTTGTTCTGATTTGAGCTTTAAATGAAAACATGGTTCTGGTTTGTTACTAAATAACCAACTTTTATTAGTTCACAGAGCGAAAATAGCTCGATTATACTCAAAACGAAAAATAAAGCTAAACATCACATATCTAAAAGCGTCCATAGCAGCTACACTAATGATGAATGTTCTAGCAGAGGCATTGGTTCTAAATAAAATTTCCAAAAACCCCACTACAGGCAATATCTCTCAGTATTTCAGCTTCATAGTTCAATCCTTGGATTAGCTGATTATGTCTGGTTCTTGGCAGTGGCTTCATCATCATGTCTGCAAACATCCCTCTCTTTGAAATCCACTCCACTGTGACTTCTCCGGAATAAATGTTTTCTCTGAAGAAATGATGTCTGGTGTCAATGTGTTTAGTGTGGCCTTTGTATCCACTTGTGTTTGACAGAGGAATTGCACCTTTGTTGTCACAAAACAATTCAACTGGGCCTTATTTTGGGAAAAGCAATATTTCTGTTTGCAGCCAAAGTGCTTCCTGAGATGGAGAAGTTAATGCCATGTACTCTGCTTCTGTTGTTAAGAGAGTTACTGTAGTTTGTTTTCTGCTATTCCATGAAATTGCTGCACCTTGTGACATAAACAAGAAGTCGGTAGTTGATTTTGTATGTTCAGGATCCCCAGCCAGTCAACATCAGTGTATGCTTTGGTATCATTGTCCTCCTCTTTAGAAAATTGTAGTTTGAAGTCCTTAATTTATTTTAGATGTCGTAGGATTATCTTTACAGCTCGCCAGTGGGGTACTCCTGGGTAAGTATAAAATCGACTCAGCACTCCAACTGCATATGCTAGATCTGGCGTTACTTTAATGTTATCCAGCAGTGTGGATACCAGGTGGCAATCTTCGATGTTATAGTTTAGTAAAATTCGATTTATGTAATAGATCTGATCCAACCATAAAAGTCCATGCTTGCGATCTCTTGTTACTTGGATTCTTAGACAATTGGTTACATCTCCAAGATTTTTTAGTTTAAAACGCTTTTCTAATTTCTCTTTAAATGCAATTTTTTTTGTTGCAGATTTATGGAAAAAATTAGCATGTCACCTACATAAATTGCTACTGTTAATATATTGCTTCCTTCATTTTTGTGGTAAACACAAGTGTCAGCTGTGGATCTACTTTGTCCAGTTTAATGTTCCAATAGCGACTTCCCTGTTTAAGTCCACAGGCTGCTTTCTTAAAGTCTTTTTATGCCTTCATCTTTAACTGTCTTTGTCACGCAGACAATTGTGGAAATTTTAACATAAATTTCTTCTTTTAAGTCATCTTATGAAAAAGCTGTCACTATATCACAATAAGCAATGTCCAAGTCATATTTGGCAGCTAGACTAAATAAATATCTGAGTGAATTGTATTGTAATACTAGTGCATAAGTTTATTCATAGTCGAAACCTCTTACTTGTACACATCCCTTGACTAGCAGGCGATGTTTATGACAGGTTATTTGCTCTTGTAAGCCTCTCTTTCTCATAAAGACCCACGTGAAATAGATAGCTTCTTTGCCTGGAGACACGATTGCTTGTTCCCAAGTTTGATTTTCTGCATGTGACTTTAATTCTTCCTAAATTGTTTCAGTCCATGTCTGTGAGTCGCTAAATTACAATGCTTCTTCCAAAGTTGATGGTTCTGATTCTTGTGAATCTTTAGTATGACAGGACATCCACCTTCTTCGGTCTTGGTATTTGGGAAGATCTGAGTACTTTTTGAGGTGGTTTAGAGTCGTCGTTTGTTTCGACTGCGTCTGATTCTCCTGAAAAACTTTTATTTGCCGTGCCGTCCCTTGAATCGTCTTGCGCCTCAATGTTCTCCTCCTAGGTTCTGAATGGAATAAATTTCTGGTTTATACGATATTGCAGTGCCTGTTTTATTCTAACGACGATGCACTGCGGCGACCACCGCTGTTACCAAACACATCAGACGAAATCGCAATTGTGCATAATGTTTACCATCAGCTGTAGAGTGGAATGATGACAATGAAAATTTGTGTCATACCGAGACTCGAACCCGGATTTCCTCCTTAGCGCGAGTGGTCGCCCTACCATTTGGCTATCCGTGCACGAGTCACGACCAGATCCAGACTTCCAATGTCACCAACCATATGTATACGATCTGTACTCGCACATCCATTATGCATATTCCCATAGAGATCAGATATTGCGCTTGAAAGTCGCTTAAATTAGCATTAAGTTTCATACGGTACTTCCCCTGCAGTGCAGCGGTGGTCAGCTCTCAATGTAAGCTTGCAGTGCTGTACCTGCTCTGGTGCAGCCATCTGCGTAGTTGGCAGACAGTTTACTGTATGCGATCAGCTCATACTGCAACACAAACTAAAATACTGCAGGACAGAATAATGTGAGTGCCTCAGTTATTTAATTTTTGAATGAATTAGAATTTAACAATGACTTTTATTACACAGCTAACTGTCCTTGTGTATAAACTCATGTAAAGCATTTCCCTAATGGCCATGCAAACTAACTATGTGGTGTATCTACATAACCAGTTCTACAACAGACCTCACCAGGCGTAAATCAGTTATGTATATGAGCCTTAATTGGATGGCAAATGGAGAGAGAGATTACACATTTTTAACACTCAGTTGGATATAACTAATCTGTGAGATTATTATTATTATTATCATCTTTACTTTCTCAGACGTTAAGTCTGGTTAAGAATGGAGTGACGCGGACCTTTATCAAGCGTCACTTCCTTTTTGCTGTACGGTACATGTTATATTGCATTTAGGAACTTTCGGGTAATTGAACATGTATCAATAATTACGGATTTCTGTAATTGTTTATATATGTTTGGATGTAGCTGTATTGCATTGATGTATTGGTGGATATTGTGTGGTATGACTCCTGTAGTTGATAGTATAATTGGTATGATGTCAACTTTATCCTGATGCCACATGTCTTTGACTTCCTCAGCCAGTTGGATGTATTTTTCAATTTTTTCTCCTGTTTTCTTTTGTATATTTGTTGTATTGGGTATGGATATTTCGATTAGTTGTGTTAATTTCTTCTTTTTATTGGTGAGTATGATGTCAGGTTTGTTATGTGGCGTTGTTTTATCTGTTATAATGGTTCTGTTCCAGTATAATTTGTATTCATCATTCTCCAGTACATTTTGTGGTGCATACTTGTATGTGGGAACGTGTTGTTTTATTAGTTTATGTTGTAAGGCAAGCTGTTGATGTATTATTTTTGCGACATTGTCATGTCTTCTGGGGTATTCTGTATTTGCTAGTATTGTACATCCGCTTGTGATGTGATCTACTGTTTCTATTTGTTGTTTACAAAGTCTGCATTTATCTGTTGTGGTATTGGGATCTTTAATAATATGCTTGCTGAAATACCTGGTGTTTATTGTTTGATCCTGTATTGCAATCATGAATCCTTCTGTCTCACTGTATATATTGCCTTTTCTTAGCCATGTGTTGGATGCGTCTTGATCGATGTGTGGCTGTGTTAGATGATACGGGTGCTTGCCATGAAGTGTTTTCTTTTTCCAATTTACTTTCTTCGTATCTGTTGATGTTATGTGATCTAAAGGGTTGTAGTAGTGGTTATGAAATTGCAGTGGTGTAGCCGATGTATTTATATGAGTGATTGCCTTGTGTATTTTGCTGGTTTCTGCTCGTTCTAGAAAGAATTTTCTTAAATTGTCTACCTGTCCATAATGTAGGTTTTTTATGTCGATAAATCCCCTTCCTCCTTCCTTTCTGCTTAATGTGAATCTTTCTGTTGCTGAGTGTATGTGATGTATTCTATATTTGTGGCATTGTGATCGTGTAAGTGTATTATTATTATTATTATTATTATTATTATCATTATTGTGTGTGTGTGTGCGTGTGTGCACAAGTGCTGAAGACTATAGGTGAGGTGGCGTAAGGAGTCCCTGATAGCTTGCAGTGCTATTATCAGCTTTCATCTGTGAAGCACTAACAGCTGCAGACGAAAACAGTAGCCATCTACAGAGCTGTGGCAACTCTAGCCTTTTACAAAAATGCATTACATATTGGCTGAAGTAGGCCTGCAACACAGCCGTGCGCAGCCCACCATAAGTGTCAGGGAGAATTTTACACTCACTCAGCTACAGAGTTTCCTGTGTCTTCTTGTAGCCTTACTGTTGGTGATTCTTGAATTTCCCAAAATTTTCTTGGTGTTTTTTTTAAATATTGTAACTACAGTTGTTAATGTATGAACAGTATTGTTTATAAAATGTTAGAGAAGCACTGAATTGTTGAACATAAAAATCTGTGAAATGAATAGTGCCCATAAATGATAATGAACAAAATATTTGCCATAATATGTCATCTTTTGGTCTTCAAACACTTTCTTCTTTTATGAAAAACCAGAAAAAGAGGAAAAACATGTATGCAACATCCAACTTCAGTCAGGGCAGAATGTAAACGTGATCCTGTTTACTGACAGATAAGTTATTAGAAAAGTCGGAAATCCTGGGCTATATTTCTAACTGCAGACTTCTTTGTGTTAATTTACCACGAATATCAGATGGGCAGTGGCATAAACTAACGCAATTCTACTTTAAAATGAGACTGAGATGCCTACGTTATTTTAAAAATGAGCCACATTAGGGGCATGTAAAATTACTTTGACGAAACCATGACTTATTGGGGCACAAATGATGTACGTAAATTAGCATCCATTTCAGAGATATTCTTAGTGTAAAAAGATAATTAGAAAGTAAATATAACATATTCAGATTAATGAGTTGACTCAAATAAGGTTTCCCTTAAGTTTAAGCGATAGTTAATTCTTAATCTCAAGAATGAGTTGCTCCAAAACATGCTAGGAAATGTATTGTGCCTGGACAAAGATTATTGTATAACAGAATGATGGATTGTATAGGAATTGCTAACAATAGGTAACATGTTAAAACAGGGGCTATTTAGTATTATCAGTTAGCATAATTGCTTGAATAGCTCATATCAATAAACTGTCAACAGTCAATAAGCAACTTGTATGGCAGCAAACAACTCAAACAAGTGCATTGACAACCAAACCTTATCAGTCAAATACACAGAACAAGATACCATGAGGACTTCCCTGGCTTGGGAAATGACAACTGGCTGCCGACTCTCTTTCTTACGAAGTCCCTTCAAAGTACCTACTATTGTTAACCTACAAATGTTTTGTATTTTAATTCCAACAGTTAGAAATAGATTTATTTGGTTCTGATATAAGTGAAATGGCAAATAATTCTGGCATGGAGATATGTTCACATTAAAATAAGTCTGTGTATATTGAGTTGGCTGAATTTTCTGACTTCCCTCCCCCCTGGTGATGCAACCTCCGAGTGGTGCACACTTAACATGCGTCGTCCCTGTGACCCTGGAACAGAGCGCATTCACAAGCTATAGGGAAAAATATAAGTGAGAAAATTAAACCTGGGGAGAGAGAAGTTGAAGTATATAATATAGTGTGAAGTCTGATGCCAGAGAGACAAGTCATTTCTTTTCAAGAACTTGAATTTGTGCTTTGCTCTCAGTAGCTCTGTTCTGTGTCCTTTTTTATTTGTTAAAAGTTGTATTTTTCTGCTGTTCTCATAACTAAAGCAATAAAAATGATCTTAAGCCACCGTAGTGCCAGTGACATGCAAGAAGAAACAACTTTGTCTAACATGATTTTGGAATCAGCTCCTGTCGCCAACAGAGATTGATAATGTAATATAATATGTACCAGAATGAAAAAAATGCTGCTATCATAACATACAAATGGCGAATATGCCCTGTGCAGAATTGGGGTTGCAACAGAAGGGAGCTAGATTTTCCACTTCTCTGACAGTTTTAATGACATTTAAATCAAAACATCATGCATTCACGCCTTTTTATTTGTTGGTATTAGTGCCATGTCATGTAGTATAATGTCAGGTAAAGTAACATGGTATATAGTGTCATGTCATATAACATGATACATGCCATCACGTCATCCAACATGGCATCTGTTACATCATGAAATATGTCACAATGTATCATCAATGTTCAGGATGCATGCATCGCCATTCTGAAATACTTCCCATTGTAGATGCGCCCCCACTCCCAGATACTTCCTACTGTAGATACGTCCCACTCTCTAGAAGCACATAAATTTGTGTCTAGTTCTTCTTACACCCCTCACCATATGCGTAACAGGTGGTGGGTTTTGGGGATAAATGGTCCCCTAAGGGGAAAAAAATTAACCTTTCTAACCAGAAGTAAAAAAAATCGTTTTAGCATTCCCCCAGGAATATATCCACCCCCAGAAATTTTATCCCTCTTCAGAGAAATGTTTTTATCAATTAGATTCTGCTCTTCAGCCATATAATATTATACAGCGTCATTAAACGCCACTGGTCAGAATGACGTCAAATTGCAAAGAAATATTATCAGAGAAGGGGAAAAACGTATTGCAGAAGAAAAATAAATTGTTACAAAATGTAGCAATAGTTGGCGCTGTAAGCATCATAGTTTAATAGTGATCGACTACAAATGACAAATGAATCATACAACAATACCTACGTTTGACGTTAAACTGCTCAGTGTGCATGGGTGTACAGGTGTGATACTGTTAGTTACGTAAACCCATACACCACGGCAAGGTCATATCACATTGGATGGGAAAAATCTATTTTTAATTGTTCTGAGGCCAAAAACCACATAAAAAGCATTACTCACATCGGTGTTTAATTGTCCTGAGGCCAAAAACCACATAAAAAGCATCAATCACATCGGTTTTTAATTGACCTGGGGTCAAAAATCGCATAAAAAGCACCAATCAAAATCAAATCAGATTATTAATTTCCGTGTGACTGGCGTAAAACATTTTCAATATGCTATCCACCGTTTTCTGCAACAAATTGAGATCGATAACCAGCATGTTCCACAACTGATCGAAGTATTGCAGTAGTGCAGGAGCAGTGCAGTAGGGAGTCGCATATTTAGCTTTCATATTTGTTTTGTAGTTTGATTCTTAATTTCTTTCCGAGTGTTTGTGGGCTTGCGTATTTAATTACATAAAATCTTTGCCTATTCTCGTATTTGAGAGGAGTTATATTGCTTATTAATAGCTATAAAGTATAAATTCGCGGAGTCATTTGTCAGTTGTTTGTTTGGGACAGCCAGTGCTTTCTGTTTATTTCATAGAGTCAGTTAGCAGCAGACAGAGGCCAGTGCAGTTTCATCTGTGCTTGCAGAGTGAAGTGTGCGAGCAGCAGTAGCAGAAACTAATCGTATATTCAGTTTTTCGTATTAGTTTCGTAGGTTTAATTCAAATTACTTTGTGTGTTTGTGTGCTTTCGTGGTGAGATTTTTCGGATCTTTGCGTATTTTCGAATTAGAAAGGGGTAGTATCAAATTTTAATAATGGTAGAGTGTAACATCGCGTAGGCGGTTGTCATTTGTACTAAGACAGGGGTTGGATCGCTTTGTAATATTTGTATAGTGGCGTAGTCGTGGTCATTTGATTGCCGAGTTCGTAAGTAATTGTTCATATATCGCAGCTCAATCTGGTGCTGCTGACGCAACTGTGCAGTTGCATATTCCTGTTTTATTTGTCACAACTCTATACGTCCAGATATTAGCAGTAGGATGGATAGGGTGTGTGCGTGCTGTGTGCTGGCGCAGGAGGAGCTGGCCGTGGTTCGTGAGCAGTTGAGCGTGCTGTTGGCCACGGTCAGCCGCCTTCAGGCTGCTGCCTCGAGGTGCAGCGACGGCGCAGGTTCTGGCGAGTCGCTTGAGATACCCGAGGTGTCGGTTGCTGCGTCCGCTGACTCAGCCACCGAGGCACCTTCTAGTGTACCCAGCGTGTTGGGGCCGCCCTCACCTCAGGGTGAGTGGCGGACTGCAACGCGTTCGCGTCGCTCGAGGCGGAGGGTCAATGTGGAAGCTGGCTGGCTGGCCTCGCCCGTTTATCCTGTCAGTGGGCTCCTTCAGCAGGGCCCGAGCAGGCACACAGGGGCAAAGGCTTGCTGGTTATTGGGAGCTCCAACATTAGGCGGGTGATGGAGCCTCTTAGGGAAATAGCCTACAGGGCTGGAAAGAATTTCAACATGCACTCGGTTTGTCTGCTGGGGGACCTATCCGAGATGTGGAGGCGGTCTTGCCTGCGGCTATTGAGCGTACGGGGTGCAGTCGTCTGCAAGTAGTTGCTCACATCGGCACCAATGATGCCTGTCGCTTGGGTTCTGAGGCAATCCTCAGTTCGTACAGGCAGCTGGCGGATTTTGTGAAGACCGCTGGCCTCGCACGTGTGGTGAAAGCAGAGCTCTCTATTTGCAGCATCGTTCCCAGAGTGGATCGGGGTCCTTTGGTTTGGAGCCGAGTGGAGGGTCTCAACCAGAGGCTTTGTCGACTCTGTGACGGTCTTGGCTGCAGATTTCTAGACTTGCTGAATTGGGTGGGGAATTGTAGGACGCCCCTAGATAGGTCAGGGGTGCACTTCACAAAGGAAGCGGCTACTTGGGTAGCAGAGTACTTGTGGCGTGCACATGGGGTTTTTTTAAGCTAGGCAGTAGTGCGAGGTGTCCTGATGAACACTCACCACTCAACGTGCAGGCAGGGAAATCAGGACGCGCTCAGTGTAAAGACACTTCAGTTATCAAGATATTAGCAGTAAATTTTCAGAGTGTTCGGAATAAAGTTCCTGAATTTACTGCCCTCCAGGAAGCGTGTGGCGCACAAATTATTCTCGGGACTGAGACCTGGATGAATCCTGAGATAGGAAGTTCTGAAATATTTAGTGAGGGTTGGAATGCGTATCGGAAAGACAGATTAGACACTGTAGGAAGTGGTGTCTTCATTGCAGTTGACAAAAATATTGTGTCTACTGAGGTCAAAGTAGAGTGTCATTGCGAAGTTATCTGGACACGTTTAACAGGGTTAGGAGAAATAAAGTTAATTGTTGGGTGTTATTACCAGCCACCAGGTTCCACCATGACAGTTCTAGAATCATTCAAAGGGAGTCTACACTCTGTATCGCAGAAGTACCTGGACCATGCTATATTAGTCAGAGGCGACTTCAACCTACCTAGTATAGACTCGGATGTCTATGGATTCATTACAGTTGGTACAGACAAGCCGTCGTGTGAATTACTTTTGAACACATTATCCGAAAACTGTCTTGAGCAGCTAAATCGACAGCCAACGCGTAATGGAAATATTTTAGATTTGGTAGCCATGAACAGACCAGACCTCATCGACGGTGTCAGTGTTGAGACAGGGATTAGTGATCATGATGTTGTCATTACGACTATGGTTACGAGAGTTAAAAAGTCGGTCAAGGAGGCTAGGAGAGTATTCTTACTAGAAAGAGCAGATAAGCAGCTGTTACCATCCCACTTAGTAAATGAATCGACTTCATTTACCTCCGGTACGATGGACGTGGAAGAATTATGGGCAAATTTTAAACACATTGTAAATCACGCATTGGAGAAGTATGTGCCGAAAAAGTGGGTTACAGACGGGAAAGAGCCACCGTGATTTAACAGCGCAATTCGGAGAATGCTCAGGAAGCAAAGACAGTTGCACTCGCGGTACAAGATAGATTGGGAAAATGAGGACAGCAGCCGGCCGAAGTGGCTGTGCGGTTCTAGGCGCTGCAGTCTGGAACCATGTGACCGCTACGGTCGCAGGTTCGAATTCTGCCTCGGGCATGGATGTATGTGATGTCGTTAGGTTAGTTATGTTTAACTAGTTCTAAGTTCTAGGGGGCTAATGACCTCAGAAGTTGAATCCCGTAGTGCTCAGAGCCATTTGAACCATTTTGAGGACAGGCAAAAGTTAGTAGAGATTCGTGCTGCTGTGAAAAGAGCGATGCGTGAAGCATACAGCTACTACCACCATCATACCTTAGCAAAAGATCTTGCTGAAAACCCAAGGAAATTCTGGTCTTACGTAAAATCGGTAAGAGGGTCGAAGGCTTCCATCCAGTCACTCACTGATCAGTCTGGCCTAGCAACGGAAGACAGCAAAACGAAAGCTGAAATTTTAAATTTAGCATTTGATAAATCTTTCACACAGGAGGATCGTACAAACATACCGCCTTTTGAGTCTCGTACAGATTCCCATATGGAGGACATAGTGATAGACATCCCTGGGGTTGTGAAGCATCTGAATGGGTTGAAAATAAATAAATCGCCACGTCCTGATGGGATTCCAATTCGGTTTTACAGAGAGTACTCTACTGCATTGGCTCCTTACTTAGCTTGCATTTATCGCGAATCTCTTGCCCAACGTAAAGTCCCGAGCGACTGGAAAAAAGCGCAGGTGACGCCTGTATATAAGAAGGGCAGAAGGATGGACCCTCAAAATTACAGACCAATGTCCTTAACATCGCTTTGTTGCAGGATTCTCGGACATATTCTCAGTTCGAATACAATGAATTTCCTTGAGACAGAGAAGTTGCTGTCCATGCATCGGCACGGCTTTAGAAAGCACCACCCCTGCGAAACGCAACTCGCCCTTTTCTCACATGATATCTTGCGAACCATGGATGAAGGGTATCAGACAGATGGTATATTCCTTGACTTCCGGAAAGCGTTTGACTCGGTGCCCCACTGCAGACTCCTAACTAAGGTACGAGCATATGGGATTGGTTCCCAAATATGTGAGTAGCTCGAAGACTTCTTAAGTAATATAACCCAGCACGTTGTCCTCGATGGTGATAGTTCATCGGAGGTGATGGTATCATCTGGAGTGCCCCAGGGAAGTGTGGTAGGTCCGCTGTTGCTTTCTATCTACATAAATGATCTTTTGGATAGGGTGAATAGCAATGTGCGGCTGTTTGCTGATGATGCTGTGGTGTACGGGAAGGTGTCGTCGTTGAGTGACTGTAGGAGGATACAAGATGTCTTGGACAGGATTTGTGACTGGTGCAAAGAATGGCAACTAACTCTAAATATAGATAAATGTAAATTAATGCAGATGAATAGGAAAAAGAATCCTGTAATGTTTGAATACTCCATATGTAGTGTAGCCCTTGACATAGTCACGTCGCTTAAATATTTGGGTGTAACATTGCAGAGCGATATGAAGCGGGACAAGCATGTAATGGCAGTTGTGGGGAAGGCAGATAGTCGTCTTCGGTTCATTGGTAGAATTTTGGGAAGATGGGGTTCATCTGTAAAGGAGACCGCTTATAAAACACTAATACGACCTATTCTTGAGTACTGCTCGAGCGTTTGGGATCCCTATCAGGTCGGATTGAGGGAGGACATAGAAGAAATTCAGAGGCGGGCTGCTAGATTTGTTACTGGTAGGTTTGATCATCACGCGAGTGTTACGGAAATGCTTCAGGAACTTGGGTGGGAGTCTCTGGAGGAAAGGATGCGTTATTTTCGTGAATCGCTACTGAGGAAATATAGAGAACCAGCATTTTAGGCTGACTGCAGTACAATTTTACTGCCGCCAACTTATATTTCGCGGAAAGACCACAAAGATAAGATAAGAGAGATTAGGGCTCGTACAGAGGCATATAGGCAGTCATTTTTCCCTCGTTCTGTTTGGGAGTGGAACAGGGAGAGAAGATGCTAGTTGTGGTACGAGGTACCCTCCGCCATGCACCGTATGGTGGATTGTGGAGTATGTATGTAGATGTAGATGTAGATATTTCCAGGGTCACGTTCAGAATGTGTTGCAATATGTGCCTTCAGTGCAGCTATGTTTGCAGTCAGAACACTGAACACATCTTTCAGATAGCCCCACAGTCATAAGTCACACAGATTAAGATCAGGTGATTGGTATGACCAGGCTGTAGGGAAATGGCAGGCGATAATTCAAGCATTTCCGAAATAACGGTTCAGCAGCTGCTTAACTGGTTTTGCAATGTGTGGAGATGCGCCATCTTACATAAAAATGATTACTTCCACGCATCCACGCTGTTGGAGATCTGGAATGATGTGCTTGCGCAAAAGACACTCATAGCGCTTACCAGTGACGGTACAGGTAACAGGACCGGAAGCACCTCTCTCTTTGAAAAAATGTGGCGCTATGGTAAATGGTGCCGTAGACCCACACCATACAGTGACCTTTTCAGGATGAAGTGGTACTGCTTGATTTGCGTGTGATTTTCCATTGCCCATCTTCAACAATTCTGTGTATTGAGATATCCTGTCAGATGGAAATCTTCCACGGCCAATCATTGTCCACTTCTATGCGAGCAAGAAATTCTAAAGCAAACGTCCCTCTTGCTGGCAGGTCAACAGGATGCAACTCGTGCACATGTGTAATTATGAATGGATAGCAAAGAAGGATGTTTCGTAGGATTTTACGCACCGTGCTCACGGGTATGTCCAATGTTCGGGCAATTCTCCATGCACTACACCTTTGCACACCACCATTCGACCACTCCTACATTGCTGTGGCCACGGCTTCCACTGACGTCGGATCAGTTTGTTTCCTCCCTCTGCCAGCTTGCACACGGCAGTCATCGGAACCACGCCTTTTTGCAAACCCTTCTGGGTCGGGAACTTCAGCAGAGAGACGTGTGCACAGTCATCACTCTTGTAATACAGCTTTACAAGCGGGCAGTCGTGGCGAACATCGCAGACGCGAAAGTAGGAAAAGCCGTGTACCCGGCGTGTTTATACTAGGTTCTATGGGTAGTGCACATGACAGGAATTTTCATTTACGCACTCTGACACATACAGCGCCATATGTTGATCAATTTTCACACTGTTTTTTCCCTCTGCCATACGTTTTCCCCCTTCTCCTATAATATTCCTTTGCAATTTGACGTTATTCTGACCGGTGGTGTTATTTCTACAGTGTTTTGGAAGTTTATCTTTAATTATAATCAACCCGTATATTGTTCACTATGGCTGGCGAATCATCTGGATTTTGGGCACAGGGTCAGGGCCTTTAGCATGTCAACATCTACATGTACACAAATACTGAGAAATCCACCGTGCATCGCGTGGCAGATGGTACCATGTACCATCTGTAGTCATTTTCTTTCTATTCTACTCGCAAATAGAATGAGGGAAAAACGACTATCTATACAAAGCTATTCAAAAAGAAGGAACAGATTTCAAAATTTATTGCTCCCAAACTACAAAAGAGAGAAACAGAATTTCAACTTTCGTGGAAAGAGTACAGTTCAAATTTTTATCCATTCAATGTCAGCAGCATGTGTTACGCGACAAATACGAAAACGGTGGCTCATTTTCTACCACAAACGAAGCTACTGATCTCTCGTTATCGAATTCACAGCTTCAACAATGCGATGTTGCGCACTTTCAATAGTGTCAGGCACAGAGGGGATGAAAACGCTATCTTTTATTTAACCTCAGAGGTTAAAGTCACAACATGACCTGGGAGACCACCGCCGATGAAGTTCATCTTCTACTCCTCCTCTTCCAATCAAACATCTTGGAATGGTGTCATTAAGGTAACGTCGGACGTGCTCAGAGAAATTCCCACTTGAGCAGTACTCGAGAACAAGTCACACTAGTGTCCTATATGCGGTCCCCTTTACAGATGAACCACATTTCCTAGAATTCTCCCAATAAACCGAAGTCGACCATTCGCCTTCCCAACCACAATCCTCACACGCTCGTTCCATTTTGTATTGCTCTGCAACGTTATGCCTTGGTATTTACATGATGTGACTGTGTCAAGCAGTATGTGTATGCTGTATCCAAAAATTGTGGGGTTTGTTTTTTGTACTCATCTTCATTAACTTACATTTTTTTACATTTAGAGCTAGCTGTCGTTCATCACATCAACTAAAAATTTTTTCTACGTCATCTTGTATCCTCAACAGTCCCAGTAACAACCTATAAACTGCAATATGCAAGTTTGCGAACAACTTCCGGCTAAGAGAGCTCACTGTGCTGGGGAAATAGGCTTAACTTTTAAAACACGGGATATATTTTAAGAGAATGTCTTTGAAGCTGCCAGATAAGTCGAAAAGCTAGTGCCTTTTTTTTTACATCTCTAACTCTGTCCAGGGCACGTCTGCATTTTTGTGCTATGATAGGAGTTTTTTCATTCTGGTTCCCAATTTTTACTCTGCCATACTTTTGAATTTAGATTTCCATAGCTTGGCAACCGATGTAGATTTTTGTTGACTCAGGCAATGGCTGACCGAGGATAGGTGTTTTTATTGTCTTAGGAACCATGTTGCTTATGTTCTGACAAACGAATAAAGCTTTCAAAAAACCAACAGGGGACCATTAATTACATGTATTTATCACCCCTCTTGCAAAATTTGAAACGATTTGCCCAAGTTTGAAACACAGAAGCGCTGTGCATAAAAAACCAAGAAACGTGTTTTTACACATACAAGCCGAATGAAGCTAGATTTTTTAAAGCAAGTTTTCAGTTTTATCGTAAGTATACATTTTTATTTATTTGATCACTTTAAACTGTATCTGAGAGTTCAGCTCACTTAACAACGAATTTTGTGTGCTACATTTAGCTCGACTTTAAACTATCATATATCAACAACAAGTAAAGATTACTGGATTAAAAAATCCGTTTTGACTTTATCCATTCTTACCTTCATAGAAAGTTTGACCTGATTTGTACAAGATCAAAGTAGAGAAGTGCCGTACTTCAAAAACTCCCAGAAAAACGTGTTTTTTGTATGTTTTGCACTTAAAATTCGAACAGTACGCATGCAAATTGTACCATCAGTGCTATTTTTCTGGGGGGACGCTGGGGGATGCGTACCTAAACTTTTTCGTCGACAAAGTAATTTTTTTACTATGTTGAGAATCTGGGTGAGTGCCAAAGATTTATTGCACGGATGTAAATTTTTTATTTATGTTTTTCGTGTTGGTAATTGCAATACGAACGATATCAGTGCAGTTTTTGGTGGGAAAAGCGATGTCATTGACTGTTTCAAGCTTTTCGAAGCTGCGGCAACCGTTCTCGAGAACTGAATCGCTGGCAGCCATTGTACGATACCATTTTCTTTTATTGTTCAGGGGTTGATGGGAATCGCATGCTTCATTTGAGGTGATGTAAACTGAAGTGTTCGATACCACATTCTCTTGTATGTTTGGGTCAACTGAAGAGTCTGATTCCATTTTTTTTAGTTCGACATGTTGATGACGTCATGACTAAAAGCAGACGGGTGGCATCGCTTGCTTCAGTTATTAGTGATTTTCGCTGCATTATATCCAATCTCGGAGTACCCTCAATCTTTTTTTTTTAGAAAAAAAGCACTGTGTACCATTATCTATGTATTAGTTTTAATCCAATTAAAGTCTTATGCAAAAGGAATTAATCGAATTGCACAGTCTGCCTGGGCGCCAACTCTGGCTCGTCGTTCAAACTTTGCTCAATATATAACACAGCTATAGTAAGACAGATGTTCGAATGGCTAGGCAATGGCCGCTGATCCGGACTATAGCAAAAACTTGTGACCCCATTTTCCTAGCTCAAGTAGGAACCGAGCACCATGACGCTCTCCCTCCTCCTCCCCCACTCCCCCCCCCCCTCCCCGGCCACACAACACCGACAACACCGATCACCGATCCTAGGGCGGCCTTTTCGGAGATACTTTTAGAGCGCTTTCGCGCTGTAGCGATAATATAACGCTTTTCCTTTACGAATGTGTTTGATTTCAGTTCTTCCAGTGACGCTACTATGTATTTGTAAACATCAAACTGACTTCGTATTGTGGGTCACAAGAAGACCGCATAATTGGTATTTTTCCTCTCAAGCGCTGTTTACTTCATAAACCAGCATCTTTGTTCGATGTTCGCTAAAGGATGTAAAACACCACAAATAAAACTTCTGCACCCTGCAGCTGGCGTAAAAGATTGAAAACTTATCTCATAGCACGAGAAAATACAGGGCGAAGTGAGCAGGAGTCACTATTTATGTCGTTTCTTCAGAGGATACCTGTTCTTGATACAGCCACGGCCGCTTCCATCAGGTTGTAACTTGCTTGCGAATGTCTTTGGAATCGGAACTGATTTGATTTGTCTAATTGAATAATGACATACTTGTTAAAAGCGCAGTCAAAAGTCAAGCCAAATTAAGCGGTGGAAGGTGTGAGAGTATTTATATGACATTGTTTCAGCCAAAATAAGCGGTGGAAGGTGTGAGAGTGTTTACAAGAAATTGTTTCAAAGTATCTGTCATTCAGATGCGCCTTGAAAAGGATGTGCCTCTGGAAAAAGAGGAATTTCAGTTCTTAAACCGTAGCAGAGCGGAAGTAGACAGACAAGTATAATTTATTAAAGAGCAGTCGTGAAACTGCTTTTGATTACAATTAGTTTCCAATGTCCTGCATAGTGTTGTATTTTTTCTGAAGCAACTATGACAGTACAAAGGCAACATTACGTGCCAACTTACGTGTGTTGGTAGGCTGAGGAAGACGTTTGAAGATTGGAGGAGGAATAATTTGGTGAGTTTATATTTAAGCTCTGTTTGAAATTAAGCCTCAGTATCAGCGTGGTAAACGGACAAAATAAATCGACATACAAAGAATTTATTGGATAAGATATGTAGCAGTATGTAATACTGCGATTCGTACCTGTCATGTAACGCTGTAATTTTGAAAATTTTATTTATTTGCCTTTTAAACTTAGTCCTAAAGCAGCTTATAGTAATGATTAAGTTAGTGTGGGTTGGAGTAATTTACTTAATTATGGCTGTATTGGTGGCTACTAGTAAGCAATTCCTTGTATTTGCAATTGTTCCCGTAGGCGTACCCTTCCTCATTGATTGATTGACAACGTTGTGCTAAATATTCAGACGCGATGGAAAAGAATCGTATTGTAAATTTACTAGAGAAATATCCCGAAGTTAGAGAGCCCAACGCTTCAAAGTCCGCAATAGACACTCAAACACCCCCAACTTCACTTCCACTCCTCTTGTTGAACAATGTTGATGGTAGCTGTATATTCAGTTCAACTCATTATTTGCTGTTTGCACAAATAATCGTTTTCAGCATTGCCTAATTTAGCATGGTTTTGCCCATGCCACTCCATTAAATTTTCTGTGAAACCTAAATTAATTGATTCCACAATTCCCCCTTTTATCGATCATAATTGTGGCTGAAATTCATTATTTCCACAATTACGCGGTTTTTCCCGGTGCTTGTCATTAGCTGTCAAAGAAGGAACAGTGGGTTTGTAAAGACTGCCGTTAAGATCCTGGCCAGTTGTTATATTGTTTGGCATATTTTTATTTTGTTATATAGAAGTAGAAGATAGCAAAAGGAAGGCTGAAGTTTTAAATTCCATGTTTAATAAATTGTTCACATGGGAGAATGGTATAAAGTACTGTCATTTGACTATCGCACAGAGTCCTGTATTGAAGACATAGGGTCCCAGATATGTGACTGGCTTGAAGACTTCTTAAGTAATAGAGCCCAGTATGTTGTTCTTGATGATGAGCATTCATTGGACACAGGGGTAACATCAGGAGTGCCCCAGGCAAGTGAATACATAAATGATATGGCAGACAGGTGGGCAGCAATCTGGCAGTTCTTCATTGATGATGCTGTGGTGTACAGGAAAGTGTTGAAGATAAGTGACTGTAGTTTGATACCAGATAAAATTTCTAGTTGGTGTGATGAATGGCAGCTGGCTCTTAATGTATAAAAGTGTAAGTTAATGTGGATGAGCAGGAAAAAAAACCTGTAATGTTCAGATACAGATTTAGTAGTGTCCTTATTGACACAGTTACATCATTTAAATATATAGGCATAACATTGTGAAGCAATGTGAAATGGAATGAGCATATGAGGATTGTTGTAGGGAAGGCGAATGGTCAACTTCGGTTTATGGAGAGAATTTTAGGAAAGTGTAGTTCACCTGCATATAGCATCCTAGTGCGACCTACTCTTGAGTATTGCTAGACTGTTAGGGATATACACCAGGGCAGATTGCAAGAAGACATCAAAGCAATTCAGAGGCGATCTGATAGATTTGTTACTAGTAGATTCGATCAGCATCCAAGTGTTATGGATATGCTTTGGGAGCACAAGTGGGAATCCCTGGAGGAAAATAACATTGATTTTGAAGAACACTACTGAGAAATCTTTAGAGTACCAGAATTAGAAGCTGACTACAGAATGATCCTACTGCTTCCAACATACATTTATTGTAGGGACCATGAAGATAAGATAGGCTACGTGAAATTGGGGCTCATACGGAGGCATGTAGATAGTCATATTTCGCTCGCTCTGTCTGGGAGTGGAACAGGAAAGGAAACGACTAGTTGCAGTACAGGGTGCCCTGTGCCACGTACTATATGCTGGCTTGCGTAGTATGTATGTAGATATAGTCTTATCAGTAGAGGTGAGATCTCTGGAGTGATTTCACTTTGAAATGTTTCGTAATCAATACTTTACCTGCACTTTTTAGTAAGGGTTCAAGTATTTGTTAGAGGCTTGGATGTTTGACAGAAAGTACTTTACATTGACATGTTTATGCTTAGTGTTTTGTCTGTGCCACAGTACTGTCCTGTGGAATATGGATGACATTGTGAAGACATTAGGGTCATTCCATGTCAAGTCATCCAGACCTTGACATCCATCATCTAGTTGTGAACAGAGATTTTATGTACTGCTTTTATATCTAATATCATGAAATTTTGCCAATTTTTATTGCTTTATATACATTCTGTTGGTAGCAATTGCTGAAAGTGGGATGCAATTTGTTACTTCAAAGCAAACTAAAAATTGGCTGCAGTTTTTAAACAAAATATGGTATGCTGACAGTTTTTTCCCTGAACATCCTTTCGGACATGTAGTTTCTGAAAACATGTTAGAATTGTCCAATTAGATTTTTGTAAATTAATTTTATTTAGTTTTATTTTTAAATTAGAAAAATATTTTGAACAATGCCCCCCCCCCCCCGCCCCCCTCTGGGAGATAACACAGGATGAATCCCATACTTGCGTTACTGTGTTACAGAATCTTTGTTTTTAGAGATTATTTTCCCACTGAGGGAAACATTCCACGTGGGAAAAATGTATCTAAAAACGATTCTGTAACTTACCAAACGAAAGCGTTGGTATGTTGCTAGAGACAATAACAAACACACACACAAATTTCAAGCTTTCGCAACCCAAGGTTGCTTCATCAGGAAAGAGGGAAGGAGAGGGAAAGGCGAAAGGATGTACGTTTTAAAGGAGAGGGTAAGGAGTCATTCCAATCCTGGGAGCGGAAAGAGGGTAAAAACGGACAGGTATACACACGCGCGAGTGCACACACATATCCATCCGCACATATACAAACACAAGCAGATATCTCACTTTTGATAGATTGATTCTTTCATCAAATATTAAAGCAGGTTATGCAGTTATCACAGTCAGACCGTATATTTTGCACCCAATGTGCTGCTACCAGTGTCATCGCTACAACCACACTCTAGAGTCCTGTCGAGACCCAGCCAAATGCGTAACCTGTGTTAGGGATGCTCACGAGGACGATTGTCCACCTCCTTCTCGCCACTGTATCAACGGCTGTGGCGACCATGCTGCCTCCTCCTTGAGATTGTCCCATGTGTCTCAATGAGTGGGCTGTCCAGGAGATGTGGGTATAGGAAAAAGTGCCTTACCCAGTCGCTTACAAGCTACTGGCTAATTGCATTCCCTGCGTTCCAACATCCGGCACTTAAAGTACTGTTCTTGCTTCATCTTGCTCCACGAAGGACATGGACTCACAGACATTCAACCTCAAATTCAGCCCTGCGGTTGTGAAATTATCCAGTGTCACGGTAGCATCTCCGTCTCCTCGTCCAGCTGGGCAAAAAGCCACCAAACCTTTGCCTCACAGAGCGAAGTCACCAGCTACATGACCGGCAGGGCAAAAAGGACAGAAGGAATACTCCTGTGAAGGCTTCCAATGTCCCTCCAACCAACAAACATCCGAGTCTTTCTCTGCCAACTGGAAAGGCTCCAAGAAGTCAAACAAAGGCAAGTCGTTTTCTTCTTTGCCGGCTTGGAGAACTTCTTTGACTGTGTCACCATGTGATACCCTCACCTGGCCAACCATCTACATCTACATCCATACTCCGCAAGCCACCTGACGGTGTGTGGCGGAGGGTACCTTGAGTTCCTCTATTCCAGTCTCGTATTGTTCGTGGAAAGAAAGATTGTCAGTATGCCTCTGTGTGGGCTCTGATCTCTATGATTTTATCCGCGTGGGCTCTTTGCGAGATATACGTAGGAGGGAGTGATATACTGCTTGACTCCTCGGTGAAGGTATGTTCTTGAAATTTCAACAAAAGCCCGTACTGAGCTACTGAGCCTCTCTCTCGCAGATATTCCACTGGAGTTGATCTGTTATCTCCAAAACGCTTTCGCGATTACTAAATGATCCTGTAATGAAGCACGCTGCTCTCCGTTGGATCTGCTCTATCTCTTCTATCAACTCTATCTGGCACGGACCCCACACCAGTGAGCAGTATTCAAGCAGTGGGCGAACAAGTGTACTGTAACCTACTTCCTTTGTTTTCAGACTGCATTTCCTGAGGATTCTTCCAATGAATCTCAGTCTGGCATCTTCTTTACCGACGACTAATTTTATAAGGTCATTATTTATTATTCTGGATTTACAATGTGAGTACATTTTTCCAGCACCTATTCTAGGTTACAGTAAGTCACTAATTATTGTTCTCCACTCTTCTCTATTTGTCCATAAATCTTCAGGAATGTTGTTCTTCCTCATTGCTGACTGAACTCCCTGTATCCATGTATCAGGTGGTCGTCCCCTTTTTCCTCTTCCAATTGGTACCCAGTCGATTGTGCATTTTGGTAGCCTTTCCTGTTCCATTCGTCTGATGTGTCCATACCATTTAAGTTGTTTGTGCTCGATGAAATCAATAATTGAATTTTTACATTTCATCTTTTCTCTGATTACTTCATTTCTTATTCTTTCTCGTCTTGATATTCTTGCTGAACGTCTCCAGAAATCCATTTCTGTGGCTAATAATTTTGATTTCAGTTGCCATTTTGTTGTCCACACTTCTGAACCATATGTAATAATGCTCCTAACTATTGTTTTAAAAATCCTTATTTTGTTATCAGTTGTTATGTGTTTGTCCCAGAGAATTCCATTCAATAAAGAGATTGTCGTCTTTCCAGAATTTATTCTTGATCTAATTTCTTTGTCCTGTTTCCCATCATTTGTAATTTTCACACCTAAATATTTATATTCCTCAGTAGCTGTTATTGTTCCCATCCCTTCTTCTAATATTAAGTCTCCATTCACTCCACCAATTACCATGTACTTTGTTTTATTCATGTTTACATTTAGACCTGATTTTTTTATATTCTTGAATCAATTTTCTGGTCATATACTCTATGTCCTCATAGTCTTGGGCTATAATCAGTTGGTCATCTGCAAATTGTAACGAGTATATTGTTCTATCATTTATTGGTATTCCCATAGCGTGACATTTTTTCTTCCAAGTCTGTAAAGTTACTTCTGTATATATTTTATACAATATAGGTGAGATGCTACATCCTTGACGTAATCCTTTTGTGACTTGGAATCCATGTGATAGATATTTACCAATTTTTATTTTTGAAATAGAATTTTTATATAAATTTTGAATTGCTTTAATTATTCTTGGATTTATTCCTATTGATATTAAAGCTTTCCATAAACTGGATAAAGGCACACTATCATAGGCTTTTTCTATATCTATGAATACTAAATGTATAGGTTGTGCCCGAACCATTTTTTTTTCAATAATTTGTTGTAGGCAAAAGATATGATCAATTGTTGATCTTCCAGCTCTAAAACCTGCTTGTTCTTCAGCCTCCTTTTCTTTGTATTCTTGTTCTAACAAATATTTAATAATTCTTCCATATAATCTACTGAAGGTATTGGTCACTGTTATTCCCCTATAATTTTTACACTCATCTTTCGCTCCTTTTTTATGTATCACTGAAATATATCCTACTTTCAAATCATTTGAGACATCTTCCCCATTTAAACATCTTTCGAAAAGGTTTCTTAACAATTCCATTAATTTCTTTGTTCCTAATTTTAATAATTCTGCAGGAATACCTCCAATGCCTGTAGCCCTTCCATTCTTTAAAGATTTTATTGCAGTTTTTACTGTGTCTATTTCCAAACGGATTTAATTCTTTGCTTGTAGATCTATCATTTCATTATATTCAGGGTTTCCCAAGTATTCTTCCCTGTTTTCTGTTAATAAACTTATAAAATATTTTTCCCAAGAGTCATGAGTAATATATTTAATATGTGTTGTTTCTTTGGAATTCCTTCTTAAATTTTTTATAGTTTTCCATGCTTCTGTGTTTCTTTTACCACCAATATAGGATTCAATTTTTTGACATGACTGTTCCCAAACTTTGTTTTTTGCTTCTGCAACCTTTTTCCGGATTTTCGCTTGTTGTGCATTAAGCTCTATTTTATCTTGAAGATTTCTGGTATTTAACCATTTTAAATATTTTTCTTTCTTTAATTTTACTTCCTTTTTAATTTATTCATTCCAGTAGTATAATGGATGGTTTGTACGTGTTTCTTCTGTTTCTCCTAAAGCTTCCTTGGCGGCTTCATGTAGTTTATTTACAATATAATGATACTGATCTTCTGTATTGTCAAACTCTGTTTCTACCAGTTTTTCATCTAATCTCTTTTGATATAAAAATATTGTGCTTTCATTCTCAAAACTATTCAAATTATATTTAGGAATTTTGATTTCTGTTTGTATATTTTCTATAGGACAATTTCGATTTTCTTCAGTGCTTTTTCCTCTGAAGGGGAATAAAAATTTGGAATTTACCAAATAATGATCGCTAAGAGTTACCCCTCTATATACTCTTATGTCATGTATTTTTATCCTCGTTTGCTGTTTAATTATAATATAGTCTATTATTGATTCAATGTATCTTTATGCCATGTGTATTTATGTATTTCTTTATGTTGATAAAAGCCATTTAATATTTTCAATGAATTTTGTTCACAGATATCAATAAGTCTATTACCCTTATCATTTATAACATTTTCTCCAAATGGTCCTATAATTTTATTTCCAATTTTACTTCCAGTTCTACTGTTAAAATCCCCTGCAATAATAATCTCCCTGGTTTTCCCGATATCCTCTATGATTCCATTTAAATTATTATAGAAATCATCCTTTTTACAAATTGGTTCATCTTCGCTTATTCCATATACTCCTATAATAGTAATTTTGTATCCATGAATATCAATATTAATTTTAATCAGATTTTCATCAATAGGTTCCCAGTTTGTGACCATTCTTTTGAATTTGTTTTTCATCAATATCGATATCCCCCGTTTTGCTCTTTGATTTTTTGGGACACCACTATAGAAATGTGTATATGATCCTATTCTTTCAATACCTCGTCCTTTTTTCTTAGTTTCTGGGAGTATAATAATATCTTGATTTCTAGCCTCCATTTCTTTAATCACTTCTCCTACTTTATTTTGTAATCCTTGTATATTCCATACACCACTTAAGACAGTCAGTTTTCTTAGCCTTTTTCGTCTCCTATTATATCCGTCCTGCTGTAATCTTATAGGCTTTTTAACCAGTGAGGTTTTTCCAATGAATGGGGAGTTGGCCCATCGCATTAACCCCCAACCTGGAGGACCAGGTAATTTTTGCTCAAGGTTTTCTTCCTTTAGCCTTTGGTAATCCAATACCTAAACTACAAGGCAGTAGTTGCTAGTTTTGGTCCACCCCGGGTATTTATATGGTCATTCCATTTTAAATCACTCCTAATACCTGCTCCCAGATAATTTATGGAATTAACTGCTTCCAGTTGCTGACCTGCTATATTGTAGCTAAATGATAAAGGATCTTTCTTTCAATGTATTTGCAGCACATTACACTTGTCTACATTGAGATTCAGTTGCCATTCCATGCACCATGCGTCAATTCGTTGCAGATCCTCCTGCATTTCAGTACAATTTTCCATAGTTACAACCTCTCTATATCCTATAGCATCATCCACAAAAAGCCACAGCTAACTTCCGATGTTATCCACAATGTGAATAGCAATGGTCCTACGACACTCCCCTGTGGCACACCCGTAATCACTCTTACTTCAGAAGACATCTCTCCATTGAGAATGACCTGCTGCACTCTGTTATCTAGGAACTCTTCGATCCAGTCACACAATTAGTCTGATAGTCCATATGTTCTTACTTTATTCATTAAACGACTGTGGGGAACTGTATCAAACACGTTGCGGAAGTCAAGAAACACAGCAACTACCTGGGAACTCGTGTATATGGCCCTCTGAGTCTCGTGGACGAATAGCTCGAGCTGGGTTTCACACAGTTGTCTTTCGAAACGCATGCTGATTCCTACAGAGTAGATTTCTAGTCTCCAGAAAAGTCATTATACTTGAACATAACCTTCTTGTCGCCGGTGTACACCATCAACTGTTTTTCTGCCTTGGACTCCACAGATCGACAGAAAGAGAATGCTGATGCCTCAGTAGATCTGATGGAAGAGGAGCCCCCAGCATCTGTGCCCTGTAACAGTGATTTTTTGAAGGTTGGCACTTGGCATCCATCAAGTGACACCCTTTCATTTTTTTTTCTCTCTTCCCCTCTCTTCATTTTTTTTCACTTTCTAGGTCCTATCACGTGTCTTACCTGGCAGCTCGCTGGATGTGGCTCCTCAATGTCCTATGTGCTCTCAGGGGGAATAGATTGTACCACCCTTTTCATGTTGTACCAGTCCTTTGTCCATTCAAAACTAGATTATGTGGGTTTTATTTATGCATCTATACGTCTGTCCCTCTTACGCCGTCTCAATATTATCCACCATCGTAGCATCCGTTTGGCCACTGGCGTCTTCTACACTAGCTCAGTTGAGTGTCTGTATGCCACCCATCCCGTGCCGCCTCCTTTGATGACTCCTTTGAACGCAAGTATGGGATTCGTCTTGTGTTATCTCCTGGAGAGCACTTTTGGCTTCTGCTCCAGCAGCTTAACTTCACGCTATCTGCTACTTTTCCAATGGGTGTGAATCCTTCACCACCTTGGCTTTGTGCGGCAGCCCGTGTTCACCTTGGCTTTCATTTGCTTCCTAAGGACACTACTCCAGCCTCACTCTATCGCCATAAGTTTCATGACCTCCGCACGGAACTTCGCAGTAGTGACTGTGTGAACACTGATGGCTGTCGAACTAACCGTGATGTCAGATGTGCCTTTGTCATTGGCGCTAATATTTTTCAGTATCGGCATTCAGAACACTGCTCAGTATTTACAACAGAGATCTTTGCCCTGTACGAGGCAACTCAGTATGTTCGGCTACACAGGCTCTGACTCTCACAGTGCCCTTCAAAGCCTCTGTGTGCTGTACACCGTCCATCCCTTAGTGCAGTGGGTCCAGGAAAGCTGTCACTTGCTCACTCTTAATGGAGCCACTGTGATGTTTATGTGGGTTCCTGGTCATGTCAATCTGTCAGGAAATGAGGCCGCTGATGCTGCTGTCAAGGCTGCAGCCCTTGTACCCAGCCCGCTAGTTCTTACATTCCCTCCAGTGATCCCTTTGTTGCCGTCTGTCAGCAGATGGCGTCACTTTGGTATTGCCATTGGTCCTCTCTTCATGGGAGTTATTACAGCTCTGCCAGTGGCTTGGACGAGCACCCCTCGGCCCTCTCACCATGAGGAAATCATTCTAGCTAGATTGCCTATTGGGCACTGTCATTTTAGTCATTACCATTTCTTAAGTGGTGCATCTCCATCATTTTGTACTAATTCCATTCAACCTTTGACGGTCCACCATTTACTGACAAAATCCATTTTTTTAACCACTTAAGTTGTCGTCTGTGTTTGCTGTCTGAGCTATGAACAATACATGGATTGTCGGCCACATTTTACTTTTTATCTGTTGTAGCAATATGTCGAAGGACATTTAATTTTTAGTTCAGGACTTCTGTTTCTCTGTGGTATATTTTATAGACATTTCTCAAGTCCCTGTTTTTAGCTGTCTTCTCTTCGATCAATTGGGATTAATGTGTCATTTTTAACTCCTCTCATTGTCTTCGTGTTGTACAGTTCTAACATAGGTGCGTGTGACCCTAGTTGTTTTTGCGCCCTAAAACAAAACAAACAATTTTAAACTTTCAAGTCCTTCTGAATCACATTAATGCTGGTTTCTTACAGTTAAATGTTTACCAGTAATTTGCAAACCTGTTGTATTTAAAGCGCAAAAGGTATGGTCACACTACAATCGCATGTAACGATCATGTTACTTGTCAGAACTGTGGCTGAGCAGCTCGAGCCAAGTGCAGAATGTATGCCTCTATCGGTATATGTTAACTGCTGCATTACACATCGAGTTTGGAGCAGAATGCATGCATGTTAATACGCTAAAGCAAAGAAATTATTTAAGCCATACAGCCTCCGTCATTTGTTAACTCATTTGCTTCAGTGATGAAACAGCCCACTCTTAATGTGAGCTTGTCAACATGGACAGACACCAGCAGTAAATGCCATTACCGACATCCCTTCATGTTGCTGCACATGCCAGATCACAGGCTCCAGTAAGCTTGCACCTGCCAGTGGATCAGCTTCACAGACTTGTAAGACTGGCAGCATGTTGTCATTACTCTAAAAAGACAGTCACCCACCTGCACTATTTGGTTCACTAAGTCACAGTCCTTCATGCGTTTTTACCCAGAATGGGAAAGGCACTGCAAAGAGCAAGTCAAAGTCCAGTAGAATGGAAACTAAAGCAACAGTGATGAAATCCACAGCCACCTCGGGTGCTGAAAATTTGTAAATGAAAGTGGTCACTTTAAAGGACCCACCAAGTCCCACTACTCCACTTCTAACCTTGGTCTTGCTGCCAAGGTACAAGAGAAAGGAAAGACAAATGTCACCAACAGATAATGGACATACTACAGTGGAATTTAAATGGCTTCAGAAATCACATGGATGAATTAAAGCTCCTGACACACACTAGGCCTGCGTCTATATGTCTTCAAGAAACATTGTCCTGCAGGACTGTCACCTACATAGAAAAGTTGACCTAAAAGACAAAAGGATTAAGGGAGGAGTTGCGGCGTTCATCACTAATGCTCTATACTCCTCTCATGTCACACCAACTACCACTCTACAAGCAGTTGCCTTCACTGTACACTTTGTAATTTCAGGCTGTAGTACTCCATTTACCTCCCACCGCGAGACTTACTGGATAGCAAAGCACTATTTGCACTCAACAACTAGCTTTCCCCGCTGTTCCCCCTTTTAACAGATTACAATGCCCATAGTGGTCTGTGGTACAGTAACTCAGCATGTACAGGGGTTGAGTGAAACAATATATTAAGATCTGTCTCTGGAAACGTGGACAATGACAATTTTTTCACAGAAACATGGCCATTCTCTGACTTAGATCTGATGGTGTGCTCTTTTGCTCTGATGGATTTGGTCCAGTGGGTTGATGACCTCCACTCCAGCGATCACTTCCTTCTCTGTCTGCATAGTGCAAAGAAGAGTATTAGATGGGAGCACCTCACAAGTGGATGCTATGCATGGCAAACTGGACATTTTTTAGCTAGCTGACTGCACTTCAGCAGCAAGATAGTGTTAGCAATTTGGATAGATCGCATTACCATCATGATCCGCTCTGTTACTGATGTGATGAATCTGTACCAAAATTCTCAGGCCATCACAGTAGGCAACCTCTTCCATGATGGAATGATCAATGTTGTGCAATAAGGAACAGGTAGGCAGTGCTGCAAAATTTTCAAGGGCAATCCATTGGCAGGAAACCTCGGAGCCTTTTGGCTAGCGACAGCGAAATCCCAACGGCAGTGAAGGAGAGTGAAAAATGATCATGGTATGAGCTTCTGAAGTCCATTAACTGGTGTAGTATGGGAATAAGTAAGGGAGATCTTTGGAAAAAGGATGCCTTGTGCATTAGCTGCGTTATGGGACAATGAACTCCTGAGAGTCACACACATGAAGACGGTACAGACTGTGACATTGTTCAGATGTCGAATAACCAACCCTTTCCCATGTGGGAATTGAAACATTGCTATCTACAGCTCACTAGACTGTGCATGGTCTGGACTTGGTACATTGTGGCATGCTATGGGACCTTAACGTTGTATTGAATGGAGTCCCACTTGCTGTTCCACCACGGGGCTCACAATTCTTTTGTAAGTTCGTGTGTGATGCACGCAGGGCCCCAACCTGTTGCAGCCCAGTCTTTCTCCCTGGGCTGCATTTCCTTCCCTTGCCTCTCCCTCCTGCCCCCTCATTCGCCTATGTTGGTGTTCTTACTTGTCAACCTAGCTACCACCTGGCTTCTTTTATTCCTTGCAGTTTTGTTCTCTTTACCTTCTCTCTTTCATCCTTCCTTTTTGGTTTTTTTGGACACGATTTGGGATTCGAACGCCACTCTTAAATTTTTTATTCATAATGTGAGCCATTTGGGCAAGAACTGCCTCTTTAGTATCTACGGCATGGATTCCTCCTCCCCCCCCCCCCCTTTCCTTCCCCTCTTCTTTCCCTGCTGCAGTCCTCCTCTGCCGTGCTAGATCATCAGCACGTGTAGCCAGTCTGTGTGGTGGGGCTGTTAAGTACCCATCTGGCTTAGCCCCCTAACAACTCAGGAATCACAATCATAACAGAGCTGTTGCCACCCCATGTATGCGTGGGAGTGGTTGCTTGTCATTCCAGAGCATCGGAACTCCCGGCAATGCCCACCGTGTTAGACAGCCTTTGTTGTAGCTGGGTGGCTCGCGCCCATGGGGAGAGCCCCTGATTGGGAGTGGGTGATACCAGGGCAAATACGTTGCACATGAAGCGTATCATGTCCCAAAAATCTGGCTGTCTCCTAAGGCCATCTCTTTGACGTAGTAACAGATCATTGAATGCCACTTCATATGTCCATGTGGTCTCTCCCCCGCCCCCCTCCCCCTCCCCCTCCCCCTCCCCCTCCCCCTCCCCCTCCCCCTCCCCCTCCCCCTCCCCCTCCCCCTCCCCCTCCCCCTCCCCCTCCCCCTCCCCTTCCAGATCCAGGGGTTAGAATAGGCTCGAGGTATTCCTGCCTGTAATAAGAGGCGACTAAAAGGAGTCCACACGTTTCGGCCTTCATGAGATGGTCCCCTGTAGACTTTGACCTCCATTTTTCAAAATTTTCCCAAAGAGCGAGGGCGCCTTACATGGTGCATAGTGTCCATCATGCACTGAGACCACTTGTATCCTTCGTTGCCATGGATTTGCACTTCCAGTAATTCTCCAGTAGTTGGGTGAGGTCACCCTCCGGGGTGCAATTTCCTCCATTCTCTGTGCAATATCGCTTTCTGCGCTGTTGATGATAATGGATTTATTAGCTCGTTTGCGCCTGATATCCAGCACACTCGCCAGTCCGTTGTGGTGGGGCCGACATGTACCCTGTGATTGTAGCCCCCTGACCACACAGGAATCGCTCTGCTGATGCCTGCACCATTAACTCCCTGCATATGCCAAGGAGTAGATGCCCGTCACCTTGGGGCATTGGGGCTTCTGACAATGGCCATTCTGCCAGGTAGTCTTTGCTGCAGCTGGGTGGCGCCCATGGGCAGGGACTCTGGTCGGAGTGGGTGGCATCAGGGCCCTGACACACCATGATGCGCAGTATGTCATCTCTTACTGGTGGTCAAACACCAGCTGTCTCTAAGCGGTCAATGCTAAGAAATATGACCCCAAATCAGTCACGGTTGGTCTTGATCAAAACAGTATCCTCTGCCCAGTCATGGGCACTACTCACCTGTGACAGGCTGGGGGATGTTTCTGATTCCATCACGCCCCATAAGAGCTTAAATATGATCCAGGGTATCATATTTCACAAGGACTTTCTTTTGCAGTCTGACAATGAGCTGCGCCAATTTAGAGCGGCGAGGTGTCTATTTCATCCAGCGCGTCTACCAGGGTCCGAGGGATAATCAGGTTGCCACCAATGCCTTCATCTTGGCCTTCAAAGATGACACATTACATGAGGAGGTCCAGGTGATGGTCTGTCTACTGCTGTGACGTAAAGCCATATATCCCGCTCCCAATGTGGTGCTTTAAGTGCTGGAAGTTCGGCCATATGTCTTCCCGCTGCACTTCCAGTGTCACCTGTCGGGGTTGTGGATGTCCTCCACATCCCAGTACTGCATGTGCACCACCTGTCACCTGTGTCAACTGCGGAGAGCACCATTTGCCTTGCTCGCCGGACTGCAGGATTCTCCAGAAATAATGAGAAAAATGGAGTACAAGACCGTGGACCGATTGACCTACACAGAGAATAAGAGAAAATATGAGAGGCTACATCCAGTGCATATGACGGCAACCTATGCCGCTAGTACTGCAACGGTTCTACCATCTTCTGTTCCGCTGCGTACAGTTGGCTCTCAGAGCCGTCAGACTCCACCTGCCCCCTCGATGGTGGGGGCAAATCCCTCCCTGTTGCTCCTGCACAACCTACTTCAGGAGCAACCCCCCCGCCCCCCTCCCCGCCCTCAATGATTGGGGACATCAGTCCCCACTTCTCAGCTGCAGAAGTGTAAGTTCTTCAGCTCCTCTTGTCGGGAGGGGGTCCCTTGGGTTACTCCCTTCCCAGGTTCCTACCAGTGGCACCCGCCTGTGGCTGGCGCAGTGGTTAGCACACTGGACTCGCATTCGGGAGGATGACGGTTCAATCCCGTCTCCGGCCGTCCTGATTTAGGTTTTCCGTGATTTCCCTAAATCGTTTCAGGCAAATGCCGGGATGGTTCCTTTGAAAGGGCACGGCCAATTTCCTTGCCAATCCTTCCCTAACCCGAGCTTGCGCTCCGTCTCTAATGACATCGTTGTCGACGGGACGTTAAATACTAACAACCGCCACCACCCACGCCTATGGCTGAAGCAACCACAGGTTGTAGGGCTTCACGGTCCTCCTCAGCCCCTGAGACTAAATCAGTCTAGCCCTCCCAGCCGGACAAACCTAAGGAGCAGTGAGAAAAACCCAAAAAGAAAAAGACCCCCCAAGACTCACTACAAGCTCTGTATCTGAGGACCTAGATCTCGCGGGGCCCTCAGACACAATGCATGTTGATTGCACAGGCAGCAGGTGACCCTGAGGCACAGACTGCCTCGTTGAGTGTTTCACGCCTTCCCAGTCTCACGATCATGTAATCCTCTAGCGGAATTGTGGCGTTTTTTCCACCATGTGGCTGAGCTATGGGAACTGTTAAGCTTTACACCTGTTTTCTGCATTGCCCTCCAGGAAACCTGGTTCCCGTCAATGGGGATCCCTGCCCTCCGCAACTATAAGGGATATTACAGGAACTGCAGGAACTATAATAGTGTGTCGGGTGGAATTTGCGTCTATGTCCTGAACTCAGTATGTAGTGAACCTGTGCCCCTTCAAACCCCTCTTGAAGCTGTGGCTCTCAGGATAAGGACGACACAGGAAATAACTGTCTGCAATGTTTATCTTCCTCCAGAGGACTGCACTGATTGATCAACTAATACCTTTCCTACTTGTGTGAGATTTTAATGTCCATAACCCCTAGTGGGGTAGCACCATGTTTACTAGCTGTGGCAGAGATGTCGAAAATGTGCTGTCTCAACTCGACCTCTGCCTCTTAAATACTGGGGCACCACACATTTCTGTGTGGCTCATAGTAGTTACTCGGCCATTAATTTATCAATTTACAGCCCAGGACTTCTCCCATCTATCCACTGGAGAGCACATGATGACCTGTGTGGTAGTGACCACTTCCTCATCTTCCTGTCACTCTCCTGGCGTCATTCCCACGGATGCCTATATAGGTGGGCTTTAAACAAGGCAGAATGGGGAGCCTTCACGTATGCTGTCACTGTTGAATCTCCCCCACACGGTGCCATCGATGTTGTGATTGAGCAGGTCACTGCAACCATCGCTTCTGCGGCGAAAAACGTTATCACTCCTTCTCTAGGGTGCCCCTGGCAAAAGACAGTCCCTTGGTGGTTGCTGGAAGTTGCTGTGGCAATTAAAGATCGTCGAGAAGCTCTACAGTGACATAAATGGAACACTTCCCTAGAGCACAAGAAAATAGTGTTTAAGCGGCTCTGTGCCTGCATTCGCCAGCTTATAAAATGATGGAAACAGCAGTGTAGGGAAAGGTATGTGTCGACCATTGGGTGCCATACGTCACCTTCCTAAGTATGGACAAAGGTCAGACGTCTTTTTGGGTACCAGACCCCAACAGGTGTCCCTAGCATTAACATCAATGACGTGTCATCTACAGATGCAAATGCAATTGCTGAGCACTAGCTCGAGCCTCTGCGTCTGAGAACTATGCCTCAGCCTTTCGCACCCTCAAACGATGGATGGAAAGGAGTCCTCTCGTTCACTACATGCCACAGTGAACCCTGTAATGCCCCATTTACAGTGTGGGAGCCCCCTCATCGCCCTTGAACATTGCCTCGACGCAAGTCCTGGGCCAAATTGGACCCACAGTTAGATGATTAAACATCTCTTGTCTGACTACAAGAGACATCTCCTCGTCATCTTCAACCAGATCTGGTACAGTGGCATCTTTCCATCGCAATGGCGGGAGAGCACCATCATTCCGGTGCTCAAACCCGGTTAAAACCCGCTTGATGTCGATAACTACTGGCCCATCAGCCTCACCAACTTTCTTTGTAAGCTGCTGGAATGTATGGTGTGTCGGCGGTTGGGTTGGGTCCTGGAGTCACGTGGCCTACAGGCTCCATGTCTGGGCGGCTTCCGCCAGGGTCACTCTACCATTGATGATCTAGTGTCCCTTGGGTCTGCCATTGGAAAAGGCTTTTCCAGTCGCCAACATCTGGTTGCCGTCATTTCCGACTTACATAAAGCATATGACACGACCTAGCGACTTCATATCGTTGCTGCATTATATGAGTGGGGTCTCCTGGGCCTGCTCCTGATTTTTATCCAAAACTTCTTGTTGCTCCATACTTTCCATGTACATGTTGGTGCCTCCCATAGTTCCCCACTGTATTCAGGAGAATGGCATTCTGCAGGGCTCCCTACTGAGTGATTGAGTGCCTTTGCATCATTAGTGACTATTAACGGTCTAGCAGCAGCTGTAGGGCCGTCGGTCTCACCTTCTTTGTATGCGGATGACTTCTGCATTTCGTACTGCTCCTCCAGTACTGTTGTTGCTGAGCAGCACCTATAGGGAGCCATTCACAAGCCTCAGTCTTTAGCCCACAGCTTCCAGTTTTCAGGCGTGAAGTCACGTGTCATGCACTTTTGTCGACATCGTACCATTCATCCGGAACCAGAACTTTATCTTAATGATGATCCACTCACTGTAGTGGAGACATATTGATTCTTAGGACTGGTTTCCGACACACGATTGACTTGGCTACCTCACCTTCGTCAGCTTAAGTGGATGCGCTGGCAGCACTTCAGTGATCTCCTCGGCCTGAGCAACATGAACTGGGGTGCAGATTGCTCTATACTGCTGCCGCTCTACAGAGCTCTTGTTCAATCCTGCCTTGATTATGGGCGCCTGGTTTACAGTTCTGCAGTGCTCTCAGAGTTACGTTTAATCAACCCAATGCACCACTGTGGCATTCGCCTAGTGATGGGAGCTTATAGTACGAGTCTGGTGACCAGTGTCTCGGAGGAGGCCGGAGTCCCTCCATTGCAGGTTAGGCGTGCACAACTGCCCACCAGTTACATTGCACACATTCGTAGTTCTCCTGCACATCCGAATTACCATCATCTCCAACCACAGCGGTTCATCTCCCGCATCGGCAGCCCAGGTCAGGGCTTAGGATTACCGTTTGCATCCAGTCCCTTCTGTATGAACTGGAATCCTTCCTGTTACCACCTCTCCTCAAGGTTCAATCACGTATACCTCCACGGTGTACACCTAGCCCACAGATTCTTCTGGACCTTTCGCATGCCCTAAGGACTCCATTAACCCTGTGGCTCTCCCCTATCACTTCCTCTCGATTCTTGACATATACCGGGGCCATTCAGTGGTTTACACTGACAGCTCGATGGCCACTTAGGCATTGTGTATGATCGTGGAGGACATATTGAACAGCATTCCTTGCCAGGTGGTTGCAGTGTTTTCACTGCAGAGCCGGCGGCCATATCTCGTGGTCTCGAGCACATCCGCTCGTGCCCTGGCGAGTCATTTCTCCTGTGTACTGAGTCCTTGAGCAGCCTACAAGCTATTGACCAGTGCTATCCTCATCATCCTGTGGTAGCGACCATCCAGGAGTCCAGTGGTGTTTGTGTGGAACCCAGGACATGTCAGAATCCCAGGCAACGAACTTGTCAAACAGGCTATATGGAAATCGCTTCTGGAGTTGGGCGTCTCCGAAACTGACTTGCATTCTGGCTTAAGCTGCAGGGTTTTTTGGCTTTGGAAGACGGAATGGGAAACAGTAGGCACAACAAACTGCATAACGTTAAGGATACTACGAATGTGTGGAAGTCTTTCATGCGGTCCTCTCGCAGGGAATTAGTTGTCCTCTACGGGCTCCACATTGGCCGTTCGCGACTAATGCATCGTTACCTCTTCCGTCGTGAGGACTCATCTCGGTGTCGTTGTGGCTCACAAATGACAGTCGTCCACATCTTGCTGGACTGCCCACTTTTAGCCACTCAGCGGTAGACTTTTAACTTTCCCAGCAGTCTACCTTCGGTGTTGGGCGACAATGCCTCAATAGCAGTTTACGTTTTATTCATGAGGGTGGGTTTTATCATTTAATCTAAGTTTTGGCACATGTCCTTTGCCCCCTGTGTCCTTGACCCTAGTGCTTTAAGGGTGGAGGTTTTAATGTGTTGCAAAGCGGCTGGCTTCTCCTATTTACTGTCAGGGTCAGCCAGCCATGGTAATCTGATCTCTCATTTTGATCTCTGTTTCTTGCATCTCTCTGTGGTTTTCTTGTCTGATTTTGTCCATTTTAGTGTTAGTTGCCCTTCTGTCATTCTTCCAGCTGTGCTTTGTATGTCTCCATTATTTTACTCCCCCCTTTGTGGAATTATTTTAATCGGAACGGGGGACCGATGACTAGCAGTTTGTCCCCCCCCCCCCCCCCTTTTTAAACCAACCAAGCCTCTCATTCCCTGACTACATCATGCGATGTGAGCCAGGTTCCAGGTTCTCAGGCTTGGGGTGAAACACTTTCCCTGGGCTATGCTAGGACAGACAGGGTCAATGCACTGACACAAATTCCTTATTTTTTGAAACTTCCTGGCAGATTAAAACTGTGTGCTGGACCGAGACTCGAACTCGGGACCTTTGCCTTTCGTGGGCAAGTGCTCTACCAACTGAGCTACCCAAGCATGACTCACACCCCGTCCTCACAGCTTTACTTCTGCCAGTACCTCGCCTTCTACCTTCCAAACTTTACAGAAGCTCTCCTGCGAACCTAGCAGAACTAGCACTCCTGAAAGAAAGGATATTGCGGAGACATGGCGTAGCCACAGCCTGGGGGATGTTTCCAGAATGAGATTATCACTCTGCAGTGGAGTGTGCGCTGATATGAAACTTCCTGGCAGATTAAGTTTGGTGAAATGGAGTCTCTCAGTAAGATCAGGTCGTGTTCCCTGTTGATCAAAACAAAACTTCTTCTGCCACACGATCTGCAGCTCTTCGTGTTTATCATCTTGGTGACATCCCTGTGTCCATTTCACCTCAGTTATCTTTGAATGTGGTCCAGGGAGTCTTTTTCATAGGGGTCTCATCCTTCAAACTGATGAGGAACTCTGTGCCAATCTGGAACGATGGGGCATTCATTTTGTTCGGTATGTGCAGAAAGGTTGTAAGGACATCAATATCGGTGCCTTTGTTCTGGCATTTGAGGAAGGTACCCTCCCAGAGGAGGTCAACGTGAAGTGTTGTTGATGTTGTCGTGCCACCCGTGAAGCACTTTTAGTGCTTGTGTTTTGGGCACTTGTCTCCCAGATGTACAGCTGTCCCTCTACGTGGTGACTGTGGACACCTACCCAATGAGGGGGGACCCTGGTGTTCCGCCACCTGTGTGCGTAAATTATCATGAACTTCACTCTCCGTGGTCACCAGATTGCCTGGCTTACAAGAAAAGAAAAGGAGATACAAGAGCATAAGTCCCTAGATCGTTTATCTTACACTGAGGCTAGTCAGAAATTGGACCGACTTCAACCTGTGATGACGACTTCTACTTTTGCCTCTGTTATGTTCTTTCTCCCTCATCCCTCATCTCACTCCCATCCCCCTCTCCTCTCCCAAGTGATTCCCACACCCTGCTGTTTGGGTGCTGCTGCCCTCCGCACTCCCCCTGGCGTCTCTCAGGCTGGAGGCCTGCTACCACAACTTGGCCAGGGGCACACAGTCTGTGCACATGAAGGTCTCCCACTCTCTTTTGGTTCCGTATCTTGCAGATGCCAGCTCTCCCTCTGTGCTGTGCCCTCCTCAACCTATGAAAGAGGAGGTGGAGGACACCTTACTTACGGATGTCATCTCATCGTCGTCGGTGATGGATGGTGACCTGGTGGCATAATTGGTTCCAGTCCATTTGCCTCACATTTGGATACCTGTTCCACGATTATTCAGCCCAGTCCGTGATTATTCGACGGAACTGTAATGGATTCTGTTGTCACCTCACAGGTTTACAATTCCGTATTGCTTTTTACTCGGCAACTTGTGTCATTCTCTGGGAATCTCATTTTACTGTTTCTCACTAACTGATTGTTCATGAACTTCGCGATAGTACCTTTGTGTGACCGCTCTCGTACTGTCCGTGGTGGTCGGGTTTGTTTTCGTCATTGTCACCGGTGTTCTTGGATATTGGCTTCAGGAACTCTGCTCGGTATTTACAGAAGAGCTATTTGTCCCTTATCGGGTTACACAGTACATCTGGCGACACAGGCTTTTCAGTTGCGTTATCTGCTCCAACTCTCTTGGTGCCCTCGAAAGCCTCTGTGTGCTGTACACCGTCCATCCCTTTGTGCGACGGATCCAGGAAAGCTGTCACTTGCTTTCTCTTAATGGAGCCACAGTGATGTTTGTGCATTCCTGATCGTGTCGGTCTGACAGGAAACGAGGCCACTGACACTGCTGTCGAGGCTGCAGTCCTTGTACCTCAGTCAGCTAGTTCTTACATTCCCTCCGACGATCTCTTGTGTTGTCGTCTCTTAGCAGGTCATGTCACTTTGGCTTCACCACTGGTCCTCCCTTTGTGGGAACATCCTCTGGGTTATTACACCTCTCCCAGAAGCTTTGATGACCACCTCTAGACAGTCTCGCCGTGAGTTTGTATTAGCTGGATTGCATATTGGGCACTGTCTTTTTAGCCATCACCATTTCTTAAGTGGTGCTCTCCCACCACTTTGTACTGATTGCGCTCAACCTTTGATGGTCCCCATTTCCTGACAGAATGCCCTTTTTTTAACCACTTATGTTGTCGTCTGTGTTTGCTGTCTGAGTTACCAGCCGTCTTGGTGAATGATGTGCGGACTGTTGACCACGTTTTACTTTTTATCTATTGTAGCAAAATGTCAAAGGATGTTTAATTTTTAGTTCGGGCATATATTTTATAGACATTTCTCCATGTCCCTGTTTTTAGTTGTCTTCTCTTCTGTCAGTTGGGATGAATGTGTAGTCGGTTTTAATACCTCTTTGTCTTCGTTTCCTACATTTCTGACACGGGTGTGTATGACCCTAGTTGCTTTTGAACCCTAAAACAAAACAGACAGATAACTCTTTGTGTTCAGAGCCAGGTTGGCCCTTTGAGGGTTTCCGGTGGTATTTGCACATTAGTCTGTATGGATATTGTTAGTACGTGGATCCCACTTCGTACCACAGTGGAAGCAGTTTCTGTCTGGGTCCACTTGGACTTTGCAGTCACGATTTGCAGTGTGTACCTCCCTCCTGACAGGCCGCCTACATCTGCCGGCCTAACTGTCTTGCTTCAGCATTTCCCCTCTTCCTTTCTCCTCCTTGGAGGAGATTTTAATTCCCATCACACTTTGTGGGGAAGTGCTTTTTCATCTAGTCTGGGGCTCTTCATTGGCCAATTTTTTGCGGATCACAACCTGTGCCTTCGTAGTAATGGTTCTTCTACTCATTTTAGCGCAACGTATGGCACTGTCTCTGATCTTATGCTCTTCCACTCCCTTTCTTCGTTCATTACGCTGGTTGTCACACGATTACCTCTGTGATAGTGACAATTTCCCTTTGATTCCCTCGTTTCTTTCCCACCTCCTGATGACCATGACCACATTGCCCTTCTAGGTTTTCCATTTTGATAATTGGCCTCTATATAACTCCGAGGCCATGTTTCCACCTTCTTTGTCAGGTTGTGTGGGTGAACTCTTCCTTGATCTATCTGACAAGAAATCTATGCTGCCAGTATTACCATTCCCCGTGCGACACTATTCGCCGTCGACCTGTTCTGTGGTGGTGCGTGGCCATTGCCACCGCTATCTGTGATCGTTGTCACACCTTGCAACATCTTAAGCAGCACTAGTCCTCCACCAGTTTGAATACCTCTAAACATTTTCATGTCAAAGCCTGTTACTTAATCAAACAGAAAGAATGGGTGTGTTGGGAATGCTTTGCCTCCTCTCTAGGTTCTTTTGTACACTTGTGACGTGTGTGCTGCACTTCGCGCCCTCCAAAGTTTTCAGCAGGAGTCTTCCATTCCAGGCCTTGCCCTTCCAGGTGGCCCTTGTACAGATCCGTCAGTTCTCGCAGAACACCTCACGACCCATTTTGTGACTCCATCAGCGTGAGCCCTCCTATCCAGGTGCCTTTCTCCCTGTAGACAGCAGACTGAAGCTTTCCGCTTGTGTTTTACTCCTTGTGAGCTGGAATCCTACAGTGAACATTTTACTGAAGGGGAGCTTCTTCTGGCCTTCTCTTCTTCCCATGATTGAGCTTCTGGCCCTGACTCCATTCGCACGCAATTGCTTCAACACTTCAATCCTTTACGATGACAGTATCCCTTCAAGGTGTTTAACTGTACTTAGCTGTCAGGATTTTTCCCATCTCTATGGAGGGACAGTATTGTAGTTCCTGTCGTTAACCTGGCAAGGATCCATTATCCCTTGATATTTACTGGCCCATCAGCCTGACAAATGTCCCCTGCAAGTTACTAGATCAGATGGTGGCTCGTTGGCCCAGTTGGGTCCTTGAATCTTGGGACCTTTTATATCGTACCAGTACAGTTTCCAGGGGGGTTGGTTTCCAATCAGTCATCTGCTTCAGTTGGAAACCACAGTTCAACAAGCCTTTTCTCAGCACTGCCATCTTGTCTCAGTTTCATTCGACCTTTGTAAGGCCTACAACACAGCTTGGCACTGTCACATCCTCCTTACACCCAATTAGTGGGGTCTTCAGGGCCCCCTCCTGATTTTTATTTGCCAGTTCCTGCCCCTGTTTGGCACTGTTCTCAGCTCTCCCTGTATCCAGGGCTCTGTATTAGGTGGCCTTCTTTTTCTAGTCACTATTGGTGAACTTGGGGTCTCTGCTGGACAGTTGGTCACCCCTGCTCTGTATGTGAATGATACCTGTATTAGGGCTAGCTCCCACTTGGTAGTCTCTGTGGAATGACAGCTCCAGGATGTCATATGGTGTGCTTCTACGTAGACACTCTTGTATGGTTTTCAGTTTTCTTCCCGTAAATGGAGGGTGGTGCATTTCTGTCAATGTACAACAGTCCAGCTTGATACAGAGCTCTACCTTGGTGTCCAACACCTTACTGTGATCCTTCAGTTCCATTTCTTGGGTTTTATTTTTGACAACAAGCGTACTTGGTTGCCCCATATCCGTCATCTGAAGATTGGCTGTTTTCATAAACTCAGTATTCTTCGCTTCCGTGCCCACATCTCTTGGGGTGCGGATCGTACAACCCTTCTCCACCTTTACGGGGTGTTAGTTTGGACTCGTCTCTACTGTGGTTGTCAATTTCATGGATTAGTTGCCCATTCCACACTGCTCCTCTTGGAGCCATTTCACTATGTGGTATTTGTTTAGCCACCAGCACCTTTTGCACTAACCCTGTTGATAGTCTTCTTGTTGACACTAGGATCTGTCCCCTTTTGATTTGACAGTCCCAGCTTCTGTTTTCCTAAGTTATCACTATCTGCTCTTCCCCTGCTCACCCCTACTGTTCTATTCTTTTTGCGGCTTCAAGTCATTGCTCGCCCGCTGCCCATGCTGTACCAGTTGGGTTCTGTCTCACTTCTCTCTACCATGATGTCCATCTCCCCTCCTCGTACTCTTCTCCAATTTCTCTCCTGACCAACCCTCTTGGTTAGTTTCTTGGCCATGGTTTTGGATGGATCTCTTCTGGAGTCTGAAAGCCTTCATCGCTACAATGGTGTTCCATTCTTTGTTTCGAACACTCCTACAGGAGTTACAGGTTGCCATTGTTTTTTACAGTTGCACTGTGCTTACTGGCCAAGGCAGAGATGTCGAAACTTTACTGTCTCAGTTCAACCTCTGCCTCTTAAATACTGGGGCCACAACACATTTCAGTGTATCTCATGGTAGTGACTTGGCCATTGATTTATCACTCTGCAGCCCAGGACTTCTTCCTTATATCCACTGGAGAGCACATGACGACCTGTGTTCTAGTGACCACTTCCCCATCTTCCTGTCACTGCCTCAGTGTCGTTTCCATGGACACCTGCCCAGATGGGCTTTAAACAAGGCGAACTGGGAAACTTTCAACTCTGCTGTCACCATTGAATCTCCCCCACATGGGAACATTGATGCAATGTTTGAGCAGGAGACCACAACAATCAATTCTGCGGCAGAAAATGCGATCCCTTGCTCTTCAAAGTGGCCCCAGTGAAAGGCAGTCCTGTGGTGGTTGCCAGAGGTCGCTGAAGCAATTAAGGAGCTTCGGCAAGCTCTACAGCACCCTTTCCTGGAGCACCTCATAGTCTTTAAATGGCTCCGTGTCTGCGTTTGCCAACTTATCAAATGATGGAAAAGGAGTGTTGGGAGAGATACATCTCGACCACTGGGTGCCATACGTCACCTTCCCAAGTCTGGGCTAGGATCAAACGTGTTTTGGGGTACCAGACGCCAACAGGTGTTCCCGGTCTTAACATAAATGGCTTATTATCTACTGACGCAATTGCGATTGCCGATCTCTATGCTCTAGCCTCTGCATTGGAGAATTACCCCCCAGCCTTTTGCACTCTCTTATGGCAGCTGGAAGGGAAAGCCCTCTCGTTCACTACGTGCCACAGTGAATCCTGTAATGCCCCATTTACAGAGTGGGAGCTCTTCAGTGCCCTTGCACATTGCCCCAACACTGCCCCTGGGCCAGATCGGATCCACAGTCAAATGATTAAACATCTCTCTTCTGACTACAAGCGACATCTCATCATCTTCAACCGGATCTGGTGCGATGGCATCTTTCCTTCACAATGGCGGAAGAGCATCATCATTCCGGTGCTCAAACCAGGTAAAAACTCACTTGATGTGGATAGCTATCAGCCCATCAGCCGCACCAGCATTCTTTGTAAGCTGCTGGAATGTATGGTGTGTCGGTGGTTTGGTTGGGTCCAGGAGTCATATGGCCTATTGGCTCCATGTCAGGGCAGCTTCCGCCACGATCGCTCTACCACTGATAATTTTGTATCCCTCGAGACTTCCATCCAAACAGCCTTTTCCAGATGCCAACACCTGGTTGCTGTCTTTTTTGATTTTACGAAAAGTGTATGATACGGCCTGGTGACATCATATCCTTGCCACATTGTATGAGTGGGGTCTCAGAGGCCTGCTCCTGAGTTTTATCCAAAATTTTTTGTTGCTTCATACTTTCTGTGTCCAAGATGGTGCCTCCCGTTGTTCCCCCCATATCCAGGAGAATGGGGTCTCGCAGGGCTCTGTAGTGAGTGTATTTCTGTTTTTAGTGACCGCTAATGGTCTAGAAGCAGCTGTAGGGAGCTGTCAGTCTTGCCTTCTCTATATTTAGACGACTTGTGCAATTCGTACTGCTCCACCAGTACTGGTTGCTGAGCGGCACCTACAGGGAGCCATCCACAAGGCGCAGTCGTGGGCTCTAGCCCACAGTTTCCAGTTTTCAGCCACAAGTTGTGTGCTATACACTTCTGTTGATGTCATACCGCTCATCCGGAACCAGAACTTTACCTTAATGAGATCCACTCACTGTAATGGAGACATATTGATTCTTAAGGCTGGTTTTCAACACCTGACTGACTTGGCTACATCTCCTTGGTCAGCTTCAGCGGAAGTGCTGGCAGCACCTCAATGCCCTCCATTGCCTGAGTGACACGAACTGGGAATCAGATCGCTCTACACTTCTGCAGCTGTACAGAGCCCTTGTTCTATCCTGCCTTGACTATGGGAGTTAGGTTTATGGTTCGGTGGCGTCCTCAGCATTGCATTTACTCGACCCAGTGGCGTTCACCTAGGAGCTTTTCAGACTAGTCCGGTGACCAGCGTTATGGTGGAATGGTGGAGGCCGGAGTCCCTCCATTGCAGGTTAGGTGTGCATAACTGCTCACCAGTTATGTTGCACACTTTCGTAGTTCTCCTGCGCATCCTAATTATCGCCTCCTTTTCCACCCACGGCGATTCATCTCCCGCATTGGTGGCCCAGGTCAGGGCTTCCAATTGCTGTTCGTGTCCGATCCCTTCTTTCCGAACTGGAGTTCTTGCCTTTACCACCTATACTTCAGGTCCATTCGTGTAAACCTCCATGGTGTACACCTAGGCCGCGGCTTCGCCTGGTCCTGGCACATGGCCCTAAGGACTGTTAATCCCGTGGCTCTCCGCTGTCACTTTCTCTCGATTCTTGACATGTGCCGAGGCCGTGGAGTGGTTTACACCAATGGCTCAATGGCTGATGATCACGTCAGCTTCACGTATGTCCATGCAGGACATACTGAACAGCATTCCTTCCCCAAAAGCTGCAGTGTTTCCACTGCTGAGCTGGTGGCTATATCTCATGCTCTTGAGCACATCCTTTCATGCCCTGGGGAGTCATTTCTTCTGTGTACCGACTCCTTGAGCAGCCTACAAGCTTTCGACCAGTGCTACCCCTGTCATCCTTTGGTAGCGACCATCCAGGAGTCCATCTATGCCCTGGAATGGTCCAGTCGTTCAGTGGTGTTCGTCTGGACCACAGATCACATCAAAATCCCAGGCAATGAACTTGCCAACAGGCTGGCCAAACAGGTCACGCAGAAACTGCTTATGGAGATTGGTTTCTCTGCAACTGACCTGCGTTCAGTATTACATCGCAAGGTGTTGCAGCTTTGGGAGACGGAATGGCATAACCTCAGTACGCATAACAAACTGCATGCCATTAAGGAGACTACAAATGTGTGGAAGATCTCTACATGGGCCTTTCGCAGGGTCTCTGTGGTTCTCTGTGGGCCCCACATTGGCCACGCTTGGGTGACAAACGGCTACCTCGTGCACCGTGTTGACCCCCCTCAGTGTCGGTGTGGCACCAGGCTGACAGTGGCCCATATCTTGGTGCGCTGTCCTTCTTTGGCTGTCCTGCGATGCTTTGGGTGCCTTGTGATGGACTCTTCAGGTACCGGACTCGTTGCCATTAATTTTAGCTGACAACACCTCATTGGCTAATTTAGTTTTACGTTTTATATGCGACAGTGGATTTTATCATTCTATATAAGTTTTTGTACATGTCCTTTTGTCACTTTGCGTTCTTGACGCTAATGCTTTTAGGCTGGATGTTTTAATGTGTCGCAGAGTGGCTGGCATTTCCTTTTTCTCCTCGTGGTTGGCCAGCCACAGTCATCTGCTCTCTTGTTTTTATCCCTCCTACATGTTTCTTGCTTCCCTCCGTGGTTTTCTTTTCCTGTTTTGTCCATAGTAGTATTGGTTGTCCTTCTGTCATTCTTCAGGTTCTTCCATTCTCCTGTTATTGTGCTGTGTCTCTCTTTTCTTCTTTCCCTTGTGCAATTAGTTTACTAGGAACAAGGGACCGATGACCTCACAGTTTGGTCCCCCCCCCCCCCCCCCCACTCCCCCTCCCCCTCCCCTCTTCCTTTAAACCAACCAACCCAGATATTTGACATGACTCCGTTAAGCAGCACACTACAATTTGAGCATTACAGGATCGTTTCTTCTACTCTTTTACGTTAATTTATATTTTTCTACATTTAGAGCAAGCTTCCACTCATCACATCATATAGAATTTTATTTAAAAATTTCAAGCTACTCACATGTCTGAGAACCTGTTTTGTGTGCGTGGAAGATTTCCAGTGTACTTCTGGCCACCAGAAGTCCAGATCCTTATCAGACAAAAGCAAATCAACTAAGAAGAAAAATAGAGAGATACATTCTTCCTCCTCAATAGCAGCTGTATCCAAAAGCATCTCTCGGCTAACTACTCCTGTCACTAATCGCTAATCAATCCTCTAAATTAGAGACAGCTGATCAGCCAAATAAAGAAAACCTTATCACTGAAGAAGTAGTGGAGCAATGTCCTTTTGCTTTCAAATCCTGTAGTCCAATGCATGCGAAACTAGGTGCTCCAAAGCTGCCAAGGTGATTGTCGTCATTGCATCTGCAATCTTTAAACCGTAAGTACATACAGCTGTCCTACTGTGGAATGTATGCATGAATGTGTCATCAGCTAGCATTTGGCAGAACTGTAGCTGCTAGTGCTGTCACAATCCCCAGCTGTCATAATCCCACAAGAAAGGAAAATACCATCTCAAGAAAGCTATGATCTTTCATGCTTCACCCCAGTATGTTAAAACTTTCTCCTGAGAAGTGAACTCCAGTTCACGGCTGATTTAATCATAAGATGAAATACATAGCCGCACCATTTCATCGAATGCCTGTTTGCGAGCCAATATTTACTCTTTTTAACATCTGCTTAAACCTGTCACTTGTTCTTACTGTAGCTTAGTGCCCAGCTCCTAACACCTTTCTTGCTGCTCAGCGACTGCAGGTCTCTCCCAGAGTCTGTGTGAGGTGCACACTCTTGGCAGATAATCTGGTCCAGTTTAACAATGTTTCCCTCAATGTAGGTGAGCCCACATTTCTTTCAGACTCTACACAGTCGTTGTCACACCTGCATCACTCCTTCAGCAGCATACAGTTTGCCTGATGTCTGGAGTGATTGCTCTCCCAGGCACACACTCGAGCGACCATTTCCTATGCATAATTTGCTTGCTGAATCATGTTTTTCTGTTTAAGAGGTTTAATCTCATGTTTTTGTGAGACCAAATTTATTCGATCTGTAGTGCAGTAGTTGCTCATTTGTTTTGTTGACAATCGTCCATTCATTTAACCCTTTCACGACGAAATAATTTTTTGCTCAATTTTTAAAATTTTTGTTTCGTATTTTGCTTAAGGAATAGCTTCTAAAGTGAAATGTATAAAAAGTGTGTGATTGCTATGACCAGTTTTTTTAATATTTTAAGTGGGACTTACATGTCCCATTGGTCATTAAGTGGGAGTATTTCAAAGGTTTGGATAAAAAGAGAGCATAAGAGAGCACATTCAATTTCAGCTGCAACTTTTACAAAAAATAATTAATTTTTGTGACCAGTTTATGCAAATACAAGGGTTATATTGCAAATGATGTTTGATGTTGATTTTACCAACACCGATATCAGGAACATATATTTTCTATGAAATTCTTCGAAGCAGCGATGTGCCTGTAGAGAAACTTTGCATTGTATGCACATCGTGTTGGTTCGTACTTCCTTTCACTTTGTGCTGCAGAACCTGCAGCGTTTCCTTGTGTCTTTTACTGGGAAATGTTTTCCAGTTTGAAGGCGAACTTCACCTGGTTTGCTCTTGACACCCGGCTTGTTTCTTTCTTCTTCTTAGAAAATTTGGTCTTCCTCTTCTTTTGATTTCATGACCTGCTGTTAGTTGTCTGATAAGTGAAAGGCAAAAGCATAACTGCTTATGTCCCCCTCCATGCTTACAGTTCCACATTATGAAACTGTTAACAATTGCCAGGTCAATTACGAAAAAGAAAAGACGATGCCACCACTTAAGAGATCGCCTTCCAATTGCATATCTCTCATGCACCTGATCAAAGTGATCCACACCTGCCATAAATGTATTATACTCTGAAACTGTTTTAGGACAGAAGACCTCTGATGAAGTACCATCTCTGTTTTTCCTATTGACAAAGGTTACATCTTTTGGGCTATGATAATTACTTAGTATCGTCACAGTCTTGTTGCCTTGCCATTTTATTGCTGAGACACATCTCTTTGTTTTGAACATAAACTTCCCCCGTTGTAATTTGTCTTGTTTCTTCATCATACCTGGAAGTCCCTTCCTGTTTGTCCTCACTGTTCCAACTACGAAAAGTCCTCTTTCATTTAGCGACTTCATCAGATTGTACGACGTGAAGAGATTATCAAACACAATAAGTCAGCAAGACTGCGTATCTGACTCAGTTAGATGGAACACAACATTTTCTCCCAAACTGAATGATGAGTCTTGGGTGTTCTTCTTTCCAGTATACACCTCAAACTGGGTTATGAAACCTGTTTTTGAATTGGCAAGACACCAAATTTTGTAACCTCATTTTACTGGTTTCATTGGAAGGTACTGCTTTATAGAAGAACACCCTTCGAATGGGACCATACTTTCATCAACAGCCATAATACTTGATGGAGTGTATACTTCTTTCAGATTGTTATTGACAGCATCAATTATTGGGCGTAATTTGTATAGTCAATCACAACCAGCTTCACCTCTTGGTACTGCTGTAGTATTGTCATTGCAATGAATGTTTTCAGTCAGTTTTTTGAATCTGGTTTTACCCTTTAGTTGATAAATTGCACTTACACATAAAAGTGGGTCGGTGGACCACTAGTGACTCAGCTCAGGCCGCCTATGTATTCCCATTAGAATGTGAATGGCAATAAAATATTTTATTTCTTCAACGTCAATATCTTTCCAATTGCAGCTGGCCTGTCTTACCCTTTTACCTCTAGTAATGTTGTTACATATTTGAGTTGCATAGAGGTTAGTCTCATCTTTGACCTTCCTCAAACAATCATCAGTAAAAATTGTAAAAAATAATCTATTTCTTTATCATTTTGTCCAAAATCTAACTTTATATCTGCACTTCCATCAAGAGATGCTGATACGTTTTCAAAATAAGTTATGTCGTCAGTCCACTCTGTTTCAGTTTCATTGACATGTTCAGCCCCATTCTCGTGTTCTGCACACATAATAACTTCATTCATAGTGTCATTGGTAATTTCAGTGACATTTTCTTTTACTGCACACACAATACCATCATTTTCAGCCACCTCCATTCTAGCACTGTCACCATTGTCGTGACGACCGTAGCTAGGTGACTCAGCCAATGTCCTAGATGGTGTAGTATCAATAGATGTACTATTGGATGCATCAAGATGGATGAGTTCATCTGCAGTTTTATCATCACCTTCTTCCTCCGAAAATTCTTCGTTATCAGGAAGCAAAAAGTAAAACTCGAGAAGTTCTTCATCTTTCAGACGTGACATTTCTAAAAAGGTCTGCAATTGGGCTAGCACACTGTATTGTGCAACAAATTATTGTTATTGTTATTGTTATTATTATTATTGTTATTTTTATCATTATTTTATGAAGACTTTAACGAGCCAAGTGATGTAGCATCACACAGAGAAAGAAATAAAGCCAAAATGTCTAATGTGTAACGAAATTATAAATAATATGTGGAACAAATATGTCCCACTGGCCATGTGACTGATATTTCATGCAGTCAAAAACTAAAAACTATTTACCAAGTCACTCAAATACATTTTACACTGAAATTCCACCTAATATTTACAAATAAATGATGAGAAATACACTAAATACGGTTATGATGCTTACCATGCTTATTTACAAAAGAAAAGTTGAAAAATATGCAAAAACTTTCACAGAAGCGATTAAACAAGTGCACTGCACCGAAAAAATTCCAGCAGAATGCAGCTGTTTGGCGGTAAGAAGTCTGTAATGGTTTCAAGTAGAAGTAGACGTTTATTGTCTCACAACATACAATTTCAAGCCATTGACTTAAAAGTACAGCAGACTCGTCAAAACACAAAAACTGATTTACAATTTTCCTTGTAATACCAATAATATAATATACAGTACTGAATAATTACTTAATTAAGCAATTAATATTTTTTCTTCAAATTAACAAACTTTTGATATTAACAGTCCTAAGTATTTGCTCTCTCCTGCTCAAATTTTCAGGTTGTCATTTATGAATTCTTCTACTGAATAGTAACATTTCTGCACTAGTTCCTCATCTAACGATTTTTTCAGTGTTTCTAAATATATGGTGAGTAATTCTCTTCCTTTCACTTTGTTATAAATTTTCATACCCGTATAATGTTGAGTTTGAGCATAAAATTTTAAACGGTGGGTGGGCAGCATAAAATTATTTTGATTTCTGGTGTTCTAATCATGTTGAAAATGATTTGCTACAAATAAATCAGGGTTACTGTGTACAAAGATAATCAGCTCATATAAGTATAATGAGGGAACACTTAGTATACTCAGATTTTTTAGGAGTGGGTGACACGATTTTCTTTGCTGTACATTGTGCATATTTCTAATGATTGTTTTCTGAAGTTTTAGTAATCGACAAATATGGATTAAGTTACCCCAAAATACAAATGCATACCTTATTACTGACTCATAGTAGCTGTGATATACTACTTTTCGTATGCCCATACTGGTAGCAGTGTACAATTTATACTACTTTTCTTATGCCCATACTGGTAGCATTGTACAATATTCTCATTGCATATGCTAGTCTGTTTAATTTATATGCAAGGTACTGTATGTGTGACCCCCATGATAGATGTTTGTCTAGTTGCATTCCTAAGAATTTCACACAGCTATAGTTCAATTCTTTTATCTTGGCGGCTCGCGCATGCCCGCCTAGACGCGGGAGATTGCTGCGTTGCCAGTTGCACACGACGCACGCGCCAAGAGAAGCAGCGCCATAGTATAGCATAGTTCGCAAGCTTACGTTTAGGGGAGAGCGCGCAGTTCATGAAGTAAAGCCACCACGGCCGCATTAACCCTTTCGCTGCTACAAAGACGTGCTCCCTGCATTCCGCGCTGTGGGCGATTTTGTCACTGCACTGCTCGCCTGTGCAGACACATTGTGTTCCGACTGCTTTGACACTCTTTTATCATTCGATTCCACAAAAACTATTTGGCTCGAAAATTAGATTTTTACCTATCTTCTTGACTGATACCTTCCCCCCATAAATGACTTAATTTTGTTTCGATGTTCAACGCAGTTATTATGCAACATTAAATATAGTAAACCATTGCACGAAATTTTGAAGAGTTTGCAGAGGTAAAGTCCATAGAGTATACTTTCCGGATGGTCGATTTTAGTTGCCACAATGTTGAGAATGAAATGTGGACAAGATACCTATATATTACATTTAATTTAAGTGCCACATAAGTGTCGTATGTAATATTGAGAAATATTCCACCTTTTGCAGCTGTAACAAAAGTTTTACTTACACTGGGCACGTTTGGCTTTATTTTAAAGCACTTCAATCAATCAAAAGGAAGTAGACAAAATACATTAAACAAAACTGTGGACTTACAAAACCATTAGGACTTGAATATACCGTCTGTCAGTGAAGTGCTCAGAGCTATGTCAAATATAATTTTGTGTGTGGCACACACAAACAGCATTTATTTGCTAAAACACTGATGAGCCAACACAAACGTTGAATATTGTGCTACCGCAGCACAAAACTACGAAAGGTGACTTGGCAATGGAGGACACAAAATACAGTCCTCTTATGATGCTTCAAAAGAGAGAAACGCGGCTGGTCTAAATAAGTCGCTTATTACAGTTGCAGAAGAGGGATATATTTCAATACCATTGGTAAAACTGCGACTGAGGAACAAAAACGAGAAATAGAACATGAATACCATTGTGTATGTGCAATACCTTTCACGCGCCCTGTGTAAATAAAACTTTTATTACAGTCGCGAAAGACGGAATATTTCTCAATATTACATACGACACCTATGTGGTACTTAAATTAAATGAGATATTGTTATACAGTAAATATTATATGAAATTTAGGTATCTTGTCCACATTTCATTCTCAACATTGTGGCAACTAAAATCGACCATACGGAAAGTATACGCTATGGACTTTTACCTCTGCAAACTCTTCAAAATTTCGTGCAATGGTTTACTACATTTAATGCTGCACATCAAAACAAAATTAAGTCATTTATGGGGGGAAGGTATCAGTCAAGAAGATGTGTAAAAATAAAATTTTTTGGCCAAATAGTTTTTGTGAAATCGAATGATAAGTGTGTCAAAGCAGTGGGAACACCATGTGTCTGCACAGGCGAGAAGTGCAGTGACAAAATCGCGCACAGCGTAGAATGCGGGGAGCACGTGTCTGCAGCAGCGAAAAAGTTAATGAAGAGGCAAAGCACTAGAAATTTCACTCAAACGAATAAAATTCGTGAAGTACGGCACTCCAATATTGTTTTTAAATAAAGAAAATATGAAGCACCTCACAAGGTTTGAACTCATAACCTTTCACTTAGCAGCCAAACACCTTTACCGTTCCGCTACCTCTGCTCATCGCACAGTGTAACTCCATAAGGACTCTAACACCTCACGTAATTAGTTATAAACACTGTTGGTATGACTATGAATTACTCACGTTTCGTCGAAGTACAATAGGAAATAAACAATTACCGCTGTTCTTTATTGCGAAAAAGCAGTTCGTGAGATTGAAACAAACACCTTTCCTTGCTATCGCCTGAATTAGGAGTCTTATTGCTTGTTTGGTTTAATTAATTAATAAAATATGAAGCAATTGGTATAAAGAATGCTTTTTCCAAACTTTCTATAAAAGAAAGTCTGCTATCAAGACATTGCTTTTGTTCTATTACTTTCTTTATGACTGAACGTTTCTAAAACTGAAGACACTCGCTCGTTTGTGCTCTGCACTGCAGTCGAGATCTGGCAACGTCGTTCTCTGTTCATTGGCTGACTGTGTTTTGTGACGTCAGATGCGCAGAACGAACTTAAACTCGGCCGCCAAGATATATGACGCGCACTTTAGCTTCCTGCAAATCTTGGTTTCTGTGACTTACCTGAATATCATTTAATTTTACCAGTGAAGGAAAGTTGGTACTCACCATATAGCGGAGATGCTGAGTCACAATAGGCACAACAAAAAGATTCGCACAGTTATAGCTTTTGGCCATTAAGGCAGTCAGCAGCGCGCGCGCCACACACACACACACACACACACAAAGCACGTGTGCGCGCGCACGCAAACGCAACTTGCACACTTGTATGTGTGTCTACTGCTGACAAAGGCCTTAATGGCCGAAAGCTGTAATTGTATGAATCTTTTTGTTGTGCCTAATGAGACTCAGCATCTCTGCTATATGGTGAGTAGCAATTTTCCTTCTCTGGTATTATTACATTCCATCCTGTATTTTCCATTGTTTGATTTCCATGTTTAATTTTAACCCTTTTGAATCAAACCAGGTATCTTAAGTTTTCTGAAGTATTTAATACAGTTTGTGGAATTTGATCTGTAATATGACTTTTAATGATTGAAAATATCATCTGCAAATAAAACTGTATGACGCTTAATGTTAAGTGACAGATCATTTATGTAGAAAAAAAAAAACAGAATGGGACCTAATACAGAACGTTGGGGTACTTCATGTGAAATTGTTTTGCATTTTGAAGTATAAATTCCTCTCTCGGATGTTATAACCACTCTTTGTCTGTGGTTGGTTAGATATGATTTAAACCATTCTAATACCGTGCCCCTAATTCCATACTTTTCCAGTTTACAGAGTAGCAAGGAGTGAGTCACACTATCAAAGGCTAGGTTACAAAAAATTCCTGTCATGCAGTGAATTGTCTAGAGACAAGCTAATTTTATCAACAATTTTATTTATAGCAGATATTGTGGTTTGGCCTTTTTGAAATCCATATTGATTTTTTGAGATTATTTTAAATTTTTCTATGAAATTTTGAATTTGTGTGGTGACTACCTTCTCAAATATTTTTGACAGTGATGGAAGAAGTGAGATTGGGCGATAGTTTCTCATGTGTTCTTTTGTGCCTTTTCTGAATAGTGGCTTAACTACTACATACTTCAGTGTGCTTGGAAAATAACCTTCTTGAAGGGACTGGTTAACTATTGTAGTTAGTGGCTGTGCTACTATTTTAGAGACTGTTTTTAACACTTTTGTTGGTATGTCATCCCATCCTGCAGATGTTTTACTTTTTAGTGACAGTATTACATTTTCTATATCTTTTACTGTAGTTTTTGTAAATGTACTGAAAGATTCACCATCAAATTGCTCACCGTTGAAGAAATTTACCGCGTCTGGATACTCTGCTACATTGACATTAGATTTGTTTACATTTATAAAGAATTCATTAAAAAATTCAGAAATTTGTGCAGGATTTACAATAGTTCCATGCTCTATCTTGATAGTTCCATCCTCTACCTGTGGCACCTGCTTGAAATTTGATCACTGACCATAATGCCTTTGATTTGTTTTCACTATCCAATATAAATCTATTATTTGCCAGTTCTTTGGCTGCCTTTACAACTTTTTAAAAAATGTTTTTGTAATCTTTTACATAGGTAACAAAATCAGGACTTGTATTAGGTTTTAGTTCCCTATGTAGCAGTCTTTTTCTTGCACTCGAGATTTTTATTCCTTCGTAATCCAATTTACTTTATTTCCTACTTTTTTATGATGTACAGTAAGGGGGAAAGTTTCAGTAAAAACGAGCAGGAACTTTTCCAAGAAAGTAGCAAAATTTTCAGAGCATGAAATACTATGATTTATAGACCACTTCACCTTATTTAATCTATGATAGAATAAGTTTATTTATTTATTTTTCTGAACTGGTGTTTGGTGTAGGTTTTTATCGAGCAAGGTTCTATTGTTTTTGGTAACTCCATAAACAGAGCACAATGATCAGAAAGTCCTAAATCTGAACAAAACTTATTTGCCTCATTATAAGTGTAATTGGTTAAAAATTATCTATACATGTTGCAGACACTTCGCTTACTCGAGCGAAATCAGTGAAATTTCCACTGAAATCTGATGTTTGAATTATACCAATGAATTTTGTTGAGTTATTGACGTCACTGGCTGGATCTATATTGAAATCAGCGGTTATTATGACTCTTTTCTTGGTTTCTTTTTGAAGTTTTTGCAATAGACACTGGAATTTTGCCAAAAAATGTTTCATTATTTGTGCACCTGGAATTCTGTACACAGATAAATTTACAGTATTTTGGCCTAACTCTACGCAGCAGCTTTCAAATATACATTCTTCCTTAATGGAATCGAAATCGAGTCTTGCTCTACATTCCATTGATCTTTCTACTAGTATGCACGATCCTCCTCGAGTTAAATTACTTCTACAAAAGCTGCTGGCAACATAAAAATTATAAAGGTTATTTAAGCTTTTGATCTATCCTTTGTAAGCCAGTGTTCATTCAAGCATACAATCTTGATCTTCGACATATCTGACAAAATGATTTTCAAGTCGTTAAGTTTTGTTTCTCTGCCATTTGTGTTATTTGAACTTAACCCATTTATGTTCAAGTGCATTACGAATGTATTGTTACTTTTTTGAATATTCCTAATGGCATTTGGTTTGAAAAGCTGTTTGTGTATTTTCGTTTCTACTTCATTATCTATTTTTACACCCCCATCTTTACATACTAGTTTCCCTTATTAAGTATGATCTTACATATATCACTATACATACTGCTGAATGTTGCCGATCCTAGTGCGTTTAGATGCTTCTAGTATATGGCAGCACACTACAGATGTGAGTTTCTATTGTCCCCTTGGTCATGAAGCACAAAAAAGTGAAGTGGGACACACATGTTCCGTGGGTTGTGAAAAGGTTAATAAGCCAGTCAGTGAGGCTCCAACTCTCGCCTGATAAACATCTACAGAGCAGCGAGTTAAGCGTTTCTTTTTCTGTCTTTTCATCATAGTATGTTTATTAAATTTTATGCTTGTTTCCATTTAGGAGGCGTAAGCTTGCGTTTTGTAAGTGTAAATTTGGGCAGTCTGTAGCACAGTTTTCGTTTCTTCTGATCACCCAGCTACATAGCTCATTAAGGCATCATCATTGCAAGGGTAGCAAGTTGTGTATCTATATCTGCTTTTATAGTTTACTTCTTCAGTCAGTCTTGCTGGGTTGAGTGGGGCATATGCATGCTGTGTGCAGATGCAGGAGGAGCTGGCCACAGTTTGCGAACAGCTGAAAGCACTTTTGGCTACAGTCATCACATTCAGGCTGCTGCCTTTGGGCGTAGCTGTAGCTGAGAATCTGCCGCATTGCACGGGACACCTCAGGTGTCGCTTGTTTTGCCCAGGGGCTCTGTTACTGAGGCAACTCATAGTGTACTGGATGCAATGGATCTGCCCTCACAGCAGAGTAAGGGGCGAGTGGTAATGCATACATATCGCCGGAGGTGGAGTGCCAATGTTTGAGACTCGTTATCTGGCCTTGCTCGTTCACTGTGTGATTGGACAGGTCGTCTCTCCTTCAGCAGGGTCCAAGCAGGCACATAGGGGAGGAGTTTACTACTTACCGGGAGCTACAGTGATAGGCACATTATGGAGCCCCTTAGGCAGATAGTGTTCAGGGGTGGAAAGGAAGCCAATTTACACTTGGTATACCTGCTGAGAGGCCTCATCCAAGAGGTGGAGGGAGGCTAGCCTGCACTATCAAGCGTAGAGGTTGCAGTCATCACCGACAACATCTGCTACAAGAGTTTTGAGCCCATCCTCAGTTCATACAGGTAGCAGGTGGAAGTGGTGAAGGCTGCTGGCCTCGTGTGGGGTGCAAACAGAGCTCCCAATTTGTAGCACTTTTCCCAGGGGCCCTTTATTTGGAGACAAGCAGAGTGTCTCAACCAAAGGATTCATCGACTCTGAGACAGTCTTGTGTGCAGATTTCTAACATTGCATTATTGCCTGGGGATTTGTAGGACTCCTCTTGATAGGTCAGGAGTGCACTACATAAAGGAAGCAGCTACTTGGGTAGTAGAGTACTTGGGGAGTGCATGTGAGGGTTTCTTATGCTATGCAGTAGTTTGAAGTATTCTGATGAAAACTCGCTGGTTGGTATGCAGCATTCAGACTAAAGACACTTTGACTGTCAAAATTGTGTTAGTAAATTGAATTATTTGTAACAAAGTTCCCGAATTTACTGTCCTCCAGGGCTGTCTTCTCTTGAGACCGAGAGCTGGCTGAAACATAAAGTGGAAAGCTCAGAGATATTTAGCGAGTCACGGAATGTATATCAGAAAGACAGATAAGAGGCCCTAGGAGGGGGAGCATTCATCACAGTTGACAAAAATGTTGTCTCTATTCAGGTCGAAGTTGAGTGTAACAGTGAAGTCATCTGATTGTGTATAACAGGTCTAGGTGAAACCAAGCTAATTGTTGGGTCCAGAATGAGATTTTCACTCTGCAGCGGAGTGTGCGCTGATATGAAACTTCCTGGTAGATTAAAACTGTGTGCCCGACCGAGACTCGAACTCGGGACCTTTGCCTTTCGCGGGCAAGTGCTCTACCAACTGAGCTACCGAAGCGCGACTCACACCCAGTACCCACAGCTTTACTTCTGCCAGTACCTCGCCTCCTACCTTCCAAACTTTACAGAAGCTCTCCTGCGAACCTTGCAGAACTAGCACTCCTGAAAGAAAGGATTTTGCGGAGACATGGCTTAGCCACAGCCTGGGGGATGTTTCCAGAATGAGATTTTCACTCTGCAGCGGAGTGTGCGCTGATATGAAACTTCCTGGCAGATTAAAACTGTGTGCCCGACCGAGACTCGAACTCGGGACCTTTGCCTTTCGCAGGCAAGTGCTCTACCAACTGAGCTACCGAAGCACAACTCACGCCCGGTACCCACAGCTTTATTTCTGCCAGTACCTCATCTCCTACCTTCCAAACTTTACAGAAGCTCTCCTGCAAACCTTGCAGGTAGGAGACGAGGTACTGGCAGAAGTAAAGCTGTGGGTACCGGGCTTGAGTCGTGCTTTGGTAGCTCAGCTGGTAGAGCACTTGCCCGCGAAAGGCAAAGGTCCCGAGTTCGAGTCTCGGTCGGGCACACAGTTTTAATCTGCCAGGAAGTTTCATATCAGCGCACACTCCGCTGCAGAGTGAAAATCTCATTCTGGAAACATCCCCCAGGCTGTGGCTAAGCCATGTCTCCGCAATATCCTTTCTTTCAGGAGTGCTAGTTCTGCAAGGTTTGCAGGAGAGCTTCTGTAAAGTTTGGAAGGTAGGAGATGAGGTACTGGCAGAAGTAAAGCTGTGGGTACCGGGCGTGAGTCGTGCTTCGGTAGCTCAGTTGGTAGAGCACTTGCCCGCGAAAGGCAAAGGTCCCGAGTTCGAGTCTCGGTCGGGCACACAGTTTTAATCTGCCAGGAAGTTTCATAATTGTTGGGTGTTTTTACTAGCCACCTGATTCTGCTGTGTCAGTTCTAGAGTCATTCAAAGAATGTCTATGGTAAATACCTAGATCATGCATTACTAATTGGAGACAACTTGAACTTACAGTGTGTAGACTGGTTGTATATGGATTCATTGCAGGGTACAGACACATTCATACCAAGTACTTTTGAACACAGTTTTCTGAAAACTGTCTTCAGCAGCTAGTTTGGCAGCCCACATACAATGGAAATGTCGTAGACTTTGTAGCCACAAGTAGGCCAGACCTTGTCAACAATGTCATCATAGAAAAGGGAATTAGTGGATGTGATATTGTAGCAGCTGTGGTTACGAAGATTTATAAATCAGTTAAGAAGGATAGGAGAGTATTTCTGCTAGAAAGAGCAGATAAGCATTTGTTAGCACCTCACTTAGATAGTGAATTGACATCACTTAGTTCCGATACCCTGAACTTAGAGGAGTTATGCGCAAAGTTTAAGCAGATTGTAAATCATGGTCTGGAGAATTATATACAAATTTCCATCATGTTGGAGTAGCTTGGGTCAGCAACATCTGTTAATCAATAGAACTAAAAGCCAGTCCAGGTTGCAAATATTTTGCTTTTTTTTTCATTTGATGACTAGTTTCGGGTTGTAACCCATTTTCAAATCAACGTAATGAAGTCAGAAAGGGAGTTTCCAAAGATTTAATGTACATTATATATTTTTTGACATCTTCATGCTATTTTCGACTTTGTAATGTTGATTTGAAAATATATCGCAGCCCAAAACTAGTCATCTAATGAATAAAAAGTAAAATATTTGTGACTTGCACTGGTCGTCTGTTCTGTTGGAGATTTATATGCCTAGTAAGTGGATTAAGGACGGCAAAGACCCACTGTAGTTTAATAACAAGAGTTGTAAAATGCTGAGGAAGCAGAGGTTGTTGCACTCTCGGTTCAAAAGAGAACAAGCTAATAATGACAGGCAAAGGTTAGTAAAGATTTTCATGCATCTATGAAAGATTTTCATGCATACAACTACTACCACCGTCATACTTTAGCAACAGCTCTGGCACCCGAGAAAATTCCGGTCCTATGTAAAATCACTGAGCGGGTCTAGGGGTTCCATTCAGTCACTTGTTGACCAGATTGATGTGGCAGTTGAAGATACCAAAACGAAAGCCAAAGTTTTAAATTTCACATTCATTTGCACAGGAGAATTGTATAAATATACTGTTATTTGACCACTGGACAGACTCCCATATGGATGACATAGTAATAAACATCCCTTGCGTAGAGAAACAACTGAAGGAGTGGAAAACAAATAAGTTACCGGGTCCGGATGGAAACTCAGTTCTGCTTTTCAATACACCCCACCAGTCTGCCTTGGGCTCTCTCCCCACCCATACACCATCCCTCCCCGCCCCCTCCTGATTCCTGCTTGCATCCCAGGTGTTGTTGCATTCCAGCCAGAGATGCTGGATTTGGCAATTGTGTGATGAAGTGTGCTTTTCTTTGTGTGCGTGTGTGTGTGTGTGTGTGAGATGAAAGCTGTGGCTGAAAGCTATATGTAAGTGACTTTTAATTGTGTCTGTCTGCAACTTGACATGTCTTCTCTACTACAAGTAGCAATCTGTCTTTTCCTGCATTGTTGTTATTCCTACTTGTAGTTTCCATTGTTTATTAGAGATAACTCCTCTTCATTCAGTTGAGCTACAGTTTCTTCTTTTCTATTAACAGCTGTGCAAAAGTTTACTTGAATTCCTAATTGGAGGCTGAGGAGAAATGCTGATTGATTATGCAGATATTACCAAAACCATTCAAACACAACTTTGTGCTAGCAGCAGTCAGTCAATATTTAGTTCCCCTGCATCCAGCTCTAAGTATTTATGTAAATAAGCTATGGTCAGTTTTTCTGAGTCAAATTGCAGCTTGCTTTCGACCATTATCGTCTTTTGTTGTATCTGTGTGCAATTGGTGTGTGTGTGTGTGTGTGTGTGTGTGTGTGTGTGTGTGTGTGTGAGACAGAGAGAGAGAGAGAGAGAGAGAGAGAGAGAGAGAGAGAGATTTCAACATATATGTTCTTACTTTCTTTTACTTTTACTTCTCCACTGTTTTGCAAAATGTCACTGATTTTACCCTTATGAAGCACATGTAATATTTTGTTGACCACTGACATTGAAAAGATGATAATCGTTACATGAGAATACAGGGATTTAAACTTAGCCTTGTGTTGTATGGTTTGATTTCTTATTAAGATAGCATTATCACCAATACATTATCACTTACAACACAAGTAACTTGCTGCTTTCTGAAATACCTTTTTTCCTATCTGTTTAGCATGTTACCAACACAATGGCGAGTGAAGATGGTATTGAGTGGCTGTATGAACTTCTCCAGGATGTCCAGTTGGAACAGTTTGCATCAAGAATCAGAGATGATTTGCAGGTACAAATTAATCACTTTTTCTGCTGAATGCCATTTGTTTTCAGATCAGTTACGTGAGTGCCATTTATTGAAGATCCTTAATTTGTACCATATTTACTTGAGTATAAGATGACCTGCCCCTCTTTTACTAAGAGGGTCCTAGGAAAAAAAAAATAAAATAAAATAATTTTTTTTAAAAATGTATTCTAACTAAAAAAAATTACAAAGTTTTATTGATGCAAAGGATTACACTTTTCTAAATTTATGTCATTCATTGATTGTCTACATTTTAATAATACAAGGTGAAATAAATTAAAAGAAATTGTTTGCATTAGGTTTTATCTTCACTGCCTTTCTTGTTTGCTTAGCCTGTTGTCTGGTATCTCTATTTTGATTCATCATCATCGTCATGATAACAGGAAGCTGTAAACCTCATATCTCTGTTGTTACAAATATTTGGCTTTATTTTCCAAATATGTTGCGATTTCTGAGGTAGTGGTTACGGTGGGACTCGAGAACATAGCCCCCCCCCCCCCCCCCCTCCTGCCACTCTGCCCACTCTTGCACCTCACAGTGAACATGTAAGAACACCACTGACCCCCATGTAGCCTTTAGCATCTTCTGCAGAAATGTATGCTGTCATTGAGTATTTGTCCAATTTGAAAGTCAGTTTGATTCTGAGTGCAAAGGATTCAGGCAATTGGCAGTTTAAACATGCTGAATGTTCATACAAAATGAAAGTACTCAGTATACAGTCTCTGTTTGGCTGCACAATGAAATTTCTGCCTGCTCAACACTCCACTCCCCTCCCCTCACTCACCATAGTTCTCAGCCAAGCTGGGTCACTGTTTCTCTTCCAATTTTCTGTAGCTAGGGATATGCTGGAGCGATAGTGAAACAGGGGTGGCAAAATCTTCTAGGGTGCAGATTGTATGTAACAGCAACAACTAATAGTTGTTCATACTCGCTGTTTAGTCCAATTGTTGAAGTTTTCATCATCCTTCGATGTAGTGATTTCTTTTTGTACTCTCTCCACAACAGGTCTTTCTGCTGTAATTTATTCCATGACAATTATTAAAGTCTATTTTATATGATTTACTTCATTATGGAATAATTTTCCTTTTTGTTTAACCTGAATGTTGTCATCTTTCTCAAATGCTGATTAATGAATGGTAACAATTTTCTCTGGCATTCTAATATGTGTAGAGTTACTGGATTTCTCATTTGCAACCCACTTAGTAAATCATTAGTTTCTCATAACAAAATAAAATATTAACTTGGGTTCAGATTCAAGTAATGGTTTTTGAAGCACAAGGTTTTTGCCTTTACCTACTTAAAAAGCAGCACAAATTTGTGCATACAGAATCCATACATATATGAGAAATTTTGTTGTAAACCCATTTAAATACAACAAAGGTTTGTAGATTGATAGAAGTTAATGTTATTTCCTCCTGTGTTTCACAAAACTTGTCAGTTTTTAAACGGAGCATTATATCGTTGTAGTGGCTAGTTCATAGTTTCTCGCGTATCCCTTGCTCTAGTGCCGAAAGTCAAATGTCACCTGATTGTTCGAGCAAAGTCGATACTTTATGTAGCGCTTCGGCATGTCGATGAATCTTGAGCCTGTTTGAATGCAAATATTGTTTAGTATGTGTTGTGGACTGGCAAGACAGCCAATCCACAATGGACGGGAGACCGAAAGGCACGCGTTTAAGCTCACGCAGGATGGCGTGAGGTCTATAACAGGACAAGTAATGAAGACTAGCAAATAAAGTACGTAGCTTCTGGAATACTTAACTTTAATCCATAATTGGTGAACATCGTTCTGACGGTACATGCATCACAAGATAAATAGCAAAGGATAATGGCGCCTTGCTCGGTCGTAGCAAATGACGTAGCTGAAGGCTATGCTAACTATCGTCTCGGCAATTGAGAGCATAATTTGACAGTGAACCATTGCTAGCAAAGTTGGCTGTACAACTGGAGCGAGTGCTAGGACGTCTCTCTAGACCTGCTGTGTGGCGGCGCTCGGTCTGCAATCACTGATAGTGGCGACACGCGGGTCCGACGTATACTAGCGAACCGTGGCCGATTTAAAGGCTACCACCTAGCAAGTGTGCTGTTTGGCGGTGACACCACATTCCTCCCCCGCAAATCGGCGAACGGTTGTGTTATAAGGCTTCCGCCCGCCGTGGGGAGGATCCCATGTTGACGTATGCGACGAGGTGGGGAGCCTAACAACAGGCGAGGCTGTGCCACCTGCACCCTGCCGTTCGGTCTGAGGGGAGCTAGGAAACGCCTGAAAACCTAGTCCAGGGTGCACGCCAACATGCGGTGTATGCGCCCGTAGAGAGACAGGAGGGGCCGAAGAGTCGACCTCCATCGGGGCGGGGCACCTGACGGGTGAAGACGCCATGTGGTCCGGAGCGGGCAAGAGTTCCATGTCGGAGGACAGCTGGTCACGGGAAGCGATCGGCGGCGCGTGACCCAGGGAGGCGCCCGGCGGTTCCAGCGACGCGTCCACTTCGGGCATCGCCAGCGGGAGAACAGGCGGTGGCGGCGGCGCGTCGCCATGGGGCAAAATGGAAGGCAGGGTCGGTAACACCTGGGGATGAGGCGAGCCAGTAGATGGGTCCCCAGGGCGCTGACCGGACGGCACCGTCGCTGAAAGCAGACAGGGAGCGGCAGAGCCCGTGCGACGACAGAGGCGCAGCTGATTGAGATGCCGACGCACCTCACCAGCGGCCCCCAAAACCAGATACATAGCGCGGCCGAGGCAGTGAAGAATGCACCCTGCGAGCCAACGCCGTGAACTTCGATAGTTGCGATAGTATACAACGTCGCCTGGGGCAAAAAGCAGGTGTCTGCCGCTGCACAGGAACCTGATGCGGCGGATGTAGCAAAGACGTCAAGGTTCGATGAGAGCGACCGTGCAACAACTCAGCCGGCGAGCGACCATCTCGGGGCTGAGAGCGATACGTGGACAAAAAGAGCAATAACGCGTCCTCCCGAGAATGCAACTCTTTCAACTTCAACATCTGTGACTTGAAAGTCCGGACCAATCGTTCAGCGGCACCGTTTGACTGAGGCGAAAACAGCGCGGATGTCAGATGTTGAATACCATTGGCCTTGCAGAATGACTGAAATTCTGCGGACATGAATTGTGGGCTATTGTCGGAAACAATAGTCTGTGGAAGACCTTCAATGCAAAAGATAGCAGATAACGCTTGGATGGTGGCAGATGACGTCGTGGAATACATCCGGACAACAAAAGGAAAATTACTGAATGAACCTACCACAACCAACCATCGAGCATTCCAGAATGGACCAGCAAAATCGATGTGTAAGCGTTGCCAAGGGGTAGTGGCTTTCGACCATGCAAAGAATTTCCGCGGTGGTGCGGATTGTTGTTCGGCACACGCCATGCAAGAAGAGCACATATTCGTAATCGCAGCATCGATTCCGAACCAAGTACAGTGCTGACGAGCAAGTTGTTTCGTTCGCACTATACCCCAATGGCCTCGGTGGAGAAGCCGTAAGACAGAGGACTGTAACGAACATGGGACCACGACCCTGGACTGATCATTATCAGAACGCAACAGCAAAACACCACGTCGTACAAAAAGTCTCTCCTTGTGAGCAAAAAATCGGCGAACCAACGGATCCTCGATCCGTGACTTTGACAAGGATCATTGCGTAGCAACAAAACGCAGAACGGTAGCAAGGACAGGGTCAGCAGCTGTGGCTGTAGCTACACGACGAAAATCAATCGGAAACGATTCGACCACGTCATCGGTTTCCGCATCAATGAACATGCAAGCAAGTTCGGAAGAATCGAATGCTCTATCCTCAGCAACAGGCAAACGGGACAACGCATCGGCGTTTCCGTGCTTAGCAGTGGACCGATACAAGATATCGTAGCGGTACTGCGAGAGGAAAATTGACCAGCGAATGAATTTCTGCGCTGTACGTGGAGGTACAGGCTTGTCCGGATGAAAAAGCGATGTCAAAGGTTGGTGGTCTGTGATGATGGTAAAGTGACGACCATACAAGAAATCATGAAACTTAGTAACACCAAATACGAGAGCCAAAGCTTCTTTCTCGATCTTTGAATAATGTCTTTGCGCAAACGAGAGCAATTTGGACGCAAAGGCAGTAGGGCGATCGTGCGATCCATCTTTGTGCGCAAGCACAGCACCGATCCCGAAATCCGATGCATCCACCATCAACAAAAGAGGTTTCTGGGGATCGAATGGCATAAAGCAAGTATTGGAAAGCAACGCCGATTTCAACTGGCGAAAGGCGCGTTCGCATTCCGTCGTCTAGACGAACGGAACACCTTTACGGCGTAAGCGATGAAGCGGAGCTGAAATAGAAGAGGCGTGGTGCACATATCGATGATAATAATTGATTTTTCCCAGCACACTCTGTAGCTGCTTCAAATTCTGCAGCGAAGGCAAGTCTTGTATGGCACGGAGGTGCTCTGGACTGGGATGTATGCCTTGGGCATTGATTACATGTCCCAGATAGGGTAAGTCACGAGCAAAAAACACACATTTGTCCTTCCGCAAGTGAGGACCATTTTGTCGCAAGACCTGAAATAATGTTCTGAGATTGGCTAAATGTTCTTCTTCCGTCTTTCTGGAGATCACAATATCGTCCAGATAGTTTACTGCAGTAGGGACCGACGCACAAACAGTTTGCAGATATTGCTGAAACAATGCAGGGGTGGACGCACACCCGAATGGCAGTCGTTTGAATTGATACAAATCAAGATGCGTGTTAACCACCAAAACATGCTGGGATTCTTCGTCCACCGGTATTTGCAAGTACGCATCTGCTAGGTCCAACTTTGAAAAATATTTACCCGGGCACAGTTTGTCAAAAAGATCTTCTGGGCGGGGTAAAGGAAAAGTTGCAATCACTAGTTGGGGATTCACTGTTGCCTTGAAGTCCACACAAAGTCTCAATTTTCCAGAAGGTTTTGGCAAAATTACTAAGGGTGATGCCCAGAGAGAAGCCTGCACACGTTCAATCACACCTTGTGATTCCAAATCGTTTAACGTTCTTGCGACCTCATCACGCAATGCGTGGGGAACATTGCGCGCTCTGAAAAATTTCGGTTGCGCGTTTACTTTCAGTTCCAAATGTGTTTTATAGTTGTTAGCGCAACCGAGGCCCGGTGCAAAAAATGTCTGCAAACTCTTCACATAGACGAGAAACACTGGCTGAAGGCACAGTCTGGTTCACTGAGAGGACCTGATTTACTATAGACAAGTGAAACAACTGAAATAAATCATACCAAGCAAGTTCACAGCAGAAGAAGAACGAAGGACATAAAATGACACAAGTTTTGTTTGTCCCTTGTATGTTGCAAGAAGGCTGCACTGTCCTAACACAGGGACATGCTGACCGGAATAGCTACTGAGCTTAACATTTGCGGCACGCAACGGAGGTGTGCCCAGCTGTTTGTACGTGTCGTGATTGATCAGGGAAACTGCAGCTCCGGTATCGAGCTGGAATGGTATCACGTTGCCATTAATGTCCAAGTCTACAAAAAGTTTATTGTCCTGTTGACGACAAGAGTGACTGTCTCGTGCAACGTGAACTGACACTGGTACAGAAGCACTTGCGACTTGACGCGATTTCCGGCGATGTCGACGCACACTATTTGTGGGACGAACACAGTCACTGTTAGAGAGAGTGGCACTGGGCGGAGTGGAATGAACTACATGAATTTCCATGGGCGAAGGTTCACGAGCCTGAGCATTCTTGGTTCGATTCCGATTCCAGCGCGAAGCAAAGGGCCTGAAATGGTTGTGAGTGTCCGATCGGAGCTTTTTCTGGCAAACACTCTGAACATGTCCTTTTTTATTACAGAAAAAGCAAATAGCCTGGCATGACAGGCAATTCTCACGCGAATGTCTAGTAGCACACCGCGGGCATGATTTTAGCACTGCATTTGCTTGCCGGCGCGGGACACGTGGCGGAGAGCTTGGCGGCAGCTGCGCGGACGGGCGCGAGGGCTGTTTACTGTTCTGTGCAGCGCACCCGGCGGGCTGGTGAATGTGACACACGGCTGGTGAAGTTTCAGATGATTCCTGAGCAAAGTCAAGTGTGTCCTGCCGATCCAATATGTCTATCACTTGTTGAAGGGAGGGATTGACTAGTTTCCCGTATACGAACATCAGAAACGTTCTGTGCAATTGCATCACGTACCATAGTATCTGAATAAGGGAGTCCACATTGACACTCAAAAGCACGATCCCTAGTAAGGCCTTGCAAAGTTGCAACCCACTCCCTATTAGTCTGACCTGCTGTACGTTTTGTACGAAAGAAGGTATACCTTTTTGCAACTACATTGACTGATTCTTTGAAATATCATCTAATGCAGACAAAATTTCGTTGTAGGACAGAGTCGCTATGTCGCGTCGGGGAAATAATTTCGCTATCACTCGGTACGTCTGGACGCCTACGGATGCTAACAAAAAGGCTGCCGCTCATTACCTTGAATTCTGTAGGCGGCGAGATGGAATCCAAATTGGCGTGACCACTCCGTCCAGCTTTCCAGTGCAGCATCAAAAGGACGAAAAGTTGGTGCAACAGCATGTTGTGGCTGCGGTAGCGGTGGAGTGGCGGCCGCCGCATCGTTTTGCATTGCACGTTGACCCTGGACGAGCTGTCCAAGGGCATCCAATAAGGCCTGCGTCTGCTGATTCTGCAAGCGATAAAATTCGGACAGTACATCTGGAGATTGTGGCGAAGCCATGACACAAGTAATTCAGGGCCAGAGCAATACGAACGCAAAATCCTCGGCGCCAACTGTTGTGGACTGGCAAGACAGCCAATCCACAATGGACGGGAGACCGAAAGGCACGCGTTTAAGCTCACGCAGGATGGCGTGAGGTCTAGAACAGGACAAGTAATGAAGACTAGCAAATAAAGTACATAGCTTCTGGAATACTTAACTTTAATCCATAATTGGTGAACATCGCTCTGACGGTACATGCATCACAAGATAAATAGCAAAGGATAATGGCGCCTTGCTAGGTCGTAGCAAATGACGTAGCTGAAGGCTATGCTAACTATCGTCTCGGCAATTGAGAGCATAATTTGTCAGTCAACCATTGCTAGCAAAGTCGGCTGTACAACTGGGGCGAGTGCTAGGACGTTTCTCTAGACCTGCCGTGTGGCGGCGCTTGGTCTGCAATCACTGATAGTGGCGACACGCGGGTCCGACGTATACTAGCGGACCGCGGCCGATTTAAAGGCTACCACCTAGCAAGTGTGGTGTCTGGCGGTGACACCACAGTATGCACTATTCTTTGGGACTGTTCAAAATAAAATTTTACAAAACCTCAGTACCCAAATCTTCATCTTCAATGTAAGATGAATGCTAATTTATGGGCTCTCACATGCTCAATATATTTTCAAATTGGCAATACATTGACCATCTGAGGGTGCATATCGCTGTATTGTCAATCCTACAAATATTAATGACCATTATTGATGGACCTCAAAATATTCTCAGTCTTGTCAAACCATGGTGAACATGTGAAGTCAAATATTGACAGTTTGATAATATCCTCCTCAGATGTTAACAGAACTTCAGGAACCATCCACACAACATTAGTGTTGACTATTTATCTTTTCAATTTGCCGCATTGTATATCATACATTAGATTTAATTTTGAAGAGTCTTTTAACACAAAAGAATTTTAATACGCCTATGCAAGGGTAATCATGAGGATTCTCTATGACGTTGCTTACTTCTTTAATTTGAAAATATGATATAGAGTGTTGTGTTACATAACAGTTTTGAAAACACTTCCATTTAAAAAAAAATATGTCATATATCTGCAGTGATTAGTAAGACATCTACAAAATGTGTATTAGTTTCACCAGGTTATCACAAAGCATAAAAAAGGTTAATGTTAATTTCCTGAACAGGTGGATATAGTTACTTCACAGGTTTCCACAGAATTTTGCTAATTGTGCATGCTTATATTGCAGAACTAAAATTCGAGCATTAGGATGACATGTCTGTTGCCAGACATGTCTAAGTTACTCCTAATCTCTTGTGAATGTGATTGCCTCTCTCCCTAACGTATTTTACTTCTTTGTTTTATTTCATGTCAACACTAATAACTTGTCGTACAATGCAGAACCCATTGGAAAGTGATATATAAAAAGTTTTGGGTCTGTGATTCTGATTTGTCAGTAAACTAAAATGTGATCAGTCATTTATTTTTAGCTATGGCTGATATAACTGCAGCTGATGATTTCTTTTGGGTGTTTGAAATCTTAACTTTGTCAAACCATGTTGTCAGCTGACAGTTTTTGTCAATATTATTGATAGTGTGACATCACTTCAATATATTTAAGTTTTGACAAACCAGTTTTCTCAATAAATACGGAACATGAAGAGGTCCCTTTAATCTGTTAGATGCCCCTTAGATTGTCATCCGTGGAGAGTGAAATGAGACGTCAGGACAATAGTAGATTTGTTCAGTTAACTTCTTTATTCGAGTCCTCGACCACAGTACATCCGGAACAGCTAGGTGGAGGCATCCAGTTGTGTCTCGTGCGAAACAATAACATCCGGCATTGCTGATAGTGGAAAGTGAGCACGGAATCACTTGAATGCCGCTGTCAGTGACGTCTCCAGCTGCAACTGTGATGACACTGTGGTGGTGCATTGATGCTGGCTATTACCTCTCTTCAGCAAGCAGGTGGCTCCATGCTCCAGCTGTGGCTTGTCATGACTCGAGGTAGTCTTCCCTATCTCGTGGTCAAATAGTCGACCCTGTACTGCACTCCAGGGTGTCGCTCTGGGTGTCACAGGCTTATGGTGTAGGCTGTGATACTGAGAAGAGAATATTTTAGTACATGAATAGCTGAGCAGTTGTATGCTCCAGAGTATGATTGCTTAGGTCTCAAGGCATGTACTCTAAACACATCCATCATGGCAAGTGAGGAAAGGCTTCTGTCCTTCCACTAGCGTGTTGCAGTATTGGCTGTTGCTTACTGTGCCTAGCTGGAAATGTTTTGCAACACATTCCAGCCTAATTTTGTTTTGCGGTGTATAACACTCTTGCCTTTGTATGGCTGATTCTGTTGCAACTCTCTTCCACTGTGGTGGATTTTATGACAAGAATATGGCTGATATGCTACACTGCCTTCCTTTTTATCAAGATCTTGTCCCTCAGTTTGACCAAATTAGATTATCCTTTACACTAGAGTTCTTGGTGACTGGTCCTGCTTTGCCTCTTTTAAGAATTATTCTAGCAGTTGGTGTCCTTAACCCTATCACTTCATCTCATACATTTGTACAGGACCCCTTGCCCTGCCCCTTAACTCCAACACAATGGGACTTACTTCATTTCTAGACTTCTTGCACATTAATGTCTCTCTCTTCCCAATTTACTAGCTACAGTGAATAAATTATCCTTAATACTACCCCCCACCCCACGTATTCATTTTCCTTCTGCTGCTTTTATGATCAGGGTATCCAGTCCACTGGAATTAGAATGACAGATGGATCAGAACTGTCTTGTGCTTCTTCCGAAAGGAGGACTATGCTCAGCAGAACAAGTGCGGCTGTGGTGATATGACAGTAGTCACTGTCGTTTCTCTCTGGCACTTGCTTTCCCGATAGAAATTTATGTACTAAGGAGGCTTGTCTCTTCTGCCAGTTCAGAAGCGTTTGTAGATTGCTTTCATTCTGCCCTTTGAGTTTGATTTAAGCTGGTTTTATTTGTGGCTCCTCTAGCTAATACAGATGAGGCTGCAACATATTCAGGTGAGTTATCCCTGATATCACGGGGGGCAGGAAGAAAATAGGCACAAGAATCTTGCATGCTCTTCCATTTAATAACAAACCACTGCCATTTAGTTATAATCTCCTTGCTGATGTAACCTACTCTGCTACTCAAAAAACTAGCCAATACTACCATTAAAGGCAGAGTACAGCTAATGCCCCCCTACCTGCTGAAAGTACAATTCTGGCCTGATCACTTCTTTATTGCATTCTCTTACCTCGTTTTGTCCCATTAGCAATTTCATTGTGCAGGAATTGTGCCCCTCTCGTATTAGTATATTTGGACAGACTGCGATTTCCCGTAGGCATTTATGTAACATTGCTTCCTCCATTTCTACATATCTTCCCATGTCTTTGGCAACTAATAATAGTCGCTGCGTTTTTACTCCTTCAAAATTCTTCAGTATCCCTCACTGGAAAGGATACACATGACCTGTGTAGCACTTATGATGTACTTGTTTCCTTGCTACTGGTACTGAAATGGAAATGCAAAGCTTCACTCAATCAGTTGCCCCATTGCTGTGGCCACTTTGTAATGAAAAGGTAAGTTTTTGCACTTGGGTTCTCAACCGACCTGTTTTTCTTTACTTTCTTTAGACCGTATAAATGCTGACCCTGCAACAACAAGTTTACACCTGGCTGACCTCTTACAGCCTATTGTATAGCCAACAGCATATTGCCAAGCAATATCTTTAGGGACTGCAGCCATTTTGTCATTGCTGCTTCCCTATCAAAGATTTCTATTGTAGTCTGTAATTCCCTCACATTCTTATTAACTGCCTCCTCTGGCATACGGCATTACTTCTCCAGTCAGTTGTCGTAGCAGTTGTGTGTTGTTCAATATGTCCTCCTCTAAACTTGCAGTCGGTGTAGTGTGCCAATCACTCGTGGCTTTGTTTCCTTTTGCCCACTGCTTAACCTATTCTATGGCGTTGTACACTCTTCGAATGTCTTAGTCATCAGAAGCACCAAATATTGTTTTCATAAGTGTGTGTGGAATAACTGCCAGTACCTATCTCACTCCTTAATTTCTCGTAGACTCCATGTATTCTCTCAAATACCCCAGCAGTTCCTTTGAGGAGCCCTTGCCTTTTCATTTCCTGATGGAATTTGTCAAATATTTATTCCAATCTTCTCACTTTTTGAAGCATCTCCCGTGTGCTGAATACTCTCTCTCTCACCCAGTGATGACTGCTTGGTGAACAGCGCTCCCCCTCACAGGTGCTGCCATATCTCCTATCCCTGGGATAACTTTCAGACTCCCTCAAAAAGGTTTCAGCCATCCTACATGCACAATTGTCGTTCTTGTCGACAATTTAATCTTTACTTTACTGTTGATGTAGTCTGTACCACTTCGTTATAGCCCCTCGTACTGTGTAAAAAAACTTCTTTGTCTTTCCCTCTTCGGTGCGCTTCTTCCTCTTTCTCCAGAGCTCATGTATTGATTGCACCCCCCGCCCCCCCTTGCCACTCGTACTCTGTTCCAAATTTTCCTAACCACTCTGGCAAACTCCTTTCTTCTTTCTTTTCAATATATCGAACAGTGATGGCGTTTTACAACCATATACTGCTCCGTATAGCCATAATCCTGTATTCATATGCTGCCTTTAGTTGTAGGTGGAAACAACATACATCAGACGGACATCCCAGTTGGTGTGATGAGAGTTAACGTAGTATCTGAGCATCTTCCTGAATGTCCTATGCACTTTCCCAGTTCTTCCATTGGCTTCTGGATGGAGAGAACTTAACCTTAACTTCTTCACATTCAATAATTTACATAATTCCTCAACAAGATCTGACATGAAGTTCATTCTCTGGTCTGTTAGTATTGTTTCAGGCACTCCAAACTTCAGCATAGAATTATTCACAAATGCTTGTGCCATTGTTGCTGCCCGCTTATGTGTCATCATGACCATTTGTGTGTATCTTGAAGAATGATCTATGAATCTGAGTAGGTACTTATTCCTTGCAGGTGTTTTTTTGAAAGGACCTAAAACATCAACCCCAGACATTCGACTGTTGCTAATGCTTCAGGTAACCTCTGCAGTGGTACTCTTGTTAGACACAAATCCACTCTCAGTTCACACTGTATGCAATTCCGCACATAATGGTTTATGTCCGTCTGCCTATTCCTCCATGAATACCTGTTCACTAACCTTCTGTTGGTAGAGCTGCAATCTCCGCCAATATGTGATTGGAGACTGCTTGTAGCACTCTATTCCTTAGCTTTATTGGTACCACTACCTGTGGTCCCTACTTGGTTTCTCTGCATAGCAACCCACCCTGTGTACAAAACTATGACTGCTTAAAGAACTGCTTATGTTCACAATCTTCTCCTTATGCAGTTTGCCATTCCTCATGCTCATTACACCCAAGAGGTAATACTGGTACGTTTCTACTTAAGGCATCTGCATTTCTGTGTTTCATCCCAGGTTTATGCATGACATTGAAATCAAATTCACTTACTCTTATTGCCCATCCTTTAACCTGAACAACCATTTTAATGCAGGATGATCTGTTATTACTCTGAACTTTTTACTGGATCGATAACATTTGAAACAGGTAATTCCATAAATAAGGCTTAACATCTCTTTCTCCATTGTGGAATACTTGCTTTCCACAGAATTTAGTTCTCTAAATGAGTAAGCTACTGGATGTTCTACATATTCCACCTCCTGTGACAACACACAGCCTAGTGCATGGTTTGATGCATCACATGGTAAAACAAATTCTCTATTAAAATCTGAAAATACCAATATCGGACAAAATGTTAAAGAATCTTTTTGCTCCTCAAAAGCTTGGTGACACTCTTTTGACCACCCAGATTTAGTAACTTTAAAAAAAAAATTGTGTCAGTGGTCTAGCAGTATTGTTAATTGCTGCATATGCTGTTCCATATCACTCAATGACACAGGCAAAAAGGAATACAAACGTCTCAAAAATGAGATCGACAGGAAGTGCAAAATGGCTAAGCAGGGGTGGCCAGAAGACAAATGTAAGGATGTAGAGGCTTATCTCACTAGGGGTAAGATAGATACTGTCTACAGGAAAATTAAAGAGACCTTTGGAGAAAAGAGAACCGCTTGCATGAATATCAAGAGCTCAGATGGGAACCCAGTTCTAAGCAAAGAAGGGAAAGCAGAGAGGTGGAAGGAGTATATAGAGGGTCTATACAAGGGCGATGTACTTGACAATATTAAGGAAATGGAAGAGGATGTAGATGAAGATGAAATGGGAGATGTGATACTGCGTGAAGAGTTTGACAGAGCGCTGAAAGACCTGAGTTGAAACAAGGCCCCGGGAGTAGACAACATTCCATTAGAACTACTGATGGCCTTGGGAGAGCCAGTCCTGACAAAACTCTACCATCTGGTGAACAAGATGTATGAGACAGGCGAAATACCGTCAGACTTCAAGAAGAATATAATAATTGCAATCCCAAAGAAAGCAGGTGTTGACAGTTGTGAAAATTACCGGACTATCAGTTTAATAAGTCACAGCTGCAAAATACTAACACAAATTCTTTACAGATGAATGGAAAAACTGGTAGAATCTGACCTCGGGGAAGATCAGTTTGGATTCCATAGAAATATTGGAACACGTGAGGCAATACTGACCCTAAGACTTATCTTAGAAGAAAGATTAAGGAAAGGCAAATGTACATTTCTAACATTTGTAGACTTAGAGAAAGCTTTTGACAATGTTGACTGGAATACTCTTTCAAATTCTGAAGGTGGCAGGGGTAAAATACAGGGAGCGAAAAGCTATTTACAGTTTGTACAGAAACCAGATGGCAGTTATAAGAGTCGAGGGGCATGAAAGGGAAACAGTGGTTGGGAGGGGAGTGAGACAGGGTCGTAGCCTTTCCCAGATGTTATTCAATGTGTATATTGAGCAAGCAGTAAAAGAAACAAAAGAAATAGTTGGAGTAGGAATTAAAATCCATGGAGAAGAAATAAAAACTTTGAAGTTCGCCGATGACATTGTAATTCTGTCAGAGACAGCAAAGGACCTGGAAGAGCAGTTGAATGGAATGGACAGTGTCTTGAAGGGAGGATATAAGATGAACATCAACAAAAGCAAAACGAGGATAATGGAATGTAGTCGAATTAATTCAGGTGATGCTGAGGGAATTAGATTAGGAAATGAGATGCTTAAAGTAGTAAAGGGGTTTTGCTGTTTGGTGAGCAAAATAACTGATGATGGTCGAAGTAGAGAGGATATAAAATGTAGACTGGCAATGGCAAGGAAAGCGTTTCTGTAGAAGAGAAATTTGTTAACATCGAGTGTAGATTTAAGTGTCAGGATGTCATTTCTGAAAGTATTTGTGTGGAGTGTAGCCATGTTTGGAAGTGAAACATGGACGATAAATGGTTTGGACAAGAAGAGAATAGAAGCTTTTGAAATGTAGTGCTACAGAAGAATGCTGAAGATTAGATGGGTAGATCACATAACTAATGAGGAGGTATTGAATAGAATTTTGGAGAAGAAGAGTTTGTGGCACAACTTGACTAGAAGAAGGGATCGGTTGGTAGAGCATATTCTGAGGCATCAAGGGATCACCAATTTAGTATTTGAGGACAGCGTGGAGGGTAAAAATCGTAGAGGGAGACCAAGAGATGAATACACTAAACAGATTCAGAAGGATGTAGGTTGCAGTAGGTACTGGGAGATGAAGAAGCTTGCACAAGATAGAGTAGCATGGAGAGCTGCCTCAAACCAGCCTCTGGACTGAAGACTACAACAGCAACAGCAACAACAACATCACCCCCATGGACGTTTATGTCATTGAGATACACTAAGCAGTGCAGTGGTTTTAAACCTCTAAGTATTCCGTCCAACAATGTTGCAAGTTCATTTTTTAATCCGTATGACATTCTTCTGAATTGGTAGTGGCCTCAGGGTGGCAAAAATGCTGCTGTGTGTCAATCCAGTGGTGCAGCAAGACAAGAAAATGAAATAAATTAAATGAATTCTTATGTCTAATCATGAGCCTGGCACTACCTAGCCATATGCCCCCAATGATTACATGTGTAACATTTCACTGGAACTGATTTTGTACACGCAGCTGAGTGACCGTCAGTGTTAACACTGTGCTCATCTAACACGCACTAACCAATTGTGACTTCCATTATCTAGGCAAATCCTCTGGTTGTTGCTTATACAACATGCATGGCCATCAAATCTCTTCTCCATGATTGAAATACAATCAGAATTTTCTGTACTCACTGTACTGTAGGCTGTAGGTTCAGACATCCCTCTTAGAAGGAAATGTCGATGTTCTGACACCAGTGTTAGATGCCCCTTCGACTGTCACACTTAAAAAGTGAAATGAGATATGAGGACGATAATAGATTTGTTCAATTAACTTCTTTATTCTGGCCCTCAGCTGTGGTACAGCAGAAACAGCTTTGTGGAGGCATCCAGTTGTCTCTCATGCGAAACAAATGACGTCCTGTATTGCTGATACTGCAAAGATGAGGACCGAGCAGGGAGCCATTTGAATGCCGCTGTCAACGACATCTCCAGCTGTGCCCATGATGACAGTGTGCCAGTACAGCTGATGATGGCCGTTACCTCCCTCCAGTGACCGGGCAGCTTTCCTGCTGTAGCGGTAGCTCTCTCGTAACTCAGGTCAGGTTTCCCTGTTTTGTGGTCGAACAGTAGACCCTGTACTGCATTCCAAGACATCACTTTGGGTGTCACAGACTCATAGTGCAAGCTGCAATATCGAGATGAGAATGAGTGGCTGAGTACCTACATGCTCCATACTATGTTCGTTTAAGGCTTAAAACATGTACTCCAAACACTTCTGTGATGGAAAGTGTGGAAAGGCTTCTGTCCTGCTCGCATATTGCAGCATCTGTAGTTGCTATAATGCTTCCAGCTGGCTATGCTTTGTAACATCTGTCGGCTATGTTTTGCTTCAGCTGCCTGCAGCTGACTCTAATAGTACTGCTCTGGTGTATTTTTTGACTGAATGCAGTTGATACATAACAAATATGCTAAACAATGTAAAAACGTTGACCTCAACAGTAATTGTTAATTTGTGAATATTAGAGGACCTTGTATTTTTTGTGACAAATTTGGGGAAAACCTCATGTTATAATTACCCAATTATAAGATGAGGTTTTTCCCAAATGTGGTACTTTAGTTGTAGCCAACAAACGTCACTGTGCAAAGAAGTTGCGATCTATGAACTGAGGTCACACATAATGTAGAAAAAAAGAAAACGTATTGAACCATACATTAATCTATATTTATTATTTATTTGAAAATAAATTCTCAGCGAGAATAGCAAGACTTGTTTAAAAAACAGGCATATTTAAGGGAAGGATCAGGTGACACTGAAAATGAAATAGACTACATTTTATCAAATAATAATAGTAGCAAAAAAATTTGGCGAAATTTCCACACAAACTTAGTTATGTATGTAGATAGTTCACCCATCCCGAGAATCAAGAATTTTCATTCTTGTCTGTTACTGATATCAATACTTAACAAGTGAACAGACATACAAATAAATAACAAATGGAAAAAAATACACACATCAAAAAACATTTCGCATCACCCCGATTCCGAGAGATCGGGAACCTGTACAGAAAATTGGAATAGAAATCAACATAAACATCATTTCCGCCCTTTTTATTGCTCATGAAAATAACACATTGCATGTTGTACCACCATACAGCGAGACCTTCAGAGATGGTGGTCCAGATTGCTGTACACACCAGTACCTCTTAATACCCAGTAGCACATCCTCTTACATTTATGCATGCCTGTATTCCACAAGTTCATCAAGGCATTGTTGGCTCAGATTGTCCCACTCCTCAACGGCGATTTGGCGTAGATCCCTTACTGTGGTTGGTGGGTCGTGTCATCCATAAACAGCCCTTTCCAATCTATTCCAGGCATGTTCGATAGAGTTCATGTCTGGAGACATGCTGGCCACTCTAGTTGAGCAACATTGTAATCCTGAAGGAAGTCATTCACAAAATGTGCATGATGGAGGTGGGAATTGTCGCCCATGAAGACGAATGCCTCGCCAATATGCTGCCAATACGGTTGCACTATCGGTAGGAGATGGCATTCATGTATTGTACAGCCACTACGGTGCCTTCCATGACCACCAGCGGCTTATGTTGGTCCCACATAATGCCACCCCAAAACAGCAGGGAAACTCCACAGTTGCTGCTCTCGCTGGACGCTGTGTTGGTTTGCTGTATGCCACATATGGATTGGAAGAATTTCTACTGTGTCTACGGTATTCAGCCCGACTGGGTTGCCTCCAAACATGTCTCCGATGAATGTCTGGTTGTAGGCATACGCGACACTCTTCATTGAAGAGAACGTGATGCCAATCCTGAATGGTCTATTCAGCATGTTGTTGGGCCCATCTGTACCACGCTGCATGGTGTTGTGGTTACAAAGATGGACCTCGGTAGTGAAGTTGTGCGTCATACAGCCTACTGTGCATAGTTTGAGGCATAACACAATGTCCTGTGGCTGCACAAAAAGCATTATTCAACACGGTGGCGTTGCTGTCAGGGTTCCTCCGAGCCATAATCCATAGGTAGCGGTCATGCATTGCAGTAGTAGCCCTTGGGCGGCCTGAGCGAGGCATGTCATTGACAGTTTCTGCGTCTCTGTATATCTTCCATGACCGAACAACATCGCTTTGGTTCACTCCAAGATGCCTGGACACATCCCTTGTTGAGAGCACTTCTGGCACAAAGTAACTATGCGGGCATGATCGCACCGCGGTATTGATTGTCTAGGCATGGTTGAATTACAGACAACATAAGCCGTCTTATAGGCGCTGCTCATGAATGGTTGTTTACATCTTTGGGCAGGTTTAGTGACATCTCTGAACAGTCAAAGGGACTGTGTGTGTGATACAATATCCACAGTCAACATGTATCTTCAGGATTTGTGGGAACTTTTTTTATGTGTGTATATTTAATGAAAACATTATTATGCTGAGTTGCAGATAGGTACAACAAAAAGACTCTCACAATTGAAGCTTTGGCCATTAAGGCCTTCGTCAACAATCTACACATATATGCATGCACACAGACTCGTGTATATGCAACTCACACACACGACTGCAGACTCAGGGAACTGAAACTACACTTAATGAAAATATAAAACTTAATGAAAATATACTTAATGAAAAAAAAAAAAATTTTTTTTCGTCCAAAATGAGATTAACAATTTTCAGATTTTTTTCTTTTACTTGTTCTCTTGAAACCTCTCTTGCCAAATTTCAAGATTCTAGATCAATGAGAAGTAGCCTGTGGGTTTTGATGAGTGACTTTTGCAAGTATCAAAATGTGACATAGGTGGCAATATCTTTTGATTGCACCGACTTAGAATCTTAACTTTCTTACGCCACCAAGGTATCATAGACCTTAGTACGTAATTTTAAGTTCAACTTCATATGTCTACCTGTTCTAAGAAAAATGGATCTTAAGAGATTGACAAATAGACTGATAGACAACAAAGTAATTCTATAGGTATTCCATTTGTACCAGTCAGGGTATGAAACCCTAAAAACTGTACAGGATGTGATGGTGACCCTGTAACTTTACAGCATATCGAGTGATCATGGCCTCATAAGATGCTAGATGCTTTTTTAAAAAACGAAAAAAAAAGAAAAATCTGGCAGGATGTTGTATAAACATATTTTGAGAATTTATTCAGAAATGTTGAAAGTACATCAGATTAATTGACACTAATCACATCTCTGAGAAAGAAAGGTGTACGAGGACACCAAAAAAAGTGGATTTATTTAATAAAGATACCTTTGCAAACAGCAAAGATGTTGTAGATACAAGAAAGTTAAAGGAAAAATCTCACAGAATTCAACAATATATTGATAAGTATGAGAGATGAGGGGGGGCGGTTATAGTATGAAGGAAACAAAATAGAAACTGAAATTTGGTGCATGCTACATTTCATAAGTTAAAATTGCAGATGGCACAATAACAGGCAAAACTTTGCAAGTAGTCAAAGATTTCTTTAAATATTTCACAATATGAAAAAGAAATACAAAAAGTTAAGGAAGAAAACGATCATATTCTGGAAGTAATAACAAATGAGCTGGACACATTAATTTGAGTGATGAAAAAAGAAAGGAGCTATGACATAGTGGTATTTTAGTTGATATGTGGATGGCTTGCAAAAAAGTAGTACAAATAGAACTCACAAAATTACTTAAAAAAATTGTTGTGCAGGAAAGCCGTTCCCCAGGAATGAAACAGTGGTGCAATTATTATATTAATAAAAAGGTGACAGGTAAAAAAATAAATTATAAGATAGCCACTGAAGTTATCAGAAAAAATTCCACATATTAAATTTTAATCAAGCAATGAAAATAAATTGTCACTCTGTTTGGGATTAACAGATTATTTTTTAAAAAAAGTAAGTTTGTCATTCAACCAAACCTGAACAAACAATTCTCAACAAAGAAAATACTAATTAAAACCACATTAATGCATTGAAACATATTTATGACAGTGGGCAATGCCGAACTAGTGGAGAAACGAGTTGTAGAGAATGTACCATCAAAGCCCTTTTCTAAAGTCATAAAGGACGTTCTCAGACCCTTACACTGTATAAATGATGATGTGTTGCCATGTGCCTCTGATGTAGATGATCTTTGACTGTGAATGGAATAACTTCACAGAGGAAGTTTGAAAGCAGGCCCGGGACCTGGTAATTTATTTGATTTCTTCACAATGACACATTTAGTGCCAGTTAACTGTATCAGTATTACCATAGAATTCACATGTATACAATGTCACGGTTGTATGGCACAGTTGCGAGCCTTGACAAAGGACATTGAACCTGACAGAGAGCTGTTGTGCAGAGAGAACCTTTGTGTTAGAGTAAACTTTGTGGTCTGCACCAGCTGTCTCCAGTGTAAAAATCACTTCAAGATGGCAGCACCCATGTCAGCTGAAAATTGCAGCAAGATTTTGACATTGTCTGATTGGAATCCTGGAATCTCGTGTAATACTTATAACACACAGAAAATTCCGAGAACTGCATGGGTCCTGAAAAGCATTGTAAATTTTTATTTTAAAATGTTGATTCAGCATTAGTTTTGTATTTTAGATTAATAATGAATTTTGTATTTAGGGCTGTTGAATCTGGCAACTTTGTAGAAAGAAGAGGAAGTAAACAGAATAGTAAAACTGACAAGGAGTGCTTCAGGTAACCAAATGTGGCATTGCAGTATTTACTGCAGTGCAGCTCTCTGCACTAGCACATTCTGCGCACAAGTACTGCAGCGTATATCCATTTGAACGTACTTACTGTAGTCAAGCCTTGGTGTCCCTCTACAATTTTTCCATTTCAAACCCCCCTCCCCCATGCAAATCCCACCTTCTTCCCTTGTCAAATGGATAATTCCTTGATGACATGGCATGTGTCCTATAAACCAGTTTCTTCTTTCATTCAAAGTTTGCCAGAAACATCTCCCTGCTCTGCCTCCTCTCCCTCCCTATTTGATTCAGTTACACAATATACCCGTGTAAAAAACAGTATTTTTCTCGTGTCACAGTTCAAAATTTTTTCTTCTCTTCTTGTCTGAATTGTTTTTCATACATATTTCATTTGTGTGCAAAGCTAACACTCTAAACAAATACCTTCAGAAAAGACTTTCTAACACTTAAAAGTGTTAAGGACTTTCTCTCTTTCGTTAATACTGTTTTTGCTAATGACTGCAGCTTTCCTGTCTCCTTTGGTGATTATCAGTCAGTTACTGTTCATATAACAAAACTTTTGTTTCCTAATCTAAATCCTTTAGAATAAGCTGATTCAATTCGACTATGTTTTGTTCCCATAGTTTCACTTTTGTTGTTATTCACTTTATAACCTCTTTCCAAGATACTATCCCTTCAACTGATATTCAAAGCCCTTTACCATCTCTGCCAAATTGACAGTGTCACTGGTAAACTTCGAAGTTTTTATTTCTCCTCCCTCAATTTTCATTCCCTTTTTAATTTTTTCTTTGTTTTGCTGTACTGTTTGCTCAGTGTATAACATAGATTGTCTGACATTGGGGAAAGGCTGCACGTCTGCTGCACTATCCTCTCAACTACTCCTTCCCTTTCATGTCCTTCAGCTCTTATAACTGCAGTTTTGTTTCCTGTACAAGTTGAAATAATTTTATGTTCCCTGTATTTTATCCATGCTACTTTAAAAATTTCAAAGTGTGTTTCCAGTCAACATTGTCGAAAGCTTTCTTTAAGTCTACAAATGCTATAAACATAGGTTTACCTGTCTTTAACCTATTTTGTAGGATAAGTTGTAGGGTCAGTATTGTCTTGCATATTCACTGGAGCCCAAACTGATCCTCCAAGATCTACCAGTTTTTTTGTAAATAAGTAGTGTCAGTAATCTGTTGCAATCACTTATTAAAGTGACACATCATTAATATTGACACCTGTCTTCATTGGAATTGAAATTACTACTTTCTACTTGAAGTCTGAATGTACTTTGACTGTTTATGTAGGTACAGTATGTCAACACTTGTTGTACCATTAACTAGTTTCAGCAGGCTCATCATCAGATGGAGGTGTTACAGGAACATAGTTTTCTGGATCTTGTGCACCTAGACTAGGATTATGATGCTAACTTCTGGCTCCACTCAGCCCAAAAAATAATGTTCCTGTAATACCCCCATCTGATGATCACCCTGCATTGGCTCACAAACTAGTTAGTACTGCAATAAATTTTATCAAATTCAAAAAGTGACTGGTATCATTTTGTACCTATGTAAACCACAAACTATCATTGGCCGCAGTTTTTTATTGACAATGGATGTAACAATTTGAGAATATTTTATCTGTCTCGCACCAGGTGAAGTAGTTTTGTTATGGCTGCCTCTCTCAAGGATACCAGCTGTTCTGAGGGAATGTATTCTACTCCAGGGGCTTCTGTAGCCTTGTATTTGGCTTGCAGCCATTCCTGCTCAGCCATCTGGCACTTTGTCAGTCTCATTTTTTAGACATTTGTTCTCAGTTTTACCCTGTTCATTTGCTGCATTTTTATATTTTTTCCTTTGTCAGTTGCCGGCCGCGGTGGCCGTGCGGTTCTGGCACTGCAGTCCGGAACCGCGGGGCTGCTACAGTCGCAGGTTCGAATCCTGCCTCGGGCGTGGGTGTGTGTGATGTCCTTAGGTTAGTTAGGTTTAAGTAGTTCTAAGTTCTAGGGGACTTATGACCTAAGATGTTGAGTCCCATAGTGCTCAGAGCCATTTGCACCATTTGAACCTTTGTCAGTTAAATCTGATATCTCCTGTGATAGCTGAGGATTTCTGCTAGGCCTCATCTTTTTACCTATGTGATCCCCTGCTGCTTTCCTATTTCATCTGTCAAAGGTGCCCATTTGTCTTCTACTGTATTTTCCCCCCCTTTCAGTCAATCATTGCCTAATGATCCCTTTGAAACTCTCAAAAACCTCTGGTTCATTCAACTTGTTAAAGTCCTGTCTCCGTAATTTCTGACATTTCTGCAATTTCTTTAGCTTTAATCTGCAGTTCATAATCAGTAAATTATGGTCAGTGGCCACATATGCCCATGGAAGTGTTAGCTAAACAAGATTTTCAAAACTTAGTTTCCAAAATTTCCAAAAAGAAAGTGAATGATTGGTACATTCTTTATTGAAGTGAAAATTTGTTTGGGAAAATTAAAGAATGACGAAGATAACAGAACAGCTTACCTGCATCTCTCCTCCAGATGATATGATGGGCATGCTTCCTGCCCTTCCTCAAGCTGGTCCCTCTTCCCTAGTAATTATGTAGAAGCTCTCCCTGGCACCAGTGATGGAATTTCTCCTCCTGAAGGTACGCACAGGTCACGCAACATCTCTTTGTATTCTGTATGGAATAGCAGTTATGACTAATAATAATGGGGTGAGAACTTTTAAATACAAAAACCATTCAAAATGTAAGGAATGATCTGCGAGCGACATGGAGAAGTGTGTCGGAATTGGGAAAGCTGAGAAAATGAATGGTCTGATTGGGGAACAGTCTGGCGTGGAGGACATAATAACTCTAAAGGATATTACAGGTGATCAGGACTCATAGCAAAGTGAATGGACTTTAGATGGACCAAGGAAGTTGTTTGACAGATATCCAAAGGTATTAAACGATGTCTTGAACTGAGATCAGCAGATGACATTTGAAAATGTGCAGCAGCAATGTGGTTGCATATAGCTGTGGTAATGCTTGCAAAAGCCTGGAGGAGGACTCTAAGAAGCAATGGATGTCAAATGGTGATTTTATTATTATTATTATTATTGCACATACAGTTTATTGCAGTAAACACAGGTTCAAACAACACACACGTATTATGGAGATGCTTTCAGAACTCATCCTGGAGGGAAGGCAGCATTCTTTTTGTGGAACACTAGTGAAAAAATTGAGAGAACTGTCATTTGAAGCTGATGGCAGAACGATTCTGGTGCCTCCATGAAGATAAGATACGAGAAATTAGGACTCATATTGAGGCTTATAGATGGTCGTTTTTCTTCCATTCTGTTGGCGAGTCGAACAGGAAAGGAAATGATTATTAGTGGTATGGGGTACCCTCTGTCATGCGCTGTATCGTGGATTGTGGAGAGTCGATATAGATGAAGAAATGAGTTCACTATGCTGGATTTGGTATTTTATCAGTATGTTAACGGACTCTTCTGTCGGTTCTTGGTAGAACAACATTATAATAGTTTGCTTTTGAACAAAAGCAAACTAGTGCTGTTTATTTATTTCATCAATAATTGGACACTTTCCAAGTGTCTAGGACTGTGTGAGGTATTGGCGGATGAGTCGTGAAATCCCAGTAAAGTGGCTTTTCCTAGTTGGCAGACACATATTTCATTGATGCTGGTGATTTTTGATTGCCCCGTGAAATGTTTTGGCACTGCTCCCAGTGTCCTGATAGCCACTACGATCACTTTCATAGGCTTACACCAGAGTTGCTGTATTTGCATTTTGTATTCCTTGTTTGTTGTTGTGGTCTTCAGTCCTGAGACTGGTTTGATGCCGCTCTCCATGCTACTCTATCCTGTGCAAGCTTCTTCATCTCCCAGTACCTACTGCAACCTACATCCTTTTGAATCTGCTTAGTGTACTGATCTCTTGGTCTCCCTCTACGATTTTTACCCTCCACACTGCCCTCCAATACTAATTTGGTGATCCCTTGATGCCTCAGAACATGTCCTACCAACCGATCCCTTCTTCTAGTCAAGTTGTGCCACAAACTTCTCTTCTCCCCAATCCTATTCAATACCTCCTCATTAGTTACGTGATCTACCCACCTTATCTTCAGCATTCTTCTGTAGCACCACATTTCAAAAGCTTCTATTCTCTTCTTGTCCAAACTAGTTATCGTCCATGTTTCACTTCCATACATGGCCACACTCCATAAAAATACTTTCAGAAATGACTTCCTGACACTTAAATCTACACTCGATTATCTATCTATATTTGATGTTAACAAATTTCTCTTCTTCAGAAACGCTTTCCTTGCCATTGCCAGTCTACATTTTATATCCTCTCTACTTCGACCATCATCAGTTATTTTGCTCCCCAAATAGCAAAACTCCTTTACTACTTTAAGTGTCTCATTTCCCAATCTAATTCCCTCAGCATCACCCGACTTAATTCGACTTCATTCCATTATCCTCGTTTTGCTTCTGTTGATGTTCATCTTATACCCTCCTTTCAAGACACTATCCATTCCGTTCAACTGCTCTTCCAAGTCCTTTGCTGTCTCTGACAAAATTACAATGTCATCGGCAAACCTCAAAGTTTTTATTACTTCTCCATGGATTTTAATACCTACACCGAATTTTTGTTTTGTTTCTTTCACTGCTTGCTCAATATAAAGATTGAATAACATCGGGGATAGGCTACAACCCTGTCTTACTCCCTTCCCGACCACTGCTTCCCTTTCATGCCCCTCGACTCTTATAACTGCCATCTGGTTTCTGTACAAATTGTAAATAGCCTTTCGTTCCCTGTATTTTACCCCTGCCACCTTCAGAATTTGAAAGAGAGTATTCCAGTCAACATTGTCAAAAGCTTTCTCTAAGTCTACAAATGCTAGAAACGTAGGTTTGGCTTTCCTTAATCTAGCTTCCAAGATAAGTCGTAGGGTCAGTATTGCCTCACGTGTTCCAACATTTCTACGGAATCCAAACTGATCTTCCCCGAGGTCGGCTTCTACCAGTTTTTCCATTCGTCTGTAAAGAATTTGCGTTAGTATTTTGCAGCTGTGACTTATTAAACTGATAGTTCGGTAATTTTCACATCTGTCAACGCCTGCTTTCTTTGGGATTGGAATTATTATATTCTTCTTGAAGTCTGAGGGAATTTCGCCTGTCTCATACATCTTGCTCACCAGATGGTAGAGTTTTGTCAGGACTGGCTCTCCCAAGGCCATCAGTAGTTCTAATGTAATGTTGTCTTCTCCCGGGGCCTTGTTTCGACTCATATCTCCCATTTCATCTTCATCTACCTCCTCTTCCATTTCCGTAATATTGTCTTCAAGAACATCGCCCCTCTATAGACCCTCTATATATTCCTTCCACCTTTCTGCTTTCCCTTCTTTGCTTAGAACTGGGTTCCCATCTGAGCTCTTGATATTCATGCAAGTGGTTCTCTTTTCTCCAAAGGTCTCTCTAATTTTCCTGTAGGCAGTATCTATCTTACCCCTCATGAGATAAGCCTCTACATCCTTACATTTGTCCTCTAGCCATCCCTGCTTAGCCAATTTGCACTTCCTGTCGATCTCATTTTTGAGATGTTTGTATTCCTTTTTGCCTGCTTCATTTACTGCATTTTTATATTTTCTCCTTTCATCAATTAAATTCAATATTTCTTCTGTTACCCAAGGATTTCTACTAGCCCTCGTCTTTTTACCTACTTGATCGTCTGCTGCCTTCACTGCTTCATCCCTCAAAGCTACCCATTCTTCTTATACTGTATTTCTTTCCCCCATTCCTGTCAATTGTTCCCTTAATGTCTCCCTGAAACTCTGTACAACCTCTGGTTCTTTCAGTTTATCCAGGTCCCATCTCCTTAAATTCCCACCTTTTTGCAGTTTTTTCAGTTTTAATCTACAGTTCATAACGAATAGATTGTGGTCAGAGTCCACATCGGCCCCTGGAAATGTCTTACAATCTAAAACCTGGTTCCTAAATCTCTGTCTTACCATTATATAATCTATCTGAAACCTGTCAGTATCTCCAGGGTTCTTCCATGTATACAACCTTCTTTTATGATTCTTGAACCAAGTGTTAGCTATGATTAAGTTGTGCTCTGTGCAAAATTCTACCAAGCGGCTTCCTCTTTCATTTCTTAGCCCCAATCCATATTCACCTACTACGTTTCCCTCTCTACCTTTTCCTACTACCGAATTCCAGTTACCCATGACTATTAAATTTTCGCCTATCTTCATTATCTGAATAATCTGAATATTTCATCATACATTTCTTCAATTTCTTCGTTATCTGCAGAGCTAGTTGGCATATAAACTTGTACTACTGTAGTAGGCGTGGGCTTCGTGTCTATCTTGGCGACAATAATGCGTTCACTATGCTGTTTGTAGTAGCTAACCCGCACTCCTATTTTCCTATTCATTATTAAAGCTACTCCTGCATTACCCCTATTTGATTTTGTATTTATAACCCTGTAATCACCTGACCAAAAGTCTTGTTCCTCCTGCCACCGAACTTCACTAATTCCCACTATATCTAACTTTAACCTATCCATTTCCCTTTTTAAATTTTCTAACCTACCTGCCCTATTAAGGGATCTGACATTCCATGCTCCGATCCGTAGAGCGCCAGTTTTCTTTCACCTGATAACGACGTCCTCTTGAGTTGTCCCCGCCCGGAGATCCGAATGGGGGACTATTTTACCTCCGGAATATTTTACCCAAGAGGACGCCATCATCATTTAACCATACAGTAAAGCTGCATGCCCTCGGGAAAAATTACGGCTGTAGTCTCCCCTTGCTTTCAGCCGTTCGCAGTACCAGCACAGCAAGGCCGTTTTGGTTAGTGTTACAAGGCCAGATCAGTCAATCATCCAGACAGTTGCCCCTGCAACTACTGAAAAGGCTGCTGCCCCTCTTCAGGAACCACGCGTTTGTCTGGCTTCTCAACAGATACCCCTCCGTTGTGGTCGCACCTACGGTACGGCTATCTGTATCGCTGAGGCACTCAAGCCTCCACACCAACGGCAAGGTCCATGGTTCATGGGGGGGGGGGGGGGGTTATTCTTTGTTCTGGAAGTTTTACAGGTCTTTTCTGGTTGATTCTGTTATCTCCTGGGGTGACAATGTCAATGATCAACATTTACTCTCTCTTCACAGTTGTGATGTGTGGTGTATTGTATTGTAGCATTTGATCTGTCTGAGGCTGAAAGTTGTTGTTGTTGTTGTTGTTACAATTATCCATAAATTGAATAATTGTTGAAGCTGATCCCCAGTCAGTCTCGTTGTCTATGTGGAGGCATTCTTAGTTAGTTGGTTGGTTGGTTGGTTGGTTGGTTGTGTGCTCCATTGATCAATCACACGGTACAGTAGCCGTTACGATGGGGAACATGTCAAGTGCACAAGAAATGCACATATGAAAAAAGATTTTTGAAATTTATTCCTTTTCATTCATCTATGCTATAGAAAGAGTTGTCAAGGAGATATGATTTCAGTTTATTTTTGAAGCTATTACTGCTGTCTGTCTACATTTTATTTCATGTGGTAATTGTCAATAATTTATATAGCAGCATATTTTACCCCTTTCTGTGCCAAAGATAGGCTGAGTAACGTATAGCGTGAGTCTTTCTTTTTTCTGGTATTATGAACATGAACATCATTGTTGTTTTTAAACTGGTCCATGTTGTTGAGAACAAATTTCATTAGCAAGTAAATGTACTGCGAGGCTGTTGTAAGAATTCCCAATCTTTCAAAAAGATGCCTACAAGATGTGCGACTATGAACCCCACACATTATTCTAACCACTTTCTTTTGAGCAGTGAATACTGTTTGTCTAAATGTTGAGTTACCCAAAATAGTTTACTAGTTTCTATATCCTCAAAATTGGCAATTATTCTGATTACAAAAGTTGCTGAACCTAGACGCTTTAGAAGATCCAAAATATGAATTTTCCAGTTAAGATTCTCCTCTATATGTACACCCAAAAACTTAGTATGCTCTACCCTGTCTACTGACTTCTGTTGATGTGCTATATTTACTGAAGAACTGTACTTTTTGCAGCAGAAAATTGGATGTACTGTGTTTTCTCAAAGTTTAGAGCAAGCCCATTTGCAGAAAATCAATTAATGACTTTTCCAAAGATCTTATTGGTATCATTTTTAATTGGAGTTTCTTTTACTGGATTAATAATGATGCTTGTATCATCAGCAAACACTGTCAGTTCGGCTTCCTGTTTCAGAGAGAAAGGGAGGTCGTTTACTTATATCAAGAACAGAAGGGGACTGTTGATTGAACACTGTGGAACTCCTAATGTAATTTCACCCCAGTTAGATGAAGTGGCAAGCTTATTTAAATCACTTGACCCATATAAGGAAACTTTTTCATCCCGGCCGCCCCATTGTAGCTGGTTACCAAGCCCCCACAGAACGTATCTCTGCCTACGTAGATCAACACCTTCAACCCCTTACATGCAGTTTCCCATCCTTCATCAAAGACACCAACCACTTTCTCGAACGCCTGGAATCCTTACCCAATCCGTTACCCCCAGAAACCATCCTTGTAACCATTGATGCCACTTCCTTATACACAAATATCCCGCACGTCCAGGGCCTCGCTGCGATGGAGCACTTCCTTTCACGCCGATCACCTGTCACCCTACCTAAAACCTCTTTCCTCATTACCTTACCCAGCTTCATCCTGACCCACAACTTCTTCACTTTTGAAGACCAGACATACCAACAATTAAAGGGAACGGGCATGGGTACCAGGACGGCCCCTTCGTACGCCAACCTATTCATGGGTCGCTTAGAGGAAGCCTTCTTGGTTACCCAGGCCTGCCAACCCAAAGTTTGGTACAGATTTATTGATGACATCTTCATGATCTGGACTCACAGTGAAGAACTACTCCAGAATTTCCTCGCCAACCTCAACTCCTTTGGTTCCATCAGATTCACCTGGTCCTACTCCAAATCCCATGCCACTTTCCTTGATGTTGACCTCCACCTGTCCAATGGCCAGCTTCACACGTCTGTCCACATCAAACCCACCAACAAGCAACAGTACCTCCATTACGACAGCTGCCACCCATTCCACATCAAACGGTCCCTTCCCTACAGCCTAGGTCTTTGTGGCAAACGAATCTGCTCCAGTCCGGAATCCCTGAAGCATTACACCAACAACCTGACAACAGCTTTCGCATCCCGCAACTACCCTCCCGACCTGGTTGTTGTTGTTGTTGTTGTTGTTGTTGTGGTCTTCAGTCCTGAGACTGGTTTGATGCAGCTCTCCATGCTACTCTATCCTGTGCAAGCTTCTTCATCTCCCAGTACCTACTGCAACCTACATCCTTCTGAATCTGCTTAGTGTATTGATCTCTTGGTCTCCCTCTACGATTTTTACCCTCCACGCTGCCCTCCAATGCTAAATTTTTGATCCCTTGGTGCCTCAAAACATGTCCTACCAACCGATCCCTTCTTCTAGTCAAGTTGTGCCACAAACTTCTCTTCTCCCCAATCCTATTCAATACCTCCTCATTAGTTACGTGATCTACCCACCTTATCTTCAGCATTCTTCTTTAGCACCACATTTCGAAAGCTTCTATTCTCTTCTTGTCCAAACTGGTTATCGTCCATGTTTCACTTCCATACATGGCTACACTCCATACAAATACTTTCAGAAACGACTTCCTGACACTTAAATCTATACTCGATGTTAACAAATTTCTCTTCTTCAGAAACGATTTCCTTGCCATTGCCAGTCTACATTTTATATCCTCTCTACTTCGACCATCATCAGTTATTTTACTCCCTAAATAGCAAAACTCCTTTACTACCTTAAGTGTCTCATTTCCTAATCTAATCCCCTAAGCATCACCCGATTTAATTTGACTACATTCCATTATCCTCATTTTGCTTTTGTTGATGTTCATCTTATATCCTCCTTTCAAGACACTGTCCATTCCGTTCAACTGCTCTTCCAAGTCCTTTGCTGTCTCTGACAGAATTACAATGTCATCGGCGAACCTCAAAGTTTTTACTTCTTCTCCATGAATTTTAATACCTACTCCGAATTTTTCTTTTGTTTCCTTTACTGCTTGCTCAATATACAGATTGAATAACATTGGGGAGAGGCTACAACCCTGTCTCACTCCTTTGCCAACCACTGCTTCCCTTTCATGCCCCTCGACTCTTATAACTGCCATCTGGTTTCTGTACAAATTGTAAATAGCCTTTCGCTCCCTGTATTTTACCCCTGCCACCTTCAGAATTTGAAAGAGAGTATTCCAGTCAACATTGTCAAAAGCTTTCTCTAAGTCTACAAATGCTATAAAAGTAGGTTTGCCTTTTCTTAATCTTTCTTCTAAGATAAGTCGTAAGGTTAGTATTGCCTCACGTGTTCCAACATTTCTACGGAATCCAAACTGATATTCCCCGAGGTCGGCTACTACCAGTTTTTCCATTCGTCTGTAAAGAATTCGCGTTAGTATTTTGCAGCTGTGACGTATTAAACTGATAGTTCGGTAATTTTCACATCTGTCAACACTTGCTTTCTTTGGTATTGGAATTATTATATTCTTCTTGAAGTCTGTGGGTATTTCGCCTGTCTCATACATCTTGCTCACCAGATGGTAGAGTTTTGTCAGGACTGGCTCTCCCAAGGCCATCAGTAGTTCTAATGGAACGTTGTCTACTCCCGGGGCCTTGTTTCGACTCAGGTCTTTCAGTGCTCTGTCAAACTCTTCACGCAGTATCTTATCTCCCATTTCATCTTCATCTACATCCTCTTCCATTTCCATAATACTGTCCTCAAGTACATCACCCTCTATATACTCCTTCCACCTTTCTGCCTTCCCTTCTTTGCTTAGAACTGGGTTCCCATCTGAGCTCTTGATATTCATACAAGTGGTTCTCTTCTCTCCAAAGGTCTCTTTAATTTTCCTGTAGGCAGTATCTATCTTACCCCTCATGAGACAAGCCTCTACATCCTTACATTTGTCCTCTAGCCATCCCTGCTTAGCCATTTTGCATTTTCTGTCGATCTCATTTTTGAGAAGTTTGTATTCCCTTTTGCTTGCTTCATTTACTGCATTTTTATATTTTCTCCTTTCATCAATTAAATTCAATATTTCTTCTGTTACCCAAGGATTTCTATTAGCCCTCGCCTTTTTACCTACTTGATCCTCTGCTGCCTTCAATACTTCATCCCTCAGAGCTACCCATTCTTCTTCTACTGTATTTCTTTCCCCCATTCCTGTCAATTGTTCCCTTATGCTGTCCCTGAAACTCTCTACAACCCCTGGTTCTTTCAGTTTATCCAGGTCCCATCTCCTTAAATTCCCACCTTTTTGCATTTTCTTCAGTTTCAATCTGCAGTTCATAACCAATAGATTGTGGTCAGAATCCACATCTGCCCCTGGAAATGTTTTACAATTTAAGACCTGGTTCCTAAATCTCTGTCTTACCATTATATAATCTATCTGATACCTATTAGTATCTCCAGGATTCTTCCAGGTATACAACCTTCTTTTATGATTCTTGAACCAAGTGTTAGCTATGATTAAGTTATGCTCTGTGCAAAATTCTACAAGGCGGCTTCTTCTTTCATTTCTTCCCCCCAATCCATATTCACCTACTATGTTTCCTTCTCTCCCTTTTCCTACTGACGAATTCCAGTCACCCATGACTATTAAATTTTCGTCTCCCTTCACTACCTGAATAATTTCTTTTAACCAGAGCCACTTCCTCTTCCTCTCAAACCCAGAACCTCCCACAGAAGAACCACAAAAGTGCCCCACTTGTGACAGGATACTTTCTGGGACTGGATCAGACTCTGAATGTGGCTCTCCAGCAGGGATACGACTTCCTCAAATCCTGCCCTGAAATGAGATCCATCCTTCATGAAATCCTCCCCACTCCACCAAGAGTGTCTTTCCGCCGTCCACCTAACCTTCGTAACCTCTTAGTTCATCCCTATGAAATCCCCAAACCACCTTCCTTACCCTCTGGCTCCTACCCTTGTAACGCCCCCGGTGTAAAACCTGTCCAATGCACCCTCCCACCACCACCTACTCCAGTCCTGTAACCCGGAAGGTGTACACGATCAAAGGCAGAGCCATGTGTGAAAGCACCCACGTGATCTACCAACTGACCTGCCTACACTGTGATGCATTCTATGTGGGAATGACCAGCAACAAACTGTCCATTCGCATGAATGGACACAGGCAGACAGTGTTTGTTGGTAATGAGGATCACCCTGTGGCTAAACATGCCTTGGTGCACGGCCAGCACATCTTGGCACAGTGTTACACCGTCCGGGTTATCTGGATTCTTCCCACTAACACCAACCTGCCAGAACTCCGGAGATGGGAACTTGCCCTTCAGTATATCCTCTCTTCTCGTTATCCACCAGGCTTCAACCTCCGCTATTTTCAAGTTGCCGCCGCTCATACCTCACATGTCTTTCAACAACATCTTTGCCTCTGTACTTCCGCCTCGACTGACATCTCTGCCCAAACTCTTTGCCTTTACATATGTCTGCTTGTGTCTGTGTATGTGTGGATGGATATGTGTGTGTGTGTGTGTGTGTGTGTGTGTGTGTGTGTGTGTGTGTGTGTGTGTGTGTGTGTGTGTGTATACTCGTCCTTTTTTCCCCCTAAGGTAAGTCTTTTCCGCTCCCGGGATTGGAATGACTCCTTACCCTCTCCCTTAAAACCCACATCCTTTCGTCTTTCCCTCTCCTTCCCTCTTTGCTGATGAGGCAACAGTTTGTTGCGAAAGCTTGAATTTTATGTTTGTGTTTGTGTTTGTTTGTGTGTCTATCGACCTGCCAGCGCTTTTGTTCGGTAAGTCACATCATCTTTGTTTTTTTATATAAAACAAAGATCATGTGACTTACCATACAAAAGCGCTGGCAGGTCGATAGATACACATACATACACACAAAATTCAAGCTTTCGCAACCAATGGTTGCTTCGTCAGGAAACCGGGAAGGAGAGGGAAAGATGAAAGGATGTGGGTTTTAAGGGAGAGGGTAAGGAGTCATTCCAATCCCAGGAGCGGAAAGACTTACCTTAGGGGGGAAAAAAGGACAGGTATACCCTGGCACGCACACACACGCATATCCATCTGCACATACACAGACAGAAGCAGACATTTGATATATATATATGTTTGTCTACTATGAGCTCACAAACCATTCATCTGATTGCAGTGAAACTTTGGTGAGTTGTTCTGCGAACGCCCGAAAAGAGTAATGGACAATGTTTCTACTGTTAGGTCACTGGAACATGCATAGCGCAATTGATTGCTGGCACGGTAGCTCAGCGTGTTCGGTCAGAGGGTTAGCAGCCCTCTGTAATAAAAAAACTGAGTTAATCGATCAACAACGAACTTAAACAGATGTCTTACGATGTCCGCCCCGAGCGGATGCAACGAATGAAAGCGAACAAAATGAGATTTAAAAAAAAAAAAGAAATATTAGGTAAAGGCTTGTCATGCAGCGGACCTGTGTTCGACTCCCACTGCATGCATTTTTTTTTTTTTTTCATTTTATTTCATTCCCCGCAATGTTAAGCTATTAATTATAAAATTTAAATATACTTAAACAGGTCATATTGAATAATGTAACTGTCAATCTCTGTGTATAATGAATGTATGTATGTCTGCCCTCTGTGCGTTCCCAAACCATTCATCCGATTGTGATGAAATTTTGGTGATTTGTTCTCCGTACACCCACGAATGATCCTAGCTGAAAAAAAAGACACATTCTTGAGGAGATATAACGTCATAAACAATGAGATGCCACCGCGGTAAAATACCCAGATTTACGCATCCACTATTTTAGAATGAGAGCACTTAGCGACTAGCAACAAACCTTACATACAATTTCAAACCTGAACAAAATTTTTTCTCGCTGACACCCCCCACAAAATAATGTAAGAAAAAAAGGTTGTCGCTTACTACATTTTCTCAGTACATACCGTAAATCTGCTGCAGTAGGCATGATGTTTTAATGTATTATTTCATTACTATTAACTCTAATCGCAACATATTTCGCATACAGTATCCACATATATCAGTAAATGTGGCAGCAAATTTATGTCTCTTTAAGACATATAATTCAGGAGATATGACGTCGTAAACATAGAGATGCGTGGAAAAGTGCCGCGTCAGGCAGGACGTTTTGTTCTATTATTTCTTCACTACTAATACTATTGGCAACACATTTCGCAAACATGTTAAAAAAAGTATATAAAACCACAGGCGTATTCCTAAAAAATGTTGTGCCAAAATTTTAAATCAATTGGTCAACAACTTTCTGAGATTTCTTCCGTTGCGAAGCACGGGCGTACAGCTAGTGTTTAACAAATATCTGAACTGCAGCAATGAAGTATGCTTATCGCAAGGAAAGAAAACAGTCTGAAATAGAAATAAAATTTACAGTGCAATGAATGGCAGATTGTTTTTTGTATTTATTTGAGATGTCATACTTTTGTAAAAACATTTAAAGCCATGTGGTCCACCGCTTTCACTGTCACTATATTCCGTTTCTGTGTTTGATTAAAATAGAACAGAAATGCAATTTACAACAAACTAATAGGAGATTGTTGTTGTTATTTATTCAAGCTGTCATCTTTTGTAAAAACATTTCACGCCATGTGATCAATCACTTTCACTGTCACTGTCTTCCGTTTGTGTGTCTGAGTCGTCCTCACTTACATCCGATGTAGCTGTGTTAATGATAATTTCGTCCACAGCAATTTCGACGACACCATCATGTGCCCAATATTCTTCTTCTGTTTCTTTAACTTTCTTGAAGTATCCCTTCCAATCATTGGCAGTAACCGATTGGAAAGCTGCGTCCCCTGATATGTTGTGCTCCCTAACATGCCTTTTTATCTTCGCCCATGCTAATTCTATTTCGTTTAAGTCACAGTTGTAAAGTGGCGAGGGAACGACCTGGTGGCCTTTGCTTTCAACCAACAGGTTTACAGCAAAAGACTTCTCAGCTGTCTTATTCGCTCGTACTTTTGCATACAGCTTGTCCTTCCTCATACTCTCATGACGGGATATTTCACTGAGCGAGGTGGCGCAGTGGTTAGACACTGGACTCGCATTCGGGAGGACGACGGTTCAATCCCGCGTCCGGACATCCTGATTTAGGTTTTCCGTGATTTTCCTAAATCACTCCAGGCAAATGCCGGGATGGTTCCTCTGAAAGGGCACGGCCGAATTCCTTCCCCATCCTTCCCTAATCCGATGAGACCGATGACCTCGCTGTCTGGTCTCCTTCCCCGAAACCAACCAACCAACCAGGGGATATTTCTGCGTTGCAGCCACTCCAGCATTCACACTTTCGTGTCAAACTTCGTTGGAGTTCTCTCTGTTCGCCTGTTACGGTAAGGAGCGTTATCTATAACTGTTACTGAATTAGGCGGGAGATTTGGCAGTACCTTCTCTCCGAACCACTTCCCAAAGTTTGCTGAATTCATCTGACCATGATAATCGCCCTTTGTTGACTTTGCCCAGAACATAAGTTGCCCTTTCTTGATGAACCTATTCTCGGATCAGACACTTGCAACGATCAGTCTTCTCGATGAGCTCCCCTATGTAGTGACACCGACGACACTCTCTTCATGTAAGTCACCCTTCCTCTGCCAACATTTATTAAACGTTAAGTTATTATCCATCCACGATTCATCGAGATAAAATATTTCTCTGCCTGCTTCCCTGAAGTTCTTCATGTCAACAATGAAACGAGATCGCCAGTGCACAATGTCTGGACGTTCTAACAACACATTCCTCTTGTTTTCCGCCTTACGCCATATGAATCCCATAGACAAAAGTACTTTTCTCAACGAGACAATACTCCACTTCCAGCACTGAATAAAATTCCACTATCGTGTCGCGAATGACACGCTGGTTGAAATAATCGATCATTACTTCGATTTCTCCACTTATTTTCCTAAGTTAAAAGAGAGAGAAAGATTTATAAGAAAATGCCTTCTGAACTGCATGTATTTTTTTGAATTTGGAAATGTACTGTAATATGAATGTGTTTAGAAATAATACAGTAACCAGTGGTGTTTCCATACAAAGCAATCCGGTAGCAAGGAAAAATGAAATATAAGGTAATTCGGATGAAATAGGGGGCTGCTTCAAAGCAATCACTAACAAAATATCTGAAATAGAAACTCACCTTTTCTTGCCAGGCGTTTGTGGTGATACGCCAGGATGATTCTTGGAAAACTGTTTGAATCTTCCAATGTGTCCTGTGTATGTAGCAGCTCTCACTGAAGATTTGTAAATGGGGTGAAGCAATTTTTTCTGCTCCCTTTCCCTTTCGCAGCATTCAATCACATGCAATGTAATTTTGCAAGCATCGCTGCGTAATACTGGTTTCCTTCTAACCGTAGTCCTACCGGTAGGAGTTGTTGGCGACTCCCGAGATAGGCCAGCAACTGCCTCTTCACTCATTTTGATAATGTTCAGCACAACTGCTCAATAAAAACATGCAGAACAGTACAGTGCCATACAATAACGAAGTAGACGACAGTGGCTACCTTGTACAACACAGTCAACTACGTAATGTTGGCAGCAGTCGAAACTGCGTGCCTACCGAAGCCTCCCGACGTTTACCGACTTCTACAGATTCAGGACTAGGGAGAGGTCTGCCATCTAAAAGTTTACACACTGTACATGATGTTCAGACAGACATAGTATATCAATCTCATTCTTATTTTCGAGATCATCTAAACACACTAATAGCTCATCTACTGTATTTTTTATTCCCCTGATATTTTGATGATTGAGTTGATACTGCCCTTAGCTTTACCTCTATTTACTGTACATGAAGTTTCTTTTATTCTATTTATCTTGATTGTCATCTGTCTGGACTCTGGCTTTAACCTAAAAAACCTGTCGGCCTGGACCCATTAACCACAGGGATCACCCCTTGTGTGACTGTGGACCTCATTACAGTTTCTGCTAATAGAGAAGCTAACTTATTTTCCCCATCCTATTCAGGAGCAGGCCTTGTGTAGTGTATCCCCACCTACCAGTACACCTATGTGAGATTTTGCCAGTGTCTGGAGCATCCTGTTCAGCTCAGTGTTAACATGCCTTACAGCGGTGTTTACCCAGGGCTGATCATGGCACTGAAAGACCTCCACAAACCCCACATTTCTGTGCTCAGTTGCTGCTCCTATTTTATCCTGGTCACTCCTAATACTGTATCTTGGATTCATAGCCAGGCTGTTTCCTGTTCCCCCAACTATAATTACCTGATCTTCCTTCTCAAAGTCCCTACATAGGTGACCTATGTTTTGTTTCAACCTACTTTCAACTACATGTTTGTCATGAACTTTGTTTTTTCAAAGGATATTTGTAGTCCTTCATTGGCTGCTTGTTTATTTGTTCTTGGGCATTATCTAGCGAATCAGTAATCAATGCCATGTCATCTGCGAAGGCTAAGCAGTCAACAGTGATTTTATTTGGATTCCTTCCTAATTGAATCCCTTTAGTATTGATGGCCTTCTTCCATTATCTGACTACCTTCTCTAACACACAATTGAAAAGCAGAGGTGACAAACCATCTCCCTGTTGGACACCTGACTTTATTTCAAACAATTTTGAGAGCTCTCCCCTAGACTTTTTATCTATCCTATGAAAAACCAAAGTTCATGACAAACATCTGTGATGCTCCTCGAAATATTGCAGTTGACAACAGTACAATTCACAAAACAAGAGTCCTTTAACTACCTAGGAGAGTGGATTACATACAATGCAAAAGAAAAGACAGCTATCGAAACTAGAGTGCGCAAAATGGAAATACTGGTTCGTATAACCAAAAACGTTTATAACAAAAAATCCAAGTCCTGGAACACAAAATTAAGACACTACCAAACAGTGGCCAGACCTGAAGCTCTGCATGCGGCAGAAAAACTTAATCTAACAAGAAATGGAGATCTTGAGGAACTAGAGATGGTCAAAAGAAGAATTTAAGGAAAATACTGGGAGCTAAAAGAAATGATAATACTGGATACTGGTTAAGACCAAACAGAGAGCTATACTTGAAAACTGAAAAACTAACTGCTGTAATGAGGAAGAGAAGACAACAGTTTTTTGGGCATATATTCAGAATTGATAACAACAGACTAACCAAGTGGATATTCACATTACTCAATAGCTACAAATCCTAGGCCACAGGGTTCATAGAGACTGAAAAGGACATGGAAAATGCTGGAATTACAATACCGTATTTACTCGAATCTAAGCCGCACTTTTTTTCCGGTTTTTGTAATCCAAAAAACCGCCTGCGGCTTAGAATCGAGTGCAAAGCAAGCGGAAGTTCTGAAAAATGTTGGTAGGTGCCGCAACAACTAACTTCTGCCGTCGAATATATGTAGCGCTACACAAGCATGCTTTGTGGGCACAAAGATAAATACTGGAGCCAAAACCTCTGCATCAGTAAATAAATTAAAAAAAAAAGGTAGAAGACGAGCTTTTTTTTTCTCCGCCCCGAGTTTCGACCACTGCATTTTCATACATTATCCAACGAAGTAAATACAAATTCCGTATTGTTCATCTTCGAATGTAGCAGAATTTCAATGTACTACGATTTCGTACCTGTGAGAAGAGATGGTTGCTAATAGGAACCTGATGAAATGTGAATCACATGCACTATTCTCTTCACCATAAGAATAATACGAATATAAACATTTTGCCATGTATTCTTTCGTGTTTGCTGCTATCTCATTTAAATCCTGTCTGCCTAATAAACTACGAAACTAGAGTGAGACAACAGCAAACGCGGAAGAATATACGTATCGTGTCATGTTTATATTCGTATTATTCTTATGCCTAATAGTGATACAGTCAGAAATGAAGCACGGAAACTGACTAGATTTTAAATATAAGATGACTAATTTCTGTGCAGAATTTGATGTACTAAAGAAGCGGCCGCAAAGATTTTCAAACGGAGAAAAATTTTCGCTAAGCTCTCGTTCAGAACATGTTCTATCATATGCAGTCTATTATTTGGTTCTTGTTGATCATTATCAAAGAAAGCAGCAGTGTAAGTAACAACAAATAGCAGTCTCTTGCCATTGTTTCGCTAATGAGACGATTCCTCTTTTTTTTTAAGCGGTGGTAGCGCGCACAAAAGCAAGTCATGCCGCGAGCGGCGACAGGCCGTAAACACGCACTATCAAAATGCGACAAACAATGCATGACACAATACAGTAATGCATTTCCAGCTTAGAGTGAGAAACACCTATAACAAAGAAAACGGCACTTATCAGATCAAAGCAAAATAAGCAATCGATTCAAACCAGACGAAGCACGTGAAAAACGAAGGGGACCCGTATAAATACGGACGGAGCGCCTGACGCATAGCAATGGCTACCTGGTAAGCTCGACTGCTAAGCTTACGACTCGAACCAAACTACTGTAGCTGTATCGTCTTTCATTCGACCTAAATTGTGTCTCATATTACAATGGACCAACTTTGTTTCGATTTGGAGGTGCGGCCTAAAACTTTTCTCTCCCCTTGAATTTCGAGTCTCAAATTTCAGGTGCGGCTTAGATTCGGGAAATTTTTTTTCCTTTATTTCGAGTCTCATTTTTCAGGTGTGGCTTAGATTCGAGTGCGGCTTAGATTCGAGTAAATACGGTAGACACAATAGAAAACAGAACACATTTCAGAAAGGCAGTTCAAAAGGCAGAATTTCAGAACAGAAAGAAAACAAGTAGACGAATGTGGACTCAAGAAGAAAGGGAACAATACTCTAAAAGGATGAAGGAAACTTGGAATCTGAGGAGACCTAATACAATGAAGAGTAGCCAAAGTTGGTTGATCGTACCCTCCAAATGGGTTATTCGAAAGAAGAAGAAGAAGAAGATAGAAAGTCTACTCACCAAGTGCTGGCAGAATACGCACATAAAAGACTGTTGGGATTGGCAAGCCTTTGGAAACAGTGGCTCCTTCAGGCAGAAGGGTTGAAGGGGAAGGAAGGAGGATGAAGGAAAAGGACTGGAGAGGTCTAGGAAAAAGGGGTGGATTTTAGGAAAGTCACCCAGAACCTCGGGTCAGGGAAGACTTACTGTACATGGTATGCCCCGAGATTGTCTGCACCTCCTTACAATCTACTGAACCTATATAAATGTATATATGCTGCATGACGAGTGTGCTGTGTAAAAGCATTTCCACTATCATTCCATTATTCAACATTGTCTATGAAAGAAACATCCACAGGACAGCTTTTACATGTATTTGAATAAATTTCATTGAACGTATGATGACTAACCTCTACAGAAAACTTTGTTACTTGCCATGAACAACAATGTCTTTTCTCTTTGAAGAAAACAAATGATATTCATCTGTTTTGATTCTTACATGCCCTATTGTAGCAATAGATATCAGAATCAGGGGATGTGTGAGAGAGAGAGAGAGAGAGAGAGAGAGAGAGAGAGAGATAGTGTGTAACAAAACTTTCGTTACCTACCAAGAACATAATGTGATTCAGACTTAGTGTTCAGCCAATTATTCGTTAAACATTGTTAACTGATAACTTTCAACTGCTGTATGGTTAACTATGTTGCTCTTACATGGCCACATTCCTAATCCTGACATTACTGAAGGACAATCCTTTTTGGCAGACAGTATGGGAGTTGATAACCAATTTCCTTGCATTACTGCCACAAAAAATTAGTAATTCCATTTCTTATTTATCTTCTTTAAAACTAGGTAAATATTGGAAATCATAATGATTTTACATTTCATATTTAAGGTCTATTGATTGAGGATACTTTGTAATCTCACTGGCGTAATTCTACAGGTAACTCGACTGTCACACTTTGATTATGTACGAACAGAAGACCTCGAGAAAATTGGCATGGGGAAGCCAGGCATCCGCCGCCTGCTGGAGGCTGTCAAGAAGCGCAAAGCGGCACAGTGGAAGCGCAATTTGCTGGCCAGGCTGGGGGCAGCTGCTGGCAGTGGAGGTAGCGGTGGAGGCAGCCGCCGTGGGGGGGAGGACTCGGCTCCCCTTCACCTCACGTGCCTGATCCGCGAGAAGGACGTCAGGTTTGTGTCTCTAATACTGTCCGTACAATTTTCGTACCATATACAAACTTTAAGCTGCAATAGCATTGCGTTCAAAAGTTTGCAGTCTCCAATGAGAGAGAGAGAGAGAGAGAGAGAGAGAGAGAGAGAGAGAGAGAAATATCGTTCAAATAGCACCATAGATTTTTTTGTGCTGCAGCCTTCAGGTACATCAGAATATTTTGAAACTGATATCACAAATTTTGAACATCTCCTTTGAATTTCTTTCTTAACTGTATGACACACACTAAAAAGTATGTTGTGGAAGTTAATATGAAGTTCTGTATATGTAGAACTTGAAAATAGGAGTGTTCATTGTACGAGGGAAGTTCAATAAGTAATGCAATACATTTTTTTTCTGAAACAGGGGTTGTTTTATTCAGCATTGAAATACACCAGGTTATTCCCCAATCTTTTAGCTACACAAAACTATTTTTCAACGTAATCTCCATTCAATGCTACGGCCTTACGCCACCTTGAAATGAGGGCCTGTATGCCTGCACGGTACCATTCCACTGGTCGATGTCGGAGCCAACGTCGTACTGCATCAATAACTTCTTCATCATCCGCGTAGTGCCTCCCACGGATTGCGTCCTTCATTGGGCCAAACATATGGAAATCCGACGGTGCGAGATCGGGGCTGTAGGGTGCATGAGGAAGAACAGTCCACTGAAGTTTTGTGAGCTCCTCTCGGGTGCGAAGACTTGTGTGAGGTCTTGCGTTGTCATGAAGAAGGAGAAGTTCGTTCAGATTTTTGTGCCTACGAACACGCTGAAGTCGTTTCTTCAATTTCTGAAGAGTAGCACAATACACTTCAGAGTTGATCGTTTGAACATGGGGAAGGACATCGAACAGAATAACCCCTTCCGCGTCCCAGAAGACTGTAACCATGACTTTACCGGCTGAGGGTATGGCTTTAAACTTTTTCTTGGTAGGGGAGTGGGTGTGGCACCACTCCATTGATTGCCGTTTTGTTTCAGGTTCGAAGTGATGAACCCATGTTTCATCGCCTGTAACAATCTTTGACAAGAAATTGTCACCCTCATCCACATGACGAGCAAGCAATTCCGCACAGATGATTCTCCTTTGCTCTTTATGGTGTTCGGTTAGACAACGAGGGACCCAGCGGAACAAACCTTTGAATATCCCAACTGGTGAACAATTGTGACAGCACTACCAACAGAGATGTCAAGTTGAGCACCGAGTTGTTTGATGGTGGTCCTTCGATCATCTCGAATGAGTGTGTTCGCACGCTCCACCATTGCAGGAGTCACAGCTGTGCACGGCCGGCCCGCACGCGGGAGATCAGACAGTCTTGCTTGACCTTGCGGCGATGATGACACACGCTTTGCCCAACGACTCACCGTGCTTTTGTCCACTGCCAGATCACCGTAGACATTCTGCAAGTGCCTATGAATATCTGAGATGCCCTGGTTTTCCGCCAAAAGAAACTCGATCACTGCCCGTTGTTTGCAATGCACATCCATTACAGATGCCATTTTAACAGCTCCGTACAGCGCTGCCACCTGTCGGAAGTCAATGAAACTATACGAGACGAAGCGGGAATGTTTGAAAATATTCCACAAGAAATTTCAGGTTTTTTCAACCAAAATTGGCCGAGAAAAAATATGTGTTGCATTACTTATTGAACTGCCCTCGTAACATAATTCAAGATTAATGGTAACAATGAAAAGCCACATAATTAGCAACTAGAAGTCAACTTTGATAATATAATCAATTGGATATGCCTCGTATGCCCTTGTGTTGCAGTGTTACATAATGTGAGGAATTGCCTGTCTTTCCAAGCCACTGTCCGACTAGTTGTGCTGTGGAAAATACACTGTGTTCCACTTGTGAAGCAGAACAACAGCGCACATGCCACTATTGGTTTCAGTGGCATCTCAATACAGCCTCGGGTGGTTGTTATACATGCTAAGCTTCAGAGTGCCAGCTGGACAGCTTGGGTCCCTGTCTGCCTAGACTCATTTATTGGATTGAAATTGGTGGTTGTTAGGTTCTAAGCAGTGTGACCTGTTTCCTGTTTGTCGGGAGGTGTGACCTGAGGTGTGAACAATCACCTAAGGTGGGAGTGCCCTCAAGAGGGCCCCCACAAGGGAGGAGCGCACCATCGGAGACGCCGGTAATCAGGGGGGATTCTTCCGCAATGGTTTCCTCATCTTCCACTATGTCTGCTCACAAGCATAAGTTCACCGAGTCTCAGCCACAGACAGTTCTTCCATCGTTGCCACAGTTCCTTGTTGTTTCTCGGTCTGACGAAGGTCACGACTTCTCCATGGTCAACCCTTTCATTATTCAGAAAGGTGTCGACGCAATTGCAGGTCCTGTAAAGTTTTGTTCTAGATTATGGAATGGCACCTTGTTGTTAGAAACAGTCAGTGCCCTCCAGGCACAAAAATTGCTGGGTACTTCACTGCTCCACACCTTCCCTGTCCGGGTTGAAGCGCACCACACTTTAAATTCCTCGTGTGGAGTCGTTTATACATGCTCCCTCGATGGATTGTCTGACGAAGAAATTCAGCACTACCTGTCTGACCAGGGCATAACGGCTGTTCATAGAGTTATGAAAAGGGTTGACACGAACATCATTCCAACCCGCACTGTCTTCTTGACATTTGACAAAGTTCAACTCCCATCGAAAATCAAAGCAGGCTATGAGATAATTTCCGTTCGCCCTTACGTCCCCAACCCTACGCGTTGCTATTGGTGTCAGTGGTTCAATCACACCAGCCACTCCTGTTCCAATCTGGCCAAATGTGTTACGTGTGGCAAGGATGCCCATGAGGGTGCTTGTCCACCTCCATCCCCTTGTTGCATCAACTGTATGGGTGACCACGCTGCTTCCTCTTGAGATTGCCCCATTTTTAAAGACGAAAAACTCATTCAGGAAATCAGAGTGAAGGAAAAGGTGTCGACCTTTGCTGCTAGAAAATTATTCGCCAGTCGACAGCCCATCGTGCCTCAGACAGGAAAATACAGCACTGTCCTTGGTTCTCCTCGGCCAACAAAGGAGGCGGCCACGCAGACTTGCGACCTCACCTTTAGTGCCACGGTCGTCAGATCGGCCAGCGCAAAGATCGCCTGTTCAATCTCACCCCTTTCGCCTGCCCACTCTATGGCTCACCCTTCATCGGGTTCTGCTAAATCTCGAGCCCAAAACTCAGACACCAAGACTTCGAAAAAAGAGCATACTCGTGAAGATTTTTTACGTACCCCAACTTCCCAACCATCGGTTCCTCCTTCATCTAAACATCATATTTCCAAGAAGGCTAATAAGAAACCCAGTTCATCTCCTTCTCCGCCAAGGCGTGTCTCATCTACAGTACCACCTGGCGGAAATCGCCCTCGGCCGTCTTTTGTGTCGCCGAGGCGCACTGCTGGCGGCCGATCAACCGACCGATCGCTGGTGGCAGGAGCTGCTCCTGAACAACCTATGGATCAGGATCTTCTGCCTTCGGCTGAATGCAATTCCATGCTGTTGGTCGCAAGCTCTGAGCAGTCGTTGAGTTGACGGCAACCTTGGTCACATTCCTCCATTTTCTGTTCACCCTATGTCCATTATCCACTGGAATATCCGCGGCATTCGAGCCAATCGGGATGAATTGTCGATCCTCTCACGATCCTACTCGCCGGTCATCTTCTGTCTTCAGGAAACAAAGCTGCGTCCCCATGACCGCTTTGTTCTCCCCAATTTTCAGTCCGTCCGATTTGATCTCCCCTCTGTTGAAGGCACTCCAGCCCATGGTGCACTCATGATTCTTCTCCATGATACTCTCCATTATCACCCAATCCCCTTAAACACTTCCTTCCAAGCTGTCGCTGTCCGTCTTTCCCTTTCTGGATGTACCTTTTCCCTTTGTACTGTATACATTCCATCGTCCACACCAATGGCACGAGCTGATCTCCTTCATCTTCTTGGTCAGCTTCCACCCCCCTATTTGCTGGTTGGGGACTTCAATGCCCACCACCCGCTTTGGGGATCTCCACATCCTTGTCCACGTGGCTCACTATTGCTAGACGTCTTCCACCAAGCGGATCTAGTTTGCCTCAACACTGGGGTCCCTACATTTTTGTCTGCCTCCACGACAAATTTCTCTCATTTGGACCTTTCGGTCGGTACTGTTCCGCTAGCTCGGCGCTTCGAATGGTTCGCCCTTGATGATACACACTCGAGTGACCACTTTCCATGTGTCCTTAGACTGCAGCCTCAACTGCCATATATGCGCCCGCGACGCTGGAAGTTTGCCCAAGCCGATTGGACACTTTTTTCGTCTCTAGCGACATTCGATGACCGTCACTTTCCTAGCGTCGACGATGAGGTCACACATATTACAGACGTTATTCTTACAGCTGCAGAACGTTCAATACCACACACCTCCGAATTGCCCCGGCGCCCCCAGTTCCTTGGTGGAACGAGGCATGCCGTGACACAATACGTGAGCGGCGACGTGCTCTTCATGTTTTCCGCCACCATCCTACTTTGGCCAACTGTATCCGCTATAAGCAGTTCCGTGTGTGATGCCGTCGCGTCATCCACGATAGCAAGGAGGCAAGCTGGAAATTCTTTATTAGCTCATTTAACACCTTCACTCCCTCCTCGGAAGTTTGGAGTCGGATTCGACGGTTATCAGGCGCGCCTAGTTTCTCCCCAGTCTCTGGGCTCACTGTCGCGCATGATACATTAGTGGACCCCGTCGCAATTTCTAACTCATTGGGTCAACACTTTGCTGGGATTTCGAGCTCTTCAAATTACCCGCCTGCGTTTCTCCCGAAGAAATGTGCAGCGGAAGTGCAACCTCTTGCTTTCTCCTCTCAAAATCGCGAAAGCTATAATACTTTTTTCTCCATGCGGGAACTCCAACATGCACTCTATTCTTCTCTCTCCTCCGCCCCAGGACCGGATGGTATCCACGTCCAAATGTTGCTGCATTTATCAACCCATAGTCTGCATTACCTCCTTCGCCTTTATAATCGAATTTGGACCGACAGTACTTTTCCCAGACGATGGCGGGAAGCTATCGTCGTTCCTGTTCCGAAACCTGGAAAGGACAAACATCTCCCCTCTAGCTATCGCCCCATTTCTCTCACGAGTAGTGTATGTAAGGTTTTGGAGCGTATGGTGAATTGCCGTTTAGCTTGGTGGCTGGAGTCCCGCAGTCTTTTAACACCTGCCCAATGCGGATTCCGAAAGCATCGTTCTGCAGTTGACCATCTTGTTGCTCTCTCCACTTATATCATGAACAATTTTCTCCGGAAACAGCAATATTTTTTGATCTGGAGAAAGCATACGGTACCTGTTGGAGGACAGGCATCCTCCGCACACTTTTCTCTTGGGGCTTTCAAGGTCAGCTGCCCCTTTTTCTTCGCGAATTCATGGCAGAGCGCACATTTAGAATGTGGGTGAACACTACTCTCTCCCGTACTTTCTCCCAAGAAAACGGGGTACCCCAGGGTTCCGTGCTGAGTGTTGTACTGTTTGCCATTGCAATAAATCCAATTATGGATTGTCTCCTTCCTGATGTCTCGGGCTCCCTCTTTGTGGATGATTTTGCGATCTACTACAGCTCTCAATGGACCAGCCTTCTTGAACAACGTCTTCAAGGATGTCTCGATCACCTCCACTCTTGGAGCATCGAAACCGGCTTCCGTTTTTCTCCCAGTAAGACCGTTTGTGTTAATTTTTGGCGACGTAAGGAGTTTCTTCCACCCTCCTTACATCTCGGACCTGTCAACCTTCCGTTTTCGGACGTCGCTAAATTCTTGGGTCTTAGGTTTGACAGAAAACTGTGCTGGTCCTCCCACGTTTCCTATCTTTCGGCTCGCTGTCTGCGATCCCTCAACACCCTCCGTGTCCTGAATGGTACCTCCTGGGGAGCGGACCGAGTGGTCCTTCTCCGCCTCTATCGCGCCTTAGTGCGCTCGAAATTGGACTATGGAAGCATAGTCTACTCCTCTGCTCGGCCGTCTATTCTTCGGCATCTTGACTCTATCCACCACCGTGGATTACGTTTAGTGTCTGGAGCTTTTTACACCAGCCCTGTGGAAACCCTTTATGCTGAGACTGCTGAACCTCCGCTGTCCAGTCGGTGAGCAGTCCTTCTGAGTCGTTATGCTAGCCATCTGTCTTCCATGCGTGCTAATCCAGCCCATGACATTTTTTCGACGCCTCCTTGGATGTAGGGTATGCAGGCCGCCCTTCCTCCCTACTACCACCGGGAGTCCGCTTCTGTCGACTGCTCCATTCTCTTTCCTTCTGCTTTTCTAAAACCTTCTTGACAACTTGGGGTACAGCACCGCCCTGGCTCCGTCCCTGGATCTGCCTGCTCCGTGACCTTTGTCAGTTTCCCAAGGATGGTACCCCTTCACTTGTTTATCGTCGGGCATTTGCTGCTCTATGTGCACAAATGAAGGAAGCCACATTTATGTACACTGATGGCTCGAAAACATCGTTAGGTGTAGGGAGTGCCTATATTGTTGGCGACACCCCAAATCGATTTTGGCTTCCTGACCAGTGTTCGGTTTATACTGCGGAGCTTTAGGCTGTTCTCCAGGCTGTCCAATACATCCGCCACCATCAGCGGATACAGTATGTTATCTGTTCAGATTCTCTCAGCTCTCTCCTCAGTCTCCAAGCTCTCTACCCTGTCCACCCTCTGGTCTACCGGATTCAGGACTGTCTGCGCTTGCTCCACCTGGGGGGCGTCTCGGTGGCGTACCTCTGGCTCCCAGGACACGTTGGTATCTGTGGAAATGAGGCGGCCGATATAGCAGCCAAGGCTGCAGTCCCTCTTCTTCGGCCAGCTATTCGATCGATTCCCTTCGCCGATCTACGGAGCGTTTTATGTGGTCGTGTTGTTCTTTTACGGCACGCACATTGGTCGACACTTCCCCATAATAAATTGCGGGAGGTGAAGCTCTTCCCTGTGCTTGGACCTCTTCCTCCCGAACGCGTCGTCGGGAGGAGGTAATTTTAACTAGACTCCGGATAGGGCACTGTCTTTTTAGCCATCGACATCTTTTAAGCGGCGATCCTCCCCCACTCTGTCGCCACTGCTCTCAGCTGTGGACGGTAAGACACCTTTTAATTGAGTGCCCCTATTTTACACCGTTACGCGCCCGTCTACAGCTGTCGCCTAATATATCGCCAATTTTAGCAGATGACACGTGCTCGGCCGATCGCGTTCTCGAGTTTATTAGTCCCAGTGAAAACACGTCAGTCATTTGAAGCTTTTTTTGGGGACAACCAACCCCTTTCTGTAGTGGATTTTTAAGCTTTCCTTCTGATTTTAGTTTCTCCAATTTTTTGAGTTTCGTTCCCATTGCTGCTGGTTTCTATTTTCATTTTTTACTGTTTCCTAAGTAACGGACCAGGCACTAATGACCATAGCAGTTCTGCGCCCTAAAAAAAAATAATCTCTTGGTCTCCCTTACTATTTTTACCCTCCACGCAGTCCTCCAAAACTAAATTGGTGATCCCTTGATGCCTCAGAACATGTCCTACCAACCGATCCCTTCTTCTAGTCAAGTTGTGCCACAAACTTCTCTTCTCGCCAATCCTATTCAATACCTCCTCATTAGTTATATGATCTACCCATCTAATCTTCAGCAGTCTTCTGTAGCACCACATTTCCAAAGCTTCTATTCTCTTCTTGTCCAAAGTAGTTATCGTCCATGTTTCACTTTCATACATGGCTACACTCCATACAAATACTTTCAGAAAAGACTTCCTGACACTTAAATCTATACTCGATGTTAACAAATTTCTCTTCTTCAGAAAGGCTTTCCTTGCCATTGCCAGTCTACATTTTATATCCTCTCTACTTCGACCATCATCAGTTATTTTGCTCCCCAAATAGCAAAACTCCTTTACTACTTTAAGTGTCTCATTTCCTAATCTAATTCCCTCAGCATCACCCAACTTAATTCGACTACATTCCATTATCCTTTTGTTGATGTTCATCTTACATCCTCCCTTCAAGACACTGTCCATTCTGTTCAACTGCTCTTCCAGGTCCTTTGCTGTCTCTGACAGAATTACAATGTCATCAGAGAACCTCAAAGTTTTTATTTCTTCTCCATGGATTTTAATACCTACTCTGAATTTTTCTTTTGTTTCCTTTACTGCTTGCTCAATATACAGATTGAATAACATCGGGGAGAAGTTGAAGAACATCGGGAGAGGCTACAACCCTGTCTTACTCCCTTCCCAACCACTGCTTCCCTTTCATGTCCCTCGACTCTTATAACTGCCATCTGGTTTCTGTACAAACTGTAAATAGCCTTTTGCTCCCTGTATTTTACCCCTGCCACCTTCAGAATTTGAAACAGAGTATTCCAGTCAACATTGTCAAAAGCTTTCTCTAAGTCTACAAATGGTAGAAACGTAGGTTTGCCTTTCCTTAATATATTTTCCAAGATAAGTCGTAGGGTCAGTATTGCATGACGTGTTCCAATATCTCTACGGAATCCAAACTGATCTCCCCCGAGGTCAGATTCTACCAGTTTTTCCATTCGTCTGTAAAGAATTCGTGTTAGTATTTTGCAGCTGTGACTTATTAAACTGATAGTTTGATAATTTTCACATTTGTCAACACCTGCTTTCTTTGGGATTGGAATTATTATATTTTTCTTGAAGTCTGACGGTATTTCGCCTGTCTTGTACATCTTGCTCACCAGATGGTAGAGTTTTTTCAGGACTGGCTCTCCCAAGGCTGTCAGTAGTTCTAATGGAATGTTGTCTACTCCTGGGGCCTTTTTTCGACTCAGGTCTTTCAGTGCTCTGTCAAACTCTTCACGCAGTATCACATCTCCCATTTCATCTTCATCTACATCCTTTTCCATTTCCTTAATGTTGTCCTCAAGTACATTACCCTTGTATAGACCCTCTATATACTCCTTCCACCTCTCTGCTTTCCCTTCTTTGCTTAGAACTGGGTTTCCATATGAGCTCCTGATATTCATGCTAGTGGTTCTCATTTCTCCAAAGGTCTCTTTTTATTTTCCTGTAAGCAGTATCTATCTTACCCCTAGTGAGATAAGCCTCTACATCCTTACATTTGTCCTCTAGCCACCCCTGCTTAGCCATTTTGCACTTTCTGCTGATTTCATTTTTGAGACATTTGTATTCCTTTTTACCTGCTTCATTTATCGCATTTTTATATTTTCTCCTTTCATCAATTAAATTCAATATTTCTTCTGTTACCCAAGGATTTCTACTAGCCCTCGTCTTTAGACCTACTTGATCCTCTGTTGCCTTCACTGCTTCATCCCTCAAAGCTACCCATTCTTCTTCTACTGTATTTCTTTCCCCCATTCCTGTCAATTGTTCCCTTATTGTCTCCCTGAAACTCTGTACAACCTCTGGTTCTTTCAGTTTATCCAGTTCCCATCTCCTTAAATTCCCACCTTTTTGCAGTTTCTTCAGTTTTAATCTACAGTTCATAACCAATAGATTGTGGTCAGAGTCCGCATCTGCCCCTGGAAATGTCTTACAATTTAAAACCTGGTTCCTAAATCTCTGTCTTACCATTATATAATCTATTTGAAACCTGAAACTTCCTGGCAGATTAAAACTGTGTGCCCGACCGAGACTCGAACTCAGGACCTCTGCCTTTCGTGGGCAAGTGCTCTACTATCTGAGCTACCGAAGCACGACTCACGCCCGGTCCTCACAGCTTTACTTCTGCCAGTATCTCGTCTCCTAGCTTCCAAACTTTACAGAAGTTCTCCTGCGAACCTTGCAGAACTAGCACTCCTGAAAGAAAGGATACTGCTATTTGAAACCTGTCAGTATCTCCAGGCTTCTTTCATGTATACAACCTTCTTTTATGATTCTTGAACCAAGTATTAGCTCTGATTATGTTATGCTCTGTGCAAAATGCTACCAGTCGGCTTCCTCTTTCATTTTTTAGCCCCAATCCATATTCACCTACTATGTTTCCTTGTCTTCCTTTTCCTCCTGTCGAATTCCTGTCACCCATGACTATTAAATTTTTGTCTCCCTTCACTACCTGAATAATTTCTTTTATCTCATTACACATTTCATCAATTTCTTCATCATCTGCAGAGCTAGTTGGGATATAAACTTGTACTATTTTAGTAGGTGTGGGCTTTGTGTCTATCTTGGCCACAATAATGTATTCACTATGCTGTTTGTAGTAGCTTACCCACACTCCTATTTTTTTTATTTATTATTCAACATTCTGGTTCTGCACCAAGTGCATCTAAATTATACACTTTACAAAGTTTTGAAAATTTTGCTTTTGTAAAACCTGTTTCAATTTCTTCCACTTTTCTTTTTACGTACTGTTTTCTTCTGGAGCTTTTTACCTTTCGTGGATGTTTAATGGGGAATATAGTTGCAGAAACTAACATTCAACGTATCAGTTACTTCACATCAAGGAATATAAACATCTGCATTGTCTTCTTCAGTCTCACATTCGGTTGATGGTGATTGTTCAGGTGGATTGTCACTAAATTTCTTCTTGTAGTGAGTAGGCAATTCCTGCATAATGGATGTAATGTTAATACTATTACTAGAGGACCAAGATATTTCTACAATACCTTGGGCAGATTTCTAAATACTGTAAGTGGTTTTTCACTTTTCTTAGACACCACCTTCTTGTGTCTTTTTTCATAGTCCACACACCTCACTCTTTCACTACTGCATTCCCTTACTGGCATTGTATCTAACAACAAATTCAAACGAAGCACAAAACTCAATGCAGAATGGTTTATGTGCAAGTCCTCGCTCTCGTGTTATAAACAGGAGATTGCTGGAAACAATGTTGCTAACATGTATATTGTACACTAGAAATTCAGTGATGCGTAATATGCAGAATGTTGAAAATTTTTAATATGTTATGCAGGAAATTATTGGCCACTGTGTCTGCATTGACTACTAACATATTAACCAAACTGTATTGTGTGTAATTCTCAAAAGTTTTTGGATGGGGGTTTTTGAATAAATAATTTGTAAAAAGGCAGTTCTTTACATTTTTTTGTAATAAATATTTACATAATACAATTATCTAGAGCAGAAAAGATACTGTTTATATACCGAGTGAGGTGGCGTGGTGGTTAGACACTGGACTCGCATTCGGGAGGACGACGGTTCAATCCCGCATCCGGCAGTCCTGATTTAGGTTTTCCGTGATTTCCCTAAATCGCTCCAAGCAAATGCCGGGATGGTTCCTTTGAAAGGGCATGGCCGACTTCCTTCCCCATCCTTCCCTAATCCGATGAGACCGATGACCTCGTTGTCTGGTCTCCTCCTCCAAAACAACCCAACCCCATACTGTTTATAATTACATAGTATCTGGTAATATGACAGAATAGATAGCGTTCTGTGACTTTGCAAATGAGAAGAAAAAATTGTAAGTGGGGAGAAATTAACTTAAATTTGCATTTTTGTCATAAAATTGCAAGTTAAGGAAGCCCATAATTGTGCAGGTGTCAACTAAATTTCAACACATCTGCAGATCTCCAATACTTTTGGTTTTGTCTAGATTTTTAAATAAGAACTTTTCTTCTCAGTACTACTGAATAAAGAGTACCAAAATTTTTTCTATTTATTTGCAACTGTATACTTGATATATATATGCAATAGTGGTACATTACAGCTGATATACATGTTCATATCCATGATAAATTAACTTCTGTTTATAATTCACTAAATAGTTTTCATATAAGTAACGTCCATAATGTTCGTGAGAAGCAGCTCAGATGTTATAACATAATGTGCAGAATACTTCATATGATCAATGTCCTTAACATGCAATCGGCTGCAATATAATTCTAATAATAATTATGCTATGACACAGAATGTTTATGCTCAAAGCACTTACATCAGTTTTTGGATTTAAAAAAGTAAAGTTTAAAATGTTGTTATGTGCAGTGTTTTCTTGCGTACTTATTACTGATTGACCTCTGAGTGTTCGTCAAAAGATATCGTATAGTTTTAGATGCTAGTCTTCCGCAGGCATTGTACATTTGAACAACACACATTAACTCTTCAAGCATAATGGACACCATGCCAGTAGCACATTGGTAGAATTAATCCTGCAACAGTGTGAGTTTCCTTACATTTTGCTACTTGGTAAGCTATGTTGTTGGTAACTAGAAGTGCTTCGAGATTTTCACCTGCGTAGAAAATGATTATTTTCGTCCTTTCATTTGAATTAGTTTTTCTAGAAAAATATACTCATACTTTGACCCTGCCATTCTTATGAACACACTCTAAATAAATTTTTAATTCGCTAGGTAGCATACATTGAACAGGAAGTACGTTCAAACGCAAGACATACTGTGGACGCTCTGCATTGTTGACAGCAGTGCACGTGAAATCAAAATCTAAGTAGGTATCATCATACTTTTTAACTTGCATTTCCTCTCTTCATTACCACTTTCCTTGCTGTCCCAAGCAAGTTACCACTTTTTACTTTCATGTGACAGTTTTTAAAACTTTCCCATAGTTTATCAACATTATCAACTCTATACAAATTCACTATGTAATAAAAACTGATTCAAAACACAACCTTTCCTGCTGGTGCTAAGTGTAGTGCGCAACATTTACATTTGACTGCTCATGCAGATTGGCTAACACCTTAAGTGGAATTCCTCTGAGGCACAAAGGATGACATCAGGAATGAAATTTCCCACAATTGGCTTCTTTGCCAGTAATTACAAAACAAGTCCATACTCCTTCTTGGCCCATAAAAGCACCACGGCACACAGGTTCAATACCACTGCTTTATAGGATCACATTATTGTCTATCCGTCTCTCTTGCCCATTCAGCCCACTGTTCAGATCTTTTTTTCTGAGGTACAGACATAGTTTTCAAGCTGAAATTATGTCACATAATAGGGTCTACAGCCCCTTAGTGCTGTGCAAAATTTAGGGTACTAATTCAATGCAGTATGGCCGTTTATGCCACATATTTTGGTACTTGCAAACTCACTCATCAAATATATGGATGAACTACCTATATAAATTTTGGGCCTGGTGGCCTAGTGGTAAAGTATATGCCTGGAAACCAGATGGTTGTGGGATCGAATCCCTATTGGATTTTGGATATTTTCTCTCTGACTTTACCCTTTGTTGAGATGGCATAAGATGATCCCTGACAACTTGCAGCTCTGTTCCCTGCTGTGATATGCAAAGTGCAAAACAGTAGCTGCCTACAGAACTGTGACAACATTGAGGCATTGCCATAGACATATTTACAAAACCATTCTACTGTATTAGTTGAGGTAGCGACGTGAAGTTGCTGCACCCAGTCCGCTACATCTGTCAGGGATCAACTTACATTGACTCAGCTACAGTATTCAGCTCTCCATGATGTGAAGGTTTGTCAAAAATGACATGTGGTTCATATCCAGTGTTAACTTATTGGTCTGCTTCCTGCTTTTCGATACTGGGTAGGTCAGGGACATGCAAATTGCTTAAGTGGTATCCAGTTGAAATGTTTGCACCAGGCCATGAAACCACATGAAATTATTACTTTTTTTTTTACTGCTACTAATACTAATATTACTACTGCAACTCTCTTGACTAATGCAGTGGCTGTCCTTATCACTGGAGATGAGATATCATCTCAAGTCAGTGGCTTGCTATAGAGTAATTCTGACAGACATCTAACACATCCTAAGGTTGAGTTGGAGGTTGACTGTATTTATTGAGGGTGTTGAGGAGGGACCCGGAGATTTTTTGCAAATGTTTATAGGGAATGAAATTGGCAGTTTCCCCATTATCATGTAAAAATGAGAGAAGCAGTTCACTAATATTGGCACCTCATAGTTACGTAATGTTGAAATTCTATCTCAATTTCTTTTTCTCAGCTCTGAAGTCACCAGTAACCTTAAAATGAACAGTCATTTCGCACACGAAGAACTGATGCCATGGTTGTCACATTATATGAAAATACCATACTTCCAGCAAACGCCATTTTAATGAAGCTATTTCTAATTTACTGATACTTTCACATGACAACATACCAAAAACGATTTTTTGAGGAATGTTTTTCAGTGCACAAATTGAATATTTCCATCATATACAACTATAAATATGAAAACTGTGAAATATGTCAGTCTGTTTGTGGGTCATTTAGAGGAAACCTTCCTAGGCTCCCAAAGCCCCAAACCCCTGGTTTGGTTCAGGTTCATTCATGATATCTTAGTGATCTGGATTTAAGGCCAAGACACACTATCCTCTTACCTTCACATCTTCAAGACTGCTTTCTCTCCCATCAATTTCACTTGGTCATCCTCAACCCAGTGTGTGCCACTTCCCTGGACGTTGACCTGCTCGTCTCTTATGGTTCCATCAACACCTCTGTCCATGTTAAACTCACCAACCACCAACAGTACCTGCATTTTGACAGCTGTCATCCCTTCCACACCAAAAAATCCTTCCTATACAGCCTGGTCACTCAGGGACAGTATATCTGCAGTGTCAAGAATTTCCTTGCCCAACAAGCTGAACATTCACCCAGACCTAGTCCACAAACAAATTCCCTGTATCATATACCCACACATCTACATCTACACTCCGCAAGCTACCTGACGGTGTGTGGAAGAGGGTACCTTGAGTACCTCTATCGGTTCTCCCTTCTATTCCAGTCTCGTATTGTTCGTGGAAAGAAAAATTGTCGGTATGCTTCTGTGTGGGCTCTAATCTCTCTGATTTTATCCTCATGGTCTCGTCACGAGATGTACGTAGGAGGGAGCAATATACTGCTTGACTCCTTGGTGAAAGTATGTTCTCGAAAATTCAAAAAAGTCCATACCGAGCTACTGAGCATCTCTTGCGGAGTCTTCTACTGGAGTCTATCATCTCCGTAACACTTTCACGATTACTAAATGATCCTGTAACGAAGCGCACTGCTCTCTGTTGGATCTTCTCTATCTCTTCTATCAACCCTATCTGGTATGGATCCCACACCAGTGAGCAGTATTGAAGCAGTGGACGAACAGGTGTACTGTAACCTACTTCCTTTGTTTTCAGACTGCATTTCCTTAGGATTCGTCCATTGAATCTCAGTCTGGCATCTGCATTATTGGCGATTAATTTTATATGGTCATTCCATTTTAAATCACTCCTAATGCCTACTACCAGATAATTTATGGAATTAACTGCTTCCAGTTGCTGACCTGCTGTATTGTAGCTAAATGATAAAGGATCTTTCTTTCCATGTATTCGCAGCACATTACACTTGTCTACATTGAGATTCAATTGCCATTCCCTGCACCATGCGCCAATGTGTTGCAGATCCTCCTGCATTTCAGTACAATTTTCCATTGTTACAACCTCTCAATATACTACAGCATCATCCACAAAAAGCCTCAGCGAACTTCCGATGTTATCCACAAAGTCATTTATATATATTGTGAATAGCAACGGTTCTACTATACTCCCCTGTGGCACACCTGAAATTACTTGTACTTCAGAAGACTTCTCTCCATTGAGAATGACATGCTGCGTTCTGTTATCTAGGAACTCTTCAATCCAATCACACAATTGGTCTGATAGTCCATATGCTCTTACTTTGTTCATTAATCGACTGTGGCGAACTGTATCAAACACCTTGCGGAAGTCAAGGAATACGGCATCTACCTGGGAACCCGTGTCTATGGCACTCCGAGTCATGTGAATGAATAGCATGAGCAGGGTTTCACACGATCGTCTTTTTCGAAACCCATGCTGATTCCTACAGAGTAGATTTCTAGTCTCGAGAAAAGTCATTATACTCGAACATAATACATGTTCCAAAATTCTACAACAGATCGTTGTTAGAGTTCTGCACATCTGCACGTAGTTCTGCACATCTGTTCGACATCCCTTCTTGAAAACGGATGAAACGTGCTGTTTTCGAGTCTTTCGGAACGCTACGCTCTTCTAGAGACCTACGTTACACCGCTGCAAGAAGGGGGGTAAGTTCTTTCGCGTACTCTGTGTGAAATCGAACTGGTATCCCATCAGGTCCAGTGGCCTTTCATCTTTTGAGTGATTTTAATTGTTTCTCTATCCCTCTGTCATCTATTTCAATATCTACCATTTTGTCATCTGTGCGAGAATCTAGAGAAGGAACTACAGTGCAGTCTTCCTCTGTGAAACACCTTTGGAAGAAGACATTTAGTATTTCGGGCTTTAGTCTGCCATCCTCTGTTTCAGTACCATTTTGGTCACAGAGTGGCTGGACATTTTGTTTTGATCCACCTACCACTTTGACATAAGCCCAAAATTTCTTAGGATTTTCTGCCAACATAGAACTGTACTTTCGAGTTTGTTGAACGCCTCTCGCATAGCCCTCCTCACACTACATTTCGTTTCGTGTAATTTTTGTTTGTCTGCAAGGCTTTGGCTATATTTATGTTTGCTGTGAAGTCCCCTTTGCTTCCGTAGCAGTTTTCTAACTCGGTTGTTGTACCACAGTGGCTCTTTTCTATCACTTACGATCTTGCTTGGCACATACTCATCTACTGCATATTGTACGATGATTTTGAACTTTGTACACTGATCCTCAACACTATCTGTACTTGACATAAAACTTTTGTGTTGAGCCGTCAAGTACTCTGAAATCTGCTTTTTGTCACTTTTGCTAAACAGAAAAATCTTCCTACCTTTTTTAATATTTCTATTTAAGGCTGAAATCATCGATGCTGTAACTGCTTTATGATCGCTGATTCCCTGTTCTGCATTAACTATTTCAAATAGTTCGGGTCTGTTCGTCACCAGAAGGTCTAATATGTTATCACCACGAGTCGGTTCTCTGTTAAACTGCTCAAGGTAGTTTTCAGATAAAGCAGTTAAAAAAATTTCACTGTATTCCTTGTGTCTGCCACCCGTTATAAACGTTTGAGTCTCCCAGGCTATATCTGGTAAATTAAAATGTCCACCCAGAACTATAACACGGTGGGGAAATCTACTCGAAATATTTTCCAAATTTTCCTTTAGGTGCTCTGCCACAGCTGCTGAGCCAGGGGGCCTGTAGGGACATTCAGTTACAATATTTGAGCCTGCTTTAACCGTGACCTTCACGCAAATTATTTCACATTTTGGATCTCCGTCAATTTCCTTCGATACTATTGCACTTTTTATCACGATAAAAATGCCTCACCCTTCACTGTCCAGCCTGTCTCTGCGGTATACACTCCAATCGGAGTTTAGAATTTCATTACTGTTTACATCTGGTTTCAGCTAACTTTCCGTCCGTAGTACTATGTGGTCATTGTGACTGTTTATTAATGAGAGCAGTTCTAGGACCTTTCTATAGACACTCCTGCAGTTTACTATTACCACAATAATATTGTCATTCCCTGTTGCGTTTTGCCTACTGCTACCTTGTTGCATCTCAGGAGGCCTAGGGAGGGAATTCTCTAACCTAAAAAAACCCACATGTACTCCCCAGACGTACTCCGCTACCCTTGTAGCCACTTCCTGCGTGTAGTGCACACCTGACCTATTCAGTGGGGCCCTACATTTCTCCACCTGATAGGGGAGGTCGAGAAATTTGCACCCCAGATCTCCGCAGAATCGTCTGAGCCTATGGTTTAAGCCTTCCACTTGGCTCCAAACCAGAGGGCCGTGATCAGTTCTGGGAACGACACTAGGAATAGTTAACTCATATTTCACCCTGTGAGCGAGGCTTTCTGCCTTCACCATCTCCGCGAACTGCCTCTATGAGCTGAGGATGACCTCTGAACCCAGATGGCAGGAGTCATTGGTGCCGACATGAGCAACAGTTTGCCATCGGGTGCACCCAGTGCTCTCTATCCCTGCCGGCAGGGCTTCCTCCACATCTTGGTCATAGCCTCTGGCAAGCAGACAGAGTGAACACTGGCTTTCTTCCCCAACCTTTCTGCTATTTCCATAAGGGGCTCCATCACCCGCCTAACATTGGAGCTCCCAATCACTAATAAACCCCTCTCCCCGTGTGCCTGCTCGGACCTTGCTGGAGGAGCGACCACATGTCCACTCACAGTCATAGCGGGTGATGCCACACGACTATCCTCCACATTGATCCTCCGCCTCGTGCGGCGCGAACGCCATTGAAGCCGCCACTCCCTTGGGGTGAGGGTGGCCCAACTGCGCACGGTACCCTAGAAGATGTCTCGACAGCAGGGACCTTGGGTAAAGCATGTAACACCTGGGGTGTACCATGCGACGCACCTGACTCCCCACTGCCACTACACTCAGAGACAGCAACCTGAAGACGGCTGACTGAGGCCATCAGTTGTTTGCGAACAGTGGCCAGCTCCTCCTGCTTCCATACACAGCAGTCACACATCCTATCCATCCTAAGAAATCAACAATTTGCCGTAGAGAGTTAAGTAATCAACTTTTAACTAGACCGCTAATTCACTAAAGGCGACTGATAGCTGACTATACTGTGGTTACTAGATGCTTCTTGTTGGAAACAATGAAAATAAGCACTAACTGTCTCTGGACTATATTCAAAACAAACACAAAATCTATGGAACACTATTACTAGCACTCGAAAATTAAAGCGTCCTAAAAGCAAAAACACGAAAAAAGAAGTGATAAGTCAGAAAAACACAATTAATACTTATATATCTAAAAACAAAAGTGATGTGACTTACCAAACGAAAGCGGTGGTATGTTGATAGACACACAAACACGCACACAAAATTCAAGCTTTCGCAACCCACGGTTGCTTCATCAGGAAAGAGGGAGGGAAAGACTTACCTTAGGGGGAAAAATGGGCAGGTATACACTAGCGCGCGCACACACATACACATATCCATCCACACTTATACAGACACAAGCAGACATATGTGTCTATCAACATACCAACACTTTCGTTTGGTAAGTTACATAATCTTTGTTTTTAGATATATTTTTCCCACGTGGAATGTTTCCGTCTATTATATTCATACAATTAATACTTAAATTTACGTAGCTTGCTGCACAGCAGATGTGAAGCAGATGGCAGTTATGAAGACAGTAGCACTACTGGCACTACAACTGACTAAAGGGATTCTCTCTCCCAATCCTACCATAATCCCAAAGAACCAGCTAAAAAGGAGCCTGCCCTTCACCACCCAATACTATCCAGACTGAAACAAATAATCCACATTCATTATCAGGGCTTTTACTATCCATCATCATGCCCTGAAATGAGGGCTATCCTACCAAAGATCCTCCCACCCCTCCTAAAGTCATGTCCCATCAACCACTCAACCTCCACAACATCCTAGTCCATCCCTTTGCGACTCCAAGACCCAAGCCTTGTGACAGGGAACATACTCCTGTGGAAGACACAGGTGCAAGACCTGCCCAGTACACCCAACCAGCACTACCTATTCCAGTCCTGCCAGAGGCTTATCCTACCCAATCGGAGACTGGACCACCTGTGAAAGCAGTCGTGTCATATACCATCTCTGCTGCAGTCATTGCACAGCTTTTTATCTGGTATGACTACCAACCAGCTGTCCACCAGAATGGAAAGCCACCACCAAACCGTGGCCACAAGCAAGTGGACTACCCTGTGTCACCTGCTGAACGTAACGTGCTTAATTTCAGTGGCTGCTTCACAACCCAGGCCATCTGAAGCCCCCTATCGCCATCAGCTTTTCTGAGCTGTGCAGGTTGGAGTTATCATTACAGTATATTCTCAACTCCCGAAATTATTCTGGTGTCTAGCTCTGATAACCAACTGTCCCCACCCTCCACCCAACAGTTTGTTTCCCTGTCCTATCAACTCCTCCCAGTCCATGTTCCCTCACTCTCATTGTGCACCACTCTCTGCCAAGACATTTGTGTGACATTATATTATGTTGTGAGCTGTGACTGGCTTTTAGAAGGAAATTGAGCAGACGTTATGTTGACATAGATATTTGTGAAGCTAAAGTGCTTGATTTGATTTGATTAATTTATTTTTTAATTCATACTTCCATCCTTAGAAAAACATGCATAGTGGATGTACTGTGTTAAAGATTTTTCTAAAAGTGTCATTTTTCATGTTACTTCTTGTACAAAGTATCAGGAAGTGTGATGTCTGCAGACAGAGCTATTACCTCAGTTCAGCATTAAAATGGATTGACAGTGGTTCCATTATTGTGAGAAAGGCAATTTTTTTATGATGAAACAAGCAAGCTTTGAAAAACCTGAGAGAAATACTTTGGGCAGACATGAAGAGAATGTTGAAACACACTGAGTTGTACCTTCAAACTAGGCTAGCATTTCTTAGGGCCACAGTTCAATGCAACTGTGTGCTCATAGCTTTAGGTCCTCATTTCAATACAGTGAGTCTGTTATGTACACCCAGAAGGCAGGTCTCTCCAGTGTTGTATGCTGAAGGGATACAAATAATATAGGCAATGCGGAGATGGGAGTTGCAATGGAGGGTGATGCTGAACTCCTGCTGAGTGCTGGCACGGTCCCTGAGCCCGCCTGGGAACACCAGCCAAGAAACCGAGCCGAGGGGAACCGTGCTCCTCCAAAGGCAGTGCTACAAAGACACGGGTGTCTTGATGATGGCAGATGGACCCCAGGTGGCACATGGGACAGCCACCAGGAGGAGGGACCCATCCCCAAACAATAGTGGGTGCTGAGACAGTGACAACCACAAAAGAGCATTGACTTCCATTGGCTCCAGGAATGATACCGATGGTGTGGGGCCCACAGGTGCCGGATTCAGCGGGGACTGCCCAGTCCAGACAGGGATGGAATCTGAAAGCGCAAAGCCTGCAGCAGGAGCGTGCTGTTCACAAGAACGAATTTGATTCTGACAGTGCTGCAGCAGTCCTCTGTCTGTGCAGGAGAAATGTAGAATGTTCAATACATTGTACAGTGTTGCACTGCTCCCAGCACCTCCAGCTGTAAAACAATCTGTAAGAGATCGAAACGAATTGCCAGTTTGGTGCTGGAGGCAGTGCAAAACTGTTTAACCCTTTGAGCACTGTAGACATGAAATCACACCGTGCTCCGTCTTTCTGCAGGGCTATGGACAGCGTTAGCCGCTGCACTGGTGTTGCCTATGGATGCTGCAGACAGCATTCACTGTCATGGCCTCGCCAGTACTTGAGTCCTAATGACGGCTTTTACCATCAGCTGGTTCTGCTACTTGTGGTCTGCTTATTCATAATGATTTTTAGAGTGAGATCACTTTTAAGTTCCACAAACAAATGGCATGTCGGCATGGTTGCACTGACAAAGAGATACTGGAGATATTCACAAGGAGTGACAGTGACAGTCAGTGTGGCATCTTCAGGGACTGATGATGGTTCTTCAGAATAATCTTGTAGTAATATGTGTCCATGTACCTCACCCAGTAGAGCTGACCAAGGTAGTTCTTCTTCAGATTCTGAAAGTGAAGACTAATTGGTCCATAAAAGGCCATGCCTCAGTGACAAATTTGATTGGCAAAAGCTTGATTTCATTCCAACTCTGAATGCGTTTGATGACTCATCTTCAGGACATAATTACCAACAAATGCGTGATTCAATGATCTATCCTTTTTCATGCTATTTCAATCAGAAAATCTGGTGAAATTTATAGGACTTGAAACAAACAGATTTTACAATTTCACGATGGCAAATATGTTGGAAGCAGTTCATTTGCAACTGTCCACCAGGTAAGATACTAGTTTTGAGGAACTATATTACTTCATTGTTATTTAGCTTTTCATAGCCCATGTTAAAAAGTTGAGAATAAGGGAACATTGGTCCAAAGATATACTTCTGAGCACTCCAATTTTCAATGAAGTTATGTGCTGTGGCCATTTTATGTTACTTTTGAGAATGTTGCATTCTTGGAGATGACAGTTTGTTCAAAATTAGGAAAATAATTGATACAGTTTATATGGCATTCCACAGTGCATTTAATCCATACAAAAAGCTCTGTGTTTATGGAAGCCTATTGTTCAAAGGTCACTTATCATACGAACAATTCATTCCTTTGAAACGAAGTAGGTTTGGAGTCAAGACATTTGTGTTGTGCGACTGTATACTGGATACGTCTCAGATTTCATTGTATATACAGGCACAACAACAGAAGTCCATAATTTGGGGGTATGTGGCGATATAGTGGCAACTTTAATGAAGCCATATTGTGAATGTGAACATACCCTGTATGTCGACAGTTGGTATAAAAGTCCAGCCTTGTTCCTCTGGCTTCACAACCCTAGAACAGCAGCATGCGGTACTGTACATAGCAACAGGTGGGTAATTCCATGGAAATGCGACATTTTTGTCATAATTAAAATTTTCTTCCACTTAATCATGTAGCATTTCGTATTAAAGCTCAGAATGTGTAGTTTCTGAATTTGGCAACACTGCAACAATAAACTTAGTGCGAGCTATGCAATAGAAGCCCGAATATAAACAGTAACAGTGCCTTGCACAGAAGCCATTATTGGCAGTTTTCAGTGAACTAAAACGTAAGTCTTTACTCCTATATTAAACATATTTTACATGTGGCATGCTATATGGTGAACTCCCCTGTCAATTAATGTAGGTTTTCACAACCCATTGACTATTATGGTGTGGGCAGATAATAATCATAGTAGCTTTGACGTCGGTGTTACGTTAGTCACCAAACACGCATTTTTTTCACATTTGTACTGTGATTTCAGTTTTTTTGAGCTATTGTATCCATACACATTAGGACAGACATCCAGTATAGCATACTGAGAAAGAGGATGCGTAATATGCTTCTACAAACTCTAATAGTAGGCGTGACAAATGTAACAGGTATTTTGTGACTCATGTAACCTCCATTATTTGTTAAGTTAGTCACTAGCTATACCGACATTTTATCTGCCTCACTGGAAATAACAGCTTAATTTTACAATTTAATTTCAAAGAGACAATGTTAGGGTGTGTCAAAAATAACGTATAAAATATTTATGACAGTTAATAACCTACTTTTTTTGGTAGGAAAATTAGTTGAAACATGCATCATTGGCCACAATGGCTCCAATGACACCAGCAGAACAGAAAAGAAGAAGTCGAGTTAAGCAAGATCCACAGAAGAAGGAAATGGAAAGACAGAAAGCACGTGAAAATATGAAGAAACTCCGATAAAGTAGGAAAGGTAACAAGAAAATTCAACAAAAGGAGAGGGAAGCTTCAAGAATCCGTATGAAAAGAATGAGAGAACGCCGAAAACAGGCTTCTGAAGAAACAGCATCCCCTACAATGCCAACAAGTTCGTCTGAAATATCACCATACAAAAGTGCTCGGTCACTACAAAGAGCTGCCAGAAAAGTGAATGAAGCTTTACCCAGCACTCCTCGAAAACAAAGAAAATTGATAACGAAGTTATTTTCAACAAGTTTATGTAGCGTCTCTCTCTGTGACACAGTGTCAAGACATAGGTCAACTGCAATCACTGAAGAAATGAAACAACTTGTGCAAGTTTTCTTATGCAGTGATACAATTTCATGCCAGCTGCCTGGTAAGAAAGATGTGAAAGTTGTCAGGGATGCACAAACAGAAACAAAGACACGCATGCAAAAGAGGCTGATGATGTTCAATCTGAAGGAGGCCCACTTTTTGTTTAAAGAAAAGTACCCTGATGTGAAAATAGGATTGTCAGTTTTTTGCCAACTGCGTCCATCACATGTAGACTTATTTGGCTCTTTGAGACAAGAAGTGTGTTGTTGTTTATACTGTGAGAACTTTGAATTCCTTCTTTGCCAGATCCATGTGTACACAAGTGCAGAAACATCCACAAATGGCTTTGTACATTCTATTGTTTGTGATGTGCATAACAAAAACTGTATTATAGGAATGTGTCACTTGGCTTACCTTCCGAACAATTTGTAGACACCTTGGAGTTCAAAGTGCAACAGTCAACTGAAGAACTTGAGAACTGCAAGATTCAAGTCACTCAGTGGGATAGAAGAGGTGCAATTGTGAAGCAAGAATGGAATCTTCTTGAAACAAGAGGTGAACTAACATCTCAACTCCAGAAAGTAAAATTACACCTATATAACATATACCGACAGGCATCAGAATTGCAGAAACAGAAAGACTCTTTCCAGCCAGGAAGTGTGATACTGCAAACAGACTTTACTGAAAACTATTGTATAAGACACCAGAATGAAGTAATGGCAGCACACTGGAACAATGATTGTGCTGTAACAATATATACTGCAGTCGTACATCATCGACCAGATTCTACCGAGGGTGTCAAGCATCAGTGTTACGCTGTGATTTCAGATTGCACCAGTCACACATCTGCAGAAGTACAGATCTTCAACAAAGCCATCATAACACATTTTGAAGAGCACTTTGAGACAGATGAAAAAATTACAGTATGGAGTGATGGAGCAGCCAGTCATTTCAAGAACAGGTATTCCATGGCAGCTGTGTCAGTGTGCCCAAAATATTCTGCTTGGAACTTTTTTGAATCGTATCGTGGTAAGGGCGCACATGATGGTGTGGGTGCTGTCGCAAAAAGATATGTGTGGAGGCGCGTCCTCCAAGGTGCGAGCGTATTTCGAATGCTAGAGAGTTCTATGATGTCCTTGTTGCTGGTAATTTGGATATGCAGGTACTGTTTGTCGCCGAGAGTGACATGCAAGAAGAAAAACGTGAACTGAGTAACTTTTTTATACATGTAGCTCCTGTCCAAGGTATCAAGCGAGCGCATTGTGTGAAACAAGTAAGAAATTTGTAGGTTTTGTTGTATGAAAACACAGAAGATGTGGTTGCCATATCTGATAGTGTAAAATTTTACACTGTCAGTCTTCATAATAGCAATGATGATTCAGATAGCAGTATTCCCCAAGAAAGTAGTGAAGACTTTAGTAATTGGTAATTCTGATTCTATAGAACTATCTGTACATGACTGGTGCATTGTTCAGTATGATAATAAGAGGTATCCTGGAGAAGTTGTTGGAGTGGATCCTGAGGATTCTAATTCTTTTCAAGTGTCTGTAATGATTCCTGCTGGCACATCTACATATAAATGGCCTGACAAAAAGGATCAAATTATTTATCACAAGACTGACATTGTGAAGAAACTGCAATCACCACCATGCCCACTGAATCATCGTGGTCATTTCAAGTTCAGTGAGGCTATATGAGATTTATCCAATGCTGTATGCTTTGTATTTAAACATGTGCTTCAATCATAAGGCTGTAGCTTATTTTGAAATAAAGTTAATAGTTACGACCATTGTGTTAAGTTTGTCGCGTTACGTTTGTCACAGCACCTTACTGATAAAATCTTCCTGCTCCACCCAATAATTAGCCACACAGCAATAAGCAGCTGGTAAGAAGTAAGGTAGAGTACAGAGGTCAAAGTCATATATTAAGGGTGAAACTAAACAGCATTGGCACTTTACAAAAGCTGTTACAACATCAGTTGGTTTTTAAAGTGTCACGCAAATGTTACGTTTGTCACACTTTTTTAAATTTTATCTATAAATAGGCTATTGTATTGATAGGCAATTTGTGAAACTCTCAAAGACACCTGGAAGTCGACCTATCATGTGTAGTATAAAGGTTGTGAAAAAGTAATCATTGTTGCCAAAACGGAGGGGTTAAAATGTCTGTTGTCACTGAAAAATATGACGTTAGTCTCCATGGAATGACCCAGGTGCAGTTTGCTGAAGCTACAGAAGGAATTGAAAGAAGGAGAAGTTGAATTTATGTCAACTGACACAATGCTTGCCTTAAAGTGGTGCGACAAGAGAGAAGTGTCGATGTGCATGACCTGGGAAAAACAAACATCAAGACTGGCGAGAAAGTAATGAAGCCTCAATGTATTGTTGACTTCAATGCAAGTATGGACGCAGTAGACAACTCTGACATTCTATTAAGCTCAGTTGGATCTGTGCATAAATCTGTTAAATGGTACAAAAATTTGTTGGATGTATGTTCCACCAGTTATGCAAAACACCATTTTTTCCAAGTTCCCAAACATGTTTTAGCACCTCTGTGCCATCATCAGTGGGTGTCTCTTTTATGCCAGAGAAATGAAATATGAATGCAAAACATGCAACATACCCTTGTGTATTATATCATGTTTTGAAAGATACCACACAAAGAACAACTTTCTGCTATGTTGCTACATCTGGAAGATAAAGTTAAGCCCTTACTTCTGAAAAAAATATTTAAAAATAAAAAATAAAAAAAATAATGAAAAACAAGTATAAAAAAACTAACTTTGCCTTTTCCAGACCAAAGCCTGGATGAGAAAAAGAGGATGGGAAATATAACAGTGCAAAATAAATAAATAAATAGATATGAATATAATAGAAGGAAACATTCCACGTGGGAAAAAATATATCTAAAAACAAAGATGATGTGACTTACCAAACGAAAGCGCTGGCACGTCGATAGACACACAAACAAACACAAACATACACACAAAATTCTAGCTTTCGCAACCAAATGTTGCCTCGTCAGGAAAGAGGGAAGGAGAGGGAAAGACGAAAGGATTTGGGTTTTAAGGGAGAGGGTAAGGAGTCATTCCAATCCCGGGAGCGGAAAGACTTACCTTGGGGGAAAAAAGGACGGGTATACACTGGCGCGCGCGCGCGCACACACACACACACACATCCATCCACACACATCCATCCACACATATACAGACACAAGCAGACATATACAGAGGCAAAGAGTTTGCTTTGCCTTGTATAAACCCTCTATATACTCCTTCCACCTTTCTGCCTTCCCTTCTTTGCTTAGAACTGGGTTGCCATCTCCCTGAAACTCTGTACAACCTCTGGTTCTTTCAGTTTATCCAGGTCCCATCTCCTTAAATTCCCACCTTTTTGCAGTTTCTTCAGTTTCAATCTGCAGTTCATAACTAATAGATTGTGGTCAGAATCCACATCTGCCCCTGGAAATGTCTTACAATTTAAAACCTGGTTCCTAAATCTCTGTCTTACCATTATATAATCTATCTGATACCTTTTAGTATCTCCAGGATTCTTCCAGGTATACAACCTTCTTTTATGATTCTTGAACCAAGTGTTAGCTATGATTAAGTCATGCTCTGTGCAAAATTCTACAAGGCGGCTTCCTCTTTCATTTCTTCCCCCCAATCCATATTCACCTACTATGTTTCCTTCTCTCCCTTTTCCTACTGACGAATTCCAGTCACCCATGAGTATTAAATTTTCGTCTGCCTTCACTACCTGAATAATTTCTTTTATCTCATAATACATTTCATCATTTTCTTCATCATCTGCAGAGCTAGTTGGCATATAAACTTGTACTACTGTAGTAGGCATGGGCTTTGTGTCTATCTTGGCCACAATAATGCGTTCACTATGCTGCTTGTAGTAGCTAACCCGCACTCCTATTTTCCTATTCATTATTAAAGCTACTCCTGCATTACCCCTATTTGATTTTGTATTTATAACCCTGTAATCACCTGACCAAAAGTCTTGTTCCTCCTCCCAGCGAACTTCACTAATTCCCACTATATCTAACTTTAACCTATCCATTTCCCTTTTTAAATTTTCTAACCTACCTGCCCGATTAAGGGATCTGACATTCCACGCTCCGATCCGTAGAACGCCAGTTTTCTTTCTCCTGATAACGACGTCCTCTTGAGTTGTCCCCGCCCGGAGATCCGAATGGGGGACTATTTTACCTCCGGAATATTTTACCCAAGAGGACGCCATCATTTAATCATACAGTAAAGCTGCATTTCCTCAGGAAAAATTACGGCTGTAGTTTCCTCTTGCTTTCAGCTGTTCGCAGTACCAGCACACCAAGGCTGTTTTGGTTAATGTTACAAGGCCAGATCAGTCAATCATCCAGACTTATGCCCCTGCAACTACTGAAAAGGCTGCTGCCCCTCTTCAGGAACCACATGTTTGTTTGGCCTCTCAACAGATACCCCTCTGTTGTGGTTGCACCTGTATGGCTGAGGCACGCAAGCCTCCCCACCGATAGCAAGGTCCATGGTTCATGGGGGGGTTTGAGTCATTACCTTCATATTAATTCCATTGTGTTTAGTCTTGAGTGTGACAATATCAATGCAGGAATGCTCCTCAAGATACGGCGTCAATTATTCTTGTCTGCTTCGAATCTCTTGATGCAGGATCTCGGCGGCGAGTCAAATGATGAACAGGAATAGTTCAACTTATAACCATGCGAATAAATATTCCTTTCCTAATAACTTCTTTTAATGAACGGTTAAAATACACATATTTAACAATGATCAAACAATGGAAATCTTTAAAAATGCTTGTACAATGGATCCAAGCATATGTCCGTATGCTACCACTTCCTGTAACAAAAGGGTGAAGATACATGAATTAATAAATTGAAGAGCAATTTATTACTTTGTCTCTTACAGATATTTAACAATGTATCAAAACATTATCCTTGCCACAAAACAACTCATTAATTTACTTTTGGCGATGTCTTTGGTTTGAAGCTCATTCAGTTTACATATAGGTTATATATAAGAAAAGAAAAGAAAAAGAGAAATAGTACTATTCAATACAACATTATATCTGTCAAGCAATTTATCTCCAGATTCGAAGCTATGGAATAAGTATCCAGATACACTGCGTTTATTTCTAATGTCATTGACCATACTCGGCACAGACGTCTGCAGAGATGGTTGTTAGTACAAGTAAACGGACTAGGCTACCTTAAGGGCGTGCTCGACATGGCCAGCTGGACGTGCAGATGCAGCAGCCAAAGGGCTAAACTCGGCAGCAACAAATTGAGGTCCATTGTCAGTCACAATCACTTCAGGTAGCCCCTTGGGGCAGAAGATTAACGACAACACTAGGATTTTGGAATGATCTGTAATAGAGTGCGTAGGAACCATGAAGGAAAATTTGCTGAAAGCGTCAATGATGATGAGCTGACGTGTTTTCAGATAAGGACACATGAAATTAAAGTGCAAATATTGCTAAGGTGCTTGAGGTTTGAGTCATTGAAAGAACTGCTGAGATGGGGCTGACCGATGTACAGCACAGACTTGGCAGGGCTGCTGTCGCTGGCTCATGGAAACTTGCAGTTCCATTGCTATGACACGTGTGGGATGGTATCGGTACAAATCAGATCTCCCAAAAGTCAGCAGTTAAGGCAATGCTGGGTTCTTTAAAACTTATAGAGCTTTTTTTTTATATTTTTATTTTTTAATTGCCATGGTATAACAGGTTTAATAGTGACGTTTCTCTCTTCTCCTTTAGGAGGAATACATGTGATGCATGATACCAAAAATGTAAAGCAGTTGTTAGTTATATTTTCATTTTTCAGAACACCTTCTTTATGCATAAACATATTTTCATGAAGAAAGAATTTTTCCAAAGCCTTTTTTCAGTTAGAAAACCCTATGGAAGTAAATGCATCTTCTTCTTGTTATTATTCTTCATTTTTTTAAGGAAATTGTAATAGATTTTTAGCAGGTTTTGCAAAAAACTTTTTTGGTTGATTCACGTTCTAGCCATGTATATTTGATGAACCAAGACATCTGAAATGATCTTCCCTTACCAGATTGTCCAGGTTTTGGCTGTGAACAGTTCTCGCCTGAAGACGATGAAGCAATTGATGACACAATAATTGTTGGAGGTTGACTTGCAGTATCATCAACTTCCAAGTGCACCTTTTTGGTAACAAATTTATCAATTGCAAACTTAATTCACAATACATTAAGTGACTAAAGTAAATGAATATCGTTATATAAAATAGTCCACTATACACTAAAGTCTGAAAACTAAACACTTCTGCAGCATGCACTGAATGAAACTGCGACAGCAGGGCGGCCTTTATATAGCTGCGGCATCGTAATGTCTCGAAGTGTCAAGGCGATGCGAGGTGGAGGGTTCCAGCCGCTTGTGCACCAGTCCTTTTTATGTTGCCGTAGCTGCAGCGCTGGCCTGCCGCCGACAGGCTTTACCCGAAGGTTCACGCACTGGGACAAATTCTAAGTGTGCCCGCAGCACTGTAAAATTATCGTGATTCACAACACTCGTTTTCAGTTAAGCTTCTTACTACTGTAATAATTATTTGTTTTAACTCATTACTGAATGTATTTTAAAAGGTAACTATCATCAAACAAGGAAAAAAAAGTTCCAACATAACTTTGTGATTTTTACAAAGCATAACTCATAATTTTCTTAAATTATTGGGGGGCCTGTGCCCCCCCACCCCCCACCCCCCTGCACCACCAAACAAAATATTGAGGAGGGGTTCGGGCCCCCTCAGGCCCCATGGAGTCAGCGCCTGTGAATGCAACACCTAAGACTTTATCGGGAAAGCAGGCATGAAATGTTACGTCAGAAATTATGTGAAGCACTTTCCAGACCAACTTGTTCTTGAATAAATTCCAAACGATGAGGTCAGACAATATGCTGGGATTCAGTCAGTAAAAAAGTATTCAGGCTTTTAGACAGTGATATCGGGAGACCTGAGTCAGACAACTTGTAAACATCAGAACTAGGAACATTTATGCATTGCATGATATTGTGTAAACGCACTGAGGTGTTTAGGTGAAGAAACATCTAAATATCTGGTCAAAATTTACCATTATTCTAACGTTTGCCCTATTCGTTGGAAAAAATTTGAAGAAATTCAGGCTTAGTGTAACATTCCTCATCACAAGTTTTGCCAAAAGGTGACAAGGTGACATACTTTAGCACCTGCAGCTAACAGGAGTTTGGAACAGTGTGATAGTATTCAGTATTACTTTCTGAAGCATATAACCTCAAAGAAGAACAAACCACTAATAGGGCTAACCCCCCTTTTAGTGTGATTAGTTGGTTCAGGACAGAACTAAAGAAGCCTCAGTCAAGCGCCGTCATGGTCGGGGACGAAGCTTGAACCCTATGCCCGCCCACAATGGTAACGACACTGCTAGCCAACTGGAAAATGATTTAAATCCAAATAGAGGTGTTTTGCAGGATATGCTTCCTGCAACCACCCTAGAAGGAAAACAAAGACAGAGGATGAGATGGTCAGATGAAGTTAATCGACACCTCATGTTCTGTTATTACCAAGCAACAAATCTAGGAACCAACACAACTGGATACAGATCACAAGTATACACAACATTTATTACCAGATACCCAGAATTAAAATTTTTAACAGAACAACGACTAGCTGATCAGATCCGTGTAGTAATCAAAAATAACAGGATACCCCAGTCAGAATTAGAAAACAACAAACAAGAAGTACAACAAATACTGGAACAAAATAATGTGCAATCAGAAGAAGAAGAATATACAGTAATGGACTCGAACATCCCAGAGCAAACAAACAAAGAACAACACGCATCAATTAAACAATCAGAGGAAAACAAAGTCTTAAGACAGCCACCAGAACAAGCACAAATAGAACTCGAAGTGATACACATGTTAGATATAGAAGAAAAATTTCAGCTGACATATATAGAATACAAAGACACAAATACAGACATTAGACCATTCTTGCATAGACCGCCAAATAACCCACAAGTCGAAACAACAATAAAAACTATCAACACAATCATACACAACAAAATAAATGAAAACACAACTATGGAAGAGTTACAACTACTGGTTTATATAGGAGCACTCACTACACTAAATATACACATTAGGCAGAGATCAGAACCAACCAATACACACAAGAAACCCACAAAACCAGCATGGCAACACAGGCTACAGATCAGAATAGAAAAACTGAGAAAAGACATCGGACAGCTAACACAATTTATAAGAAATTAAATGTCAGGAAAAAAACGAAAAAGGTTAGGTAAAATCTCACAACAAGAAGCGATAGAGCAATTAGATGAAAAGAAGCAGAAATTACAAGCATTGGCCAAACGATTTAAAAAAAAAAAAAAAAAAAAACCCAAACATTCAGCGCACACCAAAAGAAATTTTATCAGACAATAGATAACACACATATTAAAATAGACAACCCACCAAACATAAGACATGGAACACTTCTGGAGCAACATATGGTCAAACCCAGTACAACATAACAGGCATGCACGGTGGATACAAGCAGAAACAGACGCATACAAGATGATACCACAAATGCCTGAAGTGATAATTTTGCAACGTGAAGTCACCCAAGCAATTAATTCTACTCACGATTGGAAAGCCCCTGGAAAAGATAAAATAGCAAATTTCTGGCTAAAGAAGTTCACCTCAAAATATTTACATCTAACTAAATTATTTAACAGTTACATTGCATACCCATACACATTCCCTGATACACTTACACATGAAATAACTTATCTGAAACCTAAAGATCAAGCAGACACAGCAAACCCAGCTAAATATCGCCCCATAACATGCCTACCAACAATATACAAAATATTAACTTCAGTCATTACACAGAAATTAATGACACATACAACACAGAACAAAATTATAAATAAAGAACAAAAAGGCTATTGCAAAGGAGCACGAGGATGTAAAGAGCAACTGATAATAGATGCAGAGGTGACATATCAAGCTAAAACTAAACAAAGGTCGCTACACTACGCATACATTGATTACCAAAAAGCTTTTGATAGTGTACCCCACTCATGGTTACTACAGATATTGGAAATATACAAAGTAGATCCTAAATTAATACATTTCCTAAACATAGTAATTAAAACCACACTTAATATCCAAACAAATTCAAATAATATCACATCACAGCCAATACAGATTAAGCGTGGAATATACCAAGGAGACTCATTAAGTCCTTTCTGGTTCTGCCTTGCTCTGAACCCACTATCCAACATGCTAAATAATACAAATTATGGATACAATATTACTGGAACATACCCACACAAAATCACACATTTGCTATACATGGATGATCTAAAACTACTGGCAGCAACAAATCGACAACTCAACCAATTACTAAAGATAACAGAAGTATTCAGCAGTGATATAAATATGGCTTTTGGAACAGACAAATGTAAGAAAAATAACATTGTCAAGGGAAAACACACTAAACAAGAAGATTACATATTGGATAACCACAGCGACTGCATAGAAGCGATGGAAAAAACAGATGCCTATAAATATCTAGGATACAGACAAAAACAGGAATAGATAATGCAAATATTAAAGAAGAACTAAAAGAAAAATATGGACAAAGACTAACAAAAATACTGAAAACGGAATTGACAGCAAGAAACAAGACAAAAGCTATAAATACTTACGCTATACCAATACTGACCTACTCATTTGGAGTAGTGAAATGGAGTAACAGAGACCTAGAAGCACTCAATACACTTACACGATCACAATGCCACAAATATAGAATACATCACATACATTCAGCAACAGAAAGATTCACATTAAGCAGAAAGGAAGGAGGAAGGGGATTTATCGATATAAAAAACCTACATTATGGACAGGTAGACAATTTAAGAAAATTCTGTCTAGAACAAGCAGATACTAGCAAAATACACAAAGCAATCACTCATATAAATACATCGGCTACACCACTGCAATTTCATAACCACTTCTACAACCCTTTAGATCACATAACATCAACAGATACGAAGAAAGTAAATTGGAAAAAGAAAACACTACATGGCAAGCACCCGTATCATCTTAACACAGCCACACATCGATCAAGACGCATCCAACACATGGCTAAGAAAAGGCAATATATACAGTGAGATGGAAGGATTCATGATTGCCATACAGGATCAAACAATAAACACCAGATATTACAGCAAGCATATTATTAAAGATCCCAATACCACAACAGATAAATGCAGACTTTGCAAACAACAAATAGAAACAGTAGATCACATCACAAGCGGATGTACAATACTAGCAAATACAGAATACCCCAGAAGACATGACAATGTAGCAAAAATAATACATCAGCAGCTTGCCTTACAACATAAACTAATAAAACAACACGTTCCCACATACAAGTATGCACCACAAAATGTACTGGAGAATGATGAATACAAATTATACTGGAACAGAACCATTATAACAGATAAAACAACACCACATAACAAACCTGACATCATACTCACCAATAAAAAGAAGAAATTAACACAACTAATTGAAATATCCATACCCAATACAACAAATATACAGAAGAAAACAGGAGGGAAAATTGAAAAATACATCCAACTGGCTGAGGAAGTCAAGGACATGTGGCATCAGGGTAAAGTTGACATTATACCAATTATACATCAACTACAGGAGTCATACCACACAATATCCACCAGTACATCAAAGCAATACAGCTACATCCACACGTATATATACAACTACAGAAATTCGTAATTATTGATACATGTTCAATTACCCAAAAGTTCCTAAATGCAATATAACATATACCGTACAGGTAAAAGGAAGTCACGCTTGATCAAGGTCCACGTCAATTTCCATTTTTAACCAGACATAACGTCTGAGAAAGGCAAAAAGATAATAATAATAATAGGTTTTTGGGTGGCTCAGTGCCCTGCTGGAAAACTTTCAGTTGCACTTAGTTCAGTAACTTGTGTGCTCGCAACACATACTTCTAATGCAAAATCTTCTAAGTAACATAATTAAGGTCAAACTGTTGGACATTTATTTACAAGTTCAGTTTTTGAGAGAAAAAGAGTCTTGACACATTCAGTACAATATTCTGAGCAACACTATGTTATATTTAGAAACAAAGATATCATGTGAAATAAAATTCCTATTGGAGAAAGAGGACCTATAGTTTAATATGAGAATCCGAAACACATGTCATTCCTGGTGAATCTTCAAGTATTGTGAACTTCAGACTAGGATGCAGACAGACTGAGGTATTCCAATATTGGGATCTGATCCTGCTATCTTTTGGTTCGATTGTAAAATGTTAACTTTCACGGCTGGAAATATCACAATTAATAAAATATTGTGGGGTATTATGCCATGGTCGATGGATTTCCTTTTAAAACCCAACATTTAGTTCCCATCAGCAGAGGACAGTTTCAAGAAGGGTGATAGCTTCTTTGAGTGTCTGATTCACTCTTTGGCTCGCTACTGACTGCAGCAAAATTTGGCTGGCATATGCTCTTGCGCAGTGGCGTGACATCACATTCTTCAGATACACAATGTAATCAAAAGTATCTGGACACCCCTAGAAAACATAAGTTTTTTATATTAGGCGTATTGTGCTGCCACCTACTGCCAAGTACTCCCTATCAGTGACCTCAGTAGTCATTACACATTGTGAGAGAGGAGAATGGGGCACTCCACAGAACTTGTGGACTTTGAATGTGCTCAGGTGATTGGGTGTCACTTGTGTCATACGTCTGTGCACAAGATTTCCACACTCCTAAACATCCCTAGGTCCACTGTTTCCAATGTGACAGTGAAGTGGAAATGTGAAGAGACACGTACAGCACAAAAGCGTACAGGCCGACATCGTCTGTTGACTGACAGAGACCATCGACAGTTGAAGAGAGTCATAATGTGTAATAGGCAGACATCTATCCAGACCATCACACAGGAATTCAAAACTGCATGAGGATCCATTGCAAGTACTATGACAGTTTGGTGGGAGGTGAGAATACTTGGATTTCATGGTTGAGCGGTTGCTCATGAGCCCCACACCATGCCGGTAAATCCCAAAGGACGCCACGCTTGGTGTAAGGAGCGTAAACATTGGATGATTGAACAGTGGAAAAACGTTGTGTGAGTGACGATCATGGTACACAATGTGTGGCACTATCACAGCATGGGCCTACAATGATGTTTTAAGCATCTTCTTGATTTCCACTGTTAAAGAGCAATTCGGGGATGGCGATTGCATCTTTCAACACGATCGAGCACCTGTTCATAATGCACGGCCTGTGGTGGGATGGTTACACGACAATAACATCCCTGTAATGGACTGGCCTGCATAGAGTCCTGACCTGAAGCCTATAGAACACCTTTGGGATGTTTTAGAATGCTGAATTTGTGCCAGGCCTCACCGACCAACATCGATACCTCTTCTTAGTGTAGCACTCCATGAAGAATGGGCTGACATTCCCCAAGAAACCTTCCAGCACCTGATTGAACGTAGGTTTGTGAGAGTGGAAGCTGTCATAAAGGCTAAGGGTGGGCCAACACCGTATTGAATTCCAGCATTACCAATGGAGGGTGCCACAAACTTGTAAGTCATTTTCAGCCAGGTGTCCCGATACTTTTGATCACATAGTGTACCTGGGCTCAGTTGCTTGTTGTTGGTTGCCATTGTCCACTGTTGCTATCACCTCATGGTGGAAGACTCGTGCATTGAATTACATCTGGATCCCAGTGCTGAAGAATATGTGTAAGACTCTGCCACCACAAGGGGATAGTAACAGTGGAGAAGAGCAACCGACAACAGTTAATTGCACCACAAGGGGATAGTAACAGTGGAGAAGAGCAACCGACAACAGTTAATTGCCACACCACTGCGTGAGAGCATGGGTAAAAGGAGTTTTGCTGCAGTCAGTAGCAAGCCAGGGTATGAACCAAACATTCAAAGAGGCTCCGATGTCCTCTGCAGATGGAGACAAAACGTTGGGTTTTCATGGGACATCCATCTGACAATGACATAATAGCCTGAAATATTTTACTTATTGCATCTTTTGTTTTCTGGGCCCATGTTTTACTATAAGACTGCCAGGCCTGTCTATTCTTCAGCTGATTTCCCAAGCTTCTGGGAAATGAAAGAAATCTGAGTATTGTGCCAGGTATGGGCTGTAAGTTGGTTGAAATCTCCTTGGAGGGAAAAATTACACATGGGAAAAATATATATAAAAAACAAATATTCTGTGACTTACCAAACGGGAAAGCGCTGGTAGATAGAAACCATAAAAAAACCACACACACACACACACACACACACACACACACACACACACACACACACACAAATTTCAAGCTTTCGCAACCCAAGGTTGCTTCATCAGGAAAGAGGGAAGGAGAGGGAAAGAAGAAAGGATGTAGGTTTTAAGGGAGAGGGTAAGGAGTCATCCCAATCCCGGTAGCGGAAAGACTTACCTCAGAGGGAAAAAACAACGGGTATACACTTGCGCCGACACACACACACACACACACACACACACACACACACACACACACACACACGTAAATGCAAAGAGGTTGTGCTTTTTGTGACACACTGCCAAATATGGCTGACGAATTTGGTTTTTGTCAACATTTTATTTGTATTTGATAATTTTCTTAGCACCATAAAAGTGGGCAACTTTGTGACAACAGTGCACTCCAGTTTTTTATTCTTAACTACTGTAATTCAGGTTAATATTCGATAGACAGCTCTGTGGCAGGATATTCCTGCATAATACTACTATTAGTGATGGAAGCTACAAGTATGTGTATTACATCTGAGCTGGTAACAAAGCCGATTTTTTTGTGAGGTGGAGAAACCTGTTCATAGATTTCTTGGATGCTTTGTGCTACTGTCGAAGAGCTAAATAACTGAGGGTATGTTAACATGAGTAAGTTAATTGTGTAGATCATCCTACAGAAAGTGAAATTTTACAAAACTCCTTCAGCTATTGATAAGTGAGAAAAGTTACTTCCTTAGATTATAGAGATAAGTTTATAACAATACACATACCTGCAGAAACAAGTGTGCCAATTAAAATTTTAGAAAACAGGTTCTGTTAATGAAATTGGGGACATTTGTGAGGTTAAGTAGAAAAGGCAAAGTTTTATTTCACATGATAACATCGTTTTTAAATATAACATACTGTTGCTCAGAATATTGCCCTGAATGTGTCAAGACTTTATTTTTTTCTCATAAACTGAACCCTTCAGTAAGTGTCCAACAGTTTGGTTTTAATAATGTTATTAGAGGATTTTGTGTTAGATGTGTTTGACCTATTTTTTCTTACACGGTTTCACTGAACAGTTGTGTAAATAATTGTATAAATGTTTTATTACATTGCATAATGCAGACTACTTTCTTCCTCTCTTACTTTATTTATTAAAGCCTCTAATTTGTATTTTAAGAACATCAGGAAAGTAAGATACACCAAACTGACAAACTTTGTGACATTTCTATCTTTGTATAGATTAAACAAAACTCATAAAATGTGGCATATTTGTAACAAAGTTGTAAAGAAATGCAAGGTCAGCCCATTTTTGTGATGATGTATGACTTCGTCTGCTTTCCCTGTTTTGGATTTCATGTCACAGTGTTGTCCTGAGGTGGGGATAACCTTGTGACAATTAATGTACCATATTCCGAATACCTCATTGCAGATAAAAAACTTCATTTCTGTCAAAATTAAAGGATAAAGGTTAAAAAATTCCATATATATGTGGAAATTACGTGGTGTGGTACATACTCGTACAAATTGTTACAAAAAGTTCTAAAAGTGTCACAGACTTGTCCTCTTTTACAATATCATTTCGTTAGTCAGTCATGTATATCAACCTTCTGTTTGAAATGTCTTTTATGATCTCAAATGCAACATATTTTTCAATTTATAGCCTAATGTCAAAGCTCGGCGATGGCTCATTTGGAGTAGTTCGACGTGGAGAATGGACCACACCGTCAGGTCATGTACATCCTGTTGCAGTTAAAATACTCAAACGTGATGCACTAGGACAGCCAGGCATCCTGGAGGATTTCGTGCGCGAAGTGCAAGCAATGCATGCTCTGGACCATCCAAATCTTGTGAGGTAAGGATGCAAATGCTGTTTAGAGATTATTATTGTATGTGAAAGTTTTGACTGTTAATAAGTACACAACTGAGATATGAATGAAGTTCATCTCAGGAGATCAGTCATAATCACACAGCAGAAATAACTTTTGCTGTTTGTGTTACAGTTGCTGCAATACTGGAGTAGTGTATTTTGTATCACTATTCTCGTCACTTTTATAGGCCTGTCAATAAGTTTCCTCACATCAGTTAACAGGAATAATTTTTTTGCTTTGTTACAATTAGAAGACAATTTAATCAGAAAATATAATAAGGGGTTAATCTAACAATCTGTTTCTCACAATGAAATGTAATGGGCGACTGCTGAGTTTTTCACACCTGAGCCTGGCATTGTGCATCACATTTTACTCGAATTGTCTGTCATTAGATTGTTGTTGAGTTCCAGTTTGGAGGAAATGAAAGTATGTAGTATTATTAAGATTTTGTTTTCATAATGTGTTCATGTAAACTTGATAACAAAAACGTTTCCTGCATGTCTCAAAATTGACAATGTCATCAGGAAATGTGTTTTCATAAATGTCCTATACTTTGTCTTAAAAATTTGTTACTGTAAATAAACAGAAATGAAAACATAGTGTAGCTCTTCCATAGCACATTAATACCAGTTACAACTTTGTACATTTAATAACCAGTAGTTTTGAGTGAGTCAAATGAAATGTAAGACTACACTTGTGCTTTGTGCCAGTCTCAGAAACTCTGTTTTGCACCTCCTGTGTTAGTCCTGAAGTAATTTTTAACAGACTGTCGATACTGGATAGCAGTGTTTCTCAGTACTCGAATTCTTACCTATGGAAAATGTGAGCTACCAGGTACCAAAGTTACATTGACTAGGGTGAGCTTCTGGTAACTTAGAAGCTGTGCTGTGTGTGGGAGTAAGAGTTCATGTATTTACTGATGTGGTTGGTAAGTTATTTATTTGTGCTTGATTGTATTGCTGAATATCAGTGTGATTCCTGCATTCTGTTCGTATCAGAGCCAGTGGTCTGTATCTAAATACTTCCTCAATTCCCTGACTCGCTCACTTCTGTGACATGTACAAAAAACAAGAGGTACAATCAGTATGCAAAGTAACTGATCAGAGTTATGCTAGGTGGTAGTTGTTGTTACATAGTGGTTGTTGCCGTTTGGTAGGTGAGTAATTGTCACTGTAGTCTTGTGTTGACACAATATTGTTTGCATTGGTGTTCTTGCCGTTGCTCTTGCAGACTGTTTGGTGTCGTTCTGTCTCAGCCCATGATGATGGTGACGGAGCTGGCACCGCTGGGAAGCCTACTAGATTACCTACGCAAACAGTGCCAGCACATGTCAATCACTAGTAAGTTTTATTTTAGTTTTTGCCCTCCTTTTTTATTTTTAAAGAGAAATATTTTTCTCATCCAAGGAAAAATTTTGTCTGTGTGTAGGCTACTAAGTAACAAAACTTCAATGACTAAACTGTAGTTAGCAACTCCTTTTTAGGGTGCCTATATGTTACTCAGCGATGACAAGAAGTGGCCTTCCTTTGTACCAATAGTCATATTCCACATAGGATTTTCCATTATCACTTTACCACATTAAAAAAAAATGAGGCTACCTAGACATTCAAGTTTCACGTTACTGTTCAGATAGTGAATACTTACAAGCACTTCATATATATTGCACAAAGTGCAGCTACTCATTGCGATAGCAGCAATATTCTGGGATTGCTTGACACCACGTCCGCCCCTGGAAGCTGACTGGTCAGTGCGACAGAATGTTGATTCCCGGCTGGGTCAGAGATCTTCTCCGCTCAGGGGCTGGAGATTCTGTTGTCCTAATCATCATTTCATCCCCATCGAAACGCAAGTCGCGAAAGTGGCGTCAAATTGAAAGACTTTCACCTGGTGATCGGTCTACCAGACGGGAGCCCGTAGTCACACGACATTTACATTTACTTCACACCACCACAGTCCTCCAACTAGCTTAACTTGTTACCAGATATACGAAGTGCGTGTAATTATTCATTTTCTGTTGATGAACCTGCAGTAATTCGAAAGCTGATTAAGTGTATAAACATTTGAAAAGTATTTTGAAATGACTGGTCAGTCTCTATACAAATCGTCTACTATGAGAATTGCACTTATCTAGTTATACATGGGTCTAACATTCCAAACATCAACATAATATTACAGTGAAATCCCTATTTTATGTTCTCATGAGGTCCAGACTTAAAAAACACAAAATTGAGGAAAATCAAACTGGAAAATACAGGCTGGAATGTAACAATATTATGAGAAGGAAAGTTGCTGCTCACCATGTAGCTGAGATGCTGAGTCACTGAGGAAAATGCAGAATTGAGGAAATGTTAAAACCCCCACCCCAAAATATGAGCAAAAACACATGTAATTTGCATATATAATTAAAAACTGCAACCCTCTCCAATACATTGTATAAAATGTGTCCAAGTGAAGGAAATTAAATGTACAATACAAGGGGTTCATACAATAATTTGTGGTATGAATTTCAACAGTTCTTAAAAAATCGCAGATATGTAACCGCAAGTAAAATCTCGTACAAAATTTGAAATTTTGGATCTGGGTACAAGATGGTTGAGCTATTTTCTGATGTACTACGATTGCCAATTATACGTTCAAAGCATATGTTTTTCAGGGATCATACTAAGTGCTTTCCCAGGAAAAAAAAAAAAAAAAAAAAATTGATGAACATCTAGAATTAAACCAAAAACATAACAGCATCTAAGTGGTTAAACCATGCTTCATGACATGCTTTGTCACCATAGTTATTGTTTTTTAATGCTTTTCTTATGAGCTGCACTTCATATGCTCACCACTGTTATAGTGTTATCTTAGGCTTGATGAGAGAAACAGACGTGACAAAATGAGTTTACTTACCCAATTAACGTTACAAACTTATTAGAAGTCAGCTCAGTGTATTTCTGTACATTACGTAAAACTTAAATTTGAAAGCAAGCTCAGGTGCTAAAATTTCGCGTCATACCCTCTATCACTGTTTTCAATCTATACGATCTACAGTGTGTGGTGTGTATCGCAAAACCCTTTCTATTTCTGGGCGAAAACTCTGTCATAGCACACCACTTGCAGAAAAGTATATTTGCAGCACTTCACAAAATGCTTTCACCCCTGCCAGCATTCCCATTGTTGAAGGGCTAACCCCTTTTCCACACGTCCAGTAGGCAAGCTCTGTTTACGTGTGTGACGATGGTGTGGTGGCTGCGCTGGCTATTGGGTGACTTAACAAGTCACCAGCCAATAAAAGTTCATTAGCCAGGAATGGGCAATGTTCCCTTGATTATGACCAAGCATATTCGTCGAGCCTAAATGTTTGAAATTAAAGGGTTGATGATTAATATTGTTGCTGAATACAGTACGTCAGAAGTACATTCAAGAAAATGAAACCAGGTTATAGGTGGCACCAGAAAAGGTGTTGGCTGGTCCCCTTCATCACATATTGGCTCAGTTCAGAACAGTTTGCACAGACTTTCTTGTTTTTACAGTACTGGTGCCAAATAGCAGTTGTTATATCATAATTGCGCTGTGAAGCTAAATGTTTCAAGTTGTATTGGCAACACTGATTGTGGGTTACATAAGCGTTTCCTCTCTAACTTCTCCCCTCTCCACAGTGGCTTAAAATATTCTCTTAACTCCGCCAACACCTGTGGTGTGCCCCCCCCCCCCACCCCCCCCACCCCCACCCCCACGCCCCGGAGGGCTCGTCACTCTTTCGAGGATTCGTGCTTGGCTACCATGGGGCCCCAGTCTTTGCAGTATCTTACCCCTTCCGTGCTGCATGTGTATCCTCTTGCTATTCTTTTTCCCCTAACCCTGTGGAACATGTCTGGGGTGCCATTGGAAATGTTCTGCATTATCGCTGATGTAAGAACAGTCTCGTCCCTGATATTCACTCCCTTTTCCTTCCTTTGTTTTCCTTCTCCTCTCATTCCTCCACTTCGGTGTTTGAGGTTCCTGTATCTCTTCTTCCTCCCTTGTGCACTCCTGAAGGCCAGCTCGTGCGTCTTAACTCATAACAGGCGACTGGGTAATGCATAATTCCCAGCCCCGGGTCAACAGGTAGGGCTTGCTTGCATCCCCTGGTTCAGCCCAGGCCCAGGGAGGGGTAATTGCCTGAGCTGCAACCTTCCCAAATTGCTGATTGGTCCCTCTGTCAGGCATTCGTGAGGTGTGACCTGAGGTGTGAACAATCACCTACGGCTGGTGCGCCCTCTTGTAAAGGGGGCCCCCAGTTGGAAGGAGCGCGCCATCGGAGATGCTAGCAATTGTGGGGGATTTTCTCACAATGAGCCAATCATCTTCACAGTCAATGTCTACGTAACATAAACGTAATGAGGCTAATGATTCAAAGACCCTTCCCACTGCACCTCGGTTCCTCATTGTCTCACGCACTGAAGACTGTCAGTCTTTCACTGCAGTAAATCCATTTATTATGCACGAAAGGTGTTGGTGAAAGTGCCGGCCCTGTGAAATCCTGGTCTCATTTACAGAATGGTACTTTGCTTTTGGAGACTGCTTCTGATTCTCAAGCACAACAACTGCTTGCTGCCCCCCTTCTCCACAGCTACCATGTTTTCATCAAGGCCCATAGAACTTCGAATTCTTCCCGTGGATTATTTACGCTAGGCTGCTCAATGATCTAACTGAGGCCGAAATCCATTCTTACCTCTGTGATCAGGGTGTCATTGTTGCCCTTCGGGTGACGAAAAAGGTAGGTTCCTCCTTAGTGCACACCCGCAGTCTTTTTCTCACCTTTGACAGAGTGGTGCTTCCATCCAAGACAAAAGCAGGCTATGAAATCATCACAGTATGGCTGTACATTTCGAACCCGATGCGCTGCTGGCAGTGTCATCGTTTTAACCACACTAGAACATCTTGTCGACACCCACCCAAATGTGTAACTTGTGGTAGGGATGCGCACAAGGGCAATTGTCTGCCTCCTCCTCCCCGCTGTATCACCTGCAATGGCAGCCATGCTGTTTGCTGTTGGGATTGTCCCGTGTATCTTAATGAGCGGTCTGTCCAAAAGGTCTGGGTAAAGGAAAAAGTGCCTTACCCAGTCGCTTGCAAGTTATAGACTTGTCGTAAACCCTGTGTTCTTCCATCTGGCACCTGTAGTTTGTCCCCTCACCCCATGAAGGACATGGCCACTCAGACATGCAACCTCAAATTCAGCTCTGAGGTTGTGAAATCACCCAGTGTCAACAAGGTAGCAGCTTTTCTGCTACTCTGTGACTTGAATGCACATCATCCCCTTAGGGGTTCTCCCAGAACCTGTCAGAGAGGTGCCCTCTTGGCTGATCGTCTTAATCAACTCAACCTCTTCTGCCTTAACAACCAACTTTCCTTTCCGACTCCTTGCACACCTATTCCCATTTGGACCTATCCTACTGCACTGCCCAGCTGGCCCATCATCTTCAGTGGTCCGTTCTTTCTGATGCCTGCTTGAGTGACCATTTTCTATGTACTATCCGTTTGCTGACTCCTACCCCACCTGCATGCACACCCAAAAGCAACTTACTAAGGCTGACTGGCAGCTTACTCCTCCCTGGTGACCTTCGAAGAACAAGATGTTCCCAGTTGTGATGACCGTGTGGAATACCTCACAAACGTTATCCTTACTGCTGCAGAATGTTCCATTCCTTGCACTTCCTCTTTACCATGCTGTACCCCAGTCCCTTTGTGGACTGAGGCGTGCCGCGATGCAATTCGCACCCTGAGACGTCCTCTCTTCGTTTTTGAAAGTCATCCTACCATGGGAAACTGCACTCATTATAAACAGATGCATGCAATGTGTCATCGCATTCCTCAGGACAGCACCAAAAAGCTAGCTGGATTTTATTCACTAGTTCTTTTAGGAGTTCCACCCCTTCCTCTGTCGTGTTGGCCAACCTCCAACAGCTCTCTGGGACCAAGATCCATTACCCATTTTCCAGCCTGACAGTAGCAGACGATGTTATTATGGATTCTGTTGTTATCTCCAACACCTTGGGCCACCATTTTGCGGAAGTTTTGAGCTCTTCCCACTATCATCCTGCCACTATCACCCCACCTTTCTCCATCAGAAATGAGCAGAGCAGAGCCCGGCGATACCCTTCCTTTCTCAGAATCGAGAGTGCTACAATGCCCCCTTTACTATGAGGGAGCTAGATCATGCTCTCAGTTCATCCTGATCATCTGCCCCAAGGCCATACGCTGTCCACATTGAGATGTTGCAGCACCTTTCTCTTGCAGGCAAGCACTTTCTGCTTAACATGTACAACCGCATCTGGGCAAGGGCACATTTCCCGGACTTCGGCGTGAAGCCACCCATCATACCCATACCTAAGCCCAGTAAGGACAAAAACTTTCCTTCTAGCTACTGCTGCATCTCTCTCACCAGATGTGTTTGAGAGGTGATGGAACATATGATTCATGCCTGGCTGGTATGCTGGCTCGAGTCTCGCAGTTTACTAACGAATGCACAGTGTGAATTTCGAGTGCAGCGTTCTGCAGTTGACCATCTCGTTATTTTGTCCACCCATGTCATGAATCGTTTTCTGCAGAAATCCCAGACTGTGGCTGTGTTTCTTGATTTGGAGAAGGCCTACAACACCTGCTGTAGAACTGGTATCCTCTGTACTCTTTACACGTGGGGCTTCCATGACTGCCTGTCCTGTTCTCTTCAGGAATTTTTAAAAGACCAGGTTTTCAAGGTGCATGTGGGTTCTGGCTTGTCGGACACCTTTATCCAGGAAAACGGTGTGTCTCAGGGTTCCGTCTTGAGCATCGTTGTCCCTATAATGGCCTGTCTCCTGCCAGACATCTCTGGATCCCTTTTTGTTCACGATTTTGCCATCTATTGCAGTTCACCCTGGCCCTGTCTCAGTGAGCGGTGTCTTGATCATCTTTATTCCTGGAGCATCGATAAAGGCTTCTGTTTTTCCACTGACAAAACTGTTTGTATGAATTTCTGGCAGTGCAAATGGTTTCTCCACCATCTTTACATCTTGAGCCTGTTGCCACTCCATTTGTTGAAACTATGATATTCCTGGGGCTCATGCTTGATAGGACACTCTCTTGGTCCTCCCATGTGTCTTACCTGGCAGCCCGCTGTACATGGTTCTTCAATGTCCTACGTGTCCTCAATGGTATTTCCTGGGGAGCTGATCGAACCACATTCCTCCATTTGTACCAGTTCCTTGTCTGTTCAAAACTCGACGATGGGTACTTTGTTTATGTGTCTGCACGCACATCCCTCTTATGCCACTGCAACACTATCCACCATCGTGGCTTTCGTTTGGCCACTGGCAATTTTTATACAAGCCTGGTTGAAAGTCTGCATGCTGAAGCTGCTGAACTACCACTGTCCTACCGCCGTGACTTTCTCCTCAGTGGGTATGCATGCCATTTGTTTGCCATGCGTGGCCACCCATCCTAAGTCGCCTCCTTTGATGATTCCTTTGATCGCCAGTATAGGTCACGTCCCTCCTCTCTGTTATCTCCTGGAGTCCGCTTTCGTCACTTGCTACGGCGGCATAACTTCATACTACCTGCAGCTTTCCTGGTGGGTGTGAACTCTTCACCACCTCGGCTTCATGAAGCGGCCCACCTTAACCTTGGCCTTCATTTGCTTCCTGAGGACACTACTCCAGCCTCGCCCTATCGCCTTCAGTTTCACGACCTTTGCATGGAACTTCGCAACAGTACGTTTGTATACACTGATGGCTTTCGGACTGACGGTGGGGTCAGGGTGTGCCTTCATCATTGGTGCCCACATCTTTCGATATCTGCTTCTGGCACACTGCTCAGTATTTACAGCCGAGGTCTTCGCCCTGTATCAGGTCACAGAGTACATCCGGCAACACAGACTTTTCAATTTTGTCCTCTGCTCATACTCAGTCAGCGCCCTTCAGAGTCTATGTGCACTGTACACCGCCTATCCCTCAGTGCAATGGGTCTAAGAAATCTTGCTTACTCTTGGTGGAGCCACTGTGATGTTTATGTGGGTTCCTGGTCATGTCAGTCTGCTAGGAAACGAGGCTGCTGATGCAGCTGCCCGGGCGGCAGTCCTCGTACCTCAGTGCACAAGTTCCTATATTCCCTTGGATGACCTCTGTGTTGCATCTGTCAGGAGATGGTGTCCCTTTTGGCATCGCCAACTGTCCTCCCTTCATGGGAATAAGCTCCAGCTTATTAAGCCTCTCCCAGTGGCTCGTTCGACCTCCTCTCGGCCCTACTGCCAGGACGAGGACATTTTAATTAGGCTGCGTATCTGCCTTTTTAGTTATTGTCATTTGATGTGTGGTGCTACCCCACCACTGTGTACACTTAGCGCCCAAGTTTTAACTTTCCATATTTTAACCATTTACGTTCCCACTTGGGTTTGTCTGAGGTATTGGCTGTTTTAGTAAATGACGTGTGGGCTGTCGACCTCATTTTCTTTTTATCTGCCAAAGCAATAATCTGAAAACGATTTAATTTTTAGTTCTGGACCTCCATTTCTTTATGGCCCTTTCTCCGTGTCCCTGTTTTTAACTGTCTTCTGTTATGTCAATTGGGACTGATGTATAGCCTTTTTTAACTCCTCTGTGTCTTCATGTTCTATAGTTTTGACTTGCACGCATATGACTCCAGTTGTTTTTTGCACCCTAAAGCAAAACAAAAGCAAAACCTGTGGTGTGAACCATCTGTCTTTTCTGTCACTCATGACTCGGTCAGTCACATTAAATGTCAATAAGAAGAAAATGGGATGAAGCTGAGCAAGATATGAAGTAAGAACATAGTCGAGGTCAAACTTACTAGGAAAAAATGTGAATGGGGGAATTTTTAGCACTGATCATGTGGTTTTTACAGTGGCTACAAATTTACGGTGTAGAATTGTGAAAAGTGTAAAATCAAAGTTCCACTGTACTAGCAATGAAAGACTGGAAGCACAATAACATTAGAGACTTTGTGCAGAACTTGTTCGTATGAAGCAGGAAGGTGTTCCACATGACGTGCCAGTGATGTGTCTGTGTTTTTTGTTGCTTTGTGCATCTGGCCTCCGTAAAAGTACAACTTGATATATTGCTGCAATTATTTGATTTGGTAAGTTAGGATTAATGTGCAAATTCTCAGCTTGTTTCAAATTCTAAAGTATTTGTGCCACAACAAATGCACGGGCCGACTCTCGTACATTATCCACGGAAAGACCCCAGCCACCCATCACCTGTGCCTGACTTGCCCCACCCCGTTCCTGCTTTCCTGCTTTGAAAACACAAGGCGGTAAGAAGTCTTTACAGTAAGAAGCATCTGCAATAGTGTAGTTGAAGTATCGCCGTGTCTGTATTAAGATGTGGAACTCAGATATTTTTCTTGTACATATCACAAGTTGCTGTGCCCTCATTTAGTGTGAATACACCAGGTGCATTCTCTGTTGAGGCAGCTTACACAGGAGCTTCAAGTTTCAAATTCAGTCAGATTTTATGTAAGAGACATATGTGTGGGGAGGGCTTGCTGAAAAAGAATGACAAGTGGAAGAGTGCAGTGGTCTAAGATATTTGCTGCTGCTGCTGCTGCTGCTGTTGTTGTTGTTTTCAATGTGAAGATGGGTTCAATGCAGCTCTCCACACTAGCCTAACCTGTACAAGTCTTCCTCTCTGCATAACTGCTGCAACTTACATTCATTTGAACCTTGATCTCAATCTAAAATTTTAACCTCCACAACTCCTCTGTTACCAAATTCATGAGTCTTTGATGCCTCACAATATGTTCTATTAACTGAGTCATTGTTAATCAAGTTGTGCCATACAGATATTTTTTGCTGAATTTGGTTTTTTAGTGCCTCGATTTACGTGTTTAATATCTAGCATTCTGCTGAAGTTCCATATTTCTAAAGCTTCTATTCTCCTTGTCTGAACTGTTTATTGTCCATGTTTCACTGCTATGCAACACTTCATTTCAGACAAGTACTTTCAGAAAAGGCTTCCTAACATTAATATTTATATTTGATACTAACAGATTTTTGCTTTTTCAGAAATTTTTTCTTGCTGTTGCCAGCCTGCATTTTATATCATCCCTACTTTGGCCAACGTAATTTACTTTGTGCCCGAAAAGCAAAAAGGCAATCTCATTTACTACTTTTAGTATCACATCCCCTTGTCTAGGTTCCTGCTTTAATTAGGCTAATTTTGATTACCTTTAAGAAGTTCATTCGCGTGGCAAAAGAACAGAAATATTTGTTTTGTAAATAAAAAACATCTTCTCTTGCTGCACTGTATTTTATTTTACCAGATGCATTTTGCCGTTTTTCACTTTAAGGCATTGTCAGTGTAATCTATAATGATACAGTTACAATACACTTTTGTTTGATATGTTATTTGAAGATTATGAAACAGCTCACTTCTGGTTTTGTTTGTAAATAAGTGATTACTTTCTGCCATTCAACAATCAGTGCTGCACAGTTGGTGACAATATCATTCAACGTTTCTTTTACATATAACATTTTTTTATACAGTCTCCATCATGTTCTATGGCCTTAAATTGGTGTTAATATTGATGTTGGTAAAATTGTCCTGAGACTGTAGCCATACTTTCTCTGCATTCATTATGCTCTCATAATTTTCAAAGTGTGTCCCTACATAGAAAATCTGTAAGTAACCGAAACAGATGGAAGTCCATGGGTGCCAGCTCTTGTTTGTAAGGCGGAGTCAAGAATGACGTCCAGCACTGTTTTATGGTGTGTCCCTGGTTGTGTGTGTGTGTGTGTGTGTGTGTGTGTGTGTGTGTGTGTTGTCATGTTGGATTCTTGTCAGACTGAACATGTGGGAAATGGTTCTTGTGTTTGTTCAGTCTTCATTCATGACTCTGAATAAAAGGGTAACCCCTTTAGCAACACATCCATGAGAGTGACATCATCACTATCCCAAAAGACTGTCATCATGACTTGGCTGCCTCAAACTTCTTTTTGTGTTGCAAGTGGTGCCATTCCGGTGACTGCTTTTTGTTGCTGACAGAAAAACCCAGGTTTCACACACACACACACACACACACTTCCAATGCTCACTGATTGCCTAAGAGCCAATTGTTGAGTTGTGATGCTGTGTCAGTCTGCATAAATAATGGCAACGTGCGATTTGTCATGTCATGAGCAGTGGCTGTGACTGGACATCCTAAACGTGACTTATTGTGCAGCTCAGGCTCTGCAGCTGCAGACGCAGACAACTGGAATCCTCTTAACCATTGCCCAGCAGTACTCTTATCAACTGCATCATTACCATCTACTGCATGTAACTGGTTATGGATGTTCACTACAGTTTCTTTTTGCACAACCAAGAATTCTGTTACAGGACATTGCTTGTAACGAGTGTCGTGCATAGACACCATTTTTGTGGATCACTACAGCTATGTTGGAATGACTTTACGCATGTGCAGGAGAAACACCAAATTTGAAGCACTTAAAAAGACTTCTTCCTAAATATAATGGCTGCAAAAAATGGAGCTTTATTTATTGAACAATACTTTTATAATGGATAGATGGAGACTCCAAAATCAGATTTTGTACTGCAAAAAAAATTCCAACGCCAGATGGAGAGTTTGACTTAAATAAAGTGACTTGCAAATTAAAACTCGAATTGTGGAAAGGTAAGAAATAAACTAGCTGGAACATGGATAAGTTGAAACAACTTGTTTGTTGATAGTTTCGCAGTGAGTATTAGCAAATGTCTGACAGAAATAAGTGAAAGAAATAAAATAGTAGGTAGATGGGTTGAACTCTACCAGTGCAAGAAACTGCTCCATTAGTCTTGTGCTTAGGCCATGACTCTCCATGGCCTTAGTAAAAAATGCCACTTTGTCATGTCAAAGTGAAAGGAGTCTTTTGTGGACAATGTGGTTTGTGATGTTATAATCTGTTCTGCCCACATAGGGAAACACAGCAAAAGCCCTCCAATTAGTAACCATTCCTTCAACAATTTTTCCATTGCCCAGTCGTATGAGGTCTCGCATGCCACTGGTCAGCAGCTGGAAGCACGGTGCAACACAGTGGTACTGCAGTGTGACCTGGCTGTGTCCACTGTCTGTGGGAAGGACGACGTAGCAGCAGTGCGAACCAGCTGATTCGGCAGCTTCCACACAGTATTTAAGAAGTATTACAGCCGCTGTTTCCCGTTGTTGTCATGTGCATCTTGTTACTCCCATCACGATAGATCAAAGTGTCCCCAGCATCCGGCCATCTGTTGTAACTGTCAGAAAAAAGTTCACATTGTGGTAGTCTGCCAGGCAACAGCGCAGAATGCAGTATCGGAGAACATAGACATGGATATCCAGAAAGTGTCATTGTCAGGACCAGTTGCCAATCAGCAGTCCAACAAGCTTTTCACTGAGATTTTGACTCTCCCACGATAGCTGCACCTGCAGGTGGATACCGGCATGGAAGTTTTCCTGCTTAATGCACAAACGTATTCAGACCTTGGCTATCTTCTGCTGTTGACAGTAAACAGGCGGATATGGGGATATGGCAAACAGCAAATCCCTTTGCTTGGTCTGCTTATAGCTGGTGTTACCTACAGATAAGTAACTCAGCCTACTACCTGTATTGTTGTTCGTGATGCTAGTTAAGCTAACCTTTTCAGGTTTAATGCCTTTCCAGCCTTTGGCTTTTCAGTCGTGGACTCCATACATGTGGCATCTGCCAATGTCCACTATCAATCATTGGAATCTCTGTGCTCCGAACTTCAGGATATTTTTGCAGAACACCTAGGATGTGCTACAAACTTTAAAGCCCACACAACGTTGAAGCAATCAGCTCATCCTGGACTTTTTTGTGCTCAGCAGATTCTGATAGCCCTCTGCTCCCAAGTCAAGGCAGAGTTGGACCGGCTGGCATCCCTTGGGGTTGTGGTCCCCATTTCCTCTAGTGAACGGATAACACCCCTTGTTACTGTGATGAAACCCTCTGGTAAAATGTGACTTTGTGGTGTTTAAGGTCACTGCGAATTCACAGTCCCTGGTCAACAAACACCCATTGTCATGTTCAGAAGAGCTGTTCACATGCTGGACAGGAGGTCAGTTCTTCTCCAGAATGGATCTTTCCAAAGCATATCACCAGTTACCCTTGGATCAGGAGTCCAATTGTGGTTCTTAATACAACTTTTAACTGTTATCAATGTGAACGGTTAAATGTTTTGTGTGGCATGTGCCCCCACAATTTTTCTATGTTATCTGGAAGAGGTGACATCCATTATCCCACAATATTTTGACTACATGGATGACACTGTCGTTACTGAACGTACTATGAGCAATCACCTGTATAATCTCTGGGTCCTTTTTGAAAAACTTCGGGCTGTGGGTCTGTGTTGCAATCTACAGAAGTCTAAACTTTTTTATACCTCTCTTGAATATCTGCGCCACACATAGCATATCACAGTGGGTGTCTAACCCCTGGCGAGTCTGCTCATGGCCATTACAGATCTGTTGTGTCCCTCGTTTGTGCATGGACTCCAGGCTTTCTTGGGTAAAATTGCCTATTATCACCGGTTCATTCGTGCAGCAGTCACCATTGCGTACTCTCTCTGCCTGCTCTGCAGTCATCAGCTGGGGTTTGCATCCAAAACTCTCAGTCCAGCACAGCTCCATTACTCCCAGGTTGAAAAAGAAGCTGCAGCCATTGTGTATGCCATCACCACGTATTCTTTTATGGCACCAAATTCCAACTCACTACGGACCACAAGCTGTTAGTTTAGCTGTGCAATCCATCTGCCAGGGTCCCCTGTAAGGTGGCCCCTCAGGTTGCAGTGGTGGGAATTTTTCCTCTCCAAATACCATATTACATCCATTTTCACCCCACTGGGCCCAATGCCAACATGGATGCCTTACCTAGACTACCCATTGGGCCAGACCCCGAGCTTGATAGGCAGGAGCTCGAGTGATTTTATTTCGATGTTGCCTTCTACCGGGTAGTAAACAGCTTTGTGATCACTAGTACCAGCTCGCAATGGCGAAAGCATCTGACCCTGTCCTCAAGCAGGTTGCCCCCCTCGTCTAGCAGGTTTGGTCATTTCATCCTCCAGGCCACACTTCTGATCCACTTTGTAAATATTTTGTGTTGTACCATCATCTCTCAGTCATAGAACTGAATTCTCCTCTTCCTCCTCCTTCCTCCTTCACTCCACAGATGATGCTGCTCCCAGGGTGGTCGTTCCTGGGAGTTTGTATGAGGGTCTCTACAGCTGTGCTTGAGGGTCACGTTTCCCGCACCGAAGCCTTGGCTCATAGAATTGTGTATTGGCCTGGCACTAACCAGGAGCTGGAGCATTTGGTGACTGGGTGTCCTCAGTGCACTAGGACTGGGTGGCTTCCAAGGATTTGTTTTCCCATTTTCCCCATGACCTCCAGCAACCCAACCCTGGTAACACATCCGTGTAGGTTTTGCAGGCCTGTCTCTGGATGTATTTTGGCTGCTTGTTATTGATACATTTTCAAATTTTCCATACATAGTCTGGTGTACTTCAGCCACTGCCAAGGTTACTACTCAGGCACTTTCAAAAATTTTTTCTGTGGAAGGTCTCCCAGTTACTCTCATTTCTCACAACCAACCTCGAATGCTATCCCAGGCTCTTTGTGATTTCTGCGTGGAGCCATGTTTGCTCCCTTCCTTTTTGCCCTCAATCTAATGGGGAGGCCAAGGACACAGTTCACACTTTTAGCGCCTAGATTTAAAAAAATCTGCAGGACTCCCGCTAGGGCGGCAGTATACTGTTTTTTTCTGACGGCCTACCAGACAACTCCTACTGGTTCCTGAACATCTCCACGGGCTCCAGGGGCAGACACTGCTCCTCCTCCTCCATCTGGGTTATCACCTGCCATCACATTCCACAAAACCATGCTTTCCACCAGGGATGGCAATACGGGCGTGTGGTTTTGGTCGGCACTCCTGCTGTTTACTGGCAACCGTCATGCGTCAGAATAGTCGCCGCATCTACACTCTTCAGATGGGAGACTGTGAGGTTGGGTGCTATCAAAATCAGCTCAGAGTCTGGATTGTCCACCGCCCTTTTTTCTCAGTGCCTCAATATGCTGGAGTTCCTGACACTTTCTGCCTGCATCTCTGTTTCCTGGTGAGCCTTCAATGTCGCTGCCTCTGACAGCTACTCCAGCGTTTTCATCTGGAGGACATATCCCTCACTGGTTCAATGTCTCCTGCACAGCCTCAGCCTGCAGTGGAGTTGTCTCCACATTCACCACTGCTGCCGTACTTCACCACGGATTTCGGCTCGGATTGTCCATCGCTGGTCCTGTCGTCTTCTGCTCCCACAGGAGGTATCGTGATGCTCTTCACACTTGGCATTTTCATCCATATTAAGAATTCTCTGCCGACTGGGAATTGTACTACCCTCGTGCCTCTGAGGCCTCCACATATGTGGGCTCCCTCTCCGTGTTGCAGGTGTCCATTCCTGGCCCAGGGAGTCAGTGATGCTCCACTCCCAAAGGGAGAGGGTTGTAGTGACACTCATGATCCAGGCACTTAACTGTGTGGCACGACATAGAAGTCGCACAATGCCAGCACCTGGAGAGATTTCCATTCACAGATGCACGCGCTGCCTCTATTGGCCAACCATCGGCTTGTACTGTCGGGTCCAGCAAGGTTCGCATGCATTCTGATGTGACCAGGAGTAAAAGTACAGTCACAACGTGACAAGTGTTTGTTCCGTATCAAGTACTTGAAGTAATAAAGTGTTGTGTTCGTTATTACCTGTGTATTCTTGTTGTCGGAACAGCAGGTGCTGCAGATGTGAATATTTCAGTACCGTCTATTTAATAATTTGTGGTTACAAAATATTGGTGTAAATTATTTACAGAGGAATGGGAAAAAAACTGGAAGAAAGTAACCCTGGGGAAGATATTTCTGGATGTGAGAGAAATGTAGGCTATACCTATATTACAACTTACAGGCTAAAGAAAGGCAAACATATTAGGATTTGTGGACATAGTGAAAGCTTTTGACAATGGTGATTAGAATACTTTTTTGAAATTCTGAGGGTAGTAGGGATAAAACACATGAAGTGAAAGTACATCTACAACTTATACAGGAACAAGACCACAGGTACAACATTTGAAGGATATCAAAGGGAAGCAGTGATGAAGAAGGGAATGAGACAGGGTTGGTAGCATACCCCCTGTGTTGTTCTATTTGTACAGTGAGAAAGCAGTAAGGGAGGAAATCTAGGAGAAATTTGGAAAGGAAATTAAAGCTCTGGAAGAATAAACAAAGAATTGGAGGTGTGGTGCTAATAGTGTAATTGTGCCAGGGATGGCAAGGGCTTGGGAGATCAGTGAAATAAAATTTGTGTTGTATGGAAATGCGGTTTCTAGATTAAGAAGCCTACTAACTAATGCAAAACAAGGATAATCGAGTGGATGGGTTTTGATGTTTGGGCAGTAAAATAACTACAGTAGAAATGAATAGGATATAAAGTCATGTCTGTCAGCAGCAAGAAACACATTTCTTTGAAACAGAAATTTATTAACATTAAACATAAATTTAAATGTTGGGGAGTATTTTTGAAGGAATTTGTCTAGTGTGTAGCCTTGTGTGGAAATGAAATGTGGATGATAAGCAATTTAGACAAGAAGAAGATAAAAGCTTTTGGTGTGCTACTGGAAATTACCGACTCTGAACCAACTCTGAATATAAGACGACTTATAACACCTATGTACGTACGTTGTGCCAAATGTGACCTTAACATACAATAAGTGTTACCCTCTGGGAGGAATTTTGAAATGTTTGACCGTGAGTTAACCTAATGGACAGAGGGCATTGAACATGAATTTCATGACTGTAACAATTAATAGAAAGCTGAAAGACTTTACCTTAGGAAATAATGAAAGTAGTAAAATTTACGTAAATGAAATACCAAATGGTCGCCAGCCAAATTCGGTATCATAATTTGAAACATTAAGCTCAAAGAATTTAAATATAATTTTGCAAAAAGGGTTCATTCTTTCTCTCTTGGTAAGGTGCAATGAACACACACAAATACCAGACGAACTGACCCGTGGTAAACAGTAGCATTTGCATAAATTGGCAATCATGGAAAGATAATTAGCACTTTACTCCTATTGATCATAATCACCACCTCAACCATTAACGAATTCATCACCAAAAGGTTATCAAAGACCTCACGAGACTAAACGAAGTATGGTAAGAGTCCTGGTTTAACTAACACACACATCACAAATGCAGATAAATAACAATGTACAAACGCTTCTTTACCCTCTCTCATTTATGGAAATACTTCAGATTTCTTTAGCAAAACAATCTTTAGTTTAACTTTCTCATAATAGAAAAGAAAATAGTGGGGACCCATAAACAGTCACTTCCTTTTTATGCAAACTATGCACACATTTCAAACAGTTTGCATCACATTAATACTGATTTCCAACCCCACTTGAAATTATTTATCTTTCAATGCTTTATAGCAATTTACACTAACAATATTCTTAATTAACTTCAGAAATAAGTTCAAGGTAAAGTTAAGTTTCAAGTAGGTGCAAAATTGTGTGCCTCTTACATTACTTGTGAAGCAAATGATTTTAACTAACAACATTTATGCCCTTTAGCACTAAAACTTTTTCACATTCAAAGTAGAAACAATTCAAAGCAAAATAAAGTTTTTTATAAGTTCCGAATTATGTGCCTCTCTCTTTACCTGTGAAATAAGTAATTTAACTAGCAACATTTATATGCTTTAGCACTGAAACTTAGGCGCATTCAAATAGAAACAATTTAGTGGTTCTTCATAAAAACGATACTCGGTCTTTAGCACGTTCAGGATAGGACCCTGCTTGGTTTCATAAACACGACAGTTTCAAAGTTCAAACACGAATTTTTTATCATTGAAATTATTATTGAAAACCACTCACATCAATATACTGGTCCACACTGTGATACATACCTGAACTCCTGCAGTTGGTGGAGCAGTGTCGCAATAGTGGTAGCAAGCAGGTGGCGGCAAAGTGGATCCGTGCTCTTGAAGTTGAATGCTGTTTATAAATTCTCCTTGGCGATGTATTTCCTTCTTTTCAGAGCTATTCCATGATAACAAGGGCACCATACGACAGCCAGAACCACATCTGAGGCAATTTCAACATAAATTGGCTGCCAAATGCCTTACTTGGCACTCGCGTTGTTAAAGGTACAATGTCTAGCTAATGGTACAATGTCTAGCTACTGACTGCTAATGTGCTCTCTCTCTTGCCACCCAGATTGACTACCAATTCCACCTATCCCTGCGTGCTTAGCTCCTTCCGTAGTGGAGGGGGTTGCCGACATGTTTTAAATTACATCGTACAATTTCCCTAAGTGTGAACCAGTTTATCTTTTGCGAGCATACGTATCGTATAAATTTTCATTATTTTTACACACTGTTAAATATTTTCCAAATATCCATCACAAACTTCCACTTCCCTCTGGCAATTCAAAGACATTAATCAGTAAAGAACAAACAATTAATAGTTACATACATAAAATTACACAGTATAAATTATTTATAATCAATCTTGGCGTTATAGACTCTCCTTTTTTTTACATGTTCTGACTAATCAGAATTACAAACTGTTTTATTGACATTAAGTATCTGCCTAAAACATTTGCGTTATACCTATTTAAAACTTGGGCCATTTATTGACTGTCTACATTTTGATGATAAAAGAAGAAAGAACATAAACAAAAAGTAGTTGTTTGCATTAACTTTGATCTTCGTTACCTCCTTTGCTTACTAAGCCTGTCATCCATAATATCAGTATTTTTAATCATCACCATTATCCTAATAGCACTTTTGTGAAATTCATGTCTTCATTGTCACAAATGTTGTGCTGTTTGTTTAGAATACATTGAAATATCTGAGGTTGTGGTTATGATGGAACCTGAGAACACAGCCGTTTTTGCCCAATATATATTGGATTTCACTTCTATACTGAAGTGACAACATTATAATGTTTCTTGTATCCAAGCATATTGTATGCCCACTACTACCTCATTGGCTCTGCAGAACCAGCTGCTGACACACCTCCTTTCATTCCCAGTGTACCTTACAGTGAGTATTGACAGCATTGTTGCAAGAAACATGTATGTGCGCCACTGGCTTCTACTGTCTCGTATCTTGACTTCTACTGTCTCATGCAGAAATGTGTACCATTGTTGTGTACTTGTCCAATTTGAAAGTCAGTTCAAATGGGTTCAGGCAAACTACAGTTTAAAACTGATTGTTGTTGTTGTTGTTGTTGTTGTGGTCTTCAGTCCTGAGACTGGTTTGATGGAGCTCTCCATGCTAATCTATCCTGTGCAAGCTCCTTCATCTCCCAGTATCTACTGCAACCTACATCCTTCTGAATCTGCTTAGTGTATTCATCTCTTGGTCTCCCTCTACAATTTTTACCCTCCACACTGCCCTCCAATGCTAAATTTGTGATCACTTAATGCCTCGGGACATGACCTACCAACCGATCCCTTCTTCTAGTCAAGTTGTGTCACAAACTTCTCTTCTCCCCAATCCTATTCAATACCCACCTAATCTTCAACATTCTTCTGTAGCATCACATTTCAAAAGCTTCTATTCTCTTCTTGTCCAAACTATTTATTGTCCATGTTTCACTTCCATACATGGCTACACTCCATACAAATAATTTCAGAAACGACTTCCTGACACTTACATCTATACTCGATGTTAACAAATTTCTCTTCTTCAGAAATGCTTTCCTTGCCATTGCCAGTCTACATTTTATATCCTCTCTACTTCGACCATCATCAGTTATTTTGCTCCCCAAATAGCAAAACTCCTTTACTACTTTAAGTGTCTCATTTCCTAATCTAATTCCCTCAGCATCACCTGACTTAATTCGATTACATTCCATTATCCTCGTTTTGCTTTTGTTGATGTTCATCTTACATCCTCGTTTCAAGACACTGTCCATTCCGTTCAACTGCTCTTCCAAGTCCTTTGCTGTCTCTGACAGAATTACAATGTCATCGGCGAACCTCAAAGTTTTTATTTCTTCTCCCTGGATTTTAATACCTACTCCAAATTTTTCTTTTGTTTCCTTTACTGCTTGCTCAATATACAGATTGAATAACATCGGGGAGAGGCTACAACCCTGTCTCACTCCTTTCCCAACCACTGCTTCCCTTTCATGTCCCTCGACTCTTATAACTGCCATCTGGTTTCTGTACAAATTGTAAATAGCCTTTCGTTCCCTCTATTTTACCCCTGCCACCTTTAGAATTTGAAAGAGAGTATTCCAGTCAACATTGTCAAACACTTTCTCTAAGTCTACAAATGCTAGAAATGTAGGTTTGCCTTTCCTTAATCTTCCTTCTAAGATAAGTCGTAAGGTCAGTATTGCCTCACGTGTTCCAACATTTCCACGGAATCCAAACTGATCTTCCCCGAGGTCCGCTTCTACCAGTTTTTTCAATCGTCTGTAAATAATTCGCGTTAGTATTTTGCAGCTGTGACTTATTAAACTGATAGTTTGGTAAATTTCACATCTGTCAACACCTGCTTTCTTTGGGATTGCAATTATTATATTCTTCTTGAGGTCTGAGGGTATTTCGCGTGTCTCGTACATCTTGCTCACCAGATGGTAGAGTTTAGTCATGACTGGCTCTCCCAAGGCCGTCAGTCGTTCTAATGGAATGTTGTCTGCTCCCGGGGCCTTGTTTCGACTTAGGTCTTTCAGTGCTCTGTCAAAATCTTCACGCAGTATCACATCTCCCATTTCATCTTCATCTACATCTTCTTCCATTTTCATAATATTGTCCTCAAGTACATCGCCCTTGTATAGACCCTCTATATACTCCTTCCACCTTTCTGATTTCCCCTCTTTGCTTAGAACTGGGTTTCCATCTGAGCTCTTGATATTCATACAAGTGGTTCTCTTCTCTCCAAAGGTCTCTTTAATTTTCCTGTAGGCAGTATCTATCTTACCCCTAGTGAGACAAGCCTCTACATCCTTACATTTGTCCTCTAGCCATCCCTGCTTAGCCATTTTGCACTTCCTGTCGATCTCATTTTTGAGACGTTTCTATTCCTTTTTGCCTGCTTCATTTACTGCATTTTTATATTTTCTCCTTTCATCAATTAAATTCAATATTTCTTCTGTTACCCAGGATTTCTACTTTCCCTCATCTTTTTACCTACTTGATCGTCTCCCGCCTTCACTACTTCATTCCTCAGAGTTACCCATTCTTCTTCTACTGTATTTCTTTCCGCCATTCCTGTCAATTATCCAGGTCCCATCTCCTTAAATTCCCACCTTTCTGCAGTTTCTTCAGTTTTAATCTACAGTTCATAACCAATAGATTGTGGTCAGAGTCCACATCTGCCCCTGGAAATCTCTTACAATTTAAAACCTGGTTCCTAAATCTCTGTCTTACCATTATATAATCAATCTGATACTTCTTGAAGTCTGAGGGTATTTCGCCTGATAGACGTTCATAAAAAGCGAAAGTATGCAGTATAGGTTCCCATGGTTGGCAGTATGACATAATTTACTGCCCATTTGGTACTCTCTGCCCCGCACTCATCTTAGTTGTCAGCCAAACCAGTATACTGTTACCCCATGCAAACCTTCTGTGATGCTGTGCTTGAGCAACTGTGAAACATGGACTGCAATATGTCCTCAGGTGCAGATCATATGTAACAGCACCAACTAATACATAAATAAAAGAACACCATCTTGATTCAGTAAAATTCTCGAACTTTATCTCTTCCCGTGGTCTAATTACATCTGTTGATACTATCTCCACAATAGGTCTTGCCACTGTAATTTATTTTTGTGATAACAATTACAGTCAGTTTAATATGGTGGTGGTGTTTTTTTTTTTTCTTTTCTTTTTTTTTTTTTTTTGTCAGGGTTGCCACAAATTCTGGAAATCAGGAAATTTCAAATGTCAAGGAAATATCAGAGATTTTTTTTTTAAAGAACAGTGGAAAAATCTCGTTTTTGTCTCAGTAGATGAAATAGTTTTGCTTACTGAGATGACATGCATCGCCACAGGCTGCCACTCCCCTCAGCTTGCAGTCAGTACTGCCACCACTTCTTGCCACTAGCCTATCAGCTGGTGACGAGAGGCAGATATGTGTGAGGAGTGGTTTGTTTTGATCTGATTATCAGAGATTGTAGATGCAGCTGCCAGAGATTGTAGTCATTTGTGCACTAGTTGTATCTGAGGGATTGTGTGAATGTGTGTGCCTGACAAAGGCTATGGACAGAAATTTTGTTGAGAGTGTGATTGTCTTTTCTACGTGCCTGTCTGTGGCTCAGTTGTTATATTTATGGTGAGTTGCTATCCATCCTCAGTATTATTGATTCTCAGTGTATTCGCACAAGGTACCTGCTATGTGGATTGATCACTGCGCTCGCGTACTATATGTGATTCGTGAATGGTAGGCCACCGGAGTGAATTTCTACAATGAGCCAAAACCGCAGACCATTCTATGGGCGTCTCCAACATTAAACCTATCGATCTGAAGCCCGTTGTTTCCCACTAACATGCAGGCCCTGCCCATCGGATGTAGTCTCACTAGTCTGCCCGCAGGTCAGGTCTGTCTGTGTGGCGTAATGTGTTGAATTTTTTTATTTTATCTCTGGACCCAGGACTGGTGCTCCATGACAGGCGAGAGGCCCTGGGTGATGGATTTCAGGAATTGTGACTGTCTCACTGCAAGTACGTTGTAGTGTGTAGCATTTTATAGATTATTTGTTTTTTCTAGTATGTTTTGGCACTTCGAAAATAGTTTATGTATTGGGAAGTATGGGCAATAAGGAGAAGAAAATTGTGGCAGTTGCTGGTGGTTTGTACGCTATGTACTTGTATATTACTCAAAAGAAAATCATACCATACCTGTAAAATAATAGACATAACACAGGTGTGTAGTAACAAACAATAATGAACATAGTAGAACCAACATTTTATTGGCGGTCACCTATAGTGTTGGCAAAACACAGCTCTTTTCTGCCTTCTACACTTCTTTCAAGAGGCCTGGTTTTTTCTGAGGTTATTTCTGAAATCAGTGTAGGGTCCCCCTGAATAGGTCAGGCGTGCACTATACGATGGAAGTGGCTACAAGGGTATCAGAGCACGTGTGGAGTGCACATGTGGTTTTTTTAGGTTAGAGAATTCCCTCCCTAGGCATGACAAGACGCTTCCTGAGATGCGACAAAGTCGTAGTAGGCAAAACGCAACAGGGAATAACAATATTAATGTGGTGATAGTAAAGTAGAATTTTGCACCGAGTATAACTTAATCATAGCTAACACTTGATTCAAGAATCATAAAAGAAGGTTGTATACCTGGAAGAAGCCTGGAGATACTGACAGGTTTCAGATAGATTATATAATGATAAGACAGATATAGGAACCATGTTTTAAATTGTAAGACATTTCCAGGGGCAGATGTGAACTCTGACCACAATCTATTGGTTATGAACTGCAGATTGAAACTGAAGAAACTGAAAACAGGTGGGAATTTAAGGAGATGGGACCTGGATAAACTGACTAAACCAGAGGTTGTACAGAGTTCCAGGGAGAGCATAAGGGAACAGTTGACAGGAATGGGGGAAAGAAATACAGTAGAAGAAGAATGGGTAGCTTTGAGAGATGAAGTATTGAAGGCAGCAGAGGATCATGTAGGTAAAAGACAAGGATTAGTAGAAATCTTTGGGTAACAGAAGAAATATTGAATTTAATTGATGAAAGGAGAAAATATAAAAATGCGATAAATGAAGCAGGCAAAAAGGAATACAAATGTCTGAAAAATGGGATCGACAGGAAGTGCAAAATGGCTAAGCAGGGATGTCTAGAGGACAAATGTACGGATGTAGAGGCTTATCTCACTAGGGGTAAGATAGATACTGCCTACAGGAAAATTAGAGAGACCTTCGGAGAAAAGAGAGCCACTTGTATGAATATCAAGAGCTCAGATGGAAACCCAGTTCTAAGCGAAGAAGGGAAAGCAGAAAGATGGAAGGAGTATGTAGAGGGTCTATACAGGGGCGATGTTCTTGAGGACAATATTATGGAAATGAAAGAGGATGTAGATGAAGATGAAATGGGAGATGTGATACTGTGTGAAGAGTTTGACAGAGCACTGAAAGACCTGAGTCGAAACAAGGTCCTGGGAGTAGACAACATTCCATTAGAACTACTGACGGCCTTGGGAGAGCCAGTCCTGACTAAACTCTACCATCTGGTGAGCAAGGTGTATGAGTCAGGTGAAATACCCTCAGACTTCAAGAAGAATATAATAATTGTAATCTCAAAGAAAGCAGGTGTTGACAGATGTGAAAATTACTGAACTATCAGTTTAATAAGTCACGGATGCAAAATACTAACACGAATTCTTTACAGACAAATGGAAAATCTGGTAGAAGCCGACCTCGGGGAAGATCAGTTTGGATTCCGTAGAAATATTGGAACATGTGAGGCGATACTGACCTTACGACTTATCTTAGAAGAAAGATTAAGAAAAGGCAAACCTACGTTTCTAGCATTTGTAAACTTAGAGAAAGCTTTTGACAATATTAACTGGAATACTCTCTTTCAAATTCTGAAGGTGGCAGGTGTAAAATACAGGGAGCGAAGGGCTATTCACAATTTGTACAGAAACCAGATGGCAGTTATAAGAGTCGAGGGACATGAAAGGGAAGCAGTGGTTGGGAAAGGAGTGAGACAGGGTTGTAGAGTCTCCCCAATGTTATTCAATCCGTATATTGAGCAAGCAGTGAAGGAAACAAAAGAAAAATTCGGAGTAGGTATTAAAATCCATGGAGTAGAAATAAAAACTTTGAGGTTCGCCGATGACATTGTAATTCTGTCAGAGACAGCAAAGGACTTAGAAGAGCAGTTGAACGGGATGGATACTGTCTTGAAAGGAGGATATAAGATGAACATCAGCAAAAGCAAAACGAGGATAATGGAATGTAGTCTAATTAATTTGGGTGATGCTGAGGGAATTACATTAGGAAATGAGATGCTTAAAGTAGTAAAGGACTTTTGCTGTTTGGGGAGCAAAATAACTGATGATGGTCGAAGTAGAGAGGATATAAAATGTAGACTAGCAATGGCAAGGAAAGCGTTTCTGAAGGAGAGAAATTTTGTTAACATCGAGTGTAGATTTAAGTGTTAGGAAGTCGTTTCTGAAAGTATTTGTATGGAGTGTAGCCATGTATGGAAGTGAAACATGGACAATAACTAGTTTGGACATGAAGAGAATAGAAGCTTTTGAAATGTGGTGCTACAGAAGAATGCTGAAGATTAGATGAGTACCGTATTTACTCGAATCTAAGCCGCACCTTTTTTCCGGTTTTTGTAATCCAAAAAACCGCCTGTGGCTTAGAATCGAGTGCAAAGCAAGCGGAAGTTCTGAAAAATGTTGGTAGGTGCCGCAACAACTAACTTCTGCCGTTGAATATACACTCCTGGAAATGGAAAAAAGAACACATTGACACCGGTGTGTCAGACCCACCATACTTGCTCCGGACACTGCGAGAGGGCTGTACAAGCAATGATCACACGCACGGCACAGCGGACACACCTGGAACCGCGGTGTTGGCCGTCGAATGGCGCTAGCTGCGCAGCATTTGTGCACCGCCGCCGTCAGTGTCAGCCAGTTTGCCGTGGCATACGGAGCTCCATCGCAGTCTTTAACACTGGTAGCATGCCGCGACAGCGTGGACGTGAACCGTATGTGCAGTTGACGGACTTTGAGCGAGGGCGTATAGTGGGCATGCGGGAGGCCGGGTGGACGTACCGCCGAATTGCTCAACACGTGGGGCGTGAGGTCTCCACAGTACATCGATGTTGTCGCCAGTGGTCGGCGGAAGGTGCACGTGCCTGTCGACCTGGAACCGGATCGCAGCGACGCACGGATGTACGCCAAGACCGTAGGATCCTACGCAGTGCCGTAGGGGACCGCACCGCCACTTCCCAGCAAATTAGGGACACTGTTGCTCCTGGGGTATTGGCGAGGACCATTCGCAACCGTCTCCATGAAGTTGGGCTACGGTCCCGCACACCGTTAGGCCGTCTTCCGCTCACGCCCCAACATCGTGCAGCCCGCCTCCAGTGGTGTCGCGACAGGCGTGAATGGAGGGATGAATGGAGACGTGTCGTCTTCAGCGATGAGAGTCGCTTCTGCCTTGGTGCCAATGATGGTCGTATGCGTGTTTGGCGCCGTGCAGGTGAGCGCCACAATCAGGACTGCATACGACCGAGGCACACAGGGCCAACACCCGGCATCATGGTGTGGGGAGCGATCTCCTACACTGGCCGTACACCACTGGTGATCGTCGAGGGGACACTGAATAGTGCACGGTACATCCAAACCGTCATCGAACCCATCGTTCTACCATTCCTAGACCGGCAAGGGAACTTGCTGTTCCAACAGGACAATGCACGTCCGCATGTATCCCGTATCACCCAACGTGCTCTAGAAGGTGTAAGTCAACTACCGTGGCCAGCAAGATCTCCGGATCTGTCCCCCATTGAGCATGTTTGGGACTGGATGAAGCGTCGTCTCACGTGGTCTGCACGTCCAGCACGAACGCTGGTCCAACTGAGGCGCCAGGTGGAAAATGCATGGCAAGCCGTTCCACAGGACTACATCCAGCATCTCTATGATCGTCTCCATGGGAGAATAGCAGCCTGCATTGCTGCGAAAGGTGGATATACACTGTACTAGTGCCGACATTGTGCATGCTCTGTTGCCTGTGTCTATGTGCCTGTGGTTCTGTCAGTGTGATCATGTGATGTATCTGACCCCAGGAATTTGTCAATAAAGTTTCCCCTTCCTGGGACAATGAATTCACGGTGTTCTTATTTCAATTTCCAGGAGTGTATGTAGCGCTACACAAGCATGCTTTGTGGGCACAAAGATAAATACTGGTGCCAAAACCTCTGCATCAGTAAATAAATTAAAAAAAAAGGTAGAAGACGAGCTTTTGTTTTCTCCGCCCCGAGTTTCGACCACTGCATTTTCATACATTATCCAACGAAGTAAATACAAATTCCGTATTGTTCATCTTCGAATGTAGCAGAATTTCAATGTACTACGAAAATCCGACTGGCAAGACTGTTCGGGATGTTTGTCAATATGGCCAACTCTACGTTCAGAGTTTTTTCCTACCTGTGAGAAGAGATGGTTGCTAATAGGAACCTGATGAAATGTGAATCACATGCACTATTCTCTTCACCATAAGAATAATACGAATATAAACATTTTGCCATGTATTCTTTCGTGTTTGCTGCTATCTCATTTAAATCCTGTCTGCCTAATAAACTACGAAACTAGAGTGAGACAACAGCAAACGCGGAAGAATATACGTATCGTGTCATGTTTATATTCGTATTATTCTTATGCCTAATAGTGATACAGTCAGAAATGAAGCACGGCAACTGACTAGATTTTAAATGTAAGATGACTAATTTCTGTGCAGAATTTGATGTACTAAAGAAGCGGCCGCAAAGATTTTCAAACGGAGAAAAATTTTCGTTAAACTCTCGTTCAGAACATGTTCTATCATATGCAGTCTATTATTTGGTTCTTGTTGATCATTATCAAAGAAAGCAGCAGTGTAAGTAACAACAAATAGCAGTCTCTTGCCATTGTTTCGCTAATGAGACGATTCCTCTTTTTTTTTAAGCGGTGGTAGCGCGCAGAAAAGCAAGTCATGCCGCGAGCGGCGACAGGCCGTAAACACGCACTATCAAAATGCGACAAACAATGCATGACACAATACAGTAATGCATTTCCAGCTTAGAGTGAGAAACACCTATAACAAAGAAAACGGCACTTATCAGATCAAAGCAAAATAAGCAATCGATTCAAACCAGACGGAGCACGTGAAAAAGGAAGGGGACCCGTATAAATACGGACGGAGCGCCTGACGCATAGCAATGGCTACCTGGTAAAGCTTAACTGCTAAGCTTACGACTCGAACCAAACTACTGTAGCTGTATCGTCTTTCATTCGACCTAAATTGTGTCTCATATTACAATGGACCAACTTTGTTTCGATTTGGAGGTGCGGCCTAAAAGTTTTCTCTCCCCTTGAATTTCGAGTCTCAAATTTCAGGTGCGGCTTAGATTCGGGAATTTTTTTTTTTTTTCCTTTATTTCGAGTCTCATTTTTCAGGTGCGGCTTAGATTCGAGTGCGGCTTAGATTCGAGTAAATACGGTAGATCACATAACTAATGAGGAGGTGTTGAATAGGATTGGGGAGAAGAGAAGTTTGTGGCACAACTTGACTAGAAGAAGGGTTTGGTTGGTAGGACATGTTGTGAGGCATCAAGAGATCACCAATTTAGTATTGGAGGGCAGCGTGGAGGGTAAAAATCATAGAGGGAGACCAAGAGATGAATACACTAAACAGATACAGAAGGATGTAGGTTGCAGTAGGTACTGGGAGATGAAGAAGCTTGCACAGGATAGAGTAGCATGGAGAGCTGCATCAAACCAGTCTCAGGACTGAAGACCACAACAACAACAACAACAATAGTAAACTGCAGGAGCGTCTATAGAAAGGTCTTAGAACTGCTCTCATTAATGAACAGTCATAATGCCCACATAGTACTAGGGACGGAAAGTTGGCTGAAACCAGTAATGAATTTTAAACTCAGATTGGAATGTATACCGCAGAGATAGGCTGGACAGTGAAGGGGGAGGCATTTTTATAGCGATAAAAAGTGCAATTGATGTAGATCCGAAATGTGGAATAATTTGGGTGAAGGTCACGGTTAAATCAGGCTCAAACATGGTAATTGGATGTCTCTATAGGCCCCTGGCTCAGCAGCTGTTGTGGCAGAGCACCTGAAGGAAAATTTGGAAAATATTTAGAGTAGATTTCCCAACCATGTTATAGACTTGGAGACTCAAACGTTTATAATGGATGGCAGGGACAAGGAATCCAGTGAAATTTTTTTAAACAGAGAACTCAAGGCGATAACATATTAGACCTTCTGGTGACAATTAGACCCAAAATAATTGAGTCAGTTAATGCAGAACAGGGAATCAGCGATCATAAAGTGGTTACTGCAACGATGATTTCAGCCGTAAATAGAAATATTAAAAAAGGTGGGAAGATTTTTTTGTTTAGCAAAAGTGACAAAACGTAGATTTCAGTGTACTTGACGTCTCAACACAAAAGTTTTGTCTCAAGTACAGATAGCGTTGAGGATCAGTGGACAAAGTTCAAAACCATCGTACAATATGCATTAGATAAATATGTGCCAAGCAAGATCGTAAGAGATGGAAAATAGCCACCGTGGTACAACGACCGAGTTAGAAAACGACTATGGAAGCAGAGGGAAATTCACAGCAAACAAATATAGCCAAAGCCTTGCAGACAAACAAAAATTACACGAAGCGAAATGTAGTGTGAGGAGGGCTATGTGAGAGGCATTGAACAAATTCGAAAGTGAAGTTCTATGTACGGACTTGGCAGAAAATCCTAAGAAATTTTGGTCTTTTGTTAAAGCAGTAGGTGGACCAAAACAAAATGTCCAGCCACTCTGTGACGAAAATGGTACTGAAACAGAGGATGGCAGACTAAAGGCCGAAATACTCTATGTCTTTTTCCAAAGGTGTTTCTCAGAGGAAGACTACACTGTAGTCTTTTCTCTAGATTGTCACACAGATGACAAAATGGTAGATACCGAAATACATGACAGGGGGATAGAAAAACAATTAAAATCACTCAAAAGAGGAAAGACTGCTGGACGTGATGGGATATCAGTTCGATTTTATACAGAGAATGCGAAAGAACTTGCCCCCTTCTGGCAGTGGTGCACTGTAGGTCTTAAGATAGGAAAAGGGCACAGGTCATCCCCGTTTTCAAGAAGGGACATCGAACAGATGTGCAGAACTATAGACCTATATCTCTAACGTTGATCAGTTGTAGAATTGTGGAACATGTATTATGTTAGAGTATAATGACTTTTTTGGAGACTAGAAATCTACTCTGTTGGAATTAACATGGGTTTAGAAAAAGACGGTCGTGTGAAACCCAGCTCACGCTGTTCGTCCACGAGACTCAGAGGGCCATAGACACGGGTTCCCAGGTAGATGCAGTGTTTGTTGACTTCCTCAAGGCGTTCGATGCAGTTCCCCACAGTCGCTTAATGAACAAAGTACGAGCATATGGACTATCAGACCAATTGTGTGATTGGATTGAAGAGTTTCTAGATACCAGAATGCAACATGTCATTCTCAGTGGAGAGAAGTCTTCTGATGTAAGAGTGATTTGAGGTGTGCCACAGGGAAGTGTTGTAGGACCGTTGCTATTCTCAATATATATATAAATGATCTTGTGGATAACATCGGAAGTACACTGAGGCTTTTCTCGGATGATGCTGTAGTATATCGAGAGGTTGTAACAATGGAAAATTGTACTGAAATGCAGGAGGATCTGCAATGAATTGACTCAAGGTGCAGGGAATGGCAATTGAATCTCAATGTAGACAAGTGTAATGTGCTGCGAATACATAGAAAGAAAGATCCTTTATCATTTAGCTACAATATAGCAGGCCAGCAAATGGAAGCAGTTCCATAAATTACCTGGAATGACCATATAAAATTAATTGTTGGTAAAGCAGATGCCAGACTGAGATTCATTGGAAGACTCCTAAGGAAATGCAATCCGAAAACAAAGGAAGTAGGTTACAGTACACTTGTTCGCCCACTGCTTCAATACTGCTCACTGGTGTGGGATCCGTACCAGATAGGGTTGATAGAAGAGATAGAGAAGCTCCAACAGAGAGCAGTGCGCTTCGTTACAGGATCATTTAATAATCGTGAAAGCGTTACGGAGATGATAGACTCCAGTGGAAGACTCTGCAAGAGAGATGCTCAGTAGCTCGGTATGGGCTTTTGTTGAAGTTTCGAGAACATACTTTCACCAAGGAGTCAAGCAGTATATTGCTCCCTCCTAAGTACATCTCGTGAAGAGACCGTGAGGATAAAATCAGAGAGATTAGAGCCCACACAGAGGCATACCAACAATCTTTCTTTCCACGAACTATATGAGACTGGAATAGAAGGGAGAATCAATAGAGGTACTCAAAAGTACTCTCCGCCACGCACCTTCAGGTGGCTTGCGGAGTATGGATGTAGATGTAGGTATTTTAAACCTGTCTTGCGACTCCAAGGAAATGCGTATTTTTGTCACGAAATGTGTTTTGTTGTATTGAAATTGAAATAAAATAACATCATTGGTCTTAATGAAAGGCATACATCATTTGGCTTGCTTTCTTCATCTGTAAACAGTTCAATACAAAAGATGTTGATGTTGAAACTTTAGATTTTTACTCACCTCAGGAAACACCGTCTGGTTGCAAGTTTTTTAAGCGTTCTTTTAGATATCTGCTTGTTTGGCACAATTGTTTCTCGTAGCATAGCTGGAAAGATGGGTTTAAAATACCTTCAGTTATTATAAAGAAGCTACAGACAATATGGTCACACAAATGAAGAATTTTTTTCTGAAACTTCGCTTCACATTTTGTAGCTTAGCGTTTGTTACAGCACTATGGTCAGAGTTGGAGTACTGTCTAGAAATTTTTCAACTGTCTCTCTGTATGCCCTAATTTTTACATTCTTATTTGTGTAATGCTCATGTCTCAGTTTTTCAGACAAGGTATTTCACGGTAGAATTGTATGTTTTTTTATATGGCCATTGGTCCAGCCCCTTCATTACTTATGTAGCAACTAAAAATTGCTGCCTCTTAAAAACCACTCACTCAGAAGTGGCAAATTTAGAGTTACAGCTACATTTTTCTTGTTTCCTTATTAAAATTTACTTCCTGTGGCAAAACAAAGCAAAGTTTGCACAATGTCACCTCATTAACATCCTAATGCACTCGCAGTTGTGACAGAATCCTGGAACAGTGGTTTATTAAATGAGGAAATGTGGTCAGTCCATATCTAAAGTTAAAAAAAATCTCATTTTCGGTATAAAAACTAATGTGTAATTTCTTAACTTAGCTTGTTGCAAAGCCACACTAATTCTGGTTTCAGCAGCTATCATCGACTTAAAAAAATTACATCATTCCATTACACGAGTTTACAGTTACTCATGCAGCATGGTAGACAACAAACTTCCACACGCTTGTTGTTGTTGTTGTGGTCTTCAGTCCTGAGACTGGTTTAATGCAGCTCTCCATGCTACTGTATCCTGTGCAAACTTTTTCATCTCCCAGTACCTACTGCAACCTACACCCTTCTGAATCTGCTTAGTGTATTGATCTCTTGGTCTCCCTCTACGATTTTTACCCTCCACGCTGCCCTCCAATGCTAAATTTGTGATCCCTTGATGCCTCAAAACATGACCTACCAACCGATCCCTTCTTCTAGTCAAGTTGTGCCACAAACTTCTCTTCTCCCCAATCCTATTCAATACTTCCTCATTAGTTATGTGATCTACCCACCTTATCTTCCGCATTCTTTTGTAGCACCACATTTCGAAAGCTTCTATTCTCTTCTTGTCCAAACTGGTTATCGTCCATGTTTCACTTCCATACCTGGCTACACTCCATACAAATACTTTCAGAAACGACTTCCTGACACTTAAATCTACACTCGATTATCTATCTATATTTGATGTTAACAAATTTCTCTTCTTCAGAAAGGCTTTCCTTGCCATTGCCAGTCTACATTTTATATCCTCTCTACTTCGACCATCATCAGTTATTTTGCTCCCCAAATAGCAAAACTCCTTTACTACTTTAAGTGTCTCATTTCCTAATCTAATCCCCTCAGCATCTCCCCGATTGAATTTGACTACATTCCATTATCCTCGTTTTGCTTTTGTTGATGTTCATCTTATATCCTCCTTTCAAGACACTGTTCATTCCGTTCAACTGCTCTTCCAAGTCCTTTGCTGTCTCTGACAGAATCACGATGTCATCGGCGAACCTCAAAGTTTTTACTTCTTCTCCATGAATTTTAATACCTACTCCGAATTTTACTTTTGTTTCCTTTACTGCTTGCTCAGTATACAGATTGAATAACATCGGGGAGAGGCTACAACCCTGTCTCACTCCTTTCCCAACCACTGCTTCCCTTTCATGCCCCTCGACTCTTATAACTGCCATCTGGTTTCTGTACAAATTGTAAATAGCCTTTCGCTCCCTGTATTTTACCCCTGCCACCTTCAGAATTTGAAAGAGAGTATTCCAGTTAACGTTGTCAAAAGCTTTCTCTAAGTCTACAAATGCTAGAAATGTAGGTTTGCCTTTTCTTAATCTTTCTTCTAAGATAAGTCGTGAGGTTAGTATTGCCTCACGTGTTCCAAGATTTCTACGGAATCCAAACTGATCTTCCCCGAGGTCCGCTTCTACCAGTTTTTCCATTTGTCTGTAAAGAATTCGTGTTAGTATTTTGCAGCTGTGACTTGTTAAACTGATAGTTCGGTAATTTTCACATCTGTCAACACCTGCTTTCTTTGGGATTGGAATTATTATATTCTTCTTGAAGTCTGTGGGTATTTCGCCTGTCTCATACATCTTGCTCACCAGATGGTAGAGTTTTGTCATGACTGGCTCTCCCAAGGCCATCAGTAGTTCTAATGGAACGTTGTCTACTCCCGGGGCCTTGTTTCGACTCAGGTCTTTCAGTGCTCTGTCAAACTCTTCACGCAGTATCTTATCTCCCATTTCATCTTCATCTACATCCTCTTCCATTTCCATAATATAGTCCTCAAGTACATCACCCTTGTATAGACCCTCTATATACTCCTTCCACCTTTCCACCTTCCCTTCTTTGGTTAGAATTGGGTTGCCATCTGAGCTCTTGATATTCATACAAGTGGTTCTCTTCTCTCCAAAGGTCTCTTTAATTTTCCTGTAGGCAGTATCTATCTTACCCCTAGTGAGACAAGCCTCTACATCCTTACATTTGTCCTCTAGCCATCCCTGCTTAGCCATTTTGCACTTCCTGTCGATCTCATTTTTGAAACGTTTGTATTCCTTTTTGCCTGCTTCATTTACTGCATTTTTATATTTTCTCCTTTCATCAATTAAATTCAATATTTCTTCTGTTACCCAAGGATTTCTATTAGCCCTCGTCTTTTTACCTACTTGATCCTCTGCTGCGTTCACTACTTCATTCCTCAGAGCTACCCATTCTTCTTCTACTGTATTTCTTTCCCCCATTCCTGTCAATTGTTCCCTTATGCTCCCCCTGAAACTCTCTACAACCTCTGGTTCTTTCAGTTTATCCAGGTCCCATCTCCTTAAATTCTCACCTTTTTGCAGTTTCTTCAGTTTCAATCTGCAGTTCATAACCAATAGATTGTGGTCAGAATCCACATCTGCCCCTGGAAATGTCTTACAATTTAAAACCTGGTTCCTAAATCTCTGTCTTAGCATTATATAATCTATCTGATACCTTTTAGTATCTCCTGGATTCTTCCAGGAATACAACCTTCTTTTATGATTCTTGAACCAAGTGTTGGCTATGATTAAGTTATACTCTGTGCAAAATTCCACCAGGCGGCTTCCTCTTTCATTTCTTCCCCCCAATCCATATTCACCTACTATGTTTCCTTCTCTCCCTTTTCCTACTGACGAATTCCAGTCACCCGTGACTATTAAATTTTCGTCTCCCTTCACTACCTGAATAATTTCTTTTATCTCGTCATACATTTCATCAATTTCTTCATCATCTGCAGAGCTAGTTGGCATATAAACTTGTACTACTGTAGTAGGCATGGGCTTTGTGTCTATCTTGGCCACAATAATGCGTTCACTATGCTGTTTGTAGTAGCTAACCCGCACTCCTATTTTTTATTCATTATTAATCCTACTCCTTCATTACCCCTATTTGATTTTGTATTTATAACCCTGTAATCACCTGACCAAAAGTCTTTTTCCTCCTGCCACCGAACTTCACTAATTCCCACTATATCTAACTTTAACCTATCCATTTCCCTTTTTAAATTTTCTAACCTACCTGCCCGATTAAGGGATCTGACATTCCACGCTCCGATCCGTAGAATGCCAGTTTTCTTTCTCCTGATAACGACGTCCTCTTGAGTAGTCCCCGCCCGGAGATCCGAATGGGGGACTATTTTACCTCTGGAATATTTTACCCAAGAGGACGCCATCATCATTTAATCATACAGTAAAGCTGCATGTCCTCGGGAAAAATTACGGCTGTAGTTTCCCCTTGCTTTCAGCCGTTCGCAGTACCAGCACAGCAAGGCCGTTTTGGTTAATGTTACAAGGCCAGATCAGTCAATCATCCAGACTGTTGCCCCTGCAACTACTGAAAAGGCTGCTGCCCCTCTTCAGGAACCACATGTTTGTCTGGCCTCTCAACAGATACCCCTCTGTTGTGGTTGCACCTACGGTACGGCCATCTGTATCGCTGAGGCACGCAAGCCTCCCCACCAACGGCAAGGTCCATGGTTCATGGGGGGTTCCACACGCTTACCATGTAGAAAAAAACTCAAATATTTCGGCTGATCACCCAAGATGAGTTCATGACTGGAATACGCCGAGAAAGCCTGCAGTATGCTACCCTGATAGCACATACCTGCCAGCTCTCCAGATTTTCAGCTTTTCATCCGCCTACTGATTATTCTATTATTTCTCACGATTTTTAGCTGATGAATGTCAAACCTAAGACAGTTGTTTGGTTTGTGGCCCATTGTAGAAAGTCCTTTGCTTATTAGTCTTTTTAATTGATATACTTCTCGGAATGTGCAGAAATTAGGAAGTCGCGCGCAACATGTTATAGATTGTGCTTCTTCCTCTTTCCTGCACATTTTGTAGAATGTATACTCATATTGCTCAGTTTTGTGCTCTGTTTTGAGTTGGGTTTGTGTGTTGTCACTGTGCCAGTGCTGCCAAGTGAGCTGTTTCCCCACTAAATCTGGCAGTTTTGAGTACGTCTCTAGTGGCTAGTGGGAATTATGGTAGATCTTAAATGTATTAGGATGGTTTTATAGTAAAATTGCTTTTAAAAATCACACGATCCATTCAACATACAGAAAATAGTGTATTAACATGTGCTAGCACTTGAATTTGTATCACCTAAACATTTATAATACACAGTATTCTGTCTTCGTTCCTGTATTGTTATGCATTCTGATATTGATAAATCTGCAGCTGTGTACCTTAGTGCTGCAGTTAGCCCTTTAACTGTTCTGGATGTGTTAACGCGCGTGCCTTTGTCCCTGTCCCCGTCCCTGTCCATGTCCCTGTGTGCTCTGAAGATGTTTACGTGCGCCACCAATCCTTCTACCTGGTACTTTGAACATGTCTGAATGGTCTTTCCAATTAAAGTTCTTCATAATTGTAATTCCGAGGTATTTGGTCAAATTGTCAGGTTTGAGATTCATCCGATTTATCTTTTAACTGAAATTTGATGGATTTATTTTAGTACTCGTGTGGATGACCTCAGACTTTTGTTTATTTAGGGTCAATTGCAACTTTTTGCACCATACAGGTAGCTTGTCTTTGCTGACACAACATTTGTATATCACTTGGTAGAATATGCGATGTTTGAAACCACTAAGAAAATGTTAAGTTTGTGACAAATAAAAAAAATAAAAAAAAATGGAATTCATTGTTAGAATTATTTACAGCATTATTTACATAATTTACAATTTGTCAGGAGAAATGGTCAAAAACATCCCATCCCAGTACCAGAGTTAAACTACACTACAGACGATGGGTATGGAATTGGTGCTTTGGTTAGCTCCAGTGTCTTTATTTGTATTCTTATAGCCATTATATAGCTTTTTGGCATCACAGAAAAATATTCGCACCAGTTGTCTCTGGACTGTACTGAAAATGAGGCGCAATTTTTGATCATTTGTGCCTCTTGATTTTTTTTAAACTGCATCCCCTGAGTTTTGGATTTTAAGGGTTGGCCAGTATGTGGTATCACAAGTGTCATATCGTTATCTTATTTGGACACTTGATTGTTTTCAGGGCTTGGTACTTCTGGATTACACTCCCTGTCATCTGGTGAGATAACTAGGCATAATGTAGATGCTCCCTTGTCACTTGATAAGATTGCAGTGATTGGTGAATCAGGAAGCTTGCAGTTGACAGCTGGTTTGTCAACCTCCCAGTTATTGCAGCCTGGTCTCACCTCCACCACTGCCACTAACGATGTGTTAGCTAAAAGTCGTATTGTCACCTCCACCACTGTCACTAACACTGCATCAGCTAACAGTCGTATTTCAAAGTGTCTGATTCGGGATGATGATAAAAGGGCAGAAATATTATGGACTTTGCAGACTGTTGAAAACCGTGTGTCCATTTCTACTACAGGGAAGCAAACTGCTTTGTTTCCAGTCACGTTTCCTAACGATAATGTAGCTAGTAAGATAGATGACATACAATATTGTTCATGGGGTAGCTCTGCACTTTAGGAAAAATATTCTCAAAGATTTTGAAAGGGACGTTCCTGTTGTAATCTTATTCCATGGAGCCTTAACAAGGTGGCAGGAAATGGCTATTGCTCTCAGATATCAGCACGAAGTCAACAAACAAGTTGAATACACTATTTTTCATCTGCATTTTTGGGTCATACCATTGCTGCCGATGTGTTGACTGGTTTTAAGATGTAAACTCTTGATTTGAATCTTGCCAGCATGTCAGGTATCAATGTATGGGGCTAATGTCAGTTGGCCATTCTTGAAGGATTTGGGTCTTGATCTGAAGAGTATTCGAGGGGACAGTGCGTCAACTTTTATGGATATGGGATCGTGTGGTCTTCATACAATTCATAACAGTTTCAAGAATGCGGCCTTGAAGACTGACTGGGGTGTTGTACCTTTTCTGAGATCAATTTATAATGTTGAAGAATGTACCTGCAAGGAGAGGTGATAATGAACAATTTAATAAATCAGAAAATCCACCCTTCCCTAAAAAATTTTGCTCCATACACTGCCTGGATAATGAGGATGGGGCTGACCAGAATGTAAAAAGACTTAATGGGGACAAAGTAAATAAGCAAAAGATTAAAATAGTTAGTTACAGCTGGTGAATGATGTTAAAGTACTTTGAAGATCCTCTGCTGCCTGCTAAAATATCTTTTTGTTGCTTTGTTTCATGGCAGTTCATGCCCTTCCTGAGGGAATTCCAATGTGTGGGCCTCATGGCACCTTTCCTGTGCAATGCTTTGTCATGTCTATTTGGTGATGTGATGTCCTTAGTTGTAATGCTGAAGTATTATCTGCCACAAAATCTGTGTGTGATACTTAATAATAAAAATGGTCTTAATCCTGCAATAGACATGAACTTAGGTTATGCTATATGGTCTGAGCTCAGAAAAGTAAAAGTGCCTGCCAAAGATATTTTAACTTCCCTGCAGGGACTTTCTAGCAAAATGTGCTCAAACCTTGTTCTAAGTTATCTTTGAGGTACAGCATTTGTTTATAAGCTTTTGTGATCCAATTGTGATAAATAGCAGCCCAAGAACTAGCAAGTTTAGAATCCTGAATAGAAATTTTCTTCACAGAACTGGGTAAGTGCTAAGGACTGTGACAAAGTTGATAAAGAATTCGTGCAACTTCTTGGTAAGCAGGTATTTTTGGGGCTTTACGCAAACAATAAGAGGACTGAGACAAGAATCAGTCACTTTTGGGGAGACCTATTGGACAGTGATACTGCCTGTCAGCATTTATATAGCTTTCTTCGAAAGGTTCTCATTCCATGCCACGGTTAAGCGCTTGTGGAGAGATGTTTTTCCATTAATAAAGAGTGGATAATGGCTGAAAGGGCCACTTTACTGAGTGGAATTGAAGAAGCGATTGCTTCTCTCACAAAGGAATTTTGACTGGTTTCCATTGATTGATTTGAATTGCTTGTTTTGCAGAATATAGAGTATTATTATTTGGCAGAGAAAATTCACTAAATGTGCCCCAGTGCTGTTCTCATTTTTTAAAACTTTAATGTTACATTATACAACATATTTCTTTTCAGATGAAGGTGTTACCAAAATATGAAACCTAATGAAAAAGGTGACTGAAAATACCTCTGTCTACATTTTGTGGTTCAATTTGCCAGGCTTGTCACGATATGAATATGTTTTTTATACACTGTAGTTTGTGTCCATTTTTTCCAACCCTCTTTGTAATATTTAGTGCCAGAATCTTGACTGTAGCAAACAGCCCCTAGAAATCCATGCTAATTTAGGGAAATAATGGCCAGGCAGCTTATGTGCTGGATGTAGACTGCAATCAAAGAAAAGAAAATTCATAAAGAAATCAGTTACAAAATGTGCTACACAAGCTGATGCCAAAAAGTATTTCAAGCCTTGTATCTTGAAACATTTGTTACGCCATTTCCAACAGTTGTGAAGGAGCCTCACAACCATTTTGTGGATGAACCTCTTACTTCACAGCCTTTACAGCCATGTGGTGTTACTCACGCCATTGCTTCAGTCTGTCAGTACCTATCTCAACTTTCCAAATTCAATTGGAGTTCTATGTAAGAGTGTAGGTTTGTGTCCTAACCCAACTGATAGTTTTTGATATCATTTCTGCTGCAATATTTGTCCTCGGTCCATCATTGGAAAAATGACAAACATGGTTTGAGATGAAACTTAAAAACAAGATAGTAGTAAATTGATATTGTTAATGCATGGTGAATTGTCATTTCCAGCAATGTGTTATGAGGACGTGTTCTGATTTGAAATGTTGTTAAAAATTCTTATTTTCTTTCTTAACAATTTTTCAGAGTCGGACGGTGCGGCCGAGCGGTTCTAGGCACTTCAGTCTGGAACCGCGCGACCGCTACGGTCGCAGGTTCGAATCCTGCCTCGGGGATGTGATGTGATGTGATGTGATGGTGTGTGTGTGTGTGTGTGTGTGTGTGTGTGTGTGTGTGTGTGATGTCCTTAGGTTAGTTAGGTTTAAGTAGTTCTAAGTTCTAGGGGACTGATGACCTCAGATGTTAAGTCCCTTGGTGCTCAGAGCCATTTGAACCATTTGAATTTTTCAGAAACATTGTCTGTGATGTTGGGCAGGTAAACATTCAGTATTTGCTGAAAGTTAACTTCAAGTGCAAATTTTAAATTTACTATGCCTGCACCGAATAAAACATGTGATAAGTCTTGTGTGCAAAGGATAAAGAAATATGGTGTTATTATTTTTATATGTATCTCTTGTTATATTACTTTAGCACCTGCATATAGTTATTCCATTTACTTAGTCTTCCAGTCCTAGATGTAATAATTGGGACAGCATCTATGTAAAAATACACACTCTATAATGAACATAGTTCTACAATTTAAATATCTTGGAGAAATTATTTTGCACATCTTGGGTGAGAAACCAACATGGATAAATAGAACCGACAAAATGCAAAAAGCACAATTTCTAACCTGGTCAACATATAATAAGAAATGCTTGTCAATAGACACTAAGATCCAACATTACCAAGCTGTAACTCTCCTGGAAAGCAACTTATGCTTGTGAAACTCTGTTCCAAATTAAAAATGAAAGAAGAACTGATCAACTCCTCAAGAATGAATGAAGAATTATCAGAACATGCATCAATAAAAAATACCAGGTTGATGGAGTCTGGAGAATCTTCCCTAATGAAACTGTCTGTTGTGAGATTGACCCAATTGCCAGCACAATGAAGAAGAAAAGAATCTCGTATTTCTTTCATGTCTTAAGACTGCCTGACAACAGGATTTTAAAACAACTAATGATGAGAAGTCTCAGAAAGAAGACAGGAGGACAGTGGGTCAAAGAAATTCGGCAAGATCTTGATGTAGTTGGACGTAAAATTACTGAAGCAGAGAACAAAAACAGAATTAACACTCTCCTTATGAATCATAAATTTTTAGCAGAAATGACGCACAGAAGACCGTTAGAGATTTTAGACATGTTATGAAAATTGCGTTTGGGACAAATGAAAAAGTACTGGGCTGAGTGCAAGAAGCAAGTAATCCAATCTTCAAAGAGAAAGTGAACATGGAATGACAAGTGGTCCAATGTGACCAATCAAGTTAATAATAATAATTTAAGACTGAATACAATGCCTAAATCCTTTGACTGCTCTTTTTATTCGTGCAGTCTGTTTTCTCACACCTTAAAATTTGTTTGAATTTTACAGGAAAAGACTGAAAGTCACCCAATTTGCTGAAAATTATTGAATTTCAACATATTGTAACATCTAGTGAAAAGGCAAAACTTCTATTTAGCTTTCATTTAATTATTAGATTGTCAACTCTTTAGATATAAAAGCAGTTTTGACAAACTTCAAATTTGTTATTGATTTTTAATCTGAAAAACAGTTTTATGTTCATATTAAATTATTGGCCTATGATTCCAACAATGTGTACAATAATTTGATGCCATCACATATGTTTAAAAGGTTTCATTCAATGGGAAATATTTTTTATAGGTTTGATTCCATGGGAAATATGTTTTGTCTTTACAAGCATCGATGGAAGCTATCATGTGGACTAAATATAAACACCTTAAAATCAACAAATCGTGGAAAGGGTAGTTGCTACTCACCATACAGCAGAGATGCTGGATTGCAGATAGGCACAGCAAAAAGACTGTCGGAAAGTGAGCTTTCACGTGACATAGGTGCAGTCGGAAGGCAGGTGGAGGGTGTGGGATGGGGGGCGGGTAGCGGAAAAGGAGAGAAGTAAAGAGCCTGGAAGCATTGGTGGAGTAGAGGTCTGTGTAGTCCTGGAATATGAACAGGGAAGGGGCTAGATGGGTAAGGGCAATCACTGGCAAAGGTTGAGGCCAGGAGGATTGCAGGAACATAAGATATATTGCAGTGAGAGTTCCTACCTGTACAGTTCAGAAAAGCTGGTGTTGGTGAGGAGGATTCATATGGCACAGGCTGTGAAGCAATCACTGAAATGAGAACTTCGTGTTGGGCTGTGCACTCAGATGGGGTGGCCCAGCTGTTTCTTGGCCACAGTTTGTTGGTGACCATTCATGCAGACAGAGCTTGTTGGTTGTCTTGCCAATGTAGAATGTGTAACAGTGGTTGCAGCTTAGCTTGTAGATCACATGACTAGTTTCACTGATATTCTGCCTTTGATGGGATACATGATGGTTGTGACTGATCAGGAGTAGGTGACGGTGGGAGGATATACAGGACGGGATAAAATTAAAACCATATGGTCAGTTGTTTAGGAAGTGTCTGGTCAGCAGCACAAGGTCGACAATAGAAAGTCAGTTCGTAGCGAAAATATTTCTGTTACTGATAAATCAGATATGTTGTTGTTGTGGTCTTCAGTCCTGAGACTGGTTTGATGCAGCTCTCCATGCTACTCTATCCTGTGCAAGCTTCTTCATCTCCCAGTACCTACTGCAACCTACATCCTTCTGAATCTGCTTAGTGTATTGATCTCTTGGTCTCCCTCTACGATTTTTACCCTCCACGCTGCCCTCCAATGCTAAATTTGTGATCCCTTGATGCCTCAAAACATGTCCTACCAACCGATCCCTTCTTCTAGTCAAGTTGTGCCACAAACTTCTCTTCTCCCCAATCCTATTCAATACCTCCTCATTAGTTACGTGATCTACCCACCTTATCTTCAGTATTCTTCTGTAGCACCACATTTCGAAAGCTTCTATTCTCTTCTTGTCCAAACTGGTTATCGTCCATGTTTCACTTCCATACATGGCTACACTCCATACAAATACTTTCAGAAACGACTTCCTGACACTTAAATCTATACTCGATGTTAACAAATTTCTCTTCTTCAGAAACGCTTTCCTTGCCATTGCCAGTCTACATTTTATATCCTCTCTACTTCGACCATCATCAGTTATTTTACTCCCTAAATAGCAAAACTCCTTTACTACTTTAAGTGTCTCATTTCCTAATCTAATCCCCTCAGCATCACCTGATTGAATTTGACTACATTCCATTATCCTCGTTTTGCTTTTGTTGATGTTCATCTTATATCCTCCTTTCAAGACACTGTCCATTCCGTTCAACTGCTCTTCCAAGTCCTTTGCTGTCTCTGACAGAATTACAATGTCATCGGCGAGCCTCAAAGTTTTTACTTCTTCTCCATGAATTTTAATACCTACACCGAATTTTTCTTTTGTTTCCTTTACTGCTTGCCCAATATACAGATTGAATAACATCGGGGAGAGGCTACAACCCTGTCTCACTCCTTTCCCAACCCCTGCTTCCCTTTCATGCCCCTCGACTCTTATAACTGCCATCTGGTTTCTGTACAAATTGTAAATAGCCTTTCGCTCCCTGTATTTTACCCCTGCCACCTTCAGAATTTGAAAGAGAGTATTCCAGTTAACGTTGTCAAAAGCTTTCTCTAAGTCTACAAATGCTAGAAACGTAGGTTTGCCTTTTCTTAATCTTTCTTCTAAGATAAGTCGTAAGGTTAGTATTGCCTCACGTGTTCCAAGATTTCTACGGAATCCAAACTGATCTTCCCCGAGGTCGGGTTCTACCAGTTTTTCCATTCGTCTGTAAAGAATTCGCGTTAGTATTTTGCAGCTGTGACTTATTAAACTGATAGTTCGGTAATTTTCACATCTGTCAACACCTGCTTTCTTTGGTATTGGGATTATTATATTCTTCTTGAAGTCTGTGGGTATTTCGCCTGTCTCATACATCTTGCTCCCAGATGGTAGAGTTTTGTCAGGACTGGCTCTCCCAAGGCCATCAGTAGTTCTAATGGAATGTTGTCTACTCCCGGGGCCTTGTTTCGACTCAGGTCTTTCAGTGCTCTGTCAAACTCTTCACGCAGTATCTTATCTCCCATTTCATCTTCATCTACATCCTCTTCCATTTCCATAATATTGTCCTCAAGTACATCGCCCTTGTATAAACCCTCTATATACTCCTTCCACCTTTCTGCCTTCCCTTCTTTGCTTGGAACTGGGTTGCCATCTGAGCTCTTGATATTCATACAAGTGGTTCTCTTCTCTCCAAAGGTCTCTTTAATTTTCCTGTAGGCAGTATCTATCTTACCCCTAGTGAGACAAGCCTCTACATCCTTACATTTGTCCTCTAGCCATCCCTGCTTAGCCATTTTGCACTTTCTGTCGATCTCATTTTTGAGACGTTTGTATTCCCTTTTGCCTGCTTCATTTACTGCATTTTTATATTTTCTCCTTTCATCAATTAAATTCAATATTTCTTCTGTTACCCAAGGATTTCTATTAGCCCTCGTCTTTTTACCTACTTGATCCTCTGCTGCGTTCACTACTTCATCCCTCAGAGCTACCCATTCTTCTTCTACTGTATTTCTTTCCCCCATTCCTGTCAATTGTTCCCTTATGCTCTCCCTGAAACTCTTTACAACCTCTGGTTCTTTCAGTTTATCCAGGTCCCATCTCCTTAAATTCCCACCTTTTTGCAGTTTCTTCAGTTTCAATCTGCAGTTCATAACCAATAGATTGTGGTCAGAATCCACATCTGCCCCTGGAAATGTCTTGCAATTTAAAACCTGGTTCCTAAATCTCTGTCTTAGCATTATATAATCTATCTGATACCTATTAGTATCTCCAGGATTCTTCCAGGTATACAACCTTCTTTTATGATTCTTGAACCAAGTGTTAGCTATGATTAAGTTATGCTCTGTGCAAAATTCTACCAGGCGGCTTCCTCTTTCATTTCTTCCCCCCAATCCATATTCACCTACTATGTTTCCTTCTCTCCCTTTTCCTACTGACGAATTCCAGTCACCCATGACTATTAAATTTTCGTCTCCCTTCACTACCTGAATAATTTCTTTTATCTCGTCATACATTTCATCAATTTCTTCATCATCTGCAGAGCTAGTTGGCATATAAACTTGTACTACTGTAGTAGGCATGGGCTTTGTGTCTATCTTGGCCACAATAATGCGTTCACTATGCTGTTTGTAGTAGCTAACCCGCACTCCTATTTTTTTATTCATTATTAAGCCTACTCCTGCATTACCCCTATTTGATTTTGTATTTATAACCCTGTAATCACCTGACCAAAAGTCTTGTTCCTCCTGCCACCGAACTTCACTAATTCCCACTATATCTAACTTTAACCTATCCATTTCCCTTTTTAAATTTTCTAACCTACCTGCCCGATTAAGGGATCTGACATTCCACGCTCCGATCCGTAGAATGCCAGTTTTCTTTCTCCTGATAAATCAGATATATGTACAGTATTTAATAATCATGTTCTGAGCATTGCTGGTGAATTAAATAAAAAATTTAGGTTCTACAGAGAATCATAGAACTTTCTTGGCAAATGCTTTTCTGAGATTGATGTCTGATATACTCCTCTGTGATAGAGACAAGGGGGAGATTGAGTCAATTATTACATAACTGAAGACTAAGGACTCTCATGATTATGATGGAGTGCCTAGCAGAATATTAAAGTACTGTGCTGCACATTTAACCCTCTATTTAACCATATTTGTAATTTTTCTTTTAGGAATTGTCGGTTTCCTGAATGATTAAAGAACTCAGGAGTAAAGCTGCTTTATAAAAAGGGAGAAAGGGATAATGTAGACAATTTTAGACCTATTTCTATGCAATCAGTTTTGCAAAAGTTATTGAAAAGGCTGTGTATGTAAGGACAATTGATCATTTTATATCACAAGATTTGCTATCAATTGTGCAGTTCAGCTTTAGAAATCATTTAACAACTGACAGTGTGTTTCAGTGTGAGGTACTGGGTAGGTTGAACTAAAGGTTTCAAATGCTAGGTGTAGTTTTTGATTTAACTAAGGCATTTGATTGTGTTGATCACGAAATATTGCTCCAGAAGTTGGAGCATTACGGAATACCAGGAGTAGCTCACAATTGGTTTACCTCTTACTTTAACAATAGACATCAAAATGCCATTATTCACAGTGTTGAGAATGGCTGTGATGTGGGGTCTGAGTGGGGTAGAGTCAAATGGGGGGGGGGGGGGGGGGGGTGCCTCAGGGATCAGTGTTGGGACCACTCCTGTTCCTTTTTTACATAAATGATATATGCCCTCTAGTATTACGAGTCACTCTAAAACATTTCTGTTTGCTGATGACACTAGCTTGGTAGTACAAGATGTTGTGTGCAACATTTGCTCGGTTTCAAATAATGCAGTTCATGACGTAAGTTCATAGCTTGTAGACAATAAACTAACGCTAAATCACAGGAAGACTCAGTTTCTACAGTTTCCAACACACAATTTTTACTATTACTAATGTCCCATTAAGGCCCATCATCAACTTCCAAAATGCTCCATCCTACCACCTAGCCCATCAAACACACACATTACTAAAAAATTTGTACACTTTTGATAACGACAGTAACCTGGAATACTCGAAGGAATTAATCATCAGAATCAATAACATTCACGTACCAGACACAACAACCCTTATATCATTTGATGTCACATCAATGTACACTTGTATTTCCATGAATGAAACAATCATCACCATCACACAATGATTAAAACAACAAGGAAACAAATCAGACACAAACACAGCAATGCAATAACAACCATACTCAAGACCATAACATCACAAAATTATTGTGTGTTCAAGAAAGAATTTTATTCACAACATGAAGGACTGCCAATGGGATCACCAATTAGTGGCCTCCTAGCTAACATATACGAGGTGCATTCAAGTTCTATGGCCTCCGATTTTTTTTTCTCCGGACTGGAAAGAGATAGAAACATGCGCATTGTTTTAAAATGAGGCCGCGTTCATTGTCAATAAGTCCCAGAGATGGCAGCACAGTACGGCAGATGGAATTTTACCACCAACGGCGAGAATGAGAACTGTTTTAAATACTTAAAATGGCGATGTTTTCCTTACTTGAACAGTGTGCAATCATTCGTTTTCTGAATTTGCGTGGTGTGAAACCAATTGAAATTCATCGACAGTTGAAGGAGACATGTGGTGATGGAGTTATGGATGTGTCGAAAGTGCGTTCGTGGGTGCGACAGTTTAATGAAGGCAGAACATCGTGTGACAACAAACCGAAACAACCTCGGGCTCGCACAAGCCGGTCTGACGACATGATCGAGAAAGTGGAGAGAATTGTTTTGGGGGATCGCCGAATGACTGTTGAACAGATCGCCTCCAGAGTTGGCATTTCTGTGGGTTCTGTGCACACAATCCTGCATGATGACCTGAAAATGCGAAAAGTGTCATCCAGGTGGGTGCCACGAATGCTGACGGATGACCACATGGCTGCCATGTGGCCAAGCAATGTTGACGCGCAACGACAGCATGAATGGGACTTTCTTTTCGTCGGTTGTGACAATGGATGAGACGTGGATGCCATTTTTCAATCCAGAAACAAAGCGCCAGTCAGCTCAATGGAAGCAGACAGATTTACCGCCACCAAAATAATTTCGGGTAACCGCCAGTGCTGAAAAAATGATGGTGTCCATGTTCTGGGACAGCGAGGGCGTAATCCTTACCCATTGCGTTCCAAAGGGCACTATAGTAACAGGTGCATCCTACAAAAATGTTTTGAAGAACAAATTCCTTCCGGCACTGCAACAAAAACGTCCGGGAAGGGCTGCGCGTGTGCTGTTTCACCAAGACAACGCACCCGCACATCGAGCTAACGATACGCAACAGTTTCTTCGTGATAACAACTTTGAAGTGATTCCTCATGCTCCCTACTCACCTGACCTGGCTCCTAGTGACTTTTGGCTTTTTCCAACAATGAAAGACACTCTCTGTGGCCGCACATTCACCAGCTGTGCTGCTATTGCCTCAGCGATTTTCCAGTGGTCAAAACAGATTCCTAAAGAAGCCTTCGCCGCTGCCATGGAATCATGGCGTCAGCGTTGTGAAAAATGTGTACGTCTGCAGGGCGATTACGTCGAGAAGTAACGCCAGTTTCATCGATTTCGGGTGAGTAGTTAATTAGAAAAAAAATTGGAGGCCTTAGAACTTGAATGCACCTCGTATATGAACAACCAGGAGAGCATGATCTTGAGACACACAATAAAACCAAAACACTACAAAGTTATATACTGGTACCATTATGTCAGTGACATAATATTCCTGCTTGATGAACCACATACACACGTAGAGCAGCTACACAGCAAAATCAACAACTTACACCAAAAAATTAACTTCACATTAGAAACAGAAACAAATCTACATTTTCTAGATCTCACCATACAAAAAACAGACAACACACACTACCTCACAATATTCAGGAAACCAACAACCACAAGCACCCCATTCACAACCTTTCACAACCTATCGAACCATCCACTGACACATAAGCAAGCAAACTTCAGATTCATGCCCCGTATATTAAACAGAACACCCATGAACAAACATAACTGCACATAAGAACAAAACACAACAAAACAAATAGCAGTAGAAAATGGTTATGAAACCCATATGGTAGACAAATTAAATCAAAAAATCTGGAAACAGTACAGAAATGAACATAGCACACACACTCAAGTCCTTGCCCAACACAGAACAACACAAAACACAAACAATGACCACATACAAGACACAACAGAGCAATAACATACACACAAACAAAATGGCACATACTCACCTACAATAAAAAATTTACCCACAGAATAGGCAACATATTAAAGAAACAGGGACTCCAATAGGATACAGGACAAAGTACACAACACAGAAAAAGATCTGAACACAAGAAACACACACGGATAAATTTAACAGATCAGGAATATATGGACTCGCTTGCAACACTTGTCAGTCAGTATACATAGGTCAGACACACAGTAACTTCAAAACCAAATATTGAGAACATATCGGAGCTTTAAAAAGCAACAGCTCCTATAGCACATTTGCTGACCACCTAAGAGCCAACAATCACCGCCCACTTCCACGTACAGAAGGCAATAGCAGAAGGAAAACAGATCATAAATGTATACACTACACTCTGCAAGGGCACACTATTTAACACATTAAAGGAACTTTAAAGAAAAGGCAACACAAACAGCTAAAAAGACAACCCCTCTCCTGCCCCCCCCCCCCCAAACACACACACACACACACACACACACACACACACACACACACACACACACACTAAGTAAATAAAATTCAAATTTTTGCCAAAGTCACTGGTGAAGAAATGATCACTGACTGGGCTAGGACACACAACCACCACGATTACAGTGTGTTTTGGTGAAGTGTAAAGTGCTTTTATGACCATATTTCTGAAAATATGTGTCATATATACGTGTGATTTGCAGTACCTCATCAGGATGCTGAGAAAAAAGGGCTCTCCACACAAAAACGAATATAGGCCTGAAATATCGCGACAGATGATAGGTTAACTGCCAACAAAATTTCTCAACATCATTTGGTTGCAGATGAGAATCTACCTGTAAGAAATAATACACAAATGGTCCTGCAAAAACATGAAAACTGAATGTAAAGGTATTAAATACAAGAAACGAATGGTTGTTTGAACTATATATTTCTGTAATTTTGTAATCATGTAGTAAAAATATTCACATTACAGATTAAGTAAAACAGAAACCCACTGATGATGGCGCAGAGGTGCTGAAACATGTGCGGGAAATTGAAAAAATGGTGTTTTGCATAACTGGTGGACATTACATCCAACGATATTAATTGGAAAAATGAAAAACACAAGGAGCTGCATATCCAGATGATGAATATTTCTCTGTTTTTAAGGATAAGTCATAGACATACAGATGTTTGTCAGTATTTGTTCTGCATTTGAAGAGGACTGATATTCTTGTAGCTTTTTTATGCGAGTGTTTTACATCGTAATGTTCACCATCTGTGTATTTAAAAATTGAGTAAAGCAACTTTTAGTAAGCTAACAGTAGAAAAGGTCTTGAATAAAATGTTTCTGACTCATTTTTTTCTGATTTAGTGTCAGCTTTTATGAGATTACAAAAGTAGAGTTAACTCATTAATAAAAACAAAAATTCTTCTAAAAATGGCTTTAATTTACACAACTTACCTGTTTACTTACTCTTCAGATCATAATCGTGTAAAGAAGACAGCTTGCTGTTCATTCAGAGCTAGAGGGTTAATAAGATGTTTTGAAATACAGAATTCCTTACATTTACTTTTTCCATCTTACAACTTTTCTTGCACATGAAATCTCGAAATTTGTGTGGGGAAAAATGCTAAAACTTGTCTGAAAATCATGGAAATATCGGGGAATTTCACCTGGGAAACATTGTGGCAACCCTGTTAGGTATTTCATTCTGGATTTTTTTTTCTTGTTTCATCTGAATATCATAATCTTGTTCTAAAGCTGATTAAAAAATGGAAACATGTTAAATTTACTTGCAGTGGCTTGTTTGTAGTTTTTCATGTATCCCTTGCAATAGCACCATGTTAGTCAAATTTCATGTGATTGTTGGAGCAAGATTGAGACTATATTGAGTGCTTCAGCATATTAGGAAATCTTGAACCTGTTTGAGCAAGAATTTTGTTTGTCTGGTACCGTGTCGCGGAGTTTGAATCCCCGCCAGATGTCATGTACGTCGAAGACCCCTAGAGGTCTCTGCACCATCGCGCTGTAAGCTGTGGTGGTGCACGCCTCCTGGCCCGCTTTTAGTGTGAGGGCGTCACAGTGGAACACGTGGTTCCAGCGACCAATAGTGGCGCCCCTGTTAGAGTACTTAAGCGGCTGCCTCTCGTTCATCCAGTCAGTCTAATCTCGCGTATGTCTGTGGACACATCGCCTCACGTTAGACAGCTTACTTACTTTCTTGTTCTGTGTACGAGTGGATGTGGTTGTTAGGTTTCCTTGTGACTCCATTAGTCGATTTTGTTGTTGTTCGTTCTGCAATATGCAATTGCATATTATATGTCCATAGAAAGTATGTATCTGAAGAATTGCATTGATTGAATATACACAAATACCCACTCTTTATTTAAACAGCAATACCTAAATACAATATTTCTTATCTTACATCCCATGTCTGTACAGCTCGTATATTGATTCTGTTATCAGTGTTGTAAATGGTCTCTTCATCTTGTTGTGTTGTGATATTTAACATTCATATATAAATCATTCAGGATACATAAGTATGATGTAAGAAAGGGAGAGCGGGGGAACCTGTGCCTGTGGGCTGTGGTACCAACATGGTGGCCGTTTTGGGATACGCAACCTTGGATGCAACTCTCAATTTTCATATGGAAATAGGGTCATGTGATGCATCAAATAGATAGAGCAATACACAAGAAAACCAATTGTGTTGCTCACCTATGGACTACCATGTACATTTTGTCTGAAAATCATGTGTGTGTGTGTGTGTGTGTGTGTGTGTGTGTGTGTGTGGTAGAGATTGTGGCAAGGTTAAGTGCTTCTTATGTAATACCTTTCAGTATTTAAATCGCAAAGGAGTTACGCATGTTGTGTATCATAAGGGTTGTTTGGTTTTTTATGGATATGGTTTTCACAAGATGACAGGTGGAATGCAGGTTTTATATCATAATATTTTCAATTCTGTATCATTGTTTTTTAGAATATTTTCTTTAATAACATGCGAGGGGTGTTGAGTAACAAATGCAGCACATTTTTTTTTTCTGAAGTAAGGTTGGTTTTGTCTAGGAGTCCAATACACCATATTATTCCCCACTCTTTTGGCTACAAAATGCTGTTTTTCAACAGAATGTCTGTTCAATGCAGTGGCCATATGCCACACTACTGGGAGGGCCAGAATGCCCGCATGGTACCACACCACTGGTCATCATCAGAGCCAGCATCTTACTGTATCAGTAGCCTTCCCATCATCCGTGTACTGATTCCTGTGAAGTGCAACCTTCATTGGGCCAAACAGATGGAGGCCGGAAGGTGCAAGATCTGGGCTGTTAGGGTGGATGAGGAAGAACATTCCAGTGAAGTGTATCAGCACTGCGAACGGAGACGTCTAGTAATGCAGGGAGGTGTTTGATTGTGATCCGTCGATCACTTTGAACGAGTGTGTCCACATGTTCCAACACCGCTGGACTCACAGCTGTGTGTGGCTTGCTTACTTGCAGATATAGGTCAGGTTTGTGCGTCCTTGTTGCAGTTGATGACAGGCACCTCGCCCAGTTACTCATCATGTTTTTGTTCATTGCCAGGCCTCTGTAGACATTCTGCAAGCACCAATGAATGTCTGAGATGCTCAAGTTTTCTCCCAAAAGAAACTCAATTACAGCTCTGCTTGGAACACAACTGTGTTACAGATGCCATTTTGAAGGATACATATAGCACTGCCACCTGTTGGAACTTCATGAAACTATAGGGGTTTAAGTGGGAATATTCCATGATGTCCCACAATGAATTGTGCATTTTTTGTACCGAAATTGGCTGAGGAAAAAAGTATGTTGCAGTACTTATTGAATACCCCTTGTAAATTGTATTGTTTGTTACAACAGTCTGATGTCTATTCCAATAAACAGTAAAATTTTCAATAATATAGACAATAAAATGTTTTAAAAATTGTGGCTATGCACTCCAGTGCTACAAGTTATGTAGAATGTTGCATACACTGTCAGATGTAAACATAAAGAGCATTGAACCGCATTTCACTTGTAATTGTGTGCTGGATGTTGTCATGCCATACTTCATATAGTTCATGATTAAGTATGAAAGCTGCTGATGCTGATATTGATATTGACATATAGCACAAATATTATATTGTGCTTGTGTTAGGCCCAATTACTTCCACAACGTTTTTGAGATACTATGTACCTGCAGATCCATGGTTTGTACCACTTTTAGCTGCAGAGTAGTGCTTCATAATATAATATGGTTATGCCCCCCTATCATTCAGAAAAAAATTGTGTTTTTATTGTGTATCATATTCAGATCTGCCAGACAATGACAGTAGGTCAACTTGTCTTGGCAATAGAAAGTGCTGTATGGCTGTAGCTTTGGTTTGTTTAAAAAAGTCTTTCATATTACAAGTGACAGAAACACTGACAGACTGACCAGGAATGACAGTACTGAATGGAGACTTGAGGGCTCTCCTGGTGCATGATGCATGTGTGAAGTGTTTGTGTTGGTTCTAGGCTCTGAGGTTTAAAAGTACTCAGTTCCATACCAAGACAGTTGCGAGGTTAGCTCTAGTGAGGATTGGCACCATTCGTGCATCTCGCAAAGCTCTCCTGGCCCTGGCAGGCTGATGTATAAAGGGCAGGGTCGTGGGGTTCCTGACTGCCATGCACGATGGTCCTGGATCATTGGACTGAGAGAAAGTGTGCAGTGCCTTACTACAAGAAATTCATCGAATTACACATAATGTGAAGCATAAAAATGCAAGTGCTTCGACTGCTTTTCTGCAGAACTTTTGTATAAAAAGATGAGATAAAATTGTTGGAAGAGGATTGATTTACCATTGGATAATGTAATAGTAGATTTATCAGAAGAATGCAAATTAAAGACAAAATAGAATTAAAATCGGGCAACATGTATACAGCAAAAAACAGTCAAACAGTGGAAAATCTGAGATGGAAGAACAAGAAAATGAGATGGATAGGTTGCTGCTCAGCGCACAGGGGAGGCACTGAGCTGCAGATAGGTGCATTGAAAAGACGGCTAGATATTATTAGGGTGGTGTATAAGTTCTTAGCATATTTGTTTTGCATGGTGATATTCCAGCTGCTATGGGTTTATTTATCAGTTGTCATTTTTTATTTGTAATTCAATGTTGCTATCTGAGTTTAGACATTTGAGATAGTGAGTGGAGCGGCATATGCTAGAAAGTGGAGTGCCATGTGGAGGAATCGGAAAATTTCCAAAATAGTCTTCTGTTGGAGTTCAACGCAGGAGTGACACCAGTGGATGCGACCAGTAGCATTTGTGCTGTGTATAGGGATAATGCCGTTGGATAGTGTGTGGCAAGCAAATGGTTCTCTGATTTTAAGGAGAATCATTTTGACATTTAGTCACTCTGCACATTCAGGAAGACCTTCACAGTTTGATGAAGATTGTTTAAATACATTACTCCACAATTACCAACATCAGTATACTTAAGAACTGGCAAATGTAATGCACTGTGATCATCCCAATATCATTCAACATTTGCATGCAGTGACGAAGGTTAAAAAATTGTTTACTGGTGATGAGAAGTAGTGCTAACATCAGGAAAAGAAAGGAATGATTTATTCCAAACAAAGCCGCAAGTGATGCTACTTCCTGTACAAAGATCTGCACACATCCACAAAAGATAATGTTTCGAATCTGATGGAACGGCAATGATGTGGTGTACTATTCATTGCTTTCTCGAGGTGTAACCATCATTACTGACATTTATTGTCAACAACTGAGATGTCTTGCAGATACATTCAAAGAACAATGACCAGGAATACTGTGTGAAGTGATGCTACTCCGTGATAATGCCCACCCGCATTCTGCTATATTGACAAAAAACACTATACAGGAGTTGGGTTGGAAAGTCATTTCAACACCCACCTTATTCCCCTAATATTGAACCCACAGATTTTCACCTTTTCTGCCCTCTTTCAAATAACCTTCAAATTCCTTCCCAGAAGAAACTGCACTGCTGTGGCTCAAAGAGTTGTTTGCCTCAAAACTGTGTGATTTCTACAGTTATGAAATTGAAAAGTTACTCCAGCGTTGGCAGAATGTTGTTAACAGTGGAGGAGAATATTTTTTTGATACTAATGTCTCTGTTAACTGCATCTGTTACATTTATTAAATTTACTGAAAAATGCTACGAACTTATGCATCAACCCAATATGAACTATCAGGCTAAGTGCTTTGTGAGATGTAAGTGAAACAGAGAGACATTCACTTGTATGTAGCTCCAGCCTCTGTCATCCCTGGATGCTAAAGCCTGACTACCACAGCATCTGAGGTGACCAGCATTCTTAGCTCGGAGCAGGTAGAGCGGTACAAAAGGTGCGCAGGGTGGGGAGGTGCAGGGCTAGCAGGGTAGGAGTGGGACAAGGTGCCAGTGCTGTCTTAATGAGTGTGCAGGAAGGTGGTGGAGACAGGATAGAGCTGCTAAGTGCAGTGCTGGGAAGTAGTGCTGGAGGGGGAGTGGGAGGGGGAGGGGGAGGGGAAGTAGTACAGAACGGGTGAAGACTACATATTTGCTGTGGCAGTGTAGAATGAGGACTGGATTGGGAATGGGGAAGAGGATAGGCAGAGGGAGGACAGGGACTAGCAAAAATAGAGACCAGGCAAGTTATGAGAATGAAGTGTACGCTCCAGAGGGTGTTCCCACGTACACAGTACAGTACAGCTGGCGTTGATGGGAAGAGTCTACATGGTACATGCTGAGCAGCAATTATTAAAGTGTTGCACATTGCATTGGGCAGCATGCTCAGTAACTGGTTGATCCAGCTGCCCCTCGACCAGAGATTGGCAGTGGCCATTCATGTGGACACACACACACACACACACACACACACACACACACACACACACCAGTAAATAAGCCTGAAAATCAATTACAACACGACAATTGGTTTATAATTAACACATCCAAAAGAAACTTATGCAAATTAACAATGAAGTCGTAGATCTAATTGAGAAGTTTTTGGCTGGCTGGCCAGAAAAAGAAATAACCCAGTTAAAATGATTTTGAGAGCTTCTTGTAAACTAGTTTTCAAAAGTAAAGATGTGATGTGTCTGGAAAGGGAAGCTCTCAACCAGTGTGTATCACCAGTCTCAATGTATGGTTGTGGAACATGTTCTTTTAATGTGAAAACCTTTAAGAAATTCAGTGTTCCTCAGTGAGCAATAAATAGATGTATATTGGAAATTGAAAACAGATTATGGTACAGACTGAAGTCAAAGATGTAACTTAATTGTGTCCAGAAAAAAATGAATTGGAGGTGACACACAGCCAGGTGAGGAGCAGTGCACAGGTTGAGTAAGCTGAGCTAAGCTATCTGCTGGACTTGGAGAGATGAGGTGAAGGAAGGTCGAGTGGTGAGGACGACCGTAGAAAATGTACGCTATGTCTACATCTACATCTACATCTGTACTCTGCAAACCACTATTAAGTGAATGACATAGGATACCTACCATTGTATCAGTTTTTAGGTTTTCTTTCTGTCCTATTGATACAGGGAGTATGACAGGTGGAATCTGAACAGATGGAGGTCATTGTGGAAAAAGGGGTTGCAGCTGGAGATGGGTAATAGATGGCAAGGCCATTGGGGGGAATGACACAAAAACAATATGTTGGCTGTGTTCTACCTAGGAATAAGGAAACTTTTTGCTATTGGCGCAGATGGAGAAAACAAGGATTCATGGTGGTGGATAAAAACATGTAAAGATACATCCCATTGTGGCCAGTTACCGTGTTGCTCATTGAGAGAATCTCTGCTTTCACAGACCAGCACCTTCAGCCTGTGACTTGTAATGTGTCCTCCTATGTAAAATACACCAGCCATTTCTTCCCTCGGCTCTCCAGAATTCCTGTTCCTGTACCAAACTGTGCACAGGTTGTCACGATTGATGCCATCTCAATTGGCACTAATTTCCTTAATGCCCATGGCCTTACTGCTAATGAACGCTAGCTTACCCAACATCGGACGGATTCCAAACCTGCAACCATCTTCCTGGTCATCATGACCAACTATATCCTTAACGACAATTATTTCACCTCTGAAGGCACCACCTACGAACAACTCTGAGGTATGGTAGTTAGAGGAATTCTCCATAACCACCCAGAATTCTAAATTCCCCCCCTCCCCCCCCCGCCCCCACCCTCCAAGTTCAGATTCAGTAACGCCATCTTTGTGATCTGAATCACAGGTGATGACACCTTATCCACATTCCTCCAGACCTCTGCCATTTGCTTCACCTGGATCTCCTCAACCCAATAAGCCACCTCCCTCGAGGTCAACCTCCATCTCAAAGATGGCTACATCAGTACCTCCATCCATATCAAACTTACCAAACACTATACAGCGGAGATGCTGAGTGTCTTCATCCTGGATTCTCCATTGTTTGATTTTTACCAGACACTAGCAATACCTCCCTTCGACAGTTTCCACCAATTCCACACCAAGAAGTTCCTTCCATACAGCCTAGCTACTTGTGGCTTTCACATCTGTAGTGATGAGAAGTTCCTTTACAAATATGACAAGGGTCTCACCGAGGACTTCACAGATCAAAATACCCTCCCATGCTTGTACACGAACAAATCTCCCATTCCTCATCTCTCTTACCCACCACCTCCCAAGGTACCACTGTATACTCCTGACTCAGAACCACCCTGCACTGCAGCATCTGAATAACATTCTGTGGCATTGTTTCGACTATGTCTTATCGTGCGCTGGAACAAGAAGTAACCATCCTTACTTGATCCCTGCTCCCAGCCATTTGCCTCATGGCTCATATCCCTGCCATAGGCCTAGATGCAAGGCATATAATGCACATCATCTCGCCTCAACATATTCATGTTTGGTGACAAGCATTGCCTATCCCATCAAAGACAGGGCTATCAGTGGATGCAGTCATGTGATCTACAAGCTAAGCTGCAACTAGTGTGCTGCATTCTGTGTTGCTGACATGAGAACCAACAAGCTGTCTGTCTGCATGAATGGTCATCGCCAAACTGTGACCGAGAGACAGCTGGACCACCCAGTTGCTGAGCATGCTGCCCAACACAAATTTCTTCATTCACTGCTTCATAGTCCACACCATCTGGATCCTTCGTACGGACATCAGTTTTTCTGAACTGTGTGAGTAGGAGCTCTCTGTGCAATATAGCTTATGTTCCTGTATCCTGTAGCCCCCCTGGCCTCAACGTCAGTTAGTTTCTGTCCTTCACCCATCTATCCCCTTCCCTGCACTCACTCCAGCACTACACTGCCTTCTATCCCACAAACACAACCATGTTTCCCTTCCTGTACTTCTCTCCTTTATTGCCCCCTCTCAACCCACTGTCTCACCACCTAACTGCCCTACCCTGTCCCCACCATATCCCTGATCCCACAAGTGGCACTCTACCATCCTCCACCCTTACCCTGCTATCCCTCAGCCTCCCCGCACTAGCCTCCTCCTTACCTCCACAACTCAGATTGCTTCTCACATCACATGCAGTTGCTTGCGGTCTTGTGTGTGCGAGCTATGCTTGCATATGTGACGTTTGCCTACTTTATTTCTTCGTTGACAGTCCTCAGTGTCGACGTACTGCATTGTTATACTGGCTGAAAAATGGAGGGTAGAAGTTCAACACTGACTGCTGTAAATGATGTAGCTGACAGTTGCACAGTTGCGTTTCATAGTTCTTTACTTTCACTGTTGACAACCCCCCAATATTACACAGTTACATGGCCAGTTCACTGTTGCTAAATTTTAAGCCTCATTACTAGGTTACAGGCAAACATCAACATGCTGCTACAATAGTTTGCTGTCGTAAATCTATGAGCAGTAAATACCTAACCACACAGTTCACAGTTCTTGCAGAATAATAAGGTACATGTGACACTGTTTATCAAATAAATTGAACAGACACTTTCATTGTTTTAACACACGACGTACTTGTGTTACACTAATTCCACTTGAAACAGTACATAATTTCCCTCTGAAAATCGGCTGTGGATTGACTGTCTCGGGACCAAAAATTGGGCTTTTATATATCCTCACAATAATAGGCACTGAAACTATACATTGATTGGCATTTGAGTTATGGAAATTACAATTAAAATATAACTCATTCAATTAACTGAATCCACCGAAAAATTCCTTCTTTGTAACAGTTCCTTCTACCACGAAAGTTCGGCTGAATTATTTGTTTAAATGATGAAATTAATGGATATAGTTATGTAATCTGGTAACTATTTTGGAATTAAATAAGATCTGGCTTTGCTGACATATTTTTGAATAGAGCCAAATAAATACTTCAAGAATCCTAGTAGTTCTTCCAAATGTTTATAATTAGTACACAATTTATGTTTGTCAACCATAGAATGTAAGTCACGAAACAATTGCCGATTTCACCCTATAACAAAAGATATTTACTAGGAATAGTCAAAATAAATTATGAAATTGATTACAAACACAAAAGTAAGCTCTAAATTAGATCTGGTGCTATATTTCTGAAGACTGAGGGTCAACCTTTCTCATTTATGAAAATGCAGAATATACTCATGTATGTTAATGGTAATTAGACAATAATGAAAAAATGAGTTTAAGGAGGCAGATGACAAAACAAGAGAGGAAATAAAGAGCCTAGCTTGCTTCGTCACACACACACACACACACACACACACACACACGGGGGGGGGGGGGGGGGGAGAGAGAGAGAGAGAGAGAGAGAGAGAGAGAGAGTGTGCGGGTGTGCACGGACGTGTGTGCGTGTGTTGTGATGTTAAATTATTAATTATAAAATTTAAATATATTTAAACAGTTCAATGTCTGTACATAAAATTAATATACTCAATTTTGTTATGATAACTTTAATTTATTCATGTATTTTAACAGAAATTGTTTCAACTGATACATTTCTGACAGTCTGTGATTTCAACTATTTACCTACATTTTGTATTGGTCACCATAGTTCTGAACAGCATCTTGCCATGGGTCCGCAGTGATTTTCGGTAGTAACTTATTTTTTTTGGAATATGGGAAATCAGCAAGTTTTCTACCAGTGAAGTGACGGGTGTAAATATTAAAAGTACAGCTATTGATAAAGTTTTGTAAACAAATTTCACCAGTGCTTTCATTACACTTTTTGAATATATAAAGAAAAAGTTATAATCACTGACAATCCTGTGTCTGGGGGTCTTTTAGCGTAGCTGTGGGTCAAGCAATTGAAGACATGCACGGAGAAACAGACTATCCCTCAAATGTAAAAACTTAGAAATAGGTGTTGCAATATGTTGCTGGGTATGGGAACTATCACTTAGGGGTCTTCAATTGAAGAGCAGGTTATTGGAAATTGTGGCTCCTGGTTTCATCGTGACTGATGATGAGTTCATGTAATACACTGATCTTGATGAAATATTTATGATGAAGTATATGGATTCTCTATCTCATTTTCTCTTTCTAACCCCCCCCCCCCCAGCCCCCTTCCTCCCTACTGATTTTTTTTAATTTTTTTAAGGAGAGGAAATAGAACAACTTGGTACTTTCTAATGACAAAATTGCAGTCTTTAGCTGAGTGTGTGTGTGTGTGTATGTGTGTGTGTGTGTGTGTGTGTGTGTGTGTGTGTGTTATGATTGCATTATGTTGAGAACATTAGAGCAATGGGCAAAAGCAGTCTCATTCTCATGTTGGCCAGAAAAATTTCAGTTTATATGTAGTGATATCTGGGTGAAAAGCTTCAAAACTAAACATTCAAGATAGCAGAAAACCACCAAATTCATTATTATAAATGATATTGCAATTTTGGAAGAAACAATGGAAGCAGTAGAGAATTTTTGTGTACAGTAGACATGTAGTACCAAATTTCAACGTTGATTACATAATTTTCACTGACCAGCCTGGAACCCATTATGGCTTAACATATATAAAAGGACACAGGATTGCAAGAGTGAAAAGAATATTATAAAAAGGATAGTTTCTACTCACCACATAGCGGAGATCCTGAGTCACAGAAAGGCACAATAAAAAAGACTGTCAGAAACTGAGCTGCTGGACAACAAGACCTTTGTCAGAATACCAGAGAAGGAAAGTTGCTACTCACCATATAGCGGAGATGCTGAGTCGCGATAGGCATAACAAAAAGATTCATACAATTATAGCTTTTGGCCATTAAGGCCTTTGTCAGCAGTACACACACACACACACACACACACACACACACACACACACACACACGCACACGCAACTTGCACACACGTCTGCAGTCTCGGAGAGTTGAAACCACACTGCGTGTGTGTATGCGTGTGTGTATGTGTGCCTACTGCTGACAAAGGCCTTAATGGCCAAAAGCTATAATTGTGTGAATTTTTTTGTTGTGCCTATTGCGACTCGGCATCTCTGCTATATGGTGAGTAGCAACTTTCTTTCTCTGGTATTGTTACATTCCATCCTGGATTTTCTATTGTTAGACCTTTGTCAGAAATAGACAATATGGACATGCACACTCTCATGGAAAAGCGTTCGGTCCTTGAACTGAACTGTTAGTACTGTCAAGAAATTAGAATAATATAAGAATATTGTTACTTGCTCAAGTCAGAAAATCTATCAAAAGACCTTAATGAAAAATTCTTGGAAACAACATTAAAAACTTATGTGGCTAACGGCAAATTCCTTCTATTGACTGATTTGTAGGATGGCCAAGCAGATTTGAGATTATATGAAGAGACATTCATCAGTGAGGGAGATGAAGTAATGTATTCTCTGAAAATCATTCCACCTAAATGTACTCCTCTTGCTCAACCCTCTGATGTATATTTCTATCTCCAAATCAAAAATTGAATTAAAAGGCTGCAAAGTGCTCCTGAACAATAGCAAGAATTATCATCAAGAAAATACATTTTATCGTACAGCATCAACTCGGTGCTCCTGTTTTCTCCCCAGCAATCATGCAGCATCAATTCAGTGCTGTTGCTTCCTCCCCAGTTATTTGTTATGCTTGGTATGCATCAAGGAAAGACCTTCAGTGAAAACCTTGAATTAAGTATCCCTTCTGCTGAAGCATATTCTGGAAAAAAGTTCTTGCTCAATGGCTTTCATAAAAATGTGCATGCTGTGTACAATATGTATGTCTTAAATATTTCTTTGATGATTATCACCTTAAAAATATAATGTAAATCTAATAGTAAATAAAATACAGATAATTAAGTGCTGTAGTTCTTGGAAATTTTACTTTCATTCAAAACTTCACCCCATTATGTAACTCAATTTTTTTAAAAATGTTAAAATTAAGTAATCATAACTAAATGTATGTAAATTGAACTGTTTGAATATACTGAAATTTTTGTAATTAATAAGTCAACATTGCAAGGAATGAAAAGAATGGGGACAAAGAAAATCACACTAGCAATGGGAATCGAACCCGAATTGACGAGTTGGCAGTCGGTTTGCTTTACCACTGTACCATGCCACTGACTTAGAACTGTTGCTCAAAAATTCCTCAGACCACTCAAAAATCTTTAGACAGTGTTTTATTTTTTGCTGTGGTCCCCTCAGGTGAGATATTTTAGTAACTTGAAAGGGGCAACTACCTCCTGCTTCTCACATTGTTTTGGCCAACTCAGTGAGCCCCATCCCGTGACCTCTTCTTGTGAGCTCAGCCTAGACAATCTTGAATGCAGCTTTGGTTTCTGTCTCAGTGCGTTTTAGTTTCTTGTCTGCTGAGCAAGTACACTACCTCCATTTGGCAATAGTCTATTCCGTGTAAATGCACTTAGATTTTCTCCATAGATCTCACTTCTATCAATTTTGGGTTCTAACAAAGTTTCTGTACCTAGTGTTATGTGAGCTGCATTGGTTTCTAAGAGGGCTTCAGACTCCTGACACTTCGTTGTCAATGCTTTGACAATGAATCACTAAGATTTTAATAGTCTTGCCTGTGTTGTACATTTCTTTGGATCTTGTACTGACACTTACAGGTCTCCCACAGTTATTGTTATGTATACTGGATTGAGAGTTGCCTAACATAAAACCAACCAACATTGTGTGCCACCTACACAGTCACCTGTCTGGGTAACAGCATCTGCAAAAAGTTGCAGTCAAGCTTGTCACAGAACATTTGAAGTGTCCGTTTCAATCCTTGTACTTGAGTGAGAACCAGGGGGCCTCGATGAGTTCTAGAGACAATGCTTCATCAAAAATCTTTGAGTGAGGCTGCTCATCTCAAGCTCCTCTACCATTCACTGAAATAATCAAAGTATGACCTCTGCGCCCAGACGACAGACACCGTTTTTTCCCCTATGGGCACCACACTCCGTAGTTGAGCCCCCAGGCGAACACACTGAGTGCCTCGTGTTCCTTCTTATACCTTGCTGCCCATTCACATGGGCGTGTGTAGTTGAAGTTGATAAAGCAAAGTAAGTTTTTGAGGAGGCTTTTATCAAGTAGCAGGTGTGAAATGGTCATTGTCATTGTACATGTTATTGTCATTGTTTTCTCTGGTGGTTGTGGTGGTCTTGAAGGTGAAATATTGACTGGTAGGTTACTTGCTATTCTGAATACAGGGTGTATACGACCCGAGAATTTTTTCATCTGGGAGAAAACCGGGAAATACCCGGGAATTTTTTCATCCGGTAGAAAACTGGGGAAAACCTGGAATTTTTTTAGAATTCCGGGATATATTTTTGTTTTAGTTTTCAGTTAAATTGTTGTAATTTTGACTGGTAACAAATAATACTCTAACCAAGGATATTACTGCATCCCTCTACTGCAAAATAATACTGCAGCAATAAAACATGAATGAGAGAAAAAAAAAAAAACTAAAATGAAACTTAAGTTGCAAGGGAAATTCACCATGTGCACAACGAAACACAGTGCTCATACAAGCGTTTGCCAGTAGCAAAATGTGTAAAAAGGCTTTGGGTAGACTATGCAGTGCTTCATAACAACAAATTGCTTCTGATGAGCACGATGTCACAACAGTTTACATTAGATTCTTGTGAGCATTTGTGAGCAGGCCCGCAAGCATGCACAGTTGAGTCACACATGTACCTTCTCCCTTCTGGCTGCAAAAGTGTGGTTGTTAGCTGTATAAGCAAGCAGCAAGATGCTATCTGGAAAAATTTTACTGGTGTGCGCATGCTGCCATATTCACTGGGAGCAAACAGGGGTATCTGCCCTGGGTGGCAATTTCAGTCAAGCATTAATTGCCTTGCAGAACAATGAAGTTATTTTTGTCAGTTTGCTAAAGAAACATGGCTTTATTAATCTTTTCCGCTGAGGCAGTCAATTTATTTGAAATGAAGTGTTTAATTCCACACTATTGGCTAGTTTCAGCTGTTCGCTGCATTTCAAAAGAGCATGTTTTCATCTTCTAGCACGTATGGCATTATGCCATAATAAAGAACCAAAAATGAGATAATGCAGTAGTCGTAGTCCAAGAAAATTTACAACCGAATCTGGACTTATGAATGTCCACTTTAAGCCGAATTATGCATTTTAGTATGCTTCACGAAATTCCTCTGATGTCTTGTTTCTTTTGTGACATAATGTAAGATCTTTTAATGGTTTACACGTACGAATATATGGGCTTCCTGCATCGTCATAGCTGCGCAAGCGCAGTAAAGCCTGTTATCTGGCGCTCTTGGGTAACTGCTGAAATGAACCTCTTTTTAAAAGGTTGCGGGAAAATATTGCGAATGATTGATTGAAAAGCTTTACTTTCAAAGTAAATTTCCTTTTACGCAAAATGAAATAAGTGAGAGAATGTGCGATGAATTTCTTTTTCTTAAATCACAGAGCATTTGTGTCTCATTTAAAAATCAACTGTTTGAGGATGGCCATTTACATTATATGTGGAAGTTTAGCTTCTATTGCAGCTTATTAATCGTCGAGACCAATATTATATGTGAAAGCTCTGCTTTTCTTGTAGCAACACTGTGTATATTAATTTACGTCATTAACTTTTCCTGTTTGTGTGTACGCGCTACTTAACAGTGATAATGCTATTGGCTGACTGCATCACGTGTCCTAAACTCTGAATATCCCCTGTATCAGGTGGCAAGATCACGTGACACGAGCTATGAGTGGCTTACAAAACGCACTGCAATCTCGATTTCAAAGCTTCGGAAAGTAATTTGCGGTGTTTTGTGGAATTCGAATTTATACTTTCGTAATACGAAAATGTGCAGAGTGCATGGTCTTTTTTTCTGAGTTTCATTTTCTAGAGGGCTGAAAAATTCTATGCTGGTGTTAAAACCATAACCATTCAAAGTACTGATAAATTTTACAGTTCCGAGGAAAAGTATACTGTCATTTAACAAGGAAAAAGTGTATTTTCACCCGGGAGAAAGTATGTTTTCAACTGGGAAATCCAGGAATTTTTTTTCCTTGTCCACATATACACCCTGGAATACAATCGAATGCCCAGGGCCTGAGCAAGCTTAAGATCTGACATGATGGACACATCACTATCAGTAGGGTCGAATATCAAATTCTCTCTCTCTCTAGACGCACTAAAATGAGTTTAAAGGCATTTTGAATTACCTTCTGCAACTTTTAAACATCTAGAGTGCTAAAGAGATGTGCTATTTTGTATCAACATAGTGGTACTTTCGAAGGTAGTACATATTTTCCACATTCTCTGGTTGTTTCAGCATTGTGGGAGTATGCAGTTCAAGTGGCCACAGGCATGGCATACCTGGAATCAAAACGATTCATCCACAGAGACTTGGCATGCCGTAATGTGCTGCTCGCTTCAGTTGATCGTGTCAAGATCGGAGACTTTGGCTTGATGCGAGCCCTCCCGCACCATGAAGATTGCTACATCATGACTGAACACAAGAAGGTTCCATTTCCGTGGTGTGCACCCGAGAGCTTGAAGAGTCGCCAGTTCAGCCATGCTTCAGGTATAGTTCAGCAGCCAGTTTCATCATCCGTATTTTTCTTTAAAAATTAATAAGTTAGCACATTTAAGATTTTATATTTTGAACTGATTTTTTGTTTAGTCTTTCGGTAAACATATGAGGGCTGAAAATATTTAATTCCTCGTTATGCAGAGTGTCTGATACAACCTCACTTTGCTCTGAGCTCTTACTGTGATTAGCTGCATAGTTATTGTGCCAGAAATTGGACAGTGCCTGGGTGTTCGCTACAGTGATATGGTACAAGCTGTGCAATTATTGTGGCTGAAATTGAACAGTGTGATGGGAGTTTACTACACTGATTGCTGGGAGACTCTGTGTAGTTACTGTGGCTAAAATTGGACTGTGTAATGGTAGTTCGCTAGAGTGATTGATGGGACGAGTGGTGTAGCTATTGTGACTGGAATTGGACTTTGTGACCAGAGCTGTATGGAGATGATTGTGTGCTCTTGCCAAAACTGCCAAAGCTTTTAACAAAAATGCCAAAGCTCTCTTTCCACCCCTCCTCCCTTCGCCTCCCCCCATAAAATTCCTTTTTTACAGTTGTCTCTATGCAGAATTAGCAACCTTTATCAGTGAAAAATATTGCACAGAACATATTAAAAGTATCACTTAAGCAAATAGTTTCAAAACACTCAGGGGCATGCATCTCCTGCGGCGAGCACGGGTCCCCAGTCCTCCTGGGTGTCCAGGGTTAAGAATAGGCCTGAGGTATTCCTGCCTGTCGTAAGAGGTGATTAAAAGGAGTTTCACATGTTTTGGCCTTTATGTAATGGTTCCCTGTAGGGTTTGACCTCCGTTCTTCAAACTTTTCCCCAGATAGGGGCTATCGATTGCAGTTCGCATGTGGTCCCTTCTCTCCCAACTGGAGTCCTTCCCTTTACCACCTCTGCTTGTGGTCTGTTCACGTACACCTCCATGGTGTACGCCTCGGCCACAGCTTCGTCTGGGCCTTTTGCATGCCCCTGATGACTCCATTAATCCTGCTGCTCTCTGCTGTCATTTCCTCTCGATTCTTGACGTGTTCCGGGGCTCTGAAGCGGTTTACACTGACAGCTCAATGGCTGATGGTCACAAAGGCATTGCATATGTTCATGGAGGACATATTGAGCAGCACTCCTTGCCAGTCGGCTGCCATGTTTTCACTGCAGAGCTGGCAGCCATATCTCGTGCTCTTGAGTTCATCTGCTCATGCCCTGGCGACTCATTCGGGAGGACGACGGTTCAATCCCGTCTCCGGCCATCCTGATTTAGGTTTTCCGTGATTTCCCTAAATCGTTTCAGGCGAATGCCGGGATGGTTCCTTTGAAAGGGCACGGCCGATTTCCTTCCCAATCCTTCCCTAACCCGAGCTTGCGCTCCGTCTCTAATGACCTCGTTGTCGACGGGACGTTAAACACTAACCACCACCACCCTGGCGACTCATTTCTCCTGTGTACTGACTCATTGAGCAGCCTACAAGCTATCGACCAGTGCTACCCTTGCCACCCACTGGTAGCGTGCATTCAGGAGTCCATCTGTGCCCTGGAACAGTCCCACTGTTCTGTGTTATTTGTGTGGGCCCCAGGACACGTCGAAATCCCCGGCAGTGAACTTGCCGACAGGCTGGCCAAACAGGCAACACAGAAACCGCTTCTGGAGACAGGCATCTCTGAAGCTGACCTGCGTTCTGTCTTACATCGCAGGGTTTTCCAGCTTTGGGAGATGGAATGGCATAACAGCATGCACAACAAACTGCGTGTCATTAAGGAGACTATGAATGTGTGGAAGTCTTCCATGCAGGCCTCTCCCAGGGAATCAGTTGTTCTCTGCCGGCTCAGAATTGGCCATACGTGTCTAACGCATGGTTACCAACTCCGTCGTGAGGACCCACCTCAGTGTCACTGTGCTCCCAAATGACAGTCGTCCACCTCTTGCTGGACTGCCCACTTTTAGCCGCTCTGCAGCAGACTGTTAACTTTCCCAGCACCCTGCCCATGGTGTTGGGTGACAATGCCTCCACAGCAGCTTTAGTTCTACGTTTTATCTGTGAGAGTGGGTTTTATAATTCTATGTAGGTTTTAGCGCATGTCCTTTGCCCCTTTGTGTCCTCCACCCTAGTGCTTTTAGGGTGGAGGTTTCAATGTGTTGCAGAGTGGCTGGCTTTCCCTTTTTATTCTCGTGGTTTTCCAGCCACTGTAATCTGCTTTCATGTTTTCTCTCTTCTGTTTCTAGCATCTCTGTTGTTTTCTTGTCCTCTTTTGTTCCTTTTAGTGTTCTTTGCCTTCCTTTCGTTCTTGTGGTTTTTTCTTTCTTTCCGTTTTGTGTTATATGTTTGGTCAGTTTTGTTCTCACACTTGTGGCATTGTTTTATTAGGAACAAGGGATCGATGACCTCGTAGTTTGGTCCCTTCTCCCGCCTTTAAACCATCCAAGCAACCATGGACTTCTTTGCACTTGATATCTAGCACGGTAGCCAGTCCGTTGTGGTGGGGCCACCATGTAACCTGTTGCTTGTAGCCCCCTGACCACACAGGGATCGCTCTGCCGGTGCCTGCGCCATTAACAACACCAGCAGTCTCTAAGCGTTCACGAGCTCAATTCAACGTACAGAAGTTCGACCCCAAATCATTCCCCTCCCTGGCCGCACCATGAGAACAACACCAGGCTAAGGATGTCATCGGATCTTGTATGTTAGAGAGCTGATGGGGAATCTTTCATGGCCATGAAGCCTCAGTTTTTTGTTGATCATTTAGAGGACAAGTTTGGGAAGGTGAAGGGATTGTCAAAAATGAGATCTGGCTCAGTCCTTATCAAAACAGCATCCTCTGCCCAGTCACGGATGTTACTTGCTTATGACAAGTTGGGGGATGTTTCTGTAACCATCATGCCCCATAGGAGCTTATATATGGTCCAGGTATCATATTTCACAGAGACCTTCTTTTGCAGCCTGACAATGAGCTGTGCGCCAATTTAGAGCGGCGAGGTGTAAGGGTCTGGCGTGTCCATTGGGCTCAGAGGTATAATCAAGTTGTCACCAGTGCCTACATCTTGGGCTTCAAGCCTTCAAGGGTGGCACATTACCCGAGGAGGTCAAGGTGATGGTCTGCCGGTGTGATGTAAAGCCCTATATCTCTCCCCCGATGCGGTACTTTAAGTCCTGGACGTTTGGCCATATGTCTTCCCGCTGTACTTCCAGCGTCACATGTCGACATTGTGGACGCCCATCACATCCCAGTACTCCATGTGCCCTACCTCCCATCTGTCTGTGTCAGCTGCGAAGAGCACCATTAGCCTTGCTCACCAGACTGCAGGATTCTCCAGAAAGAAACGGAAATCATGGAGTACAAGACCCGGGACCGACTGAACTACACTGAGGCTAAGAGAAAATTTGAGTGCCTGCATCCTGTACACATGACATCATCTTACACTGCCACTACAACAGTTCTGGCACCATCAGCTCTGCCAACCCCAAGCCGGAAGACTACACCTGCCCCCTCGATCGTGGTGGTGGCGGTGCATTTCCCTCCCTGTTGCTCATGCAGCACCTCTTTCGGGAGCAACCCCCGCCCCCCCCCCTCCCACCAACCATCGGGGACATCTGTCCCCACTTCTAAGCTGGAGAAGCTTAAGTCCTCTTTGGTGTGACGTCATAAGCGAGTGTCTGCGTGTGAGATGGCTCTACAAGTTTTTATATGTTTTTAGGTTTCAGATACATATTTTAACGGTTTTTGTGATAATATTTATTGTATAAGTGACTTATTAGTGGTTTCTTCATTCACCTCTGCCTTTCTTGTGTTGTGACCTGATATTTGTGAGTGTTTCGTATCGAGCAACGTAACCTCTTACCTGTGTTTACATTCCGCGCTGACCAGTTGCAGCTGTAGCGGCGCATCGAAAGCTAAGTACTAATTAATTGTTTGTGTAGAGTGGTTTAATTAGGAACTTTAGTAGTCTTCAACCGGAGTTTTTTGTGTTTTCTGGTGAAATAATTTCCGACGAACCTTTTGGGAACTGTTTTCAGCTTCGTTACTGTGTCATTAGACATTTGATTGTCTTTCTGTATTAGTCTTTTGTTTTATTCACATTTGTTGTTTATTAATACTGTTAATAATAGTAGATACTTCCCTTGTAGAGTAAGTTTGTGTTTATTGTAGTCAGGTTTTTAACATTATCTTATTGTAGTAGTGGAACTTAGAAAAAGTAAAATTTTACCATGAGTGAGAAGTGTGGGCTTTGCCGTAGGTTCGTGAGTAGTGGATTGCGGTGTGAGACTTGTTCGAAGTATTTTCACTGGGGGGAATGCAGTCGGGAAGCCAGTGGGCATTCTGGTGAGATCCTCTCCTGGAACTGCAGGTTATGTAGCAAGAGTAAGTTGATAGAGGAGCAGGAGCGTAAGATCTGTGCCCTTCGGGTGCAGTTGAAAAACGCACAGGAGGAGCTAGATAGGATGAGGAGGGAGAAGGGGGTTGGGGAATGGGAGCTGGCTGTTGGCAAAAGATCTGCTAGGAGAAGAAGATTTTCAGATAGTTTTACTATTGGTGTTTACAATAGATAGGACCAACTGTCAGAGTCTAGTGGAGAGGAATCTCTAGTAGCTGTAGATGTAGGAAGTATGCAGCAGACCTCAGTAGTTGCGGTGGCTAGAACAGTTGCAAAGTCGAAGAGGAAGAAGAAGGTTCTGCTGTTAGGTAGTTCTCATGGCAGAGGTGTAGGCCAGCAGTTGCAGGAAGTGCTGGGGAGTGAGTACCAGGTCACCAGCATTGTGAAGCCTAATGCAGGATTGGCTCAGGTGACTGTTAACATAGGGGGGTTATGTAGGGATTTTACTAAAGAGGATCAGGTAGTGATTGTGGATGGGGCTGGTAATAGTATTGATAGGGATGGGGAGTATGTCATAGATGGTGACCTGGAAAAGATAGCCACTCAGACTGGCAACACGAATGTGCATTTCATGGAACTGTTTCAGTGCCACGATCGGCCTCATCTTAATACCGCTGTCAGGCGTAATGACATGAGACTTGGGGGTGCGCTGATGACAGAAAGCATGGGCCACATTTCAGCAGGACGGGTTTCACTAGACATGGCCTGCACCTCAACAGGTATGGGAAGGGGAGGTTGGCAAAGCTTATAGGTGACAGCATAGGTGGGGTTGGTGGGATCACTCATGGGAAAATTCCTGCAGTAGTGGGTGTTAGAGCTGCACCTTTTTTAGACTGAAGTCGGTTGATAGGTATTCCTGCTTAAGGGAAGTCTCTCTAACAAAGGAACCACTTTTGACAAAGCTTAGGTATCCGAGTAATGAGGGAATTAGTATATTTCATCAAAATATACAAGGTATTAGAGATAAAGTTAGTGAACTGCTTATAGATGTTGACTCTGAAATTATTGGTATATCTGAACACTTCTTAAATAAGGAGATAATTCAGAGGCTTCCTTTACCAGGATACAGGTTGGCTGGCAGCTTTTCGAGGAGCTCTTTGCGGTGTGGGGGAGTAGCCATGTATGTGAAAAACGGCATCCCATTTGAGCCAATTGATGTTTCAAAGTACTGCACTGAAAAGGTGTTTGAATGTTGTACAGGTGTGGTTAAATTTAACGGAGCTAAACTTCTAACTGTTGTTATTTATAGATCCCCAGACTCCTATTTCACAACATTTTTGCTAAAGCTAGAGGAGGTTCTTAGTTCACTTTATAGGAAATACAAAAAGTTAGTTATATGTGGTGACTTCAATATCAATTGTATAAGTTATTGTGCAAGGAAGAGGATGCTGGTAGACCTCCTTAATTCATATAATCTTATGCAAACCGTATTCTTTCCAACGAGAGTGCAAGGGAACAGTAGAACAACCATAGACAACATTTTTGTTCATTCCTCATTACTAGAAGGGCATTCTGTTAGCAAAAAGGTGAATGGCCTTTCAGATCATGAAGCACAAATTTTAACTCTAAAAGATTTTTGTGGTGCAACACGTGTTAAATATAGTCATCAGCTGTTTAGGAAAGCTGATCCAGTTGCTGTAGAGACCTTTGTAAACCTTATCAAGGAACAAGAGTGGCAAGATGTTTATAGCGCTGGAACAGTAGACGATAAATATCATGCTTTTCTCAAGACTTTTCTCGTGCTCTTTGAAAGTTGCTTTTCGTTAGAATGTTCAAAACAGGGTACTAGCACAAACAGGCAGCCTGGGTGGCTGACTAGAGGGGATAAGAATATCTTGTAGAACAAAGTGGCAATTATATCAAAATGCTAGAAACAGTCAAAATCTAAATGCAGCAGCCCATTACAAACAGTATTGTAAGGTGCGTAAAAATGTTATTAGGAAGGCAAAAAGTATGTGGTATGCAGATAGAATAGCTAAGTCTCAGGATAAAATTAAAACCATATGGTCAGCCGTAAAGGAAGTGGCTGGTCTGCAGAGACAGGTCGAGGATATAGAATCAGTGCGTAGTGGGAATGTTCGTGTTACTGATAAGTCGCATATATGTACAGTATTTAATAATCACTTTCTGAATATAGCATGTGAACTAAATAGAAACCTAGTCCCAACAGGGAATCAGATAGCATTCTTAGAAAAAAGTGTTCCGAGACTGTTAGCTGAAATGCTCCTCCATGATACTGACAAGAGGGAGGTTGAGTTAATAATTAAATCACTAAAGACCAAGAACTCCCATGGATATGACGGGGTATCTAGCAGAATACTGAAGTATTGTTCTATGTTTGTTAGCCCAGTACTTAGCCATATCTGTAACTTTTCCTTTAGGAGTGGTCGGTTTCCTGACTGATTAAAGTACTCGGTAGTGAAGCCACTTTATAAAAAGGGAGACAGGGATAATGTTGACAATAATAGACCTATTTCTATGCCATCGGTGTTTGCTAAAGTTACCGAGAAGGTTGTATATACAAGGTTACTGGAGCATTTAAATTCACAATTTGATGTCAAATGTTCAGTTCGGTTTTAGAAATGGTTTAACAACTGAAAATGCTATATTCTCTTTTCTCTGTGAGGTTACTTTAAGAACAGAAAGCAGAAGGTAATTCTCCGCAATATTGAGAGTGGTAGTGATGTTCAGTCCCAATGGGGCACTGTTAAGTGGGGCGTTCCCCAAGGGTTGGTGCTGGGGCCACTGCTGTTTCTTATTTATATAAATGATATGCCTTCTAGTATTACACGTGATTCAAAAATATTTCTGTTTGCTGATGACACCAGCTTGATAGTGAAGGATCTTGTGTGTAATATTGAAACAGTATCAGATAACGTAGTTCATGAAATAAGTTCGTGACTTGTGGAAAATAAGACTCAGTTTTTGCAGTTTCTAACTCACAATTCAACAAGAACCGATATTTTGATCAGACAGAAAGGGAATATTATAAGTGAGACGGAACAGTTCAAGTTCCTAGGTGTTCGGATAGATAGTAAGCTGTTGTGAAAGCCCATGTTCAGGATCATGTTCAGAAACTAAATGCTGCTTTATTCACCATTAGAACAGTATCTGAAATAACTGACACTTCAACACGAAAAGTAGTCTACTTCGCATATTTTCATACGCTTATGTCGTATGGTATTATTTTTTGGGGTAATTCTTCTGATATTTTGGGCTCAAAAACGGGCTGTTCGAGCTATATGTGGTGTAAGTTTGAGAACCTCTTGTCGACCCCTATTCAATAGTCTGGGAATTCTGACATTGCCCTCACAGTATATATTTTCTTTAATGTCGTTTGTTGTTAGCAATATTAGCCTATTCCCAAGAGTTAGCAGCTTTCACTCAGTTAATACTAGGCAGAAATCCAATCCGCATGTGGAATGCACTTCCTTGACTCTTGTGCAGAAAGGAGTGCAGTATTCTGCTGCATCCATTTTCAATAAGCTACCACAAGAACTCAAAAATCTTAGCAGTAGCCCAAACTCTTTTAAGTCTAAACTGAAGAGTTTCCTCATGGCTCACTCCTTCTATTCTGTCGAGGAGCTCCTGGAAGAGCTAAAAAATTAAGCAAATTTCAGTGTTACATTGTTGATTTTCTTTATTTAAATTTACGACTCGTCACCTGAATATGTTTTTTTATATTTCATTTTATCTGTTTCTAATATCGTGTTATAATTTCATGTATTGATTCGTTCCATGACCATGGAGACTTCTCCTTAATTTGGTCCCACGGAACAATAAATAAATATATAAATAAATAAATCCTCTCGCTAGGAAGGGGTCCCTTGGGTCACTCCCTTACCAAGGTTTCTGCCAGTGGGAAAGATGACACTCACCAGTGACTAAAGAGCTCAAAAGCAGAGGTCCTCTCATCAGGGAAACCCAAGGACCAGCGAGAGAAATGTAAAAAGAAGACCCCCTAAGACCAAGGAAATTGTGGTGGCACCCACACCACTGCTACCTACAAGCTCTGCATCTGACATCCTCAGATGCAGATTCTGGCGTCCGCTGAGCACCTAGACCTCACCAGACCCTCAGACAGTGGATATAGACTGCTCAGGCAATAAGTCGGTGGCAGCAGGTGACCCTGAGGTGTAAACTGCCTGATTGAATGTTCCATGCCTTCCCAGTCTTGTGATGATGTCATCCTCCAGTGGAATTGCGGCAGTTTTTTTCACTGCCTGGCTGAACTACGGCAACTGTTAAGCTTCACATGTACTATCTGCATTGCCCTCCAGGAAACGTGGTTCCTGACAATGTGGACCCCTGCCGTCCGCAGCTATAAAGGGTATTACAGGAACCATAGCGACTATAATCGAGTGTCAGATGGAGTTTTCGTTTGTCCTAAACTCAGTCTGTAGTGACACCGTGCCCCTTGAAACCCCTCTTGAAGCTGTGGCTGACAGAATGAGGACAGTGCAGGAAATAACTGTCTGCAATGTATATCTTCCTCCAGATGGTGCAGTACCCCTGAATGTATTAGCTACACTGATTGATCAGCTCCCTAAACCTTTTCTACTTTTGGGAGATTTTAACGACCATAACCTCTTATGGGGTGGCACAGTGCTTACTGACCAAGGCAGAGATGTTGTAACTGTACTGTCTCAGTTTGACCTCTGCCTCTTAAATACTGGGGCCGCCACACATTTCAGCGTGGCTCCAGGTAGTTACTCGGCCATTGATTTGTCAATTTGCAACCCAATACTTCTCCCATCTATACACTGGAAAGCACATGATGACCTGTGTGGTAGTGACCCCTTCCCCATCTTCCTGTCACTGCCCCGGTGTCACGCCCATGGACGCCTGCCCAGAAGGGCTTTAAGCAAGGTATACTGGGAAACTTTCACTTCTGCTCTCACCGTTCAATCTCCCCTACATGGTAACATCGGTGTAATGGTTAAGCAGGTGACAACAACAATTGTTTCTGCAGTAGGAAACGCAATCCCTTGCTTTTAAGGGTGCTGCCGGCCTAAGGCAGTCCCTTGGAGTTTGCCGGAAGTCACTGAAGCAATTAAGGAGCATTGGCAAGCTCTACAGCAGCAAAGTAACACATTTCCCTGGAGCAACTCATAGCCTTTAAACGGCTCCATGCCCGCATTCGCCAACTTATCCAACAATGGAAGCTGGAGTGTTGGGAAATATAAGTCTTGACCATTGGGTGCCATACATCGCCTTCCCAACCCTGGACACAGATCAAATATCTGTCGGGTACCAGACCCCAACAGGTGTTCCCAGTGTTACCATAAATGGCGTGTTATCTACCGAATCAAATGCAATTGCTAAGCACTTTGCTCGATCCTCTGCGTCTGAGAATTACCCCTAACCCATTCACACTCTCAAACGGTGGCTGGAAGGGAAAGTCCTGTCATTCACTATAGGCCACAGTGAATCCTAAAACGCCCCATTTACAGAGTTGGAGCTCCTCAGTGCCCTTGCACATTGGCTCAGACACAGCTCCTGTGCCTGATCGGATCCACAGCCAGATAATTAAACATCTCTCATCCGAGTGCAACCGACATATCCTTGTCATCTTCAACTGGAACTGGTGCGATGGCATCTTTCCATCTCAATGGTGGGAGAGCACCGTCATTCCGGTGCTCAAACCTGGTAAAAACCCACTTGATGTGGATAGCTATGTCTCACCAATGTTCTTCGTAAGCTGCTGGAACGTATGGTGTGTCGGCGGTTGGGTTGGGTCCTGGTGTCACGTGGTCTACTGGCTCGACATCAGGTCGGCTTCCGCCAGGGTCGCTCTACCGCCGATAATGTTGTGTCCATTGAGTCTGCCATCCGAACAGCCTTTTCTAGACGCCAACACATGGTGCTGCTCCAGTACTGGTGTTGTTAAGTGTCACCTACAGGGAGCCATCCACAAGGCGCAGTCATGGGCTCTAGCCTATGGCTTCCAGTTTTCCGCTGTGAAGACATGTGTCATGCATTTCTGTTGGCGTCGTACCACTAATCTGGAACCAGCACTTTACCTGTCGATTCTTAGGTCTGGTTTTTGACGCTCCTTTGACCTGGCTTCCCCATCTTTGTCAGCTTAAGTGGAAGTGTTGGCTGCACCTCAATGCTCTCCGCTGCCTGAGCAACACCAACTGGGGTTAGATGGCTCCAGGCTGCTGCAGCTCCACAGAGCCCTTGTTCAATCAGCGTTGACTGTTGGAATGTGATTTATGGTTTGGTGGCACCCTCAGCATTGTGTTTGCTCGACCCATTGCACCATTGCGGAGTTTGGCTAGCGACAGGAGCTTTTAGGATGAGTCCGGTGACAAGCGTATTGGTGGAGGCTGGAGTGCCTCTGTTGAAGATCAGACATGCACAACTGCTCACCAGTTACGTTGCACACATTCATAGCTCTCCTGAACATCCTAACTGCCATCTTCTTTTCCCAGCCATGGCAGTTCACCTCCCGCATAGGCAGCCCTGGTCAGGGCTAAGGATTGCGGTTCGCATGCCATCGCTTCTGTCTGAACTGGAGTCCAACTCATCACCACCTCTCCTTGAGGTCCATTCATGTACACCTCCATGGTGTAGCTGTAGGCTGAAGCTTCGCCTGGACCTTTATCGTGGCCCTATGTCTCTGTTAACCCTGCGGCTCTCCAGTGTCACTTACTTCTCAATTCTTGAAGTGAAGTGTTCCGGGGTTCTGAAGTGGTTTACACCGACGGCTCGATGGCAGATGGTAATGTTGGATTTGCCTTTGTCCACAGAAGCCATATTGAACAGCATTCCTCGCCCGATGGCTGCAGTGGATTCACTGCAGAGCTGTGGCCGAAAGCTTCATGTAGTGTCTTTTTTAATTGTGCCTGCCTGCAGCTTGACGTGTCTTGTTTATGGTAAGTTTTCGTTGTTTGATTTTTTCTCTACAGCTTTCTTCCATTCTGTGATGTCTTCCTTTGTTACTCTTCTCTATAGCTTTACTCTTCTCAGTGACTATTCTATTCCTTTCTTCCTGTGTTTATTCAACACATTCCAAACAACATCGATTTCCAAACTACAATGTGTCAATGATAGTCAAAGTGCAACGCAGGCTACGTGACTGCGTGGATTGTTGATACAGGATCTGGTGGCCCCGATTATTTCCTCTGATAGTTATAATTATATTTATTCCTATTGATCCCACTTCATCCCTCATCCAGGCATAGTTTAGAGTCTTGTTTTCCACACTTGCTCATGTCGCACAAATGTGTAATCTCCAACCTAACACCGCTGCCCCTCCTCTTCCCTTACTGCACACGCTCCCATACCTCATCCTTTCCTTTCCTCCCAAGTTTTTGTACACTTGTAACATATTTATGCATATTTTTCAGGTTTCATACAGTTTCATGCATTTTTCCATATTTTTACATATTTGTGTGTATTTTTCCATATCTGTGTGTACTTTTTCATATCTACGCATGTTTCTGTGTGTTGTTATATATTTTTTACATATCTCTTTGCGTCTTTTTGCTGATCCAGCTCCTCTTACAATCATCATTTTGCCCATTTATGCATCATTCCCATTTCCTTTACTCCAGTCCTGCTGCAGTGGATCCCTGCTCCATCTTTCTGCACCATTTCAGAAAAGTATCTCTTTTCTTGGCTTAATGCCAGTCCCACATTCTACTTCCCAAATGCTGCATAAACCATGGAATCTCCCCAAACAGCATAACCATAAAAATTCCTTTCTCTGTATCCCACTCTTCCTTTCACAGTGACCTTCACATTTTCAGATTCTGTCAGTCTCTAGCACTCACAAACCTGGCACTGCAAAAGCATGTCTCCATGGCAGAGACATCACAGAAGCACCTCTGCTCCCTCCGTAAGATACTACTACTGTGCAATCCCTGCTTTGTACATAATATTGTTGAAATTGAGTCCCTTGCTCTCCAGCACCTGGAAGAACATTCCAGACAGCACCTTCATAAGTTATCCAACCCCTACCACATCCACAGTGTTCCTCCTCATCCACTCCTCATAGCAGCTAAATGCTACCTACCTGACCTCGTCAACTTGCCACATCCCTCAAAACTCCCTACTAGCACTCCACCAAATCCAGAGCTGAAAAATTTCCGTAACATTGTTGTTAGCAGTCCCACCAAGACCCTCAGCTCCACAGAAGTTTCAGAAGTTCCAGTCTAAATGTAACCTTGCTGGACTTGTGAAAGACCAACTCTCCTTCTCCCGATCTCTGCAGTGGAAATACTTCTTTGCCAACAGTCCCTTCAACCAAAGCCAACGTACTTCTCAATTCAGTAACCTTTACCAACAGCCGTATACTTTAGGTTATTTTATCTTGAACGCAACCAGTCTCAGCAATTCATTTTGCCATCTTCAGGCCCCATATGCTTTTTTTGAATCCACGAGCTTATTGTATGGTGCCATAAAACTGGATACTGTGAATTCCAGTTGTTGTGCAACTGATTCATACTAAATATTGAAACCCTACTTCTCCCAGTTCATATGACCATCCAACTGTGATCCTCCCCCCTCCGTAGTGATTACCTGCCAGAAGACCTCTGCCAGTCATCTGATTATCCCCTATAAACTCTACCAGAGTGATCCCATCCCAGAAGTCCAGCACAGCCTCTAATCCCTGCTTAAAGCCTTATTTCCTTCCAAAAACATGTCCCCTGAATCTGTTTCCCACCTCACCCCTATGACACACCGCACACACATGCACCTTCTACATGCTCACGAAAAGTCCACAAATGCAACAGTCCTGGAGACCCCATTGTGGCTGATTATTGTGCCTCAACTGAAAGAATTTTGGCCCTCATTGACCAACATCCCCAACCAATTGCCCATAATCTAGCGCCCCACGTGAAAGACACTAAGCATTTCCTTCACCGACTCTCCACCATCCCCACCCCTTTTACCTCTACTCATCGCAATTGATGCCCCCTCTCTTTACACCAACATCCGACATCCCCATAGTTTTAACACTATTGAACACTAGCTTTCCCAATGTCCTTCAGACTCCAAACACCCCACCTCAATCCCCGTATATGATACTAACTTTATCCTTAAAACTACTTCTCCTTTGAAGAGCAGGTTTACAAACAAATCTGTGGAACAGCCGTGGGCACCAGCATGCCACTCTCCTATGCCAACCTTTTGATAGGCCATCTAGAAGAGACCTTCATAGCCTCCCAAGACACCAAACACTTTGTCTGGTACAGATTCATTGGTGATATCTTTATGATCTGGACTCGAGGCGAAGACATCCTATCTTCGTTCCTTCACAGCCTCAGAACCTTCTCTCCTACCTGCTTCACTGGTCCTCCTCAACCCAGTTTGCCACATTCTGAGATTTTGACCACCTCCTCTCTGATGGCTCCATCCACACCTCTGTCCACATTAAACCCACTAATCATCAACAGTGCCTGTATTTCGACAGCTGTCATCCCTTTCATACAAAAAGATCCTTCCCATACAGTGTGGCCAGTCGGGGACAGTTTACCTGCAGTGACAATAACTCCCTTGCTCTGTATGCTGAGGGTCTCACCATGGCCTTCACAAATGGTCACTGTCCCCCCCACCTAGCCTGCAAACAGATCTTCTGTGCCATTTCTCTCACAACCCCAATCCTCCTACCACCTCCAAGAACCGTCCACAAAGGAGTGTCACCTTCATCACCCTGGACTGGAACAACAGAATCACATCCTACGCCAGGGCTTTTATTACCTACAACCATGCCCTAAAATGAGGGACATCCTATCTGAGACACTTCCAACCCCTCCTAAAGCAGTGTTCCATGGCTCAAGCAACCTCCACATCATATTCCATTCTTATGCCACTCCCAATTCCAACCCCTTGTCACAAGGATCATACCCCTGTGGAAGATCCATGTGCAAGACCTGCCTAGTCAACCCACCAAGTGCTTCCTATTCCAGTCCATCAGGGACCAGGCCACCTGTGAAAGCAAAGATATCATTTACCAATTCTACTGCAACAACTGACTACCATCCGACAGTACATCAGGATGAACAACCACCACCAACCTGTGGCTAAGAGAAAGTAGACTGCCCTGTGCCACAACATGCAGCTGAGTATAACAGGCTTGATTTCAGTGGCTGCTTCACTACCTGTGCCATCTGGAGCCTCCCTTCCACCTTCAGCTTTCCTGAACTGTGTAGATGGGTGCTATCCTTAAAAGACATTCCCTGCTCCTGTAATTATCCCAGCCTCGACTCGCAGTAACATATTGTCTTCATACCCTCCAGCCAATAGTTTCCACCCCCTCATTCCTGTCATCTCCTCCCCTTTCTTGCCTCCCATCCTCTTTGTTTGCTGCCGTCTGCCGATGCAACCACCCATCTTTCTCTGCTCCTCTCCTTTTTGCCCCTTTTTTCTCCACCTCCCTGTCACACAACCTCCTGACACTGTGCTTGTTGGCATTATAGTCCCTGCACACTCCATTAGACAGTGTTTCTCTGACACTACGCAACTCTCTCTTTCCCTTCCCCATCTCTTCCAGATTGCCACTACCATCGTACGTGATAGTTACAGACTGGCCTGAGGTGCCGGAGTCGGCAGTCATCTATGCATGAGGTGTGCTTGTTTGTGTATGAATGGGATGTGTTTCTCTGTCTCTTGCTGATGAAGGGTGTGGCCAAAAGCTAAATGGATGTGTCTTTTAATTGTTGCTGTCTGCAACTACTGTGCCTTCTTTATGATAAGTAGCAGTCTGTTGTTTCTCACGTTGTTGATATTTCTATTGGATGTGAGTAGCATGGTCTTAAACAAGTCAGTGTTTGTTTACCAATACTCCAATTCGTCATCTGTTACTTCTGTGATGTTGTAGGACAGTGGAGTGTATATTTAGGGAACTGGAGAGCACACTTGGCTTGAGCCAGGTTTCCAAGTTTGTTAGAAGAAAGACATAGATGTCAATATTCTGAAATATATGGCAGAGTTTGTCAAAGTGAGTTGAAAGTGATGGCCAACTGTGTTCTACAGTAACAAGACAAACATGATGGTAGAAATAGTGGCTGTATGTGTAGACAAGTTCGTAGCTCCTAAAGCACAGACTTTGAGTTCATTTGCACTGCTTTTTTCCAGCCTTTATCCACACCATTATCCTGTGATCTCTTGTTCACATGCTACGTAGCCCAAAATTGGGGTATCACATTATTCAAAACTTTTATCTTTCAGCAGCGAAATCCTCGTATATTATCAGGCTTGTCTTCAGAAGTTTCTTAATCACTATGACTGTTCAGACCTTTTCATATATAAATAATAATTAATTGAAACCTTCAGCTACTGACAGGTGTTGTTGATATACCTTGATGGGGACAGCTGAAAATGTGTGCTCCGACCGGGACTCGAACCCGGGATCTCCAGCTTACATGGCAGATGCTCTATCCATCTGAGCCACCAAAGACACAGATGAATTGCGCGACTGCAGGGACTTATCCCTTGCATGTTTCCTGTGAGACCCACATTCCCAATTGTCCACAAGCTACATATGTAATGCACTCATTACTTGCACACACTAAGGTGACAATTCCCGTAAGAGTTCGGGCAAGCTGTGCACATACAAACTTTATGATTGTGGCTCTGTGTTTCGCAGATCACAACTTCTGACATCCTACACATTAACTTCTAATTATATAATGTGCTATGTTAATAGCAGATGTTTTAATTTTACTTGTGTACTTTCAGTTCTGCACAACAGTGTGTTATCCACATGGCCCTCACCTAGAAGAATTAAGAGTGATGTTCGGTACCATTTTACCAAAATGGAAGAACAAGGAAAATGCCGCCACTGTCAGCAGATAATTGTTGTGGTTTCTGTCTCATCGTCAAACCTGAAGAGACATCTAAAATCAAAGCATCTTACAGTACCTCTGAAACAACGTGGATCAGGAAGCCAATCAAGATTGCTGTTAATCGATGCAGAAATTCAAGAAATCATTTCTGATGAACTGTCCTCACCAATGTCTGCTTCCACCTCGGGTAGAGGTATCCTCCCAAAAAGGCAAATTGAGTCTCGAGCATTCTCCAGCCCATCAGTGTCGTCGGGTTCTGGACCAAGTCCTGATTTATCTCCTTTGTGGTGCCCTCACCCTCAACTGCTTTTCATTTACAACAACCAGTACGTAGTTTTTTTAATATTATAAAGCTTTTCACAGTGAGTAAATGTATGGCATTAGATGTACAGCTTTTAAAAATGATTTGCAGTAAAAATTAAAAATTTTCTGGCCACTGAAAAGGCCGTCCTCCGTACATCTGATGCATGGCCGAGTGTAAGTAACATTGGTTTGAGAAGGGTGAACTAAAGGAATACCTTTTAGAGTGCTCACAATTTGAAGACAGACAGATTGCAAAATACATCTCAAACTGCAAAAAGTCTGTTATCCCAAATACAATATCAATTTTTTTAGAATCACTTCTGTCTCTCTATCTATATCCGAATCCCGCTCTAGCTACTGCTGGGTCTGGGTGCTGATGAGTCCTCTCCATTTGGCTCGGTCCTCCCACCACTTTTCTTCCTCCACTTGCTGCCAGGTCACACCTCTCCTTTCTACAGATATTCTCACTCCCATTTTCCACCATGTTCTTGGGCGCCCTTGAGGTCTTTTTCCATCCATCTTTAGTTCTTCCATAATTTTTGGGAGTCTCTGCCCATGCATCCTCTTAACATGCCCATACCATCTTAATCTCTTTCTTTCAGTTTCTTCTCTCATACTTTCTTGTTTGAGGTCCTTTCTAATCTCTACATTCCTTACTCTGTCCATTCTTGTTTTCCCCTTAACTGCTCTGAGAAATTTCATTTCCCCTGCTTGCAGTCCCTTTCTGTCATTGTCCATGTTTCTCCACCATAGGTGACAATAGGGATGTAATAACTCTTATACATAAGGAGTTTTGCTCTTTCTGAAACTTCATTATTCCAAATCAGGTGTTTTATTGTTTGATAGAAATTGCCTCCCTTCTGTAACCTCATATTAATTTTGTTTGTTATTCTTCCGTCCCTAGATATTATAAATATCACTTCTGTAATAACAGAAAATGTGTCAGATATGAAATTAACTACCATGGTTTTAAAACTCCCACATATCCCATGCTTTGTACATTCCTTAAACCCCACTGCACAACACGCAATTCAGAAGTCTGTACAGAAAACCATTGATGATTTCAAATGAGTTGTTGTGTGTCTTAAGGAGAAACCATTTGCTTTAAGCAAACTTGCTGCAATGCAAGAAAATTTAAAAAAGGACCGAGTGAAATTGAAACAAGATGTCCCAACCACATGGAACTACTTACGAAATGTTGAAAAGATTTACTTTAAATGAAGATCCCATAATTTCTTACCTGGATTTTAGATGGAAAATCGATCGCCGTAAACTTAAGATACAGACTGGGAGATAATGCAACAGGCTTTCCAGATTTTGAAAGTCCTCGATGTGGTAACCGACGAAGTGCCCACACAGAAAACAGCCTCGGTTTCAATACTGAAAATCTTGCCAAGATTAATGGAATGGCAATTAAAACCTTTCAAAGACAAAAATAAAGAATGTCCTCAAGAAACAGTCACTGGGTGATAAATTGCTTAAAGGGTTATCAGAATGGTTTGGTGGTATCTCCAGCAATGAAATGATTAGTCAGGCAACATTACTGGAACCCCAATTCACAGGCAAGGATTTTCGCATGATAAAACATTTCAGGACTGCTACATGAAGGCTGTTGCAGAAATGAAAGTGTTGGTTGTTCAATAAGAGAAAACAGAGCTCATGTCTCAGCCAGTTACTACTGTTACACACGAGACTTCTCCAGTCTGGTAGCAGTTCAATGAAACTATTAGTCAGCTTCTAGCAAGTCACAACCTGGAAAATGCAGCAGTTGTCGAATTGGACATATATTTAGTGGAGGCATATTTGCCTAGAAAACAGTGATACCTTAAACTGGTGGCAAACAAAAAAATTGCTGTATCAATTGGTTCTAAAAGTATTATGTATCACAGCATCATCAGTGGTTGGTGAACGAATATTTTCAAAAGCAGGACAAATATGCACTGAGGAAAGAAAGACTCACCTCAACTAAAATGGGTCAAATTTTATTCATAAATGACAATATTAATTAATTTTTCTTTTATGGAAACATATGTGGTAATAGAGACAGTAAATGATGACTACAGATACACTTCAATTACAGTTGTTATAATTCTTATGATTGTGTTTTTTCCAATAAAAATATCAAAATATAACAAGAATCAGTCTTCATTTTTAACATTTTTCCACTTCATAAAAAATATTTAGGATTTTGTTGTAATATTTATAACTTTTGCAGTAGATGAAATTTAAAACTTTTGTTTCTGAAAGTTACTAGAGACATAACACAAAGTTATTACTCCTCTTCATATGTTCTTTCATTAAATTAAAAAGGCAGTGTACCATCCTATTACTTATTTTGTGAGTAAACAGTGAGTGGTGAGTCATGAAAGAGAGTTAGTTCATTCCAGTGAGTGACCAATTCTGATCCAGTCTCTGAAAAAAATAATAATAAAAAAATAATAAAAAAAAACGGTTTTGCTCATCTCTACATGTATGCTCCCCTTCTATGCATATGTTCAATACCCCTGTGAGTATTATTTGGTACGGGTATCACACACTAGAGCAATTTTCTGGAATGCGAAACATGAATGATTTGTAAGCCATCTCCTTTGTAGACTTGTAGTACTTCCCCAGTATTCCACCAATAAACTGAAGTCTACCACTTGCTTTACCCACAACTGAGCCAATGTGATCATTTCAATTCATATCCCTACATAGTGTTACACCCAGGTATTTGTATGAGTTGGCAGATTTCAATTGTCACTCACTGATATTATAGTCATAGGGCACTATGTTGTTTCATTTTGTGAAGTGCACAATTTTTGAACATTTAAAGCAAGTTTCCGATGTTTGCACTACTTTGAAATCTGATCAAGATCTGTCTGAATATTTATGCATCTTCTTTCTTCACTATAGATAACTGTATCATCTGCAAAAAATCTTGTTACTATTAATAATTGTCCACAAATTTATTAACATACAACATGTACAGAAGTGTTCCAATATACTTCCCAGGGGCACAACCAAAGTTATTTCTTTATTTCACGATGACTCTCCGTTCAAGATAACATGCTATGACCTCCCTATCAAAAAGTCCTCAGTCCTGTCGCAAATTTATCTAGTACATCGTATGATCAAACTTTTTACAGTAAGCATATACGTGATATTGTGTAATGCTTTTTGAAATCAAGGAATATTGTATCTACCTGACTGCCTTGATGGTAAGCTTTCAGTATGTGTTTTGAGAAAAGTGTGAGTTTCAGTTTACATAATCGATGCTTTTGGAATCCATGCTAGCTGGCATAAGGATGGAGGGGTGTTTCATTCTGTTCAAGATACCACATCGTGTTTGAGATCAGAATTGTTCAAAGATTCTACAACTAATTGGTGTCAAAGATGCTGGATGGCAGTTTTGTGGATCACTTCTACTAGCCTTCTCGTAGACAGGTGTGCGTGTACTTTCTTCCAACTACTGGGCACAGTTTTCTGCTCAAGGGTTCTACAATAGATTATGTTAGGAAAGGGGATAACTCAGCCACAAATTCAGTATGGAATCTGATAGGGATTGCATCAGGCCCTTGAGATTTGCTCAGTTTTACAGTTTCAGCTATTTCTCAATCCACTGACACGAATACTTACTTCATTCATTGTTTCAGTTGTACAAGGACAAAATTGAGGCAAATATCCTGGTTTTCCTTTTTAAAGGAACATTTGAAAATGGAGTTCAGAATTTCACCTTTTGTGTTGCTACCATGTGGTGTCACCGCCAGACACCACACTTGCTAGGTGGTAGCCTTTAAATCGGCCGCGGTCCGTTAGTATACGTCGGACCCGCGTGTCGCCACTATCAGTGATTGCAGACCGAGCGCTGCCACACGGCAGGTCTAGAGAGACTTCCTAGCACTCGCCCCAGTTGTACAACCGACTTTGCTAGCGATGGTTCACTGACAAAATACGCTCTCATTTGCCGAGACGATAGTTAGCATAGCCTTCAGCTACGTCATTTGCTACGACCTAGCAAGGCACCATGTTCAGTTACTATTGATATTGTAAATAATGTACAGACAAGAGCTACATTCAGCATTAATGGATTAAAGTTAAGTATTCCACCATCTACATTCTTCTTTTTTTTAAAGTCTAAATTCCTTGTCCTGTTCCAGACCTCACGCCAGCCTGCGTGAGTTAAAACGCGTGCCTTTTGGCTTCCTCTATAATCCTGGGTTGGCTCTCCTGCCAATCCACGACATACCATCAATTTCAGTTCCTGTGTCAGTCACTAGGAATTGGACACTAACTTTGGTGCCACTAACTACCTTTACATATGACCAGAATTTCTTTGGGGTTTGTGAAATATCATTTGACAATATTCTGCTATAGTAGTCTCTGAAGGGATGACAAATTGCTCTCTTGAACCCAAAATGTGTTTTGTGCAGCATCTCTGTCTATAACCGTATGCTTTGCTTTACACATGTTATGCAGTAGTTTTCATTTCTTTAGAAGTTTCTTTCCTGTGACTTTATGGATGATCTCTCCTAATATGAACTGTCTTACTGTGTATATATCTATCCAGTGCCGTGTCAACTAATCTTTTGAACTTCTGCCATAGTTCCACTACATGCTCTGCACTGTGCTGAAAGCTTCAAGTTCCTCATTGAGATGACACTATTGATTTTTTATCTAGTTTACTAAACATATTTATCTTTCTGCTCAGTTGAGTCATCATTTTTACTATGACAGTCATTGTTACCACAGCCACATCATGGTCACTAATACCAATTTTGATATGGACTTCCTCAAAGAGGTCAGGTCTGTTTGTTGCCATTAGATCCAGCATATTTCCATTACCCCCCCCTCCCCCCCCTCCCTTCCCCCAAGGGGCTAGCCACTCTTTGGCGGGTTCGTATTTGACTGCCACATGGCCTCAGCCTTGCATCAGCTTTTCCTTTCCGTGCTGCATGTCTATCCTCTTGCTATTCTTTTCCCCCTCCCTTGGGGAACATGTCTGGGATGTTTCTGGGAATGTTCTGCATTGTCTGTTGCTGACATAAGAACAGTGTCACCACTGTTTTCGTTCCCATTTCCTTTCTTTGTTTCCCTTCTCCTATCCTTCCTCCATTTTGGCATTTAAGGTTCCTCTCTTTCTTCTTCCACCCTGTGTTCTCCTGAAGGCCGTCCCACATGTCTGATGTGTAACAGGTGACTGGGTAACGTGTAATTCCCATCCCTGGGTCGACAGGTGGGGTTTGCACATACACCCTGGTGCAGGCCAGGCCCGGGGAGGGGTGATTGTCTGAGCTGCTACCTTCCCAAATTGCCGATTGGTCCCTCTAGCAGGTATTCAGGAGACGTGACCTGAGGTGTGAACAATCACCTAAGGCGGGTGCGCCCCCATGTAAAGCGGCCCCCAGTTGGAAGGAACTCACCATAGAAAATGCTGGCAATCGTGGGGAATTTTCTTACAGTGAGCCAATCATCTTCACAATCAACATCTGTGAAACATAAACGGAATGATGCTAGAGTCAAAGACCCTTCCAGCTGCACCACAGTTCCTCATAGTTTCACGTACTGAAGAGTCAGTCAGTCCTTCCCAACAATAGATCCGTTTTTTTATACAGAAAGGTGTTGATGTAATTGCCAGTCATGTAAAATCCTGCTCTCGTTTACGGAATGGCATTTTGCTTTTGGAGACAGCCGAAATCCAATCATTCCTCTCTGATCAGGATGTCCCAACATCAAAGCAGGCTATGAAATTATCACAATCCAACAGTACATTCCGAACCCAATGTTCCACTACCAATTTCGTTGTTTCAACCACACTAGAATATCTTGTCGACACCCAGCCAAATGTGTAACTTGTGGTAGGGATGCTCAGGAGGGCAACTGTCCACCTTCTTTTTCCCGTTGTATAAACTGCAGTGCCAGCCATGCCATCTGCTCTCAAAATTGCCCCATGTATCTTCATGAGATGAGGAAGTATTGAATAGGATTGGGGAGAAGAGAAGTTTGTGGCACAACTTGACCAGAAGAAGGGATCGGTTGGTAGGACATGTTCTGAGGCATCAAGGGATCACCAATTTAGTATTGGAGGGCAGCGTGGAGGGTAAAAATCGTAAAGGGAGACCAAGAGATGAATACACTAAGCAGATTCAGAAGGATGTAGGTTGCAGTAGGTACTGGGAGATGAAAAAGCTTGCACAGGATAGAGTAGAATGGAGAGCTGCATCAAACCAGTCTCAGGACTGAAGACCACAACAACAACAACAACAACAACAACAACATCTTCATGAGTGAGCTGTCAAGGAGACCCGGGTAAAGGAAAAAGTGCCTTACCTGGTTGCTCACAAGTTATTGGCTAGTTGCAAACCCTGTGTTCTACTGTGTGGCACTTATAGTTCTGTTCTTGCTACATCTCGCTTCATGAAGGACATGGCCACACAAACAAGCGACCTCAAATTCACCTCTGAGGTTGTAATATCGCCCAGTGTCAGGGTAGCATCACCATCGCCACATCCAGCTTTGTCAACAAGCCATCAGACTCTCAGCTCAAGGGGTGAAGCCACCAGCTACACAACCAGCAGGCTGGAAAGGACAGAAGGGGTACTTCCATGAAGACTTCTTGCGTCCTTCCAGCCAACCAAAATGTGAGTCATCCTCTGCTAATCGGAAAGGCCCAAAGAAGTCCAACAAAGACAAATGGTCTTCTCCTTTGCCAACTCAAAGATCCTCTTCTACTTTGTCGCCATGTGATATCTTCGCCCGGCCATCCTTCATGTTGCCGGTGTGCACCACCAACCGTTTTTCTGCGTCTGACTCCACAGACCGACAGCACAAGAAAGCTGATGCTTCTGTGGACCTCATGGAGCAAGATCCTCCTGCCTCCGTGCCCTGTAGCAGCGAGTCTTCGCAGGCTGGCACTCGGAAGCTATCGAGGTGACACCCCTCCATTTTTTCCTCATCATGACTCTCCTCCAATGGAACATTCATGGCCTTCAGTCCCACAAAGAGGATTTACGGCTGCTTTTAGAATCACAGCGTCCCCTTGTACTCTGCCTTCTTCAGGGAAAAAATTGCGCCCTCATCACCGCTTTGAGCTTATCATTTCTTCCCGGTCTGTTTTGATCTTCCCCCTGAGGTTGGCGTTTTGTCTCATAGGGGAGTCATGCTGCTCATACAGGATGCCGTTCACAGTCAACTCATCTCCCTAACTAGCGTCTTCAAGCTGTTGCAGTTCGTCTTTTCCTTCCTCATCTGACTTTTTTCCCCTTTGTACCACTTATATCCCTTTGCCATTCGATGTCACCAGGGAAGACTTCCTCCAGCTTATGGGGCAGCTACCTTGCTCATTTCTGCTACTCGGTGACTTTAATGGCCATCACCCCTTTGGGGTTCTCCCAGAATCTGTAAGAGAGGTGCCCTCTGGGCTGATCTTCTTATTCAACTTAACGTCTCCTGCCTTAACACAAGAGTACCCCTGTTCCTTTCCGACTCCTCACACACCTATTTCTATTTGAACCTGCTGTTCTGCACTGCCCAGCTTGCCCATCATCTCGAGTTGTCCGTTCTTTCTGACACCTACTTGAGCGACCATTTCCCATGTGCTATCTGTTTGCTGACTCCTACCCCACCTGCGTGCACACCCAAATGGCGGCATTAATCCTCCCTGGCAACCTTCGAAGAACAAGATTTCCCCAGTTACAATGACCAGGTAAATATCTTACAAACATTATCCTTACCATTGCAGAATGTTAAATTCCTCACATTTCCTCTTTACCGTGCTGTGCCCAATTCCCATGGGGGATTGCAGCACACCTTGATGCAATTCCCTTGCAGAGACATCCTCTCCGTGTTTTTAACAGTCATTCTACAATGGCAAACTGCATTCATTATAAACAGATGCTTGCAGTGTCTCGTCACATTCTTCAGGATAGCAAAACAGATAGCTGGATTTCATTCACTAGTTCTTTTTACAGTTCCACCTCTTCCTCTGTCATGTCGGCCAACCTCAGACAGCTCTCTGGGAACAAGATCAGTTCCCCAATTTCTGGTTTGACAGTAGCAGACAATGTCATTGTGGATCCTACTGCTACCTCCAACACCTTGGGCTGCCATTTTGCATAGATTTTGAGCTCCTTCCACTATCACTCTTCCTTCCCCTATCGGAAACAAGTGGAGGAGGCTTGGGCAATACCTTCTACTCTCCAAATTGTGAGTGCTACAATGCTGCCTGTACTATGAGGGAGCTAGATCATTCTCTCAGTTCGTCCCGATCATCCACCTCAGGGCCAGATGCTGTCTGCATTCAGATGTTGCAGCACATTTGTCCTGTGGGCAAGCACTTTCTGCTTAATCTGTACAACCACATCTGGGCACAGGCCACATTTCCCAGATGGTGCTGTGAAACCAATGTCATATCCATACCTAACACCTTCCTTGTAGCTATGGCCCCATCTGTCTGATCAGCTGTGTTTGCAAGGTCATGGGACATATGATTCATGCCCGGCTGGTATGGTGGCTGAAGTCTGGGGTTCATGCTCTATAAGAAACTCTTTTGGTCCTCCCACGGTCTTACCTGGCCGTCCGCTATACACGGTCCCTCAATGTCCTACATGTCCTCAATGATACTTTCCAGGGTGCAGATTGAACCACCGTCCTCTGTCTGTACTGGTCCCTTGTCCGTTCGAAACTAGACTATGGGTGATTTGTTTATGCATCTGCACATCTGTCTCTCTTATGCCATCCCGACACTATCCATCATAGTGTCATCCATTTTGCTACTGGCACCTTTTTCACTAGCCCAGTTGAGAGTCTGTATGCAGAAGCTGCTGAACTACCACTGTCCTCTGCCATGACTTTCTCCTCAGCAGGTATGCATGCCGTTCGTCTGCCATGCATTGCCATCCATCCTATGCCTCCTTCTTGGATGACTCCTTTGATCACCAGTATTGGGCGCATCCATCTTCTCTGCTACCTCCTGGAGTCCACTTTTGGCACTTGCTCCTGCGGCTTAACTTCACACTACCTGCAACATTCCCGATGGGTGTGAACCCTTCACTACCTTGGCTTTGTGCGGTGGCTTGTGTTCACCTTGGCCTTTGCTTGCTTCCTGAGGGCACTCACTCTATCGCCATAAGTTCCCTGTTGTTAGCTATCTTCTCTTATGTCATTTGGGATTGACGTGTAGTCATTTTTTAGCTCCTCTCTGTCTTTGTGTTCTATAGTTTTGACTTGTCAGTTTTTGGCCCTAGTTGTTTTTGTACCATAAAACAAAACAAACAATATTTCCACCGTGAGTGTGATGCCTAACTATGTGTTCCAGCTAGTTTTCAGAGAAGGTGGTAAGTAATGTTTCACAGGATGTCTCACCACATTCAGTTGCTTAACCAAACCTAAATCCTGTAGCAATGATTACAGCATGATTGTACATGCAAACTGAGGATTTCTCTAAAGTTTTCTGCTACATCGTCTGGTGGACGATAGAAGGATCCAATTACCATTTTTATGCCCACCTCTGATAGTGGCAAGGAACCCCTTGAATGTAGGGTTGGAAGTTCACTCTTTAATAAGGTTCATGTGAAAGTATTGTGTCAACAGTTATGACAGGAAAAATATTAGCTACTAATGACTCACCATGTGCATCAGGAGGGGGACAGAAAATGAGTGTCCAGGGATGGCAGAGATCAACCTTCTATGTGATGTACATGTTGTTGTTGTTGTGGTCTTTAGTCCGGAGACCGGTTTGATGCAGCTCTCCATGCTATTCTACCATGTGCAAGCTTATACATTTCCCAGTAGCTACTGCAGCATACATCCTTCTGAATCTGCTTAGTGTATTCATCTCTTGGTCTCCCTCTACGATTTTTACCCTCCACGCTGCCCTCTAGTACTAAATTGGTGATCCCTTGATGCCTCAGAACATGTCCTACCAACCGATCCCTTCTTCTAGTCAAGTTGTGACCCAATTCTATTCAATACCTCCTTATTAGTTATGTGATCTATCCATTGAATCTTCAGCATTCTTCTGTGGCACCACATTTCAAAAGCTTCTATTCTCTTCTTGTCTAAACTGTTTATCGTCCATGTTTCACTTCCATACATGGCTGCACTCCATACAAATACTTTCAGAAACGACTTCCTGACACTGAAATCAATACTTGATGTTAACAAATTTCTCTTCTTCAGAAACCCTTTCCTTGCCATTGCCAGTCTACATTTTATATCCTCTCTACTTCGACCATCATCAGTTATTTTGCTCCCCAAATAGCAAAACTCCTTTACTACTTTAAGTGTCTCCTTTCCTAATCTAATTCCCTCAGCATCACCCGACTTAATTTGACTACAATCCATTATCCTTGTTTTGCTTTTGTTGATGTTCATCTTACATCCTTCTTTCAAGACACTGTCCATTCCATTCAACTACTCTTCCACATCCTTTGCTGTCTCTGATAGAATTACAATGTCATCGGCGAACCTCAAAGTTTTTATTTCTTCTCCATGGATTTTAATACCTACTCCAAACTTTTCTTTTGTTTCCTTTACTGCTTGCTCAATATCCAGATTGAATAACATCGGGGAGAGGCTACAACCCAGTCTCACTCCCTTCACAATCACTGCTTCCCTTTCATGCCCCTCGACTCTTATAACTGCCATCTGGTTTGTGTACAAATTGTAAATAGCCTTTTGCTCCCTGTATTTTACCCCTGCCACCTTCAGAATTTGAAAGAGAGTATTCCAGTCAACATTGTCAAAAGCTTTCTCTAAGTCTACATAGCTAGAAACGTCGGTTTGCCTTTCCGTAATCATTCTTCTAAGATATGTTATAGGGTCAGTATTGCCTCACGTGTTCCAACATTTCTACGGAATCCAAACTGATCTTCTCCGATGTCGGCCTCTACCAGTTTTCCATTCGTCTGTAAAGTATCATATCTCCCGTCTCACCTTCATCTTCATCCTCTTCCATTTCCATAATATTGTCCTCAAGAACATCGCCCCTGTATAGACCCTCTATATACTTCTTCCACCTTTCTGCTTTCCCTTCTTTGCTTAGAACTGGGTTTCCATCTGAGCCCTTGATATGCATACAAGTGGTCCTCTTTTGTCCAAAGACCTCTTTAATTTTCCTGTAGGCAGTGTATATCTTACCCCTAATGAGATAAGTCTCTACATCCTTACATTTGTCCTCTAGCCATGCCTGCTTAGCCATTTTGCACTTCCTGTAGATCTCATTTTTGAGACGTTTGTATTTTTTTTGCCTGATTCATTTTTGTATTTTCTCCATTCATCAATTAAATTCAATATCTCTTCTGTTACCCAAGGATTTCTACTAGCCCTCGTCTTTTTACCTACTTGATCCTCTGCTGCCTTCACTATTTCATCCCTCAAAGCTACCCATTCTTCTTCTACTGTATTTCTTTCCCCCATTCCTGTCAGTTGTTCCCTTATGTTCTCCCTGAAACTCTGTACAACCTCTGGTTCTTTCAGTTTATCCAGGTCCCATCTCTTTAAATTCCCACCTTTTTGCAGTTTCTTCAGTTTCAATCTGCAGTTTATAACCAATAGATTGTGACCAGAGTCCACATCTGCCCCTGGAAATGTCTTACAATTTAAAACCTGGTTCCTAAATCTCTGTCTTAGCATTATATAATCTATCTGATACCTTTTAGTATCTCTAGGATTCTTCCAGGTATACAACCTTCTTTTATGATTCTTGAACCAAGTGTTAGCTATGATTAAGTTGTGCTCTGTACAAAATTCTACCAGGTGGCTTCCTCTTTCATTTCTTAGCCCAAATCCATATTCACCTACTATGTTTCCTTCTCTCCCTTTTCCTACTGTTGAATTTCAGTCACCCATGACTATTAAGTTTTCATCTCCCTTCACTACCTGAATAATTTCTTTTATCTCATCATACATTTCGTCAATTTCTTCATCATCAGCAGAGCTAGTTGGCATATAAACTTGTACTGCTGTAGTAGACGTGGGCTTCGTGTCTATCTTGGCCACAATAATGCATTCACTATGCTGTTTGTAGTAGCTTACCCGCACTCCTATTTTTTTTTATTCGTTATTAAACCTACTCCTACTCCAGAACAATAGGATAAGTTTGTTTATCTCATGTGCGAATGTTTGAACCCTTTCCACAGTTTGCTGCACATCGTTAAGTTGATGCTTTGTTTGAAATTTTGTGTTACATCTTCCAGTTTTATAGCACAGTTAGAAGCTATACAATTATCCACTGCTTCCCTTGAAATCACGGTAATCTATGTCACGCGCATCCTGTAAATTGTATCAAGCATCCTTGAAATGCACGAACACCAGTTTTTGTAACAAGTGCTCCTTGTCCACCATTGAATATCTGTAGTTTTTCCTCATGCACTACTTCAAAATCTGATCATAGTTGTGTTTTTACTATGCTGCAGATGATCTTCCATGTACATAATGTTTAGTACCCACTCCTTGGTCAACACTTGTCATTTACTATGTTTCACTTGGGATGGGATTTATAATTCTGTGTCTGACAAGGATGATGACCTTGCTTGATGCCTGATTTGGTATCACTTTCACTTGTTAGGCACGTTCCGTCTTCATTCTACTCATCATGTACATATTCCGCACAGTCAAGCGTATACGACACTGCACATTCAACTGACTTATCCTGCAGTATCATTAATATTTCATGTGCCACTTCTTTCTCACTTTTCGAAATTCATTTGGTTCCTTTCTGATGAAATTTCAGCTTTGGCAACTGTTATTGTAGATCTAACACAATGTTACTTTATCATTGAGATTGCTCTGCTTTGTATCAACACCACTATCACTGTTGTGAGTTACGTACCACTAAGCAGGTTCCCCCCCCCCCCCCCCCCACCCCTCGCCCCCCCAGGAGGGGGTTCACGGTTCTTTCGTGAGTACGTGCGTGGTGAGCATGGGGCCTCAAGCTATTGCAGCCTTCCTTCTTTCCAGGGATGAATTTCCTTGCCCTTCCCCTCCTTTCCTCTCTTTGCTCCTTCCTCTCCTCTCTCTCTCTTCGTGTCCTTGTTTATGTTGGCCGCGCTATCCTCCTGGTTCTGTTGGTTTTGCAGTTTGGTTTTGTTGCGTAATCACCTCATCCTTTTGGCATTCCCTGGTCCCCCTCTGGGGTTTGACCTCCATTACTAAATTTCTGTTCCATAGTGTGAGCCATTTGGGGAAGAGCACCTTACCTAGTGTCTCCGGCGTGTGCCCTCCTAGTGCATTCCACCTTTTCCTTCACGTCGTTGTCTGATACTAGGGTGCATAGCCAGCACAGTAGCCAGCCCGTGTGGTGGGGTCGCTATGTATCCTTTCTGTTGAAACCCCCTGAACACACAGGGATCACACTTCTCATACCTAAGCTGTGACCTCCTCATGTAAGCCTAGGAGCGGTTGCTTGTCATCCTGGAGCATCGGAACTGCGGCAATGGCTGCCGTGCCAGACGGCCCATGCTGTAGCTTGGTGGCATCCATGGGGAGAGCCCCTGATGAGAGTGGGTGGTATCAGGGCAGACGCTATGCAAATGAAACACACACCAGTCCAGAACTCTGGCCATTCTTCCGCGGCTGTCTCTCTCTTTTAGTGCTACTTCTCCTGCCCCTTCGGCCTTCCCTTCCATGGCTACCGCCTGGTAGGAGGGTCAGGCCCGTCGTCTAGGGGCGAAACCTTTCCCCCGCTATCTGGTTTGCACCAGGACTGATGGGCATACTTTCACCAATACCAAAGCTTTATTTTTTGTGGAACACATTGAAGACAAGTTTGGTGAAGTGGACTCTCTGAGCAAGATGCGGTCGGGTTCGTTGTTGATCAAAACTGCTTCAGCTGCCCAGTCTGCGGCTCTTCGTGCCTGTAACCATCTTGGCACAATTCCTGTGTCCATTGCCCCCCCACCAGTCTCTAAATATGGTTCAAGGTGTGATTTTTCACAGGGACCTCATCCTTCAAACAGATGAGGAACTTCGGGACAATCTCAGATGGCGGGGTGTTCACTTTGTTCGGCGTGTTCAGAAGGGTCCGAAGGGTCGCATTGATACTGGTGCCTTTATCCTGGCCTTTGAAGGGGATACCCTCCCTGAGAAAGTAAAGATTATGGTTTATCAATGTGACGTGAAGCCGTATATCCCACCACCTATGCGGTGTTTTAAGTGCTTGCGTTTTGGACGCGTCTTCCCGCTGTTCGCAGGCCCCCCTCTGTGGTGACTGTGGCCGTCCACTCCATGAGGGGAGTTCCTGTGTTCTCCCTCCTGTGTGTGTTAATTGTCATTTCAATCATTCTCCACATTCACCAGATTGCTCAGTTTATAAGAAAGAAAAGAATATACAGGAGTATAAGTCCCTCGATCGTTTAACCTACACTGAGGCTCATAAGAAGTATGCACATCTTCACCCTATGTCCATGACGTCTAGTTATGCTTTAGTTACATCTTCACCCCTTCTTCCCCCTTCCTTAACCCAGTCCCAAACCCCTTTCTCCCCCCCCCCCTTCCCCTGCGGCTCCCACACCCTCTCCTCCGGGTGCCGCTCCCCCTCCCCAGCCAGAGAAGTGTCCCACTTCTTCGGCATCTGCTGGTCAAGGGCTCCCCTCCGGGGATACCCCTTTCCAGCACCTTCCATGCCAAAAGTCTACTGCCACGTGACGACCGCAAGAACCGCGGTCTTGGCCCCCAGGTTGCCCGATCTCTTTCTGTTCCCGATATTGCTGCAGCTGGCTCCTTTATGTTGCACAGCCCTCCTCGATCTCAAACAGAAAAGAAGAAGAAACGTAAGTCCTAGGACAAGGAGCCTCTTGTGTCACCAGAGGTCCTATCCCTGTCTTCGCAACCTGATTCTGACCTGTTGTTCATGGATGTCACCCCCTCCGTGTTGGTGATGGGTGGTGACCCGGCGGCATGACTAGTTTTAGCCTGTTCAACCCATTCTGTGGTTATCCAATGGAATTGCAATGGATATAACCATCACCTTCCGGAGTTGAAATCCCTTATTTCGTCTTCCTCTGCAGCTTGTGTGGTTCTACAAGAATCTCATTTTACTGATGATCACTCACCAACCGTCTGTGGGTTCCGTGTTTTCTGTCGAAATTGGGTTGGCCCCCTGCGGCCCTTTGGTGGCGTTTGTACATTGGTGTGTATGGACGTTGCTAGCACGTGGATTCCTCTTCAAACTGCATTGGAAGCAGTTGCTGTTAGGGTCCACCTGGACTCTGAGGTCACAGTTTGCAATATTTATCTCCCTCGTGACAGGACTCTTACACCTGCTGCTTTATCTGCCCTTCTTCAGCAACTTCCTCCTCCCTTCCTCCTTCTCAGGGATTTTAATTCTCGTCATCACTTGGGGGGCAGTGCATTTCCATCTAGACGATGTCTTCTCATAGAGCAGTTTCTTGCAGACCACAACTTGTGCCTTCTTAATGATGGCTCCCCTACCCATTTCAGTGCCGGTCATGGTACCTTTTCTGCCATTGATCTTTCTCTTTCCTCTCCCTCCCTCCTCCCTTCATTACACTGGTCGCCACACGACGACCTTTGTGATAGTGACCATTTCCTGTTGATTCTCTCGCTCTCTTCCCACTCCCCAATGGACAGGTTACCTCGTTGATCTTTCCAACGTGCCAATTGACCTCTATATACTGCACAGATCGTCGGTTTGTATTGATGATGTCCTACGCGATGTGTCTGACTGTCTGACGTGATTGTTCGCACTGCTAGCCTTGCTGTACCGTGCTCATCTGGACCATTTCGCTGCAGGCAAGTCCTGTGGTGGAGTACGGCCATTGCCATTCCCATCCATGATCGCCGTTGAGCTTTACAACACGTTAAGAGGAACCCATCCGTTGCTAACCTTATTACCTTTAAACACCTCCATGCTAAAGCTGGTTACTTAGTCAGACAGAGCAAACGGATGTCTTGGAAAGTTTTGTTTCTTCCCTTGGTTCTACTGTCCCTATGTCACGGGTATGGGCTACACTTCGCTCTCTCCAAGGTTGCCATCGGCAGTCTACCCTCCTGGGCCTTCACCTCCCGGATGGCCTTCGCACGGACCTGTTGATTCTTGCGGAACATCTTCCGACCCATTTTGCAACAGCATCAGCATCAGCCTCCTATCTGGCTTCTTTCCTTCACCAGAAACAGCGGGCCGAAGCTTCTGCCTTATGTTTTACCCCTTGCCAGTCAGAATCTTATAATATACCTTTTACTGAATGGGAACTTCTTTCCACACTTTCTTCTTTTCATGATACGGCCTCTGGCCCAGACTCCATTCATAATCAACTGCTTCAACACCTCAGAGCTCCACAACGGCAACATCTTCTCTGGGTGTTTAACTGTATTTGGCTCCAGGGTGACTTCCCTTCTCAGTGGAGGGATAACATCGTGGTTCCTGTCCTTAAGCCTGGTAAGAACCCCCTGTTTGTCAAAAACTATCGGCCAATTAGTCTGACAAATGTTGTTTGCAAGTTACTTGAAAGGATGGTAGCCCATCGGCTCAATTGGGTCCTCGAATCTCGGGATATATTGTCCCCTTACCAGTGTGACTTCCGAGAGGGACAGTCTCCGATCGATAATTTACTTCGCTTGGAATCCACAGTTGGCAGGCTTTTTCCCAGCGCCGCCATTTGGTTGCAGTATTTTTCAACCTTCGCAAGGCGTATAACACGGCTTGGTGCCATCTTACAATTCATGAGTGAGGTCTTTGGGGCCCGCTCCCGATTTTTATCCGCTGGTTCCTGTTCCATCAGTTGTTCAAGGTTCGGGTTGGTACTGTTTTTAGTTCTCCACAGACCCAGGAGAATGGTATCCCACAGGGTTCCGTATTGAGTGTACTTCTTTTCCTTATTGCTATCGATGGTCTTGTGGCCTCTTTCAGTCCTCTGATCACCCCTGCTCTGTATGTGGATGATTTCTGCATTTGGGTTAGTTCCTCTTTGATGGCCTCTGCAGAGCGGCAGCTCCAGGGAGCTATACAGTGTGCCTCTGCATGGGCCCTCTCACACGGGTTTCAATTCTCTCCTCTAAAATCGCGGGTGGTCCACTTCTGTCGCCGTACTACGATCCACCCCGATCCGGACTCTATCTCGATGCACAACGATTACCTGTGGTCCCACAGTTTCGTTTCCTGGGTCTTCTTTTCGTCAACAAGCTCACTTGGCTGCTTCCTATCAGACTTCTGAAGGTAGGATGTTTCCGTAAACTCAATGTCCTTCGCTCCCTTGCCCACACCTCTTGAGCTGTGGACCGCTCCATCCTTCTCTGCATTTCTCGGGGTTTAGTGCTGTCTCGCGTGGACTATGGTTGTCAAGTTTATGGTTTGGCTGCTCCTTCCACACTGCACCTCCTGGATCCAGTCCACCATCGTAGTATCCATTTTGCCACCGGTGCCTTCCCTACTAGCTACTAGCACTGTTGGTAGTCTCTTGGTTGAAGCTGGGATCCCCCCCCCCCCCCCTTCCCCCCTGTCTGTTCGGCGGTTCCAGCTTCTGGTTTCTTATGCAGTCACTGTCTGTTCCTCTCCCACTCATCCTTCCTATTCTATCCTGTTCCCAGCCCATGGACGTAACCCACCTGATTCCCCCCCTCGGGCAGATTTACCGGTTGGGCTCCGCCTTGCGTCTCTTCATCGTGATTTTCAGCTTCCTTCTTTGTCCTGTCTCCCATGCTCCCTCCCCAATACCCCCACTTGGTTAGTTCCTCGGCCCCAAATTCGGATGGATCTCTGCCGAGGTCCGAAAGATTCCATTCCCCCGATGGTGTTCTGTTGTTTTTTCTGCCGAATTTTATGGGAGTTTCTGGATGCTGTTGCTTTTTACACCGATGGCTCTAAATCTGCTGATTGTGTGGGATATGCCTTCACATCCTCTGTGTCATTTCCTGCCACCTACATGTGGGTTGTTTAATGTGGAATTGACGGCAGTTTCTCAGGCCCTTACTTTTATTAAACAGTCACAACACAACCGCGTTTTGTTATGTATGGACTCAGTGAGTGGCCTTCTGGCTATTGACTGTTGTTTTCCCCACCATGCCTTGGTCTCGGCCATCCATGACCATCTTGCTGATCTTCACCATCCTGCTTGTTCCGTTAATGTCATTTGGGTCCCTGGCCATGTGGACATCCAAGGTAATGAGCTTGCTGATCGTTTGGCTGGGGAAGCAGTCACTTACCCCCCTTCTCTATAACCCCTCCTGCAGTGGGTTTACGGCTTCACATCAAATCCCACTTCGCACAATCATGGGCCAACTCTTGGGAGGCTGCCTCCCTGTCTTATAAAACTTCGTGCAATTAAGGTGACACCAGTCCTGTGGCATCCTTCCTCCTGCCTCTCCTGAAAGGCCTCAACCACCATGTGTCGTCTCCGCATCGGCCGTACCAGGCTGACGCATGGTTTTCTTTTGCGCAATGAGCCACCCCCACTTTGTGGTTGTGGAGCCTTCCAGTCAGTAGCCCGCATTTTGGTGGAATGCCCCCTTCTTTCAGCTCTGCATACTAAGTACAGACTTCCCCGCACCTGACCTTTAATGTTGGCTGATGATTCCCAGATGGTTGAAATGGTTCTCAGTTTCCTCCTTGAAAGTGGTTTTTATTCTGTTTTAAGGTTTTTAATCTCACTCTGGTTTGGGGCAGGGCGGTGAGGGTTGAGGTGTCTCCCACTGTAAGTGTGTTTGGAGATTCCTGACTCCCCTCCCTGGCCAAAATCCTCTTTTCTTTCCCTTTTACTCTGTTTTTATCACTTTTTAGAATTGTTTAGTCTCCTTTTTGCCTACGCACTTCTACATTCTAGCGGTTGAACGCTTTTAAATGACAGGTGGTCTTGCCTCTACTGCTTCAGAGGTGGGATATTTCCTGCCTCTAGCATAGCCTTGGGTTTGCTCTCTTGTTGACTTCCCTCATTTTGTTTTTACCATTGACGACACGATTGCACTTTTACGATTTTTAACCACATTTGAAACAAGGGACTGATGACCTTGCTGTTTGGTCTCTTCAACCCCAATAAACCAACCAACCAACCAACCAACTAAGCAGTTCAGCTATGCTGTGTGTAGCGGTTCCACATATTTTATTTATTTCTTCGTTTGTTGTCTTCAGTGTCGACGTACTGCATCACTACACTGGCTGAAAAATGTGTTGCGGAAGTACAACACAGACTACTTTATATGATGTAGCCGACAGAGGTACAGTTTAAATGATGTAGCCGACAAGAGACCAGTTGCATTTCACTGTATTTTACTTTCATTTTTCACAACCTCCAATGTTACACAGTTATATGGTCAGTGCATGATTGTTTAACTTTAGATAAGCCTCATTAATAGTTAGCAGGTGAACCGTCCACATACTGCTACAATAGTTTACGGTTGAAGATCTATGAACAGTAAAAGCCTAACCACAAAGTTCACAGTTCTTGAAGATTAATTAGGTATGTATTGAGCAGACACTTGTCACTGTATTAACACCCTGCCTAATTGTGTAACACTTATTACACTGTTAAGTTGAGGCATTGTTGTCACTCTAACCAACACAGATTCCTCGTCTGAAACTCGGCAGTGTACTGACTGTGTTGTGACGAAAAACCGGCCGGGCCCTTATATACTCTCACAATAATAGGTACTGAACTTGCACATTGTTTGAAGTTAAATTTACAGAAATTACAATTAAAACTTACTTCAAACGATTAACTGAATGCATTGAAAAATTGGTTCTTTTTATCAGTTTCTTCTACTACAAGGGTTAAGCCAAATTGTCTGTTTAAGTCATGAAATTAACAAATATAGTTATGCAAACAGTACTGTTAATTACTTTAGAATTAATAGTAATTGGTGATCTAAATGCGCAGGTAGGCAAAGAAAGGCTAGGGAAGGAGGTGATAATTGGCTCATTTGGATGTGGGAGGAAAAATGAGGAAGGAGAGAAACTGGTTGATTTCTGTGAAAGAAACGGCCTGATTGTGGGCAACACATGGTTCCGTAAAAAGAATAGCCAAAAGATAACGAGATATGGATGGGATGATAGACGGACGAACACAGTCATCGATTACTTTCTGATGGAAAAGAAAAATCAGAGACAGTTGATGGGTATAGCTGCACTCCCAGGAGAGGCTTTTGATGGAGACCATTGAGTGGTGGTGGCAAAGATGAGATTTGATGAATTGAAAGACATAAAGGAAGAAAGGGAAAATAAAAGTGTGGAAACTAAAGGATGACATGGTACAAGAAAAGTTTAATGAGTTACTTAAACATAAAATCCCAACACCAAGTACGGCAATGTGGAAGAGGAATGGGGTAAGTTCAAAGAAGTGTTTGTAAGCTCTGCTGAGAAGACCTGTGGCAGAGTGTCCGGAAGGGTAAAGGAGAAAAAGGTGACACCATGGTGGAATGAGAGGGTGAAGGAGGCAGTAAAAGGAAAGAAGAAAGCCTCCTGTGAATGGGACAGAGACCGAACAGCTAAAAGTAAAAGGAAATACCAGGATAGTAAAAATAAGTGTAATAAAATGGTAGCAGAAGAAAAGAGGAAAAGCTCGGAGAAATTCACCCGAGAGTTGGAGAAAGATGTCACTAGTGGTAAGAGGATGATATATGTAATTACAAAGAGTATGAGGAAGGAAAAAAACATGCACAAAGGTAGTGAAAGGGGAAAGTGGAGAGCTATTAATGCAACCAGAGGAGATAAGGAAAAGCTGGAAAGAGTATTTTGATAAATTACTAAATGTAAAAAACGGCAATGGAAATGGAATGGAAGTACAGCAGGGGGGCAGGGGTCTGGAAGAAGTGGAGGATATAACGATGTTAGAAGTGGAACTAGCTCTGAGAAAAATTAAAACAGGAAAGGCACCTGGGATAGATGAAATTACTGTGGAGATGATAAAGGCAGCTGGACTACAATGACTATATAGACTAATAAGATGCATTTGGACCCAAAAATGTGTACCTGAAGAAGGGGAAAGGGAATAATAATACCAGTTTTCAAGAAGGGTGAGAGGAAAGTATGTGACAGCTATTGAGGGATCACACTCATATCCCAAGTAGCAAAAATAATGGAGAGGATACTGGAAAGAAGAGTGAGAGAAAAAGTGGAAGGGCAGTTAGAAGAGAAGCAGTATGACTTTCGTCATGGTAGATCAACAGTGGACCCAATCTTAAGAATGGGATGGTTGATGGAAAGACATTGGGAGTATGGGAAAGATCTGGTGATGACATTTCTTGACCTAGTGAAAGCATATGACAGTGTTCCCAGGGAAAAGGTATGGGCAACCTTGAAGAGAAAGGGAGTTGGAAAGCAGACACTTGAAGTCATCCAGGCAATGTATGAAAAAAGCTCTAGTTGTGGGCAGACATCAGTTGGAAGAACTGAATGGTTTAAGAATGTTACGGGACTAAGTCAAGGAAGTGTGATATCACCACTGCTATTTATAAGGGCGATGGATGAAATAGTCAAAGAGATAGAGGAAGGGGGATGAAGCTGTTACTACTTGCTGATGATATTGTGGTGTGGGGAACAAGCAGTAAGGAGGTACAAAAACAGACAGACATCCTAAATGATAAGGTCGAGAAATATGGAATGAAATTTAGTGTGGAGAAAAGCAATACCATGGTTGGTAACCAGAGGGGATAGAGAGGGCAAGGGAAAAATTCATATTAAGGAACGGGATACTGAAAGAGAGGACAACTTTAAATATTTGGGAAGTGTGTTAATGGGGAATGTTCATTTGGAGACAGAAATTGGCAAAAGAATACAACAGAGTAGTACATTTTACCAGTGTGTGAGGGGCTTGGTGTGGGGAAGGGAAGTGCCACTGGGGTGCAAGCTGGTGTTGTACAAGACTTGCTTCATACCCATACTAATTTATGGCTCAGAGACTTGGACTATGACTAGAAGAGAGGAGAGTAGGATCCAGTCCAGTGAAATGAAGTTTCTGAGAAGTATGCTAGGGAAGACAAGGAGAGACAGAGTGGAAAATGAAGATGTTAGGAAGGAAATTGGAGTGGAGAAGTTGACTGAGAAAATTGAAAATAATAGATTAAAATGGTGTGGGCATGTGAGGAGGATGGGAGAGGGAAGAATACCAAGAAGAATGATGGAGTTCAAGATTGAGGGCAAGAGGCCAAGAGGAAGACCGAGAACAAAATGGATTGATACAATATAGATGAGTTTAAGGAGGAGAAACCTGCTATGGAACCAAATTCTGGAAGAAGAATGGTGGAAAGACCGAGTAAAGTGGTTAAGTACCATTGATACCCCCAACCCGACCATTTGCTGTATAGAGGGGAAACGAAGATGATGATGATGATGATGATGATGATGAATTAAGGGCTCACACTCAAGGGTTTCCTTGTGAGTCTTGCCAAAACAATCTCACCTGCAACTTGGGTTCAAATTACTGATATCAATATAATAGAGGGAAACATTCCACGTAGGAAAAATATATCTAAAAACGAAGATGATGTGACTTACCGAACGAAAGCGCTGGCAGGTCGATAGACACACAAACAAACACACACACACACACACACACACACACACACACACACACACACAAAATTCAAGCTTTCGCAACAAACTGTTGCCTCATCAGGAAAGAGGGGAAGGAGAGGGAAAGACGAAAGGATGTGGGTTTCAAGGGAGAGGGCAAGGAGTCACTCCAATCCCGGGAGTGGAAAGACCCACCCTAGGGGGAAAAAAGGACAGGTACACACACACATATCCATCCACACATACACAGACACAAGCAGACATATTTAAAGACCAAATATGTCTGCATGCGCCCGCACATGTGCGGACGGACATGCGTGCGTGTGCGCGAGCCCACACCCGTCCCTCCCCCCCCCCCCCACTCCCCCCCCCCCAAGGCATGTCCCCCCACCCCCGGGACCGGAACAACTCCCCACCCTCTCCCCCAAAATATTTTCCTTTTTACCGTAATCTGCTATACAATTTTATCCCGCCTATATATATACTCAATAATACGTAACCCACTTCCAAACCATAACCAAAAAAATTTTTTTGCCGCTTTCAACACTACCGCCGCTATAAAATCCACCATTTCTAGTTCACAAACAGTTCCTTTCACCTTTTAAACAACCATTTCGGCTAGTTCCAATAACTTTCGCTTTATTTCCATTTACGTTTTTTCCCACATCACTGATAATTTTTATCCGCTTCCCACAGGTTTTAACATCATTTTTTCTTCGTCTGACAATTGTTAGCCTCATTTTCATAATCTGCCACCACAAAACCACTCCTTTTAATACATTACACGCAGTTTTTTCGAAATTTACCCGAATTTCTCCGTCCCCCCCCCCCCTCCAAAGGCAAGTCCCCCCGCCCACGGGACCGGAACAACTCCCCACCCTCTCCCCCAAAACCCACATCCCCCCCCCCTCCGACGAGGCAACAGTCCGCTGCGAAAGCCCGAACCCCGCGTGTGTGCCTGTGCCTGTCCGTGCGTTGCCGACCCGCCAGCACCCCCACCCGGCAAGTCACATCATCTTTGTCTTTTTATATATAAAAACAAAGATGATGTGACTTACCAAATGAAAGTGCTGGCAGGTCGACAGACACACAAACAAACACAAACACACACACAAAATTCAAGCTTTCGCAACAAACCGCCGCCCCACCAGGAAAGAGGGAAGGAGAGGGAAAGACGAAAGGATGTGGGCCCCAAGGGAGAGGGCAAGGAGTCACTCCAATCCTGGGAGCGGAAAGACCCACCCTAGGGGGAAAAAGGACAGGCACACACTCGCGCGCGCGCACACACACACACACACACACACACACACACACACACACACACACACACACACACACACACACACACACACACACACACACATCCATCCACACATACACAGACACAAGCAGACATATTTAAAGACAAAGAGTTTGGGCAGAGATGTCAGTCGAGGCGGAAGTGAAGAGGCAAAGATGATGTTGAATGACAGGTGAGGTATGAGTGGCGGCAACTTGAAATTAGCGGAGATTGAGGCCTGGTGGGTAACGGGAAGAGAGGATATATTGAAGAGCAAGTTCCCATCTCCGGAGTTCTGGCAGGTTGGTGTTAGTGGGAAGTATCCAGATAACCCGGACGGTGTAACACTGTGCCAAGATGTGCTGGGCGTGCACCAAGGCATGTTTAGCCACAGGGTGATCCTCGTTACCAACAAACACTGTCTGCCTGTGTCCATTCATGCGAATGGACAGTTTGTTGCTGGTCATTCCCACATAGAATGCATCACAGTGTAGGCAGGTCAGTTGGTAAATCACGTGGGTGCTTTCACATGTGGCTCTGCCTTTGATCGTGTACACCTTCCGGGTTACAGGACTGGAGTAGGTGGTGGTGGGAGGGTGCATGGGACAGGTTTTACACCGGGGGCAGTTACAAGGATAGGAGCCAGAGGGTAGGGAAGGTGGTTTGGGGATTTCATTGGGATTAACTAACAGGTTACGAAGGTTAGGTGGACGGCGGAAAGACACTCTTGGTGGAGTGGGGAGGATTTCATGAAGGATGGATCTCATTTCAGGGCAGGATTTGAGGAAGTCGTATCACTGCTGGAGAGCCACATTCAGAGTCTGATCCAGTCCCGGAAAGTATCCTGTCACAAGTGGGGCACTTTTGTGGTTCTTCTGTGGGGGGTTCTGGGTTTGAGGGGATGAGGAAGTGGCTCTGGTTATTTGCTTCTGTACCAGGTCGGGAGGGTAGTTGGGAGATGTGAAAGCTGTTGTCAGGTTGTTGGTGTAATGGTTCAGGGATTCCAGACTGGAGCAGATTCGTTTGCCACAAAGACCTAGGCTGTAGGGAAGGGACCGTTTGATGTGGAATGGGTGGCAGCTGTCATAATGGAGGTACTGTTGCTTGTTGGTGGGTTTGATGTGGACGGACGTGTGAAGCTGGCCATTGGACAGGTGGAGGTCAACGTCAAGGAAAGTGGCATGGGATTTGGAGTAGGACCAGGTGAATCTGATAGAACCAAAGGAGTTGAGGTTGGAGAGGAAATTCTGGAGTTCTTCTTCACTGTGAGTCCAGATCATGAAGATGTCATCAATAAATCTGTACCAAACTTTGGGTTGGCAGGCCTGGGTAACCAAGAAGGCTTCCTCTAAGTGATCCATGAATAGGTTGGCGTACGAGGGGGCCATCCTGGTACCCATGGCTGTTCCCTTTAATTGTTGGTATGTCTGGCCTTCAAAAGTGAAGAAGTTGTGGGTCAGGATGAAGCTGGCTAAGGTGATGAGGAAAGAGGTTTTAGGTAGGGTGGCAGGTGATCGGCGTGAAAGGAAATGCTCCATCGCAGCGAGGCCCTGGATGTGCGGAATATTTGTGTATAAGGAAGTGGCATCAATGGTTACAAGGATGGTTTCCGGGGGTAACAGATTGGGTAAGGATTCCAGGCGTTCGAGAAAGTGGTTGGTGTCTTTGATGAAGGATGGGAGACTGCAAGTAATGGGTTGAAGGTGTTGATCTACGTAGGCAGAGATACGTTCTGTGGGGGCTTGGTAACCAGCTACAATGGGGCGGCCGGGATGATTGGGTTTGTGGATTTTAGGAAGAAGGTAGAAGGTAGGGGTGCGGGGGGTGGGGTGTCGGTGGGGTCAGGAGGTTGATGGAGTCAGGTGAAAGGTTTTGTAGGGGGCCTAAGGTTCTGAGGATTCCTTGAAGCTCCGCCTGGACATCGGGAATGGGGTTACCTTGGCAAACTTTGCATGTGGTGTTGTCTGAAAGCTGACGCAGTCCCTCAGCCACATACTCCCGACGATCAAGTACCACGGTTGTGGAACCCTTGTCCGCCGGAAGAATGACGATGGACCGGTCAGCCTTCAGATCACGGATAGCCTGGGCTTCAGCAGTGGTGATGTTGGGAGTAGGATTAAGGTTTTTTTAAGAAGGATTGAGATGCAAGGCTGGAAGTCAGAAATTCCTGGAGGGTTTGGAGAGGGTGATTTTGAGGAAGAGGAGGTGGGTCCCACTGCGACGGAGGACGGAACTGTTCCAGGCAGGGTTCAATTTGGATGGTGTCTTGGGGAGTTGGATCATTAGGAGTAGGATTAGGATCATTTTTCTTCGTGGCAAAGTGATATTTTCAGCAGAGAGTACGAGTGTAGGACAGTAAATCTTTGACAAGGGCTGTTTGGTTGAATCTGGGAGTGGGGCTGAAGGTGAGGCCTTTGGATAGGACAGAGGTTTCGGATTGGGAGAGAGGTTTGGAGGAAAGGTTAACTACTGAATTAGGGTGTTGTGGTTCCAGATTGTGTTGATTGGAATTTTGAGTTTTTGGAGGGAGTGGAGCTGGAAGTGGGAGATTGAGTAGATGGGAGAGACTGGGTTTGTGTGCAATGAGAGGAGGTTGAGGTTTGCTGGAAAGGTTGTGAAGGGTGAGTGAGTTGCCTTTCCGGAGGTGGGAAACCAGGAGATTGGATAGTTTTTTGAGGTGGAGGGTGGCATGTGCTGTTCTAATTTACGGTTGGCCTGTAGGAGGATGCTCTGAACAGCCGGTGTGGATGTGGGAGAGGAAAGATTAAGGACTTTTATTAAGGATAGGTGTTGACGGGTGTGTTCATTGGCTGAGTTGATGTGTAGGTGAAGGATTAGGTGGGTGAGGGCAATGGATTGTTCAGTTTGGAACTGGTATAGGGACTGATGGAAAGAAGGGTTGCAGCCAGAGATGGGAACTTTAAGTGTGAGGCCTTTGGGGGTAATGCCAAATGTCAGACAAGCCTGAGAAAATAGAATATGGGAGCGTAATCTGGCTAGGGCGAAGGCATGTTTGCGGAGGGAATGTAAATAAAACTTAATGGAGTCGTTGTGGGGGTGTTGTGAGAGTGACATGGTATTAGAAGGTGAAAAGTGTAACATGAGGCTGAAATGAAAATGAAAATAAAAATATATGGGGAGAGATAAAGGTGAACTGGAAAGTAACTGGAGATCTGGTGTGAAAAAAGGCGAGAAGGTGTTGGTTACAGCTGGGCTATGTTGGACTTGGGTTGGTAGAAAGGTTAGATGGTTGTGTTGCCGCCAAAACACGTTAAAGGACGGAGAAATTCGGGAAAATTTTGAAAAAAACTGCGTGTAATGTATTAAAAGGAGTGGTTTTGTGGTGGCAGATTATGAAAATGAGGCTAACAATTGTCAGACGAAGAAAAAATGATGTTAAAACCTGTGGGAAGCGGATAAAAATTATCAGTGATGTGGGAAAAAACGTAAATGGAAATAAAGCGAAAGTTATTGGAACTAGCCGAAATGGTTGTTTAAAAGGTGAAAGGAACTGTTTGTGAACTAGAAATGGTGGATTTTACAGCGGCGGTAGTGTTGAAAGCGGCAAAAAAATTTTTTTGGTTATGGTTTGGAAGTGGGTTACGTATTATTGAGTATATATATATAGGCGGGATAAAATTGTATAGCAGATTACGGTAAAAAGGAAAATATTTTGGGGGAGAGGGTGGGGAGTTGTTCCGGTCCCGGGGGCGGGGGGACTTGTCTTGGGGGGTGGGGGGTGGGGGGAGGGACGGGTGTGGGCTCGCGCACACGCACGCATGTCCGTCCGCACATGTGCGGGTGCAGGCAGACATATTTGGTCTTTAAATATGTCTGCTTGTGTCTGTGTATGTGTGGATGGATATGTGTGTGTGTGCGAGTGTGTACCTGTCCTTTTTTCCCCCTAGGGTGGGTCTTTCCACTCCCGGGATTGGAGTGACTCCTTGCCCTCTCCCTTGAAACCCACATCCTTTCGTCTTTCCCTCTCCTTCCCCTCTTTCCTGATGAGGCAACAGTTTGTTGCGAAAGCTTGAATTTTGTGTGTGTGTTTGTGTTTGTTTGTGTGTCTATTGACCTGCCAGCGCTTTCGTTCGGTAAGTCACATCATCTTTGTTTTTAGATATATTTCACCTGCAACTTGAATTTTTATGTTGGTGGGATTGAGTTTTTTGTATACTGTGGCAAATACACTAGCTCAGTACGCCATCTCCATTTCACATTAGCCTCCATTTCACTTCAGTTGCACATTTGAACTGCCAACAATTAATAGACCTCTACCCTTTGGCATTTGCCCTCTCTTGACGTGGGACAAAACACGTTTTCCCCAAAACAGGTGAAGTGAGTCCTACTGGCTCAGTTTGTTACAGTGAAAGAGAGCACTTTGAACTTGTCAGTTAGAAGGGTCGGTATAACACACTAAGCCCTGCCTGGTCCCTGTCCACCCTATACAGGATTGCTAGATCTACCATTCAGTTGCCACTCACAGCCAAGTGGATGAGTAGTGATGGATCATCACGTACTATTTGCAGAGAAAACAGGATGCACAGGGGAGGTTAGTACTTAAGGTACATTTAGTACTAGTTCCACAGACACATGGCTCTTAGGAGTTCTTCCAACACACCAATTAGCACCAGCTGCCAATTGTTTGACTAGTCACAGTGATTCCCAGCTGCTTATGAACGTCAACCAACTCATTCCATGTCAGGGAACAGCATTCAGAGGGGGGAGGGGGGGGGGGGGGATGTAGTTTGGCTCGTGCCATGTATTATGGGACAGTGAAGACACAACTTGAACTATGCGTACTGATTATTTTTTAATCTGTAGAGCTAAAAAATTACTAATTCCTTATAAGAACTGAACCATAACACAGACTGAGATTTCAATTAAAGCAATAGAAATTACTATTTTCTTAAAACTTTGTGAGGTTAATTATAGTTGTTAGAAAACATGAAAATAAGGTTAATTTACAATTTAACAGAAAACTAGATGTAACACAATATGTTGTTACAACATTTGCTACAGAAACTAAATCACAGATGCTGATTTACTACAAACTAGGCTATCCACAGACAATAGTCTCAAAAATGTATATTTATTTGTGATAATGTACTATGAAATTTGCGGTGATTTATTCTTTGGTAGTAATATGGTGATTAAAGTGATGTAGCAAAGGATTAGAAATTTTTAAATAAAGTTTAAGTAATTGTGTAAAAGTAATGATGAAACATTTGGATAAAGATAAATAAAAGTAGTTGATGCACCCTATGGGATTTGAGCCCACAATATTCAACATACTAATGTAACGACGAAGCTGTGGTTCCATTCCAAACTTCATGCTATTTTTAAGGCTCAGAGGATGGCAAGAAACTATTCAGTTCTTTTTCGTCTGTGAATAATATTAGGAAATAACAAGAGAGCTACTGACTGTAAAGATGGCCTGCTGAGTTGCAAGGAAGGACCAATCACTTGCACTATACATATGTTTGGGTAATTAAGAGAATTTAGTGGATAAATTTTGTTTTGTTGTATATGATATACAGGTAATTAATTTTGCAGACACGTGGATGTTTGGTGTGACTTTGTGGGAAATGCTGACTTTCGGAGAGGAACCCTGGCCAGGCCTGGATGGTGCCCAGATTTTGCGCAAAGTAGACCGTGAGGGTGAGCGACTGCCGCAACCTAATGCCAGCCCCCCAGAAATGTATCGCCTGATGCTCCAGGTACAGTGTCTTCAAACTATAAATAATAATGAAAATATGTAATTTTACAATTAAAACTGTAAGGTGAACAGGTATAGATTTTAGTGTACATGCTAATTGTTTTTACCCACTTTCTTGACACTGCAGCAATACTAAAAATTACATGCAGCTCTGGATATTCTGTCTGTTGTGCTGCAATAACAAAATAGAATACTTTTGGATTTATGTTCTCACAAATTATACAGTTTATGATGGAACCTTTGAAAAGTGGTGCCTCATAGTTTATAATTTATATAGTGCGACATGACTTTACAGCCTCACAATGGTACTGTTATTGACATTTCCATGAAACAGTGATGTGTCACTGAGAGTATAAGGTAAATAGATGAAAGTAGAACTTTCTCTTTCCAAAATAGAGAGAAAAAAAATACCATTGTGAGTGTAATAACAAAACTATAATAAACACAAGATGGCAATTCTGACAGAGAGACACCACTAGCTTTTGCGCTACTGATCCCTTCCTTGTTTAACTCTCTTTGTCTCAATAATGTGAAAATAAACATAATTTCAAACTTTTTCTTAAAAGTAATCTTTATCATCATAGTAAGCAACAAATACAAGAAGAAATTGGCAAAAACAAACTCACAATAGAATTAAGAATGAGGTTTTACTTTGGAACTGCTAGGACATGCGGTTTTCATCCACTTTCTATAAAGAATAACATGGAGGTTTCAGGCAGATACCACTGGGTACCCAGGTACATCCTTTCACACACACATCTAAATACATCATTCATTCATCAGGTCATTGAGAACTCTTCAAGAAAGAAAACTTTAAGGAGTGTTGAATGGATCAGCCCACATGCTTCAGATTTTATTTTAGCCTCTTGTGAAATCGAAGAATTCTTCATAGTATGAATAAAAGCTAATAGGCCAGAATTTGTCTATTAAAAGTAGTGGAAGAAAGGCCACATGATAAAAATTCATTGACTAATGTGCAACATGTTACAACTAACAAACGAGTTGTGAAACACTCGACTACTTGGCTGATTGTGTGTATGATCTTAGTAGTATAATGTTCCTCCACAGCAAATTGTCGTATTTGTAATTATCAATATGAAAAGGTGCCGTTAAAGAAGTAAGACTTCAAAGCCTTCTTCTGAGAATTGAACTAACTAGATATGAGTTGATTTGTTGCTATATTTGTGTACACAAAACACATTGCTTGACAATATAAGCCACTGAGTTACAAGAAACTGAAAACCAACACCATTATTGCTGACTTCACAGCGGATATAAAACACCATGTTAGAATTCAGTTTTAAGACAGAAAGTCTGTATGAATGTGAGTGATTGTGATGGTTTTAACAGTAGTCGGGAAAAGATGCTATCCATTCTACAGTTGGAAATACTACCAGGCAGCGATGTGCAAGTGTGTGCTCGACCCTCCCTCTCCCCCGACACACACACACACACACACACACACACACCACACACACACACACACACACACACACACACACACATACCTTACAGTATTCACCCACCAACTGTGTTCAAAGAGTGTGTCAGTAGTGGTCTAGGTTTTACTGGACCGAGTGGGGCAGTGCAGTGGTTAGCACACTGGACTTGCATTTGGCCTTTTGCAAGTATGTGTGTGGCACGCACGGGGCCCTGAGCTATTGCAGCCTCCTTTCCTTTCCTTTGAAAACTGCATTACCATCCCTCTTCCTCACTCTCCTTGCTCCTTTGTCCCTGGCCCCTCTTTTCCCTCTTAGTGGACTGCTTTATGTAGACCTGGCTATCCTCCTGGCTTTGTTTTTGTCTGTGCTATTGTTTAGTTTGCTGTTTCCACCTCCTTTACGGTGTTTTTAGTCCCCTTGGGGTCTGACCCCCATTTCCAAAAATTTTCCGTTCAGTGTGAAACATTTGAGGATGAACTCCGTACCTAGCTTCCATGGTGCAGGTTCCTCTCCCCCTCGCCTCCCCTCCCCTCCCCTCCCCTCCCCTTTCCTTTCGCTTTGCATCCTGGCGCCCCTCCTGCTAGGTCACCAGCAAGGCAGCCAGTCCGTGTGGTGGGGCTGTTAAGTACCTAGCTCCCTGAAACCACAGGGATCACACTGCTAGTACCTGACCTGTTAACTCCTCATGTATGCACAGGAGTTGGTGCTCATCATTTTGGGGCACCAGAACTCCCGGCAATGACCACCGTGCCAGATGGCCCTTGCTGTGGCTGGGTGGCGCCCACGGGGCGGGCCCCTGATCGGAGCGGGTGTATTAGGGTGGATGCCTTGCGCATGAAGCGACAAAAGCTTCACCATCCTGGCCATTCTGTGGCCATCTCAAAGAGTGGTAGCAGACGTGACACTCCTCCTTCTGATCCTTCGGCCTTCCCCTCCCTGGCCACCCCCTGGGAGGAGGGGGAAGCTCGACGGCTTGGGTTGAAACCTTTTCCTTGGTACCTGGTTTGTACCAGGACAGATGGCAGTAGCTTGCCACGACTAAGCCTTTGTTTTTCGTGGAGACGATTGAAGATAAGTATGGCAAAGTTGAATCGTGCTTTGCTCATCAAGACATCTTCTGCTGCCCAATCTGACGCCCTGTGTGCTTGTGACCATCTCGGTGACGTCTCAGTCTCCGTCTCAGTACAGGGCATCTTTGAACTCAGTACAGGGCATTATTTTCTACCGAGATCTTCTTCTCCAAACTGAGCTCCGTGCTAACCTCGAGCGGCAAGGGGTTTGTTTTACCTGCTGTGTGCAGCGAGGCCCTCCAAACAATTGCATTGCTACAGGTGCCTTTATCCTGGCCTTTGAGGGGGATGTCCTCCCAGAGAAGGTCAAGGTAATGGTGTATTGGTGTGATTTAAAATCTTATATTCCACCACTGATGAGATGTTTTAAATACTTAAGGTTTGGACACATGTCTTGCTGCTGCACCACTGATCCCCTCTGTGGCGACCATGGATGCCCCCTCCATGAGGGGAGTGCCTGTGCTCCCCCGCCAATGTGTATAAATTGTAATGGACAGCATTCTCCACACTTTCCTACATGCCCCGTGTTTGTGAAAGAAAGGAGGATTCAAGAGTACAAAACCTTAGATCGGCTCACCTAAACTGAGGCTCGTCAAGAATATGACCGGCTCCATCCCGTGTCTATGACCTCTACTTTTGCGTCTATTACATTCATTCTCCCTTCTGCCCCTTCCTCTTCCCAGCCCCACCTCATTCGTCCCATGCCTTCAGTCTCCTCCTCCTCCTCCTCCTCCTCCCACCCCCTCTCCCACTCCCCCTCCCCCTCAGTACCCGTACCCACCCCATCGGATGCTGCTCCCCCTCCCCCACCAGAGAAGTGCTCCCCTCCTTCAGCAGCCGCTGGTATTGGCACTCCCTCCCAGGACTCCTTTTCCCAGCACCCCTCTGAAAGGCGATCTGCTGCTCCACATCGGCAGTGTGATCCGCGGCTGGTGGGTGCCAAGATTGCTCGGTGTAATTCTGTGCCTGCCCTCACTGAAGTCTGCCCTTCTCTTCCTTCCCAAGAGAAGAAGCAGGAACCAAGGGCGAGGCCCCTCTGGTACCCCCTGAGGTGCGGCCTTCTCCTCCTACAGTCAATGAACCAACAGAGACTGACCCTACCTATACTGATATTACCCCATCCTTATCGGTGACAGATAGCGACTCGGTGGTGTGATCGATTCCGGTCCAATCACTTCCACTTTGGACTCTGGCTTGAGAATCCTCCAGTGGAATTATAATGGTTATTTGCGTCACCTTCCAGAGTTGCAGCCTCTTCTTTCCTTCTACTCTGCTACTTGTATTGCGTTCCAGGAGACCCATTTTGTCAATTCTTACTGACCAACCCTTCGTGGGTTCCACACTTTGTCGGAACCGAATTGGCCCCTTGCGGGCTTCTGGTGATGTTTGCACCTTGGTCCGCAAGGACATTGTTAGAAAATGGGTTCCCCTCCATACCACTCTGGAAGCCATTGCTATCAGGATCCATCTTTCCACGCCAATCACAATCTGTAATCTTTACCTCCTACCTGACTGGCTGCCCACATCCCATGCCCTCACCACCCTTCTTCAACAACTCCCTTCTCCCGTCCTGTTATGCCCACAACCCTCTTTGGGGTAGTCATATGACTACTGCCCTGGGCAGGACAGTAGAAGCTGTACCGGCAGGGCTTGATCTCTGTTTTCTAAACACAGGCGTTCCCACACACTTAAGTGTGGTGCACAGCACTTTCTCAACCATTGACCTCTCCATCTGCAGTCCCGGCCTTCTTCCCTCCATTGAGTGGGGCGTCCATGATGACTTACGTGACAGCGACTATTACCCAGTTGTTTTGACCTTCCTTCAGTGTCTCTCACTCCATCACCCTCCCAGGTGGGCCCTATCTAAGGCTGATAGGGATGTCTTCTCCTTTGCTCCCATCCCCCCTTTGCTCCCACACAACAGTGTTGATGAATCTACTCAGACATTGACTGCCCCCATCCTTTCAGCAGCTGTTTCAGCAATCCCTTCTACTTCAGGATCCCCCCCCCCCCCGGTGGACTCCAGAAATTGCTGCGGCCATAAAAGACTGCCGCCGTGCTCTTCAACACTTCAAAGCGGCACCCTTCTACTGCTCTTCGTCTGGTCTTTAAATGACTCTATGCCCGGGCCTGCTATCTAATCAAATTTCAGAAACGAATTTGCTGGGAACGATGTGTAGCTTCCATAGGACCCCACACCCCTTCTTCACAAGTCTGGGCGAAACTCCGGTGAATTTTTGGCCATTGTTCTCCCACCAGGGTTGCAGGAATTTCTGTACATGGTGTTGTCGTTACCAATCCATACTTTGTGGCAGAAAATTTCGCTCAACGCTTTGCTCAAGCTTCGGCATCGGCTGAGTATCCGCCCACATTCCTTCTCCTGAAAGAGCGTTCAGTATGACTGCCTTTGTCTTTTGTTTCTCGCTGCTCAGAGCCATATAATGCCCCATTTAGTGAGTGGGAATTTGCCAGCACCCTCGCTCTTTGTCCTGACACGGCTTCTGGACCGGATTGGATACATAACCAAATGCTCCAACACTTATCGGTGGCTGGCCACTGTCGTATATTGACCCTCTTTAACCGTCTGTGGGGTGAGGGAGTATCTCCTACCCAGTGGCAGGAAAGCATTGTTGTTCCGGTGTTGAAGCCAGGGAAGCTGCCTCTTCAGTTGGTTTAGCTACCATCCAATTAGCCTTACTAACACCCTCTGCAAGCTCCTTGAACGCATGGTGAGTCGGCGGCTGTTTTGGATTCTGGAATTCTGCGACCAATTGTCATCATCTCAAAGTGGTTTTCGCTGTGGCCGCTTTATGGTGGATAACTTGGTGCACCTAGAGTCTGCTATCCGGTCGGCTATTGCCCATTGGCAACACCTCCTTGCAGTCTTCTTTGATCTGCATAAAGCCTATGACACCACATCCTCACCACATGAATGGGGCCTTTGTGGTGCTCTGCCCATTTTTATCCGTAATTTTCTTTCTTATTGCTCTTTTCGGTTCCAGGTTGGCTCCTCCTACAGCTCTCCCCATCGGCAAGAAAATGGGGTTCCACAGGGTTCCGTGCTGAGCCTCCCTCTCTTTCTCATAGCCATTAATGGTCTAGTGACAGCTGTTGGGCCGACAGTGTCCCCCTCTTTGTATGCTAACGATTTTTGTACCTACCCCGCCTCCTCCATAATGGGCGCTGCAGAATGCCATCTACAGGGGGCAATCTGTCGGTCCCACTCATGGGCTCTCTCCCATGGCTCTCAGTTCTCGGCAGCCAAGACTTGTGTCATGCGTTTCTACCATCTGCCGTACAGTCCATCCCCATCCGGAACTATTCCTCTATGGTGAGCCCCTCGAGATGGTGGACACCCATCGCTTTTTGGGTCTGGTCTTCGATGCTCGGTTGACAGGGCTCCCTCACCTTTGCCAGCTGAAGAGGCTGTGCTGGTCCCATCTCAATGTTCTTAGGTATCTCTGTAATACCACCTGGGGTGCAGAACGCTCTGTTCTCCTGTGACTGTGTCGAGTGTTGGTCCAGTCTTTTTTAGACTATGGATGTCCTGTCCATAGTTCTGCGTCGCCTTCGACACTGTGCAGATACTAGACCCCATCAACCACTGTGGGGTCCAACTTATGACTGGTGCTGTCCGGACTAGCCCCGTGCTTAGCCTTCTCGCAGAGACGGGTATTCCGCCACTGTGAGTTTTGCGCCAGCAACAGCTGATATCTTATGCGCTCTGCATTCGCTGCACCCCAAAGCACCCTAATTATGGTCTCCTTTATCCAGACACGGAGATCGCCCTGCCACAGTGGCGGCCACGATGTGGACTTACCATGGCTGTCCGTATTCAGCCACTCTCTTCTGAGCCCCGGCAATTGCCTTTACCACCTCTCTTCTCCGCTCACGCATGTACCCCTCCATGGCGCGTCTCTTGGCCGTAACTCTGTCTTGATCTCTCAATTCATTCAAAGGATTCTGTCCCTCCGATTGCTCTTCACCACCAGTTCTCCTGTCTCTTCAGTTCCTGTCAGGGTTCAGAAGTGATCTATACTGATGGCTCCATAGTTGCTGGCCGCACTGGTTTTGCTTACACTTAAGCACGACGCACGGAACTTCGCTCTTTGCCAGATGGATGTAATGTTTTTACTGCAGAATTGGTAGCCATCTTGCGGACACTGGACCATATCTGCTCCTGCTCAGGACTATCCTTCACTCGCCACCCTTTAGTCATCGCTATCCAGGACTCCCTTTCTCTCTTCGCTCAATGAGGATGCTCGGTGGTTTTCATTTGGACCTCATGCCATGTTGGGATTCCTGGGAATGAACTTGCCAATCGATTGGTTAAATTAGCTACTACCAGGCCATCTCTCGCTATTGGCACTCCAGAAATAGACCTTCGCTCGGCATTACGTCATCAGGTTTTGGGCCTATGGGATGCAGAATGGAGCACTCTTTCTTCGCCGAACAAGCTCAGGGCACTTAAGGATTCTACAACTCCATGACGAACCTCTGTCGTTCTCTGCCGGCTCCGCATCGACCATACTTTTTTTGTCTCACGGTTATCTCCTCCGTCGTGAGGACCTCCCTCTCTGTCGTTGTGGATCGATGTTGGCTGTGGCTCACATCTTATTGGACTGCCCCAACTTAGCCACCCTATGACGGAATCGCTACCCCTGGTGTTGGCTGACGATGCCTCAGCGGCGGATCTCATTTTACATTTTATTCGTGATGGGGTTTTTATCGCTTTATTTAAGGTAGGGGCCTACCACCTTATCGGTGAGTGGAGGGGATGGCAGGCTTTCATGCTGCCCCCTTCACCCCGACTGGATTGGCTTCAACTCGGGGTTGGTGGTTCACCCCAGCCCTCTGCCTTCCCACTCCTTTCCTCATGGGGTCTGCTATGTCCTGAGCGTCTCCCTTGTCTCCTGTGCTTCTTCCTTCATGCCCCTGTCATTAGTCACTTTCTTTCCCTCACCTCATCTTCTGTCCTTTTCCTTCCTTCCCTGTCAATAGTTTATCATTTTATGAATGTTGTAGTTCCCTCTTTTAATGTGGGATTTTATCGGTTTTACTTAATCTCAGGTCGGTGGGACTGATGACTGCGTAGTTTGGTCCCTTCTCCAACCAACCAACTAACTTGCATTCAGGAGGAGAACAACTCAAATCCCCATCTGGCCATCCAGATGTAAGTTTTCCATTATTTCTCTAAATCACTCCAGGATGGTCCCTTTGACAAGGCACAGGCGATTTTTTTCCCCATTCTTAACACAATCTGAACTTGTATTCTGTCTCTAATGATCACGATGTCAGTGGGACATCAAACACAAACTTAGTTCCACCCTTAACTCTACAGGTGTGCTATATGCTACAGAAAGTTCCAGATTTTAAGCAGTCCTTATACACTGTGTGTTTCGTGAAAGACTGCACATTCCATTACTTCTATTGGTTTTGTAGGTAATGTGTGCAGCTTCTATGTTTACTTAAAAATAATGTTGGGCACAGAAGATAGCTAGTGTGCGGAAATTCGTTTCTAATTTGAGGCAATGGGATAGGAAATTTGTGATGGGTGTGATTATGCCAAGGATCATGCTTGTTGTATGTGGGAAATGAATTGAAGGCTGATGTGGTAGAGGTGTTGAGAACAATTGGTGGACAACTAATACATTTATCATGTTAGTGAGTTGGTGTGTGTCCTGTTTGTAGTTATGGAAAACAGTAATGTTATTGGAGTGTGTTAGACTGCAAATCCAGAGATAAAGATCTCTATCCCGGGACTGTCCTAGGATTTCTCATCACTTATGACTTCCTCTACCTCTCACAGTGATTTGTTGATATGGAAAATGCTAAGTTGCACTGTGGTTCCAAATTCATATTAGACACTAATCACCCAGATTATTGGCTGGGTATGTCAGTTTTAAAGCAAAGGAATTCCACCTCTTATAGGACTGAGCCCATGAAAGCATTGGAGTGTTCAAAATGACCCTGGAATTGAGGATAGATTTGCTTAACTGCAGCTTACCTGGTCTGAAAATTGGAATTGGATTCTTTATTCACAAATGTCTGGCCTGATCACTTATAGCAATATAATTCACAGTGTTCACAATGACTGGTTTTGGCTTACTGCCATCATCAGATCTATTATAGAATTAGAAAAATCACTAATGAGTCTTTTCATTCTCATCCTTGTGGTAAGTCTCCCCTGATTTGCAGTTCTGGGTGACTTCCCCAAAATCTACTACTTTTCCTAGATGCCTCCAGTCCTTTTCCTTCACCTTCTTCCTTCCCCTTCAGCCCTTCTGCCTGAAGAAGGAGCCACTGGCTCAAAAAGCTTGCCAATCACAACAGACTTTTATGTGTGTGTTCTGCCGCCACTTGGCAAGTAGATTTTTTATTTATCCAATTAAATAATTTCAGAAAAATTAGTTCCTTAGATTGAAGGCCAAATATGCAGCAAATCTAAGAATCCATAAAAGAAGGATAAAATGTAAGAATGTATAGAAAAGGACAGCATACTGTTAAAATATTCTAACAAAAGTATCAGTGTCCTCTAATCTGTACACACAGGTACATAACAAGTGGTAGTGATGGCTCATGTGCATCCTGTATTTCCACATACATGAACTGTAAGCAGTGGAGGATGGAATGCTGAAATATATAATTAATCAGCATCTTAAATTCACTAACTTGGACTAAAATATTGATCATTGTTAATTAAAATGATCTTACATTGTTGAACTGTGTGTCTAACAATGAAACATAAAATAAAATACAATACATAGGAGTAAAATCCATATTTCAAATGCAACTAAATGTATAAAAAGTGGGGAACAATCTACTAATAGAAAAAATTCAAGCATGACAAATTAAAAAAAAAAAAAAGACATGGCTTTGTGTGAACATTGAGTAACTGAAGTTATGTAACTATAAATCTTAATGGTCGACAGCGTGTTCAGAAGTCTCTCCAACTGGCGCTGCCTCGTGTCCTCTCTGAAATGTTCTGTTTTTTCTGTAGTGATGTGAGCAGGAGGAGGCCATTGGCCAGAGCGTGTAGCTCTGTGTCGAGCCACTATGGCTGTTGGCCCTGTTCATACTGGTTTAGTAACTTCCTCGAGTTAAACTGACTCTGTTCATTAAGCAATAACTCTGGTTGCCATTTTCTGTGTATGAAGATCTCTATTTCATGCTGTATGTTTAATAATTGTCCTTTCAGTGCTCTTTGCTACACTTCAGAGTTATCCAACATATTTCCTGATACATGTTTTTCCTTATCCAAATATGTACTGAATGCCATCTTATTTTGGCTATCCATGTATTCTCTGAAGCAAGTCGTAAAATTCCTCCCAGTGTGACTAATAGAAATCCTTTCACAGTCCTGGCAGTTAATCCTGAAGGCCCCAGGTTCCAAATTTAAGGCTCTTGGAGCCTAAATCCAATTGTACCTTTTGTCTGAAATGCAATTTTAACTTTATTCTTCTGAAAGAGCAGTTTTATTGTAAAGTGCACCATAGTATGACATAACAACAAATCTCTTCTTGTGTGGATATACTCTTCCTCATAATGTACTTTTGACATAAATTTGTTTCGTAAGTTTGTCCCATCGTAGTCACTATACCCATTTGCCCTGGCTACTTGTTTCAAAATGTTCAGTTCATCTCCTTTGTCATTTCAGTCAACTGGCAGCATTAAATCCTGTTAATCATGGTTGTAAAATATGCACATCTCTACTTTTGACAGTGACAGGATTTTGTATTTACGTTGGCTTCAGAAATATGCTAATTTTTTATCTTCTGTTGTGGCGTAACAAGCTAGCTACGCCACACTGAGAAGTAGCCGAAAGGGCACGCGTCAACTCAAGCCGTCTTGCGTTAAGTCTGGAACAGGATTCGTAATGAATGTCATAAAGAAAAGAACGTAGCTACTAGAACACTTAACTTTTATATCGTCCTTTGGTATACAGCATTCTTGATGATACAGGTGAGACTATCTTGAGATACATGCAATGGTACAAATGGCGCCTTGCTAGGTCATAGCCATTAACTTAGCTGAAGGCTATTCTAACTGTCTCTCGGCAAATGAGAGAAAGGCTTCGTCAGTCTAGTCGCTAGCAACGTCGTCCGTACAACTGGGCCGAGTGCTAGTACGTCTCTCGAGACCTGCCTTGTGGTGGCGCTCGGTCTGCGATCCTGACAGTGGCGACACGCGGGTCCGACATGTACTAATGGACCGCGGCCGATTTAAGCTACCACCTAGCAAGTGTGGTGTCTGGTGGTGACACCACATCTTCCATCCTTTTTAGTTACAATACCAGACTAGGAAAGTTTCTACTCACCATATAGCAGAGATACTGAGTCGCGATAGGCACAACAAAAAGATTCATACAATCACAGCTTTCGGCCATTAAGGCCTTTGTCAGCAGTACACACACACACACACACACACACACACACACACACACACACACACACACACACACACACACACAACATACATCTGCAGTCTCAGAGAGCTGAAACTACACTGTGAGCAGTAGCACCAGTGCATGATGGGAGTGGCGACTTGGTGGGGGTAAGGATGAGGCTGGGGTGGGGAGGGGGAGGGGTTAGTATAGTGGGAGTGGCAGTCATTGAAGTGTTGCAGTTGAGACAGAGGGCAAGAGAGAATGTGGGGAGGGGGGGTAAATAGTGGAAAGGAGAGAAAGAAACAGAAAGAAATAAAAAGAAATTAAAAGACTGGGTGTGGCGGTGAAATGACGGCTGTGTAGTGCTGGAATGGGAACAGGGAGGGAGCTGGATGGCTGAGGACAGTGACTAACGAAGTTTGAGGCCAGGAGGGTTACAGAAACGTTGGATGTATTGCAGGGAAAGTTCTCACCTGCGCGATTCAGAAAAGCTGGTGTTGGTGGGAAGGGTCCATATGGCACAGGCTGTGAAGAAGTCATTGTGATTAGGGATATCAGGTTTGGCAGTGTGTTCAGCAACAGGGTGGTCCACTTGTTTTTTGGCTACAGTTTGTCGGTGGCCATTCATGTGGACAGACAGCCTGTTGGTTGTCATGCCTACATAGAATGCAGCACAGTGGTTACAGCTTAGCTTGTAAATCACATGACTGGTTTCACAGGTAGACCTGCCTTTGATGGGATAGGTGATGTTAGTGACCGGACTGGAGGAGGTGGTGGTAGGAGGATGTATGGGACAGGTCTTGCATCTAGGTCTATTACAGGGGTATGAGCCATGAGGTAAGGGATTGGGAGCAGGGGTTGTGTAAGGATGGGCGAGTACCAGGTGATCAAAAAGTCAGTATAAATTTGAAAACTGAATAAATCACGAAATAATGTAGATACAGAGGTACAAATTGACAACACACATGCTTGAAGTGACATGGGGTTTTATTAGAACCAACAAAATACAAAAGTTCAAAAAATGTCTGACACATGGCGCTTCATCTGATCAGTATAGCAATAATTCGCATAACAAAGTAAGACAAAGCAAAGATGATGTTCTTTACAGGAAATGCTCAATATGTCCACCATCATTCTTCAACAATAGCTGTAGTCGAGGAATAATGTTGTGAACAGTACTGTAAAGCATGTCCGGAGTTATGGTGAGGCATTGGCGTCGGATGTTGTCTTTCAGCATCCCTAGAGATGTCAGTTGATCACAATACACTTGAGACTTCAGGTAACTCCAAAGCCAATAATTGCACGGACTGAGGTCTGGGGACCTGAGAGGCCAAGCGTGACAAAAGTGGCGGCTGAGCACACGATCATCACCAAACGACGCGTGCAAGGGATCTTTCACGCGTCTAGCAATATGGGGTGGAGTGCCATCCTGCATAAACATCGTACATTCCAGCAGGTGTTTATCAGCCACGCTGGGGATGACGCGATTCTGTAACATATCGGCGTACCTCTCACCTGTCACGGTAGCAGGTTTGCCGTCCAGCGCCATCTGTCGGACATTTTGTGAACTTCACCCCCCCCCCCCCCCTAATAAAACCGCATGTCATTCCAAGTATGTGTGTCAATTTTTACTGTTCTATCTACATTATTCCATGGTTTATTAAGTTTTCAAATTTATACTGACTTTTTGATCATCCGGTATATTATGTAGGTTCGGTGGATGGCGGAATACCACGGTAGGAGGGTTGGGAAGGATAGTGGGCAGGACATTTTATATTTCAGGGAATGACGAGAGATAATTTGAACCCTGGCGGAGAATGTAATTCAGTTGCTCCAGTCCCAGATGGTACTAAGTTACAAGGGAATGTTCCTCTGTGGCCGGACTGTGGGACTTTGGGAGGTGGTGGGAGACTGGAAAGATAAGGCATGGGAGATTTGTTTTTGTTCAAGGATGGGAGTATAATTACTGTCAGTGAAGGCTTCAGTGAGTCCTTCGATACATTTTGATAGGGACTGCTCGTCACTGCAGATTCGTCGACCACGGATGGCTAGGCTGTACGAAAGGGATTTCTTGGTATGGAATGGGTGGCAGCTGTCGAAGTGGAGATATTGCTGGTGGTTTGATATGGACGGAGGTACTGATGTAGCCATCTCTGAGGTGAAGGTCAACATCTAGGAAGGTGGTTTGATATGGACGGAGGTACTCATGTAGCCATCTCTGAGGTGAAGGTCAACATCTAGGAAGGTGGCTTGTTGGGTTGAATAGGACCAGGTAAAGCAAATGGGGGAGAAGTTGTTGAGGTTCTGGAGGAATGTGAATAAGGTGTCCTCACCTTCAATCCAGATAGCAAAGATGTCATCAATAATCTGAACCAGGTGAGGGGTTTACGATTCTGGGTTTTTAGGAAAGTCTCCTCTAGATGGCCCATGAATAGGTTAGCATAGGATGGTGCCATGCGGGTGCCCATAGCTGGACCACGGATTTGTTTGTAGGTAATACTGTCAAAGGAGAACTAATTGTGGATGAGGATATAGTTGGTCATGGCGACTAGGAAGGAGGTTGTTGGTTTGGAATCCATAGGGCATCTGGAAAGATAGTGTTCGATAGCAGTAAGACCATGGGCATTAGGAATGTTAATGTACAGTGAGGTGGCATCAATAGTGATGAGCAGGACACCGTGTGGTAAAGGGACAGGAATTGTGGAGAGCCGGTCGAGGAAATGGTTGGTATCTTTTATATAGGAGGATAGGTTCCAGGTAATAAGTTGAAGGTGTTGGTCTACAAGAGCAGAGATTATCTCAGTGGGGGCACAGTAACTGGTCACAATGGAGCGTCCTGGGTGGTTGGGTTTATGGACTTTAGGAAGCATGTAGAAGGTGGGACTGCGGGGAGTGGTAGGTGTAAGTAGAAAGATGGACTCTGGAGAGATGTTCTGGGATGGGCCTGCTGGATTACTGGAATGGGATCACTGTGGCATGGTTTGTAGGTGGAAGTATCTGACAGCTGACGGACTCCTTCTGCCATGTAATCCGTGTGGTCCAAAACAATGGTGGTGGAGCATTTGTCAGCAGGTCGGATTTTCGGACGTAATTCTACTTTCTTACATAATTTTTCGCATTTTTTGCACCACCGTGGATCCTTGCTACTTCCATCTGTGTCAATACAGAAAAGTTTCCTTATCTGTATCCAGCTCCCAGCCCCACATACTGTTCCTATGTTGTTGCTTGTCTCATGAAATCCCCCCTAATGGCCTTACCATCAAATTACCCATCTCTGCCTGTGCACGGTTGGTAACTAACCACATTTGTCCCACAATGTTGGTAAATATTATGTACAACCACATTATCAACATCAGCAGCAGTAACAATATAGTTCACAAATTTTGAGTTACTGCGATCATCAGAACTGTTACAAAAACAGAAAGAAACACTAAAGTCACAACAATAAGTTCAATAGGTTGAAGGCCAAATATACAGGAAAACTAAAACCCACAAAAACACACAGAAAACGATAACATAACATTAAAGTATTATTATAAGAATCAACATTCAATAATCTGTACACATAGGGACGTAACAATTTAACGATAAGATTTTTTTATGAAAAGGACAGATTCACAATGGGCGACAGATTTGGAGGCAGTTTAGCTGAAATGTTCATAAATAAACTGGAAAACTTGTTTATCCAACAAAATCACAACATATGCAAAAAAAAACTGATGTATTACAGAAAGTATGTAGAAAGCAACATACTAATGCAGAGGTGACAAGAAAGAAACATATGAGACAGCACAAAGAATGAGAGCAATTTTTTTTTCTTTTAGACAGCATAGTTGTATGGAGATAAGCAGCGATTAATTTATTTATAATCAATTATTCAAAATGACAGTCACAATCGCATTATTTATTTTGCCGCCAACCGGTTTCAACCCATGATGTGGTCATCTTCAGGGCAATTTACACCATTTGGTCGCTCACTGGCATCATCACCCTGCCTGTGCACGGTTGGTCGAACTACCGATCCATGGTTGAGTGCCAGCCTAAATAGTGTTGTAATGCGTTGCTGGCAGGCATGTGACATGTGGTAGGAAAACAATGCCCACAATTGCAACATTATGGAAGCATGCTCTGCTAGGCGCGGACTTAGCGCCTCTCATGCTGGCTGCGACTTAGCGCCTCTCGTGGTGGCTGCCAGTGACTCCATGGACACATAATCGATGTGTTGTTATTGTTCATTGTGGGACAAATGTGGATCAATGCCGCGCAGAGTGGCCGCGTGATCTAAGATGCCATGTCACAGATTGCACGACCCCTCCCACCGAAGGTTCGAGTCCTCCCTCGGGCATGGACGTGTGTGTTGTTCTTACCATAAGTTAGTGTAAGTAGTGTGTAAGCCTAGGGACCGATGACCTGAGCAGTTTGGTCCCTTAGGAAGAATTCACACACATTTGAACATTTTGTGGATCAGTATAGTAGTAGTAGTAGTAGTAGTAGTTGTTGTTTCTCTCTCTCTCTCTCTCTCTCTCTCTCTCTTTTATTTTATATTTTTTTATAGTGAAATGAAGTGCTGGAGTTTGCAAGCTTGCTAAATGCAAACTACAAAGGAAGTGAGCTATTGGAAGTACACCAACAGTGTAAACTAGAGCTGTTGATAAAATATCGGTATTATTTTGCAGAAAATATTTATATATATTGGCGATACTTTTTCCACCGATATGTTGTTGTTGTTGTGGTCTTCAGTCTTGAGACTGGTTTGATGCAGCTCTCCATGCTACTCTATCCTGTGCAAGTTTCTTCATCTCCCAGTACCTACTGCATCCTACATCCTTCTGAATCTGCTTAGTGTATTCATCTCTTGGTCTCCCTCTACGATTTTTACCCTCCACGCTGCCTTCCAATACTAAATTGGTGATCCCTTGATGCCTCAGAACATGTCCTACCAACCGATCCCTTCTTATAGTCAAGTTGTGCCACAAACTCCTCTTCTCCCCAATTCTATTCAATACCTCCTCATTAGTTATGTGATCTACCCATTTAATCTTCAGCATTCTTCTGTAGCACCACATTTCGAAAGCTTCTATTCTCTTCTTGTCCAAACTATTTATTGTCCGTGTTTCACTTCCATACATGGCTACACTCCATACAAATACTTTCAGAAAAGACTTCCTGACACTTAAATCTATACTCGATGTTAACAAATTTCTCTTCTTCAGAAACGCTTTCCTTGCCATTGCCAGTCTACATTTTATGTCCTCTCTACTTCGACCATCATCAGCTATTTTGCTCCCCAAATAGCAAAAGTCCTTTACTACTTTATGTGTCTCATTTCCTAATGTAATTCCCTCAGCATCACCTGACTTAATTCGACTATATTCCATTATCCTCGTTTTGCTTTTTTTGATGTTCATCTTACATCCTCCTTTCAAGACACTGTCCATTCCATTCAACTACTCTTCCAAGTCCTTTGCTGTCTCTGACAGAATTACAGTGTCATCGGCGAACCTCAAAGTTTTTATTTCTTTTCCATGGATTTTGATACCTACTCCGAATTTTTCTTTTGTTTCCTTTACTGCTTGCTCAATATACAGATTGAATAGCATCGGGGAGAGGCTACAACCCTGCCTCACTCCCTTCCCAACCACTATTTCCCTTTCATGTCTCTCAACTCTTATAACTGCCATCTGGTTTCTGTACAAATTGTAAATAGCCTTTTGCTCCCTATATTTTACCCCTGCCATCTTTAGATTTTGAAAGAGAGCATTCCAGTCAGCATTGTCAAAAGCTTTTTCTAAGTCTACAAATGTTAGAAATGTAGGTTTGCCTTTCCTTAATCTTTCTTCTAAGATGAGTCGTAGGGTCAGTATTGCTTCACGTCTTCCAACATTTCTACGGAATCCAAACTGATCTTCCCCGAGGTTGGCTTCTACCAGTTTTTCCATTCATCTGTAAAGAATTCATGTTAGTAGTTTGCAGCAGTGACTTATTAAACTGATAGTTCGGTAATTTTCACATCTGTCAACACCTGCTTTCTTTGGGATTGGAATTATTATATTCTTCATGAAGTCTGAGGGAATTTCGCCTGTCTCAAACATCTTGCTCACCAGATGGTAGAGTTTCGTCAGGACTAGTTCTCCCAAGGCTGTCAGTAGTTCTAATGGAATGTTGTCTACTGCTGGGGCCTCGCCGGCCGGAGTGGCCGTGCGGTTCTGGGCGCTACAGTCTGGAGCCGAGCGACCGCTACGGTCGCAGGTTCGAATCCTGCCTCGGGCATGGATGTGTGTGATGTCCTTAGGTTAGCTAGGTTTAATTAGTTCTGAGTTCTAGGCGACTGATGACCTCAGAAGTTAAGTCGCATAGTGCTCAGAGCCATTTGAGCCATTTGAACCTGGGGCCTCGTTTCGACTTAGGTCTTTCAGTGCTCTGTCAAACTCTTCACGCAGTATCATATCTCCCATTTCATCTTCATCTACATCCTCTTCCATTTCAATAACATTGTCGTCAAGAACATTGCCCTTGTATAGACTCCTTTCACCTTTCTGCTTTCCCTTATTTGCTTAGAACTGGGTTTCCACGTCAGCTCTTGATATTCATGCAAGTGGTTCTCTTTTCTCCAAAGGTCTTTATAATTTTCCTGTAGGCAGTATCTATCTTACCCCTAGTGACGTACACCTCTACACCCTTGCTTTGTCCTCTATCCATCCCTGCTCAGCCATTTTGCACTTCGTGTTGATCTCATTTTTGAGACATTTGTATTCCTTTTTGCCTGCTTTGTTTACTGCATTTTTATATTTTCTTCTTTCTTCAATTAATTTCAGTATTTTTTCTGTTACCCAAGGATTTCTACTAGCCCTCATCTTTTTACCTTCTTGATCCTCTGCTGCCTTCACTACTTCATCCCTCAAAGCTACCCATTCTTCTTCTACTGTATTTCTTTCCCCCATTCCAGTCAATTGTTCCCTTATAGTCTCCCTTGAAACTCTGTACAACCTCTGGTTTAGTCAGTTTATCCAGGCCCCATCTCCTTAAATTTTCACCTTTTTGCAGTTTCTTCAGTTTTATTCTACAGTTCATAACTAATAGATTATGGTCAGAGTTCACATCTGCCCCTGGAAATGTCTTACAATTTAAAACCTGGTTCCTAAATCTCTGTCTTACCATTATATAGTCTATCTGATACCTTCTAGTATCTCCAGGATTCTTCCATGTATAAAACCTTCTTTCATGATTCTTGAACTAAGTATTAGCTATGATTAAGTTATGCTCTGATACATAGGTATCAAAATGGCAGTATCAAGTGCTGATATTTTTATTTTATTTTTTCACTATTTTTGGTAAATATTTGAAATTGTTCTTTTGAAACTGTAGTAAAAATGGCTCTGAGCACTGTGGGACTCAACTGCTGTGGTCATAAGTCCCCTAGAACTTAGAACTACTTAAACCTAACTAACCTAAGGACAGCATACAACACCCAGCCATCACGGGGCAGAGAAAATCCCTGACCCCGCCGGGAATCGAACCCGGGCGTGGGAAGCGAGAACGCTACCGCACGACCACGAGATGCGGGCGAAACTGTAGTAGAATATAATTTTAATTTCACGGTGTGAAGGGGTCTTACTACTTTTTGAGCTTTCAACACATCCAGTCTTTCTCTTTAGCAAACAAGTATATGTGTCACAAATAGTGTGGAATAGGGTGTAGCAGCGTGAATGGAATAACAGGAAGAAATAGCACACCAGTTTCATTAAAAGAATTTTTTTAACACAACTAGTGTGCTCTATCTTCATGTTGGCATTCTTCAAAAACAGTTGTTGAAAATGAACAAAAATCTAAATGACAAAACTGCTCATTGTGAAGGATGGAGACATGTAAGGAGAAATGCTGACTTAATCAACACTTGGCCCAACAGAAATGACAACATTCAGCTTCGGTACACAATATTGACGTTACAACTGCTAGGTCGCTGGCATTTGCAGGAGAAAAAAAAAAAAAAAAAAAAAAAAAAAAACAGGGAAGTCAACATGAAGTGCTCCAGTCAAATCAGATATGTGACAAAACCTAGTGACAGACCCATCAGACACTTTTCATTGTGCCACTTACATGCAGTTACCATTGTTAGCAAAATGGGTATTGCCAAGCATGAACGTGCATTGTTTTCCTTTAAATTCTTGCTCTAAGAGGGATAAGCAGGCAGCTAGCTTGTTGCTGTAGAGAATATTTAATACTTAAATATACAGCTATAAAACTGGCAGTATATTTACAATGTCCAGCCAATATTTTTATAGGCAGGGAATTCTAGATTTTTTTCTGTCAATATATCAGTACTTTTTTTTTGATATATCGGGAGCCGATAATGATATTTTTTAAAATATCAATATATCAGATTCTCAATATTTTTAAAAATATCAACAGTCCTAGTGTAAACAGGGCTGTGGTGTACTCTTTTCAAGACATTTTCTCCAGCATTAGCAGAGAAGTACAAAACAGAGGCATCATCTGAGTTGTTCGTATTTCTAGAATATGTGCAGCCTTTGTCCATAAAATTGCAGATGAGCCAAATATGTATGTGTGAAAAGAACGGAATGGCACTGTTATGTAACAGAGATTCACGTAACACAAAATGGAATACGTATAACTTATTAAACAAGATACACTTTATACTTCATTTTTGTAGTTAATCAGCTAATTGAATCAAGATACACTCTGTTTTATTTTTGTAGTTAATCTTCCAGTTCTCTTATTGCATTAGTAGTATTTAGATACACTTATTTTTCTTTTTTATTATATTCATTATTGTGTAAAGGGTAGGAGGGATAAATAAAATATTATAATGTGAACATCACATAATTCGTATAAATTCCTCATCTACATCTATACTCTGCAAACCACCACAAAGTGAATGGCGGAGGGTATGTCCCATTATACTAGTTTTACAGTTTCTTCCCATTCTATTGAATGACACTGCGCGCACAATAATGATTCTAATCTTATCATCACGACCCCTATTGCAGCAGTACGTATGGGGTGGTTGTATATTTATAGTCATTATTTAAAGCCTTATATTGAAGCTTTGTTCATAGGCTTTCTTGGGATGGTTTATGTTGCACTTCCCTAAAATTTCTGCAGGTGACGATGCTAAACATTTGTGAACCATTTTTCATCAGGACAGATATCTATACTGAACATCTCGAAGAAAATGCTCAGTAGAGGTGAATTTCATATTTTATCAGGAAATAACATTGAGCACCTCAAGTGGAAGAAGAACAAAGACATTCCTTTAGTGACCTCCAACCCTGAATGGCTGACGCAGTCAGCACATTGAAATACAGAAGAAAATTGTGCCACACTAAGAAAGTAGAAAACTGTACTGTGTTTTTAGACTATCAGGGGAGAGTGAGAGTTGTGGATTTTGAAGACAAAATCACAGCTATATTTCCAATACAGTCTTATTCTGTGAAACTCTACAGAAAAACCTTTTTTTACGTGCTGGAAATATGTATATTCAGTACCTACATTTTGTACCACAAACTCATAGACCAGAAAAGGAAAACGTCCTCAGAGGTGATCTCCCCATTTTTCTCAGTGTGATTGATTAATGGTGTACTTCTGAGTGCTCTGTGAAATTATCAGACTGACCTACTTGTCTTCTTCAGGTGCTTTTGTGAGTTTTTGCTGTCACGTGTACTCACTGCCTGGAGTCTGGTCCGAGTCCAAGCAGCGAGTGCACGTAATGGCAAAAACTCAGTAAAGCACCTGCAGTAGACAGGTAGGTCAGTCTGCAAAATGTAGTGCATAAAATGAAAATGGCAATGTAACAGAGCACTTGGAAGCACTCCATTAACCTTGTCAAATACCCATTGAACAATGTGGAACAGCTGCTACAATCAGTGCAGCTACCAGAATATGGAACAGCGCAACAATGTGTCTCGTGTTCTACATCACAGGAACTGTGAGCAGATCATTGGGCTCAGCTTCTGATGTATATTCTACTGATGGAAGAGAAAAAGAATTCTAAGAGAGGGTGTACAGCCTGCAACAGCAGAGGAAATCAAAGCAAAATATCATGGCAATGCAAAAAAGAAATGCACTATAACTCTTCATGTATCAGTGGTTCGTGGTCTGCTGCACTGAAACATAGTTTTGAACCTAAATTGATTATAAGCAAAGGGTACTTGAGATACACATACAAAACTTGAATGCAGAATATTTAAAAATTAATTTAAAAAAAAAATGTATGTGCGTGTGCTGATCATTTGTCCATTTAAATCTTGTTGCTAAACTGTCACTAAATTTAAACTAAAATGAATGGACTGATTGAAATAAAATTCCAGATGTTATCTGTTGCAGTCATGTGGCACTTGGCAATAATTAAAGAATTTAGTGATTATCACATAGTGGAACATTATATGACAATGCGATAACCAGAGGACAGGTACATCTGTATTCTACAAGCAACTGCACAGTGTAAGGCCAAGGGTACTTTGTGCTATTGCTAGTAGTTTTCTTTCCTGTTCCATTCACAAATGTGGCGAGGAAAAAAAGATTCCTTGTGTACCTCTCTTTTAATTTCTCTCATTTAGCTCTTGAGTGAGACGCAAGTTTTAGGCAGTATTACTGTAGGACCAGTTGTCAAAAATGCTGGTTCTCTTACCTTTTCCAATAATTACAAAGAATTTTGTCTTCCTTCCAAGAATTTTGATTTTAGGTCACAAAGCATTTCTAAGATACTGTCTTATTGAACTTGCTGATCTGTTAGCACCATTCTGAATTGCTGTGATGTCTTTCTTTAAGCTTGTCTGTTGAGGATCCTAAACACTGGAGCAATACTTGTGACTAGGTCACATGAGCATTATTTACCCTGTTTCCTTTGTGGGGCTGCTGCACATCCCCAGAGCTCTCCCAGTAAACTGAAGTAGGCCTTTCATCTGTCCCACAACTGATCTGATGTACTTGTTCTATTTCATATTATTGCAGCTAGGTATTTATTTGATATACAGCATACCTTAAATGTCACTGCAAACAGACCGTACCGACTATGTCAGTAAAAAGAAAGGGACTAGGGACCTCGATGTTATTTTACAATGACTTTTAGTCAGGAACTCCATCCTAAAGCCTATGAGAGTTTTTGCGATCAACAGTGTGGCAAAGAGTCATTAGCATCCTACTTGCAATACAAGTGGATATTAAATAGACAGTCACTCCATTTGCAAGTAGAAAAGGAAGGGAAATGACTGGTATAGGATGTTTGATGGAAGTTGTCTTCAATGATTAATTATGTCATTTTATGCTCCTAACATGCCTTTTTCCACTTGAATTTCAGTATTCTTCTATAACGGGAGTAAAATTCAAATAATTTGAAAGTTTGTTGAAACACTCCATTCGAGTTGTGATATCTGTGATGTTACTGGCTAGCTCACTGCTCCTACTGTCATAATGCTAATTCACAGTGATGTCTTTGACCCCAGTTGTTTTTTGTGCCCTAAAGCAAAACAAAACAAACAGCGATGTCTTGTTTTGGAATTTACGTTTCGGAAAATGGTTACAAATGGTGTGCAGTACCGTATTGTACAATTACATCTATAACACCTACTGAAAAATTGTTCTTGAGTGTTCCAGAGAATGATATGATGCGTAAAATTAGGTTGCACTGTACAGTCAGATTGCCATGACGACGACGCACAAGTTGACTAACATAATTAAAAATGTGTTGCACTGTGAAGTAACATTAATTTACCTCTGAGATACGCTCTCCCACTGTAGCATCAGTCACCAAAATTAAACTCCTAGTGAAAATTGACGTTTTGCCCAACTACACATCAGTTATTCAGTAGCTCAGTTGTTAGAGGGGTAGACCGTTAAATTTTACAAGATAATGTCCATAGATACCTGTTTCAAATCTAACCCAGAATAATGTTTTAACTTATTTGTGAAATGGCTCAACAGTCCTCTCATATGAAAACATCATCAAAATTACAAAATTTCACTACACTGATCAGAAACAGAACATTACTGTGTTTTTCTTGCTGTTTACATGTGTTTACATTTGCAGTAACTGTTCAGACATCACGTTCAGAAAGATATTTTCTAGTTAATGTGATCACATACTTTTTACTGTATTAGAAACTGTGTTTTTATCTCCGTACTGCCCAGCTAGGATCCAAACGTTTGCAGTTTTATCATCTTACATAAAGATGAAGTAAGTCTGCTTCAGACGCTAACACTAGTTACAGCTCTTATGTTTGTGCCATCTGCACGTTGTACACACTTTTTCTCTCTCCTTATAACCTCATTGTCCAACACCTCGTTGTACTGTTGGATTATAATGACTCTTCACTACCAGCAATGCTTTCCAAAAAAGTGAACTGTTTGCAAAGTAAATGCATTTATCCTCTGCTGTCCATTTCTCACATTATGACTGATGTGAAGCTATATACATTATATCCCACAATTGAAATAACTGCTACAATCAGTTCTTGCTAACCCTGGTTTTATATTTTGTGTGAAACTTTAAAAATATGTGACCCTTCCAGGATTTGAACATATGAACTCTTTAACTATAATCAAATGTGCTACCCATTGTGCCACCACACACACATTGGATGCCGTTTTTCAGCTAAGTATCTTCTGCTGACCAAATCAGCACTAAGTTTTGCCAAGAATAATTTTATTGTGTTATGGTTCGCAGCTCATGACTGATAGTCAATAATCTAGTTACAATAAATGGACTCATCTGCAAACATTCTAAAAATCCTTAGTTTTGAGTGTGTTTACTGATGTTGCAGGGAATATGGAAAAGATGGTCTGTCATTGCACATGCTGCCACTCTAAATGAGGGGAGCATAAGAAAATCAATTTTTGCAAGGCTTCTACTATCAACGTTCACAAATTCATTTCTACTTCACAAATTCATTTCTACTGTTACTTAAAAGTTTTAACTGCATTCTCCATAACTAAATAGTTAAACTGTTTGCGGAAGTAGTACGTAAAAACCTTGTAACTTAGGCTGACGCTCCAGTGACACATGTATAGCTTCGTCTTACTTCAAGACTCTGATGTCACCAGAGCGTCAGCCAGCAACAGAGCATTTTTGATCACGTGAGCAGATCTTGATATTTAATGATTTTTAAGCTTTAATTGCATAAAAATAACAGATATTTTGTGAGAATATTGACTGTAAATGCTGATTAAATGTTATAATCAGTCAGAATAACAACAATCCGAAACATATTTTTAACATAAGAAAATAGCCTATTGTATGAGGTACCTACTGCTGTGCACCATATGAGGGATTGCAGAGTATATATGTAGATTATGTATATACTGGAAATTGAAGAGTTTTCAGTAGTGCTGGATATGCAACTTCAAAAACATAAATGACTGCAAAGTGCAAGTTGCTTGTTGCAATCCATATCATCATCTGATGCAATATTGTCTGCACTAGAAACTAAGAGCTACTATCAGTTTTGGTCATCTACTGGTTATTTGTTTTAGTTCTCATTATAATTTATTTTTTAGGGAGAGACTTCGCAGCGGTCGAGAAAAAAGGTAGCATCGCAGTTAAACTTTACGTGTTCAAAAGATAAAATACTTGTAATTTCTATGTATTAATGTTTGTCCCCTGCTCACATTTCTTTTGTTAATTACATTACTGTGTACTACATAATAAATTTGAAGAATGAGTGTTAAGTGAAGAATCTAGAGATATTATTCAGACCCCTATGTTTCATTCCTGTAGGAGCACAAAAACAAAATTAGGTTAATTAGAGCACGCACAGAGGCATTCCTCCCCTCTCTGCATATGTGACTGGAACAGGAAGAAATCCTAACTTCCTTCATGCTAACTACCCCTGCCATGCACTTCAGTATGCATGTGGAAGTAAAGTATTTTTGGGTACAAGTAGCACATTTATTGAGCAACACATTTGTGTTTCCAGTGCTGGGCTGCTGTTCCTTCAGACCGACCAACATTTCTTGCATCCAAAGAATATCTCCTGGGGTCATTTCCAGCAGTCATGAAAGCATTGCAGAAATTTGAGGAACCAGAAAAGATGACTGTTGAAAGAGGTGACACTGTTGTTATCATTGATGGCAGGTTAGTTATTCTGGAAATTTGTCTGGTAATGTAAGAACTTCTACAATACTACAATATATTTCATTGATACATTCCTCTCTGCCCCCCCCCTCTCCCCCCCCTCTAATTACTCAAGTTCATAATAGACAAATTGTTTGTAAAATAATAGTTGATACTAGTACAATTTTGATGCAGTAGAAACCAAACAAAAATTACATCACGTACCAGTTTATCACAAAATCACTTTTTCAGCTAGTGAACACAGTGAAATGAGTGATCTGCCTTGGCTTGGTTGGCATGGGTAGCACTAAGTATCTACGCCCAGATGACGAGTCTGGCGTAGTGGTAATAAATTATTCATGTATGTATATAGATATAAAATTGTTTAGTATGGAATATAACAATATTATGAATAGAATAGTTGTTCTGACTTCAGCTGCCAGAGACTGTGGTCATGTTTGTGGGACTTGCGTGCTCGTGTGTGTGTGTGTGTGTGTGTGTGTGTGTGTGTGTGTGTGTGTGTATTTTTGACAAAGGCCCTGTTGGCCGAAAGCTAACTTTCTACAGGTTTTTGTTGTGTCTATCTCTGACTCAATATCTCCTATGTATGTTGACTAGCAACTATCATTTTCATAATGTTGTTATAAAGTTGTCTTAATTTTCAGAATACAAGGAGACTTGTTTGTTTCGCCATAAGCAGTATTACAGGAAAGAAGTGCGTTCAGAGATGGACCTGATGCTTCTGTTCACATGTAAAGAGCTGCAAGATAAATGTTGATTGCAAGAGTGTGCAGTGTGTCCTTGCTGAAGTGATGATTGTTGAAGCATTATACCATAAGGATACGGACGATGACATAACCTATGCATTGTGGGAGGGAGGAGAGTTGGTGAAGAAGACAGTAGACTCAGAGAAGTTTGCTGCAGAGGTTAGGCATTGGGTCATGAAAGGAATAGCTTACCATCATATCTGGAGGATTCAGAGACAGGCCATAGCAGGAGTAAAATCTGCTGCATCCCAGAATACTGACACATTAGTTCTTCATTTTGCTGAGAACTGGTCTATTGCTTTGCAGAACAAAATTCAACGTTACGACTGGCACGCATCACAGGTATCAATATTCACATGTGTTGCTCACTTTATTGGAACATCACACTGTTTTGCTGATGTCAGTGATGATCTCATTCATGACAATGCTAATGTGTGTTACGCTGTCAGCATGGTAGTTGATGACATAGCATTTGGAGGCACTTTCTAAAGATATATATGTCACTGATGGTGCAGCTTCTCGTTATAAAAACCACTTTCAGCTTTATGAGCTCGGTCAACACTGCAGTACACAGGGTGTATACGACCCGGGAGAAAACCGGGAAAAACTCGGGAATTTTTTAGAACTCTGGGAAGTTTTCATTGTTTTAGTTTTCAGTTAAATTTTTGTAGCTTAGACTAGTAAGAAACTATACTCTAATGAAGAATATTACTGCATTTCGCTACTGCAGAATAATACTGCAGCAATAAAACACGAACTAGAGAAAAAAGCGAATATAAAACTTAAGTTGCAAAAGAAATGCACCATATACAACAATAAAACACAGTCCTCATACAAGTGTCTGCCAACACCAAGATGTGTCAAAGGCTTTAGGAAGACTATGCAATGTTTAATAACAACAAATTGCCTCCATTGAGCGTGACGTCACAACTGTTTACCTTAGATTTGTTTGAACGGTTGCGAGAGAGCTTATGCGCATGTGCAGTTGAGTCGTGTATGAGAAGTACCTTCTCTCGCTTCTGGTTACAGAAGTGTGACAGTTAGCAATAGCAGCAAGCAGCCAGATGCTATCCGGAAAAATTTTACTGGTGCATCTAAGGTGCCAGATTCACATATGCACTAAAGGCCCGGAACTAGGGGTATGGGGCGAGGGCAAACGGGGTATCTACCACGGGTGGCAGTTTCAAGGGGGAGGGGGGAGGGGGGCAAATTCATATTATTGTGGAAAAAGACCTTGTTTCACAAAGCGCCTAGCATCCAGCGCACGTTGGTCTATCGATTACTCGTATGATTTTTAATGCATCTCTGTTGGTTTTTTAACATTTTTGATCAAATTCTAAGTTGATTTCTGAATGAATCGTAACTTGATTTTTGAATGCGTGCGTAGTGTATGTGATGTCTCTGCGACGGGAATCCCCGTCGTATCTAGAAATAAACTTACCTCCAGACAAAAGAGGACAGGGCTATACGAGCTGAGTGAATAGAGCCGAACGGTTAAATGGCAATCACTGTTTATGTGGTTGAGTGGGTCTGCAAATGATCAGCATTATTATAATTACTAGCGAATTCCATAGATTCAGACTACCAGAGTGGAAATAAACGACTAACAGGAATAACAGGCAACAAAGATTATGTATTGTCTTCTCCGAGTATCCAAGGAAATGAAATTTTGACAGAAAATTTTTGGCTAGACTGCTACACTACTAAGGGCCAGTTATACAGTCCCCAGATAGCAACCGCTAAAGTTCTATTCTGGGAGTCGCGTGGTAAACACGTTGTACGAACACGTAATAACGCCTAACCGTAGAATAAATGTGGGATAACTAAACCGGTGACTGTGACAGCATTAGTGAAGTTAACCAGAGAATAAGTTTTGACACTGGCAGGAATAGTTACAGAGTTAGTGATGACAAGGTTGTCCGTTAGAATGAGGAAGGAGAAGAAATGGGGACTCACAGAAAATACGGAAGAATATGACGATTCAAAATGTATATAAAAACTTCGTACTCCTACTTTTCAATCTCATGCTTCAGAAGCTAGAGAGTATGAATGAAATGTGAAACTGTTTCCTAACATAAACCTTTTTGCTTGTAGTGGGCCTAATATGCATTTGATATTGGTACTCCATGAATTATATTCTGTCGTGTTATAAAAATGACCATTTATGCCAAAACAGTATTGTTTATTTGGTGTGTGTAACAATTGGTGCCATATTAGCCAGGCCTATTTTGTTTTATCTAGCAGACAGTGATAAAATACACGTAATCAGATCAAGAAACCACACCAGTCTTGGGTACTATTTGTATTAACAAAGTTTCTAGTATTGGACAATGACATTTTATTTTTTCATGTAGCAAAATGTTGACAAACTTTGATGAAGTAATAGATTCTTTCCCAGAAAGAAAAGTACGCCATATAAAGCTGTGTCAAGATTAGAGAGAAAAAAAAGCTAGTACTTAAGGATTGAAGAAATGTGTACTGTCTTGCTTGTCTTTTGTTTTTATTCGTTTTATGTATCCTATTTTTAATTTTATGTCACACAAAACAGTTCTTAGCTAACAGGCAGTAAAGACTGCAAATTTTCTGAAGAGCTCTTGTTCTGCCGGTTACAAATAATCCCATTCAGTAGTAATTGCAAGATTCTTTAAAAGAGGGGCAGCATGTCAACCGGCCGACTGGGAGCAGGAGAGGCACCACAGGACAAAATATTGTACGTTTGAATTCCACAGAGCGAAATACAGAGACGTGTGATGGAAGAATGCTGTGTGAAGAGGCGTGGCACTGCACTTTGGCACACTTAAGACCAAATAACATGTATTAAGTTCCCTCGAACATATACGTTTTATGTAACAGACTTGTCAGAATGATGGGTGCTAAAAAATGAAGATATCTTTGAAAAGTCGATTTTTTAAATTTTTGGCGTGCTACCTCAAACGCTCGAGGGAGGGGAGTGCCACTATCTAATATTGCCCCGGTTCAGAAATATTGTAGATCCGGGGCTGATGCACAGAGCAATCTTGAGTTGTAGTGGGGAGGTGGTAGTCTCCAAGTGACCAGTGTTTACGTTAAGTGATTTTGCTGTTTCCTCTTCGTTTATTGCTCTCACGTCAAATGAAAACAGAACGGAGTTCTGTTGGCCGGGAGCTGTCAAGTGAATTAAAATACATTCACATTATTACGGAAGGGTAAAATATGTTATTAGTTTCAGACTGTATTTTGTTTTCACCTTTCTGACAGTCAAGCGTTGCAGAACAGTGAAGTTATTTTTGTCAGTTTGTTGTATCCAATTTATTTGAAACGAAGCGTTTAATTCAGCACTATTGGCTAGTTTCAACTGTTCGCTGCATTTCAAGTTCACGTTTTCATCTTCTAGCATGTATGGCATTATGCCATGATAAAGAACCTAAAATGAGATAATACAGTACTGATACTCCAAGAAAATTTACATCTGAATCTGGACATATGAGTGTGCACTTTAAGCCGAATTTATTATGGCTCACAAAATTCCCATGTTTTGTTTCTTTTATGACATAATGTAAGAGCTTTTAATGTTTTATACATACAAATGTACAGACTTCCTGCATCATCGTAGCTGCGCAAGCGCAGCGATGTCTGTTATCTGGCGCTCTCTGGCAAGTGCTGAAACGAACCTATTTCTAAGAGGTCGCGGGAAAATATTCTGAATAGTTGTATGAAAAGCGTTACTTTCAAAGTAAATTTCCTATTTCGCAAGATGAACTCTGTGCTCAAATGTCAGATGAATTTCTAAAATCACAGAGCGTTTGACTCTCATTCAAAAATATCAGATCTTTGAGGATGACCATTTAGAATATTTTCAAGCCCTAAAGATCAGACATTTATGTCATTGTTAAAAATTTTACTGGCACATTTGTGTGATCTATCTTAAAGTGTAACTCGCGCAAGAAAGATCAACTTTGTGTGACAGCATAGCTTCTCTTGCAGCTTATTAACCTTAGAGACCAATATTATATGTGAAAGCTTTGCTTTTCTTGTAGCAATACTATGTATATTAATTTAAAACATTACCTTTTCCTATTTGTGTGTTCGCGCTTATTAACAGTGATTTGCTATTGGCTGACTACATCATATGTCCTATCCTCTGAATATTCGCTGTCATCGGCTGGCGAGATCGCTTGACACGAGTTACGACTGGCTTACAAAAGCGCATCGCAATCTTGATTTCAATGTTTCGGAAAGTAACATCTGGTGGAATTCAAATTTATACTTTCGTAATACGAAAATATGCAGTGCACATGTTACTGCACATCAGACATCTTTCCAAAACGTGTTTTTTCCCCTGAGTTTCGTTTTTTAAGTGCTGGGAAATTCTACGCCGGTGTATAAAACCACTACCATTGAAAGGACTGATAAGTTTAACAGTTCCGAGGAAAAGTATACTGTTACTTAACACGGAAAAAATGTATTTTCATCTGGGAGAAAGTGTATTTTTAACCGGGAAATCTGGGAATTTTTTTTTCCTCGGCCACGTATACACCCTGAGTACAGGAATTAAGACAAAAATGTATATTTTCAGCAGTAGGTCATGGAAAATGTGCATATGATGGGGTAGGTCTCTGTAAACATCTTGCAACAAAAGTTAATCTCCAGCGTGAAGCTGTAGATGCTATAAGAGATGCTACTGATTTATACACACCATATGAACATGGGTAATAAATATGAAACTCTTAATTCTAAATGGAATCCTTCCTAAACACCCAGAATCCTAAACCACTCATCTGGTTCAGATTCATTGAAGACATCTTTGTGATCTGGATCGAGGGTTATGCCACCTCTCAGTACTACACAGAGATGGATAATTACATTCTCCGTCAGGGTTTTTACTACCTTTCGTCATGCCCCAAAATGAGAAATGTCGTGACCACTATCTTTCCCACCCCTCCCACAGTGGTATTCTGCCGTCTATCGAACCTACACAATATACTCTTCCATCCCTACACAGCCCCAATCCCAACTCCCCAACTCCTTACCTCTTAGCACATTACCCCTGTAATAGAGCTAGATGCAATACCTTTCCTGTATATCTTCCCATCACTACCTATTCTAGTCAGGTCACAAACATCACATAACCCGTCAAAGGCAGGGCTACCGATGAAATGAGTCATGTGGTCTACAAGCTGAGTTGCAATGACCATGCTGCATTCTACGTGGGCATGACAACCAACACGCTTTCTGTCTGCATGAGTGGCCACTAACGAACTGTTGCCAAGAAACAACTGGACCACCTCGATACTGAGCACGCCACTCAACATCACTTTCTTCATGTCAATGAATGCTTCACAGTCTGTGCCATATGGATACTTCCCACCAGCTTTTCAGAATGTGTAGGTCAGAGCTCACCCTGCAATATATCCTGTGTTTCCATAACCATCTTGGCCTTAACCATCATTAATCATTCTCCTCGCCCCTCTAGCCCCTTCCCTGTTCCAATTCCAGCACTAAACAGCCCTCTATTCCACCAATGCACCCAGTCTTTTTACCTCTCTCCTTTTCCACTACCCCCCCCCCCCCTCACCTCTGCTCTCTATCTAACCTCTTGACTGCACATAGTTGCCCTAACGTCTCTCCACCTCGACCGAGCATGCTCCCCAGCAGCACTTCACTGTCCTCCACCCTACCCTACTATCCCTCACCCTCCCTGATACCAATCGTTCCTGCAGCAGAAAACATGATCCCTCGCTCTTTAGGGTGCCCCGGCGAAAGACAGTCCCTTGGTGGTCACCGGAAGTTGCTGAAACAATTAAGGGGCATTGGAGAGCTCTACAGTGGCATAAGCAACACCCTTTTCCGCAGCACCTCATAGACTTTAAACAGCTCCGTGCTCATGTTCACCAACTTATCAAATGACAGAAGTAGGAGTGTTGGGAGAGATATGTCTTGACCATTGGGTGCCATATGTCACCTTCCCAAGTCTGGGCAAAGATTAAACATCTTTTCAGGTACCAGACCCCAGCAGGTGTTCCCGGGATTAACATAAATGGCGTGTTATCTACTAATCCAAACGCGATTCTGAGCACTATGCGTGAGCCTCTGCGTCAGAGAAATAACCCCCCCCACCTTTCGCTCTCTCAAATGGCGGCTGGAAGGGAAAGTCGTCTCATTTACTACACGCCACAGTGAATCCTATAACGCCCCATTTACGGAGCGGGAGCTCCTCAGTGCCTGCCCTGACAAAGCTCCTGGTCCAGATCAGATCAACAGTCAGATGATTAAACATCTCTCATCTGACTGCAAGCAACATCTCATCATCATCTTCAACTGGATCTGCTGCAGTGGCATGTTTCCATCGCAGTGGCGGGTGAGCACCATCATTCTGGTGCTCAGACTCAGTGAAAACCCACTTAATGTGGATATCTACCGGCCCATCAGCCTCACCAACGTTGTTTGTAAACTGCTGGAACTTATGGTGTGTCGGCGGTTGGATTGGGTCCTAGAGTCACGTGGTCTACTGGCTCCATGTCAGGGCGGTTTCCGCCAGGGTCGCTCTACCACTGGTAATCATGTGTCCCTAGAGTCTGACATCCAAACAGCCTTTTCCAGATGCCAACACTTGGTTGCCATTTTTTTGATTTATGAAAAGCTTATGACATAACCTGGCATCATCACATCCTTGCCACATTATATGAGTGGAGTCTGAGGCTCAATCCTGATTTTTATCCAGAATTTCCTATAGCTTCATACCTTCTGTGTCAAAGTTGGTGCCTCCCATAGTTACCTCCCCATATCCAGGAGAATGGGGTCCTGCAGTGCTCTGTATTGAGTGTCTCTGTATTTTTAGTGGCCATTAATGGTCTAGCAGCAGCTGTCGGGCCCTCCATCTCACCTTCTCTGTATGCAGACGACTTCTGCATTTCATACTGCTCCACCAGTACTGGTGTTGCTGAGCGGCACCTGCAGGGAGCCATCCAAAAGGTGCAGTCATGGGGGCTGGCCCACAGTTTCCAGTTTTCGGCCACAAAATTGTGTGTCATGCACTTCTGTCGGCGTCATATCGCTCATCCAAAGCAGAACTTTACCTTAATGACGATCCACTCACTGTAGTGGACACATATCGATTCTTAAGACTGGTTTTTGATGCCCGATTGACTTGGCTTCCTCGCCTTTGTCAGCTTAAGTGGAAGTGCTGACAGCACCTCAATGCTCTCCACTGCCTGAGCCACACCAACTGGGGTGCAAATTGCTGTACGCTGCTGAGGGTCTACAGAGCCCTTGTTCAATCCTGCCTTGAGTATGGGAGTGTGGTTTATGGTTCATCGGCACCCTCAGTGTTGTGTTTACTCAACCCAGTGCACCACTGTGGCGTTCGCCTAGCGAAAGGAGCTTTTAGGACTAGTCTGGTGACCAGTGTCCTTGTGGAAGGTGGAGTGTCTCCATTGCAGGTTAGGCGTGCACAACTGCTGGCCATTTATGTACCACACATTCGTAGTTCTCCTGCATATCTGAATCACCACCTCCTTTTCCCACCCATGGCAGTTCATCACCTGCATCAGCAGCCCAGGTCAGGGCTTCCAATTGCAATTCGTGTGCAACCCCTTCTTTCTGATTTGGAGTCCTTGTCTTTACCACCTATACTTGAGGTCCATTCACATACACTGCCACGGTGTACACCTAGGCCACAGCTTCGCCTGGGCCTTTCACACGGCCCTGAGGAGTCAGTTAACCCCACAGCTCTCCACTCGCTGCCACTTCCTTTCGATTCTTGACAAGCACCGAGGCCACGAAGTGGTTTACACCAATGGCTCGGTGGCTGATGCTCACGTCGGCTTTGCGTATGTCCACGGAGGACATACTGAGCAGCATTCCTTGACCAAAAGCTGCAGTGTTTCCACTGCTGAGCTGGTGGCTATATCTCACAGTCTCGAGCACATCCGTTCATGTCCCGAGGAATCGTTTGTCGTGTGTACTGACTCCTCGAGCAGCCTACAAGCTATCGACCAGTGCTACCCTCGGCATCCTTCGGTGTCGTCTGTCCACGAGTCAATCTGTGCCCTGGACCAGTCCCATCATTCAGTGGTGTTTGTGTGGACGCCAGGTCACGTTGGCATCCCAGGCGACAAACTTGTGGATAGGCTGGCCAAACAGGTTACACGGAAACCACTTCTGGAGATGGGCATCTCTGAACCTGACCTGCGTTCTGACTTACGCTGCAGTGTTTTTCGGCTTTGGGAGACGGAATGGCACAACAGTACACACAACAAACTGTGTGTCATTACGGAGACTACGAATGTGTTGAAGTTTTCCATGCGGGCCTCTCGCAGGGAATCAGTTGACCTCTGCTGGCTCTGCTTGGGTGACCCACGGTTACCTCTTGCGCCGTGACGACCCGCCCCAGTGTCAGTGCAGCGCCCGGTTGACAGTGGCCCATATCCCGGTGTACTGTCCAACTTTGACTGCCCAGCGATGAAATCTTGGGTTACTGGACTCGTTGCCGCTCATTTCATCTGATAGTGCCTCATTGACTGATTTAGTTTTACATTTTATTCGTGAGGGTGGGTTTTATCAGTTGATCTCAGTTTTAGGGCATGTCTGTTGTCTATCTGTGTCCTCCACCCTAGTTCTTTTAGGGTGGAGGTTTTAATGTGTTGCAGAGTGGCTGGCTTTTCATTTTTATTCTCGTGGTTGGCCAGCCACTGTTGTCTGCTTTCTTGTTTTACTCTCTTCTGTTTCTAGCATCTCTCTGTCTTCTTGTCCTCTTTTCTTCCTTTTAGTGATCCTTGCTCGTTTTGTGTTATCTGTCTTGTCTGTTTTATTGTTAACACTTGTGGCATTGTTTTATTAGGACCGATGACCTCGTAGTTTGGTCCCCCCTCCCCCTCCTCTTTTAAACCAACCAACCAACCTCCTTGCCCCAGCCTCCTCCTTACCCCCGCCCACATGCACTCTCATCATGCACTGGTGCTGCTGCTCACAGTGTGGCTACAGTTGTCCAAGACTGCAGTTATGTGTGTGTCAGTTGCGTTTCCGCATGCCTGTGTGTGTGTGTGTGTGTGTGTGTGTGTGTGTGTGTGTGTGTGTGTGTGTGTGTGTGTGTGTGTGTGTGGACAGGGTGGGGGTTGTGTGTCTGTCTGTCGTCTATGGCAACTTTCCTTTTCGCAATATTGTACAAATATTTTGACAGTTTAAGAATTTCATGCATTAATGTCAAAGCTGAGTATTAACAGTCCTTCCACTTTATCATTTCTCAAGACAGTTAATGCCCTGTGGCTATTCATATTTTCAAAACATAATTTTGAAATTCGCAAAAAGTTACAAATTTTCATAGTTTATTTTTCCAAAAAGAAAGAAAAAGAAAAAATGAAAAAACGTTTAGGAGTGTATATGAATTAATCATGTCTCATAATATTGGGAACAAAGTATTTATTGAAAATAAATTCAGATATCTCTCACTTTTGGTTTCTTCATTACAGTTCTTCAATTTTCCCTTTCGTTACAACATTTTTACAAATACTCTCATTTATAGAGGTCTGCAGTGTTTTAACAAATCATCAGAAAATCAAAAATTGTAGTTTTGGGGAGGTATCATGTGGAACTTCAACATACATTTTTTCAGGAAACTTTGAAATAGTAACACATTCACTCTTGACCTGTATGATTTGAATGAAATCACTCTGGAGTGTTTTCACCTCTGCTATCACTATTAGCTGCCCACCACATGGAGATGATGATGGGGCAGTACAGAATACAACTGCAGCCATTTTTTCAGTAGCTGATTCGGATATCACCTGTTCCTTGTGCCTGTCTATGATGAGACAGTGCCTTGGTGATCATCAGAAATTGCAGGGCTCTCCAGTGTCATAAGCTGCACCCATTGATGGAGCACCTCAATGCCTATAAATGGCTCTGTACCTGGGTATGCTGCATAATAAAATGATAACAAGAATGCTGGGAACAGTGCATTTCAACCATCGGACCACATACCTCCCCTTCGTCGGTTTGGGCAAAGGTCAGGCATCTCTACAGATACCAGACACCTGCAGGTGTACCTACTGTTACCTTGATGGTGCTGTCTGCACAGACCCAGATGCCATGGGTGGAGTGAAACCCATTGTTTTATTGTATGCCACCTGGAGCTGTACAATGCTCCATTCAGTAACTGGGAATATGTCAGTGTTCTAGCCCACTGCTCTAATACAGCCCCAGGGCCGGACCGCATCCACAACCAAATGATCAAGCACCTATCAGTGGATTGTTGATGTCATATCCTTGCTATCTTTAACCAAATCTGGAGTGAGGGAAGTTCCCATTGAATGGTGAGAAAGCATCAATACTGAAAATGGGTAAACACACTCTAAAGGTGGGCAGTTACCATCCAATTAGTCTCTCCAATGTTCCCTGTAAGTTGCTTGAATGCATGGTCTGCTGGTGTCTGTGTAGGTTCCATGAGTCTTGGGTTCTTCTTGCTCCATCCCAGGGTGATTTTGGCCAAGGCTGTTCCATTACTGATAATGTGGCTTACTTAGAGTTGTCATCCGAACAGCTTTGTTGCTACCTGACACGAGTGGGTTCTTTGGGGTCTGCTCCGAATTTTTATCCAGAACTTTGTGTTGCACCATACTTTCTGGATTCGAGTTGATACTTCCCACAGTACCCCTGTATCCAAGAGAATGGGGTCCCGCAGGGTTCTGTACCAAGTGACTCTCTCTTTCTAATAGCTATCGAAGCAGCAGCCATGGGGTCCTCACTATCACCCTCCTTGTATGATGAGGAGTTTTGCCCCCACTAGCACTCCTCTAGTGTGGGTGTCACTGAATATTCACTGAAAGGCACCATACAAAATGCACAGACATGTTCCCTCACCCATGGGTTTCGAACTTCAGCCCCCCCCCCCCCCCACCCCCCCCACCCCCCTCTTCCTCCAGGCTCACGTCATGCTCTTCAGTCAGCTTAGTACTGTTCACCCACTACCAGAACTTTATCTCGGTGACCAACTACACATTGTGGTGGACACCTGCCACATTTTAGGACTGCTCTTCAATGCTCAGTTGACGTGGTTTTCCCATCTCCACCACCTTAAACGAAAGTGCTGGCTGCACTTTAGTACACTTTGTTGCCCTGAGTAATACCAACTGGGGAGCACTACCCTTCTCCAGCTTTAGAAAGCCTTGATACAATCCCATCTTCGTTATGGGAGTCTGGCATACAGTTTGGCATTACCCTCAGCATTGCGGATACTCATATTACTGGGTTCATCTTGCGACTGGAGCCTTTCAAACTAGCCCTTGAACAGCTGGGGTCCCTCCATTGCAGATCAGGCACCAGCAACAGCTTGTCAATAGCAACAGCTACCCACATCACCAGCTCATCCAAGCATCTGAACTGCTGTCTCCTCATTCCAAACATGGGAATCCAGCTCCTGTAATGGCGGCCCACATCAGGTATTATGATCGCAATCTGCATCTGGTCTAGTTCCTCGGAATTCCAGTTGTTTCCTCTTCCACCTCCGCACCCACTCAGGCACGCCTCCAGTGGTGCATCCCTTTGCCACAGGTTCATCTTACCTATCACAAGGTCCAAAAGACTTGATTCCTCCCAAGGCCATCCACTACCAATTTTTATCCATCCTGGGAACATCCAAGTGCTCAGAAGTATTCTATACTGATGGCTTGATGGTTGCTGGTTATGTGGGCTTTGCTTATACTCACATGAGACATTGAATTGTGCTCCCTGCTGGATGGCTGTAGTGTTTTCGCTGCAGAGTTGGTAGCCATCTTTCGTACTCTTGAGCATATGTTCCTTCACTGGTGTGCTCCTTTCTCATCTGCAGTGATCCTTCGAGCAGTTTGCAACCTTTCGGCCAGTGTTACCCTTGCCATCCCTGCCTTCCAGGATTCCCTATATACCATTGAACAATGTGGATGCTTAGTGACCTTCATCTGGACCCCGGACCACATAGGCATCCCAGGGAATGAACTTGCTGATCCTGACTACCAGTAAACTGACTCTTGAGGTGACAGTCCAGAAACAGACCTCCGATCAGTATTACAACATCGTATATTAGGACTCTAGAATACAGAATGGCTTACTCTGACTTCACCGAACTAACTATGGGTGATAAAGGAGACTACAAATCTGTGAAGGTCCTCCATGCAGATTTCTCACAAGGACTCTACTGTCCTAAGCCTTCTGTACATCAGACATACTTGGTTGACTCACGGTCATCTCCTCCATCATGAAGACCCACATCACAGTCGACATGGTTCTTGCTTGATGGTGATCCAAATTTTGGTGGACATTCCCAACCTAGCCGCCCTGCGGCAGACTCTTAACTTCCCTGACTTGTTACCCCTGTTGTTAGGAGACAATGCCTCAGCGGCTGATTTAGTTTTGCATTTTATTCATGAAGGGAGCTTATACCATTCCCTTTAAGGGAGAGCCACTGAAATGCATCAGCCCATTGAGGAATTGGAAAACAATCTGTTGCCTCGACTGTTCCAACTGGGCTGTGGCTGTCTGAACTTTGTTGTCCAGCTCAGTCCTCTTACTCTTTTTCTCCCCCTCTTGCGTGGTTTGTTACACTTGTTCATCTTTCGTCTCACTGTGCTTCTCTTGCCCTCCTAGGCAATTTCTGAGTGGGGTACTCTGGTAAGTGGCGGAGGCTGTGAGATTTATGTCCCCTCATTGCACTCTGCTTTCGGGTGCTTCTGGCTGCTACCCAGATGGGGCACCTTGCCTCCTGTTCTTCTTCTTGTCCTTCATCTCACCTTTGTTGATCTTTCATAGAGCTTGAGGTTTTCTTCTTCTTCCTCGGCCTTTTGTGTGGTAGGTTATCTCTGATCTACAGTCATGTACACCTGTCTTTTCAAGGAAAAAGGAACTGATGACCTAGTAGTTTGGCCCCCTCTAACCATACGACCAACCATCCAGCCAGCGGAAGGAGCACATCATTGAAGACGTTGGAAATCATGGGGGACCTTTTTTTTTTTTTTTGCAATGAGTCAATCATCGTTCTCTCAGTCTGGGTCTGCTAAACACAAACAGAATGAGGCTAAAGATTAAATGAGTCTCCCACCTGGACCTCGGTACCTCACAGTGTCACATACCGAAGGAAGTCAGTCTTTTGCAAAAATCAATCTGTCTGTTCAGAAAGCTGTGATGCTCTAATTGCAGGCCCTTTGAAATCCTACACTTGATTACATAATGAGACATTGCTTCTGGAGAACACTTGTGATTTTCAAGGCCCACAACTGCTTACAGCTTCACTCCTCCACAGATATCCTGTTGGTGTTGAGGCCCATCGTATGCTGAATTCTTTGCCTGATGTTATTCACACTTGGCTGTTTGGTGGTCTGAGGGGAAATCCAACATTATCTCTCTGATCAGGGCATCACTGCATTCCTTCGCATAATGAGAGAGGCTGATGCACTCTTTTTCTCACATTTGATTGAATATTGCTACCAGTGTCAGTGTTACAACCACACTCACGTGTCCTGTCAAAACACTGCTAAATGTGTTACTTGTGGTATGCTCATAAGGGCGATAGCCAACCTGCTTCTCTCCGCTGTATCAGTTGTAATGATGACCATGCCGCCTCATCCCGTCGTGTGTGTGTGTGTGTGTGTGTGTGTGTGTGTGTGTGTGTGTGTGTGCTGCATGTTTCTCCTACAGCTTGAGAAAGGAATTACATTCCGAAAACCAGCAAAGCTTATGTTCCTGTATCTGTTGACAGTGCAGCGCTTCTGTCTTTTGCTGAGTCATCTCTTTATTCCTAAATAATTTGTCATTATCAACCAGAACTTTCCGTGCATTGTGATTTACAGGGATGAAGGAAATAGTTTATTGTTACAAGAGTTCTGGAAGGACTTCACTGCAAAATGATTGTGAAATTTAGAGCATGATCTTAGCAGTGGCACATTACGCAAGTCTGCTACAAACTGTTTTCTTTCTATGAAGCCATTTCAATTGAATATAATGAAAATTGCAGATATATTCATAAATTTGTAACTACTGCAATCTATTCTAATTCTGACTGAAAATGTGTATGGAAATGAGAAATGTGAATGCAGAAGATGTGCGCAGAAAAAAAAATACCTACTGCAGGCAGGAAATTTAACTTTCAGTGTCAGATCTGTAATAAGCAAGTCTGTCTTTCTGCACATCCATAGAGAAACAATGGTATTCATTCTTATACCTGAAAATAAGTAAAGAAATTTCAAGAAGACATTCTGTGTCTTATAACAAAGCACTGTCTTCAGTAGTTCATTGATTGTGTGGTAAGAATAACAACTGAATCAAAAGCATCAAACCCTGAGGGATTAACACAGACTTTTATATAGAAAACAAAGCATTTTATTCATAGGTAATATTTATGGGCATGTCCTGTACGACATGGGAAAAATTAGGATCAGTTACCCTGTTACACCTGTACTTAAGCTTCCTGCTCTGCGTCTGAAAACTTCACGCAGTTTCTTCAGGGATGTCTGCTTTCTCAATACAAAGCAATAACAAATCAGAGTCTGAGTAATTTCCTTGAATGTTCACGGTCTCTATGATAAAGAATAACACTGCATCCAACATGTATCCAAGTGCTATGAATTTTGCGAGCAGTATCTCAGGCACTGTATTGTACCATAGTATAAATTGCACGTTTGAATGTATATTTAGTGTTAAATAACAAATTAAGATTATCCTATATTTCAGTCCAATGAATATTTTTTTGTGTATCTCCAGTGTTCCTCAAACTGTGTTATGTTTAAATCTTGTGAAACCTTCTTTAAAATAACAAGAGGATGGGATTGCTGTATTTGGATGTGGAGCCCAATCGTACATCATGCCCTCGGCCCAGTCCTGGCTTTCAGTGGCCCTTGAGCATACCATAGTTATTGTTAATTTCCTATTTGCTGAGAATTTCGTATCTCTTGCAATGTATTTCATGTGCACACTTGGATGCTGCATAGTGACAGACTTTTGGAAAGTCAGCTTTTGGCTAAAAATGTCTTTGTCGAAAGTAGGCAGAACACACACACACACACACACACACACACACACACACACACACACACGCACGCACACACACCAACTTGCACACACATGACCACAGTCTCTACCAGCTGAAGCTAGACTGTGAACAGCAGCACTTGATGGGAGAGGCAACTGATTGGTGGGAGGAGGAGGAGGAGGAGGCTGGGGTGGGGTGGGGAAGGTGAAGTGTAGCAGGCGTGAGTGGGGACAATGAAGAGTTACTTGTGGGAGTGTAGAGGGACAAGGGGGACTGGGAGTAGGGCAGCTAGATGCAGTAAGGAGGTTAAACGGGAGGTGGTGGGAACAGAAAAGGAGAGAAGTAAAGAGGCTGAGTGTGCGTCGGTGGAACAGAGGACTGTGTGGTGCTGTAATGGGAACAAGGAAGGGGCTAAATGGATAAGGTCAGTGACTAACAAAGGTAACGAAGGTTGAGGCCAGAAGGGACACAGGAATGTAGGATATATTGCAGGGAGAGTTCCCACCTGCACAGTTCAGAAAAGGTGGTATTGCTGGGAAGCATCCAGATGGCATAGGCTGTGAAGCAGACATTGAAATGAAGGATGTCGTGTTGATTGCAACTTAGCTTGTAGATCACATGACTGGTTTGATGGGACAGGTGATGTTTGTGACTGGAGTGGGTTAGGTGGTGGTGGGAGAATGTGTGGGACAGGTCTGTCATCTAGGTCTGTTATGAGCCATGAGGCAAGGGTTGGGAGCACAGGTTGTGTATGGATGGACGAGGATGTTACGTAGGTGGTGGGTGGGCAGTGGAATACCACTGTGAGAAGGGGTGGGAAGGATACTGAGTAAGACACTTCTCATTTCAGGGCACGACGAGAGATAGTCAGAATCCTGCTGGAAAATGTAATCCAGTTGCTCCAGTCCCAGGTGGTACTGAGTCAAGAGAGGAATTCTCATCTATGGTTGGATGGTGGGATTTTGGTAGGTGGTGGGTACTGGAAAGATAAGGCAGATGTACTTCTTGTACAAGGTTGGGTGGGGAATTACAGTATGTGAAAGCAACATTGAGACGGTATGTTTTGAGAGAGACTGCTCATCACCACAGATGCAACGGCCATGGGTGGTTCATATCCCTGTAATAGACCTGGATGAAAGACCTGTCCCATACATTCTCCCATCACTGCCTACTCCAGTCTGGTCACAAACATCACCACCCCCCCAACACTACCTTGCTATCTCTTCCCCTTCCTGCACCAGCCGCCTCCTTAACCGCACCACCTGGTTGCCTCTCCCATCATGCACAGCTGCTCGAAGTCCGGCTTCAGTTGCCACAGACTGTGGTAGTGTGTGTGTGTGTGTGTGTGTGTGTGTGTGTGTGTGTGTGTGTGTGTGTGTGTGTTTTGTCTATTTTCGACAAAGCCCTTGATGGCCGAAAGCCCACTTTATGACTGACTTTTTGGTGTGCCTGTCTGTGACTCAGCATCTCCACTATATGCTGAGTGGCAACCATCCTTTTCTTAATATTGTTATATTCTATGTTGGATTTGTCTGTTGTACCTATTTGCTTGCAGCATATCCATACTATCAAATACAGTATTGTATTACACCACTGTAAGAAACATTCTTAGGCACTTGGTTCTGTGTTTTACTTCTGTGTTTCCCATGGATTTTCTTACTCAGTTATGTGCGTGTAAGATTTTCTGTATCAATGTACTTTGTTAAAAGTTTCTGTAAACGGTTTATATGAGCAATGCATTTGGTTACTGGTTGACAATGCAATCATCACTATTACTGCATCCATTTATTTATTGCCAACTTCTTTATGGCACTATATTGTGTTTTTTGTGTCTTACTTTTTTCATGTTCGATCTTTTAGGATTATACTTCATAATGGCATGTTGTTGTTGTGGTCTTCAGTCCAGGGAGTGGTTTGATGTTTATAAAGCCGTTCCAGCTACACCTGAAGATACGCGAGAGAGAGTTGTCAGAGCATGTGCTTCCATAAGTGCTGATGTGATAACGAATACCACTCAATCCGTGATAAGAAGATTGCAGCACTGCATTGATACTAATGGTCATCACTTCGACCACCTTCTGTAAATGGACGTTCGTGCCACCTTTGGACCTTCGTTGACCTTCAAAGACCTTACTGTTATACATCATTGGATTCGTCTCAATAGCCGCTACCAGAAAATAAGTAACAAACTATAGCATCCTATTAAAAAAAAAGTTGACCTTCATATCTCTGAGGTGATCGTACCCAGCAACAAAACACCATCATCATATTATGGCCCCCGCTGTCCCAAACTTTCAGGCTCCTATCATACTTTTGGAGCTATTCTAGGTGGCAATAGTGACTCACACTGTATAATGGTAAGACAGAGATTAAGGAATCAAGTTTTAAATTGTAAGACATTTCCAGGGGCAGATATGTACCCTGACCACAATTTATTGGTTATGAACTGTAGATTAAAACTGAAGAAACTGCAAAAAAGATAGGAATTTAAGTAGATGGGACGTGGATAAATTGAAAGAGCCAGAGGTTTTAGGGAGTTTCAAAAAGAGCATTGGGGAATGGTTGACAAGAACAGGGGGAAGAAATACAGTAGAAGAAGACTGGGTAACTTTGAGAGATGAAATAGTGAAGGCAGCAGAAGTTCAAGTAGGTAAAAAGACAAGGGCTAGTAGAAATCCTTAGGTAATAGAGGAGATATAGAATTTAATTTATGAAAGAAGAAAATATAAAAATGGAGTAAATGAAGCAGGCGAAAAGCAATACAAACAACTCAAAAATGTGATCGGTGGGAAGTTCAAAATGGCTAAGCAGTGATGGCTAGAGGACAGGTGTAATGGTGTAGAACCATATATCACTATGGGTATGATAGATACTGCCCACAGGAATATTAAAAAGACCTTTGGAGAAAACAAAACCATTTGTATGAGTCTTACGAGCTCAGACGGAAAACCAATCCTAACCAAAATTGGGAAAGCAGAAAGGTGGAAGGAGTATGTTGTTGTTGTTGTTGTTGTTGTTGTTGTTGTTGTGTCTTCAGTCAAGAGACTGGTTTGATGCACCTCTCCCTGCTACTCTATTATGTGCAAGCTTCGTCACCTCCGAATAATTACTGCAACATACATTCTTCTGAATCTGCTTAGTGTATTCATGTCTTGGTCTCCCTCTACGATTTTTACCCTCTACACTGCCTTCCAATACTAAATCGGTAATCCCTTGATGCCACAGAACATGTCCTACCAACCAATCCCTTCTTCTAGTCAAGCTGTGCAAGAATTCCTCTTCTCCCCTATTCTAGTCAGTACCACCTCATTAGTTAAGTGATGTATCTGTCACGTGAATTAAAACAAAGTGCAGACTCAGTAGGCATAAATTCTACATATAAATGGACAAGTGGAAAGTTCGAGAACAAAAGATGTCATAGTATTAGAAGTGTAGCTGAAAATCAATTTCTCATAATTGGCGATTCCATGTTGAAAAATGTCATAGTGCCAACCTGTGAAGTTGAAGTCCGCCCAGGAATTAGGTCCCATCAGCCCACTAACTATTGCAAAAATATCACAAATTCAAGATAAAACATTTAAATAGAAGTGAACAAAAATTACAAAGCCGTTTTCATTCTGTTGGGACAAATTCCTTCTGAGGATACAGCGAGGAGGATATTATTAACGAATCAAAAAATATAATCCAATCAGCCAGAAAAATTTACCCTGCTTCCAGGCTAGTGATCAGTGGAATCATAAACAGGTGGTTGGTGAGTGACAATTATAGCAATCAAATCAACTGCAGAATTAATGAGTGTTGTGACAAACTAGGTGCAATATTTATAAACTCAAATAAGTTTTTGGGCAAGGAATGTCTAACCAAGGATGGACTGCATCTAAACAGACTAGTTTCAATGACCTCCAGCAAAATGTTTATGGATGTTTGTAAAATCATTAAAACTAAGGGAAACTAATATTTACTGTAGGGGATGTAAAAGAAAAATGCCTGTTAGCTGAAAAGAAATCTGCTAAGGAGTGTCTACGAAAATGTACGCTTAATACCATTAAAAAAAGCAAAAGTTCTTATTTGATGCTCTGGAATATAAATGGCCGAAGTTCTAAATCTTCCAGCAGCCTAAGCTACAAACTTGATGAGTTACAAATTTTTCTCTCACAATGTAAAAAAATAAAAATTATTTGTTTACATGAACACTGGCTTAGCTCTAATACAGTAAATATTTTAAATAAAATTGGAAACTTCTGTGTTGCAAGCAGATATTGCAGGGAGGAAACATCTCATGGAGGTTGCTGCATACTCCTTGACTCTTCTATAAGCTATGAAGTGAAAGCTATGAAGTGAAAACAGATATTAATTGTTTAAATGAAGATCGCATATTCAAAAATTGTTGCATAGAGCTTAAAGACCTTAATATGTTGATCATTCCAATTTATAGAATTCCAGTAAAGGCTTTAGTCACGCCATGGACAGTGAAGGGGGAGGCGTGTTTATAGCGATAAGAAGTGCAATAGTATTGAAGGAAATTGATGGAGATCCGAAATGTGAAATGATTTGGGTGAAGGTCACGGATAAAGCAGTCTCAGACATGGTAATTGGATGTCTCTATAGGCCCTCTGGCTCAGCAGCTGTTGTGGCTGAGCACCTGAAGGATAATTTGGAAAATATTTCGAGTAGATTTCCCCACCATGTTATAGTTCTGGGTGGAGATTTTAATTTGCCAGATATAGACTGGGAGACTCAAACGTTCATAACGGGTGGCAGGGACAAAGAATCCAGTGAAATTTTTTTAAGTGCTTTATCTGAAAACTACCTTGAGCAGTTAAACAGAGAACCGACTCGTGGCGATAACATATTAGACCTTCTGGTGACAAACAGGCCCGAACTATTTGAAACAGTTAACGCAGAACAGGGAATCAGCAATCATAAAGCGGTTACGGCATCGATGATTTCAGCCGTAAATAGAAATATTAAAAAAGGTAGGAAGATTTTTCTGTTTAGCAAAAGTGACAAAAAGCAGATTACAGAGTACCTGACGGCTCAACGCAAAAGTTTTGTCTCAAGTACAGATAGTGTTGAGGATCAGTGGACAAAGTTCAAAACCATCGTACAATATGTGTTAGATGAGTATGTGCCAAGCAAGATTGTAAGAGATGGAAAAGAGCCACCATGGTACAATAACCGAGTTAGAAAACTGCTGCGGAAGCAAAGGGAAGGATAAAGCAAACATAAACATAGCCAAAGCCTTGCAGACGAACAAAAATTACGCAAAGCGAAATGTAGTGTGAGGAGGGCTATGCGAGAGGCATTCAATGAATTCGAAAGTAAAGTTCCATGTACTGACTTGGCAGAAAATCCTAAGAAATTTTGGTTTTATGTCAAAGCGGTAGGTGGATCAAAACAAAATGTCCAGACACTCTGTGACCAAAATGGTACTGAAACAGAGGATGACAGACTAAAGGCCGAAATACTAAATGTCTTTTTCCAAAGCTGTTTCACAGAGGAAGAGTGCACTGTAGTTCCTTCTCTAGATTGTTGCACAGATGACAAAATGGTAGATATCGAAATAGACGACAGAGCGATAGAGAAACAATTACAATCTCTCAAAAGAGGAATGGGATATCAGTTCGATTTTACACAGAGTACGCGAAGGAACTTGGCCCCCTTCTTGCAGCGGTGTACCGTAGGTCTCTAGAAGAGCGTAGCGTTCCAAAGGATTGGAAAAGGGCACAGGTCATTCCCGTTTTCAAGAAGGGACGTCGAACAGATGTGCAGAACTATAGACCTATATCTCTAACGTCGATAAGTTGTAGAATTTTGGAACATGTATTATGTTCGAGTATAATGACTTTTCTGGAAACTAGAAATCTACTCTGTAGGAATCAGCATGGGTTTCGAAAAATATGGTCGTGTGAAACCCAGCTCGCGCTATTTGTCCACGAGACTCAGAAGGCCATAGACACAGGTTCACAGGTAGATACCGTGTTTCTTGGCTTCCGCAAGGCGTTCGATACAGTCCCCCACAGTCGTTAAATGAAGAAGCATATGGACTATCAGACCAATTGTGTGATTGGATTGAGGAGTTCCTAGATAACAGAACGCAGCATGTCATTCTCAATGGAGAGAAGTCTTCCGAAGTAAGAGTAATTTCAGGTGTGCCGCAGGGGAGTGTCATAGGACCATTGCTATTCACAATATACATAAATGACCTGGTGGATGACATCGGAAGTTCACTGAGGCTTTTTGCAGATGATGCTGTGGTGTATCGAGAGGTTGTAACAATGGACAATTGTACTGCAATACAGGAGGATCTGCAGCGAATTGACACATGGTGCAGGGAATGGCAATTCAATCTCAATGTAGACAAGTGTAATGTGCTGCGAATACATAGAAAGATAGATCCCTTATCATTTAGCTACAAAATAGCAGGTCAGCAACTGGAAGCAGTTAATTCCATAAATTATCTGGGAGTATGCATTAGGAGTGATTTAAAATGGAATGATCATATAAAGTTGATCGTCGGTAAAGCAGATACCAGACTGAGATTCATTGGAAAAATCCTAAGGAAATGCAGTCCGAAAACAAAGGAAGTAGGTTACAGTACGCTTGTTCGCCCACTGCTTGAATACTGCTCAGCAGTGTGGGATCCGTACCAGGTAGGGTTGATAGAAGAGATAGAGAAGATCCAACAGAGAGCAGCGCGCTTCGTTACAGGATCGTTTAGTAATCGCAAAAGCGTTACGGAGATGATGGATAAACTCCAGTGGAAGACTCTGCAGGAGAGATGCTCAGTAGCTCGGTACGGGCTTTTGTTAAAGTTTCGAGAACACACCTTCACCGAAGAGTCAAGCAGTATATTGCTCCCTCCTACGTATATCTCGCGAAGAGACCATAAAGATAAAATCAGAGAGATTAGAGCCCACACAGAAGCATACCGACAATACTTCTTTTCACGAACAATATGAGACTGGAATAGAAGGGAGAACCGATAGAGGTACTCAGGGTACCCTCCGCCACACACCGTCAGGTGGCTTGCGGAGTATGGATGTAGATGTAGATGTAGAGATGTAGATTCCTCTCAAAATTCCAGTGCTTGCTAGATAAACTAAAGAAAGAAAGAAAGAAGAAAAAAAATGTAATGGCAGCTGATTTTAATATAAACGCTACAAATGACAATAAAGCATCAACATTTATTGATTCCATTAAAAAGTCTGGTTTTAAACTGAGGGGTTTTTTTTTTTTTTTTTTGGGAGATCACCAGAGAAAATATTCACTAAGCAACATGCATCAACCACATTGTAACGAATTACTACTTTGATAAGGTACATAAATTCTGTCTAGACTTAGGACTCTCTGCCTTATTTGTCTTACTACCAAAAACTGATAAAGGTAATATAAGAAAAACATATATCAAAAGAAGTTTCAACAAAACAAACATTAAAATATTCTATGAGAAACTAAGTAAAGTATTCTTGAAGGATTTAATGAAGCTTTCCCGCCAAGATCATATTGAAACAAAACCTCAAGTGAGGTGAGATGGACCACACCAGGAATAAAAATATCGATTGTGAGGAAAAGGAAGGTACACAATCAACTGAAGTACAACAAAGATCCTGATTTTTGTAAAATATGTTGGAAACTATAAAACAATTTTTTAAAAACTTGTGAAAGCTTCAAAACAAATGGCAAATAACAAATTCATTCTAGGGCAGAAAAATAAAACAAGAGCAGTATGGTCTGTAGTTAAGTCTTAATGAGGTGTCCAAAATCATAAACAAGACATTTCAGAAATCAAACTTAAGGAAAAATCGGTTGTAGATCCAGCTCAAATATCTGAGTGCTTCAATGAGTACCGTATTTACTCGAATCTAAGTCGCACTCGAATCTAAGCCGCACCTGAAAAATGAGACTCGAAATCAAGGAAAAAACTTTTTCCGAATCTAAGCCGCACCTGAAGTTTGAGACTCGAAGCAGAGAGAAAAGTTTTAGGCCACACCTCCAACTCGAAACAAAGTTGGTCAATTGTAATATGAGACACAATTTAGGTCGAATAAATGACGATACAGCTACAGTAGTTTGGTTGTCGTAAGCTTAGCAGTTAAGCTTTACCAGGTAGGCATTGCTATGCGTCAGGCGCTCCGTCCGTATTTATACGGGTACCCTTCCTTTTTCACGTGCTTCGTCTGGTTTGAATTGAGTGCTTATTTTTCTTTCATCTGATAAGTGTCGTTCTCTTTGTTATAGGTGTTTACGTCACTCTAAGCTGAAAATGGGTTACTTTACTGTGTCACGCATTGTTCGTCGCATTCTGATAATGAGTGTTTACGGCCTGTCGCCGCTCGCAGCATGGGTTGCTTTTGTGCGCGCTACCGCCGCTTACGATTTAAAAAAAAGAAGAGAGAGGAATCGTCTCGTTAGCGAAACAGTGGCAAGAGACTGCTATTTGTTGTTACTTACACTGCTGCTTTCTTTGATAATGATCAACAAGAACCAAATAATAGGCTGCGTATGATGCAAGATGTTCTGAACGAGAGTTTAGCAAAAACTTTTCTGCGTTTGAAAATCTTTGCAGACGCCTCTTTAGTAATTATATTCTGCACAGAAATTAGAGTCATCTTAGATTTAAAAATCTAGTCAATTGCTGTGCTTCATTTCTGATTGTATCACTATTAGGCATAAGAATAATACGAATATAAACATGACACGATACGTATATTCTTCCGCGTTTGCTGTTGTCGCACTCTAGTTTCGTAGTTTATTGGGCAGAAAGGATTTAAATAACATAGCAGCAAACACGAAAGAATACATGGCAAAATGTTTATATTCGTATTATTCTTATGGTGAAGAGAATACTGCGTGTGCTTCACAATTCATAAAAGTTCCTATTAGCAACCATCCCTTCTCGCAGGTAGGAAAAAATTCAGAACGTAGAGTTGGCCCTGTTGACAAACATCCCAAACGGTCTTGCCAGTCGGATTTTCGTAGTACATTGAAATGCTGCTACATTCGAAGATGAACAATACGGAATTTCTATTTACTTCGTTGGATAATGTATGAAAATGAAGTGGTCAAAACTCGGGGCGGAGAAAAAAGCTCGTCTTCCACCTTTTTTTTTTAATTTTTTTTTTTTTACTGACGCAGAGGTTAAGGTGCCAGTATTTATCTTTGTGCCTGCAAAGCATGCCTGTGTAGCACTACATATATTCGACGGCAGAAGTTAGTTGTGGCGGAACCTACCAACATTTTTCAGAACTTCCGCTTACTTTGCACTCGATTCTAAGCCGCAGGCGGTTTTTTGGTTACAAAAACCGGAAAAAAGGTGCGGCTTAGATTCGAGTAAGTACGGTACTTCATAAATGTAGCAAAATCTGATTTAGACATAGCAAATTATGAGCAGGAAGTAAATAGTTTTGGGTTAAAAGGCAATACCAGTGAAAGTCTCAAAAAATTCAACACAGTCTCAGCAAAGTTTGTTGAAAATATCATACTCTCCGTGAAAGACAAAAACTGTGCTGGCTGTGGTGGGATACCCACCAAAATAATTAAAAAAGTTTACAACATAATAGCTCATCCTCTCATAATAAACAAATCCTTTGAAGGAGGTCACTTCCATGATCTCTTGAAATACGCGGAAGTAAAACCATTGTTTAAAAAAGGTTCAAAAGATGATATGGGAAATTATTGCCCCATCTCTATACTCCCTGTCATATCAAAAGTATTAGAAATAATTGCTGCTTTACAGATTCAAAACTTCATCACACAGAATGATATCATTTCACATAGCCAATTTGGCTTCCAATGAGGTAGAAACACAGTAGATGATAAATGAGTTTATTGAAAAAATTACTTCATCACTAGATAGGAAAGCTAAGGCCGCAGGAATATTCTGTGATCGTACATAAGCATTCAACTCTGTAAACCATGCCCTGATGCTTTTCAGACTCAACAGGTATGGAATAAGGGATATTGCTTTGAAATGGTTTGAATCATATCTCTTGGAAATGAAACAAAGGGTAGTAATCACATCAAATGGAGCAGATCACTTCTCTGAGTGGAAAACTGTGTCACAAGGTGTTTCTCAAGGCTCAATCCTTGGACACATTTTGTTCCTGTATTATGTAAATGACTTGCCTCTCAATATAATTACTCATTTAACTTTGTTTGCAGATGATACATCTGCCCTAACTGAAAATGAAAATTCTGACAATATACCACGGAGTGTCATGAATACGTTAAGTAACCTGGAAACATGGTTCAGTGAAAATGGATTAAGACTAAACATTTCAAAAACCAACATGATGAATTTTAAAACCAAACATTCAAAAACTGAAGAAATTTGTGTCACTCACAACAATCAAAAAATGGGAAAACTTGACTCAGTCAGGTTCCTGGGAATAAACTTAGACAGAACTTTGAGTTGGAATTGTCATATAGAATATCTAGCAAATAAATTAAACAGCCTTGCATTTGCAATGGAAATTTTAGCCTGTGCCACTGACACGGCCACCAGGAAAGTAGCATATTATAGCTACTTTGAATGGGTTATTCGATATGGCATAATTTTTTGGGAAAACTCGGGAAATGTTACATGTTGCAAAAAAGAATCATTTACAACATATGCTCTGCACAGCCGAGGGCATCATATTGATCATTATTTTAAAACCTAAAAATATTAACTGTCCCCTCTTTATACATCTTTGAGGTTGATCTTCCCTACACAGCAGAGCTGATCTATTAAAAAAAGAAATCATTTTGAACACTCATATGACACAAGACATAAAGAGAACTTCATGCTCCCCTCTCATCTCTTAAAACTGCATGCTCAGACTCCTCAGTATCTAGCCGTGATAAATTCGCAACACAATAAACTGGTGTGACATAATGAATATGAAGATAAATATTTTAAAAAGCAAGTTACACGATTTTCTAATTGAACAATGCTACTACTCTGTGGAAGATTTCATGAAGGACAAAGTGATACTTCGAGCTGGATCCCTAAAATGGAATAAAAATTTATGATAGTTCTAGTAGATGTAAATACTGTAAGTTTGACAGATTTAAAGTAAGTAAACGCTCCACATAGTATTATTGCATGTGTGAAAAAATTTTAAATAAGCAAATTGTAACCTTGACATGTCTCCTGTACATGAGACATATGATCTGAAATTGTGTACATTATGAGATGAATAAAACACATTTCATTTCACATCTTTAGCATTCTTCTGTAACACCACATTTCGATCGTCCATGTTTCACTTCCATACACTCCATACAAACGCTTTCAGAAAAGACTTCCTAACTATACTCGAAGTTAACAAATTTCTCTTTTTAGGAACACTTTCCTTCCCATTGCCAGTCTACATTTTATATCATCTCTACTTCCACCATCATCAGTTGTTTTGCTCCCCAAATAGCAAAATTCATCTCCTACTTTAAGTGTTTCATTTCCTAATATAATTCCCTCAGCATCACCCGATTTAATTAGACTACATTCCATTATCCTCATTTTGCTTTTGGTGATGTTTATCTTATATCCTCCTTTCAAGACACTGTCCATTCCATTCAATTGCTCTTCCAAGTCCTTTGCTGTCTCTGACAGAATTACAATGTCATCAGCAAACATCACAGTTTTTATTCCTTCCCCATGGATTTTAATTTCGAATCCAAATTTTCCTTTTGTTTATTTTACTGCTAGCTCAATATACAGATTGAATAACATCTTGGAGAGGCCACAACCCTGTCCTACTCTCTTCCCAACTACTGCTTTCCTTTCATGCCCCTCAACTCTTATAACTACCATCTGGTTTCTGTGCAAATTGTAAATAGCCTTTCGCTGTTTGTGTTTAACCCCCATCACTTTCAGAATTTGAAAGGGATTATTCCAGTCAACATTGTCAAAAGTTTTTTCTAAGTCTATAAATGCTAGAAATGTAGTTTTGCCTTCCCTTAACCTATCTTCTACAGTAAGTAGTAGGGTTAGTGTTTTCATGTGTTCCAAGATTTCGACGGAATCCAAACTGATCTTCCCCAGGGTCAGCTTCTACCAGTTTTTCCATTTGTCTGTTGAGAATTCGTGTTAGTATATTGCATTTGTAGACTTAGAGAAAGCTTTTGACAATGTTAACTGGAATACTCTCTTTCAAATTCTGAAGGTGGCAGGGGTAAAATACAGGGAGCGAAAGGCTATTTACAATTTGTACAGAAACCAGATGGCAGTTATAAGAGTCGAGGGGCATGAAAGGGAAGCAGTGGTTGGGAAAGGAGTGAGACAGGGTTGTAGCCTCTCCCCGATGTTATTCAATCTGTATATTGAGCAAGCATTAAAGGAAACAAAAGAGAAATTCGGAGTAGGTATTAAAATTCATGGAGAAGAAGTAAAAACTTTGAGGTTCGCCGATGAGATTGTAATTCTGTCAGAGACAGCAAAGGACTTGGAAGAGCAGTTGAACGGAATGGACAATGTCTTGAAAGGAGGATATAAGATGAACATCAACAAAAGCAAAACGAGGATAATGGAATGTAGTCAAATTAAATCGGGTGATGCTGAGGGAATTAGATTAGGAAATGAGACACTTAAAGTAGTAAAGGAGTTTTGATATTTAGGGAGTAAAATAACTGATGATGGTCGAAGTAGAGAGGATATAAAATGGAGACTGGCAATGGCAAGGAAAGCGTTTCTGAAGAAGAGAAATTTGTTAACATCGAGTATAGATTTAAGTGTCAGGAAGTCGTTTCTGAAAGTATTTGTATGGAGTGAAGCCATGTATGGAAGTGAAACATGGACGATAACTAGTTTGGACAAGAAGAGAATAGAAGCTTTCGAAATGTGGTGCTACAGAAGAATGCTGAAGATAACGTGGGTAGATCACGTAACTAATGAGGAGGTATTGAATAGGATTGGGGAGAAAAGAAGTTTGTGCACAACTTGACTAGAAGAAGGGATTGGTTGGTAGGACATGTTTTGAGGCATCAAGGGATCACAAATTGAGCATTGGAGGGCAGCGTGGAGGGTAAAAATCGTAGAGCGAGACCAAGAGATGAATATACTAAACAGATTCAGATGGATATAGGTTGCAGTAGGTACTGGGAGATGAAGACGCTTGCACAGGATAGAGTAGCATGGAGAGCTGCATCAAACCAGTCTCAGGACTGAAGACCACAACAACAACAACAACAACAACAACATATTGCATCCATGATTTATTAAAATGATAGTTTGGTAATTTTCCCACCAGTCAACATCTGCTTTCTTTGGGATTTGAATGATTATATTCTTTTTGAAGTCTGAGCACATTATGGATGTCTCGTACATCTTGCTCACCAGATGGTAGAGTTTTGTCAGGGCTGGTTCTCCCAAGGCTACCAGTAGTTCTAAGGAAATGTTGTCTACTCCAGGGGCCTTGTTTCGGCTCAGGTCTTTCAATGCTCTGTCAAATTCATCACGTAGTATCATATCTCGCATTTGATCTTCATCTACGTCCCCTTCCATTTCCATAATATTGTCCTCAAGAACAACGCCCATGTATAAACCCTCTATATACTCCTTCCACCTTTCTGCTTTCCCGTCTTTGCTAAGAACTGGTTTTCCATATGAGCTCTTGATATTTATACAAGTGGTTTTATTTTCTCCAAAGGTCTCTCTAATTTTTCTGTAGGGGGTATCTATCTCACCCCACGTGATATATGCCTCTACATCCTTATATTTCTCCTGTAGGCATCACTGCTTAGTCATTTTGCACTTCCTTTTGAGACGTTTGTATATTGAATTTAATTGATGAAAGGAGAAAATATAAAAATTCAGTAAATGAAGCTGCCAAAAAGGAGTATAAATGTCTCAGAAATGAGATCAACAGGAATTGCAAAAAGGCTAAGCAAGGATGGCTAGAGGACAAATGTAAGGATGAGAGGCTCATCTCACTAGAGATAAGATAGATACTGCGTATAGGAAAATTAAAGAGACATTTGGAGAAAAGAGAACCACTTGCATGAATATCAAGAGCTCAGATGGAATCCCAGTTCTAAGAAAAAAAGGAGGGAAAGCAGAAAGATGGAAGGAGTATGTAGAGGGTATATACAGGGGTGATGTTCTTGAGGACAATATTATGGAAATGGAAGAGAAGGTAGATGAAGATGAAATGGGAGATATGATACTGCGTGAAGAGTTTGACAGAGCACTGAAAGACCTAAGTCGAAACAAGGCCACGGGAGTAGACAACATTCCATTAGAACTACTGACAGTCTTGGGAGAGCCAGTCCTGTCAAAACTCTACCATCTGGTGAGCAAGATGTATGAGACAGGTGAAATTCCCTCATACTTCAAGAAGAATATAATAATTCCAATCCCAAAGAAAGCAGGTGTTGACAGATGTGAAAATTACCGGACTATCAGTTTAATAAGTCACAGCTGTAAAATACTAATGCGAATTCTTTACAGACGAATGGAAAAACTGGTAGAAGCCGACCTCGGGGAAGATCAGTTTGGATTCCGTAGAAATGTTGGAACACGTGAGGCAATACTGACCCTACATCTTATCTTAGAAGAAAGATTAAGGAAAGGCAAACCTACATTTCTAGCATTTATAGACTTAGAGAAAGCTTTTGACAATGTTGTCTGGAATACTCTCTTTCAAATTCTGGAGGTGGCAGGGTAAAATACAGGGAGCGAAAAGCTATTTACAATTTGTACAGAAAGCAGATGGCAATTGTAAGAGTCGAGGAACATGAAAGGGAAACAGTGGTTGGGAAGGGAGTGAGGCAGGGTTGTAGTCTCTCCCCGATGCTATTCAATCTGTATATTGAGCAAGCAGTAAAGGAAACAAAAGAAAAATTCGGAGTAGGTATTAAAATCCATGGAGAAGAAATAAAAACTTTGAGGTTCGCCGATGACATTGTAATTCTGTCAGAGACAGCAAAGGACTTGGAAGAGCAGTTGAAGGGAATGGACAATGTCTTGAAAGGAGGATATAAGATGAACATCAATAAAAGCAAAACGAGGATAATGGAATGTAGTTGAATTAAGTCAGGTGATGCTGAGGGAATTAGATTAAGAAATGAGACACTTAAAGTAGCAAAGGAGTTTTGCTATTTGGGGAGCAAAATAACTGATGATGGTCGAAGTAAAGAGGATATAAAGTGTAGACTGGAAATGGCAAGGAATGCATTTCTGAAGAAGAGAAATTTGTTAACATCGAGTATTGATTTAAGTGTCAGGAAGTCATTTCTGAAAGTATTTGTATGGAGTGTAGCCATGTATGGAAGTGAAACATGGACAATAAATAGTTCGGACAAGAAGAGAATAGAAGCTTTCGAAATGTGGTGCTACAGAAAAATGCTGAAGATTAGATGAGTAGATCACGTAACTAATGAGGAGGTATTGAATAAAATTGGGGAGAAGAGGAGTTGTGGCACAACTTGACTAGAAGAAGGGATCGGTTGGTAGGACATGTTCTGAGGCATCAAGGGATCACCAATTTAGTACTGGAGTGCAGCATGGAGGGTAAAAATCGTAGGAGGAGACGAAAAGGTGAATACACTAAGCAGATTCAGAAGGATGTAGGCTGTAGAAGGTACTGGGAGATGAAGAAGCTTGCACAGGATAGAGTAGCATGGAGAGTTGCATCAAACCAGTCTCAGGACTGAAGACCACAACTACAACACCAATATCTTCTGTTACCCAAGGATTTCTACCAGGCCTCGTCTTTTTACCTACTTGATCCTCTGCTGCCTTCACTATTTCATCTCTCAAAGTTACTCATTCTTCTTCTACTGTGTTTCTTTCCCCCGTTCTTGTCAGTAGTACATATACAACCTTCTTTCATGATTTTTAACCAAGTTTTAACTATGGTTAAGTTATGTTCTGTGCAGTATTCTACCAGGTGGCTTCCTCTTTCATTCCTTGCCCCCATTCAGTATTCGCCTACTATTTTTCCTTCTCTTCCTTTTCCTACTATTTAATTCCAGACCCCCGTGACTATTAAATTGTTGTCTCTCTTCACTCTCTGAATGATTTCTTTTATCTCATCATACATTTCTTCAATCTCTTCGTCATCTGTGGAGCTCGTTGGCATGTGGTAGGCATGGGCTTCATGTCTATATTGGCTACTATACTGTGCTCACTATGCTGTTTGTACTAGCTTACCCGTGCTGCTATTTTTTTATTCATTGTTAAACCTACTCCTGTATTACGCCTGTTTTATTTTGTATTTACAACCCTTTATTCACCTGACCAGAAGTCATGTTCCTCGTGCCACTGAACTTCACTAATACCCACAACATCTAAATTTAACCCATCCATTTTCCTTTTTAAACTTTCTAACATACCTGCCCGGTTAAGGTGTCTGACATTCCACACTCCGATCCGTAGAATGCCAGTTTTGTTTCTCCTGATAACGACGTCCTCCTGAGTAGTCCCTGCTGGAGATCCGAATTGGGGACTATTTTACCTCTGGAATATTTTACCCAAGAAAGACCATACAGTAAAGCTGCATAGCCTTGGGAAAAATTATGGTTGTAGTTTCCCCTCGCTTTCAACTGTGTGTGGTACCAGCAGAGAAAGACCATTTTGGTTGATGCTATAAGGCCAGATATCATCCAGTCTGTTGTTCCTGCAACTACTGAAAAGGTGCTGCCCCTCTTCAGGAACCACATGTTTGTCTGGCCTCTCAACAGATACTTCTCCATTGTGATTGCACCAGGCAGGCAAGCATCCCACAATGATAAGGTCTGTGGTTCAAGGGGGTGTGGGGGGGGGGGGGGGGGAGGAGCATATAGAGGGTCTATACAAGGAAAATGTATCTGAGAGCAATATTACGGAAATGGAAGATCAAGATGAAAAGCAAGATATGATACTGTGTGAAGAATTTGACAGTGCACTGAAAGACCTGAGTCGAAACAAGGCCCCGGTGGCAGCATTAGAACGACTGATAGCCTTGGGACAGCCATGACAAAACTCTTCCACCTGGTGAGCAAGATGTGTGGTACAGGTTAAATACCTTCAGACTTCAAGAAGAATATAATAATTCCAATCCCAAAGAAAGCAGGTGTTGACAGGTGTGAAACTGGCTGAACTATCAGTTTAATAAGTCATGGTTGCAAATAGTAACACAAATTCCTTACAAACGAACATAAAAACTAGTAGAAGTTGACCCCAGGGATTATCAATTTGGATTTCGTAGAAATGTTAAAACACACAAGGCAATACTAACCCTATACTTCTCATAGAAGATAGGATAAGCAAAGGCAAGCCTACGTTTCTAGTATTTGTAGTTTTACAGAAAGGTTTTATAATGTTGACTGGAATACTCTCTTTCAAATTCTGATGGTGGCGAGGCTAAAATACAGAGAGCAAAGGGCTATGCACAGTTTGTCCAGAAATCAGATGGCAGTTATAAGAGTTGTGGGGTATGAAATGAAAGCAGTGATCGGTAAGGGAGTAGGACATTGTTGTGGTCTATTCCTGGTGTTGTTCAATCTTTACATTGAGCAAGCGGTGAAGGAAACAAAAGAAAAAGTTGGAGTAGAAATTAAAATCCATGGAGAAAAAATAAATACCCTGCAGTTTGCCAATTACACTGTAATTCTGTCAGAGAAGGCAAAGGACCTGGATGAGTAGTTGAATGGAATAGACAGTTTTTTGAAAGGAGGATATAAGATGAACATCAACAAAAGCAAAACGCGGATAATGGAATGTAGTCGAATTAAGTCAGGTGATGCTGAGGGAATTAGATTAGGAAATAAGACACTTGAAACAGTAGATCGAGTTTTGCTGTTTGGGGAGCAAAATAACTGATAACGATCAAAGTAGAGGGGATATAAAATGTAGAGTGGCTCTTGCAAGGAAGGTGTTTCGGAAGAAGAGAAATTTCTTAACATCGAGTATAGATTTAAGTATTAGGAACTCTTTTCTGAAAGTATTTGTATGGAGTGTGGCCATATGTGGAAGTGAAACATGAACAATAACGTCATTCAAGGGTAGAATTGTATCAGAATAATTCATCGAATATAAAGAGATATTACAATTGTCCCTCCCAGCGAGCAAAGTTAATGATAATACACTTTGCAAGCTAACAGGAAAAATTTGTTGGGTTGTTTTTGAATTAATAGAATTTTACTATAGAGAGTATGGGTATCACGTTAAGACAGTAAGTTACGAGAATACCTAAGCTGTAGCTTTTACATGTACCGGGGTATACCCGCATCCCGAGTACATAACCAGGGAATATGTAGATTGGTGTAATTACGAAAAAGGTCTACCCATTTGGGAACTGGCCTTCACACGGAAACCCTGGAAAACCCAGAAGAATAGACCCCAGCTCAGGTATTAAAGAAGATAGGAAAGCCTAAATCCAGAAATTTTGAAATATATAAAACCTCCATAGTTTAGATCAAAGGAAAAGTGCCTCATAACCAAATAAAAATTTACAATATTGCTAAAAAAAAATTTGTAAATTCTTCTTTCGACGATGTAGCCGGCGATCTCGTTGTGAAGTCGATGGAACAGGAACACTGGGTACGGACAGCGGGTAGGCGACGTACAGCGTTTGGTGGAGGCGGCACGGAGGACAGGCGATGGCTTAAGGTACAGGACAGAAGCTGGTAACGTGCCGTAGAAACAACAAGATGATCTCAGGAACAGATGGTCAGGGATGTGAACATGGAACAGGTTTAAAGTGGAATAAGAAAAGGTTCTGACTGAATAAATCCCTGGAAGAGAGTGGATTAAGGCAACAAAGTCCATATTTCATCGTTGAACTCAAAACCGGAGTGGATTCTTATATTCTTCCATCTGTACTAGACTGGAACATCCATCAGTCCTGACAATTGCGAATTTTTTTGTAGTCCTCAATACCAGTTACAGCTGCTGATTGTCCAAAATATTGCCAAATAGACTGTGGGCATTTAATTTTTGTTGTAGCTCATATCGAATGTATTCCTCTCAAATTTTTTTTTAAAATCTAATCTTCATTTTGTTATAGTGCAGGTGGAAGTAGAGCATTGAATCTGTCCGAGGTTTGCTTTCAATTACAAAATTATGGATAAAATTTAAGTTTACACCTGATGAAAAATTTTAAACATAAGCATATGACACTGACTCCACAAAAGGAATAATTTCTAGAAAAAAACTTCTTTGAAAAATTTTCATTATTCTTATAATTAATTGATTTATAGATCCACCTGCAAATAAATATTATTAATGATGGCGTATGTTCATTTAACAAATCATTCACTCGCAGAATCTTCTTCATCCTCTCATGAACATTTATATAAATATATTTCAACAATTTTGTCCATAATATGAAACACACAAACTGCTATTCTTAAAATGTTAATTAAAATTCTTAAATTAATTCTCCTGGTAGAGAAGGCATAATGAAAAATCTAAAAATTATAATAATTTTCTCTCGCGCAACCAGAGAGTTTCTTCAATTGTTTGCAACAGTGACATTATCGACTGTTGCTTCATTTCAGAGTTCATTTGTTTTCTCGTGCGAACAGCGCACATCACACACACACAGCATATTTACCTACGTATCCCGCACTGTTCAAGTTTCACACGCAATTCTCACATAAGTACCGTGTCTTGAGGAAATGTAAATGCACTTTCATTGTATATCGCTGTGGCTTCTGCTCATAGTCCACACTTACAAACACTAGTAATTAACAATTTCTTCTATCTATCTTAAAATTTTGTGCTAAACTATCACAGGAGTAATCTCACTGTCTCTTAACCTATCACAGGAGTAATCTCACTGTCTCTTAACATATCACAGGAGTAATCTCACTGTCTCTTAACCTATCACAGGAGCAGTCTCACTGTCTCGTAACCTATCACAGGAGTAATCTCACAGTCTCTTAACCTATCACAGGAGTAATCTCACTGTCTCTTACCCTCTAAACAACATAAACATTTTGATATTTATATACACATTCGACTCATAGTCAAATTCCACTCTAGATTCTTCTCCATATTTGGTATCACAGATCTACGATCCTTCAAAAAATTTCTTAATATCATTATGTGGGAATAATCCCTTGATTCTTTTCGATTCGGGATATGCCAACAAGTATGATCCAGGATTTGGTATATTTACAATAACATATGGTCTGGTATAAATAAGATTCCATTTCTTTATGTTATTCATCAGTTTCGAGGAATGGATGTGTCGCCTCAATAAAACCTTTTCTCCATATTATTTTATTAATCTCTCTCGCATCCAGAACTAATCTTACGTTGCCTCCAGGTTTTGGAACTACTAAGAGCGGAGAACAATATGGACTAGTTGATGGCTCAATCAAGTTCCATTCTAACATTCTATATATCTCCCTTTGAAGGGATTGTTTTAAACGCCAGGGGATCGGATAGTGCGTGTAACAGTAAGTCTGATGTGGCTTCACTTGTAGGTGACAAATATACCCTTTAATAATTCCTCGTTTCTCATCAAAAATCTCTTCATATGCCTCTAACAAATAATGAAGCTGCTGTCTTTGTTCTCCGGTAAGCTGATTTGATTCACTAGCTTTTATCATTGTTGTTTGGTTAAAGTCCTCCTGTTGTATCAAATCCTTTGAAAGCTCCTTCCAACAGCCGTTTGTAGTGTCAATTAATTGAACTATGGCACCGCGACAATATTTCTCATGCACCGTTTCCTTTCTATTTACAGCCAGTGCTATCTCTTCTCCACTTAATCTAAATTTAGCTGTTCCTTCCAAAAAAATCAATCTGACAATCGTACTCCTGCATACTCCCAATACCAAGAATACAGTCCACTAATAACTTCTCCACTACAAGGAACGCGCATTTTATCGCTACATTTCCCATTTTCATCTCTAATTGTGTTTGTATTTTGACATTGGGAGAGCATGCTCCAACAGCTCTGATGATTTTGCAGTTCTGTACCAGCAAAATTGGTACCTCCTTCTTCCTAATAATTCTCCTAAAAAGAGCGCCTGAGATGACATTGGTGGAAGCGGCGGTGTCTAATATCACATTTGTTGTAACTTCCTCTATTTCAACAAATACTTCCGATACCGGAACACTCGATCTGTCATTATGACACTTTATTAAATCCTTTGTTAACTCTTCAGTCAACAGCTCACCATCATTATATCTTAGCAATTGTAATTTTACTGTTTCGCCCCTAACACATCCCCTGACCGCTCCTCCGGGGCACGATGTGGTCATGTTTAGTTTGACTGGTTGTTGGTCCGATTGGTATTTGTCTCTTCAGCTACTTCAGTGATTATTGGTTGTTGTGGTGAATTCGGTCTATATTGTCTTGCTTGATTCGTGTGATTATTGTTGTTGTTCTGCTAGTGTTGGTAGAACTGTCCTGTGTTGCCATACATTGGATTATATCAATTAAAATTCCTATTGTTCCTAAAATAGCCCCTCGCTGCACCATTACTAAAGTTTCCATTATGGTGATAATTATTGTTTGCATTTTGTCCATTTCTAAGTCTCCTCGGAGAGTGTAGTTGGTTATGATTATTGTTACTGCTCCCATTACTGCCATTCCCATTCGAGTTGCAGCTCGGATTCGCTTCTATTACTCTTCTTTGATATGACATTTCTCTTGCCCTTTTATTGTCCTCCTCAATTATATCAATATGATCAAGTGTAGTCATAAATGAGTCTATATCATTATCATTTATATATAACAGCTGATTCCTTATACTGGTGGGTAGTCTGGACTTGAGTATCCTAAGTATATCTGGCAAAGGAATCAGTACATCCCAATACAAAGATTTATTAATGTATTTCTCAAAATATCTCTTTCGAGATCCTCTAGAAAATGAGAAAGGCTCAGGATATAATACTTCCTGCCTAAGTCTTTCTTGTATTCCAGCAGACCAATATTTTGCTAGAAAAGCCTGCTCAAATTCTTTATAACATTTCCAAGAAGATGTTTGTTCGGATGCCCACAGTGCTCCTGATCCTTGTATATATCCAGATACAAAACTAATCTTTTGCCATTCTGTCCAAGATCGTGGAATTAGACCTCTGAAACTTCGAATAAAGACTACAGGATGAACATTCTTTTTGTCAGGGCTAAAGATTTGAAATTGTCTCTGTTTAATCTGCTGTGTCTAGACAAGACAGTCTAGACACAAGGGAGGTAGCCGAAAGGGCACGCGTCAACTCACGCCGTCTTGCGTGAGGTCTGAAACAGGATACTTATGAATGCTATAAAGAAAAGAACGGAGCTTAGGTTTACTTAACTTTAATTTCCTTGTGGTACATATCTCTTGATAATACAAGTGAGACTCTCTCCAGATATGGTTAATGGCGCCTTGCTAGGTCGTAGCCATGGACTTAGCTGAAGGCTATTCTATCTGTCTCTCGGCAAATGAGAGAAAGGCTTCGTACGTGTAGTCGCTAGCAATGTCGTCCGTACAACTGGGGCGAGTGCTAGTCAGTCTCTCGAGACCTGCCTTGTGGTGGCGCTCGGTCTGCGATCCTGACAGTGGCGACACGCGGGTCCGACATGTACTAATGGACCGCGGCCGATTTAAGCTACCACCTAGTAAGTGTGGTGTCTGGCGGTGACACCACATAATCATCTTTTCCTTAACGTTACTACGATTCCAAAAATCATCCTGTTCATACTTTTCACTGTGGCTATCCGTTATATCGAATCTAACTTGTGACGTTCCAGTTCTGTCTACATCGGATCTTGACGTGGACGGAATGTCACGCACAGATTGAGAATTTTGTTTCCTACTTCTCGCTGTTTCTAAATCCTCCTGCGAGAGATTTAGTGATGTATCTATAGTTTCTTTCCAACGCGAGAATTCTTCGCCAAGTTGTTCACGAACTTCCTTTAACCCTTTGTTTAAAAAATTCTCCTCGGAACTCTCTGAAATTGACTGTAAAGCTACTTTCACAGTTTCTTCTATGGTTTCCGAAGGAAAATTTTGCCGCTCTAATGTCATTTCTGAAAACTTTCCCGCAAGTACATTCATTCTATGTTCCACTGTCGTCTGTTTTTCCTTCACTTCGTCAAATTGCTTCTTTAGATTATCTTGGGATTCTATAATTTCTGGTATCATAGCTACGGAACACTGTATGTCCTCTTGAGCTTGTATTACTTGAGGAAACAGTTCTACTTGTTTCTGTTTCGTGTCAATTTTGATGGATACATATTCGGTTAGTTCCGCTTTTAATTTACTATTGTTTTCTTGGCATTGTTGGCGTACCTGCTCAATTTGAGCAATAAGATTCTGTTCTTTTATTTCCTGTGTCTGGGTATTTAATCTCTGATCTAATTCGGTAAAGGTTGCTCTTAATTGATTTTGTAATTCTGTTTGATTTTCGGCTAATTGATTTTGGAGTTCATTTTGTATAACGGATAAGTCTCGTTTTACCTCCGCTTTGCCTTCGGCTAATAGATGCAACTGTTGCGTAATAACAACTAATGTGTCAACAATACTCTGATCAGCTGTTGTATGAATGTTTTCTGAACCAGCGGGTTTATTTATATTGCTACCGCTAGCCACAACAGTCTCAGAATTGCTATCCGTGGCCTCTGCTTCTGTGCAAACAGCTGAAGGCTGTTGCACGTCTCGTTGCTGATTCAATGACATTTAAAATGCCGCTCTAGTCAATACCATTAAATAACTGTCAATATCAGGTTCTAGTTACTAAATACAGTTTCAAATTTACTGTCGTAGACACACTTAACTTTCAAATTACTTCACAGATGGTATAAAGTTCAATGTCCAGATACGAAAATCACACAATATACAGTTCTACAATCTAACTACTATCTGGATAAAGTTCTTTCTAAATTGATTTCAAACTATTTTAACTACAGGATAAAAAAATTAGATTTCTCTGGCCTTGTTCTGTAGTCTTGGTGTTGTCCAATAGTTGAAATCGTTTCTTGGTATCAGCAATCTTTTACTATGGGCACCGTATCTCACTTCAGGTTCGTTACCTCTCGTTCTCGTTGGTTTTCATGAAACAAAAAATACATATATTATATAACAATCCAAGAGAGTCCTGTCACACTGGCGCCACTGTAATTTTTCCTCCTACCAATGTAGTTATATAGTTCTCAATTCGTTCGAGCAATCAGTCATTCATAATATGAAACACAGTCATAGCTCATTCACTCAAATGATTCAGAAATTTTACTTGTTAGAATGAAATCAGGCGATGATTCTTCTTCTCTGCAGGCTCGTGCTTTGTGGCAGTCTGCCAATCTGTACAAATAAAATGCCTCTTAATTTTGGGAGTGTTGTATAATCAGTTGGGAAACCTCAGATCAAGCGGATATTTGGCTTTGATGAAGTTTAACCTTCCAAAGAAGTAATGGAGCTCTTGGATTATTAAATGCAGGTTCGTATCCGGTCTTTCGGAAGTTCCCTTCTGATTAACAACTACGCAATATACCGATGAATATCATTAATTCTCAAATGTCAAATACACACCTTTTGTATGAAGGAGCAATAATATATATATATATATATATATATATATATATATATTTCCCTTTTAATCGTACAGTTCGTCTCAGTTACCTTTTGTCATAAAGCTCAATATTCAGATTACAATTCTTCAAACAATGCTCAGGCTAATCGGCATGAAGACAATCTCGGAAGCTTTTTTTCTATCAACCACCAGAGAGAGTACTACAAAGAATAATTATGTGCTCATGGCATAGCTATTGTATGAAACTACTTTGCGCATGGATGTAGACAAATGGTCTCTCAGGACAATTTAATAAACTGTTGGCAGATATGCTCTTGATGTACACTGATATTAAATTGAGTGTCTGGGGTACAATACTGCCTTTTGTGACATTTGCCTACAACATAGCAAAGAGAGTCATATATGTGTATTGCTATTATTCCTGATCAGCAATTGGGAGGCTGAAGTGACAATGGATACTGTTTGTTTAAATATGACAGTGCTCAGGCTCATTGCACCAGATAGTAACCCAAGCTGAAGAAGCATTACAGCTGGCATGCATACGCACTTTCAGATGCCCAGGATAAGGAGTGTGCACATTGTATCACCAAACACTGACATGTAAGCAATAAACAGCTTGATATAGTGCACACTATTAGATTTGTGTGGAAGGTCAGCCAATCAGAGAAATGATTAAAGTGCTTCTGTGGCCTGTACTGAATCGTATGTCACTTGTTGGACGTTACCTGTGAAGCTGAGGAAACAAAAGCACAGTGAAATTGTATGTGTTGTTCAAATGAAGCTGTATCGTAATCCTTGGCTTGAAGATTGAAGGTTGGGATGTCCATTACATGGAATATGAAGGTCACATTGTCTCTCAATTATTAAATTTCTTCGAATATCAGAGAAACTTTGAGGGCTTGATAGTGGAACCAGAGTGTAAGGATGCACTACTGCTGTCCTCCGTAGGACTACTGACTGGTTCCGGGACCAGAAAGCATTACTTGACTCGAAACCAGCTGGTTGCCATTTTGTGAAGAAGGAGAGCAGTGCTGCTCACGTACTGCGAGTTGTCTGACCAGATGTAATGAATGTAGTTGTTAGGTGACTGGCTCAATCATCACAACTGCAATTATAGATGTAATGGATGTAGTTGTTAGGTGACCGGATCAATCATCTCAACTGCAATTATGTAGCATTTAAAATTTGTATTATCTGGATCGAGGGTAATCCCAAAAGTAAGGTCTCCTGTTTTTATATATATATATATATATATATATATATATATATATATATATATATATATATATATATATATATAAAAAGAAAGATGATGAGACTTACCAAACTAAAGCGCTGGCAGGTCGATAGACACACAAACAAACACAAATATACACACAAAATTCAAGCTTTCGCAACAAACTGTTGCCTCATCAGGAAAGAGGGAAGGAGAGGGAAAGACGAAAGGATGTGGGTTTTAAGGGAGAGGGTAAGGAGTCATTCCAATCCCGGGAGCGGAAAGACTTACCTTAGGGGGAAAAAAGGACAGGTATACACTCGCACACACACACATATCCATCCACACATACAGACACAAGCAGACATATTTAAAGTGGTCTTTAAATATGTCTGCTTGTGTCTGTATGTGTGGATGGATATGTGTGTGTGTGCGAGTGTATACCTGTCCTTTTTTCCCCCTAAGGTAAGTCTTTCCGCTCCCGGGATTGGAATGACTCCTTACCCTCTCCCTTAAAACCCACATCCTTTCGTCTTTCCCTCTCCTTCCCTCTTTCCTGATGAGGCAACAGTTTGTTGCGAAAGCTTGAATTTTGTGTGTATATTTGTGTTTGTTTGTGTGTCTATCGACCTGCCAGCGCTTTTGTTTGGTAAGTCTCATCATCTTTCTTTTTAGATATATTTTTTCCACGTGGAATGTTTCCCTCTGATATATATATATATATATATATATATAAGTACAGAACTCTGTTTGTGTGGCAGTTGGTCACACTGTTACGAAGAATGCTTCATGCACTGTGTGTAAACAGGCGCGTGCCGCACTGAGGTGCTCAGTCGTGCCTTGCCAGCCGTTGAAACTGGAGCTGCCATTGGATGTTACCGCCAAGTGCGAATTGCACGCAGTTATTCGGTTTTTGAATGCAAAGGGCACTGCGCCGATTGAAATCCATCGCCAATTGACGGAAGTGTATGGTGAGTCGTGCGTGGATGTCAGAAATTTTTGTAAGAGTGTTTGTAGCTGGTGAGACTGAAATTCATTACGAACAGCATCTCAGTGAGCTGGTATGACATGGGCATACAAAAAATGCCACAGCGTCTACAAAAATGCATTGACAGAAATGGTGATTATGTAGAAAAATAGCTAAGTGTTCAAACTGTAAACTGATGTAAACCATTGTAGAAATAAACAGGTCTATCTACTTACAAAAAAAATAGGAGACCTTACTTTTGAGATTACCCTCGTAGATTCTAGACCTTACCTTCATGGAATTTTGGAATTTATTACAAAATTCTGTCTGTGTAAAAGTAGCTCCCTCTATGTCGAGGCAGGCAACTCGGCTCCATCTGTACTTTTGTGTGTGCTCAGTAAGTGTGCTTTTTGTGTGGGGCATCAGTTTTTGTTGACAACCATGCTCTTGTAACTGTACTTTCATTTATGATAGCATTAAAGTTAACCTTGTAGTCATTACCATCTGTACTGTAATTGTGTAAGTGATGAAGAATTGTTGACAAATGTTGTGAAACTGAAGAGAATTTGTAGACAGTAGTCTTTAAACTAATAATAATAATTGAAAATAACCTAAGTAGAAGTGAGTAAAGCAAGAATTTGTTCTTAATGAGAGGCAAATCCCATCGGATGAAGGGTAGTACTGTTACAAGCCGTAGTTATACAATATTGAAGGTGGGAATGTCTTTAAAACATGGTATGGTACATCCAATAAAACAGAAACATGTTCAGCTGCATTGTCATCCAGCACTTGGGATCCACTGTTGGATAAAGGCCTGCTCCAGATTTTATCATGTCTTTCAGTCTTAAGGTGCACTGTCCTTGTGTGTTTTCTTACATTGTCTGCTGTTCTATGTGCCATTACATTATACTATACTATGGTATGGCATGGTATGGTATAGTATGGTATGCATGTTCGCTTATCTCTTCGAGTGCAGCGACGTCCCCCTTGTCTCACCTACCACTCTTAACTTGACTGCATGTCCCAAGTCTTCATTACAGCCATAAATTATGGATTCCACACGAGTCTGTTGCCTGCTACATTTCTCTGGTCTTCTGTCTCTCATAGTAATTCCCACCACTAGCTGGACGATCCTATGCTTTTGTATGGTACTCACATTAATATTGACTATTGTAAATTGAAAGTGGAGATGTGCACTCATTGCAAGGTTTCCATTTTGCACACATCGTACATTTTATTTTGAAAATACTATAATTTACTGTACACTTTGCAGGCTGATTTTACTTTTCTATGTATTATTCTTATTACACACTATCTGTAATCTTCACATTCTTTAAATACGAAGACTCATCCATGGTTTTAAAACTTTATTGTTAATTTACACCATTTTATTTTCATTTTGATCTTTTTGTGTACATGTAAAGTATGTCTGTATGTTTACTCAGCAATTAACACTCAAAGGTTTGGAAGAATTACATGACTTTCTGGCTATTTGTCTACTGTCCCACTCTGACATAACACATGACAAATGACACTAATTTTGTTATGAACCTTATTGTGTAACTTTTTCATGCTGTAGTTCTGAAATCCTGGAAGCTAATCTCAATTTGGTCTAGTACATTATAATCTTGTTCAAAATTCGACTTTGCCCCCCCCCCCCCCCTCCCCTCCTGTGTTTAAGCTGTAGCCTCTAAGGCTACGGCAAACCTAAAACATGGTCATTCCTCAGAAGACACTGCACAGATTTCACTTCCCATGCACTACATAGTGATGAGTGTCTGCCCCTTTTTACTAAGAGTGCTCATGTCTCATGCAGCGGGCCAGATGAAGTGCTGATACTCACCTAACCACCAACTGAACAGGCCTGTTCTGGGCAATATGCCAATAAATTGCTGTCTTTGGGTCACCTTCCTCACAACATTTTTTGTGCGGCTGTTCCAATGTAAGTTGTTGTTATTGTATTCCTTAGGTTTAGTTAAAAAAGCAAACTTTAAATTTGTTGATTTGATGTGTAATCTAAAATTTAATGGAATTTCTTTGTTCCACATTACTCTGGCCATAACATAGTTGCTCTTGACACGTACTTTCATATTTTCTTTAACAGTTTCCCCCCACTTGCTGATACTGATCAGCGCCTGATATAAACTGGCAAGATAAATGCGGAGATGATAAAATCAGAGGAACCACTCTACCCAGTAAAACACTACCTCAAGCTAGCAACAATGCTGTGATAACTGATATTCTAGAATGCAAACAAGATACAAAATTGTGAGTTGGAGTGATGGGTTGTCACATGTAATAGTTCAAAAGAGTATACATTAAGCTTTACTTCTATAAAATAAACACACATGAAGACAAACATACACACACTTCTGTGTTGCAATAGTTGTAGTTAAAAACTTCTTTAAACAGTGTCAAACAATGGAAAATCCAGAATGGAATGTAACAATATTATGAAAAGAACAGTTGCTATTCACCATATAGTGGATATGCTGAGTCGCAGATAGGCACAACAAAAATACTGTCACAAAATAAGCTTTCAGCCAACAAGGCCTGTGTCAATAATGGATCAAAGAAACACACACACACACACACACACACACACACACACACACACGACCACAGTCTCTGGCAGCTGAGGCTATACTATTAGCAGCAGCAGCAGCAGCAGCAATGCATGATGGGAGAGGCAAGTGGGTGGAGGTAAGGAGGAGGTGGTTGGGGAGGGGGATGGGATAGCACAGTAGGGGTGGGGGATGATGATGTGCTGCTGGGGAGCGTGCAGGGATGAGGTGGAGAGAGGGTAGGGCAGCTAGGTACAGTCAGGGGGTTAGATGGACGGTGGGGGAGACATAGAAAGGGGGAGGGGGAAGCAGACAAGGAGAGAAGTAAAAATACTGGGTGCATTGGTGGAATTGAGGGCTGTGTAGTGGTGGTATGGTAACAGGAAAGAGGGTAGATGAGTGAGGATAATGACTAATGAAGGTTGAGGCCAGAAGGGTTATGGGAATGTAAGAAGTACTGCAGGGAGAGTTCCCACCTGCACAATTGAGAATAGCTGGTCTTGGTGGGAAGGATCCATACGGCACAGGCTGTGAAGCAGTCGTTGGAATGAAGAATGTCATGTTGGGCTTTGTGCTTGGCAGAAGGGTGGTCCAGTTGTTTCTTGGCCACAGTTGGTCAGTGACCATTCATGCAGACAGACAGCTTGTTGGTTCTCATGTCCACATAGAATTGCGGCACAGTAGTTGCAGCTTAGCCTGTACATCACATGATTCGTTTCACAGGTAGCCCTGCCTTTGATGGGATGGGTGATGTTTGTGTCCGGACTGGAATAGGTGGTTTCTTCTGGTTTATAATTTCCTGTCGTATAACTTCCAACATTGTGTTACCCATGGTATTTGGGAAGGAAAAAAGAAAGAGAGAGAGAGAGAGAGAGAGAGAGAGAGAGAGAGAGAGAGAGAGAGAGAGAATGAGAGGGAATGTGTTTATTGTTAAATTATCTTAACAGTGCTGTATTATTGGGGAAGTACAACATATATGTTTCAGTGCAGAGCTGTATTGGTGGAAAGGACAAAACCAGCGGACTTTCCAAATTGGCATGTTCCCACGCTGCATTGTGGACCCTATGCGTAAAAAACACCCTGATGATATTAGCAAGCCTTTGCAGAACTCATTCATACACACAGGTAATATTACTGCGTAGTTCTTATTTTGATTATATTTGTATTAGACATATCTCTTCCATACCAGTAGGTACAAATTGAGTATGGTGCTCATAGAAATCTAATTATTTTGTGCAGAAATCATTTTCTGGATTTTCTGTACCTACCACACTAACAAATTACAACTTGTCTTTTAACCAATCATGTTAAAGTGCGCATCATTTACGACGGCGGCAGAGTTTAGGTTCATTCTGCGCATCCGACAACACAAAACACAGTCACCCAATGAAAGGAGAACGACGTTGCCAGAGCTTGACTGCAGTGCAGAGCTCGGAGAAGTGTCTTCAGTTTTATAAACGTTCAGTCATAAATGAAGTAATTGAACAAAAGCAATGTCTTGATAGCAGACTTTCTTGTATAGAAAGTTTGGAAAAAGCATTCTTTATACCAATTGCTTCATATTCTATTAATTAATTAAACCAAACAAGCAATAAGCCTCCTAATTCAGGTGGTAGCAAGGAAAGGTGTTTGTATCATTCTCACTATCCGCTTTTTCGCAATAAACAACAGCGGTAATTGTTTATTTCCTATTGTATTTCGACAAAACGTGAGTAATTCATAGTCATACCAATAGGGTTTGTCAGTATTTTGCGTGATGTTTTAAAGTCGTGCGGGAGTTCCCTTGAATGATGAGCTACGTTAGCGTAATGGTTAAAGTGTTTGGCTGCTAAGCGAAAGGTTCTGAGTTCAAACCTTGTTCAGTGCTTAATATTTTCTTTATTTAAAAAATATATCGGAGTGTCTTACTTCATGAATTTTATTCGTTTGAATGTAATTTTTTGAAATTTCTAGTGGGAACTAAAATCGACCATACGGAAAGTATACACTATGGACTTTTACCTCTGCAAACTCTTCAAAATTTCACGCAATGGTTTACTACATCTAATGCTGCACAATAACTGCATTGAACATAGAAACAAAATTAAGTCATTTAAGGGGGGAAGGTATCAGTCAAGAAGATGTGTAAAAATCAAATTTTTGGGCCAAATAGTTATTGTGAAATCGAATGAGAAAGTGTGTCAAAGCAGTCGAAACACCGTGTGTCTGCACAGGCGAGCAGCGCAGTGATGACAAAATCGCGCACAGTGCGCAATGCGGGGAGCACGTCTCTGTAGCAGCGAAAGGGTTAACGCGGCCGTGGTGGCTTTACTTCATAAACTGCGCGCTCCCCCCTAAAGTTTGCGAACTATACTATGGCGCTGCTTCTCTTGGCGCGTGCAACAGGCAACGCAGCAATCTCTCGTGGTGGGCGGGCATGCGCGAACCGCCAGGATAAAGGAATTGAACTATAGTATTTTCTCCAGATGTTTGTTCCACATAACGTACAATTATACCTCGATGTTCTATTTTGTGGCAAATTATTTCATTTAATCAATTGTATGTGTATCAAATATCAGTTATCATGAATGAGTTTTTTGCTCTGCTGTGTGCTGTGCACTGATATGAAACTCCCAGACAGATTAAAACTGTGTGCTGGAGTGAGACTCAAACTCGTGACCCAAGTTCAGTCTCGATCTGGCACACAGTTTTAATCTGCCAGGAAATTTGATCAGTCACATATTTAGCACATAAATACTGGACATTTTATACCCACTTATTTCCATTGTAACAATTTAGGCTACAGATTATTTAGAAAATAACTATTGCATTCCAAAAATGCCCCTTAAATTATACGAGGGCCGTTCAGAAAGTAACCTCCGGTTGATTTCAAAAAATACACCAAGTTAAATAAAAATATTTTAATATATACATCTTACAACTACATCTTTGCACTATTTTTCTACATAGTCTCCATAGCGATTGAGGCACTTATCATATCTCTTCACAAGCTTTGAAATTCCTTCTGCATAAAAATCACCCGCTTGTGCCTGGAGCCAGCCTGTGACCGCATCTTTGAGCTCTTCGTCGTCATCAAACCGCTGTGACCCGAGCCATTTCTTCAAATGCATGAAGAGGTGATAATCACTTGGCGCCAGGTCTGGGCTGTAAGGTGGATGGTTGATAAAGTCCCACTTGAAGGACTCAAGATGGGCCGTTGTTCTGCGAGCAGAGTGAGGACGGCCGTTATCGTGCAAAAAAACGATACCGGAAGTCAGCATACCACGGCGTTTGTTCTGTATAGCCCGTCGTAACTTTTTTATTGTTTCATTTGAAGAAATGGCTCGGGTCACAGTGGTTTGATGACGACGAAGAGCTCAAAGATGCGGTCACAGGCTGGCTCCAGGCACAAGCGGGTGATTTTTATGCAGAAGGAATTTCAAAGCTTGTGAAGAGATACGATAAGTGCCTCAATCGCTATGGAGACTATGTAGAAAAATAGTGCAAAGATGTAGTTGTAAGATGTATATATTAAAATATTTTTATTTAACTTGATGTATTTTTTGAAATCAACCGGAGGTTACTTTCTGAACGGCCCTCATATCATAAGTTTTTCTCCATAGCTTAATGCTCATAGAATCAATGTCTTTTTAGTTCTTGTTTTATATGACACAGTGACATGAAAGTTTCATACTGCCATGAGCAGATTTAATTAGCCAGCCATTTTCAAATGGTCAGTAGATAAGAAGAGGAGACAAAGATTAATTATTAAAGCTATAGAATCTACATATGTAATTATTACTGTTAGAGTATTGAATCATGATTTTTTGAACATTTTTTGCAAATTCTAAGAAATATTTTTAAATTTTAAAATCTCAACATTTTCAAAAGACAGGACAAAGAATGAATGAGTTAGCTTCATATAATGATAATTGTTTAAACTGTACATGAAATGCACACCATTTTGCACTGTTTGGCAATGATAATTTTATCTTTCAAGTGGCTCCTTTCTGGAATGGGAGGACTCGGAGCTTCAGCAATCAGACTTCTGTCGGGAGAGGAGTACTGAAGGGAGGGTGGCACTGCATCCTTGCCACATTTCTGGCACCCTAACTTGTGTTCTCACTTATAGGAAAGTAGAGGTGATACACAGAGCAATATTGGTGGGACTAGGAGGCAAATGAATATCTTCCAATTAGTGCCAGTTTTCTCTGCTACTGGCAACACCAGTAAAAAGTAGCCAATTAGTAGTTGGCACTGCTTTTGTTAGGCTGCGTAACTGTTAGGACACCGTTTCCTACTGGGTTGGAGAGGGAGGCTCTCAGCAGTCACATACTGCAGCTGGGTGCCAGGCAGTAGTAAGATGTCAGGAAGGAGCAGCAGCTCATCTTAGATGGTGAAAAAAGCATTGATGGAAAATTCCCCCCCCCCCCCCCCCCCCAGCAATGTATCGAATCCCTTTCTTCGTGAAACATCAATCTCTATTTCTTATACAATCGTGTTAAGTGCCAGCCTCTTTTATTTCCGTGTAAGATCTTTAACTGTTCTTGAGTGGGGCTGATATTATGAGCAGCCTTTGCAAAATTCTCACCTAAAACAGTTTTATTCTCAATTATGTAGCACATTATTACAGGTTCAAAATGATAAAAGTAAAATAATAAACATGTGAAATTTGTCAGTTGTTGAAAAAGCTACAGTTTTGTGCATGAATTTGGACCTCGAGACAACTGTGTACTGGAGCTCAGTGGACAGATTTACAAGTCTGCACAGGAGCCCAGTAGTCAGTGACAAGTCTGTACATGTGGTACCTTCACTACATTTGCTGTCCTGCTGGGTGTGGCATTGTTGCAGTCAGTCTGTTCAGAAAATTCTGTTAAAGTGAATGTATACACTTCATTAAGAGTGTAGAATATTTTATGTGCTTTTGTCATGAGTGTAATTTTTAATTAACTGAAATAATTTTAAAATTTAATATTAAAAAAATTTGAAAGAATAACTGGAATGCAATAAAATGGATTAACAGTGCTCTGTAGGACATATAGGAAGTGATGTGTGCCATAAAAAAATGTTAATGACTTTAATGAAGGTAGACAAACTTTGTTTATATTCCAAATAGGTTCTTCTATATCAACAATTTGTGGGTATTATGAGAAAAAAAAAAATACTCTGATGCACTCAAAGTTCATAAAAAGGCAGGTATTAAATGTTTCAGCGAAGTAAAACTTGAACATTTCTTCTTGTTAAGTGCAAGTAAAACAGCTTCCTGGCTGAAAGTTAATGTGATTTCTGGAAATTCCATGTGCCCAAATTGTTACTCAAAAATAATTATCATGAATCCAGGACCAGAATCATATAACCTTGTTAATGACATTTATATTCCTAATGAGGAAGCTATTAGCAAATTGGATTTTGCTTGTTGTAATCTGCAGGTATCACCAGCTTTGAAAATAAGTAAATTGAGTAGCGAAAAAAGACAAGCAAGGTACAGTGTATTTCAGACAAAATTTGAAAAGACTTAGAATCTTGCTTTAATAACACAGAGAATCTTGCTTTAATAATGCAGATACCAACAATATTTCTAAAACAGAATAAAACCTACCTCCAGAATCATCTGACACTGAATATGTGAACTTAATTGAGAAATTAAAAAGCAAATGTTCTGTGACACATAGAGGGGAAAAAGTTAAAATTTTAAGTTTGTCAAGAGAAAAAAAATAGTTCACAAGTTCATAGTTTCTGATTGTTTGGTTAGACTAACCTGAAAATTAGTGAAAGAGCAAGGCATTCTACCAGTTTTATGAAAGAAGAAAGGAGTAGGTGTAAGTGAAGAAACAACAGAAAAGATCCAGCAGTTTTGAAGACGATGAAAATGGTAGAATGTGCTCAGGTAGCAAAAGAGTTGTTATAAATGGAGTTAAAGTAATAATGCAGAATGACTATTGCTGTCAAATTTAAATGAACTTTATGTACCTCTCAAAGATGGCCATCCTGAACACAAAATTGGTAGGTCGGAGTTTTGTGACCTTTGTCATAAGTGGTGTTTTTTGGCTGGCTTCTCAGGAACACCATCTGTATTTGTATGTTTATATCATCAAAATATCAAACTGACGATTGCGGATGCAAAACTCAATGATTTTAGCTACAGAGAATTACTTCATTTAATGATCTTTGACACTAACAATTGTAACTGCATTATGAGTTTGTATGATAAATGCCATTGAATTCTTTAATTAATTTGAGGAGGAAATGCCCGACAATATTACCTTCAAACAGTGGGTCACAAACAACAGGGCTGAAATGATAACAGTGGTTAAATATCAGGAAGGTTCCTTTGAATCTTTAATTGATAACTTAGAAAATCTCAAAAAGTCACTACTATGTTTCTAAAACCCAAAGTAAGTTTTTGAGAACAAAAAAGGATGAAACACAAGGATGAAATATAAGGGTACCGCAGAGTCAATGACCATACAACAGTGCATCCATTTGTTCTGTACTTCACGAATGAGAAAGGCATAGTTTGTAGTTCTTCAATTTGCATTCTAAGTGACTACTTGGAGCACAACACTTTCGTTGTCCATGTGTTTAAAAGGTATGTAACAAATTACATAAAAGAAAAATTGCTCAGGATTGAGCAGTTCATATACTTCTCAGATGGAAGCAGAGGTCAACACAAGAACAAAAAAGAATTTTACAAATCTTTGCAACCACAAAGTAGATTTCAGGTTGGAGGCCAAATGGCACTTTTCTGCTCCTTGCCATGGTAAAAATACATATGATGGAGTAGGAGGTGCAACAAAATCTGAACGAGCAAAGCCAACCTACAAAGAAAGACCACAGACCAGATTCTTACAATAGGGGACATGTATGTGTATTGCAAGGATAATATTAAAGACATGATCTATTTTTTTAATCAAGAAAGAAGAGGTAGTTCTTAATATCAAAACAACACTCCAAACCAGATGTGAAAACTGTATAGCAATAAAAGGAACAAAACAAATCCACAAATTTGTTGGCGTTGCAGAAAACTGAGTTCAATGCAATGTAACATCAGAAACCAAAATTTACAAAGATCATTGTGTCAGCAAAATTACATCTCTTTCTTCAACATTGAATGACATACTGGCATGTGTGTGTGATGGACATTGGTGGCTTACACAGCTTGAAAGAATAAGTTTGGAAAACAATGACGTTTTTGTGCATTTTTACCAGCCTGCTGACCCGAGAACATCATTAAAGAATCTACTAGTAACGATGTTTGGATACCCCTGAAAAACATATTAAGGAAGCTGTTTGAATGTACCACAGCAACTGTGAGGTCTTATTCTATACCACTAAAGCTATCTGAAGAAATGTGTTCTTAATAGTCGCTACTAGGATTAGGAAGCACCACATCTCGAAAGTCCGGTAATTGAAAATATTTGTTTCAAATTTTTCAAGATAATACAGATTCTTAGTTCAGTATGTTGTGGATTGGCAGGAGAGCCAACCCAGGATTATAGAGGAAGCCGAAAGGCACGCGTTTTAGCTCACGCAGGCTGGCGTGAGGTCTGGAACAGGACAAGGAATTTAGACTAGAAAAAAAAAGGATGTAGCTGGTGGAATACTTAACTTTAATTCATTAATGTTGAACGTAGCTCTTGTCTGTACATTATTTACAATATCAATAGTAACTGAACATGGCGCCTTGCTAGGTCGTAGCAAATGACGTAGCTGAAAGCTATGCTAACTATCGTCTCGGCAAATGAGAGCGTATTTTGTCAGTGAACCATTGCTAGCAAAGTCGGCTGTACAACTGGGGCGAGTGCTAGGAAGTCTCTCTAGACCTGCTGTGTGGCGGCGCTCGGTCTGCAATCTCTGACAGTGGCGACACGCGGGTCCGACGTATACTAACGGACCGCGGCCGATTTAAAGGCTACCACATAGCAAGTGTGGTGTCTGTCGGTGACACCACACAGTAATTTTTCGAGTTTCTGCATATAATTCAGTACCTTAACTTCAATAATAATTGATTACATCTTGGAAATATTACTCACGAATCAGGCAACGACCATAAGACCAATTGCAGTATAATGTAAATTATTTCCCCATTTTCAAAAATTCATATCTTTGTTCACAGGCAAATATCAATGCTAAAATTTTTATAGTACTTTGGTATCATATAGGCGTACAAAATGTGCAAAAATCAAATTTTTATAATCAGTCCCACCAGACATAACTAACCCCAAACTTTACAAAAAATAAACATTTTCAAATTTCAAAAAATTATAAAAAATTAAGGAACCATTTGTCAATGTTTTTGCTTTATACAGGGCTAGTAGTTTGTGACATCTACTACTACTACTACTACTACTACTATGCGATCAGGCCCAGTGGACCGCACGCATCTACAAGTTTCCTCCTCCACTGTGTTCATCTAACAATAGAAAAAAATGCGCTCGGATAAATCACTCCTTGGCATTTATTTTTGGGTCAAGAAAGGAGATTTTCTGAGATTTCAACACCAAACTTTGGAGGTAATTTTCACTGGTTAGTTTTGAATTTAGGGTATTTTGAGTAATAAACAGTGTTGTAGAGGAGACTATCCTAAAAACAATCACATTAATTGCAATGTTCTTTCTTAACCCAGTGCAGAGATATTCAAATTAATGTTAATGTCTCCAATTTGAAAAACTGTCATGCGCTTGCAAGTAAAAATGGCCACCATTCAGAAATGGTGCAAGGTAAAATTTCTTTAAAAATTATTTGAGCTTCTCAATTATAGGGTAATCACACAGGGTAATCGCATATAATCGACACGCAAGTCACAAAAGTGGCGTCAACGTGAAAGACTTGCACCAGGCAAACTGTCTACCTGATGGGAGGCCCTAGCCACACAGCATTTCCATTTTATATCACATATAAGAAAACTGAAATATTTAAAAATGGTCAAGAAACCAACTTAATTTTTATTGGATCACTTCATGTTGATTGACCCACCTGCCAGTATTTCAGAAGGTTTTGGCATTGTTTTGCACTTGAAAATGAAAATTGGATTAAGTTTAGTACCATCAGCACAACATGAAAGGACAACAGTGTAGTGCATTTTCCCATATCCATTTGTTTTTATAGTTACAGTTTTAGGACCTTCCACGCTGTTACTTTGGGCATCAGATGTCAGAGGAGTTTCATTCTTTATTCACTATTTGGCATAGTTCCTCACTCATTTTCTTTCAATGTTGAATGATAAAGCAATGGAATGATAATATTTTCTCTTCGTACTCTTGTGGCGTTTTCTGAGATGGTTCGCAGACTAAGTCCATGATGCTTCATAAGCATGTACCATCAAGCAACTCCACCCTTGAAGTCTGGAAGTTCATCTGTAGAGCTGGTTTACAATGGTGTATTTGAATCATTTTTGTATTAATTGCAATGCCATTTTGATCGGCTCTTTGAATCCATTTCAATACATCATTATTTAGTTTTAGCCTTTTTGCATTCAGTCCTATATTTGCACATTTAGTGTTCCTCATTTTTTTCACGTCTGCCAATCATTTTGTGGTGGCGGGGGACCAAAATACTGCTCAGTTACTCTGCTTCCATGGTCTTTTGCATATACTGTTGCTCTCAGTTTGTAACCTGCATCATATATATACCTTTTATTTTTTTTCTATTATGAAACTAGCTACTAACAAAAATATTGTACTGTTACCAAGAACACAAATCACTTTCAATTCAAGTTTACTGTCACCATAGGCTGCGTTGGCGCGTCATAGGCTATACATGTTCTGGGTTTGTGATGGCGCGGGGCGCGAGTGAGACAGTGTTATTGAGCTTGTGAATGTCCACAGCTCATGTTTGTCACATCGGTGCACTGCTGCTGCCAGTTGAATCCAATGTTGCAGATAGAGATAGGTTTTCTGCGGCATATATGGCCATTTTTAAGACTGGAGGGAATTTAAAATCAAAGACTGGACTTTTTATATTAATTTAGAGTATAAGATGCACCTCAAGAAAAATGTGCATCTTACAGTCCGTAAAATACGATAACAAATCGAGCGGTAAATCTCTGAATGGCTTTAATGTCTTCCTTTAATCCGACCAATTGGGGCTCACAAATGCTCGAGCGGTACTCAAGAATAAGTCACACTAGTATTACATATGTAGTGTCCATTAGGATAAACCACACTTTCCTAAAATTCTCCCATCGAATAGAAGTCGGTCATTTACCTTTCCTACTACATCCTTATGCGCTGATTCCATTTCATATCACTATTCAGTGTTACATCTAGATATGAAACTGAAATGTTTGCGTCATGCAGCACATCACTAATGTTGTATTTGAATACACATTATTATTTTTCCTACTTGTTTGCACAATTTACTTTTTCTACAGTCAGAGCAAGCTATCATTTATCACCACTCAGTCAGTTACGTTCTTCTAGTATTTTAGTGTTATTTGTTGTTCTGAAGATGATTTTTATGTTGCTGTTCCAAAACATGTTCAATTTTGCCAGATGCTCGCCTTGTATACAGGAGGATTCAGCTAAACTGTTTACCTAAGATGTTTCTTGAACCATTTAAGGTATCGTAAGTCTTTTCTCTCTGAAAAGAATTTTAAAAAATCCTCTCTAAATAATACCTAGTCTCTTTTCATAGCCATATTTATTACACAGGTACTGGCGTCAGCTTCACATTTTCAAATGGAGCTACAGTAATTTCTGCATGTAGTATTAAAACGACGATTTTGAGTCCCTTGTATGCTCCTAAGGGGCATACAAGTCTGTAGATGTACACTGATTAATGAAGACAATAATAAATAATGAGACATCCTGAAAGAGGTACTCGAGCTCGTTCAGAAATATTATTCCTAAAAGCTAACAAGAACAATAATATTTTATGTGTTACAACCTCTTAATCAAGTGAGACAATCTTTGAACAGGGCGGACTATGGATAGTTTAGAGTACTTCGTTCAGCATTGTCTGACAGCACGAGAAGACAAATGCCGAAAAGGGGGATGTCAATGCAGGGTTTCACGAATCCACATGAAAACAAGGGAGGAGGAAGTTTGAGAATTAGGCAGACTCACCTAGCAGTCAAGAGAGCCAGTAAGGTTGGAGGGAAATATCTCTTCAGAGAGAGAGAGAGAGAGAGAGGGTGGAGGGGGCACAGCTGAAAACTGAGTGGCCAAGAGTAATGGCAGTGTAATGTACAATGTCATGCTGAATATTCTAGGGGGCATTGGGTGACTGGATGAGGAGAGAGGAATTCTGCATGGAGCTGAGCATAAGAGCCTGAAATCTCCAACTGTTTTGCAGCGAAACATGTGAAGGAACAGGAGCTACAGTGGACGGACTTACTGGAGGTACCGTCGACTAAATGACAGCTTGCTATGTCAACCAGTAGACTGTAATGCCCAAGGAACTAGGCACTCGGTAATGGGGCTGGTAATGTCCACAACTGTGAAGGTCCCCACTGAAGGCCTAAATCGAGCTAATGCATAAGCAACCTATATGTAGGAAAGGCTGAGTTGTTAACAGTGGTTATGAGGAGGGGAGGGGGGGGATGGGGGGGGGTGTAAGAGATTTAGGAGTAGTTTGCAGGAAAATAAGGATAAATCAGAGCCAGTTTCGATGAGGTAGTGTGCAGGGGAATTAGTGTCATACAAATAGCATAGGAATAAGCCCTGTGGAAGGGTACACGAAATGGACACACCTACTGTCAGTGGCTGCCAGGGTTTGGCGACCAGGAGCACAGGGGTCTGCAATTGGGGAAGATCTCACCAAACCTTTGGTGGTACCGGCAAGCTGCGTGTAGTTCGTGGTGGTCGTCAAGGGGTGGTTAGAACTGAGCCGGCTGTTTTTGCCTGAGTGGCACCAATTGGGTGGGGATGATCGGCACCTGGCAGCGGGTGCTTGAGGTTTAGGCAGGAGACACTGGCAGAAGTGCTGCCATCTCGGGGCTGAGGCACGTAGGAACCTGGCAGAGGGTCATTAGCGGCAGGTGGGGTGAGAGACAAGATACAGTAGCATGGAGAGCTGCATCAAACCAGTCTCTGGACTGAAGACCATAACAACAACATGAAAAGGGCATGCAAGGAAAGAAAAACCAGCACCTTTTGGTAATGAGACTCGGTGCTTTGGGTCACGTTGAGGTCACCTGTGAAGAAATGTTTTATAGGTTCCTTTCTATGCTCATAAGGGGCGTAAATAGCTATAGATTTATGTCAGTTAATAAAGACAATAATAAATAACAAGGTGCGCAGAAAGAGGTATGCAAGCTGGTTTGGAAATATTATTCCTGAAAGCTAACAACTGCTACAGAGTCATCTGACAGCACGCTAAGAAAAATGCCAGGGAGGAGTACATCAAAGCCAGGTTTTGCTGGAATGATGTCCTTGTGCAGGTCTCACGAATCAACAGGAAAGGAAGGGAGGAAATTTGAAAATGAGACAGACTTGCGTGGTAGTCGAGGGCGCCAGCACGGTTGGAGTGAGAACTCTTTCCAGTGATGTGCTTGATGGTAAAGGGGTGCCAAAACAACCGGAGATGAAATAGTAATAAACAGGCCTGGTATTCTGGTGCACACTGCACTTCACCACACTAAGTACACCACATTGCACGTAGTATTCCAGGTGCTGACATAGGAGGGATGAACCAGGTGTCTGGCATAAGACTTTGTACACATGCAGTCACAGGAAGCAAAATCTTGCTATCCGTGCATGCTCCGGGAGGTTGCAGCAGGTGACGGTTCAAGCCATGTGGTGTTGCACGAGACGAGCTGCCACGAGCATGGCTGGGAGATGTTGTCTCATTTAAACGGGCGAAGAGAGTGGTCGAGTGACGGTGCAACGTGCGTAGCATCCGGAAAGTGTCACAGTGTAAGCACTACATCCAGCTGGAGTTGCCACATTATTATAGTTCAAAAAAGGTGAGTTCAGCAGCATTTCACACTTCAACATCTGTTTAATGTTTCCAGAGAAATTACAATATTTAGGTCATAGGATTTACATACTGTGAACATGAAACCAGTTGCTGGCTTACAGGGATGTTTGTGTTGCTACAGAGAACTATTGCATCACTCTGACAGCACAGCTGAAAGGGTACTTAAAAAAGCAGAATACTGGAGAAATGTTTAAATTATTGTTATTGTTATTATTGTATGATATTAATTAATACAAAAATTCATTAAGGGCAATATTGCTGTATTTCATTTCTTCTCCCAAACTTGCCTATTCATAGCATCTCCTTGCATACACCATACGGCTCCATTATTTCGCTAATATGGTCTTTCCAAGAGCATGATGGCCTGCTGTGTTTGATTGCCCGGTGGTTTCCATTCAGAAATTTTCTTTGGTCACTGATAATCTGGCAGTCTCACTAAATGTCCATACTAGTTTAATGATGTATTTCAATCTCTTGTATCACAATCCTCTTAGCTATTGTTTCATCACTAGTTTTTATGTAGTTCCAACATTGTGTTGGCATGAGGGACTAGCTACTACATTTTATTATTTAGTTAAGTCTCCTGTCACAATTGCATACATACTGCATTTTCTCAAGTATGACGACCTTAAATATAAATAAGACAACCCTCTTGATCTCCCACCCCCCTCCCCCAACCAATTATTGATTGATATAAAGTCATCATAGTCATTTTCCCTTCCTTTATTATGCATCTTCATGGATTCAGCATGTTAACCCGTTTCTGCCTGAATTTATATTCAGTTCTGAATTTCGTAAATTATACAGTATACCATATGAAAACGAAAACAACCAATTTTTGACGATTAATGTAATAGGATGGATAAAAAATCTACTCGCCAAGGGTGTCAGTGCGCGCATGCCCCCCCCCCCCCCCACACACACACACAAAAGAATGATATAATTAGGCAAGCTTTTGTTATAATTAGGCAAGCTTTTGGAGCCAGTGGCTCCTTCTTCAGACAGAATGGTTGAAGGGGAAGGAAGAGAAAAAGGACTGGAGTCTGTCCTTCTCATCCTGTCCGGTAAGCCCCCCTGCCCGTCGGTTCTGAGTGACTTTTCTGAAATTTACCCCCTTTCCCAGACCTCTCCAGTTCTTTTTCCTTCACCCCTCTTCATTCTCCTTCAACCCTTCTGCTGGAATATGAAGCCGCTGGTTCCAAAATTGGCATTTTGGTCCTCCACCAACAGAAAAACTATCCTCCTTTTATGTGTGTTTTCCTGCCACCACTTGGTGAGTAGATTCTTTGGTGCCAGTGATCTTGAACTGAAAGTGATTTATGTTATTGGTAACAGCATAATATTTTGCTAGCGGCTAGTTTTGTAATGGAAAAAATAAAATGATGGGGGTTATAAGTTGAAAGTAATAGCATGGAAACAGAATTGCTGAGCGGCATTTCGGTCCTCCACCAATGGAAAAAACAATTCGCGATTGGTAGGCAGGTGAAGAGGAAATGGAAAAAAAAAAAAAAAAAACCGGGGAAGACTGAATGTGCAGATAGAAGACTGAATGTAAACAGGCCAAAACTAGAATATAATGTATTGAAATGAATTCATGGACACCGTCAAAATGGCATTGAAATTAATACAAAAATGATTCAAATATACGCTCTTAAGTTAGCACTACAGTGGAATTTGACAGACTTAGAGGTGGAATTTGTTGGTGCTACAGGTTTATGAAGGATCATGCTTACAAACCGAAACCAAAATATCTCAGAAAATGCCACAAGAGTATGAAGAGAAAATATTATCTTTCCATTGCTTTATTATTCAACAAACAGGAAAATTGGACAAAACTCTTGTGACATTTGATGTGTTGAGTAACAGAACTGTTGCCATGTGCTAAAACTGTAACTATTAAAACAAATGGACATGAAAAAATGCAGTACACTGTTGTCTTTTCATGTTGTGGTGACAGTACTAAACTTAATCCAATGATCATTTTCAAGTGCAAAAAATTCCAAAATCTACTGAAATACTGCCAGGTGGTGGTGTTCACGTACATGACAAGTGCTGTATGGACAAGGCTGGTATGAAATTATGGGTTAACAGAGTATGAAAAGAGAAGGGAAAGTGCTTAATTGAAGAAGAGTTCTCTTCTTGTATTGGATTAGTTTATTAATTATTTGAAAAATTTTGTGAAAGTGAAATTGGGACATGGAAATACAGAGCTTGCTGTTATTCCAGAAGGACTTACTTCATAACTGCAACCTCTTCATGTCTTGATAAGTAAACCATTTAAAATGTATATGCGAGAGGAATGGAGCAGACGGATGATAAATTAAACCCAACATGAATTCACGCCGAAGGGAGCCTTAAAATGAACTACTGTCAAACAAGTATGTCAGTGTGTAAAATAATCATGGTCTAGAATGAGAGAAGACATTATTGTTGAATCTTCTAGAAGTGTGGCGTAAGTAATGCTCTCGATGGCAATGAAGACCATCTTATGTATGAAGTGGACAACAATGACAATGAAGAGGAGGAAGAAGAAGAAGAAGAAGAAGAAGAAGAAGAAATTCAGATGATGATTTTCAGGGATTTTAAAGCTCTGTTCGGTTATATAAACTTTTTCTTGTCTGGCGTTGCAGTCCAGTAATAAAAATCATAAAAATGTGTTTTTCTTTAAAAAAATGCTGAAAAATTAAGTTAAGTCTTATAGTCGGTAGCGTTTTATAGTCCATAGAATATGGTAAGAAAAATGATAGATTTCTACTCACTGTAAAAATGACACTGGCTTGCAGACAGCCACATTGAAAAATACGTTCATTGGTTGATTTTAAAATTATATATTCAATTGTTTAAGCACATTGCAGAAACATAATACAACAAGGTAAATAAAAAGTAATTAATAATTTAAGCAAAAGAGTGTGTAACTTGTGTGACCGTGTGGTAAAGGGAAAGGAACTGTGGAGAGTCGGTGCTGGTATTTTTTATATAGGAGGATAGGTTCCGGGTAATAGGTTGATGTGTTGGTCTACGAGAGCAGAGATTCTCTCTGTGGAGGCACAGTAACTGATCACAATGGGGCGTCCTGGGTGGTTGGGTTTATGGACTTTAAGAAGCATATAGAAGGTGGGACTGCAGGGAGTGGTAGACGTAAGTAGAGAGATGGACTCTGGGGAGAGGTTCTGGGATGGGCCTAAGGATTTGAGTAATGACTGGAGATACTGTTGGATTGCTGGAATGGGATCACTGTGGAACGGTTTTTAGGTGGAAGTATCTGACAGCTGACAGATTCCTTCTGCCACGTAATCCTTGTGGTTCAAAACAACGGTGTTGGAGCCTTTGTCGGTAGGTAGGATTGTAAGATCAGTATCAGTTTTTAGATACTGGACTGCAGTTCTTTCTGCAGTTGTAATGTTAGTATGCATGTTGAGGGATTTGGGAAATGATGGTGGGGCAAGGTTCGAGGATAAGAAATTCTGGAAAGTTAACAGGGGGTGGTTTGGAGGCAGGGGGGTGGATCATGGTTGGATGGAGGAGTGAACTGAGTTAGGCAAGGTTCAGTATTGGTCTTTGGTTGAGTCTGATTCGTCGGCTTGGTGGCAAAAAAGTGTTTCCACTATAGGGACCGGGATAAGGAGAGTTCTTTAACTAGTCCTGAAGTTTGAGCACTCTGAGACTTCAGACGTGTGTGCAAGTTGTGTGTGTGTGTGTGTGTGTGTGTGTGTGTGTGTGTGTGTGTCTACTGCTGACAAAGGCCTTAATGGCTGAAAGCTATGATTATGTGAATCTTTTTATTGTGCCTATCGCGACTCAGCATCTCCGCTATATGGTGAGTAGCAACTTTCCTTCTCTGGTATTGTTACATTCCATCATGGTTTTCCCATTGTTTGATTTTTGCCTGCTGGCTTTCCTTTGAACCTAACCCTGTGCTGTTTTCCTTTGTAACTACTTTCTTTTGCATCGCTATACTGAATGTGCATCCTTCTTTCTTTTCTTTCCTGTGTCCCTCTTGTTGCCTTATGAACCACACTGCACGCTCTACTTATGAGCCACACACTATCAACTGACTCTGCCGTGTGCAACAGATGGCCACAAGACCACACTGGTTGTTGGTGCAGCATCTTATGTCCCACATTACTCCCACCGATATAATTAAGCCTATGCCTTCAAACTGATCACGCTCCCTGTGTCAGTTCCCGATTTTCTCGTGTTATCTCCTGCACTTTTCCGGTGCCACATGATCTTACATCTCTAACTACAAACCTCTCCCCACCCCCCACACGTTCTCCGTTCGATCCCTGTTCACACCCGCTAAGTCCATCTCATCCAATCACATCTGCCATCCCCCTTCTTTACGCTTATCAGCCCTCAAACCTGCTACCCACAGTAATATACATATACTTATTAATGGTTAGTTATTCTCTACTTTGACCTTTGTGACTTCTCGCTAGTTTTGGTGAGTTTTTGCCTTCCATTGTCTTCGCCTTCCTCTGATTGCATCTATTCCCCCCCCCCCCCCCCCTCCGTGCATCCATCCTATTTGTACGTTTCACACGTATTTGGGTGTATTTTTGCGTAATTTTTCAGACATAATTCTACTTTCTTACATAATTTTTCGCATTATTGCACCACCGTGGATCCTTCCATCTGCGTCAATACAGAAAAGTTTCCTTATCCCTAGCCAGATCCCTGTCCCACATACTATTCCTGCGTTGGAGGGGGGGGGGGGGGACGGAAAGGGAGAGAAGTGAAAAGACTGGCTGTGATGGTGGAATGAGGGCTGTGTAGTGCAGGGAAGAGGCTGGATGGGTGACAACAGTGAGTAACGAAGGATGAGGCCAGGAGCATTATGAGATCGTAGGATGTATTGCACGGAAGGTTCCCACCTGTGGAATTTGGAAAAGCTGGTTTTGGTGAGGAGGACCCTTATGGCACAAGTTGTGAAGCAGTCATTGAAATGAAGGATGCCATGTTTGGCAGCAGGCTCAGCAACAGAGTGGTCCACTTGTTTCTTGGCCACAGTTTATCGGTGGCCATTCATGCAGACAGACAGCTTGTTGGTTGTCTTGCCCACAAAGAATGCAGCATAGTGGATGCAGCTTAGCTTGTAGATTACATGACTGGTTTCACAGGTAGGCCTGCCTTTGATGGGGTTGGTGATGGTTGTGACCGGACTGTAGTAGGTGGTTAGTGATGATCAGATTCTGCCAGTCCTTAGCCCTCACTATAATAGTCCTGCAACACCATATCAATCTAGCCAAACCTCCTAGCAGTATCTTCTCGCCATCTGCAAAATTCTTCTGCTATGCAATCCCAAATTCCTGAAACCCGTAACACACACTGAAACCCTTAACACACACTGAAACCCTTTGCCCTCCAGAAACTAGAGCAACATGCACAATGCCACCTGCTCACTCATACTCCCATACTGGAGTCCCACTGCCTACCAACTCTGCAACCAGCGTCAAACCTCTCCCACATCCCCTCATAGCTGACAAATCCTGTCTCGTAAACCTACTACACGTACCTCACCCTACAAAACTCTCTTCTATCACCACACAGAATCCAGAATCCAAACAGACCCGTAACACACTCATGATCCTTACCCCAGAAGTCTTAGCCCCACAGAAATATCAGTTCTTTCCAAAGCTTCACCTTTTGCCCCACACTCAAATTCAATCATGCAGGACTTGTTAAAGACTTTCTCTCCTTCTCACAGTCCCTACAGTGGAAACACTTTTTTGCCAGCAACCCTACCAATCAGATTCAAGCAGAGCCCAATATTGGACTCTGCCTAACTCTGTTCACTCCTCCATCCAACCATGATACGCTCCCACTGCCCCCAAATCACCCTCTGTTAACTTTCCAAAATTTCTTAACCTCGAACCTTGTTTCACCGTCATTCCTCAAACTCCTCAACGTTCAAACTAACTTTATATCTACAGAAAGAACCACAGCCGACCATCTAAAAACTGATCCCCCCCTTATAATCTGACCTGTGGACAAACACTCCACAATTGTTTTGAACAAAAAGGATTACCTGGCAGAAGGACTCCGCCAGCTGTCAGATACTTTGACCTACAAAACTTGCCACAGTGACTCCATTCCAGAAATACACTATTATCTCCAGTCACTTCTCAAATCCTCAGCCCCATTCCAGAACCATAAACCCAACTACCCAGGATGCTCCAATGTGGCCAATTACTGTGACCCCACTGAGAGAATCTGTGCTGATGTAGACCAACGCCTTCAATCTATTATCCGGAACCTACCATCCTCTATGAAAGATATCAACCATTTCCTCCTCCATCTCTCCACAGTCCCTGTCCCTGTCCCTGTCCCTTTACCACATGGTGTTCTGCTCGTTATTATTGATGCCACCTCCCTTTACACTAATATTCCTTATGCCCATGGCCTTACTGCTATTGAGCACTACCTTTTGCAATGCCTGGCAGATTCCAAGCCGACAACCTCCTTCCTAGTTGCCACGACCAACTATATCCTCATCCACAATTACTTCTCCTTTGAAGGCATTACCTACAAACGAATCTGGGTACTGCTATGGGCACCTGCATGGCACCATCCTATGCCAGTCTATTCATGGGCCATCTAGAGAAATCCTCATAACCACCCAGAATTCGAAACCCCACACCTGGTTCAGATCTATTGATGACATCTTTGTGATCTGGATCGAGGTTGAGGACACCCTATCCAAATTCCTCCAGAAATTCTCTGCCGTTTGCTTCACCTGGACCTACTCAATCCAACAAGCCACCTTCCTAGATGTTGACCTCCACCTCAGATATGGCTACATCAGTACCTCTGCCCGTATCAAACCTACTAACCACCAGGAATACCTCCACTTAGTCAGCTGCCACGTGTTCCATACCAAGAACTCCCTTCCATGAAGCCTAGGCACCAGTGGTTGTCAAATCTGCAGTGACGAGCAGCCCCTTTCGAAACATACCGAGGGCCTCACTGAAGCTTTCACAGACAGTAGTTATTCTCTCAACCTTGTACAAAATCAAATCTCCTGTGCCTTATCTTTCCAGTCTCCCACCACCTCCCGAAGTCCCACCATCCGGCCAGAGACGAGCATTTTCCTCATAACTCAGTACCACCCAGGAGTGGAGCAATTGATTTACATTCTCCACCAGGTTTTCAACTCTTGCCGTGCTCTGAAAAGGGAAATGTCTTGCCCACTATCCTTACCACACTTGCAACAGTGGTATTCTGCTGTCCAGTGAACCTACACAATATACTCGTCCATCCCTACACAACCCCTGCTCCCTAACCCAAACCCCTTACTTCATGGCTCATAGAACCTGTAAAAGAGCTAGATGCAAGACCTATCCCAAGCATCTTCACACCACTACCTACTCCAGTGCGGTCACAAACATCACCTACCTCATCAAAGGCAGGGCTACTTGTGAAACCAGTCTATGTTCTACATGCTAAGCTGCAACCACTGTGCTGCATTCTATGTGGGCATGACAAGCAACAAACTGTCTGTCAGCATGAATGGCCACCGACAAACCGTGACCAAGAAACAAGTGGACCACCCTGTTACTGAGCACGCTGCCAAACATGACATTCTTCATTTCAATGACTGATTCACAGCGTGCCATATGGAACACTCTCACCAACACCAACTTCACTGAATTGCGCAGATGTGAACTTTCCTTGCAATACATCCTACGTTCCTGTAGCCTTCCATGCCTCACCCTTAGTTAGTCACTGTTCTCACCCATCCAGCCTCTTCCCTGTTCTCACTCCAGCACTACACAGCCGTCATTCCACCATCACATCCAGTCATTTTATTTCTCTCCTTTTCCGGTACTTCCCCCTCACCACAATGATGAAGTGTGCCAGTATGGAAAGCTAAAGGAACAGAAAATACCAACATGACAATACAGACTTATCCAGAAAATAGATGTAAAAACGAAAGAATGAAAACCGTTCCAGGGGAACTTCACAGCAATATGCCCCTGCAATTAGAAAAAAGTTTTAGAAAATAAAAGATAGACGTCATTTCCAATTAACAATATAAAATTTCATGAAAAATATAGCTTGAGAAGACTGTATGACAAATTTGATGGCTCTAGGGTGAATGAAGTAATGCAGTAAATGAAGCAGGCAAAAAGGAATATAAACGACTCAAAAATGAGATCGACAGGAAGTGCAAAATGGCTAAGCAGGGATGGCTAGAGGACAAGTGTAGGGCTGTAGAGGCTTATCTCACTAGGGGTAAGATAGATACTGCCTACAGGAAAATTAAAGAGGTCTTTGGAGAAAAGAGAACCACTTATATGAATATCAAGAGCTCAGATGGAAACCCAGTTCTAAGCAAAGAAGGTAAAGCAGAAAGGTGAAAGGAGAATATAGAGGGTGTATATAAGGGCGATGTACTTGAGGACAATATTATGGAAAAGGAAAAGGATGTAGATGAAGATGAAGATGAAATGGGAGGTACGACACTGCGTGAAGAGTTTGACATTGCACTGAAAGACCTGAGTCGAAACAAGGCCCTGGGAGTAGACAGCATTCCATTAGAACTACTGACGGCTTTGGGATAGCCAGTCCTGACAAAACTCTACCATCTGGTGAGCAAGATGTATGAGACAGGCGAAATACCGTCAGACTTCAAGAAGAATATAATAATTCCAATCCCAAAGAAAGCAGGTGTTGACAGATGTGAAAATTACCGAACTATCAGTTTAATAAGTCACGGCTGCAAAATACTAACGCGAATTCTTTACAGACGAATGAATAAACTGATAGAAGCCGATCTTGGGGAAGATCAGTTAGGATTCCATAGAAATATTGGAACATGTGAGGCAATACTAACTCTACGACTTATCTTAGAAGAAAGATTAAAGAAAGGCAAACCTACGTTTCTAGCATTTGTAGACTTAGAGAAAGCTCTTGACAATGTTGACTGGAAAACTCTCTTTCAAATTCTGAAGGTGGCGGGGGTAAAACACAGATAGCGAAAGGCTATTTACAATTTGTACAGAAACCAGATGGCAGTTATAAGAGTCGAGGGACATGAAAGGGGAAACAGTGGTTGGGAAGGGAGTGAGACAGGGTTGTAGCCTCTCCCCAATGCTATTCAATCTGTATATTGAACAAGCAGTAAAAGATAAATTCGGAGTAGGTATTAAAATCTATGGAGAAGAAATAAAAACTTTGAGGTTTGCCGATGACACTGTAATTCTGTCAGAGACAGCAAAGGACTTGGAAGAGCAGTTGAACGGAATGGACAGTGTCTTGAAAGGAGGATATAAGATGAACGTCAACAAAAGCAAAATGAGGATAATGGAATGTAGTCGAATTAAGTCAAGTGATGCTGAGGGAATTAGATTAGGAAATGACACTTAAAGTAGTAAAGGTGTTTTGCTATTTGGGGCCAAAATAACTGATGATGGTCGAAGTAGAGAGGATATAAAATGTAGACTGGCAATGGCAATGAAAGTGTTTCTGTAGAAGGGAAATTTGTTAACATAGAGTATTGATTTAAATGTCAGGAAGTCGTTTCTGAAAGTAATTGTATGTGGTGTAGCCATGTATGGAAGTGAAACATGGATGTTAAATAGTTTGGTCAAGAAGAGAATAGAAGCTTTCGATGTGCGGTGCTACAGGTGAATGCTGAAGATTAGATGGGTAGATCACATAACTAATGAGGAGATATTGAAGAGAATTGGGGAGAAGAAGAGTTTGTGGCACAACTTGACCAGAAGAAGGGACCGGTTGGTTGGACATGTTCTGAGGCATCAAGGGATCACAAATTTAGCATTGGAGGGCAGCGTGGAGGGTAAAAATCATAGATGAATACACTAAGCAGATTCAGAAGGATGTTGGTTGCAGTAAGTACTGGGAGATGAAGAAGCTTGCACAGGATAGAGTAGCATGTAGAGCTGTATCAAACCAGTCTCAGTACTGAAGACCACAACAACAAGGGTACGTGTTATTGATTGCAATGACAGTGATAAGTACTTAATTACCTGAATTGACCCCTTTTTTAATGTGAGATTTAAGGAGCATTTACAGTCACATAACGAAACTGCCATGGCATTACATTTAGCAGATGTGGATTGCAGTATAAGGAGCATTGAGAATAGCATGTGGATCCTGTACAAAGATATAAAGTGCTGTGCTATAAATTTGTTGGAGGAGCTTGAAATTTATGGGAGCAAGAAACAAGAGCCAGAAAGTGTGCTCAAAGGACAGAGCGATTTTGTGCCCAATGGCTACTTTGCTTTCTGTGACACTGCCCTACATTAACCATGTTACACCTTTATTACGTAGACCTGCCCTGGTCATAACCTCGTGTACAGTGCATTCAGCCGGCCGAAGTGGCCGTGCGGTTAAAGGCGCTGCAGTCTGGAACCGCAGGACCGCTACGGTCGCAGGTTCGAATCCTGCCTCGGGCATGGATGTTTGTGATGTCCTTAGGTTAGTTAGGTTTAACTAGTTCTAAGTTCTAGGGGACTAATGACCTCAGCAGTTGAGTCCCATAGTGCTCAGAGCCATTTGAACCATTTAACAGTGCATTCCAGGTCTGTTTTATTAGGTTATGCTGCTCATGTCAACCTCCTTTTAGAACGTCAAATATCTGTTGTTATGATGTGTTTCTTGTTAACTGAGGGGAACAGTAGTTCATGTTCCTTTCCTTGACGCAGCATATTGCGAGTTAAGAGAGGTAGTCTGCTGATTGTTTTCCTGCGGTCAGTATTTAACTCTGCTGCACTATGGAGGCTACATTAACAAAGGTTGCTGATAACTTACTCCCATCTTAGTTTTGTTCCTTTGGTGTATTTGCATTAGTTATTTTATAATTTTTTTGTAATTATGTTAGCTCCTCAACTTGTCCCTTTGGTATATCTTTACTGTCTTATCTAAAATTAGAATAAAGGCGTTTCAGCATTGCTTGTTGTCACTAATCCCATTCATTGTTAACAAATTTAAAGAAATATACATTTGTGTTTTTAATGTATTTTTACTTTATCACTGTAAAATTTTACAACACCTTGTAATTCCAGGTTTGTTTCTATCTTGTTTTATGTTTGTACTTAGTTGCATATTGGCTACTTGTTAATACATGTACTGTTTGTGTGTGTTTTTCCCCTTGACAACTGCACCCCAGTTTCCTATGTACTGTAGTGTCATTCACGTAGATTCCATTCGTACTGTGACCTAGTTTGTACTACATTATTATTTTTTTGTTTGTCATGCACATGCTAATTTTGTTTTATATATATATTAACGACATGACACTTTATTATAGTAGGACGTGTTTTAAAAAGTTTTTTCAGTTTTTTTAAGTCCATATATTTTGTACATATGCTGTTTGCACCTTTATATCTATATCTGCAATCTCTTCCCGTTCAGGTTTACTTCAGTTTTTGAGTCCTATATATTCCTTTCAGCATTTCCTTGTTTGGTTAGTACTGGCTTTCCATCTGAGCTTTTGATGTTCATTCAGTTGCCCCCCCCCCCCCCCCCCCCCCTCTCTCTCTCTCTCTCTGAGACACACACAGGGGGACTGATGACCTTCGCTGTTTAGTCCCCCTTAATCCTCCCAACAACCACCACCACCATCTGACACACACACACACACACACACACACACACACACACACACACTTTGTTTAATGTTTTGGTGAAGGGAAGGATCCAAATGTCCTGGGATGTGAAGCAGCCATTTAAATCAAGCATATTGTACCACAGGGTGGTCCACTTTGCTTTTGGCAACAGTTTGGCAGTGGCCATTTACATTAGCAGACTGCTGGTTGGTAGTCATACCAATATAGGAAGCTATGCAAAGACTGCAGCAGAGTCCGTATGTGACATGACTATTTTCAAATATGACCCAGCTGTTGATTGGGTAGGATAAATCTCTGACAGGACTGGAATAAGAACTGCTGGTTGGGTGTATGGGATTGGGAGTGGCATAGGGATGGACTGAGATGTTGTGGAGGTTCAGTGGGTGATGGAACATCACTTAGGAGTTGTGGGAAGGATCTTGGGTAGGATGACCCTTATTTCAGGGCATGAAATGGATAATTAAAGCTCTGATGATAATGTGATTCATTTGTTCTAGCCCAGGTAGTATCGGGTACTGAAAGATGGTTGTGGTGGTTGGGCGGGGAGGGGGGGGGGGCTTGTTTGTAACTGGTTCTTGGGGTGGTGGTAGGATCGGGTGTGTGTAAGGATATAGCACGGGAAATCTGTTCATGGGCTGGGTCTGGGTGATACTGCCTGCCTGTGAATACCTTTCAAAGTCCTTCAACATACTAAGCAAAGAGTTCTCATCACTACAGACACACCATCCTTGGGTGGCCAGACTGTGTGGGTGGGACTTTTTGGTGTGGAAGGGATGGCAGCTGTTGAAATGCAGGTACTGTTGGTAGTTGGTAAGTTTAATGTGCATGGAGGTATGAGAGAGGAGGAGGAGGTCAACATAGAACACCACCATTTGTCTCGCTCATATGTTGCTTTGTCTGTGCCATTCATTCAAGGAGTCCACTTTTGATTGCTCAGTGGAATTATTGGGAAGCAATCTGTATTTATTAAATTTTGCAGCTGCATTGCTCTCTGTTGGGTAACATAGCAACTGCTCTCTACCTGATGCTCTGCTGTGGAAGTCACAGAATGCATCTTCTACCTCTGGTCACAGTATTTTACACTGCACAGTCTGTATTGTCACCCTAAAGTAAAAACTTTAAAATCCAATTTTTTTTTGTAGATACATTCATTGCTCATTCCCAGATAAGTGAAAAGGATGCTACAATTTACTGGCCTTAGGGAAAGGTCTGACTTGACAATGTGGGAGGGGGGAGGGAGGGGGGAGAGCGCATTTCGGCTTCTGCCCCTGGAACATGTGTAATGTTTGTTGTGAAATGTGGTTGGTACATTTAAGTTATTTTTTTATGTAATTCTTAGAATGAGAAATAGTGTACTTCGGTTATTCCTTTTCTTCTGAAATGACATGTAGGAAAGTACTGTTACATTAGGTAGGAGTGATGCACATACCACACACACATACATTTTGCCTGTAGGTCACGGTGCACCATGTGGAGAATCCTGGGGCAGCCCCGCAGCTATTGATGAAGTCTACTTACGTAATCCAATGGATCCACCAGATGTTTTGGGTTTGGCAAATACATCACCACATGGAAACCTTCCTATGCCTAAGTTGCCTGACAGAAGAAAGCGTAAGTTTATTTTTTGAGTAACTTGATTTCCTTCTCATTGTCTAGTTTTTATCATCTAATAATTTATTGTTTTGAGAGCTTTTACCTTGAGAGTATTAAACCACACCATTTGGTATTGACAAATTATGGTAACCCTGTTCAATTTTTAGGCATTATATGCCCCCAAAATAGAAACTTGTATGCCTTGTAAAGTTTCCTGCAGTCAGTGATGGTCGATGCACTTTTAAGATACCAACTGACAGGTTGTTTGTAATATTCGTCAACCCCAACAACAGCCATTTGTCTTCAGCTGCTGGATAATGGTGTTACCATTGAGGTTCGGCATGCATTATGGTCTCCAGCTATGTACGAGGGGGGGGATAACCACTTTTTAAATTATATATTTTCTAATTGTTTACAAAACAACCTTATCCCCTTAAAAATACTAACCATGACAACTAATACATTTGTCCCACCGGTGCTTTTACTGTTCAAGACATTTCTTGTATTCATCTTCAGAAATGGCTAACTGCTCCTCCTTCATTTTTTTCTTGACTCCTTCAGTGTTGCCAAATCAGTGTCTTTCATGCCCCATTTTATGCATGGAAATAAGAAACAGTCTCACAGAGCCAGGTCAGGCAATTAAGGTGTATGTGGCAGTGGAACCATAACTTTTTTAAGCAAAAACTGTCTAACAGAGATGGCAGTGTGCAGGTGTGTTATCATGATGGAAGAACCAGACTCCTGTCTGCCACAAGTTGAGCCTTTTGTAACGAACACAGTTGTGCAGTCTTCTTAAAACTTAATACATCTCAATCTGTATAAAACTACCCAGCATATAAAGTTTAACAATACTTGCAGATCAAATAATATTATACCTAGCTCAAAAAATTAGGCTACACAATGAAATCCAGTCTCTTTATGCCAAAAAGCAAATCCTAAATTGGGAACTATATAAAGCACATCTTAATCTTATGAGTGTTCTGAATAATACTGCTGTTTTCTCTCATCTTGTTAGCGAGGATTAAAAATCATACATATGCAGTGACAGAAAAGTGAAAAAAATCACAAAAGAAAGATTGCAAATTTAAAAGCACAGCCACACATGACACCCAGTATAACAAAAAGCACCAGTTCTATCCAAGACTGGTCAACCTCACTGGGACTAATTTGCATACAGAAAAAATGAAACTACCCAAAAAGGTCTGAAACACAATGTCAGCACATGCCTAGATGAAAATTACATAGAACACCTCATTGTTGAATCAGAAAGCATTCTCACACAGGAAAACAGAAATGAAATAAATGAGGTAAACGTTAGTCTGATGAGAGAGCTAGTCAGTAGTAACATCAAAAACATAATAATAGAGATGAAAGAAAACAGAAGAAACTGAAACAATACAGATTCTATAACACTGACAAAACTTAGGAAGAAACTACAGGAAAACAACATCATCATCACAAAGGCAGATAAAGGAAACACAGTGGTTCTCGTGGATAAAGAGTAATACATCAATAAGACACAAGAGTTCACCACAAAAAATAAAATTATAAAATCAAAATTGGATCCAACAAACAGATTCCAAATGAATCTGAGAAACACTATGAAAGACATTGAACATACAGTAGAAAACAATGAAAAAGGAAAACTGATCCAAACAAATCTCAGTGCACCTTCCATCCGATGCCAACCAAGGCTACACAAGAAAGGTCTCCCCGTCAGAGCTATTGTGAAGCATAGAAACGCTTCCACTTACCCACTTGCAAGATCCATCTTATCAGAAAACGACAAATTACAAGAAGACAGGGACTGTAAGAAACACCAATTGATTCAGTACATAAAAGATAAAAGTTCCAGACACAGCCACGCTCCTATCATTTGATGTAGAGAATATGTATTCCAATATACCAATAACTGAAACAATAAACGTTATAGAACAGAATCTTAAGAGACACAGTACACTCCCAGATGAATACATCAAAGAAACAGTCAGGGTTCTAGAGCTAATAACAGAACATAATTATTTATGAATAATAGCTAGCTTCACTGCTATATTTAAGTTGTTTGTATTTTATCTCGTTCACAATGAGCCCATTTCGGCAAGTTGCCATCATCAGGTGCCTGTAAATACATAGATAAGCGATGGTCTTAATATAATGGTTGTAACTATGATCTGAAAATTAATATATAATTAGGTGTTTTACCTTACACGTAACATTGTTGCTGTCATGTCCTGTCTGTTTTGGAATTATTACTTTCTCTCAGCTATAGAGTGGAGATGTATTTCAGATGTTACTTGATATGATACTTTTCTAACAGTTGGAACAGTGGGTCAGCGATGTTACATGTTTACATAGTATAAATTATACATATTATGAATTATAAATAAGTGATGTGTGAAATTCAGTTGTTTATTATTATTTTTTCATATAGGTTGGTTTCTAATTATGTTTTTGCCTAAAGTTAGTTTTAGTTTTATTTTATGTTTTTAATTTTTTGTAATAATTATTATTTTTTTGATTTATATTGGTGTTTTACACTACTCATGTTATTGCTGTTACTATGGATATATGTTGTTTAAAGATAAGAAAAAGTTGTCGTTGCTTTCAATCAAAGAACGAGCCTTGGATTAAAAATACCTAATAACTTCTTGTTCCCTTGGAACAAATAACAGCTCTTCACAGCCTGAAGAAAAACCAAGGAACACAAAAAGATACACTAAACAAGAACAGGAAATTAGAACCCAACAAAAAGAAGTTGAGAGTGAGAACATTAAATGTAATAACCTTGACAGGAAAGACTGAAGAGATTGTAGACATGATGGAGAGGAGAAAGATTCATATCCTTGGATTGAGTGAGACCAAGTGGAATGGAAAAACACTAAATTGCTGAGAGGTGGGTACAAATTATACTGGCAGGGTCACAATAAATAGGCAAAAAATTGAGTGGGGTTTGTGTTTCACAAAGACATTGACCCAGTTACAGATGTGAGCTTTGTAAGTGAAAGGATAATTAGCGCAAGAGTGAACTTGGGAAAGAATAGTTTTACTATACTCAAAGCGTACGCACCTCAGCAAGGGTGCAGTGAGAGGGGAGGGGGGAACGAAATTCCTTGAAGAACTGGAAGACCAAATAACAGAAGATAACATTATGATAATTGAGGATCTGAAACTCAGATTGGCACGGATAGAAATGGATATGAGGAGGTGATGGGCCATTTTGGATACGGAAGATGAAATTTTGAGGGTGAAGAAATTCTAAATCTTTGCATAAGGAATCTACCCATAAGATTACTAAATGTGGCTGGGATGGCAAATCTAAGACAGTTATAGACTACATATTAACGGACAAATTAATTGAAGGAAAAGTAAGGGATGCTAAAGGCATACCAAGTGAGCACTTGGATAGCGACCACAGGTTACTAGTAGCTGATCCAAATTATAAGATGAAAAGTTTGAATGCTGTATAAAGAAAGCCAAAAATTAAGGAGTGGAAGTTGAAAGAAGAAGAAAATATAAAAGTTTCCAAAATCTAGTGGCACAAAAATTGCCAAAAACTGAAAGGGGTAGAGTAGAGGAAGAGTGCAACCTTTTTAAAACATCAATAGTTAACAGTGCCGTGCAGATATGCGGCAAAACAAAGGGTAAAGTGAAAGACAAAGAAACCATTTGGTGGAATGATAGAGTAAAAGATGCAATTAAAAAATGTAATATGGCAAAGGAAAACATGGAGTTTGAAAAAAGAAATTGGAACCAGGGCCTGACACCAAAAGATGAACGCAAGGTGACAACACTGAAGTAGGAATACCGACAAAAGAAACTCCAAGCAAAGTGAATTGTGGAAGAAGAAAAGTAGAAGAGTTGGGAAATATTCACCCAGAAACTAAAACAGGATAGTAAAGGGAATCAAAAACTGCTATATGGGTTATTGAAAAGTAAAAGATCTGATAGAAAAGACATAAAAGCAATTGATACAGAGGATGGGGATATTATCAGGGACATGGTTGGTATCAGAGAAGAGATGATGAATTATTTTGAAATCTTTCTGAATGGGGAAGGTGCACAAGACAGTGACACTGAAGTCATTGAATTAGAGGAAGAGCAGGATCCAGTCTCTTCATTAGAAACTGAGAATTCCCTGAAACAGATGAAAAGTGGGAGGGCAGTTGTAGTAGATGAGCTGACAGCAGATATGATTAAAGCCACAGGAATCCATGGAATACAGTGGTGACACTGGGTGCTGGGGGTGATATGGAAAGAGAACACCAAGTGCTGGATGAATGGAAAAAAGGAATTATAATACCATTGTTCAAGAAATGTAGTAGAAAGAAATTCATGAACTACCAAGGAATCACATTGTTATCACAATGCCTTAAGATAATGGAAAAGGTCATAAAAAAAAGATTGCGAAAAATTCTAGAACACCAGTTAGAGGAACAACAGCATGGGTTCAGAAGTAATAGGGGAACAAAAGATCTCATTTTCTCCGTCCGTCAGTTAATGGAGAAATATTGGGAAAAACGAAAGGACTTGATAGTAAGTATTCGTGGATTTGGAAAAAGCATATGACAATGTACCAAGGGATAAAATATGGAAATGCTTGAGAAAACAATGTTCCTGGTTCATTAATTAAAAAAGTCCAGATGCTGTATGGTGGTTGTGAGAGCAGTGCACAAGTAGGAGATGGAAGATCAGAATGGTTTAAGACAAAGAGTGGTGTTCAACAAGGCAGTTCACTCTCCCATTTACTCTTCATTACATTTATGGACACAGTCATGAAAGAAACCAATGGAGGCATATTGTTTGCAAAGTTCCTACCTGGCTCGCTGGAAGGAAATCCTGATGATGATGATTAGGGTCACTGATGGTTTTTTTTTTTTTTTTTTTTTTTTTTTTTTTTTTTTTTACCCGATTTCCTGATATATAATGTGAATAAAGTTTTCTGTATACTTTTTGTGCTTTAGGTCAGTTTGTTTGTTCAGTAAATTTGTTGGGTTGCTGTATGCTTGTGAATATATCTCTGTTTTGTCAAGGATATTCAACAATGTTCTCTTTTGCGTAATATGGAGGATTTCTAGTGATTCGTTTATGGGTTTTACATAGTGTTTCTCTGCAGGCCCCAAAGAACAAAAGAACAGAATTATTTTCAGTTCAATAGTGAATTATATTTACAAAGTGAAGAATTAGCAATCGGATCTCCAGTGTCTGGAACCATAGCAAACATATTTATGAACCATGTGGAACAGATTATATTTTAACAAAATAGTGCCAAATAGGTACAACATCCTATACTGGATTAGATAAACGGATTATATCTTCTGCGTGATAGATCAACCAAACAATAAAATTGACCACTTACACACAGACATAAATTCTGTTTATGATAAGATACATTTTACATTAGAGAAAGAGCAAAATAAACAGTTAAATTTCTTGAACATCACCATATAGATTCAAAACTACCAACACACATTTGCCATATACCAGAAACCGACGACAGCAGACACAAGTATACATGAGACATCACAACACCCCAATTCTTAAAAGCAGGTTGCACTTAGGTACGTGCTCCACAGACTTAACACAGTACCATTAGATACAGGCAATTACAAAAAAGAAATGAACACTATAATAATACAAATAACCACAAACAATGGATACAAAGAGAACTTGGTAACAAAGCTGAACAAGAAAATCAAGAAACAGAAAAGAACAAACACCCATCTGTCACCAACACAAGGACAAAATCACACACAAATAAATACGCAAAATACAAGAAGAGAAACAACACAAAGTGTAAAAGAAACAGAAAATAAAAGATGGTACACAGTGACATACAACCACAAATACCCACAGAGAATATCCAATATTTTCAAAAACCAAGGCATAAAAATAACACACCAAACCAACAGCTCAGTTCAGAAATACTTCACAAAAACAATAGGAAAAATTGATCTGTATCAGAAATCAGGAATATACCACCTGAAATGCAATACATGTGATGCAAGAATATACCACCCATGGTGGTTCCTGACATCCTTGTCAATGGTGTCATCTGAACTGATTCCATGGTACTTGCTGAATGTTTTACGGCACACTTAGTTGAAATGTCTGCTTGCACTAATTACCATCCCTATTTCTTCATCCAGTAACACCTTATTGAGTGCCGCCCACTATGCTTCCATGTACATGGCTCTCTATCATACAAATTCCCTTTTAGTGAATGGGAACTCTGCAGTGCTTTGTCAGTGTGCCGAATTACGGCCTCTAGACCCAACAAAATCCAGAACCAAATGCTCAAACATCTTTGTGCCGACAACATGATGTGTATCCTCAGGCTTTTTAATCATATTCGGTGAGAAGGAGAATTTCCCTCTCAATGGCAGGAAGGTGTTATTATTTCTGTCCTGAAACTGGGAAAGAACTCATATATTCTAAATAACTACCAGCCAATCTCTCTGATGCACAAGCTGTTGTAAGCCATTCAAACGTATGGTCAGTCACTGTCTTTATTGGTGCCTTGAAGCCAGAGACCATTTGTCATGATTCCAAAGTGGCTTTCAGGCTTTCCAGTTCATCACAGATCACATGTGTTGTTTGGAAAGTGCAGTGCCCAGCGCTTTTGCACATTGCTGACATGTGATTGCTGTGTTCTTCGCCTTACAGAAGGTATACAATGCCACCTGGTGACAGCACATCCTGTCTGCACTGCAGGAACACGGTTTCTGAGATAGTTTACCCATTTTTATCCAGAATTTCCTCTCTCTTCAGCTTTTTGTGGTCTGGATAGGATCGATTCTCAACAGCCAGTATGTACTGGAAACTGAAGTCCATCAGGGATCGGTTTTGATCATAATGCCGTTCGCTATCACCATTGGTGGTATCGTAAATGGAGTGCGCCCCACAGTCTCTCTGTCACTGTATGTGGATGATCTTTGCCTGTACTGTGCCTCTGCATCACTGCGCACTGCTGAGCACTAACTTTAGGGGCCTGTCTGGAGAGTACATGACTTGACTGTGAATCACAGCTATTAATTTTCTCCTGCAAAGTCATGAGTTGTGCTTACTTAAAGTTGTTGAAATTTTTTCAATTATTAGGTGTTTTATTTGACAACAAGCTAACTTGGGTGCCATATGTCTGCTGGCTCAAGGTAACTTGCATGAAGAAGCTAAATGCTCTCTGTTTTCTTAGTAACTCCTCATGGAGCATGGATAGCATAGTTCTTCTGAGATTCTGCACAGCGTTGGTTTTATCTCGCGAGGACTATGGACGTGTTGCCTATGGTCCAGCTGCACCATTTATACTAAGTTTGCTGGACCTTGTTCACCACACTGGCTTGCACTGGCAACTGGGGCCTCCTGCACAAGCCCTGTTGACAGCCTCCTGATGGAAGTTGGCGTCCCACCAATGCGGGTCAGATGACAGCAGCTTCTGGGAAATTTGCAGTCACAATCTGTCACTCAACTCTGTTCAACAACCATCATTTGACTGTTTGCACATCGCCCAAACCTGGATAGACCAGCTGGAATCCGACTCAGTACTCTACTGAAGGACCTTCAATGACCTCCTGTAGCCTGTGTTCCTAGAGATACCTCTCGATTTCCCCATGATCTGTATCCTGTTCTGTGATACAGATGGACCTCTTTCGTTGTCCCAACAAGGATGCTGATCCTACCCATCTCAGACATCTGTTTTGTTTGATCCCCCACAATCATTCTAACTTGGTATGCATCTACATGGATGCTTCGAAAGTCAACGACAGGGTCAGTTATGCTTTTGCCCATGCAAGGGGACATGAGAAGGTCTCTCTGCAGCATATACACTGCAGGGTTGGTTGCCATATCTCAGGCTTTGCAGATCCCCAGCAAACTTTCTGATCTGCAGCGATTCCATGAGTTGCTCAAAAAGCATATCCCCGTTCCATCCCAAAAATCTTTTGGTTACCAACCTCCAGGACCTACTGTTAGACCTCTACAGCCCTGGAAAGACAGTGACCTTCATCTGGACACCAAACCACATAGGCATTCCAGAAAATGAAATTGCTGACCGCTTTGCTAGAGACGCAACTGCAGGAGATCAATGTGTTGTTGTAACACCAACTTCAACACAATATTTTGGGGCTCTGGGAATTGGAATGGCAGGCTATTGTCACCCAAAACAAGTTGAGAGCAATTAAAGGATCCACTAAGTTGTGGCATCATCTTTCCAGGTCTCTTGGAAAGATACCATTGTGTACTGCCAACTGCACATCGGCCACGTGAGACACACACGCAAGTGGCAGCTCAGATTCCAACTGCTGAGAGCGCATGCTCTTGTCGAGTGTACCCTGCTGGCCGATCTGCGGCATGCTCTCAGCATGCCTACCTCATTACCTCAGATGCTCGCGGATGATGAGGCATCCACTATCCAAATGTTGTTGCATTTCATGTGCGAGAGCAGGGATGAGAGGGGGAGGGGGGAGGGGCTGTGGTAGATCCCCCCCATGCGACTGTAGGTTACTTTCTTCTCCCCTCACCTTGTTGTGCCTTTAGTCCCTCTTGTGCGAGATGCTGCCTGGCTTATCTCTATTTTCTTTTACCTATCGTGTTTACCATCTTTTTACGTATTTGTCTCATGAAGTGGAGGGACTGATGACCCAGTGGTTTAGTCCCTTTAAACACATAATCTTTGTTGTCTTCATCATCATCACATCATCATCATTGTCATTTTGGAAGTGACAGTGGCCCGATGTTTGACTGCATGGAAATGTGAGGGCAGACATGTTCATCATTGTTCATGATAGACCACCAAAAGGGAGGATCCCCCTATTGTGCACCAAGCACACTATAACCATAATACATCTTCACCTCCCCATCCAAGAACAAGTAATGGGCTCCTTGCAACATTCTGTGTTATCCTGCATTATGGTTTGGAGACAAGCAGCAGCTGGTAATTACTGTCCCATGTGTAGGCTCCCATTAACACCACTACAGAAATGCCCGCATTTAGAGTAGTGCCACGATTGTGAAGCATGGACCCACTAATAAATTATGTCACATTGCATTCAGGTATGATTTGTGGTTTTGCACTACCTTCAATGACCATCATCAGCGAATATGGCAATGATCTGCAGAGAGATCCCATTCTTATAATGTTTTTAAGAGGAGCAGAGCTGTTTCTCCTGATGTCGTGGTGTGGGAAGCCATGTGGTATGACTTTTGGTCATGGCTGATAGTGATTGAAGGAACTCTGATGGCATGGACATCCTTTATCCTTGTGTGTTACCTCTTGTGCAACAGTATCCGTGTGCCAGTTTTTAACAGTCCATTTTTAACAGCATATCCACACATGCCATGTGTCTGTGTGAACAGTTTGTGTGATATTGAGATACTCCGGTGGCCAGCAAGGTCCTCAGGTCTGTTCCCAGGAGACTGAGTGGAACCAGCTCAGATGCCAACTGCATCCCAAGGCCAGTATCTGGGATACTGGGGACCAGTTGCAACAGCTGTTAGCCAACTTGCCTCGGTAGAGCCTGCAATGGCTTTGACACCCTTCCGAAGCAAATCACTGCAAGGATTCAGGCCAGAGATACACATCACAATGCTGATAAGTGGGCTCATAATGCCAAGTTATTTGTAATTCTTACTCAGTTTTCTAATGGTTGAAACAGTGTAACACCAGGCACCCTCTCAATCTGTGAAGTTTCATTTTGTTTCCTCCTCCACTTCTCGATGGGTCACTTTTTTTGTCAGGTAGTGTATGTTGGCAAAACACACTCAAGAATCAAGTTAAGGCCTGCAGGAATTTCAAGCCTTCTGATTGGTAGTGCCCATAACCTAATACTTGTGAAATGCCAGGTGAGAATCGAGATGTCGTGAAATGACGTTAAATAGGCAGTTTCAAGAAATGAAAAATTCAAGCCAACTTATAAGAACACATGGCAAAATTTAGAACCACAGATAACAGGTGAGATACTTAGATTAATAAAGGAACAACAAAAATGTAATAATGTCCATTAGAAATGAAAAAAAGCTAAAGAATCAATAGAGGATAGATGTAATGTGTTGTTGTTGTTGTGGTCTTCAGTCCTGAGACTGGTTTGATGCAGCTCTCCATGCTACTCTATCCTGTGCAAGCTTCTTCATCTCCCAGTACCTACTGCAACCTACATCCTTCTGAATCTGCTTAGTGTATGCATCTCTTGGTCTCCCTCTCCGATTTTTACCCTCCACGCTGCCCTCCAATACTAAATTGGTGATCCCTTGATGCCTCAGAACATGTCCTACCAACCGATCCCTTCTTCTGGTCAAGTTGTGCCACAAACTTCTCTTCTCCCCAATCCTATTCAGTACCTCCTCATTAGTTATGTGATCTACCCATCTAATCTTCAGCATTCTTCTGTAGCACCACATTTCGAAAGCTTCTATTCTCTTCTTGTCCAAACTATTTATCGTCCATGTTTCACTTCCATACATGGCTACACTCCATACAAATACTTTCAGAAACGACTTCCTGACACTTAAATCTATACTCGATGTTAACAAATTTCTCTTCTTCAGAAACGCTTTCCTTGCCATTGCCAGTCTACATTTTATATCCTCTCTACTTCGACCATCATCAGTTATTTTGCTCCCCAAATAGCAAAACTCCTTCACTACTTTAAGTGTCTCATTTCCTAATCTAATACCTTCAACATCACCCGACTTAATTCGACTACATCCCATTATCCTCGTTTTGCTTTTGTTGATGTTCATCTTATACCCTCCTTTCAAAACACTGTCCATTCCGTTCAACTGCTCTTCCAAGTCCTTTGCTGTCTAGATGTAATGTAATATACACAAAATTGGCAGGATAAAGTGGATACTGCACATGGGCTGTTAAACATTTATTTTAGGGAACAATAAGGTGGACGGTTATCAGGGGCTGGATAACAGAAGCAAGGATAAAAAGTCAGTAAGACAGAAACAATACTTAGGGAAAGTTTATAATTGCCCAGGAGAAATTAGGCCAATAGATAATGAGGAGACAGTAGACAGTGACAAGTTAGATATAATACTTTTTCTTAAAAAATATTTGTTCGAGCATTGAAGGAACGTCGGGCCAAAGGGCAGAGTAATAACTGTACAATCTCTTGAATGAAATGTATGTAACTGCCAAATTTTCATCAGATTTTAAAGCGCAGAGCTTACAGATTGCAGTGTCGTACCCTGAATTGACTGGGGTCCTTTGGTTTGAAGCTGAGTGGAGAGTCTCAAACATATGGTCGCAGGTTTTTGGATCTGCTTTGTTGGATGAAGAACTGTAGGATTTGATTTTGTAAGTCAGGGGCACACTACACAGAGTACTTGCAGAGTGCACATGGGTTTTCTTAGACTAGGTGCTCTCGTAAATACTCACCAGTTGATACGCGGAGTGTGAGATCAAATTGAGTACTAAGCAAAGACACTTTGAAAATAAAGATTTGAACATTTGGAAGTGCAGCCACTTACTAGAATTTTGGGAATAGAAAACCACACATTTATACCATTATTTAAAGCATTACAGCCACATGTGTGTTTGACATATTGTAAAGAGTAATATGTACTAATAACAAAAGGCTTCAAGGTGTATTACTGGTCCTTTGATAGATTACAAATTTTAAAATAATGATGACAGAAAGCGTAATTATAGTTAAAAAACAGGTGCATGGTGATTTATTGACCAATTTCAAACATAATTCACTTTTGTATGGAAAAGTCTGAAGTATTCTGGCACACAGAGATATATGTTGCAATCAAGGCAATACTAGTTTCTTTCCTTCCTGCTTGTTTTGCTAGTAAATTGTCTTGTCTTCACCAAAGAAATCTGCTTCATCATGAGATTCATCTCTGTGTGTGTGTGGGGGGGGGGGGGGGGGGACAAAGACAAACAAAACTAAGCTAAAATGGAGTTACAGCAACAGCGTCTGTAGCCACGTCATTAGCAACAAAGAATTGTAGCAGCTTGAAGCTTATCTGAAAATGAATCTTCTTAGACCTTTTCCACTCAGATATTTCTCCCTCCAATCGAGAATCATTGAAATATTCCTCTTGAGCTTTCAGACTTACTAAACTGCAGAACCTAATGAGTACATATAGGAAATTATGACAACATGATCACACATGGCTCAGCCAGTAGTGTTAGCAACTGCTATCATTGCTAATTTTTCTTTTGAAATAATTATAGAAATTGACAGCAAAGCGCAACACTTGTCTTGGGACAGGCAGCAAGACGTCTGTACATTGTTCTGATACGAAAGAGTCCAGTGTTTGAGCGATATGGGCTTGCACTTCAATAAAATTGCAGCCCAAGCTACACTCTGGCTGGTCTTTCAAACACCCATTGTGGTCAGAGCTATGCTTGGTCTTGTTTGACAAAATTTTAATAGTAAATTGCTTAAGCATTCATAACAAATTTCTTGAATTTGCCACACCCCAGGAAAGTTGCTGCACTCAAATGATACTCAGCATGCAGAACTGGATGAAACGCGAAGTAGGAAGCTCCAAAATATTTGACAACCTATGCAACGTATGTCGAAAAGACTCATCATAGGACATAGGCTGGGAGGTGTTCATTTCAGTCAACAAAATGTGAGTCTATTTAGGTTGTAATTGAGTCTGACAGTGAAGTTACCCTGTCTCAGGTGGGCTTAAGCTACTTTGCATGTTTTTGCAAGCCATCCAGTTCCACTGTAACAGTTGTGAATCGTTCCAAGAAAGTCTGTACTCAGTCTCACAGAAGTACTCTCATCATGCAGTGTTAGTTGGAGATGTCTTTAATTAACCTAGTAGAGTACAGGAAATCCATGAATGCATTACAGGTGGGGCAGACAAACTGTTTTTGAGAGGCAATTGTAGCACATTTGCCGAAAACTGTTTTAAGCAGCTAGTTCGAAACCCACATGCAGTCTAAATATTTTGGACCTTGTGGCTAGAAACAGAGTTGAGCTTATCAACAGTGTCACTATAGAGACAGGGATCATGAGGCAATTTCATTATTGTTGCTAGAGTTTCTAAATCTACCTAAAATACAAGGAGAGTTTTATGCTGGAAGGAGTAGATTAGCAGCTATTAGCACACTACTTATGCAGATGAATGGTATCACAAAGTTCCATTACATGGACATAGTAAAATTAAGGACAAAGTTTAGTCTTACTGTAAATCATGTGCCCATGTGCCGAGTAAATGGACTGTGCCCCCTGCGGGTCCGGGGGTAAGAATAGGCCTGAGGTATTCCTGTGTGTCATAAGAGACCACTAGAACGAGTCTCACACATTTTGGCCTTTATGTGATGGTCCCATGTAGGGTTTGACCTCCATTTTTTAAAATTTTCCTGAAGAGCGATCCCATTGGGGAAGGGCACCTTAGATGGTGCATCGTGTCCATCGTGCATTGAGATCGCATATCGAAGTCCAACCCATTATCCATCTCTTGGGCGAGGACATCTTCCTGGGTGTGCTTTCCACCATGCACTATGCAGTGTCAATTTCTGTGCCGACGATGACCATGGACTTCTTTTTACCTCATATCCAGCACGGTAGTCAGTCCGTTGTGGTGGGTCGCCATGTATCCTGTTGGTTGTAGCCACCTGACAACACAGGGATCACTCTGCTGATGCCTGCACCGTTAACTCCCTATGTATACCAAGGAGTAGATGCCAGTCACCCTGGGGCATCGGGACTCCCAGCAATGGCCATCCTGCCAGGTGGCCTTTTCCGCGGCTGGGTGGCGCCTGTTGGGAGGGCCCCTGGTCAGAGTGGGTGGCATCAGGGCGAATGACACTCAGTGAATTGAAGAACATCATCTCTTGCTGGTGGTATGCTGCCAGCAGTCTCTAAGAGGGCAAAGTCTAACTTCAATGCTAAGAAATATGATCCCAAGTCATTCCCCTTCCTGGCCACACCATGGGAGTAATGCCAGGCTAAGGATGGTAGTGAAGCTTATTCGCCCCAGTACTTCATATGTACAAGAGTTGATGGGGAATCTTCCATGTCCATGAAGCCTCAGTTTTTTGTGGAGCTTTGGAGGACAAATTTGGGGAGGTGGAGAGCTTGTCCAAAATGCACTCTGGATCAGTTTTGATAAAAACAGTATCCTCTGCCCAGTCACAGGCATTACTCGCTTGTGGCAAGTTGGGGGATGTTTCTGTTATCATCACGAGTCATAAGAACTTAAATATAGGCCAGGGTATTATATTCCACAGGGACCTTCTTTTGCAGTCTGACAACGAGCTGCACGCCAATTTATAGCGGCGAGATGTTCATTTCGTCCGGCCCATCCATCGGGGTCAGAGGGATAACCAGGTTGCCACTTGTGCCTTCATATTGGCCTTTGAGGATGACACATTTCCTGAGAAGGTCAAGGTGATGGTCTACCGCTGTGACATCAAACCATATATCCCTCCCTCGATGCGGTGCTTTAGGTGCTGGAAGTTCGGCCTTCCCACTGTACTTCCAGCCCCACCTGTCAAGATTGTGGACATCCATTGCATCCCAATACTCCGTACACCTTGCCTCCCACCTATGTCAACTGCGGAGAGCATCATTCACCTTGCTCACCAGACTGCAGGATTTTACAGAAAGAAAAAAATCAAGGAATATAAGACCCTGGCCCGACTGACCTATACTGAGGCTAAGAGGAAATTTGAGTGCCTACATCATGTAGCTATGACCTCCTCATACGCCGCCACTACGAGAATACCGTATTTACTCGAATCTAAGCCGCACTTTTTTTCCAGTTTTTGTAATCCAAAAAACCGCCTGCGGCTTAGAATCGAGTGCAAAGCAAGCGGGAGTTCTGAAAAATGTTGATAGGTGCCGCCACAACTAACTTCTGCTGTCGAATATATGTAGCGCTACACAAGCAGGCTTTGTGGGCACAAAGATAAATACTGGCGCCAAAACCTCTGCATCAGTAAATAAATAAAAAAAAAAAAGGTAGAAGGCGAGCTTTTTTTTTCTCTGCCCCGAGTTTCGACCACTGCATTTTCATACCTTGTCCAATGAAGTAAATACAAATTCCGTATTGTTCATCTTCGAATGTAGCAAAATTTCAATGTGCTACGAAAATCCGACTGGCAAGACTGTTAGGGATGTTTGTCAATATGGCCAACTCTACGTTCTGAGTTTTTTCCTACCTGTGAGAAGAGATGGTTGCTAATAGGAACCTGATGAAATGTGAATCACATGCAGTATTCTCTTCACCATAAGAATAATACAAATATAAACGTTTTGCCATGTATTCTTTCGTGTTTGCTGCTATCTCATTTAAATCCTGTCTGCCTAATAAACTACGAAACTAGTGTGAGACAACAGCAAACGCGGAAGAATATACGTATCGTGTCATGTTTATATTTGTATTATTCTTATGCCTAATAGTGATACAGTCAGAAATGAAGCACGGCAACTGACTAAATTTTAATTGTAAGATGACTAATTTCTGTGCAGAATTTGATGTACTAAAGAAGTGGCCGCAAAGATTTTCAAACGGAGAAAAATGTTTGCTAAACTCTTGTTCAGAACATGTTCTATCATACGCAATCTATTATTTGGTTCTTGTTGATCATTATCAAAGAAAGCAGCAGTGTAAGTAACAACAAATAGCAGTCTCTTGCCATTGTGTCGCTAATGAGACGATTCCTCTTTTTTTTTTTTAAGCGGCGGTAGCGCGCACAAAAGCAAGTCATGCCGCGAGCGGCGACAGGCCGTAAACACGCACTATCAAAATGCGACAAACAATGCATGACACAGTACAGTAATGCATTTTCAGCTTAGAGTGACGTAAACACCTATAACAAAGAAAACGGCACTTATCAGATCAAAGCAAAATAAGCAATCGATTCACACCAGACGAAGCACGTGAAAAAGGAAGGGTACCCGTATAAATACGGACGGAGTGCCTGACGCATAGCAATGGCTACCTGGTAAAGCTTAACTGCTAAGCTTACGACTCGAACCAAACTACTGTAGCTGTATCGTCTTTCATTCGACCTAAATTGTGTCTCATATTACAATGGACCAACTTTGTTTCGATTTGGAGGTGCGGTCTAAAACTTTTCTCTCCCCTTGAATTTCGAGCCTCAAATTTCAGGTGAGGCTTAGATTCGGGAAATTTTTTTTCCCTTTATTTCGAGTCTCATTTTTCAGGCGTGTCTTAGATCGAGCGCGGCTTAGATTCGAGTAAATACGGTAGATCTCGCCCCATCAGTTCCTCGAATTCCTGTCGCCTCTAAGAATCGGGAGACTACACCTGCCCCCTTGCTGGTGGGGGCACTTCCCTCCCTGTTGCTCCTGCACGTCCTACTTCGGGAGCAACACCCTCCCAACTGTCAGGAATTTCAGTCCCCACTTCTGAGCCAGAGAAGCGTAAGGCTTCTTCAGCTCCTCTCGCTAGGAAGGGGTCCCTGGGGTTACTCCCTTCCCAGGTTTCTGCTAGTGGGAAAGACGACACCCACCAGTGGCTGAAGAGCCCAAAAGGAGCTTTGTGCCCATGTATTCCAGATTATAAAACGATGAAAACAGGAGTGTTGGGAGAGGTACGTGTCGACCATTGGGTGCCATACATCACCTTCCCAAGTAAGGACAAAGATCAGGCGTCTTCTTGGGTACCAGACCCCAACAGGTATGCCTGGCGTTACCATCAGTGGCGTGCTATGTACCGACACAAACGCGATTGCCGAGCACTTTGTTGAGCACTATGCTCGAGCCTCTGCTTCGAAGAACTAGCCCCCAGCCTTTCGCACCCATCAAACGGTGGATGGAAAGGAAAAGCCTCTCGTTCACTACGCACCACAGTGAACCCTATAATGGCCCATTCACAGAGTGGGAGCTCTTCAGTGCACTTGCACACTGCCCCAACACAGCTCCTAGGCCTGATCGGATCCACAGTCAGATAATCAAACATCTCTCGTCTGACAACAAGCGCCATGTCCTCATTATCTTCAACCATATCTGGTGTGATGGCGTCTTTCCATCGCAGTGGTGGGAGATCACCGTCGTTCCAGTGCTCAAATCAGACAAAAACCTGCTTGATGTGGATAGCAATTTGCCCATCATCCTCACCAATGTCATTTGTAAGCTGCTGGAACAAATGGTGTATCGGTGGTTGGTTTGGGTCCTGGAGTCACATGGCCTACTGGCTTCATGTCAGGGTGGCTTCTGCCAGGGGCGCTCTACCACTGTTAATCTGGTGTCCCTTGAGTCTGCCATTCGAACAGCCTTTTCCAGTTGCCAACCCCTTGTTGCCGTATTTTTTGATCTACGCAAAGCATACGACACCACCTGTTGACATCATACCATGCCACATTATGCAGGTGGGGTCTCCGAGGCCTGCTCCTGACTTTTATCCAGAATTTCCTGTCGCTCCATACTTTCTGTGTCCAAATTGGTGTCTCCCATAGTACCCCCAATGTCCAGGAGAATGGTGTCCCGCAGGGCTCTGTATTGAGTGTATCACTATTTTTATTGGCCATTAACAGTCTAGCAGCAGCTGTAGGGCCATCCGTCTCACCCTCTCTGTATGCAGATAACTTCAGCATTTCGTCCTACTCCACCAGCACTAGTGTAGCTGAGTGTCGCCTACAGGGAGCCATCCTCAACGCACAGTCGTGGGCTCTCGACCATGGCTTCCAGTTTTTGGCCGCTAAGTGGCGTCGTACCGTTCATCTGGAATCATAACTTTACCTTCATGATGATCCACTTCCTGTAGTGGAGACATATTGATTCTTAGGACTGGTTTTCGATGCCCGATGACTTTGCTACCTCACCTTCATCAGCTTAAGCAGAAGTACTGGCATCACTTCAATGCCCTCCACTGCCTGAGCAACACCAACTGAGGTGTAGATCGCTCTACTCTGCTGCAGCTCTACAATGCCCTTGTTCAATCATGCTTTGACTATGGGAGCCTGATTTATGGTTCGGCGGCACCCTCAGTATTGTGTGTACTCGACCAAGTGCACCACTGTGGCCTAGTGATGGGAGCTTTTCGAATGAGTCCAGTGACCAGTGTGCTGCTGGAGGCCAGAGTTCCTCAATTGCAGATCCGACATGCACAACTGCTCCCCAGTTATGATGCACACATTCGTAGTTCTTCTGAGCATCCGAATTACCGTCTCCTTTTTCCACCTGTGGCAGTTCATCTCCCACATCAGCGGCCTAGGTCAGGGCTAACGATTGCAGTTTGCGTGCGATCCCTTCTGTCTGAACTGGAATCCTTCCCTTCACCACCTCCCATCCAGGTCCATCCACATACACCTCCATGATGTACACCTAGGTCACAGATTCGTCTGGACCTTTCGTATGATGCTAAGGACTCAGTTACTCCTGCCGCTCTCCACGGTCACTTCCTCTCGATTCTTGACGTGTTCCGACGGCTTGATGGCTGATGGTCATATTGGCTTAACCTACGTCCACAGAGGCCATTTTAAACAGCATTCCTTGCCTGATAGTTGCAGTGTATTCACCGCAGAGCTGGTGGCCATCTCTCGTGCTCTTCAGTATTTCCGTTCATGCCCCGGTGAATCGTTTTCTTCTGTGTACTGACTCCTTGAGCAGCCTACAAGCTATTGACCAGTACTACCCTCACCATCCTTTGGTGGTGTCCATCCAGGTGTCCATCTATGCCCTGGACTGGTCCCATCGTTCAGTGGTGTTTGTGTGGACCCCAGGACACGTCGGCATCCCAGGCAATGAACATGCCGACAGGCTACACGGGAACTGCTTCTGGAGATGGGCATCTATGAACCTGACCTGCGTTCTGACTTACGCTGTAGGGTTTTTCAGCTTTGGGAGACGGAATGGCATAACACTACACACAACAAACTATGTCATTAAGGAGACTATGAATATGTGTAAGTCTTCCATGTGGGTCTCTTGCAGGGAATCAGTTGTCCTCTGCCATCTCTGCATTGGCATGGTTACCTCCTGTGCCGTGAAGACCGGCCTGAGTGTCAGTGCGGCTCCTGGTTGACAGTGGTCCATTTTCTCGTGCACTGTCCCACTTTGACTGCCCAGCAACGAAATCTTGGGTTACCGGACTCGTTGTCGCTAATTTTATCTGACATCGCCTCATCGACCAATTTAGTTTTATGTTTTATTCGTTAGGGTGGGTTTTATCATTTGATCTAAGTTTTAGTGCATGTCCTTTGTCCCTCTGTGTCCTCCACCCTAGTGCTTCTAGGGTGGAAGTTTTAATGTCTTGTAGAGTGGCTGGCTTCTCCTTTTTTATTCTCATAGTCAGCCAGCCATGGTAATCTGCTTTGTTGTTTTAATCTCTTCATCCCGTTTCTTGTGTTTCTGTGGTTTTCTTCTGCCCTTTTGTCCATTTACATGTTTGTTGCCCTTCTTCACTCTTGTGATTTTTCCTTTCATTTTGTTTTGAGTTGTCAGTCTCGTTTGTTTTATTCTCACACTTGTGGCATTGTTTTATTGGGAGCAAGGGACTGATGACCTCATAGTTTGGTCTCTTTGCTCCTGTCTTAATCCAACCGTCCAACTAAATGGATTGTGGATGGGAAAGACCCATTTTGGTTTAATAACAAAATTCGGAAAACACTGAGGACACAGAGATTGTCGCACTTCTGGTTCTCTAAAGAATGTAGCAATAACAACAGGAAAATGTTCATATAAATTCATTTGGCTACAAAAGGATTGATGCACAAAGCATACAGCAACTTCCAAGATTAGATTAGTGAAATCCCTTGCTGAGAACTCGAGAAAATTCTGGTCTTACATAAAGCAGCTAGGCGGGTTGAAGGATTGTGTTCAGTCTTTGGCAAACGATCTGGTGCTGCAACAGGAGACAGCAAAAGGAAAGCTGAAGCTTCAAATTCCGCATTAAAAAAACGAAAAGAAAAAGAAAGGATAAAATCTTTCACACAGTAAGATCATACAGACAGACGATTGTTTGACAGTTGCACACACACGCTCGCATGTGGAGGGCATAGAAGCAGGCATCCTTGGCATTGAGAATCAATTGAAAGAGTTGAAAACAAATTTGTTGCCAGGTCTGGATAGAATCCTAGTTGAGATTTACAGAGAATGCTCTTTGACATTGATCCCTTACGTACCTCTCACCCAGCACAAAGTTATCGAGTGACTGGAAAAAAGTGTAGGTGACTCCCATATATATAATAGAGGTAAGTGAATGAACTGGCAAAGTTACAGACCAGTATTCTCAATGTTGGTGTACTACAGAATTCTTGACCATATTCTAACTTTAAATTTCCTTGAGGAGGAAAAAGCTTTGGTCCAGAAATCAGCATGGATTTAGGAAGTATTACTAATATGAAACACAGTCACTTTGATAAAATCTCTAGTGTTAGCAGTGCAAAGCTTTACGAAATAGAACAAGCACATAAGATTTCCTGTAGGGAAGACGACTGGTCAACTTGGGTTGTTTGAGAGAATGACAGAAAAATTTAGCTCATCTATGCAGAAGACAGTGTACGGAACACCTGTGCGAGCCATTCTTGTGTGCTGTTTGAGTGTTTGTGATTCTCAGTGGATGAGATTAAAGGATGACTTGAAGCAGTTCGTGAGCATTTTGCTAGATATGGACCAGTAGGTTTGATCAACACACGAGTGCTATGGAAATGCTTTGTGAACTTAAATGGGAATCCTTGGAGGGAAAACGACATTCTTTTCTTGAAACAATGCTGAGAAAATTCAGGGAATCAGCTTTTGGTTCTACTGCTTCCAACATACATTTTGCTTAAGGACTGCAATGAAAAGGTAAGAGAAATTAGAGCCCATATAAATAGGTTTACAGATTGTCATTTTTCCTTCACATCATTTATGATTGGAGCAGGAAGGGGAATGACCAGCAGCGGTAAAAGCTACCCTCCACCGTGCACTGTATTGTGGCTTGTGGACTATGTATGTGAAGTAGATGTAGATAAAGATACTGGTTCCTTCATTTGGAAGGAGAAAAGGATAGGCTGGGGAGGGTTACATAGGAAGGGCAAGTCATTCAGTTCCAGGGTAAGAATGACCCACATGTAATGAGTACAGGGGAAGACAAAAATGAAGAGGAATGTATTAGATGGAGGCCAGAAATGGTATATTGTTAAGCACTGTACCAACTTCAGTCCAGACTTAAGGACAGAGTGAGATGATGGAAACTGAGGAATCATTTGAGTTGCAACTGAGCAGCCTCATGAAATACAAATGGAAGCAGGGAAGATCGATAACATTTAAGCGCTGCTAAAAGGGTCACAGAAATGTAAGTCGTAAAGTTATTTGCACCTGAGTGTTGGTTGAAAAATTTCCTTATATGAAGTGCACGAAGTGTTCAAATTGCAGAAAAGCACTGTGTCTGACACTAAATTTGACTTGGTCCTGTACTTCAGACCCAAAACTGGTAAACGTGTACTTCAGACCTAAAACTGGTAAACACGTCTAAGTCAAAACATTAGTAGCAGAAGGGAAGCACACAGCTAAGGAGGTTAGTATACATACAATGTCATAACAGAAGCTAACTAAACCAGGGATATGTGATGACATGTTGAGTAGCATACAGGCACGACAAAGAGACTATTTCACATTAAGCTGCCTGGAATGCTGCAACCTGACAGACTGTGATGAACTATTTTGTTATTTTTTCCCTGTATTACTCCACCAATTGCAATAGAAACAATTTAGCGAAACTGTGAAAAACGTGAATCTGGATAGCCAGATATGGATTTGAATTGCCTTCCTCCCAAATACTTGGTGATTTTCTTAAAGACAAATGGAAAAAAAAAATGTACAGATGTTTCACTGACTGAGACGTATGTGGACTGATGTTAACACACTCAAGTTGGATCCAAGTGAGATGTTTGATGATATCGTGAAGGTGCAGAAGTAAGGGAAGTCACTTGCAGGAAGTCTCTGTAGCTGTAGTTGTGCAAAGGTTCACACTGATATAAGTTGTTTTCTCTCAGCCAAGTCTTGCAGCATTTGCCAGCTGGAATAACAACTTAATGGAAGGAAAAAGAATACTCCTTACTAATTCTTCCCACTTCGAAAAACAAAAGACATTTTTTAAGAGACTTTCCTATATATTTAGATTAAAATCAACAGTCAAAATTGCAATAATATTTGTTTATTTACTGGTTTCAGCTTATGTTAAAGCCATCTTCAGAATTTTGGCCCCCTGTGGCTGGTGCTGGCGGCTCCTCGGTTTTCTTGTAATACCACGATCATACACTGTGTCCTACATTTTTCTGGTCCTCTGGCATTAGTTCAGTAAACCAGTTTTTGGAAATTATGATATCTTATTGTTTCTTGGTGCATTCCTTAAATGAAGGCAAAATATCTGAGCAGTACTTTAAATCAGCTTCTTCTTTGAGACAATATCAGACAAGGAAAGTTGCTACTCACCATATAGCGGAGATGCTGAGTCGTGACAGGCACAACAAAAAGATTCACACAATTAAAGCTTTCGGCCATTAAGGCCTTTGTCAGCAGTAGACAGACACACACACACACACACACACACACACACACACACACACACGTAAACGCAACTTGCACACACGTCTGCGGTCTCAGAGAGCTTCTTTGAAACACTTAGAAAGTGTTTGCTCTCTTCGCATATGTACATTACAGATTTTTTGGTTGCAGCAAGTTCTTTGCTTTAAGTCTAGAACCAAGGAATTCAGTCATTTTGTTCATTAGCACTACCTAGTCAAGCCATTTAGCATGATTTGTGGAGACAGCTTGACTTCTAAATTGTCCACAGTGCAGTGAAACGCATGAGCTTGGGTTGTCTGCACCAGATTTACTATCATTGCAGATATCCAGAATATTGTCACCAAAAACATGTGAGGCTTGTGGAAGACAAACATCTGCACTGAGGCCCACCGGCCGAATGGCAGACAGAAGATTAGGGTAGCATATTACTTTTTTATTTTCAAACAACGGAAAGGCCAGAATGGAATAATTACAACATTATGGGAAGGATGGATTGCTCCTTTCCAGGGAGTGGAGGTGTTGAGTCACAGACAATGAAAAGAACACCAGGAATTTCAAAGCTGTTGCACAAAGTCCTTCAGAATAAACCCCTCCACACACACACACACACACACACGCACGAACGCACGCACGCACACACACACACACACACACACACACACACACTCGCCCACTGTCTCTGGGCACTTTGCTTCACATTTTTACACAATACTCTAATGAGCACTCGGATTGACATAGGCTATATATTTTAATGCATATTATACTATATGTGTAATATATAAAGGGGAAGTGTTGTTAGTGAAAACCTAAAAAAATTCAGATTTTCACATCTCTAGTAAACATTTAGATGAACAAAGGCTGTATGTTGTTTTAAATGACAGTGTACAGTTTCAATTGATTTCTCGGGATCGAATTTTAACTATGATAGGAGGGTATGCAAGCCATTAGACAACATGTTTCTCCCATGTATATTCTATCTCCTTGCACATATTTTCAGATGAAAATTGTGTACACAACAATGTGATGTTTTGTTTTCTTCTTTGCTGTATGCTTTACAGAAAACAAAACTGTTGTATTTACCACCATTGGCTTATGATTAGAACAGTACTTCATAAATTAAATCACCCAAAACTTTATAATTAATATTTCAAGGTTGCGACATACATAATTGTGCTTTAAGGTAATTCAGTGGCAAAAAGTTGAAAATTTGTGTTATACCATGATTAGAACCTGGATTTCCCATTTTACACAAGTGGTCACTTTAACCATGTTGTTATCATAGCATGTGTTCCAGCTGATCCAAATTGCCAGCTAATCAATGACTATGAAGTAGTGCCCTTTTCCATTTACTTCAAGCAAATTAAGTAAATGGACAAGGATGCTAGCGTGTGAAAGTTGAGACTTTGGATTGACCAGTAAGTGTGCTCGGATAGTCAAAGCATGAAGTGGGAACCTGGGGCTTGATTCCCTGTCTGGCGTGTATTTTTTACTTTTTCCATCGAATTATTTCCATGCCTAATTGTGGATGATGTTGGTACCACCCTCAAAATGTTGATATTTATGGCTTCTGTATTAAAAAAAATGGTGTTCGTTGTGTCAGACATTATACCCATCCACAGATTAAAACTATGTGTAATACTGTCACCGAAGTTTCTATCCAGCAGTTCGAGAGGTATCTGTTGTATTCTTATAGCAGTGATACCTACTGATTCATCTTCATTTTAAGCAACTTCAGTTCCCAGTCAGGGTTTAGTTTCCAATAACAGTAAATGAGACTCATTGTCAGAAGAGGGGCAATAGGGCAAAGGGAGGGGTAGGGAATGGACATACAGAGAGGGAAGAAATGATGCACAGAGAGAGGGCCGGAGGAGGAGGAGGAGGAGGAGGAGGAGGAGGAGGTGGTGGTGGTGGTGGTGGACGAGGAGGAGGAGGACGAGGAGGAGGCGGCGGCAGTGGGGGACAAAGAGAGGGAGAAGGAGATGGGTAGAGAGAAGGTGGTGAAGGAGTTTAGGATGTATATTCGGTTACCATTCATACTTGGCACTTGCAAAGCATTACCAGGTTTGCTAGTACATTATCTGGCCAACAATGAAAGAATTCTTTTAAGTGTTTTTTTTCTTGTGGATTCTAGTGTGCTGCATACTAATACGATTATAAAAGACCTGTACCAGCTGACATTTTTTCACAATGAACACAGTAATACTTCATACACTATTTCATTTAATAATCGAAATTTTGGTGACAGTGACTACATTGGTTAGTATATATTGTAACTGCAGTTAAAAGTTCGTTGGCTATTCTTTATTGATAGCTGTTCATTTTGTAATAATGTAATCTCACTTTCTTACATTGCATTGCATTTATTTAAAACAGTGGTTAGGTGGTGGTGTCAAAACTGTCCTGAAAGTTTTTATTGCAAGTGTGATGGGTCTGTTATTAAGATACATAAGAACTGCTTTATAAGTTTCCCAAAGAAAGTATACTTCTCACATTTAGAAATAAACTTTGTCAGCAGGGTAAGTAGTGGTTCCATATGATGTTAAAATTTCGAAAAATCATAAAAAAGATCCTTTTACATTTCCTGTTACAGTGATATGACAGGAGCAAAAAAATCATTCTAGTAACTTTTGCTTATGTAGCTCTAAAGCTACAGTTACAACTCGAAAAATAAAAAAAAGTAACAGTATTGTGGAAAGGACAGGTTGATGCTCATCTCCCGGAGGAAGACCCGAGTTTCAGACAGGCACAATGAAAAAAATACTAGAAACATTTTGAATCTTTCGAACAAGGTCCTTTTTCAGAAGTATAGCTCTCACATATTCACACAACAGCTCATACACACGTGACCAGTATCTCCGGACACCAGTATTTTTAGAGATGTTTGGAAACAAAATTAAACAATGGCATTTCCCCGTGTAGTAGCATCGATAACCAAAATGTCAAATAGAAAACAATAACAGTTGAGTTTTTATGTGTAGAACAGCTTCAGACACTGACTGGATACACAGTGAAAGAAAGAAAAGAAAGGAATAAAATTGCTGTGTCGTACATGTATTAAACTAAATTGAGGATTTCAAAACCGAGCTTTTGATTTGTCAGAGGAAGTTTACGGTATGTGTGTTACATTGACTTTGAATCTCAAAAACAGTAAAAAAACTAAGATTTACCCTGTGATTAATGAAGAGATACAAGTTGGAAATTACTAGGAGACGCAGGAAAACAAACAAATGGATTGATTATAATTAAAGTGAATGCTGGGGAACATATGCAGTTAGGCAACTAAATGGAAGATGGGTTGTCCAGCAGTGGGTGTCTGATGATTATTGTTGTTGTTGTTGTTGTTGTTGTTGTTGTTGTTGTTGTTGTTGATGATGATGATGATGATGATGATGATGACGATCATGAAGTTGTGTGGATGTTTACATAATGGATGACTCATACCACTCATCCGATTTGAACTAAACTTAGTGCACAAATAGCTCTCCATCAGGCAATGATCATTGTGTGGTTAAGATCCAGCTGCCTATCATAGTACAGGAGATATGGTGCCATAAGCATTGAGTTGCTTGAAAAACTGCCACATAATGCATGATATTTAAATTTATTACTTCTGTACTACTACCTCTATTCGCAATTAATTCCACACGTACAGTTGACATATGCCACTGAATCCACGTACAAAACTATATCATGGTATCACCCATAGTTCAAGAGGTATTATGTCATAAACACTGAGATGTCTGAAAAACTGCAATGTTGTGCACAGTATTTAAATTTATTACTTCTTTGCAGCTTTACTGTATGATTAAATGATGATGGCGTCCTCTTGGGTAAAATATTCCGGAGGTAAAATAGTCCCCCATTCGGATCTCTGGGCGGGGACTACTCAGGAGGATGTCATTATCAGGAGAAAGAAAACTGGTGTTCTACGGATCGGAGCGTGGAATGTCAGATCCCTTAATCGGGCAGGTAGGTTAGAAAATTTAAAAAGGGAAATGGATAGGTTAAAGTTAGATATAGTGGGAATTAGTGAAGTTCGGTGGCAGGAGGAACAAGACTTTTGGTCAGGTGATTACAGGGTTATAAATACAAAATCAAATAGGGGTAATGCAGGAGTAGGTTTAATAATGAATAAAAAAATAGGAGTGCGGGTTAGCTACTACAAACAGCATAGTGAACGCATTATTGTGGCCAAGATAGACACAAAGCCCATGCCTACTACAGTAGTAGAAGTTTATATGCCAACTAGCTCTGCAGATGATGAAGAAATAGATGAAATGTATGACGAGATAAAAGAAATTATTCAGGTAGTGAAGGGAGACGAAAATTTAATAGTCATGGGTGACTGGAATTCGTCAGTAGGAAAAGGGAGAGAAGGAAACATAGTAGGTGAATATGGATTGGGGGGAAGAAATGAAAGAGGAAGCCGCTTGGTAGAATTTTGCACAGAGTATAACTTAATCATAGCTAACACTTGATTCAAGAATCATAAAAGAAGGTTGTATACCTGGAAGAATCCTGGAGATACTAAAAGGTATCAGATAGATTATATAATGGTAAGACAGAGATTTAGTAACCAGGTTTTAAATTGTAAGACATTTCCTGGGGCAGATGTGGATTCTGACCACAATCTATTGGTTATGAACTGCAGATTGAAACTGAAGAAACTGCAAAAAGGTGGGAATTTAAGGAGATGGGACCTGGATAAACTGAAAGAACCAGAGGTTGTAGAGAGTTTCAGGGAGAGCATAAGGGAACAATTGACAGGAATGGGGGAAAGAAATACAGTAGAAGAAGAATGGGTAGCTCTGAGGGATGAAGTAGTGAAGGCAGCAGACGATCAAGTAGGTAAATTGACGAGGGCTAATAGAAATCCTAGGGTAACAGAAGAAATATTGAATTTAATTGATGAAAGGAGAAAATATAAAAATGCAGTAAATGAAGCAGGCAAAAAGGAATACAAACGTTTCAAAAATGAGATCGACAGGAAGTGCAAAATGGCTAAGCAGGGATGGCTAGAGGACAAATGTAAGGATGTAGAGGCTTGTCTCACTAGGGGAAAGATAGATACTGCCTACAGGAAAATTAAAGAGACTTTTGGAGAGAAGAGAACCACTTGTATGAATATCAAGAGCTCAGATGGCAACCCAGTTCTAAGCAAAGAAGGGAAGGCAGAAAGGTAGAAGGAGTATATAGAGGGTTTATACAAGGGCGATGTACTTGAGGACAATATTATGGAAATGGAAGAGGATGTAGATGAAGATGAAATGGGAGATAAGATACTGCGTGAAGAGTTTGACAGAGCACTGAAAGACCTGAGTCGAAACAAGACCCCGGGAGTAGACAACATTCCTTTAGAACTACTGGTGGCCTTGGGAGAGCCAGTCATGACAAAACTCTACCATCTGGTGAGCACGATGTATGAGACAGGCTAAATACCCTCAGACTTCAAGAAGAATGTAATAATTCCAATCCCAAAGAAAGCAGGTGTTGACAGATGTGAAAATTACCGAACTATCAGTTTAATAAGTCACAGCTGCAAAATACTAACGCAAATTCTTTACTGACGAATGGAAAAACTGGTAGAAGCCGACCTCGGGGATGATCAGTTTGGATTCCGTAGAAATGTTGGAACACGTGAGGCAATACTGACCTTACGACTTATCTTAGAAGAAAGATTAAGAAAAGGCAAACCTACGTTTCTAGCATTTGTAAACTTAGAGAAAGCTTTTGATAATATTAACTGGAATACTCTCTTTCAAATTCTGAAGGTGGCAGGGGTAAAATACAGGGAGCGAAAGGATATTTACAATTTGTACAGAAACCAGATGGCAGTTATAAGAGTCGAGGGGCATGAAAGGGAAGCAGTGGTTGGGAAAGGAGTGAGACAGTGTTGTAGCCTCTCCCCGATGTTATTCAATCTGTATATTGAGCAGGCAGTAAAGGAAATGAAAGAAAAACTCGGAGTAGGTATTAAAATTCATGGAGAAGAAGTAAAAACTTTGAGGTTCGCCGATGACATTGTAATTCTGTCAGAGACAGCAAAGGACTTGGAAGAGCAGTTGAACGGAATGGACAGTGTCTTGAAAGGAGGATATAAGATGAACATCAACAAAAACAAAACGAGGATAATGGAATGTAGTCAAATTAAGTCGGGTGATGCTGAGGGAATTAGATCAGGAAATGAGACACTTAAAGTAGTAAAGGAGTTTTGCTATTTAGGGAGTAAAATAACTGATGATGGTCGAAGTAGAGAGGATATAAAATGTAGACTGGCAATGGCAAGGAAAGCGTTTCTGAAGAAGAGAAATTTGTTAACATCGAGTATAGATTTAAGTGTCAGGAAGTTGTTTCTGAAAGTATTTGTATGGAGTGTAGCCATGTATGGAAGTGAAACATGGACGATAACCAGTTTGGACAAGAAGAGAATAGAAGCTTTCGAAATGTGGTGCTACAGAAGAATGCTGAAGATAAGGTGGGTAGATCACATAACTAATGAGGAGGTATTGAATAGGATTGGGGAGAAAAGAAGTTTGTGCACAACTTGACTAGAAGAAGGGATTGGTTGGTAGGACATGTTTTGAGGCATCAAGGGATCACAAATTGAGCATTGGAGGGCAGCGTGGAGGGTAAATATCGTAGAGCGAGACCAAGAGATGAATATACTAAACAGATTCAGAAGGATATAGGTTGCAGTAGGTACTGGGAGATGAAGACGCTTGCACAGGATAGAGTAGCATGGAGAGCTGCATCAAACCAGTCTCAGGACTGAAGACCACAACAACAACAACAACAACAACAACATACTTCTTTGCTACTGACTCTATTTGCAACACATTTTCAGACAGTTTACACATATGCTACTGAATGTACCTACAAAATTATGTCACTATGACACGTATATCAGGAGATAAGATGTCATAAACACTGAGATGCATGAAAAATAATGCCACATCATGCATGAAGTATTAATGTTGTTGTTGTTGTTGTTGTGGTCTTCAGTCCTGAGACTGGTTTGATGCGGCTCTCCATGCTACTCTATCCTGTGCAAGCTTCTTCATCTCCCAGTACCTACTGCAACCTACATCCTTCTGAATCTGCTTAGTGTATTGATCTCTTGGTCTCCCTCTACGATTTTTACCCTCCATGCTGCCCTCCAATGCTAAACTTGTGATCCCTTGATGCCTCAAAACATGTCCTACCAACCGATCCCTTCTTCTAGTCAAGTTGTGCCACAAACTTCTCTTCTCCCCAATCCTATTCAATACCTCCTCATTAGTTACGTGATCTACCCACGTTATCTTCAGCATTCTTCTGTAGCACCACATTTCGAAAGCTTCTATTCTCTTCTTGTCCAAACTATTTATCGTCCATGTTTCACTTCCATACATGGCTTCACTCCATACAAATACTTTCAGAAACGACTTCCTGACACTTAAATCTATACTCGATGTTAACAAATTTCTCTTCTTCAGAAACGCTTTCCTTGCCATTGCCAGTCTCCATTTTATATCCTCTCTACTTCGACCATCATCAGTTATTTTACTCCCTAAATAGCAAAACTCCTTTACTACTTTAAGTGTCTCATTTCCTAATCTAATTCCCTCAGCATCACCCGACTTAATTTGACTACATTCCATTATCCTCGTTTTGCTTTTGTTGATGTTCATCTTATATCCTCCTTTCAAGATACTGTCCATTCCGTTCAACTGCTCTTCCAAGTCCTTTGCTGTCTCTGACAGAATTACAATGTCATCGGCGAACCTCAAAGTTTTTACTTCTTCTCCATGGATTTTAATTCCTACTCTGAACTTTTCTTTTGTTTCCTTTATTGCTTGCTCAATATACAGATTGAATAACATCGGAGAGAGGCTACAACCCTGTCTCACTCCTTTCCCAACCACTGCTTCCCTTTCATGCCCCTCGACGCTTATAACTGCCATCTGGTTTCTGTACGTATTGTAAATAGCCTTTCGCTCCCTGTATTTTACCCCTGCCACCTTCAGAATTTGAAAGAGAGTATTCCAGTTAACGTTGTCAAAAGCTTTCTCTAAGTCTACAAATGCTAGAAACATAGGTTTGCCTTTTCTTAATCTTTCTTCTAAGATAAGTTGTAAGGTTAGTATTGCCTCACGTGTTCCAACATTTCTACGGAATCCAAACTGATCTTCCCCGAGGTCCATTTCTACCAGTTTTTCCATTCATCTGTAAAGAATTTGCGTTAGTATTTTGGAAATATTAATATACAGTATTTATTCTTTACTGCTAAGACAGTCCTACTGTTCAGTCAGTTTAAGGATATCTCTGACACCTGGCAGCACTTTTGGCAGCTTTTGACTGCAGAGTGCAAATGGCTTTAGGTGATAACAGTCTATAGAGCTACAAAGAGATATTGGCATAAGACATTTACAATATCCTTGTTGTAGACACGCCAAAGCAGCTGCGACCAACTGCATGGACGTATAACTAGAAATATTGTTTGTAATCAAGTTCTGAATTAAATAAACTTTATGGATAGTTACATTGTCATTATACCATCCTGGATTTTCCTTTATAGATAATTTGTACTTTGCATACTGTTTTTCTTAATTTGGATACTGTATTTATATGTTTGTACATTATGCGTATTTCTTCCTATGTGTTTCATAATTTCAAGGGCATTTTCACAAATACATGGAAATGATTTTTTTTCTTTATGACACAAGAAATCTCTCTCTCTCTCTCTCTCTCTCTCTCTCTCTCTCTCTCTCTCTCTTGTTTGTTTTTTATTTTATTTATAATGAGTACCTGGACAGTGTCGGGTTTATCAGCTATTGTGTTAGTAAATGGTTGTACATGTAAGACGTAGATGTCAGATAAGTTACATACGTTTCCATTTTATTTTTAATGCTCACATGTAATACATCTACATCTACATATGTTCCACACAAGCCACTGTATGCTGGATGTGCCACTACTAGTCATTTCCTTTTATGGTACAGTTGCAAATGGGTTGAGGGAAAGACAACTGTCAATATGCCTCCAAATGAGCTCTGATTTCTCTAGTCTTTATTATCCTCACACAAGATGTAAATTAGTGGCAGCAGAATCGCTCTGCAATCAGCTGCAAATGCCTGCTCCCTAAATTTTCTCACTAGCGTTTTGCGAAAAGAAAGTTGACTCCCCCCCGCCCCCCCCCCCCCCCTTCCATTTTCCCACTGTGATAATGCATGATGGTTGAATCCACTGATAACAATTCAAGCAGACTGTCTCTGAAACGCTTCAGTGTCTTAATGTAATATTACCTGATGGGGATCCCAAACACTCAAGCAGTACACAAGAATGAGCCACATGTGTTCTGTATGTGGTCTCCTCTGTAGATGAGCTACATTTTACTAAAACACTCCTGATAAACCAAAGTGGACCATTTGCCTTTACTACTGTGGTTCTTATGTGCTCCTTCCATTTCATATCACTTTGCAACAATGTATGTAGATATTTAATTGATATGAATTTGTCAAGCAGCAGCACCATTGCTACAGTATTGGAGCATTATGGGATTATTGTTTCTACTCAGCTGCATTAACTCACATTTTCTACATTTAGAGCAAGCTGCCATTCATCACACCAAATAGAATTTCTTAGTCGTTCTGATCATGCCATAGCCACACCACAACAACAACAACAACACTTTCTTGTGTGCTGTAGTGTCATCAGCAAACTGTTGCAGATTTCTCCTCACTCGATCTGTCACATCATTTATGTATATGAGAATAGGAGAACTCCTTTCACATTTCCCTGGGGCACTCCTGATGACACCCTTGTGTCAGATGAACACTTACCATCAAGAACAACACAGTAGGATCTGTTACGAAGTCTTGAGCCACTTGTATATCTTGAAACCTATTCTGTATGCTCAGGCTTTGTTAACAAATCTTAAAATGCCTCATGGAGTGCCAGATTTTATTCTTGATTGAGATGTTTTAATTCTGTACAATTTATAATTGGATTACATATTAGTCACTGGATAATTCTTCAGTTTTTTAGATTGATATGCATTTTATATTTCTTGAAGTTTCAGTGCTACTAGCAACGTGCTTTGTCAAAAGCTTGTGCTAATGTAAAGAGTAAGTCATATCTAATATTGAGAATATGTGAACATTGGTTAATTACAGTAGCCATTATTTTTGCAACCATTAATATAATGATAATGAGACAGTTCTTTCCCTCACAGATTTCATATCTCAGTGGACAGCTGTGGACATACTTTGTGTCAGCAGTGACTTCCTTATCTAGGCTGAATTCTTGGTGCTCCACTGACAGACTTGTACACAAATTATAAATTTACTTATGTTTAGCAACAGAGAGCATTAATATTTCCTTAGGTGGATCTTGTTTGTCTTGTAACTGCTTCAGATTAACATTGACAATATTACACTCCTTGTACGTGTGTTAGATGTTCAAAATTTGCTGTGGAAACTGGTGGTTAATTAAGATCGTACTGCACCCTCACAACAAATAAGTAAACTGGTAGTAATGTGTGAATGCTGAATAGATTACTTATTGGGCAGTTGATGTACTGCAGAAAAGTGTTTTACCAAATGAGTCTGATTTATGTAGATAAGCTTTCTACCATTTTATTTGTAGTTATTGTACATTGCAGCTTTATTTATTCTACATGTTAGTTATCCTTTTCAGTTTCTCCTAAGCACACTTGAGACCTTGGTCTACACCATTTCCATGTCATATTACAGGTCGAAACCAGCAGAAACAGTTCAACTATTCCAAACTGACGGATGAGCCGACGACACCAGTGAGCGCCGGCTTGGGCGGCAGCTCTACCGGAGTGCAGCTGCCCTCCCTGTGTGACCCTGGAGGGGGCCTGGGGCCTGGTGATTCTCCACTCTTGCTAGACCTCGCACCTCCATCTACAGCTGCTCCTGCTGAGAGAGTGACTTCTGCTGTGTCTCTGCTGGATCAGCCGATAGATGTGTACGAGGAGACTGTGGGTGAGTGTCACACCTGCCAGCCACTCGAGTTGAAATGCCTTTGCCTCAAACAGGTTGTTGTGTTTTGTTTCACGTGCAATGATTATTATTAAAATGGCTTTAAAGTATTTCAAGTTGTTGAAATTTTCCAGATTATTGATAACTATGCATCTGCACTCCAAAAGCCTTCTCACGTTGTGTAGCAGAGGGTACTTCTGGTAGCACCGTCAAGCACAGATGACAGAAGGGGCACCTGACCACCCTTTACCACTAACATTGCCACATTCGGGTTAACAGACCAATCCTGTTTCCATACGCAAGAAGGACCACAAAAAAGATGGAGACTTGCCATACTGACTTAGAATTAAAATTTCTTACATTATACTAACCTGCAAATGCAACGCTCATTTCCTTCATTTTCCTAAATCTTCTCTCTGTTATTAACTGCAGTGCCAAAATTGCATCTTGGGTGCACACAGTTCTCCTAAATTTTTGATGGATATTTTGCTAGACCGAATGTGCAATAACTTGTACATTTATTTGCTCTTGTCTTCTTATGAATTGTGTTAATTATGTTCTTTTTAAGAGCTTATGAAACTGGCAGTTAGATGAATTTCATGCATGAGCTCTTACAGTTATTGGGCTGCACACAAAAGTTCTGCTAGCTTGTGTATATTTTCTTTCAAGTTCAATCAAAGCTTTTGGAAATTCCGGATGGAGTATCGCTTCACTCTCATCATTACCATCTTGCACTGTGTTTTCATTTTCTCTTGACCTAATTTCTCCTGTGCAACTGTAAGGGTTCCCCAAGTTTTCTTTCCATGTTCGTGCCATATTTTCTGCTTCCACTATCCGATCTCTGGTTATTGTGCTCATTAGTCTCTATTCACTAAAGTGGTTAGTTTGAGTGCAGCACCTTTACACTGTTTCAGATTTTTATCTGTCATGTGACACCTTTCCTGTACTCATTCTTCTTTAGCTCTTCTGTGTTTCCATATAATTTCATTTCTGAGTGACATCTTTACAATTTTCTCATTACTGTATTAATTGTAGTATCTCCACTGATACATGTTGTTGTTGTGGTCTTCAGTCCTGGGACTGGTTTGATGCAGCTCTCCATGCTACTCTATCCTGTGCAAGTTTCTTCATCTCCCAGTACCTACTGCAGCCTACATCCTTCTGAATCTGCTTAGTGTATTCATCTCTTGGTCTCCCTCTACAATTTTTACCCTCCACACTGCCCTCCAATACTAAATTGGTGATCCCTCGATGTCTCAGAACATGTCCTACCAACCGATCCCTTCGTCTAGTCAAGTTGTGCCACAAACTCCTCTTCTCCCCAATTCTATTCAATACTTCCTCATTAGTTATGTGATCTACCCATCTAATGTTCAGCATTCTTCTGTAGCACCACATTTCGAAAGCTTCTATTCTCTTCTTGTCTAAACTATTTACTATTTATCGTCCACGTTTCACTTCCATACATGGCTACACTCCATACAGATATTTTCAGAAACGACTTCATGACACTTAAGTCTACACTCGATGTTAACAAATTTCTCTTCTTCAGAAACGATTTCCTTGCCAATGCCAGTCTACATTTTGTATCCTCTCTACTTCGACCATCATCAGCTATTTTGCTCCCCAAATAGCAAAACTCCTTTACTACTTTAAGTGTCTCATTTCCTAATCTAATTCCCTCAGCATCACCCGACTTAATTAGACTACATTCCTTTATCCTAGTTTTGCTTTTGTTGATGTTCATCTTATATCCTCGTTTCAAGACACTGCTCTTCCAAGTCCTTTGCTGTCTCTGACAGAATTACAATGTCATCGGCAAACCTCAAAGTTTTTATTTCTTCTCCATGGATTTTAATTCCTACTCCGAACTTTTCTTTTGTTTCCATTATTGCTTGCTCAATATAGAGATTGAATAACATCAGGGATAGGCTACAACCCTGTCTCACTCCCTTCCCAACCACTGCTTCCCATTCATACCCCTCGACTTTTATAACTGCCATCTGCTTTCTGTACAAATTGTAAATATCCTTTCGCTCCCTGTATTTTACCCCTGCCATCATCAGAATTTGAAAGAGAGTATTCCAATCAACATTGTCAAAAGCTTTCTCTAAGTCTACAAATGCTAGAAATGTAGGTTTGCCTTTCCTTAATCTTTTTTCTAAGATAAGTCATAGGGTCAGTATTGCCTCACGTGTTCCAACATTTCTACGGAATCCAAACTGATCTTCCCCGAGGTCGGCTTCTATCAGTTTTTTCATTCATCTGTAAAGAATTCGCGTTAGTATTTTGTAGCTGTGAATTATTAAACTGATAGTTCGGTAATTTTCACATCTGTCAACACCTACTTTCTTTGGGATTGGAATTATTATATTCTTCTTGAAGTCTGAGGGTATTTCGCCTGTCTCATACATCTTGCTCACCAGATGGTAGAGTTTTGTCAGGACTGGCTCTCTCAAGGCTGTCAGTAGTTCTAATGGAATGTTGTGCACTCCGGGGGCCTTGTTTTGACTCAGGTCTTTCAGTGCTCTGTCAAACTCTTCACATAATATCGTATTTCCCATTTCATCTTCATCTACATCCTCTTTCATTTCCATAATATTGTCCTCAAGTACATCGCCCTTGTATAGACCCTCTATATACTCCTTCCACCTTTCTGCTTTCCCTTCTTTGCTTAGAACTGGGTTTCCATCTGAGCTCTTGATATTCATACAGGTCTTTCTCTTTCCTCCAAAGGTCTCTTTAATTTTCCTATACGCAGTATCTATCTTACCCCTAGTGAGATAAGCCTCTACATCCTTACATTTGTCCTCTAGCCATCCCTGATTAGCCATTTTGCACTTCCTGTCAATCTCATGTTTGAGACGTTTGTATTCCTTTTTGCCTGCTTCATTTACTGCATTTTTATATTTTCTCCTTTCATCAGTTAAATTCAATATATCTTCTGTTACCCAGGGATTTCTACTAGCCCTCGTCTTTTTACCTACTTGATCCTCTGCTGCCTTCACTACTTCATCCCTCGAAGCTACCCATTCTTCTTCTACTGTATTTCTTTCCCCCATTCGTGTCAACTGTTCCTTTATGCTGTCCCTGAAACTCTGTACAACTTCTGGTATGGTCAGTTTATCCAGGTCCCATGTCCTTAAATTCCCACATTTTTGCAGTTTCTTCATTTTTAATCTACAGTTCATAACCAATAGATTGTGGTCAGAGTCCACATCTGCCCCTGGAAATGTCTTAGAATTTAAAACCTGGTTCCTAAATCTGATACGTTTTAGTATCTCCAGGGTTCTTCCACGTATACAACCTTCTTTCATGATTCTTAAACCAAGTGTTAGCTATGACTAAGTTATGCTCTGTGCAAAATTCTACCAGACGGCTTCCTCTTTCATTTCTTCCCCCAATCCATATTCACCTATTATGTTTCCTTCTGTCCCTTTTCCTACGCTTGAATTCCAGACACCCATGACTATTAAATTTTCGTCTCCCTTCAGTATTTGAATAATTTCTTTTATCTCCTCATACATTTAATCAATTTCTTCTTCATCTGCAGAGCTAGTTGGCATATAAACTTCTACTACTGTAGTAGGCGTGAGCTTCGTGTCTATCTTGGCCACAATAATGCGTTCACTATGCTGTTTGTAGTAGCTTACCCGTACTACTATTTTTTTATTCATTATTAAACCTACTCCTGAATTACCCCTATTTGATTTTGTATTTATAACCCTGTATTCACCTGACCAAAAGTCTTGTTCCTCCTGCCACCGAACTTCACTAATTCCCACTATATCTAACTTTAACCTATCCATTTCCCTTTTTAAATTATCTAACCTACCTGCCCGATTAAGGGATCTGACATTCCACACTCCGATCCGTAGAACGCCAGTTTTCTTTCTCCTGATAACAACGTCCTCCTGAGTAGTCCCCACCCGGAGATCCGAATGGGGGACTATTTTACCTCCGGAATATTTTACCCAAGAGGACATCATCATCATTTAATCATACAGTAAAGCTGCGTGCCCTGGGGAAAAGTTATGGCTGTAGTTTCCCCTTGCTTTCTGCCGTTCACAGTACCAGAACAGCAAGGCTATTTTGGTTAGTGTTACAAGGCCAGATCAGTCAATCATCCAGACTGTTGCCCCTGCAACTACTGAAAAGGCTGCTGCCCCTCTTCAGGAACCACACGTTTGTCTGGCCTCTCAACAGATACCTCTCTGTTGTGGTTGCACCTACAGTACGACTATCTGTATTGATGAGGCACGCAAGCCTCCCCACCAACGCCAGGGTCCGTGGTTCATGGGGGGGCTCTGTTACAGTAGTCATTATAATTCCTAATACTACTATACCACTATCTGATATGACATGAGCAATCATACAGTCCTCAATTCAAAAATCTTGAACTTCTGTTAGCCACTCCGTCATGAGACAGCTCCTTATGTTCCGGCAGCAGACAAGGTGAGTATTCCGTTCATTTGTGAATTATTTTTACAAGTGTCAAACAGGAATTATATATTTTCAGTTATACATTTGGTCACTAGGTTAATTTAAATTTCTTACTTGTTTAGACAAAGTATAATGTTCTAATAACTATGTAGTAACTACAGGTGGTGGCTCATGTCTGTACTAATGATGTGTGTCACTTTGGATCCTAAGAATTTCTCTCTGGTTTTGGGCAACTAGCTGAAGTGGTGAAGACTACCAGTCATTCTTGCAGGATGAAGGCCAAGCTCACAATCTGTAACATCATCGAAAGAACTAACTGCCGTCCTTTGTGCAGAGCTGAGGCTCAGATGATTCAGTGACTGTGTAGACTGTATATTCATCTACGTGCTGGTTTTCTGGGTTTTGCTTAATAGCTCAGGTGTCGAATACACACTGGAAGTAGCTACAGAATTACAGTGTCTCTCTCTCTCTCTCTCTCTCTCTCTCTCTCTCTCTCTCTCTCTCTCTCTCTCTCTGTGTGTGTGTGTGTGTGTGTGTGTGTGTGTGTGTGTGTGTGTGTGTTTTTTTTTTCTCAGGAAACTACAGAAAGCACCTTAGTCTAAAAGGCTGCAGGGCAAACACAGATCGAGTGTAGACCTAATGACAATCAGTTTTGTAGTTGTAGACTGTTATAGGTGTGTTGAGAAAGAACTAGAACTTCAAGCAATAATGGAAATCACAGAACTGCATGTTGTTATTGGTAGGGAGCTGGATAAAGCTAGAGATCAGTTCAGCTGTGGTGGTGCAGTGTCTATAGCTGTCAGTAATAGTTTATATCTTGTAATAACACTTCAGTAGATAGTTCCTGTGAGTTAATGTGGTTAGAGGCTATACTTGACAACCTAACTAAATTAATAATTGGTTCCATTTACAGATGCACAAATAGGGATCATCATGACAGATTCAGGAATTAGGTTGTTGTAGTGAGAATGAATACTAAATCATCCAAACCCTCTGAAAGTAAATGCAAATACTTTTTTAAAAAAGCATGTAAGGATTCACTTGACACCTTCCTAAGGCATAGTCTCTGCTCCTTCCAATCTGACTCTATAAGCATAGACCAGATGTGATTTAAATTCAAGAAAATAGTATTGATGGTAATTGAGAGATATATACCAAATAAATTGATAAGATGTAGTATGGATGCCCCATGATACACAAAGCAAGTCAGGACACTGTTGCAGAAACAATGAAAAAAAAAACATGTCAACTTTGAAAGAACACAAACCCTTTAAGATTGGTGAAGTTTTACAGAAGCATGAAATTTAGTGCAAACTTCATTGTGAGTTGCTTTTAATATTTACCACAAGAAACTCTGTCTGGAAATCCATCAGAAAATCCAGAAGATTCTGGTTGTATGTAAAGCACACCAGCGCCAAGACATAATCCGTACCTATACTGTGCGATAACAATGGTGATGTTACTGATGACATTGCCAGTGAAGTAGAGTTACTATACACTGTTTCCCAAAATTCCTTCACCAAGAAGACAAAGTAAATATTCTAGAATTGGAATCCAGAACAACTGCCAGCTTGAGTAACTTAGAAATTGATATAATCACTGTAGCAAAGCAGCTTAAATAATTTAATAAAGGCAAGGCCTATGGTCCAGATTGTATACCAATATGTTACTTTCAGTGTGTGGTGTGCTGATAGGATAGCTCCATACTTAGCCATCATATAGAACTGCTTGCTTGTCAAAAGATCCATACCTAAAAACTGGAAAGTTGAACAGGCCAAACCAATATCCAAGAAAGGAAATAGGAGTAATCTGCTGAATTACAAACCCATATGGCTAACGTCGATTTGCAGTGGGATTTTAACACATACTGTATTCAAACATTATGAATTACCTCAAAGGAAACTATTTATTGACAGACAGCCAACATAGATTCATAAATATTATTCTTGTAAAACACAGTAACTTTTGCTATCAACAGAGGACATCAGATTGATTCCATAGTTTTAGATTTCCAGAAGGCTTTTAAGAATGTTCCTCACAAGCTACTTCTAGTCAGATTATGTATCTGTGGAGAATTGGCTCAGTTTTGCAACTGGATTCATGATTTCCTGTCAGAAAGGTCACAGCTCCTCATAGTAAGAAAGTAGTTGTATCGGCTGTTCTCCAAGGAAGTGTTATAGGGCCTCTGCTGTTCTTGATCTACATAAATGATATAGGAGACAATCTGAGCAGCTTTCTTAGATTGTTTGTGGGCTATGCTGTAATTTACCATCTTATAAAGTGATCATAATGATTGAAACAAATTGCCAAAATGATTTAGAGAAGATATCTGTATTGTGCAAAAAGTGGCAGTTGACTTTAAATAATGAAAAGTGTGACATCATCCACTTCAGTACTAACAGGAATCCACTAAATTGTGATAGCACGATAAAGCACAAAAATCTAAAGGCTGTGAACTCAACTAAATACTTAGGGATTACAGTTACAAATAACTGTAATTGCAATGATCATGTAGATGATGATGTTATGGGTAAAGCAAAACAAAGACCAATTTATTTGCAGAACACTTAGAAAATGCAACAGGGCTACTAAAAAGACTGCCTATACTGCAGAAGACTGCAGTGAATCGGGGAGGCAATCATTAAAAAAAAAAAGTTTTTTTACATTGCTGCAGGATCTTCTCCGATCACCAGCTTTCTCCTCTGAATATGAAAATATTTTGTTGGGGCCTTCTACCTAGGGATAAATGAGACTGAGTGTAAAAGTAAGGAAATAGCTTGAAGGTGGTTCCAAAGTAATTATGTAGATATAGGTGTAGATGAACTTCTGGGCATGGCGTCACACTGGTTCCTAAGATATGTCTCTTTGTCCTATCTATTTCTACCAATATATTTTCTTGTTTTCCACATTGGCTTGTCATTGTGATATTCTACATGATCATCTGAATCAGTATTTTTGTTTCTATCTTATAACTTGTTTTGAGTTGTCCCCACCCAGAGACATTAATGGAGGCTGACATGACATTTTAGCAGTATTTCTCTGGTGTCCTCTGTTTCCAACAGCTGTGACAAGTGCAGGTCCATTTCATTACTAGCCAGTGTAGTTTCTCTGTGTAGCGATCCCAACATAGAGGGCTGCTGTTCCTGCTCTGTGAGCTTATACTAGCGAACTCTTTGCCCCATTCACCTCACAGGCTGTAACTCTGCCAAGGAACTATCAGTTGGACCATTTGTACACCGATATTTTTTAAGGTGGTGCTGCCACTGCTCCACTTGTCATTTATCCTGACTCACGACAGGCATAGCCTGCTGAAGGGTTTTAACATCCTTTGCAGCAGCAACAGAATCGAAGTTAAAATTAATTTTGGGTACTTAAAGTATTGTGCTGCTGGACTGAAGACATTATAGTTGCCACTCCCTAATGTGACAATAGTTCTGGTATGAAGGTTATAGGAAAAGATGACTTAGCGATAACCTAAGTTGGATTGCAGATTTAAACAATGTGATTAGTATTTTTAGCACTTCCAATTCATTTTGAATGTTGTTGTTGTTGTTGTTGTTGTGGTCTTCAGTCCTGAGACTGGTTTGATGCAGCTCTCCATGCTACTCTATCCTGTGCAAGCTTCTTCATCTCCCAGTACCTACTGCAACCTACATCCTTCTGAATCTGCTTAGTGTATTCATCTCTTGGTCTCCCTCTACAATTTTTACCCTCCACGCTGCCCTCCAATGCTAAATTTGTGATCCCTTGATGCCTCAAAACATGTCCTACCAACCGATCCCTTCTTCTAGTCAAGTTGTGCCACAAACTTCTCTTCTCCCAAATCCTATTCAATACCTCCTCATTAGTTACGTGATCTACCCACGTTGTCTTCAGCATTCTTCTGTAGCACCACATTTCGAAAGCTTCTATTCTCTTCTTGTCCAAACTGGTTATCGTCCATGTTTCACTTCCATACATGGCTTCACTCCATACAAATACTTCCAGAAACGACTTCCTGACACTTAAATCTATACTCGATGTTAACAAATTTCTCTTCTTCAGAAACGATTTCCTTGCCATTGCCAGTCTACATTTTATATCCTCTCTACTTCGACCATCATCAGTTATTTTACTCCCTAAATAGCAAAACTCCTTTACTACTTTAAGTGTCTCATTTCCTAATCTAATCCCCTCAGCATCACCCGATTTAATTTGACTACATTCCATTATCCTCGTTTTGCTTTTGTTGATGTTCATCTTATATCCTCCTTTCAAGACACTGTCCATTCCGTTCAACTGCTCTTCCAAGTCCTTTGCTGTCTCTGACAGAATTACAATGTCATCGGCGAACCTCAAAGTTTTTACTTCTTCTCCATGAATTTTAATACCTACTCCGAATTTTTCTTTTGTTTCCTTTACTGCTTGCTCAATATACAGATTGAATAACATCGGGGAGATGCTACAACCCTGTCTCACTCCTTTCCCAACCACTGCTTCCCTTTCATGCCCCTCGACTCTTATAACTGCCATCTGGTTTCTGTACAAATTGTAAATATCCTTTCGCTCCCTGTATTTTACCCCTGCCACCTTCAGAATTTGAAAGAGAGTATTCCAGTTAACGTTGTCAAAAGCTTTCTCTAAGTCTACAAATGCTAGAAACGTAGGTTTGCCTTTTCTTAATCTTTCTTCTAAGATAAGTTGTAAGGTTAGTATTGCCTCACGTGTTCCAACATTTCTATGGAATCCAAACTGATCTTCCCCGAGGTCGGGTTCTACCAGTTTTTCCATTCGTCTGTAAAGAATTCGCGTTAGTATTTTGCAGATGTGACTTATTAAACTGATAGTTCGGTAATTTTCACATCTGTCAACACCTGCTTTCTTTGGGATTGGAATTATTATATTCTTCTTGAAGTCTGAGGGTATTTCGCCTGTCTCATACATCTTGCTCACCAGATGGTAGTTTTGTCATGACTGGCTCTCCCAAGGCCATCAGTAGTTCTAATGGAATGTTGTCTACTCCCGGGGCCTTGTTTCGACTCAGGTCTTTCAGTGCTCTGTCAAACTCTTCACGCAGTATCTTATCTCCCATTTCATCTTCATCTACATCCTCTTCCATTTCCATAATATTGTCCTCAAGTACATCGCCCTTGTATAAACCCTCTATATACTCCTTCCACCTTTCTGCCTTCCCTTCTTTGCTTAGAACTGGGTTGCCATCTGAGCTCTTGATATTCATACAAGTGGTTCTCTTCTCTCCAAAGGTCTCTTTAATTTTCCTGTAGGCAGTATCTATCTTACCCCTAGTGAGACAAGCCTCTACATCCTTACATTTGTCCTCTAGCCATCCCTGCTTAGCCATTTTGCACTTTCTGTCGATCTCATTTTTGAGACGTTTGTATTCCCTTTTGCCTGCTTCATTTACTGCATTTTTATATTTTCTCCTTTCATCAATTAAATTCAATATTTCTTCTGTTACCCAAGGATTTCTATTAGCCCTCGTCTTTTTACCTACTTGATCCTCTGCTGCCTTCACTACTTCATCCCTCAGAGCTACCCATTCTTCTTCTAATGTATTTCTTTCCCCCATTCCTGTCAATTGTTCCCTTATGCTCTCCCTGAAACTCTCAACAACCTCTGGTTCTTTCAGTTTATCCAGGTCCCATCTCCTTAAATTCCCACCTTTTTGCAGTTTCTTCAGTTTCAATCTGCAGTTCATAACCAATAGATTGTGGTCAGAATCCACATCTGCCCCTGGAAATGTCTTACAATTTAAAACCTGGTTCCTAAATCTCTGTCTTACCATTATATAATCTATCTGATACCTATTAGTATCTCCAGGATTCTTCCAGGTATACAACCTTCTTTTATGATTCTTGAACCAAGTGTTAGCTATGATTAAGTTATGCGCTGTGCAAAATTCTACAAGGCGGCTTCCTCTTTCATTTCTTCCCCCCAATCCATATTCACCTACTATGTTTCCTTCTCTCCCTTTTCCTACTGACGAATTCCAGTCACCCATGACTATTAAATTTTCGTCTCCCTTCACTACCTGAATAATTTCTTATATCTCGTCATATATTTCATCAATTTCTTCATCATCTGCAGAGCTAGTTGGCATATAAACTTGTGCTACTGTAGTAGGCATGGGCTTTGTGTCTATCTTGGCCACAATAATGCGTTCACTATGCTGTTTGTAGTAGCTAACCCGCACTCCTATTTTTTTATTCATTATTAAACCTACTCCTGCATTACCCCTATTTGATTTTGTATTTATAACCCTGTAATCACCTGACCAAAAGTCTTGTTCCTCCTGCCACCGCAATTCACTAATTCCCACTATATCTAACTTTAACCTATCCATTTCCCTTTTTAAATTTTCTAACCTACCTGCCCGATTAAGGGATCTGACATTCGACGCTCCGATCCGTAGAATGCCAGTTTTCTTTCTCCTGATAACGACGTCCTCTTGAGTAGTCCCCGCCCGGAGATCCGAATGGGGGACTATTTTACCCAAGAGGGCGCCATCATCATTTAATCATACAGTAAAGCTGCATGTCCTCGGGAAAAATTACGGCTGTAGTTTCCCCTTGCTTTCAGCCGTTCGCAGTACCAGCACAGCAAGGCCGTTTTGGTTAATGTTACAAGGCCAGATCAGTCAATCATCCAGACTGTTGCCCCTGCAACTACTGAAAAGGCTGCTGCCCCTCTTCAGGAACCACATGTTTGTCTGGCCTCTCAACAGATACCCCTCCGTTGAGGTTGCACCTACGGTACGGCCATCTGTATCGCTGAGGCACACAAGCCTCCCCACCAACGGCAAGGTCCATGGTTCATGGGGGAATGTATTGAGCTTTATAATGAGGTTGTGATAGGACTGACAGAAATGAAGAGTGGGTGCCGAACTGACAAGTGTAAACATTTTCATGTGGTGGAAGTGAGATAGAAGAATTACAAATGAAGGAATAAGACTCATAATTTGAAGTAAAATTAAAAAGAGTCAGTGTTGTCAGAGTAGAACTGACCTAATACTAATGGTGCAGTTCAAGGTGTTTAGTCACTTTGGTATTTCCATTATATGCATGTAATGGCAATAACTCGGCTGAGCATCTGGAAGTACACTATTAATCAATCACACTGAACAAACCTGAGAGATCACGTGACATTTTATGGTGCTATGTTGAAAGAGTAAGAAAAACAAGTGTTAGTAGTAAGAAATCATATAACGTACTTGTTGAGTCTTGCCCGCTTGTCTCATATAGCGTGCCTAAGGGATACTGTGTTCTCAGAATGCTATACAACAATTCAAGCAAATAACATTAGTAGTTTTATTTCTATAAAGCAGATTGACAATATATTGCTACACACAATGTTCATGTAAGATTGACACACGGTTTGTGGATCACAACTAGCTGATATTGTAGCACACTCTGCTAGGCCATGCTAATACTCTGCGAATCTTGTCCACTAATGTCGCTTCTGAGCACTAATGTCCGACCGAGGCTGGCAGGAGTGCCATTTCTTGCAGAGGTTGCTCCTGTCATCACGCGGTCCTTGTCAGCAGGCTATTGACTGACGTCACTGCACCGCCTTCTGTGGTCTTGCATTTTTTCCTCTTCGTTCTGGCACTTGTGGTTATGTCAGAACCATATGGATGTACTTTGATGGAAGTAGTCCAGATTGAAGACAAGTGATACAAGAGGAACAGTTTCTGACAAGTTTTGGAATCAGAACATAACGCTAATATTGTAACGTGACACAGTAAAAGTAAAAAATAAAACTTGTAGGCATACTGCCTCATTTCTCTTATTTATTTGGATATTGTAAGCTGCTCCTCTCGTTCTACCACTGGATAAAATTCTGATCGCCGTCCTAAAGAATGGGCTGCACAGCAAGTTCAGTAACCTTAATTAGTGGTAGAGTCCTGTTTCAGGAAAGATCATTGACGACAGTCACAGATTAACTAAGCAGTTGACAAAAATAGGAAAAAAAAAGACTAACTTTGTTTTAATGATTCCATCTAGTTTTCATGAAACATTCATCATGGCAATTGTTTATTTCTGTTAAAGACCATGCAACACTGATATACTGACATTCAAGCCTTACATGTAATGCAGCTCATACAGCACAGAAAAAATGCCAGACCAGTGTGGCCTGCTGTCTCCTGAGCATGTGTTCAAACAGCATCTCATTCATTCGTACATACATACGTACATACATTGTCTTCCGTAGATCCCCTTAAGAAGAGCCTTCAGGGATGTGAAACTAGTCAAGGCTTATATTAACATAAGATGAAGACATCACAGAAACAGTCTGTCTCTTGTATTAACAATAAACAATTACTACATTTATATCCTTTAAATTTAACTTTGTAGATTAATAAGGAAGCTGCTACTTTAAAAGCAAGCAATAAGACAAGCATTATAGTTAGAAGCTCATTTATATCACTAGTAAATACCCATTTCTCAAAATACTCAAACTCCCATACATATAACAACTTCACAAATGAGTTAATTTAGTAAATATTTGGCTTTAAGCATTTAAGTGAGAAAAAGTTGGGGAAAGGTCTTGATTTACCTGAGAATTTATCAGAAATCACTGAGCACCCTCATTGTGAAACATTGGATGAATAAATTTAGGATGATTTACACTCAGTTTTAAGTAAAAGCTAGTTTTTCAAGCATCTCAGTGTTACGGGGTTATAGCTCCTAAACCATATCTTGTACTGTGATATAATTTTGAGATACATTCAGTGATATATGGCTGCAAAGTGTGTTGCGAGTAGAATTATTAGTGTTGTTGTTGTTGTGGTCTTCAGTCCCGAGACTGGTTTGATGCAGCTCTCCGTGCTACTCTATCCTGTGCAAGCTGCTTCTTCTCCCAGTACCTATTGCAGCCTATATTCCTCTGGATCTGCTTAGTGTATTCATCTCTTGGTCTCCTCCTACGATTTTTTACCCTCCACACTGCACTCCAGTACTAAATTGGTGATCCCTTGATGCCTCAGAACATGTCCTACCAACCGATCCCTTCGTCTAGTCAAATTGTGCCACAAACTCCTCTTCTCCCCAATTCTATTCAATACCTCCTCATTAGTTATGTGATCTACCCATCTAATGTTCAGCATTCTTCTGTAGCACCACATTTCAAAAGCTTCTATTCTCTTCTTGTTTAAACTATTTATCGTCATGTTTCACTTCCGTACATGGCTACACTACATACAGATACTTTCAGAAACGACTTCCTGACACTTACAACAATACTCGATGTTAACAAATTTCTCTTCTTCAGAAACGCTTTCCTTGCCATTGCCAGTCTACATTTTATGTCCTCTCTACTTCGACCATCATCAGTTATTTTGCTCCCCAAATAGCAAAAGTCCTTTACTACTTTATGTGTCTCATTTCCTAATGTAATTCCCTCAGCATCACCTGACTTAATTCAACTACATTCCATTATCCTCGTTTTGCTTTTGTTGATGTTCATCTTATATCCTCCTTTCAAGACATTGTCCATTCCGTTCAACTGCTCTTCCAAGCCCTTCGCTGTCTCTGACAGAATTACAATGTCATCGGCGAACCTCAAAGTTTTTATTTCTTCTCCATGGATTTTAATACCTACTCCGAACCTTTCTTTTGTTTCCTTTACTGCTTGCTCAATATACAGATTGAATAGCATCAGGGAGAGGCTACAACGCTGTCTCACTCCCTTCCCAACCACTGCTTCCCTTTCATGTCCCTCGACTCTTATAACTGCCATCTGGTTTCTGTACAAATTGTAAATAGCCTTTCGCTCCCTGTATTTTACCCCTGCCATCTTCAGAATTTGAAAGAGAGTATTCTAATCAACATTGTCAAAAGCTTTCTCTAAGTCTACAAATGCTAGAAACGTAGGTTTCCCTCTCCTTAATCTTTTTTTCTAAGATAAGTCATAGGGTCAGTATTGCCTCACGTGTTCCAACATTTCTATGGAATCCAAACTGATCTTCCTCAAGGTCGGCTTCTACCAGTTTTTCCATTCGTCTGTAAAGAATTTGTGTTAGTATTTTGCAGCTGTGAATTATTAAACTGATAGTTTGGTAATTTTCACATCTGTCAACACCTGCTTTCTTTGGGATTGGAATTATTATATTCTTCTTGAAGTTTGAGGGTATTTCGCCTGTCTCACACATCTTGCTCACCAGATGGTAGAGTTTTGTCAGGACTGACTCTCCCAAGGCTGTCAGTAGTTCTAATGGAATGTTGTCTACTCCCGGGGCCTTTTTTCGACTCAGGTCTTTCAGTGCAATGTCAAACTCTTCACACAGTATCATATCTCCCATTTCATCTTCATCTACATTCTCTTCCATTTCCGTAATATTGTCCTCAAGAACATTGCCCATGTGTAGACCCTCTATATACTCCACCTTTCTGCCTTCCCTTCTTTGCTTAGAACTGGGTTTCCATCTGAGATCTTGATATTCATGCAAGTGGTTCTCTTTTCTCCAAAGGTCTCTTTAATTTGCCTGTAGGCAGTATCTATCTAACCCCTCATGAGACAAGCCTCTACATCCTTACATTTGTCCTCTAGCCACTCCTGCTTCGCCAGTTTGCACTTCCTGTCGATCTCATTTTTGATACGTTTGTATTCCTTTTTGCCTGCTTCACTTACCGCATTTTTGTATTTTCTCCTTTCATCAATTAAATTCAGTATCTCTTCTTTTACCCAAGGATTTCTATTAGCCCTCGTCTTTTTACCTACTTGATCCTCTGCTGCCTTCACTACTTCATCCCTCAGAGCTACCCATTCTTCTTCTAATATATTTCTTTCCCCCATTCCTGTCAATTGTTCCCTTATGCTCTCCCTGAAACTCTGTACAACCACTGGTTCTTTCAGTTTATCCAGGTCCTATCTCCTTAATTTCCCACCTTTTTACAGATTATTCAGTTTTAATCTACAGTTCATAACCAATAGATTGTGATCAGAGTCCACATCTGCCCCTGGAAATGTCTTACAATTTAAAACCTGGTTACTAAATCCCTGTCTTACCATTATATAATCTATCTTAAACCTTCTTGTATCTCCAGGGTTCTTCCATGTAATAACCGTCATTCATGATTCTTGAACCAAGTGTTAGCTATGATTAAGTTGTGCTCTGTGCAAAATTCTACCAGGCGGCTTTCTCTTTCGTTTCTTAGCCCCAATCCATATTCACCTACTACATTCCCTTCTCTTCATTTTCCTACTGTTGAATTCCAGTCACCCATGACTATTAAATTTTCATCTCCCTTCACTACCTGAATAATTTCTTTTATTTCATCATACATTTCATCAATTTCTTCATCATCTGCAGAGCTAGTTGGCATATAAACTTGTGCTACTGTGGTAGGCGTGGGCTTCGTATCTATCTTGGCCATAATAATGCGTTCACTATGCTGTTTGTAGTAGCTTACTCGCATTCCTGTTTTTTTATTCATTATTAAACCTACTCCTGAATTACCCCTATTTGATTTTGTATTTATAACCCTGTATTCAATTGACCAAAAGTCTTGTTCCTCCTGCCACCGAACTTCGCTAATTCCCACTATATCTAACTTTAACCTATCCATTTCCCTTTTTAAATTTTCTAACCTACCTGCCTGATTATGGGATCTGACATTCCACGCTCCGATCCGTAGAACGTGAGTTTTCTTTCTCCTGATAATGACATCCTCCTGAGTAGTCCCCGCCCGGAGATCCAAATGGGGGACTATTTTCCCTTCGGAATATTTTTCCCAAGAGGACGCCATCATCATTTAATCATACAGTAAAGATGCATGCCCTCGGGAAAAGTATTAGTAAAGAAGTAATAAACTAAAATGTCATGTGTGATCCTGAAGTTTTACTGCTCAAATAGCAATACCATTGTAAGTGATAAACTGTATTCTTTTCATCATTTTGTGGGGGGGTGTCAGCGAGAAATAATTTTCTGAAGTTTGGTACCCGTACCGCCAATAATACTGTGGCAATGAACGCAGAGCCATTGACACCAGCAGCCGGCAAAGTGGTCATGGTATTCGATGAAGGGGCGAGCCCATGAAGTGTGTCTCAGGAAGTAGCTCCAGTGACAGAGGCAAGAGTGTAAGGTGGCCACAGGCTCAATTCACTCACCTGTTTGCTAGTTTGGAAACCAGACCTGCTAATGTTCTACTACACACAGACAGTTGTTCAGGGGTATCTTTGCTGCTTTCTAGGGTTTGTCAGAAGTCACTAAGTGTTCTCATTCTGAAATGCTGGAGGAATATTGTCGGAGTGTTTGCACACTGTCATTTACAGTGCATTGAGATATGCAGTTTCCAACTGTAATACTTGTTTTATTGTGTGAACTATAAATATAATATTGTGTTTCTTAAAGATCAGATTATGACAGCATTTAACAATTTTTAAATTCTTTCAATAATTTAGTGAAATACTGAAAATTAAACTTTCTTACCGCTGGTAGCCATTAGATGGGCAAGTTGCAGTACTGGGCTCTGAGATACTGCTTTAGTAATGTAGATAATGCTACGATCTATGCTGCATGCAGTGTGGCACAGCACGGCTTGTGAGCTGCAGGGCACCAGTTATTTGTTATTTAGTATTTGTCATTTTTTGGAAGGTTTCTGAAGTATTGGATGTTTGAATAAACAGCACTCTCCATCCACAATTGCAGTCGCATTCTCACTGTACATAGCTGTTTGTAATAAAAGTACTTTCAGTAGTAAGTGTTTTACTTCATTCACAACTATGCTGTCAGATTTGGACTCCAGTGTGGTTATGATGTGACAGTAAAATTGTGGTAATATTAAACATTTACTTGATTACAGTGGTGTATCAGCAAGTAACTAACAGAAATTTTCAGTCAGTGAATATCGGAATTCAGATAATATGTAGATAGAGTAGCTAGTTAAGTATGTTTCTAATTTTTCTTTTGAATTGTTAGGGATTTCCAATTTATTGCTTTGATAGGCAAGAGCTCTTTGAATATCTTATCACTGGAGTACATAACACCAATTTGAACTGTGCTTGAGGAGACAGAGTATGTGAAAATTGTTTTTATGTCTTGTATTTTGAATGTATATTTTAGCTCAGTTGAAACTGATTATCAACACCAGCACATCCATATATTACGTCCCTATTAACTTGTTATCCATTTGGAAACCAAGGTGTTTTACACATTGGGCTTCATTCAGGAAGAGTACAGTGAGCAGCCAATTGCGGGTGGTGGCTCGTGTCAGCACCAATGACGTGTGTCACTTTGGATCGGAGGAGATTCTCTCTGGTTTTGGGTGGCTATCAGAAATGGTAAAGACTGCAAGTCTTGCTTGTGAGTTTAAGACAGAGCTCACCATCTGCAGCATCATCATTAGAACCGACTGTGGTCCTTTGGTGCAGAGCCGAGTGGAGGGTCTGAATCAGAGGCTCAGGCAGTTCTGTGACCATATAGGGTGCAGATTCCTTGACTAGCAACATTGGGTGGTTCTGCTTGGTAGGTCAAGAGTCCACTTCACACCAGAAGCGGCTACACGGGTAGCGGGGGCTGTGTGGAAGGGACTGGGTGGTTTCTTAGGTAAGTAGGTCTCAGGAAGTGACAGAAAGGTCATCTGTCTAAAAGGGGGCTGGTAAAACACAGTAAGGTAGTTGTAGAAACAATTGGTATTGTAATTGTAAATTGTCGTAGCTGTGTTGGGAAAGAACCAGAGCTCCAAGCCCTAATAGAAAGCACTGAAGCTCAAATAGTTATAGGTACAGAAAGTTGGCTAAAACCGGCAATAAGTTCAGTCAAAATTTTTTAAAACAGTCCAACAGTGTTCAGAAAGGATAGATTAAATACAGTTGGTGGTGGAGTATTTATTGCTGTCAGAGGTAGTTTGCCTTGTAGCGAAATTGAAGTAGATAGTTCATGTGAAATAGTATGGGTAGAGGTTATACTGGCAATCGGACTACACTATTAATTGGATTGTTTTACCAGCCCCCCAACTCAAAAGATATAGTTGCTGAACAGTTCAAAGGAAACTTGAGTCTCATTTCAAATAGGTAGCCCACTCATACAATTATAGTCAGTGGTGACTTCAATCTGTCCTTGATATGCTGGAAAAATCATATATTTAAAGCTGGTGGCAGGCATGAAACGTCATCTGAAATTGTACTGAATGCTTTTTCAGAAAATTGTTTTGAACAATTAGTTCATGAGCCCACTCGAAGCATGAATGGTTACAAAAGCATACTTGACCTCTTAACAGCAAATAATCCTGGACAAATACGGAGTATCGTGACGAATACAGGGATTAGCGACCACAAGGCAGTTGCTGCTGGGCTGAGTACCATAATACCTACAATCATCGAAAACAAAACAAAAAAATGCAAAGTATATGTATTAAAAAAAGCTGATAAAATGCTCTTAACACCTTTTTAAGAAATAATCTTAACTCCTTCCGATCTGATCATGTAAGCATAGAAAAGATGTGGAATGATTTCAGAGAGATAGTATTGATGGCAATTGAGAGACATATACCACGTAAATTAATCAGTGATGGTGCTGATCCCCCATGGTACCCAAAATAGGTCAGATCACTGTTACAGAAGCAATGAAAAAAACATGCCAAATTTAAAAGAACACAAAATCCCCAAGATTGCCAAAGTTTTGCAGAAGTTTGAAATATAGCACGTACTTCAATGTGAGATGCTTTTAATAATTTCCACAACGAAACTCTGTCTCAGAAACTGGCAGAACACCAAAAGAGATTCTGGCTATACATCAGTGGCAAAAAGCAATGAATACCTTCAGTGTGCGATAACGACGGTGAAGTCACTGATGACAGTGCCACTAAAGCAGAGTTATTAAACATGGTTTTCTGAAACTCCTTCACCAAAGAAGATGAAATAGATATTCCTGAATTCCAATCAAGAACAACTGCCAAGATGAGAAACATAGAAGTAGATATCCTTGGTGTAGCAAAGCAGCTTAAGTCACTTAAAGGGAAGTAGGAGTAATCTGCTGAATTACAGGCCCATATCACAAACGTCGATTTGCAGTAAGTTTTGGACAATATACTGTGTTCGAACATTATGAGTTACCTCGAAGAAAATAAGTTACTGACACATAGTCAGCACAAATTCAGAAAATATTGTTCTTACGATATACAACTAGCTCTTTATGATCATGAAGTAATGAGTGCTATTGACAGGGGATGTCAAATTGATTCTATATTTTTAAATTTACAGAAGGCTTTCGACACTGTTCTTAATAAGCATCTCCTAATGAAACTGCCTGCTTATGGAATATAGCTTCAGTCAGTGTGCGATTTGCAGGGGGGGATGGGGGGGGGGATTTCCCCCCCTCTGCATCAGACCATCCCCTCCTCTGGTTTTAGTTTATCTGTCCCAACCTGGGATGTTTATTTCCCACACACTGGAGTAAAACTTTACATATAATTTAAATTTGTGGAGCCGAACAGTGAAAGTTTTTAATAAGTCTTACTATCAATACTATTAATGTGTTTCAGTTTTCTATCATCAGAATAAGTACAGCTTTTCACAAATGTGCCTCTACTTTTTGTATTCCCCTCGTATACCTGTAAATAAGCTTTACCTATAATGTACTTTTAAAGATATAACAAGGAATGGCTTTTCTGATAGTGCTTATGCGTGAATAGTGAGTTTCGGCATTAACATCTATTTACAAATAGCTGTTTAACCATGGGTAACGCCACGGTCCAAGTTAGTAACATACATAATTATACTAACCCCCTAAGACATCCCCCCCACTGGTAAAAGCACAAATCGCACCCTGGCTTCATTTGTGTGACTGGATTCGTGATTTCCTGTCAGAAAGGTCACAGTTCGTAGTAATAGATGGAAAGTCATTGAGTAAAACAGAAGTAATATCCGGCGTTCCCCAAGGAAGCGTTATAGGCCCTATATTATTCCTGATCTATATTAACGATATAGGAGACAATCTGAATAGCCATCCTAAGTTGTTTGCAGATGATGCTGTTGTTTACCATCCTGCAAAGTCATCAGATGGCCAAAACAAATTGCAAAATGATTTAGATAAGATATCTGTATGGTGCAAAAAGTGGCAATTGACCATGAATAAAGAAAATAGTGAAGTTATTCACCTGAGTACTAAAAGAAATCTGCTAAATTTTGATTACGCGATAAGTCACACAAAGCCAAAGGCTGTAAATTCAACTAAATACTTAGGGATTACAATTACAAATTACCTAAATTGGAATGATCGCATAGAAAATGTTGTGGATAGAGCAAACCGAAATTCTTAGAAGGTGCAACAGGTCTACTAAAGAGACTGCTTACACTATGCGTGTCTGCCCTATTCTGGAATATTGCTGTGCAGTGTGGGATCCACGTCAGGTGGGACATCGAGAAAGTTCATAGATGGGCAGCTCTTTTTGTATAATCGCAAAATAGGGGAGATTGTGCCACAGACATGATACGTGAATTGGAATGGCAATCATTAAAACAAAGCCATTTTTCATTGCGATGGGATCTTCTCATGAAATTTCTATCAACAGCTTTCTCCTCCAATTGCAAAAACATTCTGTTGGCACCCACCTACATAGGGAGAAATAATCATCATGATAAAATAAGAGAAACCAGGGTTCTTGCAGAAAAATTTACGTGCTCATTTTTCCCGTGGGTTGTTCGAGAGTGGAATGATAGAGAGACAGGTTGAAGGTGGTTCATTGAACCCTCTGGCAAGCACTTTATTGTGAATAGCAGAGTAATCACGTAGATGTAGATGTATGACCATTCATGTCTACTTCTAATGCTAAACGCTCATTATTGCTCTTCTGAAATAGCATAATGTGAATGTTTGTGAGGTTAAGACTTAAGTGTTAGCTGTGGATTACTTGTAAGTCTGTTCAATTATCATCTGAGCTGTGTCTGCAAGGATTAAGTTTGGAAAAAGAAACAAGACTGGGCCCAGAATGGATCCCTGTTACCCCGCATATAATGTTCTCCTATTTTGAGTTTCTTTTTTCCCCTCTGCCTGAGGTACAGTATGTTAATGGAACCCTCTGCTTATGAAGGTAAGTTTCTATCCGTGAAAAAGACTTGTTTGCTAAGAAGAATTTTGTGAAACACAAAATCGGATACCTTGACAAGGTCACGTAATTTATCAACAGGATATTTTTTCTTGTTTACTTCTGCTAGTATTTCATTTGTGACATCTTGTATCACAGTCTGTGTGAGAATCTTTTACTAAAGCCAAGCTGAGAGGCAGTTAACAAGTTTTCTGCTTATTTAACAAGTCAGGATCCTATCGTGGCCCATTTTCTCAAACACTTTTTAAAGTATAGGAAGAAGTGATGTAGGCCAGCAATAGAAGTGGTTTGCTTGTCTCCAGTTCTGTAGACAGATGTTGTTACAGAATAATTTAATCTGTCACACTATATGGCCCAGTTCATTGATTGATGACAAAGATTGTAAGGATAATCCCATCAAATCAGCACAATATTTTAATATTCTGTTGGACACTTCACCATAGCCTGCAGAATTACTACGTTTTAGAGACCAGATGTATTGTTGAAATTAATGACTGGTGGTGGAGCATGCAGTGTATTCATAAGTAAATCTACCACCTCTGTATTTGGCTGCTCATTGCTGTGCTCACTGTTGTTGGCTCCCACCATAAGGAAGTGATATTTTACACTCCTGGAAATAGAAATAAGAACACCGTGAATTCATTGTCCCAGGAAGGGGAAACTTTATTGACACATTCCTGGGGTCAGATACATCACATGATCACACTGACAGAACCACAGGCACATAGACACAGGCAACAGAGCATGCACAATGTCGGCACTAGTACAGTGTATATCCACCTTTCGCAGCAATGCAGGCTGCTATTCTCCCATGGAGACGATCGTAGAGATGCTGGATGTAGTCCTGTGGAACGGCTTGCCATGCCATTTCCACCTGGCGCCTCAGTTGGACCAGCGTTCGTGCTGGACGTGCAGACCGCGTGAGACGACGCTTCATCCAGTCCCAAACATGCTCAATGGGGGACAGATCTGGAGATCTTGCTGGCCAGGGTAGTTGACTTACACCTTCTAGAGCACGTTGGGTGGCACGGGATACATGCGGACGTGCATTGTCCTGTTGGAACAGCAAGTTCCCTTGCCGGTCTAGGAATGGTAGAACGATGGGTTTGATGACCGTGCACTATTCAGTGTCCCCTCGACGATCACCAGTGGTGTACGGCCAGTGTAGGAGATCACTCCCCACACCATGATGCCGGGTGTTGGCCCTGTGTGCCTCGGTCGTATGCAGTCCTGATTGTGGCGCTCACCTGCACGGCGCCAAACATGCGTACGACCATCATTGGCACCAAGGCAGAAGCGACTCTCATCGCTGAAGACGACACGTCTCCATTCGTCCCTCCATTCACGCCTGTCGCGACACCACTGGAGGCGGGCTGCACGATGTTGGGGCGTGAGCGGAAGACGGCCTAACGGTGTGCGGGACCGTAGCCCAGCTTCATGGAGACGGTTGTGAATGGTCCTCGCCGATACCCCAGGAGCAACAGTGTCCCTAATTTGCTGGGAAGTGGCGGTGCGGTCCTCTACGGCACTGCGTAGGATCCTACGGTCTTGGCGTGCATCCGTGCGTCGCTGCGGTCCGGTCCCAGGTCGACGGGCACGTGCACGTGCACCTTCCGCCGACCACTGGCGACAACATCGATGTACTGTGGAGACCTCACGCCCCACGTGTTGAGCAATTCGGCGGTACGTCCACCTGGCCTCCCGCATGCCCACTATACGCCCTCGCTCAAAGTCCGTCAACTGCACATACGGTTCACGTCCACGCTGTCGCGGCATGCTACCAGTGTTAAAGACTGCGATGGAGCTCCGTATGCCACGGCAAACTGGCTGACACTGACGGCGGCGGTGCACAAATGCTGCGCAGCTAGCGCCATTCGACGGCCAACACCGCAGTTCCTGGTGTGTCCGCTGTGCCGTGCGTGTGATCATTGCTTGTACAGCCCTCTCGCAGTGTCCGGAGCAAGTATGGTGGGTCTGACACACCGGTGTCAATGTGTTCTTTTTTCCATTTCCAGGAGTGTAATTTGGTGACAAGTGTTTTAAAGAGTGTTCCCATATTTACTAGAAATATTTTCTGGGGGCTAAATTTCATGAGGCGTCTCTCTGTTTGATTGTTTCATCTTTAATAATGTTCCAAATAGTTTTGCCTTTTTGTTAAATTGTTTCATTTTTGAACATTATGCTTGTTTTTTGCAATTTTAATGACAGAATGGACTGGTCGATAATACTGATGGAAATGGAGTTTCACTCTTGACTAAAGATTTTCCACTGAATTACATAGTGCTCTCTCTTTGTAAACTCACCAATCTGACTTTTGCCGTATGGTGCCACACCTTCAATAACACCCCAATCCATTGCCTTGGCGCTGAAAATCTTCTTGTTAAATAAACAGTCTAGACTGCATAGAATAATTTATTTTAATTTTAAAAGGTGATCAGTATTGATCTGGGTAAGATCATCTTCAGACTAGTTTCTTCGTGATGGCTGTTGGGTTGCTGTGCAGGAGTGGGAATCACTCTGGGAAGGCGCGAAGATCAACTTGTGTCTTCCTAGAGCAATTTCTCCTCCATTCCACCGAATCCAACAGTCATCATGGAGTAACTAGTCTGAAGAGGATCTTACACAGATTGAAACAATTCGCCCTTTAAAATAAGAAAAAATTATTTTGTGTGATTAAAACTGTTTTTCAATTTTAAAAAAGTTTTAATAGTACTTTCTGACCACTGTTATTTCCAAGAACAATGTTTCAAAAATTGGCAAATTAGTTGTTGTTTGCTCAGTCATGTACACAATAGCACAATTTTGATTTCACTCTTCCACATATTATTAGCCACAAAGTTCTATCATTTTAACGATGACCGGTGTAATATCACATAATTAAGAGTACACTGACAGAGTTCATTGAATAAATTATAAAGTCATTGAAACACAGTTCTGTTAGTAACACTGACCAAGGATCAGTTGTAGCAAAAACAAGCCACTAAACAAAGCGATTAAATGTGGCACAACACACAGTTCATATATACAGGGTGGTCCATTGATAGTGACCGGGCCAAATATCTCATGAAATAAGAATAAAATAAAAAAAACTACAAAGAACGAAACTCATTTAGCTTGAAGGGGGGAAACCAGATGGCACTATGTATGGTTGGCCCACTAGATGGTGCTGCCATAGGTCAAACGGATATCAACTGTGTTTTTTTGAATAGGAACCCCCATTTTTTATTACATATTCATCTAGTACGTAAAGAAATATGAATGTTTTAGTTGGACCACTTTTTTCGCTTTCTGATAGATGGCGCTGTAATACTCACAAACGTATAAGTATGTGGTATCATGTAACATCCCGCCAGTGCAGACGGTATTTGCTTCGTGATACATTACTTGTGTTAAAATGGACCGTTTACCAACTACGGAAAAGGTCGATATCGTGTTGATGTATGGCTATTGTGATCAAAATGCCCAACGGGTGTTTGTGCTATGTATGCTGCTCGGTATCCTGGATGACATCATCCAAGTGTCCAGACTGTTATTTAAGGAAACAGGAAGTGTTCAGCCACATGTGAAATGTCAACCACGACCTGCAACAAATGATGATGCCCAAGTAGGTGTTGTAGCTGCTGTTGCAGGTAATGCGCACATCAGTAGCAGACAAATTGTGCGAGAATTGGGAATCTCAAAAATGTCAGTGTTGAGAATGCTACATCAACATCAACTGCACTCTTACCATATTTCTATTCACCAGGAATCGCATGGCGACGACTTTAAATGTTGTGTACAGTTCTGCCCAGGGCACAAGAGAAGTTACGGCATGATGACAGATTTCTTGCACGCGTTATATTTAGTGACGAAGTATCATTCACCAACAGCAGTAACGTAAATCAGCGTAATACGCACTATTGGGCAACGGAAAATCCACAATGGCTGCAACAAGTGGAACATCAGCGACCTTAGCGGGTTAATGTATGGTGCGGCATTATGGGAGGAAGGATAATTGGTCCCCATTTTATCCATGGCAATCTAAATTGTGCAATGTATGCTGATTTCCTACGTAATGTTCTACCGATGTTACTACAAGATGTTTCACTGCATGACAGAATGGCGATGTACTTCCAACACGATGGATGTCCGGCACATAGCTCGCATGCAGTTGAAGCAGCATTGAATAGAATATTTCATGACAGATGGATTGGTCATTGAAGCACAATACCATGCCCCGCATCTGACGTCCCCGGATTTCTTTCTGTGGGGAAAGTTAAAGGATATTTGCTATCGTAATCCACTGACAACACCTGACAACATGCGTCAGCGCATTGTCAATGCATGTGTGAACATTACAGAAGGCGAATTACTCGCTGTTGAGAGGAATGTCTTTACACATATTGCCAAATGCATTGAGGTTGACGGACATCATTTTGAGCATTAATGTGGTATTTACAGGTAATCACGCTGTAACAGCATGCATTCTCAGAAATGATAAGTTCACAAAGGTACATGTATCACATTGGAACAACCGAAATAAAATGTTCAAACGTACCTACGTTCTGTATTTTAATTTAAAAGACCTACCTGTTACCAACTGTTCGTCTAAAATTGTGAGCCATATGTTTGCGACTATTAGTGCACCATCTATTAAAAAGCGAAAAAAGTGGTCCAACTAAAACATTGATATTTCTTTACGTACTACATTAATAAGTAAAGGGGTTCCTATTTAAAAAAACACAGTTGATATCCATTTGACCTACGGCAGCGCCATCTAGTGGGCCAACCACAACGCCATCTGGTTTCCCCCTTCAAGCTAGACAAGTTTCGTTCTCTGCAGTTTTTTCATTTGAAGCTTACTTCATGAGATATGTATATTAAGTATCACATTTTGCGTATTGTCGTGTAGTAATCAACTGGATAAAAGTACACTGCAGTAGTTCACAGTTCAGTCCTTCATGAGAATCACCACAGTGAAGAACAGCATGCACAAAAGACAATGGTAGTTCACGCCTCCTATCGATGACATTACTATTCAATCAAAATATTCATAAATGTTTTTTTAGATACTGACATTACTGAGTTTTCGTGGATACTGATTCACGCATTTCTATGAACTACTTGCACATAGCTATTGATTGACCAGATACCAGAGCAGACTCAACAGAAATGTTACATGTTTGTCAGCTTAGCTTGCAGTGAGCGCAGGCTGCCGACTTTTGAGTGACATTAGATTAGATTAGATACAGTTTTCATTCCATAGATCCAAAAATGAGATGATCCTTGGGAGTGTGGAAAATGTCAGACGCAACATAGGAAACCTGGAACATTTGATACAGTACTCACTTCCCTGATCATTTGTCAGGAGATTTTCAAAATATGTGAATATATTACAGTAAACTGGAACTGTGATTAACAGAATTAATACATTGTTACATAGTTATGAACTTTTGATAAATTTATCATACACAAAATACCTAACTGATGTGACTAATTGCTGTCAAAACCAAACTCTAACAGACATTTTTACCTGTGTGGATCTAACAGTCCCTGTCAAGTTATTCATCTATAGAGCAGATGTTGCCTACCAAAAAGTCCTTCAAACCCTGTTTAAGCTGTGCCTTATCTGAAACCAAGTTTTTAATGGTTTGCTGGCAATTTGTGGAAAATTTGTATTCCTGAATATTGGATCCCTTTTCAGACCAAGGTAAGTGATTTTATATCCATATTTTGATATGCAGCTCCTTGTATTGGCTGTGTTTGCAGTTAAAAATTTTTGTATGTGAGGTCTGCCAGTTATGCAAAGCACCGTTTTTCTCAGTTCACAAACATGTTTCGGCACCACTGTGCCACCATCAGTGGGTTTTTGTTTTTTTATTTATTCTTTACATTTGGTATGCATGAACTTTGTGGATCACTTTTGTTTTAATTACTACAGGTATCTTGTCATGTTTCCGTGTGGCAAGCTCTTCCATTCTCCACGTCATGCTGAGATGATGCGATGCGCAAATAACGTAGTAAAATACTAGTTTTCAAACCCACTTGCACTTCTTATCGCTATAAACATGCCTCCCCCTTCACTGTCCAGCCTGTCTCTGCGGTATACATTCCAGCCTGAGTTTAGAATTTCATTACTGTTTATATCTGGTTTCAGTCAACTTTCTGTCCTCAGTACTATGTGGGCATTGCGACCGTTTATTAATGAGAGCAGTTCTGGGACCTTTCTATAGATGCTCCTGCAGTTTACTATTAGCACATTAATATTGTTATTCCCTGTTGCATTTTGCCTACTCCTACCTTGCCACGTCTCAGGAGGCGTCTTGTCGGGCCTAGGGAGGGAATTCTCTAACTTAAAAAAAAAAACCCATGTGCACTCCACACGTACTCCGCTACCCTTGTAGCTGCTTCCTGCGTGTAGTGCATGCCTGACCTATTCAGGCGGACCCTACATTTCTCCACCCAATAGCGGAGGTCAAGAAATTTGCACCTCATATCTCCGCAGAATCGTCTGAGCCTCTGATTTAAGCCTTCCACTCGGCTCCAAGCCAGAGGACCACGATCGGTTCTGGGAATGATACTACAAATAGATTTCACCCCACGAGTGAGGCTTTCTGCCTTCACCAACTCTGCCGACCGCCTGTATGAACTGAGGATGACCTCTGAACCCAGACGGCAGGAGTCATTGGTGCTGACATGAGCAACAATTTGCAATTGGGTGCACGCAGTGCTCTCTATCGCCGCTGGCAGGGCCTCCTCCACATCTCGGATGAGACCCCCCTGGCAAGCAGACAGAGTGAACACTGGCCTTCTGCCTCGACCTTTCCGCTATTTCCCTAAGGGGATCCATTACCCGCCTAATGTTGGAGCTCCCAATCATTAATAACACCCCCCCCCCCCCCCCCCCCCCCCCTGTGTGCCTGCTCGGACCTTGCTGAAGGAGCGGCCACATGTCCACTCAGAGGCAGAATGGGCGATGCCACACGGCCAACCTCTACATTGACCGTCCGCCTCGTGTGCCGCGAACACCGCTGAACCAACCACTCCCCTTCGGGAGAGGGTGGCCCAACCGCGCCCGGTACCCGCGAAGATGTCTCGACAGCAGGGACAGTGGGTGAAGCATGTAACACCTGGGGTGTACCATGTGACGCACCTGACTCCCCACTGCCGCTACACTCATAGGCAGCAGCCTGAAGACAGCTGACTGCGGCCATCAACACGTTCAGCTGTTCGTGAACAGTGGCCAGCTCCTCCTGCATCCGTACACAGCAGTCACACATCCTATCCATCCTAAGAAATCAATTTACTGTAGAGATTTAATCAACTTTTAACTAGACTGCTAATTCACGAAAGGCGGCTGATAGTTGACTAAACTGTGGTCGCTAGACATTTCTTTTAGAAAACAATGAAAATAGCAGTACCTATCTCTGGACTGTATTCAAAACAAACACTAGCGCTACTGGCACTATGGCTGACTAAAGGGACTCTCTCTGACTGTATTCAAAAGAAACACTAAATCTATGGAACACTATTACTAGCTCTCGACAATTAAAGCTTCCTAAAAGCAAAAACACACAGAAGAAGAAGTGACAAGTAAGAAAAATACAGTTAATACTTAAATTAACGTAGCTCGCTGCACAGCAGACGTGACTCAGACGGCAGTTACTACGACACTTGCGATAATTTTGTTCCAAACGTTTGTGCAATTAAAGAATTGATATGTAGTTGCTACCACATTCACTTGTTGGTCATAGTAATCATTTAATGAAGTGATTACGTGTTCATGAGACAGTGCATTTGAAGTGGCGTTAGGAAAAAGTTTTTGTAGGAGCCTAAACACTGCAGTTCCTTCTGTTGGTAATACATAGCGAAGTTTCACAGTACCTCGTACATTGTGAACGATGAGGTGCGCTTCAAATTGGGACAACCACTTGAGCCATTCCTCTTCTTGTTCACTGAACTGTCGAAAAGGTGGTATAGCAGCTGTAGTAGGCGGTGCTTGTTCCATTGGGCACACAGTGGTGCCCAGTAGCTGCTGCACTGTGTTGAGTAATGTGGAGATCTGTTGTGTCTGGAACTGAAACATCTGCATTAGCTGTGTGGCTATGGCACATGAGCAGGGGGTGGGACAGATGGGTTGGGCATGTTGGAAGACACAAATGCAACAAACAGACAACACAAGCAAGCAAAGAAAATTTTCTGCAATACCCACATGAAAACATTGATTAGCAAAAACGACAAAAAATGGTTAAAGCAAAGAAAATGCCCTGCAAAGTAAAGAAAAGAAAGGATTAAGGCGCCAGCAAAAACAGAAAATACTGTGGTCGTCTGGCACTGGGTTCAGCCGATACCAAATGTGGAGTCCAGCCCACTCGTCTCATATAGGGTCCCTAAAGCATGCTGTGTTAACGGAATGCTACACAATAATTCAGTCAAATCACATTAATAGTTTTTAATACAATAAAGAAGATAGACAATACTTAACTTTGAATTTACAATGGTGTCGCAAGCGATGGGCGACGTGCAACGAATCAAAGTCCTCTGCTGTATACAGGGTCCATGTAAGCAATTGATATGGATCACACGTCACTGCTATGGTAGTGCTCTCCTATTACCGGGCGAATACTGTCCGGCTGAGGCTGGCAGAAGCGGCGCTTTTGTTCTCTTCAGCTAGAGGGCACTCCTGTCTGGTGTGGTCCTTGTCAGTGGGCTATTGGCTGACATCGGCTCACCGCCTTCTTTGCTCTTATGATCTCCGTCTTCGTGTCGGCACTTGTCGATATGCCGAAACAGTACGACCAGATGATGGCGGCACTATGATTGTGTTTATCAACTGTCATTTTCTAATGTGAAGTTCCTTTATCTGCCAGTTACATATTGGATTTTGCACACTCATAACTTATGAACTTTGTCCAAGGGCTGTAAAATAGATATGCAAGTGTAAACAAGTCATACATTTACTACATATTGTTTGCTCTGGGTTTAAAAGGTGTGAAGGCAGCAAGGCAGGTTGGAACACTTGTGCTGTGTGTGGACCATGTGCTTTTGGACAAAACTCATCAGTAAAGAATCTTACTGTTTCAAGAAACATTGTTCATTCTATCATGACTCATTTTCTACATTCAAGAAGTCTCAATAACTGACATGTGACAAAATAACTGTGGTACGCCATTTGCATTCAATAGACAAGGTTCATGCCATCATGTCACTCATTAAGAATTCCTACGTGGTATTGCTACTGATGTCTAGTTATGATGTCTTTATGTTAACATCTTAAGAGGAAATTGATGACTGAGCTGTAAGAGAAGACATCTCCTCCAGGAAAGGGCGGTGTGAACATAATATTTTGCCAGTGGATGTTGTACACTACGAAAACCTCCCCAGGGTTGTGCTTCGCAGCTGGTGTTTGTTGCCAGCAACTAAGAACTGTAATTCATCATACCATGGTAACCTTATGACAAAACTGTATTTGAATAAAACAGAAAGTAATGTAACACGAACATGCCCACAACAGTACGAATGAATAAGATATTATTCATTCTGGACTTCAAAACACTCTGCGTTTATTTGCTGTCCTATGTCAAACTGAAACAGTATGCAAGTTTGACATTAATTAGTTATAATTTATTTATTGATTTTGGCTCTGACTACCTGTAGCTCTGTTAGGAAATGGCTTTCAGTGAGACTGGAATTGTGACCCATAACAATCCTTGCTTCAGAAGCAAAGACTGTAACTGAAGTGCTGCTGTGAGTGTGTCTTCTTTATTGTCCCAGTGGTGGTTAGAACTGGTAAACTGCAATTTAAAAGATAAAGATTAGTTGCAATTTCCACATAAAATGACCTCCCTAAACTCAAAAGCACAAATTGACACACTGATGTCACAACTTTAAGGAAAATAACCCATATTATTCAATCAAGCTGACAAGGAAATAGAAAGTGAATTTGTCACTGTTTTTACACGTCATCCACGAAGTAACTCGGCAGTTACACTGTTGCCATACATTTTCTATGTTGTTACCAAGTTTCAGTTATACTACGAGCAGGAAGAATTCGTTACACCAGACAAGGTGAAGCCTGGTGCGGAAGTGAGTACCTCTTGTCTATGAAAGATAAAGCGAATGAGGGACTGAATACCAAATGTTTATGTCAATGAGTTCTATTCCTGTTTCTGAGCTACAGCATGGTTACTATTAATACTCAGATGTTCTGACTGCAGATTAAACATCATTAATCAGTAACTGCCACAATTATTTCTTTTTTTTTCTGTTGTAAGCACATTGAAAACTGACAAGCTAATTCACCAAATGTGATTCGCCTACCTGGAGTGTCTGGAGTAGTTGTACTGCACACATTATCTTTTTATCATTATAGACCTTGAAAAAATTTTTCATAAGAATTCTGTCATTGGCAGCGCAAGGGAATGTTTGGTAAGCTGCGAATAAACTTAGCTGAAAAGCAGGCTCGAAACAACTGTGAAAATATTGACATCAGCAAATATGTGTAGTGTTAGATCAACAGAAGCTGCTGCTAATGTGGAAGGAGAAGCAGTTGTCACTAGGACATGGAATAAGGAACAAAAAATGCAGACAATAATGTCTGAAATAAGTCATTCTTAGCAACACTGCCATTAAGCATATAAATACTGAAAGAATGACAAGTGTCTACTCATAATGATTACAGTATACTCACTGCTGAAGTTTTGTCAGTAAAAGCAATGGGCATCCGTGATGAAGTCCTGTGCAACTTGCATTATGGTTAAGATGGATAGGTACCAAGATGACAATATGCCCATGCTGAGCATTGTTTTAATTTTCTATGCAGTACTACACAGTTGGTGCACAGTGTAACTGAGTTCCTGGTGGTATCATTTATAAACAACACTTCTATCCTACCACAATATTCAGATGGGAATTATAAGGGTGTAATTGGCGGCACAGGTGGACAGACAGTTCTAGCACCTGCAGAGAACCCATATACTGCTGATTCATGAAGCTGAGCCAAACAGTTCCGTCATTGCTCAGTCTTAATTTCTGCTCGTAATAGAGTTGCTCAGCAATGGGTGAATAGTATCCATAAGCTGGTACCCCACACATTATATGCCATTTAATCGCAGTGAAATGTCATATGCTCACATTTTTCAGGCAGCATCTCAACACGCCCCGCCCTCCCACCCCCACCCCTCGTCAGTGCCCCCACCCGGCAGACTGTCATCTCATTTTGGAAGTGTTACAGCCTACCACACCATAATTCACACCCACTCCCTCTCCGTCTGACAACAACAACTGTGGATGTTTCTTACAGCATGATATTGGACGCAGTTGGATGTCTACCTTATCAGCTACTTGTTGTCATCTTCTTTGAGTGGTCATTCTGCTGTTACTCAGAAGATGAATATGTCAGATAAGTACTAATATTTTACTGTGGTGAACAACCAATGTCCCCATTCTTCCAGCTCAACCATTCAAGATGTAATGAAAATGAGTGACATATATGCACTTACGACTTACAAACAATATTATAGTAGTAATTGGCAATGTGCGGTGAATTCCATCACTGATCTGATGATTATAAACTCAGGTGTTAAGTAGGATTCCTTTAGCTGATTTTATTGTGGTTGTTTTCAGTTAAAATAGGGGAAGAGGAAAAATATCTGGCTTTAAACATACATTGGTAGTGAGATCTGAAAGTATGGCTGCAGTTGCAGCAGTACACAGCTACTGAGATTTCATCAACAATGTGAACATTTTCACAATATTTTAGTACAGTCTAAGGCATAAATTAGCTGCTATAATTATTTGTTCTATGTTTAATTTAACATATGGCAACCTACTCCAAGCATATTATGCACATTATTAGGCCATCACGATTTTCTCAATCCTTGCTTGTGTCAGTCTCCCTCATCAACTGACACAAAAGTTACAAAATTAATATTTCTCCACCTTTCCCCTGCTCATTGTGTACTTAAATTTGTGTGGAATGTGGTACTTGTGCAATAAATTTGGCAAAAACAGTGCGTTCTGGATGTTGTGACTCGAACAAGTGCATGCAGTGATAAGTGCCCAATGTGTGTATGTTGACTGACTGACAGCCACGCCAGTACACAGTGAGACATAAAGTGGAAGACATCATCTTGGCTCTGAACGCAGTATGCTGATGTGACTATCTGCACATTCTTTGCATACCCAAAGTGAAAGTATGTTCCCACATCCGATGGAGCATGTGGAATCAGTAGCATGTCATTAGGCATCAGAATATTAACAAGTGATTGACAATACTCTTATTACCCCAACAGGAAGAGTGCTTACTCGCATAGTAAGATTACATGACATCTAAATTTATAAAACACGCACGAAATGAACCAAAGAGCATTTCTGCACTCGATGTTGTTGTTGTTGTCTTCAGTCCTGAGACTGGTTTGATGCAGCTCTCCATCCTACTCTATCCTGTGCAAGCTTCTTCATCTCCCAGTACTTACTGAAACCTACATCCTTCTGAATCTGCTTAGTGTATTCATCTATTGGTCTCCCTCTACGATTTTTACCCTCTACAATGCCCTCCAATGCTACATTTGTGATCTCTTAATGTCTCAGAATATGTTCTATCAACCGGTCCCTTCTTCTTGTCGTGCCACAAACTCCTCTTCTCCCCAATTATATTCCATACCTCCTCATTCGTTATGTGATCTACCCATCTAATCTTCAGCATTCTTCTGTAGCACCACATTTCGAAAGCTTCTTGTCCAAACTATTTATCATCCATGTTTCACTTCCATACATGGCTACACTCCATACAAATACTTTCAGAAACGACTTCCTGACACTTAAATCTATACTTGATGTTAACAAATTTCTCTTCTGCAGAAACGCTTTCCTTGCCATTGTCAGTCTACATTTTATATCTTCTCTACTTCGACCCTCATCAGTTATTTTGCTCCCCAAATAGCAAAACTCCTTTACTACTTTAAGTGTCTCATTTCCTAATCTAAACCCTCAGCATCACCCAATTTAATTCAACTACATTCCGTTATCCTCGTTTTGCTTTGGTTGATGTTCATCTTATATCCTCCTTTCAAGACACTGTCCATTCCCTTCAACTGCTCTTCCAAGTCCTTTGCTGTCTCTGACAGAATTACAATGTCATCGGCGAACCTCAAAGTTTTTATTTCTTCTCCATGGATTTTAATTCCTACTCCGAACTTTTCTTTTGTTTCCTTTATTGCTTGCTCAATATAGAGATTGAATAACATCAGGGATAGGCTACAACTCTGTCTCACTCCCTTCCCAACCACTGCTTCCATTTCATGCCCCTTGACTCTTATAACTGCCATCTGGTTTCTGTACAAATTGTAAATAGCCTTTCACTCCCTGTATTTTACCTCTGCCACCTTTAGAAATAGAAACAGAGTATCCCAATCAACATTGTCAAAAGCTTTCTCTAAGTCTACAAATGCAAGAAACGTAGGTTTGCCTTTCCTTAATCTTTCTTCTATGATAAGTTGTAGGGTCAGTATTGCCTCACGTGTTCCAACATTTCTACAGAATCCAAACTGATCTTCCCCAAGGTCGGCTTCTACCAGTTTTTCCATTCGTCTGTAAAGAATTTGTGTTAGTATTTTGCAGCTGTGAATTATTAAACTGATAGTTTGGTAATTTTCACATCTGTCAACACCTGCTTTCTTTGGTATTGGAATTATTATATTCTTCTTGAAGTCTGAGGGTATTTCGTCTGTCTCATACATTTTGCTCACCAGATGGTAGAGTTTTGTTAGGACTGGCTCTCCCAAGGCCGTCAGTAGTTCCAATGGAATGTTGTCTACTACCAGGGCCTTGTTTCGACTCAGGTCTTTCAGTGCAATGTCAAACTCTTCACGCAGTATCATATCCCCCAATTCATCTTCATCTACATCCTCTTCCTTTTCCATAATATTGTCCTCAAGTACATTGCCCTCTATATACTCCTTCCACCTTTCTGCTTTCCCTTCTTTCCATAGAACTGGGTTTCCATCTGAGCTCTTGATATTCATACAAGTGGTTCTCTTTTATCCAAACGGCTCTTCAATTTTCCTGTAGGCAGTATCTATCTTACCCCTTGTGAGATCAGCCTCTACATCCTTACATTTGTGCTCTACCCATCCCTGCTCAGCCATTTTGCACTTCCTGTCGATCTCATTTTTGAGACGTTTGTATTCCTCTTTGCCTGCTTCATTTACTGCATTTTTATATTTTCTCCTTTCATCAATTAAATTCAATATTTCTTCTTTTACCCAAGGATTTCTACTAGCCCTCGTCTTTTTACCTACTTGATCGTCTGCTGCCTTCACTACTTCATCCCTCAGAGCTACCCATTCTTCTTCTACTGTATTTCTTTCCCCCATTCCTGTCAATTGTTCCCTTATGCTCTCCCTGAAACTCTGTACAACCTCTGGTTCTTTCAGTTTATCCGGGTCCCATGTCCTTAAATTCCCACATTTTTGCAGTTTCTTCAGTTTTAATCTATAGTTCATAACCAACAGATTGTGGTCAGAGTCCACATCTGCCCCTGGAAAGGCCTTACAATTTAAAACCTGGTTCCTAAATCTCTGTCTTACCATTATATAATCTATGTGATACTCAACAAATAAATAGCGTTTCTGAGAGAAATGTTTTTTCGTTTACATCTCTTGTATCACAGCAAGAGTTTTATTTGTGAGTGGACCTTGTGTCACCTTACTCATTATGGCATGGGGACATGTAAGGATGGTGAATAGACCCAGCGCCGGCTTTAGGGTGGGGCGACTCGGGCGGTCGCCCAGGGCGGCGGGGCCCAAGGGGCGCCACGTACTAAACGCATGTAAAAAAAAAAAAAAAATTACAATTTACAATCACCCATTTCGCGAAACTAAAATATTATTCAGTCTCATTCAACATACGTCGCTAATCTCACGAAAGCGCGATGAATTCGGGGTAGCAGAAGAGAAATCATGCTGAATGCAATCTTCGTATTGTCTGCAACCATCCATGTTTGACGCGGGCTAGCACGGGCTCTACCAAAGCGCCTCTCTTATTTGTTTCAAGAACTGCAACAAGGAAGAGCCCATGCAGCCGCACCATCTCTCGTTTACAACAGAAACTACCGGTCGCTCCAAATAAAAGAAAATACAGACTGTGAAATATACATTACATTATGATTTAGTTAATACGAATGTATTTATATCGAATATTTGTGACTTAATGACTCATGTACATTAATTAATAGATCATGCAATGCGTGCACTGCATTCATAGAGAATTCTCCCCTAACTTACTGAACTAATACAGCGCCACACAATGTTTGTTAGACTGCATATGTTGGCAGCGCTAAGATTTGCACCCGCATGTCAGTAATTGTCAGTAAGAGTCGGAGGCAGCGGTCATGTTTTCGTGGCTGAATAATTGTGAGTGAAACGAGTGTCGTGACTGTGTCAACATTTTAATTTTCTGGTAGGTGCGAAAAACATTTTTATCTTTCAGTTCAGGTTTTTTTCTAGTTACGTCCACTGATAGGTGAATTTCTTTGTTCTAGATCGAATATTGTGGTCGCGAAATAGAGCAGTGTCCAAGCAATAATTTGTCAAATTATTAAATCATGCCAGAAGAGAAGGAAATGATTAAAAAAAAGCTTTCTGGTTCAGAAAATCGGAAAAGAAAAGCTGAAAAAGAAAAAGTTCTTGAAGAAACTAAAAAGCACATGAATATTTATAAGTACCTTAAAGGAAATTCTAAGGCAAATACTTCAGATATTGAATCAAAAGCCCATGTATCAGCAAATATTTCTTCAGACTGTGAACAATTATACACAAAAAATATACAATCACCTATTGAAGGTGATCAAATTGACCAGCGCAGTACATCTTTGCATGAATCCTCTGATATTTCTCCAAGTCAAAATCAACACATGACATCTGTGGTCGATGAAAGTATCAACGTTCTTGCAATAAAAGAATACAATGTTTCTGATGTAGGTACGTGGCCAAAAGTACTTAATGCTAGAGATATAGATCGCATTATAATATGTGGACCCTCACAAGTATGTCTAAATAACTTTCCAAAAGATGAAAATGGGTGTCATTTCTCTTCAACTCATTACACAAGAAAACTATCAAACGAAGAAACTATCAGACGACGGTGGCTAGTTTATTCTGTATCAAACGACAGTGTCTTTTGCTTTTGTTGTCGACTGTTTGATTTAAAGTCAACTACTAATTTGACTACCACTGTGGGTTTCAGAAATTGGAAACATTTAAGTGAAGCTCTGAAACTGCATGAAAATAGTCCTAACCACAAAAAAGCATTTACTCAATGGACTGAAGCTGAAATCAGGTTTAAAGCTGGATTAACTATTGACAAGGAAGAACAAAAGCTAATTTCTAAAGAAAGTTTACGATGGAGCAATGTGCTTCAAAGATTGATGCACATTACTTTTTATTTGGCTGAAAATAATATGGCATTCAGAGGGTTATCAGATAAATTATTTACCCCAAATAATGGAAAATTCTTAGGTCTTGTACAGTTATTGGCAAAGTTTGATCCAATCATGGAAGAGCACGTCAGACTGGCATTGAATGGTGATTTGGCTGACCATTATTGCGGCAAAAATATACAAAATGAATTAATAGAACTCATGGCATCACACGTTATGCGATTAAGACGTATTAAACGCAGGCCGGGTGAAGAGGCTGTTGATGATCAAATAACTGACCCAAAAAAGAAGTTTAAAGTAGAGTTTTTCAATGCACTGTTGGACACCGTGCACATATCCATGAAAGAAAGATTTGAACAGATGCAAGAATTTTCTGCGACGTGGAGTTTTTTTGTTTGACATTAAAAAAAAATCAAAATAAAGAAGAACTAATACAATGCTGTTCTAAATTACAAGAAAAGTTAACTGTCAACATGAAGTCAGATATTGATGGAAATTTGCTGTGCGACGAAATTTTAGGCCTGCAACACTATCTCGAAGACAGCCAGGCAACGCCTATTGAAGCCTTAAACTTCATAAAAAAGCATAATCTTCAAGAGTTATATCCCAACATCTGGATAACGTTACGTATTTTGCTAACAATACCAGTGACTGTCGCAAGCGGCGAACGCAGTTTTTCCAAACTGAAGTTGATAAAAACGTACTTGCGGCCTACAATGTCTCAAACAAGACTAACCAGTTTGGCCTCACTGTCCATTGAAAATGAAGTTGCATAAACCTGGACTTTGCTAATCTGATCAGAGACTTTGCCGACAGAAAAGCGAGAAAAGTAAAATTTTAGTCGTTTATAATTGTTTTTCATTAGGCGTAATATGTTTTGTGTTCAGATGACTGTTAGAAAATATAGGTTTATGGCTTACAGTTATATTAAATTCAATAAAAATATGGTACCCAATTCAAAATTAGTGTTTTTTCGTTATACATATTACCTCCTATATATAAAAATCAATTGTTGTGTGTTAGTCTCACCAAAACAAAGAAATGGCTTGACCAATTTGAATAATTTTTGTTTTGTTTTGTTCGCTTTAGTACAGGGGTGCTTCAGAAAAGAAAAGAAATATTTGGGATATACGAGCCTGTTTCAACCACATTTTACGCATCTTTTCTTTGTTTGGAACACGCAAAAACAATTTTCTGGAGTTGTTGTAGATGTACAGTGCAGTACTACGCAATATTTTTAGACAATTTCCCAAAAAGTGAATGCCCAAACAATATATCACTGCTATACTGACTGTTACGGCAGCGACAGCAGCATGCTGGACTGACGTCACAGGCTACACAAGACTCACATGGAGCGTCTTAGCGGGCTTTCAGATTATTTGGATTTCATTTCCATTTAAAAAAATACAATACTCAAATTTACGATGGAAAAAACCATGTTATGGTCATAAGATGACGCCATTAACCACTTAAGACGATTTCTAGAAAACGGTCAAATACCGTGTTGCAAAGCACTGCCAGGTTCGCTATTTATACAATAAAGGGCGCCAACTGGACGACTCGCCCGGGGCACCTGGATGGCTAAGGCCGGCCCTGAATAGACCTCCAGGTCTCCCTTACTACAGTGAAAATCTCTGCGCATGTGTGCATTCAGCACTGACTCACCGTTGCCATGACACTTTACGCAATTCACTCCTGACACACCACAGTTGTCAGATCATTCAGACAGCATTCAGTAAGTCAAAAGGATTGTCGCTTTCAAAGTCATATTAATCCCAAAATGGAGTATTAGTCGAAACAGTTGAGTGTTGCAGCAGTTATACTTAGATAATTACCATACAAATAACATGATAGCCCAAAAGGACGTGTTAGTGTGAAACTGTAGGGAATTTATTAAGATCAGACTCAAGAATTGAGGCACACTGAAAATATAAATTCTCATCTATAAGGTGCTTTTCACATTTCTTTGCAAAGCATTAGTAGCAGTTACATTGTAACCATCGGTAATAGATGATAGTGACAACTGTGTAATCAGACTAAGGCTGCTCAAAGAAAGATGCAGCATCGCACTGTCCACTGGCTTTGCACAACCCCAGATCACATAAGAAACAGATTGCCCGATCGCATGGCCTAGCAGGCAACCATTGTCAGGGAACAGCCACCAGGCAGCAACAGCGTCACACCCTTACTTGTGGAATCAACCTCCAGATGGCACTCCGTTCTGTGAAATATGTGGCAACATCGGCCGAACGCGTGCAGCTTTCCACTATTTGGCGTCTGTTGAAGTACAGCTGTTTCTGACATACCGGTGGTAGTGGATCGAGTCGTCATGCCGAGGGCCTGCGAGTATATCAACTGTGGAAGGAGTAGACGGACAAATCCTGAACTAAAAATGTTCAGAATTCCCGTCAAAGATAAAGAAAGGTTACGCGAGTGGATTTTAAATTCAGATAAATCAATAAATTAGTTACGAGTAAGAATTAATAAAGAGCCATAAGCATTCGATCCTATTTAAATTTTGTCGATCTTACATTCTGATATAACATGGCAGCCCTTCTTGTACAAGAATCATATCATATATAATTTTTAAATGAAATCTTTGCTGCGATTTGGACTTTTTAAAACTGTTTATTCACTTCACTATCGTAATTTTGGCTGTAGAGGCATTTTTGTGTGCAATGTGAAAACTGAAACCAATATAAGATATGGATAACAAAATGCAAAGCATAGTGTAGTAACATTTGGAAAGCAATTTAAGAAGCATTACCTTACAAGACCTTTCCTTTGGTACTTTAAAATGGCTCTAGAGCTGAAATCGCAACAGTGAAATAAATGAATAATAACCATCATCTAACTGCTAGGTCATCGGTCCCTCTAAATCCTGGTATATACTAGAGCGAACGAAGTGAACGAGTGTAAAACCTTGTTTACACTGCTGCAAATGAGTATTCATAGATAATTCGCCAATGTTCACTGCCATTCGTGAACAAGTGTTTATACCCGAGTGAAGGGAAGAGAATAGAACGAGCATAGCATGCAAACCATAGACGCTGCCTATTTTAATTTTTTTTTTATGTCTGCGCTAATAATCCTCACACAGCTTTCACTCGAAAACAACACTACTTACAGTAACAGGTCTGCGCGAGTACGGATATCCCTAGTAGTAACTGTGTTGCAGATAAAAGCGTACGTCTGTTGCGAATATTTGCGGGTTATCTTTAAACTGTGCAAAGTAAATTTTTAACATAATTATGGTTTGCCGTCTGTGGCTCTTCAAAGTTGACACCGCCAAAATATGCTCGAAAAACACGCTTTCATTTGTATATTACAACGTTTCCAGCCCCCTTTCAACAACAATCCAAAATTCATCGTTTTGTGCCACTCTTATATCATTTACGATAAGTTATATGCAAAGTAAAAGAATTTAAATTTGAAATGACTGTCACTGAAATATGTGAAGCCTTAATTCGCATCACAACCGAGTGCGGACATCAGGAGACAAACATTCAGACCAGGCAGAAGTCTCTTTTCAGAGCAGTGGTGGGCTAAACTGCTTTACAAAACGTTAATACCTGAGAATGCGGATAAACAACTTGACAGATGTGGATAACGATCTTGTGGATGCGGTGCACATACGGACGGCGGCATTTTTCCTGTCCGCGCAGACTTCTAGTTACAGCTACGATGTAAATCTTTGATATTGAGATAAGATTATTTTGCCCGCTGGTTTTAACAAAGCAAACAAAGTGGCGTAGGAAAATAATTATGTCGGTAATGTCAGGACGCGAAACCCACTGCTCAGTGCAATATTTGTCAGTAAATTAACGGATTATATTTCAAAGACTTTGAGAAGATTTTGAAAATTTTCTAGTGTTAACCTGCACGTGGAGATCTTTTGGGTCTAGTGAAGCAGGGGATACAACCCGTCGGCTTTGACCAATGACGTCATACATTAGTCATAGATAGTAATGTCTTCACTTTGAGGCATAGATAATAAAACAGTTGTGTGTTCCGGATAAGTGCTATCATTGCACATTAAAATTATTTGCAATGATATTGAGGTAATTTGGAGTATTAGTTTGTTATTGTAGCATAATGTATACTGTCTTATTTTCGTTTATAGGAATGGATTTGTCTGTCTATGGGTATGTAATTTTCGTTACTGTCTGTCTAGGCCAGCTTCGGCTATTCCTCGATATTTCCGTGTGGTAAGTTCACTTTTCCATTTGCTTCTTTCACTGTATGATCTTCTTTCGTTTCCCAGCACTAGTATCAGTACGATATTTTCGAATGCGTGCTTACTATATCACAGGCGAAACCCCTGACACAACTAAAATGTGCATCCCGTCCTTCACCTCGCCTTTACACTGACGACACAACTAAAATTTGTATCCCGTCCTTCACTTCGCCTTTACACCGACACAATATATGTCAATTGGCGAGCAAGATACAAATGTTGCGTATAGCTATATAGCTCAAGTAACGAATGGTATGCTATTAGCGTCCGAGGCAACAAGAAAACTGTACCCCATAGTGAAGTACGGGATACAAATTCTACATGTGTCGTCTTCGGGTAGTTCAGCTGTGGTACAGGTTGCAAATGTAACTTACGTCTATTTCCACCATTTCGTTACCAGTGTACGTATATAGAGGTCAACGGAAGTCTGTTATACATATATTACATACGTAGGTCCTTCTGTCATCAATAGTACTGATATGGACGTAAGAAAGGACTGTTAGTAATAGCGGAAACGAAATAAACAACACATCTATAATTTGTTGGCTCTGAGCACTATGGGACTTAACACCTTAGGTCATCAGTCCCCTATAACTTACAACTACTTAAACCTAACTAACCTAATGACATCACACACATCGATGCCCGAGGCAGGATTCGAACCTGCGACCGTAGCAGTCCCGCGGCTCCGGACTGCATCGCCTAGAACCGCACGGTCACCGCGGCCGGCTCTACAATTTGTATCCCGTGTTCCACTTACGGTTTACTGAAGCGGAGGATACATCGTCCAAGTGAAGAACAGGACAGTAATGCTAGTGAAAACGAAGAAATCGACTTACGACAAACTCGTATTCCGTACTGTACTTAAGCTTTTAATCTGTATCCGGTGTTTCATTTACGGTTTAGTGAAGCAGGGGATACATAGTTCAGGTGAACAACAGGACAGCAATGCTAGTTAAAACTAAGAAATCGACGTACGCTAAACTTGTATCCCGTACTGCACTTATGCAATACAGTTCTAAAGAGTTTCGAGATACAACTGACATACATGTAACGTGATGTATTCTTTGCTACTAACATATTTCATTCATTTCTTTCCATTGTATTTTGCGGAGAAATACTAAGATACAAACACGCGATATCGTTAACGTGAAAATACTACTGGCCCTTATACATGTGAAGTACAGTTTTTTTCATTCCTTTGTTTCTGAACATTCTTCTCAGCTCTTTCATCTTTGTAATACATGCTCTCTGGCGAATTCTGACGTCATTGGTCAAAGCCGACGGGTTGTATCAGCACCCCCTGTAATCCTCTATAGGGGGTGCTGGTTGTATCAACGCCACCTAGGAACAAGGCCTCACAGCGCGACTCATGACGTCACGACTAGGGGTCCGAAATACCGAGCGGCTTGTTAGGCTCTGCGCCACGTATATGAAAACATTAAACAGTTTCCTGGTAGACTACTCAGTGTTTTATACACAAATCTGTAAACAAACGCTAATCCATCTCACTGGAGAATTAAATTATTCAAATTTCGTAAACTATAGCTCCAAAGCTGAAAATACTTCTTCGTAATTTCAGTCACTCGCGTTTTGAAAATGTGAATTTCTAATTCCATAACTCTTACAGCACTATTTTCACCGTGTAAGTCACCTTGCATAATTTAATTGAAAATGAGGTACCGCAATTGGAAAGACTGACAATGAATCTTTTGTGACGGCGTTCGTAGCTACAAACACCGCCACACTTTTAGTAGCGGGCCGACCGGTCCGCTGGAACAGTGAACAGAAAGAATGAAACCCAAACATTCGGATTGAATGAAAGTCGGTACTTATCTTTATTAACGACGATACAGAACACAGTGGTGAACATGGTCTACAGAAATCTGTCTAGTTCGAGTCGGAGCGGCTTGGTCAGCGTCGGCTGACGACAAACAACAACTCTGCTGCGATGAACACACAACTGACTAGCAGGTACACAATTCGGTGGCGAGTATACAACTGAGCGGCGAATACAGAACTGTCCTAGCGCTCGCGACTCCAGCGCTTAACAAGCCAGAAGCCAGCGGTGGCGCGCGCAGACTTGCGGTGATTTCCTGTATCGCTGGCGCTGCTTATGCGGACGGCGTCCGGACTTTGATGCTGCCAACCTTTTTGGCAGCGGGCTCGGTTGGCATTACTGGCTAGGATATAACAGAATCGAAGCAGGTACTCTGGGACTTTTATCTATGTCAAATTCTAGTTTCGTATGACAGATACCTCATTTGGCAGTCATCTACAGTTTTATACTTAAGAAAACATTACCGTACAGAAACTTGTGTAAACTTCACTGAACCTTCTACATACTACTTAGTTTAAGAGATTTGCCAGTAGAAGACTAGGTAGTGTTATTGGGTATTATAATTTGACATGGGAATCGCACATTAGAATCATTACAAACTCTGACAAACTTGCCCACTGTAAGCCATTGTTTATCAGCTTGAAAATATTAACTGTTATAAACTTGCACATTTACACTGTTCTACTGTATACAAAGACTAACTTAAAAGAATACCAGCTTAGGCAGGATTTACACTCTCATGGAACTGGGGTTTAACTGAAGAATGGGACACCACCCATCAGCTTCATGTAATGACGTATCTTAAGAACCTGTTATTACTTTTTACTGTACAAACTGATCCATTTATATTCACCCATCCACATACTGATCCCCATCTTTTAATTAAAATACTTGTCATTTGATACACTGATCATTGGCAACGGGTATTACAGCATTGTAAAAATTTAAAATATCATCTATAGTGTCATTTGTGAAAGCAGATGAGTGGTATCCCAATCTTCAGTAATGCCAGAACTGGAAATAGTATGCATCTTCACATACCTTACTGCAGATTATCTAAATCATAGAACAGCAATGTAGTGAGTATGAAGCTGTTTAACAAACTGCCTCTAGAATGGGTAGAAGCTTTATTTGATTTATTCAAGCACAAGTAGTACAGTTGCTTATCGGTAAATCCTCCCTACTCACTTGAATGTATGAGTGTAAATATCACAGTGATAACTGCTCGGTGAGTGTACCATAATTTCCTTAATGATTTCAATTTAAGATGTACTACACAATTCGTTTTAGCTTGAATATTTTACTTTATGGAAAATCTGTTGTAACATTGTTTTTTAATTTGTGTAAAGTAATTTTTGTATACATGCTGTATACTTTTTAAACATTTGTAATTTGACTGTCTATTTCTGCAATAGCTAAATGACAATTAAATCCTTTTACTATTCACTATTTAATGTTGTCCCAGAGGAAAAAAAAGCACTGCTATTCCAAACTCCAAAAACATTATCAATTTCTCTCAAATGAAGAATGGCTTAAGTTATGTATTGTCCCCCCCCCCCCCCCCCGAAATAATCTACATCTATACTCCGCAAGCCACCCAACGGTGTGTGGCGGAGGGCACTTTACGTGCCACTGTCATTACCTCCCTTTCCTGTTCCAGTCGCGTATGGTTCGCGGGAAGAACGACTGTCTGAAAGCCTCCGTTCGCGCTCTAATCTCTCTAATTTTACATTCGTGATCTCCTCGGGAGGTATAAGTAGGGGGAAGCAATATATTCGATACCTCATCCAGAAACGCACCCTCTCGAAACCTGGCGAGCAAGCTACACCGCGATGCAGAGCGCCTCTCTTGCAGAGTCTGCCACTTGAGTTTATTAAACATCTCTGTAACGCTATCACGGTTACCAAATAACCCTGTGATGAAACGCGCCGCTCTTCTTTGGATCTTCTCTATCTCCTCCGTCAACCCGGTCTGGTACGGATCCCACACTGATGAGCAATACTCAAGTGTAGGTCGAACGAGTGTTTTGTAAGCCACCTCTTTTGTTGATGGACTACATTTTCTAAGCACTCTCCCAATGAATCTCAACCTGGTACCCGCCTTACCAACAATTAATTTTATATGATCATTCCACTTCAAATCGTTCCGCACGCATACTCCCAGATATTTTACAGAAGTAACTGCTACCAGTGTTTGTTCCGCTATCATATAATCATACAATAAAGGATCCTTCTTTCTATGTATTCGCAATACATTACATTTGTCTATGTTAAGGGACAGTTGCCACTCCCTGCACCAAGTGCCTATCCGCTGCAGATCTTCCTGCATTTCGCTACAATTTTCTAATGCTGCAACTTCTCTGTATACTACAGCATCATCCGCGAAAAGCCGCATGGAACTTCCGACACTATCTACTAGATCATTTATATATATTGTGAAAAGCAATGGTCCCATAACACTCCACTGTGGCACGCCAGAGGTTACTTTAACGTCTGTAGACGTCTCTCCATTGACAACAACATGCTGTGTTCTGTTTGCTAAAAACTCTTCAATCCAGCCACACAGCTGGTCTGATATTCCGTAGGCTCTTACTTTATCAGGCGACAGTTCGGAACTGTATCGAACGCCTTCCGGAAGTCAAGAAAAATAGCATCTACCTGGGAGCCTGTATCTAATATTTTCTGGGTCTCATGAACAAATAACGCGAGTTGGGTCTCACACGATCGCTGTTTCCGGAATCCATGTTGATTCCTACATAGCAGATTCTGGGTTTCCAAAAACGACATGATACTCGAGCAAAAAACATGTTCTAAAATTCTACAACAGATCGACGTCAGAGATATAGGTCTATAGTTTTGCGCATCTGCTCGACGTTGGTTGTATTGACAGACTGGACCTGTTCTGCAGATTAATATTTACTTATGATGATGGCAGACTAGCATGCTAATACTAGCAATGAATTTTTCTCCTTGTGAGAATAATTAATTTACTGACTGGACAAAAATATATACAAAAACTTGTCAACCACAGAGCAGGAGCAGCATTAATGATATATTTACTGATGAACAGAAAAGACTATTCCCCTAATTCTATGAGATTGGGGTTTCACAGAGAATTTGTGGTAACAAATTAATCTGTAGCAAAGCCTCATGTTTACGGCTGCACCATATCGAAGAGAGCAGAAGGGGTCCAATACATAACATTTACCAACAAGATGTATGGGATACTGTGCTTGAAATAAAAACAGAAAATAGAAATAAACATTTATTTCACATCATCTTCCCAAGCCCCAAACAGTATAATTTAACATTTTTTCAATCTTTTGTACACAGTTACATTTTTAACAGTAGTTTCATCATTTCTCCTCTTGGTGTAATTGTTTAGCAAAATATTTGCACAGCAAAACAGTATGCAATTCATGACTGAATCAATTGAGTGTTTATTTTTACAGTGAAACCCATAAAAAAGATTGCTGGAAATGTTGAGGGAAGCTACCTTCACAAGTACATTTCTCTGATTTGCCTGTTCTAAAAATAAAATTTCCTGGTCTTTCAGAATTTTCTGTAGAGTTAAATAGACAAGTCACACACACTACTACATCATCTGCAGGATATGTCAACCCTCCTCTGTCCTTTACCATAGTCAAATCACCACCACCCTGCTTCATTTCATCTGTAGTAAGGAATACCTTACAGTATTCACAATGTTTTTTTTAATAGCTTGGTGTGAGCAGTAACCTGCTATGTAATGCAACAGTGGCCAAGTATTTGATCTCTCAAAGGCTTTTGATTGTGTAAATCATGAAATTCTGCTAGACAAGCTCAAGTATTGTGGCATGAGTGGGACAGTGCACAAATGGTTTAATTCGTACCTATCTGGAAGAGTGCAGAAAGTTGAAATAAGTAGTTCTCGTAACATGCAAAGATCAGCACATTCCTCAAACTGGGGAACTTTCAAGAATGGGGTTCCACAAGGGTCAGTCTTGGGTCCTTTGTTGTTCTTATTATATATTAATGTCTTGCCATTCTATATTTATGAAGAGGCAAAGTTAGTTCTCTTTGCTGATGATACAAGTATAGTAATCACACCTGACAAACAAGAATTAACTGATGAAATAGTCAATACTGTCTTTCAGAAAATTACTAAGTGGTTCCTTGTAAACGGACTCTCACTGAATTTTGATAAGACACAGTACATACAGTTCCGTACAGTGAATGGTATGACACCATTAATAAATATAGACCTTAATCAGAAGCATATAGCTAAGGTAGAATATTGCAAATTTTTAGGTGTGTCCATTGATGAGAGATTAAATTGGAAGAAACACGTTGATGATCTGCTGAAACGTTTGAGTTCAGCTACTTATTAAATAAGGGTCATTGCAAATTTTGGTGATAAACATCTTAGTAAATTAACTTACTACGCCTATTTTCACTCATTGCTTTCATATGGCATCATATTTTGGGGTAATTCATCACTGAGGAATAAAGTATTTATTGCACAAAAGCGTGTAATCAGAATAATAGCTGGAGTCCACCCAAGATTATCCTGCAGACATTTATTTAAGGATCTAGGGATATTCACAGTAGCTTCTCAGTATATATACTCTCTTATGAAATTTGTTATTAACAACCAAACCCAATTCAAAAGTAATAGCAGTGTGCATAACTACAATACTAGGAGAAAGGATGATCTTCACTATTCAAGATTAAATCTAACTTTGGCACAGAAAGGGGTGAATTATACTGGCACTAAAGTCTTTGGTCACTTACCAAATAGTATCAAAAGTCTGACAGATAACCAACAAGTATTTAAGAAGAAATTAAAAGAATTTCTGAATGACAACTCCTTCTACTCCATAGAGGAATTTTTAGATATAAATTAAGAAAAAAAAACAAAAAAATATTAAAAAAAATAAAAAAAACACAATAAAATAAAGTTGTTATATTAACTTAAGTATGTTGTTAAATTAACCTAATTATGTCATGTATTGGAAAATTCGACTCGTTCCACATCATTACGAAATATCGTATTCATGATCCATGGAACTAGTATTAATCTAATCTCATCTATTCCATCAACATCATTTTCATCTACTACTACATTTAAAAATTCTGGTATTGATGTTTCTTTTAATCCCTGAATTTCAGTATGAGTAGAAAAAATATCAGTGGTCTTAATAACAACATCCCCAACTACTTTCGACCGAAGCACAAGGGAAAACATAGACTGTGCCCTTAGTTTTTGTTCAGTTTCAAAAACTTGTCTTAGAGAAACATGATAATTTCCCCCACATAGCTGGCGGTATTTGCCGAACCTGTCTTCTAAACTGTCTGTACTTTTCCTAACAGCAAATATGATCTGTTTTTCTCAGAAAGCCAGTAGTCACTGAAGTCTATCAAAGCAGCAGTTGTGTGTTTCAAAGCGCTGTGTGTCTCTCGAGTAAGTTTTCTTTCATCACTACACTCTTCCCAAGAACATAACCATGAGATGAAGCACTGTAAGAATTCTTGTATGTGATGGGATTTACTAGTCACAGGTTCTTGGAAATATTTCTTAACCTCTGTCCCTTGAGTAATGTTTTTACATTTACAATATCCCACCAACGATTTATTATTTTTATGAATGTTGCAGTACTTTCCCAGTTGCTAATTGCTTTCTTTGAACCAAATATGTCCAAAGCAACAACTGTCGTATCACTGAAAATACGCAACACTAACTTGACATTTTGGCGCTCAATTGAGTTAGGAAATAGAGACTTCAAAGTTAAGGAACTGCCATATTGCAATAGTTCATCTTTTTCTATCAAGTGCAATTCTTTCAGTGCTCCAATAGAAGACAAACCTCCCTTCAAACTGTCACTGAAGTCAGGAAAACACAAGATCTGCTCCTTTTGGTTAAACCAGTTATTGCGGATACACTTCAAAATATTGACAGTGTCCACAAAATAATACAATGGGCGATTTGGAGAAGACTGTACAGGGTGATCATACTTTATTTTCACATCTGGAGGAGTAGAAAACTTAGACATTGCTTTCTTATTAATTGCATTATTGTCTGCTACTATACCAACCACCTCAAATCCAACTGCTTCTAATTTAACAATGACTGTTTTAATGTAAGAGAACAGAACATCACCCTGAATAGTATGAACTGGCAGAATAGATACCACATCCTTGTAAGGTGATTCCATGCTCTGAACCATAAAAACATAGGCGCTGGTTGCACACAAAAATTTTTCAGTGTTAAAGGCACATCCTACAACATTTCCAGCTTTGTAATCAAGCTGAGACTCCAGATGAATTTCATCCATCAACAGGAGCACAGTTTTATCATCTGAGGATAAAGTACCTACTTTATTTGTGATGTAGCTCATAAACTGATGACCTTGTTGCTCAATGACAGGATTTGTTGAGAGTTTACTACAAAGCCTTGAAAGGGTGTTAGGACTAGGCATAGAAAAACTGTCAGTGTTCCTCAAAAATTTGTAAGCATGTGGGCTTATAGAATGTACTAATGACCACATTATCATAGAGTTAGTATCATACCTAAACTGAGTTGAACTTCTGCACTTCAAAAATGAAATCTGTTCCTTCAAAAATGTAATTTTAGTTTCGTTTCCTGGCAACTTTTCTAATAAATTTTGCAATAACTGGTCAATTAAAGACATAATGTTATCTACAGGAGCCTCAGAACTATTATACAGAAGATAAATGTTCTTAAGAACATCACTTACCACCTGTATGTTGTTTACTTTCATGGGAAATTTCATGTTTCCAATACATTTCACTTCAATATCATTATTGAAGACACTGAGTAATAAACCACTACTTATAACTACGTGGCAAAAAATTCTTGGGTAAGGATTATGCTTTAGGAACACTAGGCTCACACTGTCAGATTTGTTTATCACTACCCAGTCACTGTGCTTTTCACATTCACTCAACTTTGTTTTCATTTGTTCTAAACTATCGAACGATATCGCATCAATCATTTTCGCATGTGTGTCCAAACTTTCTTGGATAGCAGTTTGAAGAGCACGATTTTCTAAACGCCCCCTACGAATTTGTGGGTCCTCTCGTACTGCAGTTTGATGACTCGACAAGTAAGATGGGCATCCAGGCAACTTCGATGGGATAGCATCTGAAAAATTAATAACGAAGTATGAAACCGATCTCACAGTATATAAGTGAAATAAAGATAATTCTTATGCCACTGTTCTTTAGTAAGAGCGTGTTTCGTAACTCACCTTTTCTCAAGCGTCGATGATCCAACGGTGCTGTCAAGAGTATACCAGTTTTCGGGTCATACATGCTGGTACTGCTTAAAATGTCGTCCTTGTTGAAATGCAGTTCACATATCTAAAAACAAGCATAGAGTTCTCTTTAAAACATAACGAAAATTAATGAGGTATGAGATTATAAATACGTTCTTCTGTTTACTGTATTTTGTTCAGCTGTACTACATTTCAAGTAACTACGACACACTAACCAAACAAATACACTGATACAACAGAGTGCTTACTCAGTGTCCAGTCTTGTCTGTGAACAGCTGATAACCATTTTCGTCTTAAATTCTTGTCAGATGGAAAAAAAATTATCGTAATTGCCCCTGCAATTCGGCATACAACACCTTCGGGGCATCGTAACTGAGTATAGATCAAATAACCACTCACGAACAGCACAAAGTACAATATGGAAGCGCTACGAATCACGTGTGTCGGTAGTCGGTTCCTAGCTTTCTCAGACCCCTACCCGTGACGTCACAGGCTCCTTACAAGGGAACCTCCCCATCGCACCCCCCTCAGAATTAGTTATAAGTTGGCACAGCGGATAGGCCTTGAAAAACTGAACACACATCAATCGAGAAAACAGGAAGAAGTTGTATGGAACTATGAAAAAATAAGCAAAATATACAAACTGAGTAGTCCATGTGTAAGATAGGCAACATCCAGGTGGGTGTAAACACATGAGTGCTGTGGTCCCGTGGTTAACGTGTGCAGCTGCGGAGCGATAGGTCGTTGGTTCAAGTCTTCCCTCGGGAGAAAATTTTAATTTTTATTTTCAGACAATTATCAAAGTTCAGGCACTCATATATAATCATCTTCGCTCTCCAAAATTCCAGGACATGTTCAGATTTGCTTGGACATATGCAGGATTTGACGGTTTACACACGGAAAAATTTGAAAACGTTAAAAACATATGTTTTGACAGAGCACAGACAAAACTGTGCGACTGTGAAACTGTTGCATTCATTTGTTGCAGTTTATGTGACAAACTCTTATGTTTTCACACTTTTTCAGAAGTGATTATCACATCCACAAGAAAACCTAAATTGGGCAAGGTAGAAGAATCTTTTTACCCATTCACCAAGTGTACAAGTTAGGTGGGTCGACAACATATTCCTGTCATGTGAAGCACATGCCGTCACCAGTGTCGTATAGAATATATCAGACGTGTTTTCCTGTGGAGGAATCGGTTGACCTATGACCTTGCAATCAAATGTTTTCGGTTTCCATTGGACAGGCACGTCCTTTCGGCTACTAATCGCACGGGTTTGCGGTGCGGTCGCAAAACACAGACACTAAACTTATTACAGTGAACAGAGATGTCAATGAACGAACGGACAGATCATAACTTTGCGAAAATAAAGAAAGAAAAATTTTCACTCTTGGGAAGATTTGAACCAGGAACCTCGCAGTTGCTCACGCAAACCACGGGACCACGGCACTCCTGAATGCAGATTGTCCTAGACGTTGTCTATCTTGCACATGGACTATATATATTTTGCTTATTTTTTCATAGTTCCACACAACTTCTTCCTGTTTTCTCGATTGATCTGTGTTCAGTTTTTCAAGGCCTATCCACTGTGCCAACTTATAACTAAATCTGAGGGGGGTGCGATGGGGAGGTTCCCTTGTCAGCTCTTTCGTCTTTGTAATCCATGGTCTCTGGCCAATTGTGACTTCATTACTCAAAGCTGACGGGTTGTATCCCCTGCTAAACTAGACCCGATCTTTTTTACCACCATAATCCGTATCAGAAGAGCTGTATAACAAAGAGGAAATAGACGGTGGTCTAGTTTAGTAGGGGATACAACCAACGCCACCTAGGAACAAGGCCTCACATCGTGAGTCTAACAAGGGAACCTCCCCATCGCACCCCCCTCGGATTTAGTTATAAGTTGGCACAGTGGATACGCCTTGAAAAACTGAACACAGATCAATCGAGAAAACAGGAAGAAGTTGTGTGGAACTATGAAAAAATAAGCAAAATATATATATAGTCCATGTGCAAGATAGACAACGTCTAGGACAATCTGCATTCAGGAGTGCCGTGGTCCCGTGGTTTGCGTGAGCAACTGCGAGGTTCCTGGTTCAAATCTTCCCAAGAGTGAAAATTTTTCTTTCTTTATTTTCGCAAAGTTATGATCTGTCCGTTCGTTCATTGACGTCTCTGTTCACTGTAATAAGTTTAGTGTCTGTGTTTTACGACCGCACCGCAAACCCGTGCGATTAGTAGCCGAAAGGACATGCCTGTCCAATGGAAATCGAAAACATTTGATTGCAAGGTCATAGGTCAACCGATTCCTCCACAGGAAAACACGTCTGATATATTCTATACGACACTGGTGACGGCATGTGCTTCACATGACAGGAATATGTTGTCGACCCACCTAACTTGTACACTTGGTGAATGGGTAAAAAAATTCTTCTACCTTGCCCAATTTAGGTTTTCTTGTGGATGTGATAATCACTTCTGAAAAAGTGTGAAAACATAAGAGTTTGTCACATAAACTGCAACAAATGAATGCAACAGTTTCACAGTCGCACAGTTTTGTCTGTGCTCTGTCAAAACATATGTTTTTAACGTTTTCAAATTTTTCCGTGTGTAAACCGTCAAATCCTGCATATGTCCAAGCAAATCTGAACATGTCCTGGAATTTTGGAGAGCGAAGATGATTATATATGAGTGCCTGAACTTTGATAATTGTCTGAAAATAAAAATTAAAATTTTCTCCCGAGGGAAGACTTGAACCAACGACCTATCGCTCCGCAGCTGCACACGTTAACCACGGGACCACGGCACTCATGTGTTTACACCCACCTGGATGTTGCCTATCTTACACATGGACTACTCAGTTTGTATATTTTGCTTATTTTTTCATAGTTCCATACAACTTCTTCCTGTTTTCTCGATTGATGTGTGTTCAGTTTTTCAAGGCCTATCCGCTGAGCCAACTTGTAACTAATTCTGAGGGGGATGCAATGGGGAGGTTCCCTTGTGAGAAGAATGTTCAGAAACAAAGGAATGGCAGAGAGGAAAACTGTACTTCACATGTATAAGGGCCAGTAGTATTTTCACGTTAACGATATCGCGTGTTTGTATCTCAGTATTTCTCCGCAAAATGCAATGGAAAGAAATGAATGAAATATGTTACTAGCAAAGAATACATCACGTTACATGTATGTCAGTTGTATCTCGAAAGTCTTTGAACCGTATTGCTTAAGGGCAGTACGGGATACAAGTTCAGCGTAGTCAATTTCTTAGTTTCAACTAGCATTGCTGTCCTGTTGTTCACTTGAACTATGTATCCCCTGCTTCACTAAACTGCAAATGAAACACCCGATACAAATTAAAATCTCATTCTAAGTGTGTTGCTTAAGTACAGTCCGGAATACGAGTTTGTCGTAAGTCGATTTCTTCGTTTTCACTAGCATTACTGTCCTGTTCTTCACCTTAACGATGTATCCTCCGCTTCAGTAAACCCTAAGTGGAACACGGGATACAAATTGTAGATGTGCTGTTTATTTCGTCTCCGCTATTACTAACAGTCTTTTCTTACGTACATATCAGTATTACTGATGACAGAAGGACCTACGTATGTAATATATGTATACCAGACTTCCGTTGACCTCGATATATGTACACTGGTAACGAAAAGGTGGAAATACACGTACGTTACATTTGCAACCTGTACCTCAATTGAACTACACGGAGACAAGAAGACGACACATGTACAATTTACATCCCGTACTTCACTATGGGGTACAGTTTTCTTGTTGCCTTGGACGCTAATAGTATCCCATTCGTTACTTGAGCTATATAGCTATACGCAACATTTGTATCTAGCTCGCCAATTGACATACAGGGTGTTTCAAAAATGACCAGTATATTTGAAACGGCAATAAAAACTAAACGAGCAGCGATAGAAATACACCGTTTGTTGCAATATGCTTGGGACAACAGTACATTTTCAGGCAGACAAACTTTCGAAATTACAGTAGTTACAATTTTCAACAACAGATGGCGCTGCGGTGTGGGAAACTCTATAGTACTATGTATGTTTCGGATAGCCCAAAGCAATCACACGATCATCGAAATATTCATTCAGGAAATTAAAGACGTCGGCCGTGCGATGTGGCCGGGCACCATCTTGCATAAACCACGAGGTGTTCGCAGTGTCGTTTAAGGCAGTTTGTACCGCCACAAATTCACGAAGAATGCCCAGATAGCGTGATGCAGTAATCGTTTCTGATCTGAAAAATGGGTCAATGATTCCTTTGGAAGAAATGGCGGCCCAGACCAGTACTTTTTGAGGATGCAGGGACGATGGGACTGCAACATGGGGCTTTTCGGTTCCCCATATGCGCCAGTTCTGTTTATTGACGAAGCCGTCCAGGTAAAAATATACTTCGTCAGTAAACCAAATGCTGCCCACATGCATATCGCCGTCATCAATCCTGTGCACTATATCGTTAGCGAATGTCTCTCGTGCAGCAATGGTAGCGGCGCTGAGGGGTTGCCGCGTTTGAATTTTGTATGGATAGAGGTGTAAACTCTGGCGCATGAGACGATACGTGGACGTTGGCGTCATTTGGACCGCAGCTGCAACACGGCGAACGGAAACCCGAGGCCGCTGTTGGATCACCTGCTGCACTAGCTGCGCGTTGCCCTCTGTGGTTGCCGTACGCGGTCGCCCTACCTTTCCAGCACGTTCATCCGTCACGTTCCCAGTCCGTTGAAATTTTTCAAACAGATCCTTTATTGTATCGCTTTTCGGTCCTTTGGTTACATTAAACCTCCGTTGAAAACTTCGTCTTGTTGCAACAACACTGTGTTCTAGGCGGTGGAATTCCAACACCAGAAAAATCCTCTGTTCTAAGGAATAAACCATGTTGTCTACAGCACACTTGCACGTTGTGAACAGCACACGCTTACAGCAGAAAGACGTCGTACAGAATGGCGCACCCACAGACTGCGTTGTCTTCTATATCTTTCACATCACTTGCAGCGCCATCTGTTGTTGAAAATTGTAACTACTGTAATTTCGAAAGTTTGTCTGCCTGAAAATGTACTGTTGTCCCAAGCATATTGCAACAAACGGTGTATTTCTATCGCTGCTCGTTTAGTTTTTATTGCTGTTTCAAATATACCGGTAATTTTTGAAACACCCTGTATATAGTGTCAGTGTAAAGGTGAAGTGAAGGTCGGGATACAAATTTTTGTTGTGTCGTCAGTGTAAAGGCGAAGTGAAGGACGGGATACAAATTTTAGTTGTGTCGGTGGTTTCGCCTGTAATATGGGAAGTGCACATTCGAAAATGTCGAACTGATACTAGTGCTGGGAAAGGAAAGAAGATCGACAGCTGAGAAATTTCTATTACGTACTTCACAACACGAAAATACACGTATTGGTGGAATAAAACTATGAAATATGTCAAAATTGTGAAATACAGTGAAAGAAGCAAATGGAAAAGTGAGCTTACCACACGGAAATATCGAGGAATAACCGAAGCTCGTCTAGACAGACAGTAACGAAAATTACATACCCACAAACAGGCAAATCCATTTATATAAACGAAAATAAGACACTAAAAATTGTTCTACAATAACAAACTAATATTCCAAATTACCTCAATATCATTACGAATAATTATTTTAATGTACAATGATAGCGCTTATCCGGAACACAGAACTGTTTTATTATCTATGCCTCGAAGTGAAGACCTTCCTATCTATGACTAATGTATGATGTCATTGGTCAAAGCCGACGGGTTGTATCCCCTGCTTCACTAGACCCATAGACGGCATGGAAGGTGAATGTAAAATCTATGCGACTGCAATACAGTCTGTATTTAAACAGTAACTCACGAGAAATATTTGTGTGTTACTTTCCATTTATTTCATTTCGCATGTGATTGTGAGAAGTATCCCAACAGTAGAAATAAACTTGGTTTGTAGAATTACAGGAGCTAATCTACATTCTTCGATTGAAAACTCGGAAAAAACCATAGCCGATCATGGTCTACAGTCAGCTGTGTGACGAATGCAATTTGCGCGCAGCGCTCTAGCCGAACACAAATCAGCGTCATTCACGTCACCGAAGATACAGCGTTGCCAATTCCGCGACATGGACAGGTCAGTTAGCATTGTAGCTTCGCCTGCGACATCTGTTAACCGACGGGAAAACTATTTTTACGGTTGCCTGTTCCGCCGTAAGGACGGTCAATCTGTTTCTTATGTGATCTGGGGCACAACGTTAGTGTTGGTGCACTTAATATAGCACTGACTAATTAAATAAAGGTAGCATAGTATTATCTTCCCTTCCTATGACCAGCAGCTCTTATGAGGCTCTGCCTGCATGATCCTGCTACATGAGGTATGCACTGCTGTGTGACTATGAACACCTTCGCTACCATACCGCCTCACATTTCCATCAAGAACTAGCACAGAATGGAATCAAAAACCCATAATGTTTGAAAGGAAACATCCATCAATTTGCTCAGTCCAGTATGCAAGGCACCTTTTTCATTAGTACTAAGTAGACATATAATGAATTCTTACGGTAAATACATAAATTCAGCAGATAACTGCTTAGGCAAATTACTGTCTGCTACGCAACTGAAATGACAGTCATTACACAGGTTCTGTATGTTACAGTTTGTTAAGTATTCAGTTTGCTGCAGTATTGCTTCCACTGTTATGAAATATACTGTCCATAGGTTATTTAACTCAGTAGACATTTCACTTTGAGTCACAAGTATATGACATGTTTTATTTGTATCACAAGACAATGACTAACTGCCGTTAACATCTCATTACATGCATTGTCTGAAAATCAGTTAGGCCTATGTATATAATTCCATCTGAAAAGTTTTTGGCAACTCAGTCATAGTCGATAGACTTTCAGGACTGGAGCTGAATTTCCATATCTCAGTATATATTTGCTTGGAATTTTGATACCTAAATAAATCGTACATTATAAGCAACAGAGTGTTGGAAAATTAATGTGTTCGCCTAGCCTACAAGGTGGCCATTTTATGAGTAAATTACGAAGTCTTGTGTAATTTACTGTACAGAAAACCTCTTTTTCTCTTAATTCATTCTTGCAGGTTTAGGGACCGCAACTGTGTGGAATAATTACATCCAAATGAGTCGGATTAAGCATTTCTATAATGTAATGTCATAGACCACTCATCCTGTATGCCGTGGATGCAGATAAAGCATCGGGTTGCCAAAAATGTAAGTGAACAACTGGCTTATAAAAAGTGTACCACATGATATCACACCACAACAACAGAAGAAACATTATCTGCAACCCGCACAGGCCATGATTTCAATTGCAACAAACGATGAGATACAGCTGCACGTTAACAGAAGGCACCATTACCGATCAATTTCTGACCACTCACTGGCACCTCTTCCCTCTCAAGTACTCCAACAGCCATCCTAGCAGCTAACAATGAACAAAACAGTTCTACATTAAGACAATTTAGCTTTAAGTAACAATGTTCAGTATGAGTAAATGCCTGATGATGACCAAAACGTACATAAAATAAGTAAAAATTAATTTCTGCCTTAGCCTGTACTAAAATAATGAGAGAATGTTCAGTCCCGATGGTATGTCACTAGCTGTGTACTGCTGCAACCATAGCCATACATTCAGATCTCACTACAAACATGAAGCGAGACATGTCCTCTTCCTCTATTTTAACTGAAAATGACCACAACAAAATCAGCTAAAGGAATCCTATCAAACACTTGAGTTCATAATAGTCAAGTGACTGATGGGAGTTTCTGCTGTAATTAAAGCAGAATTTCTGGTTTGATAGTGCTTTTGTAAAGTAAAATTCATAAAACGGCTGCAAAAATGTGTAAATATGGTGAATAATTTTTATTACATTTGTGGTGAAATAACATTTTCCTCACAGAAATGCAATCTGACGCCTCTTGTGAAGACTGTCTATCAGCATTATTTCTGTGTGAAAGTAGGGCACCAGGATAAGTCTTGGGCACCACATATATGTTGAAATGCAATTTCAGTTAGACTGCGAGAACGGTTGAAAAATAAGAAATAATCTATCGCTTTTGGTGTGCCTATGATTTGGTGGGAGCCAACAGAGCATACAGATGACTGCTATTTCTGCTTGCCTCCACCTATAGAGGCAGGATTGTCTATAAAGAAAAGAAGAACAGTTCGTTACCTGAATCTTGGATCTGCCAATTGATCCAGTCCACATTCAGGTAGTTTACTAGTTTCTACTTCACTGAAAATTGTGTGTTTCAAGTAGAAAATGAAGAGAGTGTGGAACAAAAAACCAAACAAACCTTCCACATCTGTGGCCATGATTTTGAGGGGAAAGATGATAAACCACACAGACTGAGTCTAGTGGAATTGAGTGATCTCATTATAGACCTTACCTGTCAAAGGAGAAGGCAAAAATTCTTGGGTCTCGACTACAGCAGTGGAATCTTCACGAATGTGATGTCACAATGTCACAGTACCTAAAGTGTCACTGACTCCCTTTTTGAAGAAGAAAACAATCTTGTTGTTTCCTGCGACATTAATGGCCGGGTGAAATCTTAAAATTTTAACAATGATCCAACTGAACGGAGACTATTCAAAGACTCTTCCAAGATCAGGTTGGAAGCTGAGTTACTTCACAATGGCAACCATCTTTCTTCTATTCCTGGTTGTCATGCAGTTCACAAGAAGGAGGCATGCGAATATGACAGCCCTCTTGGACTCAATCAAATGTCATGAATGCAAATGGAAAATTTGTGGTGATCTGAAAGTCGTAGCCATACTTTTAGGAACGCAATTGGGTACACAAAACATTACTGTTTCTTTGGGACAGTAGGGATATGAAATCGCATTATATTAAAGCAGATTGGCCTGCAAGAAATCTGAACTCAAATGAGAAAAATGTTGTTGCCGAGCCTCTCGTGGACCCAAAAGATGTTCTTCTTCCACCCGTGCATATCAGGCTGGGTTTGATGAAAAATTTTGTCAAAGGTATGAAAGAGAAGGACACACCTTTAAGTACCTAAGATAGAAATTTCCGAAATCAAGTGATGCAAAAGTGACACAAGATATTTTTATCAAGCCATAAATTCGAGAACTTGTAAAGGATCTCACATGTGACCAAGTTTTGGAGGGGAAAGAAAAGGACACTTGGGAAGCCTTCAAGAGAGTGGTTTATGGATTTTTAGGCAGCAAAAGACCTGATAACTACACTCAGTTGGTGAAACTGCTCCTGCAAAAAATACCACCTACACTCAGGTGGTGACAGTGGTCCTGGAAAAGTACCATAACCTTAGATTCAACATGTCCCTTAAAATCCACTTTCTCCACTCCCAACTAGACTTTTTCCCTTCTAGTTGTGGAGCTGTCAGTGATGAACATGGCAAAAGATTCCATCAGGACATTTCTGTTATGAAACAAAGATATCAGGGCCATTGGAATGAAGCAATGCTTGTGGATTTCTATTGGTCTTTGTGTAGAGTTGCTCCAGAACTCTGTTACAAGAAGCAAGCTAAAAGATTTCACTCCAACTATCTGCAAGATATTCTTCCAGCAATTTAGATCTCTTAAAATGTAACTACCATTTAAAAAAATTCAAATACACTTTCAATGTTGTTAGCATATTTAATTAAAATTTTCTCTTAATCCGTTAATATGAAATACTTTTACCTAGTGTGTAACACAGAACTAGAGCTGAGGAAAATTTTTCATTGTCGTATTCACTTTTCTTTATCCAAAATGAGTAAGAATTGACTCACAAATTGCAGGAAACATTCAGAAATTGCTTTTTGTGGCATGCTATTTCAGGTGGTTCACCTATGTACGCCAACTGCCCCGGCCTCGACGCCTGTAACGAAAGGCCAGAATCTCCCGACCCTTTTGACACGTCGCGCACCTACTGTTCGGGTGGTGAGGCCGGGAACGGGGCCGGGACCTTCTACTACGGCAGCGGCAGCAACGGCGGGGGTGCCTTCTACTCGCCGGGTGGCAGCAGCAGCGGTGCCTTCTTCTCACCAGGTAGCAGTGGTGGTGGTGGTGGTGGTGAGCGGGCCGGTGCCTACTACTCGCCCGTGCCTGCAGAGTCCCCCTCCAACTACACTGGGATGCTCGGGATGGCTGCAGAGTTTTCCCGGCTCTCTGTTGCCAGTTCTTCCCTTCCAGTAGCAGATGTCAAGTAGGTACTCTCATCAGTTCAGCTCAGTTCAGTTTATTTGTCCGTGCAACAGATCGTAACTGTGATCCACAGCTAGGATATAGAATGAATGCATTTGAAGATTATAGTTCAATATCTCTGACAAATATTTGGAAACGTGCTGACCATTTAGACGATTGTCTTATGCTATCTTTTTTTGACAATTTATTTTTATTTATAATAATGTACAGGAACTTCCGGTTGCAAATTACGAATTATTTAGGCACAGACGAATCGCCAGAAGGCAGAAGTGCCGTGTCATCGATAGGCTTACAAACAAAAGGTACGGAGTTTTGTTGGACTTCAGAATGCTCTTCGTTTTTCTAACTGTAGAAAGAACATGCAGTCAAACACACACACACACACACACACACACACACACACACACACACACACACACACACACTATTGGATGGGACAGTGAGTTATCTCAGGTTAGGTTAGAAAGGTTACTGTAGTTGTGCCACCTTGTTTTTGGCAACGGTTTGGCAATGGTCATTCATTCTAGTTGACAGCTGGTCGGTTGTCATACCGATGTAAAGTACTTGGCAGTGGTTGCAGCTGAAACGGTATATAACGAGGCATCTTTCACCGGTGGCCCAGCCTCAGACGGGGTAGGATAAGCCTGTGACGGGACTGGAATACGTGGCGCCAGGTGGATGGATTGGACAGGTCTCGTATCTCAAGTTCCACTGGGGCACGATCGGCACCACCTAGAGAAGAGGCTGCAGCGCGCTCTTATGACGTCACACGAAGTGGGCCCGTGTTGGCGTGGTTGTTGTTGTTGTTGTTGTTGTTGTGTCCTGAGACTGGTTTGATGCAGCTCTCCATGCTACTCTATCCCGCGCAAGCTTCTTCATCTCCCAGTACCTACTGCAACCTACATCCTTCTGAATCTGCTTAGCGTATTCATCTCTTGGTCTCCCTCTACGATTTTTACCCTCCACGCTGCCCTCCAATGCTAAATTTGTGATCCCTTGATGCCTCAAAACATGTCCTACCAACCGATCCCTTCTTCTAGTCAAGTTGTGCCACAAACTTCTCTTCTCCCCAATCCTATTCAATACCTCCTCATTAGTTACGTGATCTACCCACCTTATCTTCAGCATTCTTCTGTAGCACCACATTTCGAAAGCTTCTGTTCTCTTCTTGTCCAAACTAGTTATCGTCCATGTTTCACTTCCATACATGGCTACACTCCATACAAATACTTTCAGAAACGGCTTCCTGACACTTAAATCTATACTCGATGTTAACAAAATTCTCTTCTTGAGAAACGCTTTCCTTGCCATTGCCAGTCTCCATTTTATATCCTCTCTACTTCGACCATCATCAGTTATTTTACTCCCTAAATAGCAAAACTCCTTTACTACTTTAAGTGTCTCATTTCCTAATCTAATTCCCTCAGCATCACCCGACTTAATTTGACTACATTCCATTATCCTCGTTTTGCTTTTGTTGATGTTCATCTTATATCCTCCTTTCAAGACACTGTCCATTCCGTTCAACTGCTCTTCCAAGTCCTTTGCTGTCTCTGACAGAATCACGATGTCATCGGCGAACCTCAAAGTTTTTACTTCTTCTCCATGAATTTTAATACCTACTCCGAATTTTTCTTTTGTTTCCTTTACTGCTTGCTCAATATACAGATTGAATAACATCGGGGAGAAGCTACAACCCTGTCTCACTCCTTTCCCAACCACTGCTTCCCTTTCATGCCCCTCGACTCTTATAACTGCCATCTGGTTTCTGTACAAATTGTAAATATCCTTTCGCTCCCTGTATTTTACCCCTGCCACCTTCAGAATTTGAAAGAGAGTATTCCAGTTAACGTTGTCAAAAGCTTTCTCTAAGTCTACAAATGCTAGAAACGTAGGTTTGCCTTTTCTTAATCTTTCTTCTAAGGTAAATCGTAAGGTCAGTATTGCCTCACGTGTTCCAACATTTCTACGGAATCCAAACTGATCTTCCCCGAGGTCGGCTTCTACCAGTTTTTCCATTCGTCTGTAAAGAATTCGCGTTAGTATTTTGCAGCTGTGACTTATTAAACTGATAGTTCGGTAATTTTCACATCTGTCAACACCTGCTTTCTTTGGGATTGGAATTATTATATTCTTCTTGAAGTATGAGGGTATTTCGCCTGTCTCATACATCTTGCTCACCAGATGGTAGAGTTTTGTCATGACTGGCTCTCCCAAGGCCATCAGTAGTTCTAATGGAATGTTGTCTACTCCCGGGGCCTTGTTTCGACTCAGGTCTTTCAGTGCTCTGTCAAACTCTTCACGCAGTATCTTATCTTCCATTTCGTCTACATCTACATCCTCTTCCATTTCCATAATATTGTCCTCAAGTATATCGCCCTTGTATAGACCCTCTATATACTCCTTTCACCTTTCTGCTTTCCCTTCTTTGCTTAGAACTGGGTTGCCATCTGAGCTCTTGATATTCATACAAGTGGTTATCTTCTCTCCAAAGGTCTCTTTAATTTTCCTGTAGGCAGTATCTATCTTACCCCTAATGAGACAAGCCTCTACATCCTTGCATTTATCCTCTAGCCATCCCTGCCTAGCCATTTTGCACTTCCTGTCGATATCATTTTTGAGACGTTTGTATTCCTTTTTGCCTGCTTCATTTACAGCATTTTTATATTTTCTCCTTTCATCAATTAAATTCAATATTTCTTCTGTTATCCAAGGATTTCTATTAGCCCTCATCTTTTTACCTACTTGATCGTCTGCTGCCTCCACTACTTCATCCCTCAGAGCTACCCATTCTTCTTCTACTGTATTTCTTTCCCCCATTCCTGTCAATTGTTCCCTTATGCTCTCCCTGAAACTCTGTACAACCTCTGGTTCTTTCAGTTTATCCAGGTCCCATCTCCTTAAATTCCCCGTTGGCGTGGTACGGTGCCGAAAAACTCGAGAAGCCCGGCCTGCAAATCTTTGTCAGACAGTTTTACAGAATCAGTTCCGTAAAAAATAATTGATTGCTGAAATACTTGTAGCTTTATATGCCAGATTTGTACTGAAGTGCCCGTCATTTCGATAATGGTCATAACTATTGTTGTATTTCAGATACGAGTATCAAATTCCAGAACATTGCAATCAAAAATAGGGGTCACTATGAATTTGTGTTTGGTGTATATTATAGTGCCGAGTATGAAATACGGGTGAGATTTTGAAACTTTCGTGAAACGTAGGATCGATATCTTCCCCTGGTCTCGAAAATATTGAGCATCTGCAGCAACTTCACTTCCGATTGCTGGCACGCGGGAATGAAATTTTCGTAACACCTCTCATATCTCCTAAACCACTGGAGATATCAAAACGAGATTTTGGCAAATTATATAATGCAAAGAGGAGAGTACTTTGCCGTACAGTTAAAATATGGAACTTTATCTATCGTGGTATAGCAGAAACTGTAGTTTAATGATATATATATAAAAACACAGATGATGTGACTTACCGAACGAAAGTGCTGGCAGGTCGATAGACACACAAACATACACACAAAATTCAAGCTTTCGCAACAAACTGTTGCCTCATCAGGAAAGAGGGAAGGAGAGGGAAAGACGAAAGGATGTGGGTTTTAAGGGAGAGGGTAAGGAGTCATTCCAATCCCGGGAGCGGAAAGACTTACCTTAGGGGGAAAAAAGGACAGGTATACACTCGGGCGTGCACACACACATCCATCCGCACATATACACACACAAGCAGACATTTGTAAAGGCAAAGAGTTTGGGCAGAGATGTCAGTCGAGGCGGAAGTACAGAGGCAAAGATGATGTTGAATGACAGGTGAGGTATGAGCGGCGGCAACTGTGAAATTAGCGGAGGTTGAGGCCTGGTGGGTAACAGGAAGAGAGGATATACTGAAAGGCAAGTTCCCATCTCCGGAGTTCTGACAGGTAGGTGTTAGTGGGAAGTATCCAGATAACCCGGATGGTGTAACATTGTGCCAAGATGTGCTGGCCGTGCAGCAAGGCATGTTTAGCCACAGGATGATCCTGATTACCAACAAACACTGTCTGCCTGTGTCCATTAATGCGAATGGACAGTTTGTTGCTGGTCATTCCCACATAGAAAGCTTCACAGTGTAGGCAGGTCAGTTGGTAAATCACGTGGGTGCTTTCACACGTGGCTCTGCCTTTGATTGTGTTCACCTTCCGGGTTACAGGACTGGAGTAGGTGGTGGTGGGAGGGTGCATTGGACAGGTTTTACACCGGGGGCGGTTACAAGGGTAGGAGCCAGAGGGTAGGGAAGGTGGTTTGGGGATTTCATAGGGATGAACCAAGAGGTTACGAAGGTTAGGTGGATGGCGGAAAGACACTCTTGTTGGAGTGGGGAGGATTTCATGAGGGATGGATCTCATTTCAGGGCAGGATTTAAGGAAGTCGTATCCCTGCTGGATTTAGAGTCTGATCCAGTCCCGTAAAGTATCCTGTCACAAGTGGGGCACTTTAGGGGTTCTTCTGTGGGAGGTTCTGGGTTTGAGGGGATGAGGAAGTGGCTTTGGTAATTTGCTTCTGTACCAGGTCAGGAGGATAGTTGCGGGATGCGAAAGCTGTTTTCAGGTCGTTGGTGTAATGGTTCAGGGATTCCGGACTGGAGCAGATTCATTTGCCACGAAGACCTAGGCTGTAGGGAAGGGACCGTTTGATGTGGAATGGGTGGCAGCTGTTATAATGGAGGTACTGTTGCTTGTTGGTGGGTTTGATGTGGACGGATGTGTGAAGCTGGTCATTGGACAGATGGAGGTGAATGTCAAGGAAAGTAGCATGGGATTTGGAGTAGGACCAGGTGAATCTGATGGAACCAAAGGAGCTGAGGTTGGAGAGGAAATTTGGAGTTCTTCTTCACTGTGAGTCCAGATCATGAAGATGTCATCAATAAATCTGTACCAATCTTTGGGTTGGCAGGACTGGGTAACTAAGAAGGCTTCCTGTAAGTGACCCATGAATAGGTTGGCATACGAGGGGGCCATCCTGGTACCAATGGCTGTTCCCTTTAATTGTTGATATGTCTGGCCTTCAAAAGTGAAGAAGTTGTGGGTCAGGATAAAGCTGGCTAAGGTAATGAGGAAAGAGGTTTTAGGTAGGGTGGCAGGTGATCGGTGTGAAAGGAAGTGCTCCATCGCAGCGAGGCCCTGGGCGTGCGGAATATTTGTGTATAAGGAAGTGGCATCAATGGTTACAAGGATGGTTTCCGGAGGTAATAGACTGGGTAAGGATTCCAGGCGTTCGAGAAAGTGGTTGGTGTCTTTGATGAAGGATGGGAGACTGCATTTAATGGGTTGAAGGTGTTGATCTACGTAGGCAGAGATACGTTCTGTGTGGGCTTGGTAACCAGCTACAATGGGGTGGCCAGGATGATTGGTTTTGTGAATTTTAGGAAGTAGGCAGAAGGTAGAGGTGCGGGGTGTTGGTGGGGTCAGGAGGTTGATGGAGTCAGGTGAAAGGTTTTGTAGGGGGCCTAAGGTTCTGAGGATTCCTTGAAGCTCCACCTGGACATCAGGAATGGGATCACCTTGGGAGACTTTGTATGTGGTGTTGTCTGAAAGCTGACGCAGACCCTCAGCCACATACTCCCGACAATCAAGTACCATGGTCGTGGAACCCTTGTCCGCCAGAAGAATGACGATGGATCGGTCAGCCTTTAGATCACGGATAGCCTGGGCTTCAGCAGTGGTGATGTTGGGAGTAGGGTTAAGGTTTTTTAAGAAGGATTGAGAGGCAAGGCTGGAAGTGAGAAATTCCTGGAAGGTTTGGAGAGAGTGATTTTGAGGAAGAGGAGGTGGGTCCCGCTGTGACGGAGGACGGAACTTTCCAGGCAGGGTTCAATTTGGATAGTGTCTTGGGGAGTTGGATCATTAGGAGTAGGATTAGGATTATTTTTCTTCATGGCAAAGTGATATTTCCAGCAGAGAGTACGAGTGTAGGACAGTAAATCTTTGACGAGGGCTGTTTAGTTGAATCTGGGAGTAGGGCTGAAGGTGAGGTCTTTGAATAGGACAGGGGTTTCGGATTGGGAGAGAGGTTTGGAGGAAAGGTTAACTACTGAATTAGGGTGTTGTGGTTCCAGATTGTGTTGATTAGAATTTTGAGGTTTTGGGGGGAGTGGAGCTGGAAGTGGGAGATTGAGTAGATGGGAGAGACTGGGTCTGTGTGCAATGAGAGGAGGTTGAGGTTTGCTGGAAAGGTTGTGGAGGGTGAGTGAGTTGCCTTTCTGGAGGTGGGAAACCAGGAGATTGGATAGCTTTTTGAGGTGGAGGGTGGCATGCTGTTCTAATTTGCGGTTGGCCTGTAGGAGGATGCTCTGAATAGCCGGTGTGGATGTGGGAGAGGAAAGATTGAGGACTTTTATTAAGGATAGGAGTTGACGGGTGTGTTCATTGGCTGAGTTGATGCGTATGTGATGGATTAGGTGGGTGAGGGCAATGGATTGTTCAGTTTGGAACTGGTATAGGGACTGATGGAAAGAAGGGTTACAACCAGAGATGGGAACTTTAAGAGTGAGGGCTTTGGGGTTAATGCCAAATGTCAGACAATCCTGAGTAAATGAAATATGGGAGCGTAATCTGGCTAGGGCGAAGGCATGTTTGCGGAGGGAATGTAAATAAAGCTTAATGGGGTTGTTGTGGGGATGTTGTGAGGGTGACATGGTATTAGAAGGTGGAAAGTGTAACATGAGGCTGAAGTGAAAATGAAAATATATGGGGAGAGATAAACTAGAAAGCAACTGGAGATCTGGTGTGAAAAAAGTCGAAAAAGTGTTGGTTAAAGCTTTAATACACTGACTGTTTATGTGGTAGCTGTTTATAGAGCTCCCTCGGGAAAGCTGAGTACATTCACCAAGTAAACAATCACTTTTAACTCACCTGTTCTCAGAAACAAAAATAATCATGCTTTGTTATTGTAATGTAAATTTTCTTTCCTGTAAAAATGCGGCAGATTTTGAGCGTGTAATGAGCGGAGTGCAGTTGTTGACTGTCTCACAAGAGTTGCAAAGAACTTCACAAGCCTGATTGACAGTACTCTGTAGATAAAAGAATTACTATCATATGTGTAAGTGAAATTTTAGATGTCTTCTTGACCATGATGGTCAGCTGTTCAAAATGCTTTCTGTAAGCCATACAAATAACAGTAGTTTTATCAATAGGACGTGTATATAAGGCAACAGTGAAAATATGCAAACCTTCAGCAGACATTTGCAGCAGTTGGAATAAGACAATGTATCAAGCTAAAGAGTCAATAATAAATTTAACCTATTTCTAGATTAATTTATTCCATTGTTTGAAGCTGTATTTCCTAAGAGAATTTCATAAAGTGTCTACCTAAGTGACTGCAGGAAACATTGACTCACTAAGGGAATCAACCTATCCTGCAAAACAAAGGGAACGCTGTATATGATATGAAAAATTGTATTAAACTTCAGGACAAGGGACACTGCAATTCACATTTGCATTTTAGTAACTCCAGAGATAGATCAGAAATCACTGCTCGTGACTACAGCAAGTTTAATTCTTTGTAATATGTCCACAGATTGCTGTAACATGAGAATTGTGGTCCTCAGCATGCTTAAAATAATATAATTATTAACAGTTTATGTTAATGTAGGATGTATAAAACACTAGAAGTAATAAACAATAATTTATTTAAGTCAGACATACATACATACATGTACTTCCTGAGAAAGCTGTTACAAAATACAGGTCACAACGTGTAAAATGACACAGTTGCAAAACATGTCAGACGCATATAACATGCTACGAGGGTCACTTCAAAAGAAATGCACACTATTTTTTTTTTTTAAATCCATCTTTTATTCTACATGTTTGAAAGTTTTACCGTGTGTAGATACATCCTTTAGGAACAATATTTTCATTTCTCCACATAATTTCCATCCCTCAACTGCCTTATGCCATCTTGAAACCAGCACCTGTATACCCGCACAGTAAAATTCTGGACCAGCCTGTTGGAGCCACTGTTTGGCAGCCTGCACAAGGGAGTCATCATCTTCAAACCTTGTTCCACGTAGAGAGTCTTTCAGTTTCCAAAAGAGATGATAGTCACATGGAGCCAGGTCTGGACTGTAAGGCGGGTGTTTCAGTGTTGCCCATTCGAGTTTTGTGATTGCTTCCATGGTTGTTTTGACTGACATGTGCCCGTGCATTGTCGTGCAACAACAAAACATCCTGCTTTTGCTGATGTGGTCAAACACGACTCGGTCGAGCTTAAAGTTTCTTCAGTGTCGTCACATATGCTTCAGAATTTATGGTGGTTCCACTTGGCATGATGTCCACAAGCAAGAGTCCTTTGGAATTGAAAAACACCATAGCCATAACTTTTCCAGCAGAAGGTGTGGCTTTGATTTTTTTTTTCTTTTTCTTTTTTCTTTTTCTTTTATTTTTTTTATTTTTTGGTGAATTTGCATGATGCCGCTCCACTGATTGCCTCTTTGTCTCTGGTGAAAAATGATGGAGCCATGTTTCATCACCTGTCACAATTCTTCCAAGAAATTCATCTCCACCATTCTCGTACTGTTCCAAAAGTTCACTGCATACAATTTTTCTTGTTTCTTTGTGAGCCACTGTCAACATCCTGCGAACCCACCTGGCACAAACCTTTTTTAACGCCAACATTTTCAGTATTCTGCAAACACTTCCTTCCCTTATCCCAACGTAGCGTGACAATTCGTTCACTGTGATGTGTCTGTCAGCAGTCACCATTATGTTAACTCTCTACACAGTGTCTGGAGTGTGTGCAGTACAAGGCCTGCCACTGCAAGGACAATCCTCAATATTGCCGTGCCCGCTTTCATCATGTAACCTGCTTTCCCACTGACTAACTGTACTGTGATCAACAGCAGCATCTCCATACACCTTTTTTCATCCTCTTGTGGATGCTTCCCACTGTCTCGTTTTCACAGCACAGAAATTCTATGACAGCACGTTGCTTCTGACGAACATCAAGTATAGTAGTCATCTTGAAGACATGCTGTGACGGCGCCACTCACCAGAACAGGTTGAACTAAGTTTGAAAACAAGGGGGAGGGACGTATCTACACACTGTAAAACTTTCACACATGCAGAATGAAAACTGTATTTTTACAAAAATAGTGTGCATTTCTTTTGGAGTGATCCTCGTACTTTACCAATCTTACTGTCTATAAAATTTAATAATTGTGACTAAGGATGACTTATGTTGCTGACAAATGTAGTAACTCGGACAGAGTAATAGAGCAACAAACAGTTTTTGGAATGTATGCACCGTGATATAAATGTGCCACTGGGATGATGCACTACTGAAGGACACTCAACAAGGTGAAAATGTAGCTAGTCATTGGAAACTAATAAGCGATGGCAATACTGAGTATGACACCATATCAGAGCAACCTCACATTACAGTAGAATACATGATCCATAACTGAAACAACTCTTTTATATCGTTACTACACAGCTACACAACAGTTGTTGAAAACACTGCCATAAGCTAGAAGCAGGCTAGTTTCCTTGTAATGAACTTATGTGTAAACAAAATAAGTCGGAGGAACTAACTCTGGGATTAGTTAAAGATGTACAACATAAATCAAAACTGAAATCATTTTACACTGATTCCAAATTAAACTGAATGGTGCATGGTATAACGTCCTATACATTCAAATAAAATGCAGCAACATGACACTCCTTAATGTTTGCAAGAATACTCTCCATGTAAATCGGTGGGAAGAACTTTACCTTAATTACTATATAAACACAACTTTAAGAAAATAAATTGTAGCACTCTTTCACTTTATTCCTGCTGCATAAATCTTAGAATAAACTGTTTCGATTAAACTGAGTGTATGGAACATCTTATCTGTATTTTAATGCTGTGAAGTGATTTTCTGTAACACAAGATTCTACAGTTACTGGCAGAAACTACACTCATGTTCATAAATTAAGGATAATTAATGCTGATACATGCTGAAACAAAGCTTTGGTGGGCAGTTTGTGGGTTTAAATCACGTCGGGGTATGACCATGCGGTGCGTTTTACCTGCGGTTGTCACACACTGGCGCTGGCAGCAGTCCAAATACGCAGAGGTGTGTTGATGTGTGTCAAAGTACAGTGCAGTTAGTAAGTGTGCAGACATTTTCAGACATGCTATTAGTGACTGTGTGTTGAAAATGACTCAAAGAACAGATATTGATTTCGTTATGAGGGGTAGAATACTAGGGCGGCTGGGGGCTGGTCAAACACAGCAGGTCATAGCACGGGCCATCCGTGTGCCAGAAAGTGTGATCTCAAGACTATGGCAACGATTTCAGCAGACAGGAAACATGTCCAGGCACTACAGTACGGGATGTCCACAGTATACAACACCACAGGAAGACCGATATCTCACCATCAGTGCCTGCAGACGGCCACGGAGTACTGCAGGTAGCCTTGCTTGGGACCTTACTGCAGCCACTAGAACAGTTGTCTCCAGACACACAGTCTACAGATGACTGAACAGACATGGTTTATTCGCCCAGGGACCTGCAAGGTGCATTCCACTGACCCTGGCCACAGGAGAGCTCATAAAGCTTGGTGTCAAGAACACAGTACATGATCATTGGAACAGTGGTCCCAGGTTATGTTCACGGATGAGTCCAGGTATAGTCTGAACAGTGATTCTCACCGGGCTTTCATCTATCGTGAACCTGGAACCAGATACCAACCCCTTAATGTCCTTGAAAGGGACCTGTATGGAGGTCGTGGGTTGGTGGTGTGGGGTGGGATTATGATTGGTGCACGTACACCCCTGCATGTCTTTGACAGAGGAACTGTAACAGGTCAGGTGTTTCCAGAATGAGATTTTCACTCGGATGGTAGAACACTTGCCCGCGAAAGGCAAAGGTCCCGAGTTCGAGTCTCGGTCGGGCACACAGTTTTAATCTGCCAGGAAGTTTCAGGTCAGGTGTATCGGGACGTCATTTTGCACCAGTATGTCCACCTTTTCAGGGGTGCAGTGGGTCCCACCTTCATCCTGATGGATGATAACGCACGGCCCCACCTAGTTGCCATCATGGAGGAGTACCTTGAAACAGAAGATATCAGGCGAATGGAGTGGCCTGCCTGTTCTCCAGACCTTAACCTCATCAAGCACGTCTTGGATGCTCTCGGTCGACATATCGCTGCACGTCTTCAAACCCGTACGACAGTTCAGGAGCTCCGACAGTCACTGGTGCAAGAATGGGGGGCTATACCCCAGCAGCTGCTCGACCACCTGATCCAGAGTATGCCAACTCGTTGTGCGACCTGTTTACGACTGATATTAAACTATTCCAAACTGTGAGTGGAATAAACAACTACTAGAACGTAACTGTGTCTCAGTAAAATAATATAGGCACAGAAATAACTAATTGTTACCCGTATGCAACAATACTGACAACCTGTATCAAAATTTAGATGAACAGCTGTTATGAGAAGTAACTACATTAGGAAACACCCTGGTGTCATTCTGACGGAGGAAAATAGGAGCACTCCGTTTTTGGCTTTCCCTGTATAGCATTGTAATATGCTACTGTAAGTTTTATAGCCTCTAATTACATACATAGTTACAATGAACTACATGAGGTTTGTGATTCTTGAGTTTCTCCCGGCGTATTTGATAATCAAAATATCCACGGGTGTGCTGCCGGTCTATAGTGTCCAACGGGCACAATATTTCGGCGATCATACATGTCGCCATCATCAGGTGAACTGACGGACTGAGCTCCTGTGAACGTGCCGGCATGGAGATCCGTACGCTATGGCTGCTCAGAGGGAACTGGGTTCAGTCGCGGCGGTGGCCGATTTAAGTACCCTCCGCCTGCGGCGCGCTCCCTCCGCCGTCCGCGCCCCGCGCCACGGTCGCACGGTGGAACAGATTGCGACAGCGTCTGAGATGACGTCGGTGTGATGGCTCTGCCCGCCGTGGTCGTCACAACTATACATTTGCTCGATTTACTCTTGATTAACCCAATCGCTGGTTCCCAAGCCTTGCTAAGATTATAACCACAGTCACGGTTTATGTGGTCGTTATTGGTGCGAATTTCGATGGCCTCTCTAACAATGCTGTCCCAGTATCTCGACATCTGTACCAGAATCCTCGTGCGGTCATACTCCATAGCGTGATTTTCCGACAAACAATGTTCAGCCACGGCCGACTTGCTAGGATACATCAGTCGAGTGTGCCTCTGGTGTTCACGGCATCGATCCTCGACGGTACTCATCGTCTGACCAATATACGACTTGCCACATTGACATGGAATCTGGTACACGCCGGCCTTCCTCAAACCGAGGTCATCTTTGGCGCTCCCCACCAGTGCACGAGTTTTATTTGGAGGACAAAACACAGTTCCGACCCGGTGTTTCTTCAGAATGCGGGCGATTTTCCCCGAGAGTGCGCCTGTGTATGGAATAAATGCAGTGCCTATCTCCTCCCTCGTGACTTCATCCATCTCAACAGGTTGTGCTGCAGTGGTTGGGTGGAGAGCACGTTGAATCTGCCACTCTGAGTACCCATTTTTTCGATATACAGTTCTCAGATGTTCCAATTCCTGGGGTAGACTCTCTGCGTCAGAGATAGTGCACGCCCGATGTACTAGAGTTTTAAGTACCCCATTCCTCTGTGAAGGGTGGTGGCAGCTGTCTGCGTGCAAATACAGATCAGTGTGCGTTGTCTTCTGATACACCCCATGACGTAGGGTGCCGTCAGCCCTTCTCTTGACCAAGACGTCAAGGAAAGGTAATTTACCCTCTGTTTCAGTCTCCATAGTGAATTTGATGGAAACCTACTTGCTTTTTCCGTTACGTGGATGACACGTTCGTCATCTGGCCACATGGTATGGATAAACTCCTTGACTTCCTTACACATCTAAACTCCATACACCCCAACATCAAATTCACTATGGAGACTAAAATGGAGGGTAAATTACCTTTCCTTGATGTCTTGGTCAAGAGAAGGGCTGACTGCACCCTATGTCATGGGGTGTATCGGAAGACAACGCACACTGATCTGTATTTGCACGCAGACAGCTGCCACCACCCTTCACAGAGGAATGGGGTACTTAAAACTCTAGTACATAGGGCGCGCACTATCTCTGACACAGAGAGTCTACCCCAGGAATTGGAACATCTGAGAACTGTATTTCGGAAAAATGGGTACTCAGAGTGGCAGATTCAACGTGCTCCCCGCCCAACCACTGCAGCACAACCTGTTGAGATGGATGAAGTCACGAGGGAGGTGATAGGCACTGCATTTATTCCATACACAGGCGCACTCTCGGGGAGAATTGCCCGCATTCTGAAGAAACACCGGGTCGGAACTGTGTTTTGTCCTCCGAATAAAACTCGTGCACTGGTGGGGAGCGCCAAAGATGACCTCGGTTTGAGGAAGGCCGGGGTGTACCAGATTCCGTGTCAATGTGGCAAGTCGTGTATTGGTCAGACGATGCGTACTGTTGAGGATCGATGCCGTGAACACCAGAGGCACACTCGACTGATGTATCCGAGCAAGTCGGCCGTCGCTGAACATTGTTTGTCGGAAAATCACGCTATGGGGTATGACCGCACGAGGATTCTGGTACAGATGTCGAGATACTGGGACAGCGTTGTTAGAGAGGCCATCGAAATTCGCACCAATGACGACCTCATAAACCGTGACTGTGGTTATAATCTTAGCAAGGCTTGGGAACCAGCAATTGGGTTAATCAAGAGTAAATCGAGCAAATGTATAGTTGTGACGACCACGGCGGACAGAGCCATCACACCGACGTCTCTCAGACGCTGTTGCAATCTGTTCCACCACGCGACCGTGGCGCGGGGCGCGGACGGCGGAGGGAGCGCGCCGCAGGTGGAGGGTATTTAAATCAGCCGCCGCCGCGACCGAACCCAGTTCCCTCTGGGCAGCCATAGCGTACGGATCTCCATGCCGGCACGTTCACAGGAGCTCAGTCCGTCAGTTCACCTGATGATGGCGACATGTATGATCGCCGAAATATTGTGCCCGTTGGACACTATAGACTGGCAGCATACCCGTGGATATTTTGATTACATGGGGTTTAATACAGAATTACCTTAACAGATTTCTTCTTGTTGGGCAGAACAGGCTGAACAAATTGAAAGGAAGATGTAAATATTTCTGCACAGAATAGCTGGAAAACATAAAGACTTTACTAGAAAAAACTGGCCCAGTTTAAACCTTAGGCCAATATCAAGGGCACAGATGGATGTGTACACAATCTGATAACATTTGACAATGATGAGATTGAAACTAGCCATTAGTGCTGGACAAAGTATTTACTTCATCTGAATAGCTTGCACAGAAACAGTTATGACTTTTTGACATTTGAAATGTTGGAAGCAAATTATCCAAAAACTACAGGCTATATGGACCAAATGACAATTTTTGTGCATTCAGTCGAAGGTACTACACCAATATGAATTATAGGACCTTCCTCTGCTTTCACTGAACCAAATACAGTTTAACTGAATGTGTGACACTTAGAAATTTCCTGTGACATCTGATAAATGTCCTAGCATGTAAGTGGTTCACAAATTAAAATGCGCTATGCTTCCGTTTCTTAAAAGAAGCAGTGAAGATGTCATTCTTTTTCTTAATTTAATTGTTTAATAATGCGTTGGTGGATGCATTGACTAACAACTTCAGTATTTTGTCTGTCGAATGACCTTTACTGCAAACAAAGTCTGTTAAGAAGAAACTTTTCTCCTGAACAGAATTTATGGTTACATTTTGAACAAGCACCCTTTGACTGTTGGATGACAAAAATTTCTTGTCATTAGGGCCAGATATTAATTTCTGTACAGTAATATAATTATAAATAAAAACATTCACATCAAGTTCGTAGGAGAGCTTCTGTAAAGTTAGGAAGGTAGGAGATGAGGTACTGGCAGAAGTAAAGCTGTGGGGACGGGGCGTGAGTCGTGCTTGGGTTGCTCAGTATGTAGATCACTTGCCCGCAAAAGGCAAAGGTCCTGAGTTCGAGTCTTGGTCCGGCACACAGTTTTAATCTGCCAGGAAGTTTCATATTGGCACACACTCCGCTGCAGAGTGAAAATCTCATTCTGGAATCATTCACATCATCAGGCTGAGGGAAAAAAACAGACCACCCCTGCTGCACACCTCACACTGCTGTTTCTTTAGTACACAATATCCTGCTAAATATGTTAATATTGGAAGGTATGTATCTGCCTGCCTGTCATCTTCCTCCAACTACGTAATGTCAACCATAAACTCAGAGTCTGTTTGTGTAGTCTCTTTTGTGTCATCATTACAATTAAAGGTGAACCCTTCAGCAACAGGCAGTTTACCAAAAGTACTTGAATTCCACATGAGTGGTAACATGTTCTGCATCCTCATCTTTGCTTCCACCTCAAATATCTGTCTCACAGATATGAGATACTGAGAGCCAGCCGTTGATCAGTAACTGCTAAACCTTGCTTTCAGAGAATCAGTTTGAATTTTTCCAGGCAAAAAATAAGTGAAACCAAGCTCTTTCGTACAGTACCTTGCCATCTCAATCAAACCATAGGTTGTGTGTGTCAGAGCTATATGAGTTTCCTTTGAAAGGGTATTATTTTTCAGGCCAAAGTCCTTCCACCTATCGAGCCACACAAGAAACTTTTCCAGAAAAACTAATTTTTCATCATTATTACTTAAAAGCAGAGGGCACTGAAAGGGATCATTTAGTTGAACACGTTTGTGAACTGTCTTAACATTTACAATTTTCCACCATGTAAGTATAATTTTAATAAATTCTGCAGTTGTCTGGTAATGTAATAAGTTTTTCTGTTCCGCTACTGTTGAAACGGCTTCAGCTGTATATTCATTGAATACCTGCAGAACAAGGCTCGCATACTGTTTCTCAAGTGAAGATGGATAAAGAGACTTCAAAGTAGGGCCATAAAAGTGCTTAAGTAGACCATTACATTCAATCTTATGAAGCTGCCTCAGTGGTTCAAAAGATGCCATTAACACCTGACAACCATCACTGCTTCCGTCAAATTGTGGATATTTGAGCAAAGCTTGAGAGTCCTTTTGATTAACCCAGTTATTATGTATACACTTAAGGATGTGGACAGAATCAATTATAAAAAATAGTGACAGAGTTGGATTAGCTGGCTGTGGGTAAACGATACTGAGTGCCATAGATTTCCTATTGATAGCATTGTTGTCACTAACTACACAAATAACTCTGAAACCAATGTCATAAAGGCCACGTAATATTTTCTTCACATACAAAAATTGCTGTTCGGCTACAAGGTTTCTCACTGGAAGGACATGCACTGCTTCTTTACAAGAAGGTAGCAATGATTGTATCATAAAGACATATGCTGTAGTAGCAGCCTTGTCGCTATCAAATGCTACCCCCACAATGTTTCCTCTGTTATAATCAAAATAAGGTTTAATATGAATTTCATCCGTCATTAAAGAAATGGTACAATCACTTTCCTGCAAAGATTTAAATCTTTCCTTAATATACAGGAGCATACCACCCTCACTTTGTTCATTGTGAGGACCATTACTATATGAGGAACATATTTTCTGTAAAGTTCTTGGATGAGGAAGAATAATATTGCCAGAAGACCTGAAAAATGTGTAGGCATGAGGGGAGATAGAATGCAGGATACAACAATATACAGAAAAGTGAGGATTGAACCTATAGTTTTCCTCACTGCTACCATAGCAACTTAACTTGCCCACTTAAGAATTTAATTTGTTTCTGTTTTTCTTCATCTACAGAACTGCACATATCATTTAAAATGTCCTGTATAATAAGGCACTGGCTTTTTAATGAATTTTATTTTGCACTTACTAATTCTTTCACTTTGTCTAATACTGTAAACAAAACATTGATATTTGAAAGTTTGTCTGATATTTTGCTACTGCTTATCTTTCTTATCTCAGTGTTACTTCGATAAGCGGACGTCTTAATGATGTTGGGAGAGGTAGTGTTCAGTAGTGGTAAGACCATGGGCTTGAGGGATGTTGATATAGAGGAAAGTGGCATCAACAGTGATTAATAGGGATCCAGGAGGTTAAGAGGTAAGGATGGTGGAGAGTTCATGAAGGAAGTGGTTGGTATCTTTGACATGGGAGGCTAGGTTTTGGCAGTTGGTTGGAGATATTGTTCAGAGAGGGATGAAATTCTGTCAGTGGATGCCCAATAACCAGCTATTGATGGCGTGTCCAGGATTGTTAGGTTAGGAATTTTAGGGAGTATGTGGAAGGTGGCTGAGTCTGAACCACCTGTGAAAGCAGCCAGCTCTTCTGCAGTCATTGCTAAGCTCTTTACATTTATATGAATACCAACCAGCTGTCTACAAGGTTGAATAGCCATCACCAAACTGTAAAAAAAAAAAAAAAAAAAAAAAAAAAAATTGACCACCCTGAGGCACAGCATGTAGCTGAATGTAACATGCTCGATTTCAGTGGATGCTTCACAACAAAGGCCATCTGTGTTCACCCTTCGACCACCAGCTTCTTTGAACTGCAAACCTACTGCCTCCACACCCAACAGTTCCCACCTCTGTTTTATCAGCTCCTCCGAATTCACATCTCCCATCCTCATCGTGCTCCACTCTTTGCCAGCACTACTGTTCTTTTCCCGTCTCTGCTGTTCCCATTTTCTACATCTTCCATCCCTTTCCCCTCCACCCCACCCCATCTCCATCACAATCTCATGACACCACACTCTGCAGCCTTGTCTCGCCTCACTCATCTAGCCCCAACATACTCTTGTCAGGCAGCACTGACTCCCCCCACCTATACCCTGCTACCCCTCCCTTTTCCCCTCCCACTCCAGATTGATGCTTCTTCTCAACACAGCACCTTTGCATTTTGTTTGGCTGCAGCAACCGAAGAGAGTGAGTGGTCATATTATTCTTTTACACTCTTGTGTGCAACAAAGACTTCCTTCCTCAGTGACACATTACTTCACATGTGATTCCATAAGACAGTATCGGATCAAAATGTAGAAACAAGTGATTTTCAGTTCAGGTCCTAAGAAGTATTAATACCTAAGACTTAAGAATATTTTGTATTGTTTATTGATGTAGTGTCAAGCATTATTTCTAATGGTGTGTTCATAATTGCTTGTATTTTGTTTTACCCAAGTCCAGTGACAGTCCATTTGCAGAGAAGAACACATTAATTTTCAATAAAATGTTATTTACAGTTAATGGTGTTATCTCTCATTATAAAGATGCTGTTTTATCGTGTACACTCCCAGGGCTTCTTAATGAAACAATCTGCATGCTCTTACACTACGTCGTCTCCGGGATGTGGAAAGAAGTTAAAGACTTACTTTTAATTTAGGTTCAATACAGTGAAAAAAGATTAATAATAAATTGTACTAATTCTGATTATAAATTAACAAAAAATATTAAACTTAAGTTACTCTTCAATATGGTAGGAGGAATTGTCAAACAGAAAATTCATACATTTAATGTGCTCTGGTAGGTTGTTGAATATGAATACCCTTGCATCTGACTCCCAAATGTACTGGTATTAAACTGTTTGAAGTCTCAATTATTGCTTCAGGTTCTAGTCTTATATTCATGCTTTTTGCAATTTTTTGTAAAAATAAATAAATATTTTTGATTAGAAAGGAGATAAATGAATATATGTAGTGTGAAGTAGTTGTCAAAATATTTTGTTGTTTTTGTTGGTGAATCACTTGACATGGAGAACTAGTATGAAGATTTTTTGTCGAAGTAACTCTGTGACTAGGACGTGTAATTTTTCAAGTCAAACTAGTGTGTCAGTATTGAAGGTGCCAATATATGTGTGAATTCTTGATGGCCATAGATTTCAGAGTTTCTCTGTATCCACAGTTTTTGTGGTCCATGTGACTGGTTGTCGTCCAATTGTGGGCGCATTGGTTACTGACTAGGGTAGTGTGTTCTTTACTCTCACAAACTGTGACAGTTTGTGATTGATTGTCTAAAGGTTCCATCAGTTACTTAGAACTGGGGAGTGTGTCAGTTCCCAGAGCAGACAGGCAACAGCACCCATTGGGTGAAAAGAGATTGACTGAGATCCACACCCGGGCTCGTTTGCAGATTTTGGTCTGCTCTAAGTACTTTATTCCTCTGGTACCAGTCATATCTGGTGGGCACTCCCTTACCCACCATCTGAGGAGATTTATGAAAACTGTTGTCCATGTGAGAAGCTATCTGCAAGAGGTTCTAGAATGCACACCGCACCACCTGTTATCGCTTTTACGCACTTCTGTGCAATCAACACATTTTTCCCTTGACAATGTGTTACCCCTGAATATGTCGTAAGACAGTAGTGACTGAAAATAGAAAAAATAACTTGACTCTATTACATCTCCAAAACCTGACTTTCATCTATAAGACAGAAGTTGCAGAACTTAAATGTGAAAAAGATCTCTAACTTGTCACTTCCATTTCAGATTATTAAAAATATAAACACTGAAGAATTTATAATATTCTGTCCCATTTATTGATTTATCCTCGTGCATTATTTCTAATGAAGTGGTAGGGACCTGCATGTAATCTGCATCTATTTCTATATGTTTGTTCTGCAGTCAACACTCGTGTGATTGTCAGAGGGTTCATAGACCACTTACAGAATATTTTTATACTGTTCCACTCTCGAAAAGCATTTGGGAAAAATGAACATGTAAATACTACTACGCCAGCTGTGATTTATTTTTAACGCGGTCATTTCTACCTATGTAGGTGGGAGTCAACAAAGAGTTTTGACATTCATAAGAGAAAGTGGATAAGTTGTGGGTATTTATCTCTTTACTGGATCTTTATGTGCTTCTTCCCATCCATTTATGTATGGAGCACAGGACAAAGGACCTCTTACATGCCCCTGTTTCGTGCAGTAATTAGCTTCGTGTTGTCTGTCTGTCCCCTATGGGAGCGATATGTATGAGGCTGTAGTGGGCTCCCAGATTCCCCATTTAATACTGTTTCTGGAAACCTTGTAAGGAGGCCTTCTTAGCATAGCTGGCCTCCATCTTTGAGCATCCGGTATTTCAGGTTTTTCAACTTCTGTGTGACAGTGTCCTTAACATCGAAGGTATATTTCACCATTTGTGCTGCCCCGTTTTTTCTCTTTACATTCAGTATCCCTGTTGGTCCTACCTGGCACAGTCCCATACACTTGAGCAATATTCTAAGACAGGATGCACAAATCTTTGGTGAAAAGTCTTGTTCTTAGACTGTATTTAATAGCCGACGGCAATTCCCGATGACATGACATGCCTACAAAATAGTGCTGATCCCTCTGTAGTGTTCACTGCTCTGCTGGCAGTTGTCTGTCTGCTGAATCAGGGAATAGAGGGCAATAATCTGGCCTATTGCTTGGCTGCATTGTACCTCAAACTGGTCAGTTATTAGGAATAATTTTTATCTCTACCTGCCCATGTCATTTTACATTTAGCTTGTTGTGCAGTGGGATGATTCCTCGATGTGCAGTACTTATGACATCACAGTCACAATATATCACATTTTAACAGACTGCCTTTTGATTTTAGACATTAAGCAGGGACCTGCTACATATATATTTTAGATGATGGTGATGAAAACTGTTTAAAATTCTATCTCTTGTCCGGACTCCTATTTAACACCTACAGCACGGTGCCCATACGCCATATGGGCGCGTCGGCCCTGACGTTGGCGACGGCGACCATATGCCGTACGGGCGAGCCTTTGTTTGGCTCCGTAAGCACGTTTAGCGCGTCTCCAAAGCAGTTTCGTCAACTAATGTAGAGGTATTTCATTCTTCTTCCGTAAGAGGCAAGCACTTATCGGCTATCTCATCCTGGGAGCGGCTGTGAGCACTGCAAAGACGTAGTTACCTGCAGTTCATTCACAGGTGTTTACGATCGTGAAAATATCATGCAGCGAGTTGATGGAGGCAGAGATCTTAGATATTCTTTATGGAGACGCAGGATCTGAAATTGACGATTCTGACAAAGAGGATTCGTACTCTCCAAACAAAAGTACAAGTGATGATTCAGGTATGTATATGTCTCACGTTCATAAAGTGAAGAGTTCATTACCGCATTTTGTATTGTGAGTAATATTCATTACTTCACTTGCATTTAGTACCTTTTAGTACCAATCTTAGCATTTTCTTTTCTGTGCAGACTGTGGTACAGACCATCAGTCACCATCTGTGGTACCTGGCCGTATGTGCCTCACTGAGCACAAAGAGCGAGGTTGGTCGGAACTAGACAATCAGCCAGCACTGCCGGATTTCCAGGAAGTAGTCGGCGTAGCATCGCATTTTTCAGATGCCACTGAGGAGCTTCGATATTTTAGTTATTTCTTTGATGACGACGTTATTCGGCTCATCAAAAGTGAAACGAATCTGTACGCTGGTAACGTTATTACGACAATGAAACGCAAAGGTAGCCTGAAAATAAACTCTGTTTGGCATAAGTGGTCTGCAGTAAAATTGCAAGAGATTTACTGATCTCTCAGTATTATTTTGCGTATGTGCATCGTCAAATTACCGAAAATCAGTGATTATTGCTCAACAGACCCGTTTCCGCAGACCGGATTTTCGAGTAAATTGTTGAGTCGCGATAAATTTTGCGCTACATTGTCGATGTTACACGCGAATGACAATGCTACGTTCATTAGCAGAGGCGAAGAAAAGCCCGACCCACTTCACAAAGTGAGGCCTTTGTTTAATTTCTTTGTGAATAAAAGCAAAATTAGTTTTCCTCCAGACATGAATCAGACAATAGATGAGGCAATGTGTCCATTTTGTGGTAGAATAAGCTTCAGAGTATACGTGAAAAACAAACCCAATAAATGTGGAATAAAATTGTATGCTCTCTGCGATTCATCAACTGGTTATATGCTAAACTGCGATGTATATACAGGTTCTGCAGGCAGTGTTGACAACAGTATCCAGGGCCTTGTGAAAAGGTTGTGTACACAGTACTTTGGCAAAGGACATTGCATTTATATGGATAGGTACTACACCAGTCCATCTCTTTTGGACATGTTGTGGGAAAATAAAGCTCCTGGAGTGGGAACTGTAATGAAAAACAGGAAAGGTTTGCGATAAATATTCAGAACACTAAAACTAAAAAAAAAAAAGATAGTTTTTCAAAGGAAACACCATCTCTTGGCAATGAAGTGGAAGTCAAAACGAGATGTTTTTTGTCTTTCCACAAAGCATAAGTCTACCAGCACTAGTATTCAAGTGAAGGCCGAAGGTGGAATAACAGAAATTGTAAAGCCAGACGTTATTATTGATTACAATAAGAATAAAGCTGGGATTGACAGGGCAGATCAGTTCTCCAGCTATTATCCGTTTGCCCGAAAAACTTGGAAGTGGTGGTAAAAGCTGTTTTTCCACTTGTTTATTGTGTCAACTGTCAACAGTTTTATTTTATATAAAGAGAACACTGGGAATAATGTATCCCTAGTAGACTTTATTCACAGAGTGGGGAAGAAATTGGCTGAGAAGGGCGGAAATATTTTTCAGCAACAAGCCGCTTCTTCCTTACAAATTGAGAGGACATTTGCAATGCACTTTCCAGAGAAGGTCCCACCCACTGCAGACAAGGTGAATAGTACTAGGTATTGCAAAGTATGTTCAGACAGGGGGAAGAAAGAGACGGGTAAGCGCATCAGGAAGGAAAGTAGATGATGGCGCAAGGACTGTGGCGTTGGCCTTCGCGCCCCACAGTGTTTCCAGGATTTCCACACAAAGGCTAACTACATCTGAACTATTAAATACTCCAGTTTACAGGTACCTGCAGTTAGACAGTCCAGTGATATTTTGTTTTAAATTTAGATACATTAATAATGGCATTACTCAAGAGAGAGATCATGTAAAACTTTTTTATCCACGATATTTTTGTGTTTTCTTTTTCTAATTATAACGCCCATTTGTATTTTATATTGTAAAATAAACTCACATTCATGTAAAGCTCTTACGTTTTCCTTTTAAATGATGCAAGAACCATATTCCTATTATTTTTCTGTTCTTTGCAATCTAAACATCCATTAAATATGCCAGTTCACAGCCAAGTGCCGGGTGTAAAGAGGGCAGTGTTGAAAGTGTTAAGCTTTTGGACCTCAGATTTTAATGTATAGTGGAAATCTGTCTCATCCTTTAGTTTTAGACCAGTGAAAAGCCAAGTATGTTTTTTCCACTGTATTGTTTTAGAGCATACTCTCTCAACTCTCTCTCTTGAATCAAAAGCTTTAGGAGCAACATAAAATATATATTTAGCTAGAATTTAAGAATAGCCAGACAAGCATGCGTCTCTGTGTTTGTGTGTGCATATCTGACTTTGTTAAGAGAAATGTTAAATTTTCTTTGTAGAAGAAATGTAATTTTTTATCACTGTTAACCACACTTGGCTCATAAAATTTAAATACTAGTTCAAAAGACCTAGTTGTCGTGCACTCTGACACCACCACCATTAGTCACACCCTCCAGATACTTGGAATGTAAGAATTGTGTTTTCATGTTTTATTGCAAGTGTGACATACTATCTGACTTAAAACTTCCTTAGGAATGGACTCTGTACAGTACAAAAGAATGACTTTCAAAGAGTTCAGTGTAACTGCTTTTCTTCTCTCCAGTGTCGTTCACTGTGTTAGGTAATTCTGTGTACAATACCTGAGAACACTTGAGTGGCCAATTGTAGTTGTGTTCACTGTAATAAAAGTCTCCAGTAAATTGTTTTTTAAGTTTCCATGTATTTCTAGTTTGGATTGTTATTACTGTTCAGATTTGCTGCAGACTTGGAGAAGCACTTGGGCCAGAAAGAAGCGAGCGCCAACACGCACATGGAGGGGACGGCACCCAGACTGCGGCTGCGGCCCCCACCGCAACAGGTGGCTCGACGCCCTTCATCACGGAGTGCTGCTCTGCCTGCCGGCTGGTCTGCCACTGTGCGCAATGTACTCTACTCGAAGACTGTCAATTTAGAATGGCAACAACAGCAGCAGCAGCAGCAGCAGCAGCAAGAACCTCAGCAAATACAGCAACACCATGTACAACAAAAACAACAACAACAAGGCTGTCCAGACTTATTGCATTTTGGTGTATGTAACCAGGTAGGGTGGTTGTTGATTTTTTCTTTTTTTTTATATAGACAATGCTGTCTATTTCTGTGTCAACTTTTTCCAACCACACTTGGAAAATTTCCTGCAAAGGGAACTAAAAAAGTAGAAGCATATTTGTATGTGATACATAGTTAAGTACGTAGCCCTCTACAACCAGTTCCATTATATGTAAAATGCCATTTTGGCATTAAGTGCTCCATTCTGTAAAACAAAATAAAAACAGTAAGCCAGAGGCTCTCAATTCAACTGAGTTTCATTGGTCCTCTTAGGAATGATAAAACTGCTGGTCACCATGAAGAGTACTGCTGTCAGTACTTTTTATGTTTGTTGGCTTTTGTTTTATTCATATTATCTAGTTTTGCAAGTTCTCACAGTTTCATTAAGAAGGATTTTATGAGAAAGATATATACTCTTTGTGAATTCTTGGCAGAAATTAAATTCATTGTTCCATTTTGAAATATAATAGCTCTGATATGCAGACCTTTACTGTGCAAAAATAACTTTCGTAGTTTTCTCCCATACACCATTTTCACATTCTGATTTTGCAGTATTTCAAACTTCTTTCTCCTTTTCTTCCTTCATTAAATTAAATGATGTTTCAAGATTCACAGGTGCAAGTGTGTCCTGTTTGGAAATCCATGTTCTTGTAAAAACTAAAATTTATCTAGTGGTGTTATGGTGTCATTCTCTGGAACCATGTTCAGTAATTCTTCTAAGATGGTAATATGTTTTAACTGTGCAAAGATAAATCATTAACAACACTGTATCTGAAACATTGCTTGATTTCTTCTGCCAAATAAAATGCAGTAATATTTCATGTAACAGTTACAATTTTTTTCTGTAAATTATTGCCTATTCTTTGACTCTTTATGTTGCACAGCTAAACAGAAGAGACAAATTACCCGAAACTCAAATTTACTCAAACACATCAGATCTGTTGCAGACATTGAATCTATTTTTACAAATTCTTCTTCTGAAAATATGTGTATTACTTCCCCGTCTCCTGATCCAATACTATTTGTCCAAAAACAAATATATTTTTATAGTGAAATTAAAGTTAAGAAGATAATTGTTGCTCTCTCTGTTTCCATTCAATTATTATTTTTTTATTTTTTTTTTTAATGACTGATTTTCCTGTTAATTTTTTGCACCTCTGACTTGTGCTCTTTCCATTCGAAGAACTCACCTTTGCTCCAAAGATGGAAGTTGCTGTAGCAATTCTAAAAACTGAACTCTCCCACAGAATGTAAACTTCTGAGATATGCACCTACTCTTCAGATTGCGTCACATATCATATACAGGTCTGGACATACTGTGAAGTAACATTAGGGTATGACCGCTTCGCTTAAATATTTCTGCCTTCACCATTATGCCTCACGTCTCCTCCTCCTCCTCCTCCTCCTCCTCTCCTCCCCTCCTCCCCCCACGTCCCCCACTACAGGGTTAGGCCTAGGCCCTGTTTCAGTGTCACCACCTCATCTGTAGTCTTCCCATATTTCTCTTTCCCAATGGTTTATAAAGCATTGCTAGCTTAGGATGTCTTTGTGGTGACACATGAAATAGATATTCTCACCATTTTTGTTTGTATTGGATTGCCTTTAGGGTTATTGATTGCATCCATAATTCTTCCCATATTATTACATTTCTAATTTGGTCTTCCCTAGTGCAGACGTGGTGTCAGATAGCATCTTGCATGTGTTAGATTTCTAAATCCTATGAGTATATAATTTAAATATTGTTGTTTATGAATACCATAGCACAGCACATCCACCCCATAATACAGATTATTATCATCCTAAGTCCTTTATTACACACCTTAAGTAATGGTCATGCAGATAATGATGTAATCAACTTATTGACAGCAGTATGTAGTTCTGACCTATGTGAGGTTTCTTGGGTGTATCATACAGAGGAGCACAGGAGTAATGTCCAGAAACAATGTCATGAGACAGGAAAACACCATATTTATGCAGTTTGATCGTACAGCAGTCTCTTAGTGTCCTGTCACATTTACATTCGTGGACGCAGAATCAAACAATATGGAATTTGTGTAGGAACATTTTAAATATTATCTCATATTTTATTTTTTGTTTGGTATCAAGCTGTTTAGAGAGAGGTAGTGGTGTTTGGTAAACCAGTAAAGGAATTTTTATGAAGAACGTCAGGCGAGGAGTACTTGTAAAGTTTTGACTATCATCTCTAAAAATAATGTTACATAATTCTTTTTTTGTTTATTTACAGGTACATGTCTTTAAATGTGAATGTTTAAGGTTAGGCTCTACTGTGACAGCTATTGACATTGAAATGGAACAACAAATTTACTGTTACCGGTCACCACTTATTTGTCTCCATGACATGTTTAAAAGGTGTAAACCTCAATCATCAGGTGGATTATTTCCATTTGTTAGTGTGACGTGTGTGTTGTTACCTCTTTTTTTTTGGGGGGGGGGGAACGGGGAGGGGGGGGGTGGAGCTTGTGGCATTGTCTCCATTGGTCACAGGTTCCTTTCACTGTTGTAACACATAGCATGTATAGTGTCATATTTTCTAAACAGATGCCATCTTTGTTCGCAAAATATGACACTATGCATGTGATGTTATGACAGTGAAAGGAACCTGTATTTGGTCTGTTTTGTGCACTTGCTCTTGTCCATTCTCATACAGTTTTTTCTTTGCCATTTATTGACTGGTTATGTACTGGTAAACCCTTGATTCTTTAAAGAATTGAGATCCCATGTACAAAACAGCTTCAAACTTCGGTTACTTGGCAAATCAAATAATGAGTTAAATATTTGCCTTTAAGCATGTAAGCAAGAAAAAGTTTAGGAAAGGTTTGAATTGAAGTTTAAATTTTGTTTGAAGTAACTAAGAGCTCTCATTATGAAAGTAAATGAATATAAAGTGTGTACTTTGTGCTCCTTTTTAAGCAAAAGCTAATTTTTCACATCTCTGTACCTACATATCTACATCTATACTCTGCAAACCACTGTGAGGTGCAAGGCAAAGGGTGCATCCCATTGTAGTAGTTTTTAGGGTTTCTCCCTGTTCCATTTATGTATGAAGTGTGGGAAGAATGATTGTCTGAATATCTCTGTGCATGCAGTAATTATTGTAATTTTATCTTCACGGTCCCTGTGTGAGCGATACGTAGGGGGTTGTAATATATCCCTAGAGTAATCATTTAAAGCTGGTTCTTGAAACTTTGTTAATAGACTTTCTCAGGATAGTTTACATATATATTCAAGAGTCTTCCAGTTCAATTCCTTCAGTATCTCTCTTGACACTCGCCCATGAGTTAAACAAACCTGTGACCCTTTGTGCTGTCCTTATGTGTATATGTTCAATATCCATTGTTAGTCCTATCTTGTACAGGTCGCAAAACCTTGAGCAATATTCTAGGATGGTATCCAACAGTGACTCATTGATATTGTAGTCATAGGATACTATGTTTTCTCATTTTGTGAGGTGCAAAATTTTACATTTCTGAGCATTTAGAGCAAGTTGCTAATCCCTGCACCATGTTGAAATCTTATCATCATCTGATTGAATATCTATGGAGCTGCTTTCAGATCATACTTCATTATAGATAACTGCATCACCTGCAAAAAGCCTGGATTTTACTATTAATATTGTCTGCAAGGTCATTAATATACAACACCAACAGCAAGGGTCCCAACAGCTGGGACACACCCGAAGTTACTTGTACATCTGACGGTGACTCTCCGTCCCAGATAACATGGTATATCCTTGCTACAGGTGCAGTACTGCGTCAAATGCTTTTTTGGAAATCAAGAAACATGAATCTACCTAATTGCCTTGATCCAAAGCTTTCAGTATGTCATGTGAGAAAAGGGGAAGTTGGGTTTCACATGATAGATGTTTTTGAAACCATGCTGGTGGGCATTGAGGAGGTAATTCTGTTCAAGCTACCTCATTATGTTTGAGCTCAGAACATATTCTTAGATTGTACAACAAATCGATGTCAAGGATGTTGGACAGTAGTTTTGGGGATCACTTCTACTTCCATTCTGTGCCTTTTTACAAGAACAGGGCATGGTATTTGTTCAAGGGATCTGTGATAGATTATAGTGAGAAGAGGGACTAACTCAACCACAAATTCAGTATAAAATCTGACAGGGCTACCATTGTGGCCTGGAGCTTTGTTCAATTTTAATGATTTCAGCTGTTTCTCAACACCACTGACACTAATACTTATTTCATTCATCTTTTCAGTGGTACAAGTATGAAATTGGGGCAGTTCTCCTGGGTTTTCCTTTGTAAAGGCACATTTGAAAATGGAGTTACGCATTTCGGCTGTTGATTTGCTACCTTCAATTTAAGTTGTCTCATTCGCTAGGAACTGGACACTTTGGTGCCACTTACATCCTTAAAAGTTTATGATGTCACATATCTAGAACTGTTTGTCTTAAAATTATGTAATTTTGAGGGGATTTAGTGGTATAGGTGGATACTTTCTGAAAAATGTGTTGCGAGTAATGTTAGTAGTAAAGAAGTAATAAACTAATTCAGTCCTGGCACTGAAATTTGTTTGGATGAGCAGTGAAATTGTAGTAAGCAACAAACATCTTTCCTCTCATCATTTTGTGTGGGTGTCAGTGAGAGAAAGTTTTGTAAAGGTTTGAAATTATGTGTAATCTTCATTGGAAATCACTAAGTGCTCCCATTCTCAAATACTGGTTGAATGAAGTGTGTGTATTTCTGCGCCATCAGGACCGAGCGAGGTGGCGCAGTGCTTAGCACACTGGACTCGCATTCGGGAGGACGACGGTTCAATCTCGTCTCCGGCCATCCTGATTTAGGTTTTCCGTGATTTCCCTAAATCGTTTCACGCAAATGCCGGGATGGTTCCTTTGAAAGGGCACGGCTGATTTCCTTCCCAATCCTTCCCTAACCCGAGCTTGCGCTCTGTCTCTAATGACCTCATTGTCGACGGGACATTAAATACTAACCACCACCACCACCTCTGCGCCATCAGGTACTCTGCCTCAAGACAAGCACAAGTTAACTGTGTTAACCTTTTAACATAAGGTTGTGTTTCATAATGAGTAGATTATGATAACATTTTAAAATTTCGGCGAGAATTACGCAAAATATTGAAAATCAAATTTTTATGGCCCCTATACTGAAGCTGGTACTGGGTCCTGGGGTAGCATTTTAGTAATATACATACTCGAAGTGTTTATTTTAAATTATCTGCACCAATATATGTTACTTTTGGTTTTTAACATTTTTCCATTGTTTGATTTACTTTTGGTTTTGTTTCTGTGAGTATTTCTGTATGATATTTGTCTCCTTTTGATCCATTCGAAAATAAGGCAGTAATCCAAAGAGAGATTCTCAGACTATGCTGTCATATCCTTTTCCTTTCTTTTGTCTCTCTCTCTTTTGATTACAAATGTAATGACAGAGCCTATGTTTGTTGTGTTACAGAAACTTGTCATTGAATTCTTCATATTAAGAATTTGTTCTATGCGCAGTTGCACTTCCTGGAATCCACACTGATATTTGCCAAGTTGAAGAGAGCTAGTTGTAGCAATTCCCAATTGAGGAGAGCTTTTGGTAGGATTTTGTAAATTGTAAATAACTGAAAGAAGATTTGATTGGGGGGGGGGAATTTGGGGGGGGGGGGGTGCCAGAGAGAGTAGACCAGAGATGGCGTTTCGTAAGCACTGTGCTGGCTTTAGTCCAGAGATAAGAACACAGTGAGAAGTAAAGGTAGAATTTGGTGTGTGTGTGTGTGTGTGTGTGTGTGTGTGTTTTGTAAGTGCTAATTGTTTATAATGTACTACAGTGCTGTAGGGAAAATACGAACAAACAATTTGATATGAAACAACTGTGTTCTATCAGGCTGGGAAACAACCTCAAGTTGGCTTAGAAAAGCCACCTAATCTGTAGCACATACATGATGCGTGACTGTTTAATGTCATTTCTTCCTCTTAGGCCAGCAGCTTCCAGTAACATTAGTAAGCTAACCTTTCCTGTGACAATAATGAGAGAAAGAGACATTTACAAACATTATGCAAAAACTGTATTTCCAGTTTGATTTAGACTTAACACTTACAAGCACAGTCATCTCTTAGTAAGAAAGCCAGAGAAACCAAAGATTTGAGTCTTAATTTTATGCTGTTAAAAGACACCAAGTTGTGCAGTAATATGTAGACCGGTGCTAATTTTCCAATTGGTAAGTTCATGGCACTTAGCTTTCGAGGCTCATGTAGGGCTGTTTGAGGCTGTTTCCCAGCTCGACAGACCACAAGTGTCTTAAGTTCAAATGGTTAGTCTTGACTTCCCTTTCACCACTATACAGGGTGGTCCATTGGTAATGACCGGGCCAAATATCTCACAAAATAAGCATCAAACGAAAAAACTACAAAGAACAAAACTCGTCTAGCTTGAAGGGGGAAACCAGGTCGCACTATGGTTGGCCGGCTAGATGGCGCTGCCATAGGTCAAATGGATATCAACTGCATTTTTTAAAATAAGAACCCCCATTTTTTATTACATATTCGTGTAGTACATAAAGAAATATGAATCTTTTAGTTGGACCACTTTTTTCGCTTTGTGACAGATGGTGCTGTAATAGTCACAAACATATGGCTCACAATTTTAGGCGAACAGTTGGTAACAGGTAGGTTTTTTAAATTAAAATACGGACCGTAGGTACCTTTGAACATTTTATTTCAGTTGTTTCAATGTGATACATGTACCTTTGTGAACTTATCATTTCTGAGAACGCATGCTGTTACAGTGTGATTAACTGTAAATACCACATTAATGCAATAAATGCTCAAAATGATGTCCGTCAACCTCAAAGCATTTGGCAGTTCTGTAATGTTCGCACACGCATTGACAAAGCACTGACGCATGTTGTCAGAGGTTGTCGGTGGATCACGATAGCATCGGTAATGCTGGAATTCGATATGGTGTTAGCCCACCCTTAGCCTTCATGACAGCTTCCACTCTCGCAGGCATACATTCAATAAGGTGCTGAAAGGTTTCTTCGGGAATGTCTGCCCATTCTTCACAGAGTGCTGCACTGAGGAGTGGTACTGATGTTGTTCGGTGAGGCCTGGCATGAAGCTGGTGTTCCAAAACATCCCGAAGGTGTCCTATAGGATTCAGGTCAGGACTCTGTGCAGTCCAGTCCATTAAAGGGATGTTATTGTCCTGTAACCATTCTGCCACAGGCCATGCATTATGAACAGGTGGTCGATCATGTTAAAAGATGCAATTGCCATCCCCAAATTGCTCTTCAACAGTGGGAAGCAAGAACATGCTTAAAGTGTCAACGTAGGCCTGTGCTGTGACAGTGCCTCGCAAAACAACAAGGCGTGCAAGCTCCCTCCATGATAAAAACACAACACACCACACCACAACACCACCGCCTCCAAATTTTACTGTTGCCACTACACACGCTAGCAGATGACGTTTATCAGGCATTCGCTATACCCACACCCTGCCATCGGATCGCCACATTGTGTACTGTGATTTGTCACTCCACATAATGTTTTTCCACTTTTCAATTGTCCAATGTTTAAGCTCCTTACACCGAGCAAGGTGTCGTTTGGCATTTACCGGTGTGATGTATGGCTTATGAGCAGCCGCTCGACCGTGAAATCCAAGTTTTCTCGCGCCTCCCGTGTAAAAGTCATAGTACTTGCAGTGGATCCTGTTGCAGTTTGGAATTTCTGTGTGATGGTCTGGATAGATGTCTGCCTATTACACATTACGACCCTCTTCAACTGTTGGTGGTCTCTGTCAGTCAACAGACAAGGTTGGCCTATACGCTTTTGTGATGTATGCGTGCCTTCATGTTTCCACTTCACTACCACATCAGAAACAGTGGACCTAGGGATGTTTAGGATTGTGGTAGTCTCACTTACAGATGTATTTCACAAGCGACACCTGATCACCTGACCACATTCAAAGTCTCTGAGTTTCGCAGAGTGCCCCATTCTGCTCTTTCACAATGTCTAATGACTGCTGAAGTCGCTGATATGGAGTATCTGGCAGTAGGTGGCAGCACAATGCACCTAATATGAAAAATATATGATTTTGGAGGTGTCGGGGTACTTTTGATCACATAGTGCAGTATAGGAAATATGTCTTTGTCTGCAGGAGAAACAATTAAAGCTCTGATTCCCATATGCCAAGGGAGTGTGAGTTCTGTAAGGAGGATTATCTCAGTGGTGACAGGGTAAAGGATATGTCTGTCTGTAACTCTGACCACCTCAACCACCATCATTAAAACTTCGTAACCTTACTCACTTGGTGTTAACCTTTCAGTAGCCTTGTACTTGCTCGGTGGTGTTTGTCTTCTGATAAATGTATCTCGTATAACACTGCAGTATTTAATTTTCAATCTCTCCATTTTTGTGTTAATCATTGTTCCCTGTCTAACAGCCACCTTTGTCACAAGCGAGAGTCTACATATTTGAAACAGGTTTGCAAACCACATTCATTAGTACCATATCACACAGTTATCTAGTGGCAGCCTAACAGAATAATTTTTACTTTTCACTCACAAAAAGTACACTTTGATGGCTACATGCTGATTTATACAAACCAGCTAACCGAGTCATGTCGTGTTGATGTCTTGATATCCAATTGCAGAATGAGACAGAAGTTTACATTTTGTGTGCGTGCTGCTGACTGACTCAAAGTAAATATAAACATTTTTTTAAATCTTCTGACAGGTCTGATGTGGCCCACCACAAATGCCACTCCTGTGCCAAACTCTTCATTTCAGACTGGCACTTGCAACCTCCATCCTCAATTACTTGCTGGATAAATTCCAATCTCTGTCTTGCTCTACAACTTTTACCCTCTACAGCTCCCTCTAGCACCATGAAAGTTAATCCCTGATGTCTTAACACATGTCCTATCATCCTGACTCTTCTTCTCGTCAGTGTTTTCCATTTATTCCTATCCTCACTGATTCTGCGGAGAACCACCTTATTCTTTACCTTGTAAGTCCACCTAATTTTCAACATTCTTCTGTAGCACCACATGGCAAATAAATGCTTTGATTTTCTTCCAGTCCAGTCTTCCCACAGTGCATATTTCACTACCATACTGCTCCAGACATACATTCTAAGAAATTTCTTAATCAAATTAAGGCCTGTGTTTGATACAAGTAGATTTCTCTTGGCCAGGAAGGCCCTTTGTGCCTGTGCTAGTCTCCTTTTATATATCCTTCGTGCTGCATCCATCATTGGTTATTTTTCTGCCGAGGTAGCAGAACTTCATCTGATTCATGATCATCAACTTCTCACTGATCCTCGTTACTTTCATCTTTCTTTGATTGAGTCACAGTCCATATTCTGTACTCATTAGAATGTTCACTCCATTCAACAGATTCTGTAATTCTCGTTCACTTTTGCCTAGGATAACAGTGTCATAAGCAGTTCTCATCATTGATATCCTTTCATCTTGAATTTTAATCCAATTCTTGAACCTCTGTTTTATTTCTGTCAGTGCTTCTTGGATGTATAGAAGACTACTTTTCTGTCTACACCCTTTTTAATTGTATACTTTGTTCTTGGTTTTCAACACTCTATCGTTCCGTCGTGGTTCTTGTTCATAGTGTACATCACCCTTCTTTTCCTATAGCTTATCCCTATTTTTCTCAGCACTGCAAACATCTTGCGCCAATTTATATGCTTTTTTTCAGGTTGACAAATCCTGTGAACATGTCTTGATTTTTCTTAAGTCTTGCTTCCATTATCAAATGCAATGATAAAACTGCCTCTTTGCTGCCTTTGCCTTCCCTATATCGAAACTGATCATCTTCTAACAGATCCTCAATTTTCTTTTCAATTCCTCTGTATATTATTTTTGTCAACAACTTGGATGCATGAGCTGTTAACCTGACTTTGTGATAATTCTCTCACTTGTCGACTGTTGCAATCTTTGGAACTGTGTGGATGATGTTCCAAAAGTCTGTTGGCATATAACCAGTCTCATACATTTTACTCCAACATGAATAGTCATTTTGTTGCTACTTCCCCCAATGATTTTAGGAATTCTGATAGAATGTTTCTATCCGTTCTGCCTTATTTGATCTTAAGTCCTCCAAAACTCTTTTAAATATTGATGCTATTACTGGATCCCCTTTCTCTGCCCTTTCAATTTGTTTCTTCGTCTATCATGTCATAGAGGCCTTTACTGCATTCCTTTTACCTGTTCAATCTCTCCTTTGCATTTAACAGTGGAATTCTCATTGCACTCTTAATGTTACCTCAATTGCTTTTAATTTCACTAAATGTGGTTTTGGCTTTTCTGTATGTGAGTCAGTCCTTCCAACAGTGATTTCATTTTCAATTTCTTCATATTTTTCATGTAGCCATTTCACTTTAGCTTCCCTGCACTTCCTATTTACTTCTTACCTAAGTGACTAGTATGTATGTATTCCAGAATTTTTATGCTTCATTCTTTTGTTGATCAGCTAAAGTATTTCTTAAGTTATCCATGTTTTCTTTGCAGTTGCCTTCCTAGTACCTATGTCTTTCTTTCCAGATTCTGTGATTTGCTGTTTTGAGAGATTTCCATTCTTCAACTGAAGTGCATACTGAGCTGTTCACTATCACGGTATCTATAGCCTCAGAGGACTTCAAGCATATCTCTTCATTCCTTAGTACTTCTGTATCCCGTTTCTTTGCACGAGGAAGCTTCCTGTTTAGTCCGTTAAACTTCAGCCTACTCTCCATCATTACTAAATTGTGATACGAGTCTGTATCTGCTCCTTGGCGTGCCTTACAATCCGGCATCTAATTTTGGAGTCTCTAACTGAAATCTTCCTGTATTTCCTGGCCTTTGCCAAGTATACATCTTCCTCAAGTGATTCTTCGAAAGAGTATTATCTGGTTACCAACTACATAATGTTGGTGTAATGGAAGATATTCTTTGACTGACTCTCAAAGTAGTTTACATCTTGATAGGTGGATGCAAAATTACTGTGGTGCTGTTTACCATGCCTATTCATAGGCAAATGTAAAATGAAAAATTGCAAAATGTTAAAATACTAGCCTATTATGCATTGAATATTAACATAAAAATCAGGGAAATTAAAAGGGATAACGAGGCCACAGGCAAGTGAACAGTCTATTTAACTTTAAGCTGTATAACTAAAAAAATCACAAAATTATAGGTGCTGTTTTATGAGGCTGACTTCTGTGTACGTGGGGATTACCAAAGCTCACAAAAAAGTTTTGAGAAAGTTAAATTTTCTGAATTAATTAACAGACTAACAAGTAATTCTAGTGAAAGTAGACATATTTGGGATCTGAAAAGTCAGGGCTACGAAACCATTGTACTGAAGTTTGGGAATAATCATTATTTAAGATTAGGCATTTCTAGAGCACAAAATGTTCCCATATGAATAATGTTTGGAGTACAAAGTTTGTGGAAAAGGTAGTATGTGTGTTATGAAGAAGAGAATGAGAGCTTTTAAATGAGCTATGTTAATTTAAACACAAACAACGATTTACTGACAGAAAATTTGTCAGATAGCTTTCATTTATTGTAAACCAGGAATATTTCATTGAGGTCAATGCTTACTTCAAAGTCCAATATACCATTATTATTAGCAGCCAAACACTATGCTGTGAATAATGTACAGGATGATTAAAAAATAATGACCTGATTTCAAAACTCCTTATTTATTGTTAAAAACATACTAAAAGATGGGTGAATTGCAAAATACAAAATCTTTGCTATTACAGATGCTCTGTGTGTCCAGCAGCAGCAGCACAAACAACATATAGACAATAACTAAATTCATCATAAACTTTACAAGATGTTTAGACTTTGACAGAAGTAATGGTATCTGTTATTTCGTCCTTCACTTTTTCTATGTCATTGGATAACGGGGAGCTGAACACATTTTACTTCACATATCCCCACAAGAAAAAATTGCATGGGACCATGCCTGGCGATCTTGGAGGCAAAGTATACAGGGCAGTGTGTCATGTTCCCGTGCATCCTATCCTGTGTTGAGAAAGAGTGTCATTGAGGAACTGACGTCAAGTGTGCCAGTGTGGTGGAGCTACATCAGGGCATTGCCAGTTCTCTACTTTCGTGGTGAGTAGACTGTCGTGAACTCTGCTCCAACATTTGCCAAATTCTTTCCACCCTGCAAGGTTGACCTGGACTCTTCTCTTCGCACAAGCATCCTTTCTCTTCATATTGGCAATACCTGTGATGAATGTTATTGGGTACATGTGGAACAGTGCCAGAATGCTGATGAAAAGCTTGCTGGACCAAAATCACTGACTCACTCTTGACTGAAATCACCAACTCATTCTTTGCAAACTGCAGCACACACAACCCCTTTTATTAAGTGAACTCCATCTTACTTCTGACTGACTGCAAACTGAGAAGACGCATTGACTGACATCTAAAGGTGGTAAAGGATAAATACAGGTAATCAGAGTCATAAATAGCTGTGAATGACAATATAATGCCGTAGCTTGAGGATCAAAATCAGTGTGTGAAATCATAAATGTATACATATTGTTATACAGTCTATACTTGTAAATGTCTTCCACACTATTTGCTAGCTGTTCATACAAACTAACCTGTGTACATAGAAGCCTACGAGATTCATTTACAGTTGTTCAAAAAAATATATACACTGAGTGTTGAGATAAGAAAATTCTTTGAAATGTATGACTACTAACCTAATAGTGCTTAATTTTATCAGATTCTGATAATTACTTACAACATGGTTCATAGAATGCACTCTTGAACTACTTTAAGTTTTCACATAACAAATCATGACTCATAAAAATCAACCTTTTGCAGCATTATTTAAAGTAACATAATGTGTTGTGAAGTTAATCCCCTACTTGAAAAAACATAGATTTATGTGGAATAACACTCTCCAAGGCAGTGACGACTTTTCTAAACAAATAGTTCCATGAGTTCTTGATATAGGATAATTTCTTGGCTAACAATTTACAAATGTCAGTCACAACACTGATGTAGTTGACAGCACCTATGACCTCTTGTAAGTTGACTGGAGCAGCAAGGGTGCACCCATATAGGAGTGTGGGAGTGGATCCACCCACAACTTTCAGTTTCCTTCCTAGATTTCTCATCACAAGCTCCAACGGATAGGTAACTTCCTGTCTAGCTTTCACATTAGATCCTGGAAAAATGTTTTGTGCACTAAGTATGCTGTTCAATACCTCCCTCACATCACACAGCATATGCTCCGCCTATTTACATTGAAAAAACAAGTATACAGGGTTTATGTCAGAATGAATTAAAAAGTGTTCACATATGAAACTTTTATATACAGAGCTAAATGCAATGAAAAAATGAACTAGTATAGTGAGATACACGGATGTACTAAGATACTATTCCTAATTTTTATAGTACATTTAAATAAAACAAGTTTTCACTCAATTTACCAGAACATCCATGACTTTACACTAAAGAGTTCATGACAAATTTAATTATTCTCTGCAGAGTACACAGGAATAATAATAATAATAAATAATAATAATAATAATAATAATAATACTAATAATCGCATAGTCAAGGGAAAACACACTAAACAAGAAGATTAGATATTGGATAACCACAGCGACTGCATAGAAGCGATGGAAAAAACAGTTGCCTATAAATATCTAGGATACAGACAAAAAATAGGAATAGATAATACAAATATTAAAGAAGAACTAAAAGAAAAATATAGACAAAGACTAACAAAAATACTGAAAACAGAATTGACAGCAAGAAACAAGACAAAAGCTATAAATACTTATGCTATACCAATATTGACCTACTAATTTGGAGTAGTGAAATGGAGTAACACAGACCTAGAAGCACTCAATACACTTACACGATCACAATGCCACAAATATAGAATACATCACATACATTCAGCAACAGAAAGATTCACATTAAGCAGAAAGGAAGGAGGAAGGGGATTTATCGATATAAAAAACCTACATTATGGACAGGTAGACAATTTAAGAAAATTCTGTCTAGAACAAGCAGATACTAGCAAAATACACAAAGCAATCACTCATATAAATACATCGGCTACACCACTGCAATTTCATAACCACTTCTACAACCCTTTAGATCACATAACATCAACAGATACGAAGAAAGTAAATTGGAAAAAGAAAACACTACATGGCAAGCACCCGTATCATCTAACACAGCCACACATCGATCAAGATGCATCCAACACATGGTTAAGAAAAGGCAATATATACAGTGAGACAGAAGGATTCATGATTGCAATACAGGATCAAACAATAAACACCAGCTACTACAGCAAGCATATTATTAAAGATCCCAATACCACAACAGATAAATACATACTTTGTAAACAACAAATAGAAACAGTAGATCACATCACAAGCGGATGTACAATACTAGCAAATACAGAATACCCCAGAGGACATGACAATGTAGCAAAAATAATACATCAACAGCTTGCCTTACAACATAAACTAATAAAACAACACGTTCCCACATACAAGTATGCACCACAAAATGTACTGGAGAATGATGAATACAAATTATACTGGAACAGAACCATTATAACAGATAAAACAACACCACATAACAAACCTGACATCATACTCACCAATAAAAAGAAGAAATTAACACAACTAATCGAAATATCCATACCCAATACAACAAATATACAAAAGAAAACAGGAGAAAAAATTGAAAAATACATCCAACTGGCTGAGAAAGCCAAAGACATGTGGCATCAGGATAAAGTTGACATTATACCAATTATACTATCAACTACAGGAGTCATGCCACACAATATCCACCAGTACATCAATGCAATACAGCTACATCCAAACTTATATATACAACTACAGAAATCCGTAATTATTGATACATGTTCAATTACCCAAAAGTTCCTAAATGCAATATAACATAAACCGTACAGTTGAAAGGAAGTCACGCTTGATCAAGTTCCGCGTCACTTTCCATTTTTAACCAGACATAACATCTGAGAAAGGAAAGAAATAATAATAAAAATATTTAACACTATTTAACCCATGAACAATGGACATTGCCACTGGTGGGGAGACTTGTGTGCCTCAGCGATACAGACAGCCGTACCGTAGGTGCAACCACAACGAAGGGGTATCTGTTGACAGGCCAGACAAACGTGTGATTCCTGAAGAGGGGCAGCAGCTTTTTCAGTTGTTGCAGGGGCAACAGTCTGGATGATTGACTGATCTGTCTGGATGATTGACTGATCTGGCATTGTAACACTAACCAAAACGGCCTTGCCGTAATTTTTCCTGAGGGCATGGAGCTTTACTGTATGGTTAAATGATGATGGCATCCTCGTGGGTAAAATATTCCGGAGGTAAAATAGTCCCCCATTCGGATCTCCGGGTGGGGACTACTCAGGAGGACGTTGTTATCAGGAGAAAGAAAACCGGCAGTCTACAGATTGGAGCATGGAATGTCGATCCATTAATTGGGCAGGTAGGTTAGAAAATTTAAAAAGGGAAATGGATAGGTTAAAGTTAGATATACTGGGTATTAATGAACTTCGGTGGCAGGAGGAACAAGACTTTTGGTCAGGTGAATACAGGTTTATAAATACAAAATCAGATAGGGGTTATGCAGGAGTAGGTTTATAATGAATAGGAAAATAGGAATGCGGGTAAGCTACTACAAACAGCATAGTGAACGCATTATTGTGACCAAGATAGATACGAAGTCCACGCCTACCACAGTAGTACAAGTTTATATGCCAACTAGCTCCGCAGATGACAAGGAGATTGATGAAATGTATCATGAGATAAAAGAAATAATTCAGATAGTGAAGGGAAACGAAAATTTAATTGTTAAGGGTGACTGGATCTCGATAGTAGGAAAAGGAAGAGAAGGAAACGTAGTAGGTGAATATGGAATGGGATTAAGGAATGAATGAGGAAGCCGCCTGGTAGAATTTTGCACAGAGCATAACTTAATCATAGCTAACACTTGGTTCAAGAATCATAAAAGAAGGTTGTATACATGGAAGAACCCTGGAGATACTGGAAGGTGTCAGATAGATTATATAATGGTAAGACAGAGATATAGGAACCAGGTTTTAAATTGTAAGACATTTCCAGGGGCAGATGTGGACTCTGGCCACAATCTATTGGTTATGAACTCTAGATTAAAACTGAAGAAACTGCAAAGTGGGAAATTGAGGAGATGGGACCTGGATAATCTGAAAGAACCAGAGGTTGTAGAGAGCTTCAGGGAGAGCATTAGGGAATGATGGACAAGAATGGGGGAAAGAAATTCGGTTGGAGAAGAATGGGTAGTTTTGGGAGACGAAATACTGAAGGTAGCAGAGGATCAAGTAGGTAAAAAGACGAGGGCTAATAGAAATCCTTGGGTAACAGAAGAGATATTGAATTTAATTGATAAAAGGAGAAAATATAAAAATGCAGTATAAGAAGCAGGCAAAAAGGAATACAAACGTCTCAAAAATGAGATCGGCAGGAAGTGCAAAATGGCTAAGCAGGGATGGGTAGAGGACAAATGTAAGGATGTAGAAGAACATATCACTAGGGGTAAGATAGATATTGCCTACAGGAAAATTAAAGAGAACCACTTGCATGAATATCAAGAGCTCAGATGGAAACCCAGTTCTAAGAAAAGAAGGGAAAGCAGAAAGGTGGCAGGAGTATATAGAGGGTCTATACGAGGGCGATGAACTTGAGGACAATATTATGTACTTGAGGACAATATTACGGAAATGGAAGAGGATGTAGATGAAGATGAAATGGGAGATGTGATACTGCGTGAAGAGTTTGACAGAGCACTGAAAGACCTGAGTCAAAACAAGGCCCCGGGAGTAGAAAACATTCCATTAGAACTACTGACAGCCTTGGGAGAGCCAGTCCTGACAAAACTCTACCATCTGGTGTGCAAGATGTATGAGACAGGCAAAATATCCTCAGACTTCAAGAAGAATATAATAATTCCAATCCCAAAGAAAGCAAGTGTTGACAGATGTGAAAATTACCGAACTATCAGCTTAATAAGTCACTGATGTAAAATACTAACACGAATTCTTTACAGATGAATGGAAAAACTGGTAGAAGCCAACCTCTGGGATGATCAGTTTGTATTCCGAAGAAATGTTGGAACACGTGAGGCAATACTGACCCTACGACTTATCTTAGAAAATAGATTAAGGAAAGGCAAACCTAAGTTTCTAGCATTTGTAGACTTAGGGAAAGCTTTTGACAATGTTGACTGGAATACTCTCTTTCAAATTCTGAAGGTGGCAGGGGTAAAATACAGGGAACGAAAGGCTATTTACAATTTGTACAGAAACCAGATGGCAGTTATAAGAGTCGAGGGACATGAAAGGGAAGCAACGGTTGGGAAGGAAGTGAGACAGGGTTGTAGCCTCTCCCCGATGTTATTCAATCTGTATATTGTGCAATCAGTAAAGGAAACAAAAGAAAAATTCGGAGTAGGAGTGAAGATCCATGGAGAAGAAATAAAAACTTTGAGGTTCGCCAGTGACATTGTAATTCCGTCAGAGACAGCAAAGGACTTGGAAGTACAGTTGAACGGAATGGACAGTGTCTTGAAAGGAGGAGATAAGATGAACATCAACAAAAGCAAAACACGGATAATGGAATGTAGTCTAATTAAGGCAGGTGATGCTGAGGGAATTAGATTAGGAAATGAGACACTTAAAGTAATAAATGAGTTTTGCTATTTGGGGAACTAAATAACTGATGATGGTCCAAGTAGAGAGGATATAAAATGTAGACTGGCAATGGGAAGGAAAGCGTTTCTCAAGAAGAGAAATTTGTTAACATCGAGTATAGATTTAAGTGTCAGGAAGCCGTTTCTGAAAGTATTTGTATGGAGTGTAGCCGGATGTGAAACATGGACGATAAATAGTTTAGACAAGAAGAGAATAGAAGCTTTCGAGATGTGGTGCTACAGAAGAATGCTGAAGATTAGAAGGGTAGATCACATAACTAATGAGGAGGTACTGAATAGAATTGGAGAGAAGAGAAATTTGTGGATTTGTGCCACAACTTGACTGGAAGAAGGGATTGATTGGTAGGGCATATTCTGAGGCATCAAGGGATCACCAATTTAGTATTGGAGGGCAGTGTGGAGGGTAAAAATCATAGAGGGAGACCAAGAGATGAATACATTAAACAGATTCAGAAGGATGTAGGTTGCTGTAGGTACTGGGAGGTGAAGAAGCTTGCACAGGATAGAGTAGCATGGAGAGCTGCATCAAACCAGTCTCTTGAAGACCACAACAACAATACTGTATTCTAAGATAAGAAAATTTATTACTAGATTTTTAATGGCATTGTCCCATTTCAAAATTGTGAAAGGCTCTACTCATTTAGTCTCTTGCCACATACATATAAAATTCTAAAGCACAAATCTATTATAAAACATAATTATATAGTTGTATGCACCTGCAAATATAGTGTGGCACAGATTTAAACTCAGTCTATAGATGAGACAGAACTTTAGAAATCACATCATCTTGCATACTACATTTCTGACAAACAAAACAGAATTATATAGTTGTATGTACCTACAAATATGGTGTATATTTTCTTCCAGAGTAGGGATCATTATGCTTCCATGTTCAAAGATCTTGTCTTCTGTACTAAAAGTTCATAGTACCTGAGATTTTACCAATTTTCTTTGCTTACCAGTAGCTTCTCTTATCTTTACACATACAATGAACAGTTACACAAAATTCTTATGATACTTGATCTTGTCCCTAAATTGTTCAGATATATCACAAGTTGGGCTAACTGTATCAACCAAACAGTTACTTTCCCATTGATCAGTCTTAATTTTAACATAGGTTGATTCTTACAGAGTAGAAGACAGCAACATGCCACTACTAATACTGCTATTTATTTAAGTAAATAGCGCCGTAACATTTTGAACTGACAAAGTTCACCACATGATGAAATACAAACGTATGAGATTAAGTGTTTATTGTACTTACATTGAAATTTCCGCGCAATTTCGACGTAAGTACAATAACCACTTAACTTCACATATTTGTTTACTCTGTATTTCATCGTTTGGAGGTTAGTTATGTTCACATAGGGCGCTTCTGACACTGTTTTCTACCATAGGGCACCAACACACCATGAATATTTTGCTACAGTGGAAGAATAAAAATCGAAAACTAACGATTATGTAAAGTGCATCTTGTAAATCTTGTGAACAGCCAGCTGATGATGAACTTGTCAGTTTGAAATGTTACGGCACTATTTACTTAAATAAATAGCAGTAGTAATAGTGGCTGGTTGCTGTCTTCTTCTCTGTTGTCACACACTTCATGCAAAAGATCACTGTCAGTTTCATAAAATGCTACATCCACACTGTCTTCACAGGGTTTTATCAGTTTTATAGGTATCGTAACAATACTTTGGCTACTCATATTGTCAGGTAATGATTGAACACAATGAATAGATTTCATGACACATCCAACACCATTTTTTGTAGAAGGAACACGAAACTTATTACTGTCAAAATGACCCTTCTTGCTTAGATCCTCTTTCACTTCATTCCACAATTTGGGATTTAAATTCTGACTAATTACAGCCAACTTATTTCAGAATCCACCTATATTTACATTGTTATCAATCTGGATCCAAACAAACTTCAAAAGGTTTTTACCTGTATTCTCCAGGCTCACAGACACCTCACCTTTACTGTGTGGATCATTACTCTGCATGACATTAATGAAAAACTGCTTTGACTGGACTGGTATTTGATGACTCTCACGTATCACATACATCTCTTACCTGTATTGTCAACATCGTTCCAAATAACTCTGAAACTTAATTATTCTTAAAGTCCACAAATACCTGATACTCACCTTCATCACAAAATTACCTCATCAACATCACTAACAATACAGGTTTGTAAGAAAAGTTTCATCTCCATCAAAGTAATTTAGCTCATCTATATTCATCTGCACTAAGCTCAGACTTACCAGTCTCAGTTATGTCACAGCTCTCATTCACATGTAGATAAAAAACATCACCTAGTTCTAATTCAGTACAGTCAGCACCTGATTTACATATATCAACAACACTGTTTTCTGGTCAAAAGAAGAAATAATTATTACATACTACATCAAAAATCCCTCTACTGTCATTCTGATTCATGATTAGCACCTACATCACCTAATTAAACATATTATCCCATGACTTATGATCAAAATATAAATGAGGAATCTGATTATTTCAGATACTTGTGTCATATCATTAACACTGTTATTATTGTCTAATTGCAAGTGTAACTTGAGGGTCCTGTGCTTGTTATGTTTCCTCGCCCCAAAATTGTGGACCTTCATTGAGGCGAACTGCTGTTTCCCGAGTAGTTACTTCTCTGATTGTTTCTGCTATTAAATTGCCCATCGTTATCCCCATTATTCCTATCCTGCTGATGTTCAAAATTTCTCTCTCTCTTGACACTTTGATTCTGATAGAATTACCATTATCTCTGTAATTACTCCTGTTGTGATTTCTACTATTCTGGTTATTATGGGACATACTTCTTTCTACTGCCCTATCCAGCGTGTCAACGTAGTGTAAAAATTGTTCAAGACAATTGTCAGGTCCAAGTAATTAATCCCACTGCAGTCTTTCTGGTGATCCCCTTTTAAGTGCGTCAGTGAAGGTCATTTTGTCAAATTATTTGTAAAGGTATGCTTATTTTTTAAGTTGGTTCTTACGAAACTCTTTCAAAGTGCCGTCTTTATTCCTATATTTAGGACCATTCCAAAATTCGCTTTTGTTTCTCCCATATTCAGTTCCTGAAAAAACTTATACAAAAAACGTTTCTCAAGACTCTGATGTGTTTCCCACTGACTTAACTTTAAATTTACCCATGACATAGGTTCGCCTTGATTGTCATACATGCCTGACACAAAACTCTCTCTGCAGTTGTACAAAAAATCCATTGCATGTAAATTATCTTACCATTGTTTGCACACATACTTTGGTTCAGACAAAATTTCCTAAACTGGTGAAATTTTTTGATATAAACCAGTTACATTAGTTCGCATATTGTTTTCAACATTTGAAGATTTTTTGTTGAAACTGGTCATATTTTGTTCGTTTTTTCCACTATGGCTTTCTATTCAGCTCTGACATTGCCAACATTCATTGATTGTTTCACTGACTCAGCTACAAACTCATTTCCCAAAACAAAAAATTTATTTTCTAAAACATCACCTTTTTCATTCACACAAACTTGATTACTAAGTTGGTCCATGTGATTGACTATCGTTATCTGTCTTCATTTCCTGTATTTTTTCCAAAATTAACTACAAAATATCAGTTTCTACTGTTTTCTTTACTGACTACGGATTCACCCGGCTCAGACCTGTCCTGACTGGATCCTACAGCTTTTGTTTCTACCTCACTCCTGCCCTTGTCCCTATTCATTTTGTTAACAAGCACATGAGTCCACAAAAAAAATTAACTTCACAGATAGTTTGTACTTATCTTTCCTTTTTTATGTCCCTGGTTGTAGTTGTAAAGTCCTCTTTCATTCGATCCGGTCCATCATTATTGGTAGTACATTGTTACTGTTGGTATGATTTGCTTTGGTTTTTTTGTTTCATGTGATCAGAAATTTATTCACACATAAATTGTAAATTAAATAAATCAAGTAATTTACAATTTTCTTTTCTGCAACACACAAAACTGCATTATTAGTCAATTAATCCAGACGACACCCACACTTGTTATCTACCCCTCCCTTTCTTGTTGTTGCTACTGTCCACAGTGGCGAAGTTTTTTCAGAAGATTTGAGAGGAGAAAGATTTACAGTAAACTTTTTACTTATCTTTTCTTGCACAGTTGGCTCCAGTTCTTCATGTCTAGGAGTCTTGATTCTTGAAGCTTAAATTCTCACATTTTAGGTTCTCATGGTTCAATTGACCTAAATAATTTTGAAGAATGTCTTTGCAGAACTTTTGTCTTCATGATAATTTACTGTCTCACAGTTTACTATATCACACTGTATCTTGAATTTTGGCACTACGAAAGCTGAAATTACATTGTTCATCAAAAATACAAAAATACGTCCAAAGCATGTTTACTACTACTTCACTCTGTGGTAATAACAATATTCCAAAGAATTTACAATTTTTCTTGACAAATGAATTTCTATTAGTTCGGAATGAAAATGAAGTCCCATGCTTCGCGACAGAGCATAGGGGAACGATGCGGAAGACCCACACTGCTGTACTAGGCAAGGTCCTAATGGAAGTGGTCTGCCATTACCTTCCTCCAACCATAATGGGGATGAAATGATGATGATGATGATGATGATGATGATGATGATGACACAACACCCAGTCATCTCGGGACAGTTAAAAATCCCTGACCCCGCCGGGAATCAAGCCCGCGACCCCATGCTCGGGAAGCGAGAACACTACCACGAGACCACGAGTGGTGGGCTTCTATTAGTTTAGATGACGATTTTATAAATGAATCCAGAAATATATGTAATAAACACTACTAGATTGCATAATTAATAATATAAATTTTAAGTGTGCCAAATACAAGGCGTGTTTTTTAAGTAAGTACCATTTTGAAATTAAAAAAAGACATGCTAAGATATCTCAATAATTTTATTTTTACATGAAAGCTTGTACCTTAATCTACTTTTCTACATAATTTCTGTCAATATTGTGGCACTTGTCATAACATTGTACCAGTGTTTGAATAACCTCCTCATAGAAGTCTGTGGCCTGACTTGTTAACCACTGCATCACCACTGTTTTGACTTCGTCATCGTCTTGAAGACACTGACCGCCCAGCTGTTTCTTTAAGTGCAGGAACAGATGGTAGTCACTGGGCGCAAGGTCGGGGCTGTACAGGAGGTGATCTAGAGTTTCCCATCCAAAAGATGTGATGAGATCTTTGGTTCGATTCACCACATGTGGACGGGCATTGTCTTGCAGCAAAAGGATGGTTTTGCTCAACTTGCCACGTCTTTTGTTCTGAATTGAACAATGCAGATTGTGCAGTGTCTTTACAGTATGCTGCTGCATTGATTGTCTTATTACGAGGCAAAAATTCCACAAGCAATACTCCTTGTTTGTCCCAAAAATCTGTGCACATGATTTTCTGGGCAGAAATTGTTTGCTTAAACTTCACTTTTCTGGATGAATCTGAATGCTGCCATTCCATGGACTGTTGCTTTGATTCTGGTGTGATGTAGGCCACCCATGTTTCATTCGCCCGTAACAATTTGGCTTAAGAAATCATCACCGTCGTTGTGGTACCACTCAAGGAAAGTCTAAATGTTTGGTTTTGTGCACATCTGTCAACATTTTTAGTACCCAACATGTGCACAATTTTCGGTAATTCAAGTGCTTTGTCACAATACCATACCCAAAACATTACAAGAAACATTAGGAAAGTCATCCCGCAAGGAGGTAATCGTAAAGTGTCTGTTTACTCTCACCTTATTGTCCACTTCCTGCACCAAACTTTCATTAACGACCGCAGGACGCCCACTCCGTTGTTCATCATGCACATTTGTGCGGCCATCTTTAAGTGCTCTCACCCACTTTCTTACCATTCCATCACTCATAATGTTTTCTCTGTAAACTGCACAGATCTCATGCTGAATATCGATCACTTTTAGGCCTTCAGCACTAAGAAATCTTGTAACAGCCTGTACTTCACAGTCGGTGGGACTCACGATTATCAGAGGCATCTTAAACACTCAGTACACAACGTAAACAAGGAAGAATCAGACTGTAATGGCGTCAGTGTGTAGACAACAGATGTAGGTATCCAGAGCGCATGCGCAGAACACCAACCGCAGTGCTGTGGCCGCGGTGCGGCAAAACAGTACTTACTTAAAAAACATGCCTTGTATTTGCTAATTTCAAATGTTTTTTAAAATAAAACAAAATATTTAACTGTACATCCAGAGCTAGTACATATCAATTGTAACAACGAAAACAGAGTAATTCCTTTCCATAAATTTTAGCTTAAAATATAACATTTTGTGTATAAAATTATATGAAATTTTTCAGAAAAACTGACCTGTCCAAAATTAGAAAATATTTCTGGTATCAACTATTACTGTTGAGGAGGAGTAATGCTAGAGGAGGATGTTCCTTTACAATCTTACATGAGAAAGACTCTCAAGTAAGTTTGTTGACTGTCTTCTTGTCTATGTCCCAGTGTCCAAAAAGCTACTCCACCACTTACATTGGGGAGGGTTGAGGAAGTACCAGTCGACCCTCCCGGAGCCAGCAGCGTGGGAAGCCTTTCTCCACAAACACTGCCTTCTCACGGCACTCTCTCATATCTAGAAAACCAGCGATAGCACGTAGTGGTACAATGTCATCAGTCAGATTTCTGAATGAAGAACATGAGGATGCTGTTGCTCCACATTTGTGGATATCATCTCAGGTCCCCCCCCCCTCCCCCCCCAGTTCTGACACATCAACTTCAGCTTAAGATTGGAACAGCAGAAGAGAAAGAAAAATAGATTGTAATATTTCATATTTCATTTGTGTAAATTTTAATAATTCACATTGTCTTTTATCTTACTGAACTCTGAACATCTGGTACCACTTTAAACTTTCACCAAAATGCAGACCCACAAATAAAACAGTTGGTAAACGTCTTAACATGCTAACTTGAGAGCTAACAGATCTTGCTCTTTCATTTTTACAGAGCTTTCATTTAGTACCTATCTGAATTCAGTTACACTTTGATGGCTCTGCAGGGTAGGCATAACTAAACTTGGTGGACACTGTTGACAATGAGGACATTAGTCAGATAATTTGTGCCTGCTGAACTGGCATGACATCCAGCACATGTGCTGAGGCTGGTGACCCACTGATTTTGACTGGAATGTCTGCTCTCAAGAGTGAGAACTGCTCTTGAAGTCATGTATCTATTGCAGTCGTCATGATACAAAACACTCAATAAAGCATCTGCAGAGTGGCTGTTAGAAACATGCCACTTACAACGAAACCATACAGTGCCTGAAAACAAAATGCTTTGTGGGATTATAACTCCTAGACATTAAAATTTTGTGTTGGAATTAGAGAAGGTCAGCACTGTTGCTACGTAAATCCCAATCTGATTTTAAAAATAACATAGCCATGAAACAATATACCTCTGATAACATTTTTAACTGTGTTCTGTTGCACTGTGTACAGATGGACTCAAGCAGCCAATGTATTTGGTTGTTCTGTTGTTCTTCTGTATCAAGTCTTCGAAACGTACATTTTAATTTTTGTGATGCTAACAAATTTCCCTTTTTTAGGAACGTGTTCCTAGCTATTGACAATTTGCAATTTATTCTCTTTCTACTTCATGCAGTGCGAGTTATTTTGCTCCCAAATTTGCAAGACTCCTCTACAGTGGCTGATTTCGTAATCAGATTCCCTCGGCATCACCTCATGCATTTGTCTGGCATTGCCTAATGCTCCATCTAGTTATCCATGTCCCATCACCTTAATTCCACCCCTCTCTGTGGGTCCGGGGGTTAGAATAGGCCCAAGGTATTCCTGCCTGTCGTACAAGGTGACTAAGAGGAGGTTCACACGTTTCGGCCTTTATGTGATGGTCCCTGTAGGGTATGACCTCCATTCTTCAAAATTTTCACGAAGAGCGAGCCAATTGGCGAAGGCCGCTTTACAAGGTGCATCGTATCCATCATGCTTTGAGATTTTTTGCCTACTTTCTCATCGTCGCATTGCAGTCCTCCCCATTCTCCATCTCTTGGGTGAGGACACCTTCCTGGGTGTGTTTTCCACCATGCACTATGCAGTGACCATCGGCTGTTGGTAGCCACCCTGAGAGAGAAAAAAGATAGGAGGGCAACAGATATACAGGAGAAAAGGTTGAAGACATGGATGCTGAAAGAGGATGAATGGAGGACCCAGTACCAGACACTGATCAGGAAGAAGCTGCCAAAGGAAGATCAGAGAACAGTGGAAGAAGAATGGGGAGATTTTAAGAGGGCTCTAGTTGAGGCAGCTGAGACTGTGTGCAGAAGAACTAGCACAAAGAGGAGAAGTAAGGAAACCCCATGGTGGAACAACATATGTAAACAGGCAGTACTTCGAAAGAACAAAGCCTTCAGAGAATGGTTCCAGACCCGAACAGAGGAAGCTAGGGTAAAATATAAGGAAAGCAAGAAAGCGGCACAGACCATAGTAAGGGCGGAGAAGAAGAAGTGGATGGAAAAATGGACAAGAATGTTAGAAGAGGACAGTGAAGGGAATAAAAAAGTACTTTACACCATGGTAAGAAATAAGAGGAACGACAGAAGCGAGTGCCTGAGGATCATGGATAATAATGGAAGAGTTGTGGAGGAAATGCATGAGCTCAAAAAGATTTGGAAGGAGTACTTTGAAGATCTGTTGAATGCCGCCAAGCGGGTAACTAACAGCGATGGAGAGCCTAAGGCAGCAGACGATTATAATAGTGGGGAAATTGATGATCTAACTTGGAATGAAGTGGAAGAAGCCATAAAGAGGATGAAAGGGGGCAAGGCACCAGGTTGGGACGAAGTAACAGTGGATATGATACGAGCAGCAGGAGTAGTAGGAACCCAGTGGCTATACAGAGTGCTGAGGGTGGTGTGGAAGGAGAACAGAATTCCTGAGGATTGGAAGAAAGGAATTATAGTCCCGATCTTCAAGAAAGGGGATAAAAGGAGATGTGAGAACTACAGAGGAATCACCCTGCTATGCCACTGTGGAAAAATCTATGAAAAGATCCTGGAGAAGAGAATAAGAAGCGGTATTGAAAGTAGATTGCAAGAGGAGCAGTACGGTTTCAGACCGGGAAGATCAGCAACGGACCTCATATTTGCGGTAAGGCAACTGTAGGAAAGGCACTATGAGTACGGGAAGGACTTAATCATGGCCTTTTTAGATATTGAGAAGGCGTATGACAGTATCTGTAGGGACAAGCTCTGGGATGTGCTGAACGCAAAAGGGATAGATGAAGAGATAACACGAAAAGTCAGAAAAATGTATGAGGGAAGTGAGAGTTGTGTGAAAGTGGGGAGGGAACGTACTGCATGGTTCAAGCTGGAAAATGGGCTGCGACAGGGAAGTGCACTTTCGCCTTTATTGTTTATTATTGTTATGGATGAAATCCTACAGCAAGTATCAGATGCAATTGGAGATCATAAAATGAAAGCAGTGCTTTTTGCCGATGACCTGATGTTATGGGGAAATTGCGAGAAGGAGGTGCAAGAGCAGTTAGATGTATGGGAGGCAACGGCAGCACAATATGGAATGCATTTCTCTGCAACGAAAAGTGAAATAATTGTCACAACAAGGAAGAAGAATAGGCCAAATGTGGATATAACTTGTGGAGGGGAAAAACTACAAGTGGTAGAGAACTTCAAGTACCTGGGAAGCATGATTGAAAGTAAGGGGGGAAACGCAATGGAAATAAATGAAAGGTGCAGAAAAGCAGGGCAGTTCTACAAATGCATTAGGGAGCTTATTTGGAGCAAGGAGGTGCCACAGAAATCCAAGGGAATTATATACCGAACCTACTTTGTCCCCATATTGACATACGGAAGTGAGACATGGGTAATGCACAAAAGCGACAAAAGTAGAATACAGGCTAGTGAAATGAAGTTCCAGAGGAGCAGGTTGAGTGTAACAAGACGAGACAGATTGCGAAATGTGTATGTGAGGGAAAGACTAAAGGAGGAACCAGTACAGGACAGGATAGAAAAATCAAGACTGCAGTGGTATGGACACATGAAGAGAATGGATGAGGGAAGAATTCCAAAGAGGATGTTTGATCTGCAACTGGAGGGGAAGAGGCCCAGAGGAAGACCAAGAGATAGATGGGTGAAGGGAGTGAAGGAATGTGTGACGAGAAGAGGAGAGAACTGGACGAAGGTGGAAGAGGGGGAATGGTGGAAAGACAGAACACGATGGAGAGGCTTGTGTTCCCGACAGACCCAGCCAGTGGCTGGAAACTGTCCAAGATGATGATGATGATGATGACTATGCAGTGTCAATTTCTGCGTCAACAATGACCATGAACTTCTTTGCACCTGATATCCAGCACGGTAGCCAGTCCGTTGTGGTGGGTCGCCGTGTACCCTGTTGGTTGTAGCTCCCTGACAACACAGGGATTGCTCTGCTGATGCCTGCGCTGTTAACTCCCCACTTACACCAAGAGGTAGATGCTCATTCCCCTGGGGTATTGGGACTCCTGGCAATGGCCTTTGCTCCGATGAAGCATAGTCCATCGTCTCTTGCTGGTGGTGAAACACCTGTAGTCTCTAGCAGTCACGAGCTCAATTCAACTCACAGAAGTAGGACACCAAATGGTTCCCCTCCCTGGCCACACCATGGGAGGAACGTCAAGCTAAGGATGGCAGTGGATCTTATTCGCCCTGGTACTTTGTATGTTTGAGAGCTGATGGGGAATCTTTCATCATGCTGAAGCCTCAGTTTTTTGTTGAGCATTTAGAGGACAAGTTCGGGGAGGTGGCGGGCCTGTCCAAAATGAGATGTGGGTCAGTCTTGATCAAAACAGCATCCTCTGCCCAGTCACGGGAGTTACTCGCTTGTGACAAGCTGGAGGATGTTTCTGTAACCATCATGCACCATAAGAGATTAAATATGGTCCAGGGTATCATATTTCACAGAGACCTTCTTTTGCAGTCCGATGATGAGCTGCGTGCCAATTTAGAGCGGCGAGGTGTACATATCGTCCTGCGTGCCCACCGGGGTCCGAATGACAATCAGGTTGCCACCGGTGCCTTCATCTTGGCCTTTGAGGGTGATACATTGCCCGAGAAGGTCAAGGTGATGATCTGCCGGTGTGATGTAAAGCCCTATATCCCTCCCCCAATGTGGCGCTTTAAGTGCTGGAAGTTCGGCCATATGTCTTCCCGCTGTAGTTCCAGTGTCACATGCCGAGATTGCGGACGCACATCATATCCCAATACTCCATGTGCCCCGCCTCCCATCTGTGTCAACTGCGGAAAGCACCATTCGCCTTGCTCGCCTGACTGCAGGATTCTCCAGAAAGAAAGGAAAATCATGAAGTACAAGACCCTGGACAGACTGACCTACACTGAGGCAAAGAGAAAATTTGAATGACATCGTCTTATGCCGCCGCTACAATAGTTCTGGCACCATCAGTTCCGCCAACCCAGGTCACTTCTCAGAGCTGGAAGACTACACCTGCGGCTGTGGCGGGGACGGAGCCTCTCTGTCGTTTCTAGGTCCCCGGTTAACATGCAACGTACCCCTGAATGTATTAGCTGCACTGGTTGATCAACTCCTTCTACATTTCCCACTTCTGTGAGAGTCTAATGCCTATAACCCCTTGTGGGGTGGTACCGTGCTTACTGCTGAGGCAGAGATGTCGACACTTTACTGTCACAATTCGACCTCTGCCTCTTAAATACTGGGGCCGCCACACATTTCAGTGTGGTTCATGGTAGTTACTCGGCCATTGATATATCAATTTGCAGCCCAGGACTTCTCCCATCTATCCACTGGAGAACACATGACGACGTGTGTGGTAGTGACCACTTCTCCATCTTCCTGTCACTGCCCCAGCGTCAGGCACACGGACGCCTGCCTGGATGGGCTTTGAACAAGGCGGACTGTGGAACTTTCACCTCTGCTGGCGCCGCTGAATCTCCCCCACATGGTAACATTAATGTGATGGCTGAGCAGGGGACTAGCACAATTGTTTCTGTGGCAGAAAACGTGACCCCTCGCTTGTTAGGGTGCCCGAGGCTAAGGCAGTCCCTTAGTGGTCACCGAAAGTTGCTGAAACAATTATGGAGCATCAGCGAGCTCTACAGCGGCACCCTTCCCTGGAGCACCTCATAGCCTTTAAATGGATCCATGCCTGTCTATGCTACCTTATCAAACAAGGGAAGAAGGAAAGTTGGGAGAGATACGTCTCCACCATTAGGTGCCACACGTCACCTTCCCAAGTCTGGGCAAAGATCAAACTTCTTTTCGGGTGCCAGGCGCCAACAGCTGTCCCCGGTGTTACCACAAATGGCGAGTTACGTACCAACGCAAATGCAATTGCCGAGCACTTTACCAAGCACTTTGCTCGAGCCTCTGCGTCGGAGGATTACCCTCCAGCCTTTCGCAAACTCAAAAGGCAGCTGGAAGGGAATGTCCTCTCATTCACTACATGCTACAGTGAATCCTATAATGCCCCATTTACTGAGTGGGAGCTCCTCAGTGCCCTTGCACATTGCCCTGACACAGGTCCTGGGCCTGATTACATCCACAGCCAGATGATTAAACATCTCTCATCTGACTACATGTGACATCTTCTCGTCATCATCAATCGGATCTGGTGCGATGGTGTCTTTCCATTGCAATCGCGGGAGAGCACCATCATTCCAGTGCTCAAACCTGGTAAAAACCTGGTTGATGTGGATAGCTATCGGCCTATCAGCCTCACCAATGTTCTTTGTAAGCTGCTGGAATGTATGGTATGTCAGCAGTTTGGTTGGGTCCTGGAGTCACGTGGCTTGCTGGCTCCATGTGAGGGCGGCTTCCGCCAGGGTCGCTCTACCTCTGATAGTCTTGTGTCAATCAAGTCTGCCAACCGAACAGCCTTTTCCAGATGGCAACACCTGATTGCCATCTGTTTTCACTTATGTAACGCATACAACATGACTTGGCGATGTCATATCCTTGCCACATTGTATGAGTGGGGTCTTGGTGACCACTCCCGATATTTATCCAAAACTTCCTATCTCTCCATACTTTCCATGTCCAAGTTGGTGACTCTCATAGTTCCATCAATATCCAGGAGAATGGAGTCCCCTGCAGGACTCTGTATTGAGAGTCTCTGTATTTTGAGTGGCCATTAATGGCCTAGCATTAGCTGTCAGGCCCTCCGTCTCACCTACTCTGTATGGGGAGGACTTCTGTACTTCGTACTGATGCTACAGTACTGTTGTTGCTGACCAGCGCCTCCAGGGAGCCATCCACAAGGTGCAGTCAAGGGCTCTAGCCCACGGCTTCTACTTTTCAGCCACAAAGTCGTGTGTCGTGCACTTCTTTTGGCATCATACCATTCATTCTGATCGTCGTAGCATTCATCTGGAACTCGCACCTTACCTTAATGATGATCCACTCACTGTTGTGGAGACATAACGATTCCTAGGACTGGTTTTCGACACTCGATTGACTTGGCTCCCTCATCTCTGTCAGCTTAAGCAGAAGTGCTGGCAGCACCTCAATGCTCTCCATTGCCTGAGCAACACCAATTGGGGTGCAGATCGCTCTATGCTGCTGCAACTCTACAGAGCCCTTTTCCAGTCCCGACTTGACTATGGGAGTGTGGTTTATGGTTCGGCTGCACCTTCGGCATTGCATTTACTCGACCCTATGCACAACTGTGGTGTTCGATTAGCGACAGGAGCTATTAGGATGAGTCCGGTGACCAGTGTACTCATGGGGGCTGGTGTCCCTCCACTCCAGATCAGATGGGAGCAACTGCTCGCCAGTTACGCAGCTCACATACATAGTTCCCCTGAGCTTCCGAATTACCGTCTCCTTTTCCCAGCTGCGGCAGTCCATCTCCCACATAAGCAGCCCACATCGGTTCTAACGATTGCGGTTTGCATGCCGTCCCTTCTCTCCGAACTGGAGTCCTTCCCTTTACCATCTCTACTTCCGGTATGTTCACGTACGGCTCCATGGTGTATGTGTCGGCCGCAGCTTTGTCTGGACCTTTTGCATCGCCCTAAGGACTCCGCTAACCCCGCCGCTCTCTGCTGTCACCTCCTCTTGATTCTTGATGTGTTCTGGTGCACTGAAGTGGTTTACACCGACAGCTCAGTGGCTGATGGTCACGTAGGCTTCGCATATGTTCATGGAGGACATTTGGAGCAGCACTCGTTGCCAGTTGGTTGCAGTGTTTTCACTGCAGAGCTGGCGGCCATATTTCGTGCTCTTAAGTACATCCACTCATGCCCTGACGAGTCATTTCTCCTTTGTACTGACTCATTGTGCAGCCTACAAGCTATCAACCAGTGCTACCCTCGCCACCCTCTGGTAGCGTCCATTCGGGAGTCCATCTATGCCCTGGAACAGTCCCGCCATTCCGTGGTGTTTGTGTGGACCCCAGGACATGTCGGAATCTCCGGCAACGAACTTACCGCCAGGCTGGCCAAACAGGCGACGGAAACCACTTCTGGAGGGAGGCATCTCCAAAGCTGACCCGTGTTCTGTCTTACACCGCAGGGTTTTCCAGCTTTGGGAGACAGAATGGCATAACAACACGCACAACAAACTGCCTGTTGTTAAGGAGACTATGAATGTGTGAAAGTCTTCCATGCAGGCCTCTCGCAGGGAATCAGTTGTCCTCTGCCGGCCCTGCATTGGCCATACATCGCTAACACATGGTTACCTACTCCGTCGTAAGGACCCACCTCAGTGTCACTGTGCTCCCAAATGACAGTTGTCCACCTCTTGCTGGACTGCCCACTTTTAGCCGCTCTGCAGCAGACTTTTAACTTTCCCAGCACCCTGCCTTTAGTGTTGGGCAACAATGCCTCCACAGCAGCTTTAGTTTTACGTTTTATCCGTGAGAGTGGGTTTTATACTTCTATGTAGTTTTTAGCGCATGTCCTTTGTCCCTCTGTGTCCTCCACCCTAGTGCTTTTAGGGTGGAGGTTTTAATGTGTTGCAGAGTGGCTGGCTTTCCCTTTTTAATCTCGTGGTTGGCCAGCCACTGTAATCTGCTTTACTCTCTTCTGTTTCTAGTGTCTCATTATTGTTTTCTTGTTCTCTTTTGTTCCTTTTTAGTGTTCGTTGTCTTCCCTTCGTTCTTGTGGCTTTTCCTTTATTTCCATTTTGTGTTATATGTTTCGTCCGTTTTATTCTCACAGTTGTGGCATTGTTTTATTAGGAACAAGGGATCGATGACCTCATAGTTTGGTCCCTTCTCCTGCCTTTAAACCAACAAACCTTAATTTCACACATTTCTAGAATGTTTCCAGTTTAATGCACAGTTCACAACTAATAAATAATGGGCAGAGTCCACATCTGAGCCTGGATCTTTTTTGCAGCTTAAAATCTTGTTGTGAGTATAAACAGTGTTTTGTTGGTGATTAAATTTGCTGTATGCAAAATTGTAACAGCTAGCTTTCCCCCTCATTATTTTCATCCATTCTACGTTCTGCTATTTTTTCCCCTTCTCTTCCCTTTTCTGTTATTGAATTCCAGCCTCTTGTCACAAAAACTTGATCCGTTCATGTGATGGATAATTTATATATCTTTTTATACATTTCTTCAATCTCTCCATCAACTGTAGATGTAAATGCATACTTTGTGTCTGTATTGACTATGATAATGTGGTGTCCTTCTCATTCGTCTCTTACAGGGTGCCTAAAGGATGTTGTTTTCTCAGATGGATAGACAACAATTCAAGCCAATCACATACTTAACTTTGAGTCGCAAACATTTGGCAACGTGCAAATAATAATTGTCCTTTTTATATACAATGTACATACAAGTAATTCACACAAGTTCCTCAAAGTGATGGCTCATCACCATCAAGAAACTGCGACAATGGAGGGGGAGGCAGGAGTGAGGGCGCATTGCTGGACTGGAAGCTGTAGCTGCAGGGGAAGGCAAGCTTCTGGTTGTACCCCGTCATCCGGCCTTCGCTCTGGCAGAAATGTCCCCCAGAAAACAAACAGAAGGGCACGCGTCCACCTCCTGATGCCATGAATCAGATGAAGAAGGTGGCGACTGCTGTTGTGTGGGCAGATCCAGCTCCATTGGTAGGACGAGCGGAGGCACAGGAAGTGAAGGCTCCATCTTTATGGGGTCGTCCCATGGTATCGTGATAACATCCTCTGGCAGCTGCCGGCTGCTGTGGCTGCTCTGTCCTCAGGATTCCTGAATTTGGGGGAAGACACACTGAAAGATCACCATGCACATGACAGTGGTGAAGCTGATTGTGAGGTCGACTCTACATGCTGTCTGGACCTGAAATAAGATACGTGCTAGTGCCAAGTGTCGTATGATCTGGCATCAATCCCAACCATCTGCTGCTGCTAAAAACCCTGTAAAATGCAATATCAGGTGGCGCAAAGTGAAACTTGTGGTTCTCCTTCAGCGCCAGATGCTGCGGAGGGTGGAACAGTGTTTGACAGCGGCGGCCATGAAGCAATTCCACCGGCGATGTTCCATCTCTTGGGTGCGAACGATAGGAGGGGAGAAACGGTTGCAATGCTTGATCCCTGGTGTGTGCAGAGTGATGTTTGGCCATCTGCTGCTTGAAGGTTCTGACAAAACATTCCGCTTTGCTGTTTGACTGTGGATAGAACGGTGCACTGGTGAGATGCTGTATGCCATTGCGTTCACAGAATGTTTCAAATTCATTTGATGTGAACTGAGGGCAGTTGTCTGACACTGTAACTTGAGGTAAACCTTAGAGGCAAAAAATAGAGGACAAAGGCTGAACCATGCTATATGATGCTGTTAAGTTCATTGGCACAGCAAAAGGAAACTTGCTATAAGAGTCTACCACAATCAACCAATGAGTGTTCCAAAAAGGTCCCGCAAAGTCCCTGTGCGCACATTTCAATGGTGATTGCAACTTAGGCCAAGCAGAGAATGTTTGTGGCAGAGTGGACTGATTTTCCACATATGTGTGACATTGTGACGTCATCTGTTCTATTTGGGCATCCATACTCTGCGAAGTACAGTGTCGACACACTAACTGTTTCGTAAGAACAACCCCCATTGTTGGTGAAGTAACTGCACCAATTTGTTTTACGAAGCTTTAGAGATCAACACACCTGACTGCCCTCTGTCATTTTGTACAAGAATCACACCTGTCAGTACAGCGAGGCTATGCCTATGGGCAAAGTATTGGCGACTACAGAGTTCTTTATGCTATGCAAGGAACAAGGCCAAGATGTACAAATGTATTTTAGCAAAATGATCAAATCTGAATCAGCTTCCGTGGCCTGTGCTATTTTCCTACAGTTCAGCGGAAAAGATTGAAACAATTCAGAGTCCTGAGCATCGATGTGACAACAAGATACAGCAGAAGTGTCAGAGTAAGTGTCAGAGCCAATTGGAAGACAGGAAAGTGTGTCTGCAACACCATTTGAGCTGTCGGACTATACACTATCTTGTACTGGTATTGAGACAACAACAAAGCCCATCTTTGCAATTTTTGGGCAGTTTGTAGAGGAAAAGATGTTGTCAGATGAAACAAGGACTCCAGTACTAAGTAGAATTTTCCGCCATACAAATAGTGGTGGAATTTGGTGACACCATACACAATAGCCCGAGCCTCTTTCTCAATTTGCGAATAGTTACACTAAACTTTGGACAACACTTCAGATGTGAAAGCAAAAGGCCTGTCATTATCACCAATTCTGTGCGAAAGCACTGTGGTGATTCCCTTAGAGGAAGCGTCAACTTGCAATACAGCTGGTTGATAAGGATGAAAGTGAACTGAGCATTGATCGCTGAGTAATGCATCTTTAAGTTTTTGAAAAGCTACTTGGCACTCAGCTGTCTAAACAAAGGGAACATTCTTTCAACGCAAGTGATGCAATGGAGCTGCGATTTGTGCAGCATAAAGTATGAACTGAATATAATAGTTCATTTTCCCTAAGACAGACTGCAATTCTGTGACATTGTGAGGAACTGGCAAATCATCTTATGGCTAACAAATGTAACTGAAGAGGATGTACACCTTGACTGTTTGACATGACCAAGACCCGGCAACTCATGTTTTAAAAAAATCACACTTGTTCAGTCTACACTTTAGTCCTGCATCAGACAAAACATGAAACAAAGCACGCAAATTTGAAATACGTTATTCAGGTGTACAACCTGCAACGATAATATTGTCCAAATAGTTTGAACCGTTTGGCACTTGTGCAGTCAGCTGTTCCAAATACCTTTGGAAAATAGCAGGTGCAGAAGCACTGCCTAAAGGCAGACACAAATATGAGGGTTGGAACTTTAATAGAGGCAACAAGTTATTTACCACTTGTACACAATAGATACGTGTTTCAATATTTTACTGGCCTTCAAAGTAGTCACCAGCATTGTGTATGACCCATTTCCAGCGATGTAGAAGTCATAGGATACACTCACCATTTCCAGTTGTGTTGACAGTTCGAGCAGCGCGGTCTGTTGTCCAATGAATTTGTAGCAGTTCCGAAGTGAATGCCATCAAGTGTTTCCTTCAGTTTAGAAATCGAGTTGAACTCACGAGGGCTTAAGTCAGGGGAGTGCAATAGGTGGTATAGCACTTAGCAACCCCATCAGTCAAACAAATCAGTAACAGTCATCATTTCTGTCTCTAAGCTGGTCGTAGGTTGTGTTCCAAAAATGAACAGCATAGAGACAGAAGTGTTGACACTTTCTGCAGGACCTGACCATCATTTTGCAGGACAATGCTCAAGCACGTACAGTCTACTGTTACTGATTTGTTTGACTGATGGGGCTGTTGGGTGCTAGACCACCTACTGCACTCACCTCACTTAAGCCCTTGTGAGTTCAACTTGATTTCTAAGCTGAACGAAACACTTCACGGCATTCGCTTCAGAACTGCTACAAATTCGTCGGACAATAGACCGCACTGCTCGAACTGTCAACACAACTGACACTGCTAAGAGTATCCTACGACTTCCACATCGCTGGCAACGGGTTATACACAATGCTGGTGACTACTTTGAAGCTCAGTAAAACTTTGAAACGCGTATCTATTTTGTACGAGCTGTAAATAAATAGTTACCAAGTAAAGTTCCAACCCTCATATTTAAACAAGCCCAAATGAGTATTCACTACACATCCTTTTTGAGATTCTTCATCGAGCAGTATGTTGAAGATATAGCTCACGCAAATCAATTATTGATAAGGATCATCCAGTGCCCAATCTGTCCACGAGGTCCTCTGGGCATGGCAATGGATAAGAATCAGTCACAGTTTGTGAACTGACTGTAGACTTAAAGCCAACAGAGAGGCAAATATGGCCTGGAGTTATGGGGAGCAAAACCTATGGACTTGGCCATTAACTACCGTTGCAGGCTTTGTATATACTGCATTAACGACATGGGACTTGTTACTAGATTCTTGTGAGCAGGCCTAATTCTTATGTTTGTTCCATTGCAAACATAGAGATTGGACGTGTCCTTTCCTTCCACAAGTGTGACACCGAGCTTGTGAGGAGGGGTCTACTATCTGAGCTACCCAAGCACGGCTCATGCCCCGTTCAAAATGTTCAAATGTGTGTGAAATCTTACGGGACTTAACTGCTAAGGTCATCAGTCCCTAAGCTTACACACTAATTATCCTAAATTATCCTAAAGACAAACACACGCACCCATGCCCGAGGGAGGACTTGAACCTCTGCCGGGACCAGCCACAGAGTCCATGGCTGCAGTGTCCTAGACCACTCGGCTAATCCCGCGAGGCTCACGACCCGTCCTCACAGCTTTTCTTTTGCCACTACCTCGTCTCCTACCTTCCAAACTTTACAGAAGCTCTCCTGCGAACCTTGCAGGAAAGAAAGGATACTGCGGAGACATGGCTTAGCCACAGCCTTGGGGGATGTTTTCAGAATGAGATTTTCACTCTGCAGAAGTGTGTGCACCGATATGAAACTTCCTGGCAGATTAAAACTGTGTGCCAGATCGAGACTCGAACTCGGGACCTTTGCCTTTCATGTGCAAGTGCACTACCATCTGAGGTACCCAAGCACAACTCATGACCAATCCTCACAGCTTTTCTTCTCCCAGTACCTCGTCTACTACCTTCCAAACTTTACAGAAGCTCTCCTGTGAAACTTTCAGAACTAGCACTTGTGTAAGAAAGGAAAGGATACTGAGGAGATATGGCGTAGCCACAGCCTAGGGGATGTTTCGAGAATGAGGTTTTCAATCTGCAGCAGAGTGTGCGCTGATATGAAACTGTGAGAACGGGATGTGAGTCGTGCTTGGGTAGCTCAGATGGTAGAGCACTTGCCCGCGAAAGGCAAAGGTCCCGAGTTTGAGTCTCGGTCCGGCACACAGTTTTAACCTGCCAGGAGGTTTCAAGGCTTAATTCTGTTTGCCTGTGTAGCCACGTGTTTAGTGACTGCTTTTGTGCCATGGAGGGTTGTTTACTTGGCGTGGCTAGCACAAGCTGTTTCCACCACAGATTGGGCTGAAACAAGGGACTAAACCCGACAAACAGCTGGCTGCCCAGATTTATCGGCTGACAGGGCAACTGAATTTGCACTGCCTGCTGAAATGATGGATCAGACGGTTTCAAAATCTGTTCTCTGAATTTGACATCAGGGATATTGTACACAATTGCATCATGCAACGTAACATCTGAATGTAAAGCAGCACAGGCACATTTGAATTTGTATTTCCTTGTCATACCTTGCAAATTTGTTACCCACTCACGATAAGTTTGTTCCGATCATTTTTGCAATTAATGAATTGATTCCTAGCTGCTACGACATTGACTTGTTGGTCATAATAGCTAGTTAGCAACTGTACCACATGTTCATAAGTAAGTTCACTCGAGTGGCGATAGGAAATAACTTCTGAGTTAAACGGAACACTGCACTTCCTACCGTGGATAAGAAATAATGGCTTTTCACAGTACCTGGTACGTTGTGAGTGAGGATGTGTGCTTTAAATTATTGTTGTTACTCAAGCCATTCCTCTTCTCGTTCACGAAACTGTCAAAAAGATGGTATAGCAGCTATAGTAAGTGGTGCTTGTTGCATTGTGCACGCAGAGTTGGCCAGTAGCTCCTGCACCATGTTGAATAATATAGATATCTGCTGCATCTGGAACTGAAACATCAGTGTAAGTTGCTTTGCATCTAATGCTTGCAGCTGTGGTGCTTGAGGCAGGGGGCAGGATAGGCGGGGTGGGCATTTTGGAAGAGACAAATGCAAGAAACAGACAAGGCAAGGGGGAGGGGAACAAAAAAAAAAAAAAAAAAAATCACACCCACCTGAAAACACTGATTAGCAAAAACGATAATAGAGTATTAAACAGTGAAATGGCCCTGCAAAGTAAAGATAAGAGAGAATTATGGTGCCAACAAAACATAAACGAAAATTCCATGGCTGCCAGGCACTGGGTTCGTCGTATAACTCGTCGCCAATGTGGTGTCCTGCCCACTTATCTTTTTATAGGGCCCTAAAGGATGCCGCTCTCTGAGATAGCTATGCAACAGTTCAAGCAAATCACATTAGTGGTTTTTATTACAATAAAGGAGATCGATAATATTTAACTTTGGGTGACAAGCAAATGGTGACACGCATATGATCAATGTGCCTCGCTACACACAATGCCCATACAAGTGATTCACGCAAGTTCATATGGATCACTGATAACAGCCATTCTAGTGCTTCTCTTCTAGTGCATGGCTTCTAGTCCACGTCTGCTAGTGCTTTTGCTAGTGCACGTCTCCTATTATCTGACTGAGGCTGGCAGGAGTGCCGCTTATATTCTCTTCAGATAGAGGCTGCTCCTGTTGTGGTGCGGTCCTAGTAAGCGTACTACTGGCTGACGTTGTCTCACAGCCTTCTCTGTGGTTACATTCCTAATCTTCGTGCTGGCGCTTGTTGTTATGCCGGAACTGATAAGATGTTGACTGTGCTGTTTATAGTAATTTAGCCACCTTCCTACTTTCTTATTCAGCTAAAATTGGTTTGTCAAGTTAAGACAACTTTCCATTTTTAAACTTTCCAGTACTTGTAGTACTAATAATTGTTTTGTTTTGCTAAGAATAAAAAATACTTTAAGATAATTTTTGTTTACCACAATTTTTTGGGTCAGTCCACAGTTTCAATAAGGCTTCAGTCCTTTTTCTGCACTCTCTCTTTTTGTTCATAGTTCCTGTTTTATTTGGGTATGGCCTTGAGAAATTTCTTTTTGAATTAGTTCTGAAATATGTACCTCATAACCGGACAAAATGATTAATGACTTATATGACTGTACTCGCATCGTAAAGAGCAGTGATATGCGTGTGGAACTGTTATTGTGTATATGCGAGTGCAGGCTTTCTTGGTGAATTTCATAAATGAAGTCTTCACAGGTTGTCAGCCGAGTAGCATCATCGTCTCGTAGCAACGTTTCGATGGAAGGCCTGAAGGTGATGGAGACGCATTCCATCGAAACGTTGCTACGAGACGACGATGCTACTCGGCTGTCAACCCGTGAAGACTTCATATATGTTAATGTATAATTTAACACTCTAATGATAAGCTTTTGATTGTTCAGCTGTTGTTGTTTCTCGCTGTTCTACACAATATTGAGAAGACTGTATGGACTCTAACCAGACTGAGAAGTATTTCTGGTGTCATACAGCTGTTTATAATAGAGTGCCTGCTAAGCCCTCTGATTTTCATTTGCCGCTCTTTGTGTATTTGAGGCCAAACTGTGATGATGTAAGACATGCATTCTCTTAGCATTTTCCAGCTTTGATAAAGAAGATGGCCAACATCACCTTAAAAAATTGAGTACCAGATTCCAAGCTAAAGTCTCCAGTCCATAGACTTCGAATTGTGTGAGGTGAGGTGAGGTGAACAAAGCCTCACCAAACAATTGCATCATCTACACATAATATTCCAAAGGAATGGGTATTGAGATTGACAAATTCAGTTAATGCTATAGTGTGAATCAGCAGTACCTGAAAAGAGTGTGTATGGTGGGCGGGAGGAGGGGGGTGGGAGACGTGGCTTGTAGGGAGACAATAATCATTATTGTCTTGTGCTGGCTCAGTGTCCAGGAAGGTTAGTAGAATCATATAGAAACACGGCAAAGATAAAAAAGTCATTCTAATGTTAAAGATACTTCAGGTCTTCAAAATGCAGATATGAACTGCATTCCATATGAATGTGGCCTACCTTGCAGGTGGCTAATGGTTAGAACAGTTGAGGGGAGCTGCAAAGAACATCATTGACATACCTGACCAAAGTACTATGGAGGAGACTGTTGAAGCAAAGATGTCGGAATAAGACAGATGTTTCAGTTTAAGCAAGGCTCATGATCTAGTAGTCATCTTAATAAGATCTCACCAATCATCTCATCTGTCACCATTTGAAATCACCAAGAGAATGTGTGTTTCACAAATAACAGTGTGGGTTCTGAACAACAAATGACCACTCTGGGGTGTAGTGGGCATCGGTAGTCAAACTTGACAGTAAATGAAGCTTCCTGACAGATTCAAACCGTGTGCCGGACCGAGACTCGAACTCATTCCTGAGTTCGAGTCTCGGTCCGGCACACAGTTTTAATCTGCCAGGAAGTTTCATATCAGTGCACACTCCTCTGCAGAGTGAAAATCTCATTCTTGACAGTAAATGATGACATGACATCTACAATACTCACAGTACAGGCATAATGATACAGATCTCAGCATCGAGATGACAGGGTCGGCAGTCGAAATATCATCCAGAAGAATGGAATTGACAACTTAGCCAACCGGATCACCTGAAAGCATGCCGTTAATGACTCATGAGGTCACATTGACTGTGCACTCATTTGCCTGTCTTAATTTGAAGTGTTTCTTCCATCTTTTCATTGTGTATGTTGCTTCAATCAGTCTACAGCTGTGCTGTATAATGAACTAGTTTCACCCCCTCTATTTATACCATACTGTTCATCACTGTCTATATTCACAGCTAACTTTTACTTGGTTGTAGGCAATAAAAACTGATGGAAGAAGCTACAGTGTTTCTCCCTCAACTGCAGAAAATGAAGAAGAGTCTCTCGCAGCTTTGACAGCATCTGGTTGGAATGTAGATGTCGCATCACGTAATCTTAAACTCAATTCCCTACTTAGGTGAGTAACACTATAATTACTGGATCTGAGGATGAATTTTAGTACTTTTGCTGCTGTTTTAAGGAGAGGTAAAGCTGTCATCATTGTGAAAGCTGATTTTTAACACCACAGTACCTTACTAGTCATGTCCTGTTGGAAGTGGCATGCTCCTGCATTGTTCTGATCTCTAACTTAACCTGCTAGTTTTAGGGAGGCCTACAGTTTGACATGGCATTTGGACCACAACACTATTTAGCAGTTTTCACATACAAAAGTCATTGCCTCAAGGTAAAGGAGTGATAAATTACACACACAGGAAAAAAAAAAAAAAATATCCTGGGGCTGCCCCAGGGATCGGTGTTGGTGCCACTCATGTTCCTTATTTATATAAATGATATGCCCTCTAGTATTACGGGTAACTCTAAAATACTTCTGTTTGCTGATGACACTATCTTGGTAGTAAGAAATGTTGTGTACAACATTGGCTCTGTGTCACATAGTGCAGTTCATGACCAAAGTTCATGGCTTGTAGAAAATAAAACTAATTCTAAATCACAGTAAGACTCAGTTTTTACAGTTTATAATACACAATTCAACAAAACCTGACATTTTAATTTCACAGAATGGGCGTATGATTAGTGAAACTGAACAGTTCAAATTTCTAGGTGTTAATATAGATAGTAAACTGTCGTGGAAAGCCCACATTCAGGATTTTGTTCAAAGACATAATGCTACCATTTTGACTATTCGAACAGTATCTGAAGTGAGTGATTGTTTGACATGAAAATTAGTCTACTTTGCTGATTTTCATTCACTTATGTCGTATGGTATTATATTTTGGGGTAACTCTTCCTATTCTCAAAGGATATTTTTGGCTCAGAAACAGGCGGTTTGGGCAATAAGTGGTGTAAGTTCATGAACCTCTTGTCTACCCCTGTTCATGAGAGTGTGTATTTTGACATCGGCCTCTCAATATATATATTCCTTACTGTCATTTCTTGTTAACAATTTTACTTATTCCCAAGAATAAGCAGCTTTCACTCAGTTAATACTCAGCAGAAATTCAACCTTCATTTGGATCGGACTTCCTTAACTCTTGTGCAGAAAGGTGTGCAGTATACTGCTGCATCCATTTTCAATAAACTAGCACTCTAATTCAAAAATCTTAACAGTAATCCACACACTTTCAAATCGAAACTGAAGAGTTTCTTCATGGGTCACTCTTTCTATTCTGTGGCGGAGTTCTGTAAAAAATTAATCTGATTCTTGTTGTATTGTTGATTGCATTTACTTAGACTTATGGATTGACTTTTTTCAGTTTCATAAATGGTTTATTTTTATCTGTTATTACTTTTATGTTGCAATTTCATGTACTGACATGTTCCATGACTTTGGAGATTTGCTCCTCAATTTGATGGTATTGGACTTGACATGTAAATATAAATACAAAAAATAACCTAGGATTGAACTCCAGCCATTGAAATCTGTAGGCTAAACATAGCCACCTAACCACATATGTAACTGTTTGTTGTCATAGATATCAAAATTTAGTTCTCCTCATGAACTGTTTGCTTTCATTTCTGATGAATCGCTTATTACCTCTACACTCTAATCTTGCCTCGTCTGTTCAAGTCAGTGAAGTTGCACAAAATTTATGCTTAGTGAGATATGCCTTTTGATGGGTGGACTAGTTAATGTTATGAGAACAGGGAATAGCTAAAGTATTCTACTTCCTGAGGAAACATGGCTACATGTTAGATATTGTAATACTTTTAACAGTTTAAGAGTTGCCAGTATATAAAGTGGCACCAGAGAATTCACAGAAAGGTTTCAGTGATACTGACATTGACCACAGAAGCATAAATTTTTATATCATTGAATATATTATTCCATTTTTAGATGCTGAACTGTTTTTTGTAATCCATGTGTAAGCTGCAAAGAACTTACACAAGGTAAGCAACTGGCATAGATATTGTGGTACTTCTTTATCAGCACACTTTAAGTAAAATGGCAGTTTTAACATGTGAATGTTGAACCTAGTGAGCAAATTTCAGTATTTGGATCAGTGTTCAAGTTTTGGTAATAATTGGATCTTTTGAATATCAGGCATGGTATTATAGTAGAGGAAAGTAAAATTCTGAAAATGCAGAAGTGAGCAAACTCATTGTATCTATCAGATTATAGTCACTTGCATCATCTAAATTTACAAGCACTCTGCAAGGTGTATGGTGGAAAGTATTGTGTATCAAAGTCACCCACCCCTTCCTTTCTTTTTTAATCCACTTGCAGGCTGGTCTTGGAAAAAATTCTCTAGTTTTACCATTGGGTGCCTTTTTTTCCCATAATGCTCTCCTGTGGGTCAAATAAACCTCAGACCACTTGTGCCGCACTTCTTTGTATACATTCAATATCACCTATTAGTCGTATTTGGTATAGGTCCAATGTATTTAACCAGTGTTTGACAATGTGTCACACACAAGCAATATCCTTGCTAGACTGATTGCATTTTGTGACCTTTCCATCAGTAAACCTTCATCTGAAATATACATAAACACTATTCACAATAAAAACAGTACATCACTGATGCAGGTGAAAGAAAGCAATTTATTTGTGCACTCTTTCAAAAGCATACACAACACGAGAAGAATATAATATGCTGACCAAATTAAAGGAAACAAATCGAGTGAACAAAGATTAACAGGTAAAAAATATCACACACTGTTATCATGCAGCAGTTGTCTTCAGTTTCCAGTTGTTGCCACACAGCTTCTCCCCTCCCCGTTTTCCCCCTCCCCGCCCCTCCCCTCCCCCCTCCAGTTCCTCCATACAAATGTAGAGCTACAGGTACAAAGCGGTATTGGTAGTGTACCACTATTCAGTCTAGGTACATCTGGAGATTGTTCTAGTAACGCCAACAAAGTGTCAGATTGCAGGAAGAACTGCTCAGGGGAAGGTGAAATCTTGACCTCACCTGTGTCTTCTGGTGAAAGCCTCAAGTGACGGTTGTAATTCTGGTCCATAGTAACATCCTCTTGCAGCAGATAGGCAGGCTTTTAACCCGATCCAAAAATCCAATCATGGGCTTACTATTTATAACATAACATCAGGATACAAATTGCTTAACACGAGTATGTATGAAAACATTAGTGTCTGCATGCCAAGGTACTGATAATGGGTGAGATTTAGAGAGACAAAGTGTTACTCGTCGAAGGAGAAATGATGGTTCTTATAGAGGACAGCCACGTCATTGCTCGAAGAACTCCAGTGGAAGACAGAGGGGAATGCCATAAATGAATTCTGCAACAGAAGCTCTGATGTCTGGTTTAATGGCCACATTCTGTCCAAATAGCCCTAGAGGTAAAGCAAATATCCACATAGTGCAGTGACACATCATAGAAGGTTTCACAGTATTATCTCACAAGTCAACCATCCTGTTACTGGCTGTTGGTTTTTGAAACTACAGTGGTTGGCAAGTTCATTGAACAGTACCAATTCAGATCGTCATCCTCGATTAGTAGTGACTTTAGCTGATTGGCAGTTCTTCTCGGAACAGCTAGTTGCATCAAAATGTAGTCACTTTTGTCATTTGCATAACTGCAAGAGATCTGAATTTCCGTGCTTATTTGCCAGCATCGGATGAAACTGTGATGATATTACATGCTCAAGATACCACACTGACATTGCGTTTTGTAAAATTCGATGCATTTGATCTGCCACGTGCAACTGTGAATATATGCTGTTACTATTGTTTGAAATCATAGAATTTTTAACAGTGAATGGTAGTGTATTTCAACTTCCCTAAGTAATGTTTGAGGTGACAGTAAAAATCGGACTGTGATTTGTTGTCAATAACCTTACTATTTAAGAACTCTCGCAAGTGTCAGTCCCTTGATTTACAAACACATGGAAGTACATTGTCCTTGTGGTGTTGACATTTACTCATAGCCGTGGTGGTACAAATGATGTCCGACAACAACAGTAAACTCCGAGCATCCAGTGTGCCAGTGGTAGGTACAAGCTGTAGATCATTCACATGAAAGTTCCAGCATTTTGAACCATAAATGTGGCTGTTGTGCACAATCACGACTTTGCTGCTTGACACAAATGATATGATTCTGCGAGCCGGCAAATTTCTGTCAGTCAGAGGCATTTGAGAGTGGAGATGGTAGTCATGTTGTTCAGTTCACTTACTGAGTATTCTGGTAAAACAGCATTTGTTGTAACCGGCATTGTAGGTTCACACTTGCTGTGCTGCTTGTTTTCATTGTTACACTGTTATACAACACTGGCCACAGGGAAGGGAACAAAAAGAGTAAACAAAGAACAACAGAACAACATATCACACACCATTCTCATTCAGCAATAGTCTTTAGTGTTTGATCAATTCTGTTGCTACACGCGCTTTCCTGTAATTGAACATATATAACCATTCCATTTCACATTCCTTCAAATTGCTACTTACACCTAAATATTTGTCTGAGTTGACTAACTCCAGTTGCTATCTGTTGAAAGCAAGTTTTCGGTCTTTGCACCAATGGTACAGCTAGTCAGGCACCCAGTGCAGAATTTTAGCTTCTCAACCACTTCCCACCCACCTACACCAACCCCGCAAAAACATCAGATAATTTTTTGAGGGAAAGCAGTCATTCATACAAGTGGAAGAGTAAGAATAGCATGAAGTTTTATTTTGTAACTCATTTTTATGATTGGAAACAAATTAAAAAAAACATATTTTTATAAATAACACTGTTGCTTTAACAATGAAGAAGTGCAAATAACCAAATGTAGTTATGAGAGATGACTTTAACAAGTAGAATAGAATATTTTAGAATATTTTTTTTTATTTGCCTTTCAGTGTTTTTCATAAATTGGCTTCATGAAAGTTTACAATAGAGTACAGTTAAGCACAATAAACACTTACATACATACACAGAATTATGTAGCTTATTTAAGAATTGAAAACATTTCTTTATCACTTATTAAAAGCTTATATTATGATGAGTATTTCCCATATTGTCAGATATGTCCTTCACAAGTCATAGTACTTTGTCAACAAGATAATTTCTCATCTTTCAAAAAGACTTATCATCTTTGTAAAATACATTCTAAAGCTGACTCCAACAATCTTCAAGTACTTCTGAACATGATTGATGTCTTCTAAGACCATACAGCATAAAAAAGGGGCGGGGGAGAATGATATAATATAGGCAACAGAATCTGAGCAGCTTCTCTGGTTTCTGTGGTTCCCGAAGAATCAGACAGTTCCTAAGTGGCATCCATAATCTTTTTAAGGCACTGAAATAAAGGATGAAAAGCTCTGTAATGAGCATGCCATTCTATATGTAATAGTCTCTTAACGTTGACTCGAACACCTTTTGAGAAGGGTCATTCATCTCTGGGTAGAAGCTGAGTAAAACATGTACAAACTGCCTACTTTCCGCACAGATTGAGAGACTTTTTTACACAGGGTACAAACAAAGTCTTAGGCTTAAGATAACAGATTATTGCTTGAATGCACTCCAGCCATTGTGGAAGCATTGTGGTATCCTAGTCCCCAACACATTGTTATATACAGACCATCATATTCAATAACAACTAAAGTATCCGCCATTATATTAATGGCTTTCTTCACATTTCACAGAAATTAACATGTTGTTGTTGTTGTTGTTGTTGTTGTTGTTGTGCTCTTCAGTCCTGAGACTGGTTTGATGCAGCTCTCCATGCTGTTCTATCCTGTGCAAGCTTCTTCATCTCCCAGTACGTACTGCAGTCTACATCCTTCTGAATCTGTTTAGTGTATTCATCTCTTGGTCTCCCTCTACGATTTTTACCCCCCACGCTGCCCTCCAGTACCAAATTGGTGATCCCTTGATGCCTCAGAACATATCCTACCAACCGATCCCTTCTTCTAGTCAAGTTGTGCCACAAACTCCTCTTCTCCCCAATTCTGTTCAATACCTCCTCATTAATTATGTGATCTACCCATCTAATCTTCAGCATTCTTCTGTAGGACCACATTTCGAAACCTTCCACTCCCTTCTTGTCTAAACTATTTATCGTCCATGTTTCACTACCATACATGGCTACACTCCATACAAATACTTTCAGAAACGCCTTCCTGACACTTAAATCTATACTCGATGTTAACAAATTTCTCTTCTTCAGAAACCCTTTCCTTGCCATTGCCAGTCTACATTTTATGTCCTCTCTACTTCGACCATCATCAGTTATTTTGCTCCCCAAATAGCAAAACTCCTTTACTACTTTAAGTGTCTCATTTCCTAATCTAATTCCCTCAGCATCACCCGATTTAATTCGACTACATTCCATTATCCTCGTTTTGCTTTTGTTGATGTTCACCTTGTAGCCTCCTTTCAAGACACTGTCCATTCTGTTCAACTGCTCTCCCAAGTCCTTTGGTGTCTCTGACAGAATTACAATGTCATCAGCAAACCTCAAAGTTTTTATTTCTTCTCCATGGATTTTAATACCTACTCCGAACTTTTCTTTTGTTTCCTTTACTGATTGCTCAATATACAGATTGAATAGCATCGGGGAGAGGCTACAACCTTGTCTCACTCCCTTCCCAACCACTGCTTCCCTTTCATGTCCCTCGACTCTTATAACTGCCATCTCCTTTCTGTACAAATTGTAAATATCCTTTCGCTCCCTGTATTTTACCCCTGCCAAGGGGTACTTCAACAGCAGACAGCAAAATGTCATTATCCACAGTGTTGAGAATGGCTGTGATTCGGGTGGAGGGGAGGGGGGTGGCAGGGATCAGCTCTGTTCCTTATTTATATAAATGATATGCCCTCTAGTAATAAAGGTGATTCTAAAATATTTCTGTTTGTTGATGTCACTAGCTCGGTAGTGAAGGATTTTGTACACAACATTGGCACTGTATCAAATAGTGCAGTTCATGACATAAGTTCATGAATTGTAGAAGATAAACTAATGCTAAATCAGAGTAAGACACAATTTTTGCAGTTTCTGATGCACCATTCAACAGAACCCATTGTTTTAATTTCATAGAATTGGCATATGATTAACGAAACTGAACAATTCAGGTTTCTAGGTGTTCAGATAGTAAAGTGGAAAGCTCACATTCTGGATTTGCTGCCATTTTTACTATTCGAACGGTATGTGAAGTAAGTGATAGTTTGACACAAAGAATAATCTACTTTGCTTATTTTCATTCGCTTATGATGTATGGCATTATAGTTTGGGTAACTCTTCCCAGTCTCAAACGATATTTTTTTAAGAGACGAGCATTTCATGCAATAAGTGGTGTAAGTTTGCAAACCTCTTGTCAACTGCTGTTCATTAGTCTGGGTATTCTGTTGTTGGCCTCTCAATTTACATATTCTTTACTGTCATTTCTTGTAAACAATATCAGCTTATTACCAAGAATTAGCAACTTTCACCCAGTTTATACTAGGCAGAAATCCATTCTGCATTTGGATCGCTCTTCTTTGACTCTTGTGGAGAAAGGTGTGCTGTAGGCTGCGGCATCCATTTCAAATAAATTACCACAAAAATTCAAAAATCTTAGCAGTAATCCATGCGCTTTCAAATCAAAACTGAAGAGTTTCCTCACGAGTCACTCCTCCTATTCTGTCGAGGAGTTCCTTGAAAAATTAAGCTGATTCCTGTGTTATATTGTTTATTGTGTTTACATAAAATTATGGCTTGTCTTCCTTTGGGTTCATAAACATTTCATTTTACCTGTTATTACTTTTATATTGTTATTTCATGTACTGGCATGTTCCATGACCTTGAAGATTTGCTCTTCAATTTGGTCCTACAGAACTAGACATGTAAAATAAATAAATAAATAAAAATCTACTACTTTAAGTGTCTCATTTCGTAACCTAATTCCCTCAGCATCACCTGATTTAATTCAACTGCATTCCATTATCCTCATTTTGCTTTTGTTGATGTTCATCTTAAACTCTCCTTCCAAGACACTGTCCATTCCATTCAACTGCTTTACCAAGACCTTTGTTGGCTCTGGCAAAATTACAGTGTTATTGACAAACCTCAATGTTTTTATTTCTTGTCCCAGGACTGTTATTCCTATTCCAGATCTTTCTTTTGTTTGTTTTACTGCTTGCTCCATGTATAGATTGAATGACATCGGGGATAGGCTACAACCCTGTCTCACTCCCTTCTCAACCACTGCTCCCCTTTCATGCCCCTTAACCCTTATAACTGCCATCTGGTTCTGTACAAATCGTGAATAGCATTTTTCTCCTTGTATTATCGTACCCCTGCCTCCTTTAGAATTTGAAAATAAGTACTCCAATCATCATTGTCAAAACTTTTTCTAAATCTACAAATGTTATAAATTTAGGTTTGCCTTTCCTTAACCTATCTTCTATGAGAAGATTTTCCCTGAGGTTGGTTTCTACCAGTTTTTCCATTCTTCTTCTGTAAAGAATTTGTGTTAGTATTTAGAAAACGTGACTCATTAAACTGATAGTTCGGTAATTTTCAAACCTGTCATCACCAGCTTTCTTTGCAATTGGGGTAGTTACATTCTTCTTGAAGTCTGAGAGTATTTCGCCTGTCTCATGCCTCTTGCTCACCAGATGGAAGGGTTTTGTCATGACTGGTAATTGTAATGGAATGTTGTCTACTCCTGGGGCCTTGTTTTGCCTTAGGTCTTTCTGTACTCTGTCGAATTCTTTGCGCAGTATCGTATCTCCCATTTCATCTTCACCTACATCCTCTTCCATTTCCATAATATTGCCCTCAAGTACATCGCCCTTATATAGACCCTCTGTATATTCCTTCCACCTTTCTGCTTTCCCTTCGTTGCTTGGGACTGGTTTTCCATGTTAACTCTTGATATTTATGCTGGTGGTTCTCTTTTCTCCAAAGGTCTCCTTAATTTTCATGTAGGTGGCACCTATCTTTCACCTAGTGATATATGCTTCTAAATCCTTACATTTGTCCTGTAGCTATTCCTGCTTAGCCATTTTGCACTTTCTGTCGATCACATTTTTCAGATGTTTGTATTCCTTTCGCTTGCTTCGTTTACTGCTTTTTATATTTTCGTGTTTCATCAATTACATTCAATATCTCTTCTGTTACTCAACGATTTCTACTAGCCCCCATATTTTTACCTACTTAGTCCTCTGCTACCTTCACTATTTCATCTCTCAAAACTACCTATTCTTCTTCTAATGTATTCCTTTCTCCTGTTCTTGTCAGTCATTCCCTAATGCTCCCTCTGGAAGTCTCTACAACCTCTGGTTCTTTCAATTTATTGAGGTCCCGTCTCCTTAAATTTCTACCTTTTTGCTGTTTCTTCAGTTCCAATCTACAGTTCATAATCAATAAATTGTGGTCAGAGTGGACATCCGCCTCTGGAATTGTTTTACAATTTAAAATCTGGTTCTGATCTTACCATTATATAATCAATCTGAAGCCAGGTCTCTTCCACATATGCAACCTTCTTTCATAATTCTTAAACCAAATGTTAACTACGGTTAAATGGTGCTCCGTGTAAAATTCTATTAGGCAGCTTCCGCTTTCATTCCTTTCCCCCAGGTCCATATTCACCTACAATGTTTCCTTCTCTTTCTTATCCTACTATTGAATTCAAGTCCCCCATGACTATTAAATTTTCATCTCCCTTACCTATCTGAATAATTTCATTTATCTATTCATAAATTTCTTCAATCTCTTATCATCTGCAGAGGTAGTTGGCACATAAACTTGTACGCCATTGGCCACATAGTGGGATGTAAATACTGTTGATACAAAATGTATGCCAAATTAACAGCTTTTATTATTAGGGTCCTATGTTATATTTCTATGTGGGCTAACAACATTATACTGTGGCCGACACTGCAAGCTCAAGGCTTGACTAACTGTACTGGCAGTCCCATCTTTTGGTCTGTACTGCCAGTTCACATCTTGGTCTGGATGTTCCCATTGATTGCAACCTCAGGCTATGGTGACCTTACCTAACAACGTTGTTGAGGACCAGAATGTGGAAGCTGGAGACCAGGTCTTACCCTGTCAATATGGACTGGGATGTGCATGGTGGTGGCTAAGTATGTGTGAATGAATGTAGGTGGGGCAACATGCCGAGAGCCAGATTGATGATGAGTGTGCAGTATGAGAACAGTGCCCATCCAGGATGGTTGGAATGTTAGAGGCAGAAGTTGTAGCAGAGGGCTCAAGAAATTCTGGATATCCAAAGAGACTCACCTTGGACAGCTCAGCTGCTGAGGTGTCAAGATCCCATCTTGGGACTGGTGCGGAAGCCAAGAAGCAATCTTTGAAGTGTGATGCCATTGCTCGACCATAACGTTGCTGACCGGGTGGTTTGTGGTGGTTCAGTGATACTGCTTTGTCAGAGATGGGGAGGGGACTGACAGTGTCAATGTGAATATGGGTAAACATCGCTGTATCCTTAGGGAAATCACCAACAGGGTTTTGGATGTGCTTGTCAGCTATGCTACCCTGACAAGTGACACAGCAGCGGGGCCAGCTGCAGCAGTCTGAGAAAATTCCAAGCCACATGTAGCAATAGTTAACAAGCCTGGAAGTACTTTTAATGCCAGAGTGGAACAAGATGTGAATGCTTTCAAAGGCCTGCAGTCCAGAAAGAATCCAGTAGGAAAGGTCGCAAGTTGCCAGTGGGGGTGTCACATGTATGTCTGTGCCAGAATTAGAGACCAACTTCCAGTTTGAGGCCAGAGTTTGACTCTTAGCAGTAAAGAGTCCAGCTCCGTATCGACCTCTTGTGCTGCAGCGAGTGTGGGAAAATTGATGCAACTAGTGATCCCAGCAAATCATAACAGACAAAGGCAACAGTGTTGCCCTTTCCTGAGATATGCCAAATGTCTGTTCTTAACTGAGAGATATATTTCAGTTTGTGGAACTAAGATAGTGAACAGTGGTTGTCGGTCTGCTGGAAGGCATACGTGATAAGTTTGTGATCGATAAATATCGTAAAGTTCCTGGCCTTCAGAGATGGGCAAAAGTAACGAATCACCTCACTGATTGCAAGCCGATCCCTGTCATAGGCAATCAGTTGGCATTGTGTGGGTGTGAGCTGCACCGCCAGTGCATGTGAAACCAAAAGTGCAGCATTGGCAAGGCTGTTCTTGGCAGCAGTGAAGGTAGCATCCGTTTGGTCTGTCCAAGGAATGGTATTGTTGCCCTTAATGTTCGGACTAACAGAGTATCTATCAGTTGTTCTTGAATGGAGACTGTGCCGGGGGATGATGGCAGTAGTAGTTCTGTATTGCAAGAAACTGGCAGAGTTCTCGAAAAGTTCTTGGGCACAGTGTTTCCTAAATAAACTTTTTCCTAAATACTCTTTTTCATGGAGGGGAGTGGTGCTGTCCGAACAAATTTGATGGTACAGGAGTGTTATCTCAGAGACATCAAAGATGAATCTGCAGGGATCAGTGGTAACCCTGAAACAGTTTAACTGTTGGAACTCTACTGAGAGATGTTCACAGAGTTGTTATGGTGAAGAAGATACACCAATATCTGGCTGAGATAGATGAAGAAAATAAGTAGGTCACATAGCACACTGTCGCTAAATTGCCGCCATGTCTGTGCACAGTTGGAAGACTAAATGTCATGTAAAGTAATTTAAAGAGGGCAAAGGGCATTGGGATGTATACTGTGCAGCTGGTATCTGCATGAATCCCTTCATGCAGCTGAGGACACTGAACACTGAAGCACCACTGGGGGCATCATTGAAGTCATGAAGGTTTGGCATCAGATATCTGTCAGGGACAGTGCATGCATTAAGAACCCAATAGTTTCTGCAGAGTCACCAGGATGTGTCCTCCGCCAGTACAAGGTGAAGAGAAGAGGACCAGAGGCTGTCTCAATGGTGAATTATACCATCATGAAGCATAATCTCTCAAATTTGGTTGGTGGAGCAGCAAGTCACTCCAATGTGAGGCATCCTGATGGTCTGCTAAAAAGCACAGGGTCAGGTGTGGTGTGGATGTAATTGACTGTGCTACACCATACTTCTGTTGCTGTTCCAGATGGGAGTGGGATGGCCAGAAAATGGTTGAGCATGGACGAACTTCAGGGCGTAAAGTTTTGAACAACACAGTGGCACGCAACGGTTGTGTGACTGATGTTCTTGTCGATGAGCTGAGAGCCAGCAGCATCAGGGATGAAACTGTGCTAAGAAATTGGCACCAGTGATTGGTTCTGTGATTTCTGCAATGGTCACTTTTTGGCTGAAGGTGCAGTGCAGTCCCCAGTCCAGTTTCATCAGGTAGACACACAGGTGGCCAGAGACAAATTTTTGACAACTGACAGTCAAAACGGTGTCATCGGTCGATGTCCAGGGAGCAGCACATGTGGACAGAAACATAGGTTCGACCCTTTGTCTTCAAGCAAACAAGCCACACCTTCTCTCTGAGGTGATCACCTGTTTGTGGGCAGTGTGGGATCAGTGCAGGCTCACTTGCAGATGCCACTGACGTTTGGGTTGTTGTGCAATGGGTGGTACTGGGAAACTTGCTTGCCAAATGTGTTATGGTACCAACACGTAGTGAGTCAGTCTTCAGCTAGGTGACATTCATGAGAGCACCAGCAAGGATGTGGCACTGTGTGAACAGCAACTGGCTGGGCACGAAGTGCACACACTTGAGTTGTGAAGGCTTCAATCTGCCTGATAGCAGCTGAAATTCCTGGTTCGCCACAGAGGGTGCCAAAGTATTGCAGTGCACTATGTGGGAAGCTGGTGTAGCTGTCGTGTAAGAGGAGCCATAAAACAGGCCAGTAGTGACATTGCGAACTGGGCCGGAAGACTGGGCTGCAGCAAGGGCTTCAGCTACACTGTCGGTAAGCTACACTGTGTCAATATTGACCGTGCTGTGGAGATGGCACAGGAACTATGAAATAGCTTTGTGACAATGTTGTCATCAGTAATCAGCTAAAATATGCCTTTGGCTGGGCACATGGCGTGCGCGCAGGAAGAAAGGCTACCTGCGCAGGAAGAGAGAGGGCGGGGGGTCAGTGCAAGACAGTTTGAACCAGAACAGACAATGTCCGAATGTTATTAACGGAGCTGCCTCGTGGTGGTGCCAACTGACGCAGTCTCACAGCACCCAGTGAGTCGGAATGAATGACATTCTTTGCCCACTTTTGACACACTGGTTAATAACAGTCTATGCTTGCGGAATCGAGGCGTGTATCCTGGGATCTTTCTCAAACTTTTTATAGAAACTATTGAGTACAAAAATGATTTTTATGTTGCTTTTATCTTTGTGTGTCAGCTTCATGGTGAAATGCCTATCATCCCCCTAACAGTCCCACTTATTGTGATATATGCACTTAAGTCAGACACTTCACGAAATTGAAAAAGTTTGCTGTAAAAATATGGGTTCTCTAATTTTACATATTACACCACATGTTGCTGTATATAAAATTTAACTAACATATTGAATTTTTCTTTAGACTTGGGAGGTGGTCCCTATATGCCTCTAATCTCGGAAAATGGATTTTATGTAACACATTCACTTCCAGTCACATCTGAGAGAGAGTAGTGTGTTCATAACATTCCCTATATTTCCTAAACCATTTGAGACACTGAAACAAAATTTTGGCAGTGATAGCACGTGAAGAGCAGGGTATTTTGCCATGTGGTTAACATACATAACTTTCTTATCTACATCAATATAGGTGAACCTATAGTTTTTTTCCGATCAGTTACTGTAATTTTTAAAAAGTTGTTGCTAGCTAATGGAAAGAAAATTTGCTAGTATGAAAATAAACGTGAAAATTCTTCCCTTATGTTACTACAAACAGACACAGTGAGGTTTCCTGTAAGGTATTGATGTCTCTGGTTGCCTATTACATGCTTAATAAGACACTGTTTCAAAATTTTAATGCAATAGTTATTGCAAGATGAGTTTGTGCAATTTGTACTGTGTTCTGGGAAAAAGAATAAAAATCAGGCAAAAAAGAACAAAAAAGAAATGTAGTTTTTACTCATAATTATTGATGAATGGTTAACAATTGATGATGAATGGTTAACAATTCAAACAAAACTATGTTGCCAACTCTGTTGCAGTTTTGTGGACTCCTGTAACCCACTGTACAATTCCGAGAAATAGGCTGTTCGTGTAAAGGCAAATCGCCAGGCCATTCACAAGTGTCTGACATAGATGTTTCACGCTTCCGCCATAGTTTCACAAGGAGTCTGCAAAAATCCATTCTTCGTGCAGCTCAACATGCCCCTGATGTCCATCTGGTGTGTATTGCATCGACATTTACTCATAAAACCATAGAAAATTCAGTGACTTAAAGCTCTTTGTGAAGGTGATAACATGTGGAGTTCTGTAATTTCGTTCTTGACAAGACGGAGGATGACAGTTTTCCTCCATGTTTACTGTTTAGTGATGAGGCGACATTCCAATTAAGTGGAAAGGTGAACTGTCATAATGTGAGAATATGGAGTGCGGAATATCCACATGAATTTGTTCAACATGAAGAGGGACTCTCCAAAATTTAATATGTTTAGTGCAGTTTCATGGGAAAAGATGTATGGCCCAGTTTTCTTTGTTGAGAATACTGTTACAGGAAACCCATACCTCGATATGTTTGAGAACTTTCTTTTCCCATAGTTGGAGACTGTTTCGAATGACTTCATTTACCAACAGGATGGGGTGTCGCTGTTCTGGCATCTGGAAGCATGGGAATTTTTAAATTAAAGGATTACTGAACGATGGATCGGTCGCACTGGACCAAATGATTCACCATCACATTACTGTCCTCTAAGGTCACCACACCTGACTGTATGTGATTATTTATTGTGAGGGTTTATAAAAGATTCTTGTTTATGTGCCTCCATTACCAACAACAATGAATGAAGTGAGACATCGTATAACAACAGCTGTGGAAGCTATAACTCAAGACATGCTAGCTGCAGTGTGGGAACAATCTGAATACCACATTGACATATGCTGTGCATCTCAAGGGGAGAGGCGGGGGGTGGGGTGGTGGGGGTGGGGGGGAGGTGGTGGTAATTGAAAACCTATTAAAAGATATGAAAAAAAAACTTTTAGTTAATGACTGGAATGGAAACTTACCAAAGAATTTTCTCCCTGTTGTCCATACAAGACATGTGAAAATAATTCTCGGCTGGTAGTTCAGCACCGTTTTGTTCCTATCCCATTTCAGAGTGGAATGGTGAACTTCTTCACCATAATTATGTGTGTTTATAATCTATTTAACCTTAGTGAGTAGTCTCAAGTGATTCATAAAGTAAAGACTATCATGTTTTCGTAACCTTGTTACCTATGGATAAATCTTTTCTTCCTTTATGTGATCAGGCTCAGTGGACTGTTACTGCAAGTTTCCTCCTCCATTGTACTCTGTCCATTGCTGCTATCCGCCATCCGTCCACATCTATTGATGCTTGGTCTAAATCTTCATGGAGGCCATCCCTCCAACACTTCTTGGGTCTCCTTGGCATCTCTTTCCTGTAGGTGTGAAATCCAGGAGTTTCCGAAGCCATCTGTGATCTTCCGTCTGGGCCCCATGGCCAGCCCACTGCTTTCATTTGGCTTTGATAGTTCCTTCTATGTTGGGCTGCTGGTATAGTTCCTCAAGCTCTTGGTTGTGACTGATCCTCCATTCCGCTGTGTCTGCATCCAGAACCAGACCGAAGATCTTCCAAAGCACTTTTCTCTCAAAAATGAGGAGTTAAATGGAAGTCTGGTTTCCGGATACTCCACGTCAAACAGCCATATAGAATAACAGGCTGGTTCAGGGTTTTGTATTGTTGAATCTTGAACTGTCTGGAGAGATATCTGGACCGAAGCAGTTGTGCTAGGCCGTGGTAAGATCGATTTCCTGCTTGTATTCTGGCATTGATCTCTGCTTCATATGATGAGTTCTCACTGAAAAGTGCCCCTAGGTAATTAAATTCACCCACTCTTTTGTAGGACTGGTCTCCCACCTGCAGTGATTGTAGATGAAAAGCAGTCTGACTTTGACCATGCGTCATAACGAGATACTCTGTCTTGGCTTTGTTTATGTTCAGCTCAAATTTGCTGGCAGCCTCCTATAGTGCTCTGGTAATTTGCTCCAACTTCTCTTCAGACTTAGAGAGTAAACAGATGTCGTCTGCATAGGCTAAGTATTCCAGTCTCTTTCCTTCGATTTCAATCCCTTCATTCTTTTGGAAGGTCTCTCTCAGATCTTCTTGAGGGCAAAGTTGAACATGGTGGGGGATAACTCATCTCCTTGCTTGAGTTCTGTTACAATTTCAAATTCCTCAGTTACGTGATTTCCCATCTTCGCCTTTGCACGTTTCACTCAGACAGATCTTTGTCAGAATGGTAGAGCACTTGCCCGCGAAAGGCAAAGGTCCCGATTTCGAGTCTTGGTCCAGCACACAGTTTTAATCTGCCAGAAAGTTTCAGATCTTTATCAGATTGATTAGTTTCCCTGCCATGCCAAACTCCCTTAAACAGTTGTGCAGGCTCCTGTGATATATACAATCATAGGCCTTCTTAAAATCAATGAATAAAACATGCAAATCTTTACCATATTCACCCAGTTTCGCAGTGAACTGCTGGAGGCTGAAGATGTGATCTACTGTTGACCAGAAACCTCCCTGGTATTTCCCAATCACCAATTGTGTCACATTTTAGTTTGTTGCCCTTTTTATGTATTGGACAAATCAGAGCAGTTTTCCATTTTGTTTGTAGTTCTTCTTTAGTCCATATTGCCAGTATCAGTCAGTATATTCTTTCTGTAAGTTTCTCTCCTCCTGCCAGGATCATTTCAGCCTGTATTCCATCTTCAACTGGACTCTTATTCCGCTTAAGTTGTCTGATTCTGGTTTTTATCTCATTCATGGTAGGTGGGGGATAATCTGCATCAGCTGTAATTAGATAATGGAAATCCAACTGCAGTTAGGGTTCATCACAATTTATAAGCTGTCGAAAGTACTCTTTCCGTCACTCAGCTATATCGCTATCGTTTATCAGGATCTTATCATGGGAATCTTTGACGAATTTATGTTTGGCCTGACGACCTTTTCAGGGGTACTTCACCTTCAGAAATATTTCCCCTAGTCTTTTGTTCTCTGAAGTCTGTTTCTACTTCAATGATGATATCACTTATATACACTCCTGGAAATGGAAAAAAGAACACATTGACACCGGTGTGTCAGACCCACCATACTTGCTCCGGACACTGCGAGAGGGCTGTACAAGCAATGATCACACGCACGGCACAGCGGACACACCAGGAACCGCGGTGTTGGCCGTCGAATGGCGCTAGCTGCGCAGCATTTGTGCACCGCCGCCGTCAGTGTCAGCCAGTTTGCCGTGGCATACGGAGCTCCATCGCAGTCTTTAACACTGGTAGCATGCCGCGACAGCGTGGACGTGAACCGTATGTGCAGTTGACGGACTTTGAGCGAGGGCGTATAGTGGGCATGCGGGAGGCCGGGTGGACGTACCGCCGAATTGCTCAACACGTGGGGCGTGAGGTCTCCACAGTACATCGATGTTGTCGCCAGTGGTCGGCGGAAGGTGCACGTGCCCGTCGACCTGGGACCGGACCGCAGCGACGCACGGATGCACGCCAAGACCGTAGGATCCTACGCAGTGCCGTAGGGGACTGCACCGCCACTTCCCAGCAAATTAGGGACACTGTTGCTCCTGGGATATCGGCGAGGACCATTCGCAACCGTCTCCATGAAGCTGGGCTACGGTCCCGCACACCATTAGGCCGTCTTCCGCTCGCGCCCCAACATCGTGCAGCCCGCCTCCAGTGGTGTCGCGACAGGCGTGAATGGAGGGACGAATGGAGACGTGTCGTCTTCAGCGATGAGAGTCGCTTCTGCCTTGGTGCCAATGATGGTCGTATGCGTGTTTGGCGCCGTGCAGGTGAGCGCCACAATCAGGACTGCATACGACCGAGGCACACAGGGCCAACACCCGGCATCATGGTGTGGGGAGCGATCTCCTACACTGGCCGTACACCACTGGTGATCGTCGAGGGGACACTGAATAGTGCACGGTACATCCAAACCGTCATCGAACCCATCGTTCTACCATTCCTAGACCGGCAAGGGAACTTGCTGTTCCAACAGGACAATGCACGTCCGCATGTATCCCGTGCCACCCAACATGCTCTAGAAGGTGTAAGTCAACTACCCTGGCCAGCAAGATCTCCAGATCTGTCCCCCATTGAGCATGTTTGGGACAGGATGAAGCGTCGTCTCACGCGGTCTGCACGTCCAGCACGAACGCTGGTCCAACTGAGGTGCCAGGTGGAAATGGCATGGCAAGCCGTTCCACAGGACTACATCCAGCATCTCTACGATCGTCTCCATGGGAGAATAGCAGCCTGCATTGCTGCGAAAGGTGGATATACACTGTACTAGTGCCGACATTGTGCATGCTCTGTTGCCTGTGTCTATGCGCCTGTGGTTCTGTCAGTGTGATCATGTGATGTATCTGACCCCAGGAATGTGTCAATAAAGTTTCCCCTTCCTGGGACAATGAATTCACGGTGTTCTTATTTCAATTTCCAGGAGTGTATTTCCTCTTTGCTCTTCTCGATCGACTGTCTTTCCATTTGTGCCTATAATCACAATTTTTTTTTTTTTCAATTTCTCTTTTGGTTCGGCAAAAGAGTGAAATGTAATATGGAATCTAGATAAATGTACCATATGCGTTACTGTTGTGTGCGTACTGTAAGACCTTAGGTACACACAGCATCAGATTATTTGACTTGTCGCTCTAACGAAGTAGGCGAGTGTCTGCAATATGTCTCGTGGTCTTATCATGGCGTGTTTATCTTCTGCAGTTAGGTCAGACGATAGAAATGCCACTTGCACGCTTAGAGTAGCAGATTGATGGTGACCAACTTTAAACAGAACTTGATTAATTTTCACGCACATTTATTGAAATAATAAAAATCATAGATATTACGTAACTTGATTCTGGATGATATTTACAATTGACAATCTGAAGTTCCTTTGGTCTTGGTACGTTAATCTTATTCTCACATATCTCTGATACTTGACAAAGGGTCTATTCATTTCTCTTCATGGCTATGTACAGGAATATGGTAATCTCATTAGGCGCAGACTGAAACTTGACTATAGACTGGTACAGACAAATGCAGACTGATGCAGACTGACTAATCGGAGGTCTGTACACTTGTTATAATGCCTTGCGCGTTCAGGCATCACTGCGCGAGTGTGATCCGCGAGGAGAAAAGGTTCTACGTTAGCAGCAATCTCATTCGCTGCGTTACATATTAATACGCGGATCGGCGGAAGCAGAATTTGGACCGTCTTTATGGCAGCGCCATCTCGTAGAGCGGAGACGGACGAGCGCTGCGCCTGCGCTGTTGTGCTTAGCGGGGCGCGCTCTATTGGGAAAGTTGTGTACATGCTGACTATGTGGAACTATGTACACAACAGTTACTCAAAACTCGTCACTGATGACAGTTCTGAACAAAAAAAGTTAACAAGTCAGATGAAAATAAATCACCAATTCTGTTGCAATTCCAGGGTAATCCTGTTACTCATTGTATCTGTATTGCTGAACAGCTGTGCCTGAAACTTACTGAAGGATTTTCTTTCTACACCTCAGTTATATTTGACATGTAAGAAAGTACTGCAAATAGTGTACCATCTTTTCATTCCTATCCCTGTACATAGTGAGGAAGAGAATCTTCTTTCTATAACTAACTTTTAATTCTTCTGTGATACTGACTTTGATGAATAGTTGGCAAGGTTCTGCAGATAGGCAAGGTTTTGCAGATAGTCAGTGCGTTCACTGCATAAGAGTTACAAAATAGTGCAGCAAAATGCAGCATTGTTTTATTAGAAAAACAAATTTAATACTTATCTGGGGATAACAAAGTTACAAGAACATGACAGTTATTACTTTGTGAACAGCGTGAGACTACTCATTAAGGTTAAAATAAATTATAAATATATGAGATGTGTGAAAAAAGTAATGAGACTTATTTTTTTATGTGCCAAAGTTTTTATTTTTTCAAATAACAGTATTATCCGCTTCAAAGTAGTTCTCTTTGGCAGCTATACACTAGTGGAGTCATCATTCCAGGCTTGGTAGCAATGCTGAAAGGGCCTTTAATATGTCAGTCACATTCTTTTGAATGTTTTCCAGAATCCCCAAAGTGAGGTCCTTTTAAGACATTTTTCAATTATAAAAAAGTCACACGGACTCAAATAATGTGAATAGGGGTCTAGGGAACAACAGGAATGCCTTTTAAGGTCACAAATTCCATGATGGAAGTGGATGTGTGACATTGGGCATTGTATGATTCAGCATTCACTAGTCTGCAGTGTCCGGTATCACTCAAATCACCCTTTTTGTGAGCCTCTCAAATACATTTTTATAAAACAATTAGTTGACAGATTATACTGGAGGAACAAATTCTTTATGCATGGCATTCCTACTGTCTAAAAAGCAAATAAGCATTGTTTGGATCTTTGCTCATTTGAGCTTTTTTCGGTTGAGGATATGTCGTACTGTCCACTTCCATCCCTGTTGCTCCTGCACAACCTACTTCAGGAGCACCACCCCCACCCCTCACCCCCCTCGAACCATCAGGGATGTCAATCCCACTTCTCAGCCAGAGAAGGGCAAGTCTTCTTCGGTTCCTCTCGCCAGGAAGGGATCCCTTGGGTCACTCCCTTCCCAGGTTCCTACCAGTGGCACCCACTTCTCAGCCAGAGAAGGGCAAGTCTTCTTTGGCTCCTCTCACCAGGAAGGGATCCCTTGGGTCACTCCCTTCCCAGGTTCCTACCAGTGGCAAAGCTGACAACCAACAGTGGCTGAAGCAACCACAGGTCGTAGGGCTTCACGGGCCTCCTCAGTCCCTGAGACTGAATCAGTGCAAGCCTCCCAGCTGGACAAACCTAAGGAGCAGCGAGAAAAAGCTAAAAGGAAAAAGACCCCCAAGAACCAAGGCACTGTGGCGGAACTCACACCACCACTACATACAAGCTCTGTGTCTGAGGATGAGGTGGAGATTCTGGTGTCCGCTGAGGACCTAGATCTCGCTGGGCCCTCAGACACAATGGATGTTGATTACACAGGTAGTCATCTGATGGCAGCAGGTGACCCTGAGGCATAGACTGCCTCGTCGGGTGTTTCATGCCTTCCCAGTCTCACGATCACATAATCCTCCAGTGGAACTGCGGCAGTTTTTTCCACTACCTGGCTGAGCTATGGCAACTGTTAAGCTCTACACCTGCTTTCTACAGTGCCCTCCAGGACCCCTGCCCTCTGTGGCTGTAAGGTATATTACAGGAACAATAGCGACTATAATAGTGTGTCAGGTGGAGTTTGTGTCTATGTCCTGATCTCAGTATGTAGTGAACCTGTGCCCCTTCAAACCCCTCTTGAAGCTGTGGCTGTCAGGGTAAGGACAACATAGAAAATAAACTTTCCTACTTGTGGGAGATTTTAACGTGCATAACCCCTTGAGGGGTGGCACCATGCTTACTGACCGAGGTAGGGAGGTTAGAAATTTACTGTCACAACTAGACTTCTGCCTCTTAAATACAGGTGCCTCCACATTCTGCCTCTTAAATACAGGTGCCTCCACACATTTCAGTGTGGTACATGGCATTTATCTCTCGGCTTGCAGTCCTGGCCTACTCCCATCTATCCACTGGAGAGCACATGACGACCTGTATGGTAATGACCACTTCCCCATCTTCCTGTCACTCCCCCGGTGTCATGCCAACGGATGCCTACCCAGATGGGCTTTAAACAAGGCAGACTGGGAAGCCTTCACCTCTGCTGTCACCGCTGATTCTCCCCCATGTTGTCGTTGAGCAGGTCACTACAGCGATCGTTTCATGCGGCAGAAAATGCAATCCCTTGTTATTTAGGGTGCCTCCAGCGAAAGACAGTCCCTTGGTGCTCACTGGAAGTTTCTGAGGCAATTAAAGACCGTTGGCTCTACAGCAACATAAGCAGCACCCTTCCCTAGAGCACCTAATAGCCTTTAAGCAGCTCTGCGCCTTTGTTCGCCACCTTATAAAACAATGGAAACAGGAGTGTTGGGAGGTATGTGTCGACCATTGGGTACCGTACGTATCCTTTGCAAATCTGGACGAAGATCAGACATCTTTTTTGGTACTAGACCCCAACTCGTGTCCCTGGCATTAACATCAATGGCATGTTATCTACTGATGTGAACGTGATTGCCGAGCACTTTGCTGAACACTATGCTCGAACCTCTGCATCAAAGAACTAACCCCCAGCCTTTAGCACCCTCAAACGGCAAGTGGAAAGGAAAGTCCCCTCATTCACTGCACACCACAGTGAACCCTGTAACGCCCCATTTACAGAGTGGGAGCTCCTCAGCACTCTTGCACATTGCCCCGACAAATCTCCTGGGCTGGATCAGATCCACAGTCACATGATTAAATATCTCTCATCTGACTACAAGCGACATCTCCTTGTCATCTTCCACCGGATCTGGTGCGATGGTGTCTTTCAATCGCAGTGGCGGGAGAGTGCCATCATTCTGGAGCTCAAACCCGGTTAAAACCCACTTGATGTGGATAGCTACTGGCCCATTCGCTTCACCAACTTTCTTTACAAGCTGCTGGAACATATGGTGTGTCGGCAGTTTGGGTTGGGTCCTGGAGTCACGTGGCCTACTGGCTCCACATCAGGGCGGCTTCCGCCAGGGTTGCTCTACCACTGATAATCTTATGACCTTCGAGTCTGCCATCCGAACAGCCTTGTCCAGATGCCAACATCTAATTGCCATCTTTTTTGACTTACGTAAAGCATACTACACAAACTGGTAACATCATATCCTTGCGACATTGTATGAGTGGGGTCTCTGGGACCCGATCCTGATTGATTTTTATCCAAGTCAGTGCCTCTCATAGTTTCCCCCATATTCAGGAGAATGGCATTTCGCAGGGCTCTGTATTGAGAGTCACTCTATTTTTAGTGCCTATTAAAGGTCTTGAAGCATCTGTAGTGCCGTCGCTCTCACCTTCTCTGTATGGGGATGACTTCTGCATTTCGTACTGGTACTCCAGTACTGGTGTTACTGAGCGGCACATACAGGAAGCCATTCACAAGGTGCAGTCATAGGCTCTAGCCCACGGCTTCCAGCTTTCAGCCACACAGTCGTGTGTCGTGCATTTCTATCGACATTGTTCCATTCATCCAGAACCAAAACTTTACCTTACTGATGATTCACTCACTGTAGTGGAAACATATCGATTCTTAGGGCTGGTTTTCAACAACCGATTGACTTGGCTATCTCACCTTTCGCTGCCCGAGCAACACCAACTAGGGTGCAGATCACTCCACACTGCTGCAGCTCTACGCAGCCCTTGTTCAATCCCACGTTGACTATGGGAGTTTGGTTTACAGTTTGGCGGCACCCTCAGCGTTGTGTGTGCTTGACCCAGCGCACCACTGTGGCGTTCACCTAGCGACAGCAGCTTTTAGAACGAGTCCAGTCACCAGTGTGCTGGTGGAGGCCAGAGTCCCTCAATTGCAGATCCAACATGCACAACTGCTCGCCATTTATGTTGCACACATTTGTAGTTCTCCTGAGCATTCAAATTACCCCCTCCTTTTTCCACCCGCGGCAGTTCGTCTCCCGCATCGGCAGCCCAGGTCAGGCTAATGATTGCGATTTGCATGTGATTCCTTCTGTCTGAACTGGAGTCGTTCCCATTACCATCTCCCATCCAGGTCCATCCGCATACATCTCCATGGTGTACACCTATGCCGCAGATTCTTCTGGACCTTACCCATGGCCCTAAGGACTCCGTTAACCCTGCGGCTCTCCACTGCCACTTCCTCTCAGTTCTCGACATGTACCGGGGTGATGAAGTGGTTTACACCGATGGCTCGATGGCTGACGGTCATGTAGGCTTTTCATATGTTCATGGAGGACATACTGAACAGCACTCCTTGCCAGTTGGTTGCAGTGTTTTACTGCAGAGCTGGCGGCCTAATCTTGTGCTCTTGAGCACATCTGCTCATGCTCTGGCGAGTCATTTCTCCTATGAACTGACTCCTTGAGCAGCCTACAAGATATCGACCAGCGCTATCCTCACAATTTTTTAGTAGCGTCAATTCAGGAGTCCATCTATGCCCTGGCATGGTCCCATTGTTCAGTGGTGTTTGTGTGGACCCAGGACACTTTGGAATCCCAGGCAATGAACTTGCCAACAGGCTGGCCAAACAGGCTACACGAAACCGCTTCTAGAGATGGGCATCTCCGAAACTGACTTACATTCTGTCTTACACTGCAGGGTTTCTCGGCTTTGGGAGACGGAATGGAAAAACAGTACACACAACAAACTGTGTGACATTAAGGATACTACGAAGCTGTGGAAGTCTTCCCTGTGGTCCTCTCACAGGTAGTCAGTTGGCCTCTGCCGGCTCTGCATTGGCTATGTGTGGCTACCTCTTTCATTGCGAGGACCCACCTCGGTGTCACTGTGGCTCACAAATGGCGGTCGTCCACCTCTTGCTGGACTGCTTTTAGCCGCTCTGCGGTGGACTTTTAACTTTCCCAGTGCTGGGCGACAATGTCTCAACAGCAGCTTTAGTTTTATGTTTTATTCGTGAGGGTGGGTTTTATCATTTGATCTAAGTTTTAGCACATGTCCTTTGTCCCTCTGTGTCCTCCACCTTAGTGCTTTTAGGATGTAGGTTTTAATGTGTTGCAGAGCAGCTGGCTTCTCCTTTTTATTCTCATGGTCAGTCAGCCATGGTAATCTGCCCTCTTGTTTTGATCTCTTCTAGATGTTTGTTGCGTCTCTGTGTGGGTTTTTTTTGTCTGATTTTGTCCATTTTAGTGTTCATTGCCCTTTTGTCATTCTTGTGGTTTTCTCCTTTCTTCCAGCTGTGTCTTGTATGTCTCACATATTTTATTCCTTCCCCTGTGGAATTAGTTTGAACAGAACAAAGGAATGACCTAGCAGTTTGGCTGCCCCCTCTTTAAACCAACCAATCATCACATGTGACAAAAGACTGAACAATTCATGGTCACTGGCTATCCCCTCAGGGAGATCAGCATACACACATTTCTTCGATTGTTCTTCTGCTCTGATGTGAGGTCTTTCAGCACTATTTTGGCACAAACCTTTCACATATACAAAGCTTCAAAGTTTGACATATATTAGAAGTGTTTAAGTTTAACAGGTCATCCCTCATATTTGTTGGTAAAAGTCAGTCTGATCTCACAAGAGTGTGCACACATTCAGTGTTTTCTTTTGGTTTTTGAAGTTGAAGGTCTCCTGAGCAAGGTTAATCTTCAGCATGTTCCCTGCCTTCGAAAAATGATTTGTGCCAGTGAATAAATTGTGCTTTTGACAAGGAATCTTTCCCTTAAGCCTGTTTCAACTTTTCTAAGGTCACACTTGCAGAATCCACAAGTTTGATACAAGACTTAGTGGCACAACTTTGCTCTAAATTCCACTGTTCCATTTTCTTAATACACAACAAAGACTCAACTTCGCTGATGGTGCTCTCAGAAATTTGTGATGGCTGTATAGTGCTGAATGTCAGACTGAGTATCTGGAAGGGATGAACACACTGGCATACACAAGTAGAATAACACAATGTTCAAAGATTGCTCACAGTGTTCTCAGAGTCATTACTTTTCTCACACACCTCGGATCTATCATTAACACATCAGAAGATATTCATGGTCAAGACATTCACATCACTCTGAAAGGGGATAGGAACAAAAATATGCTACACTGTTTGTTGCTACTGATTTCAGTATTTTTGAGATGAATAACAGAGAGAAAATCCTTTTGTAATATTCCATTTCTGTTGTTCATTATTAGAAATATGATGGGTTACAGGATTTCTGCGAAACTGCAACAGTACTAGCAATTTATTTTTGTCTGAATTGTTAACCATTTTTCATTTGAAGAGGCATCATCAATTACAAGTAATAGCAACATTTCTCGTGTTGACAGGTTTATTTTTGCTTCTTTTGCCAAAACACAGTAGAAATTGTACAAAATCACCTCTTGATAGCCATTGCGACAGAATCTTGAAACTGCGTTTCTTGCTAAACAAGCAGTAGCTGATAAGAGAGATCAATACCCTACAGAAAAATCTCCCTGTGTTAGTTTGCAGTACCATAAAACAAGAAGTTTTGCATTTATTTTTATACTAGGAAAAACTAATGACGTTTTAAAAATTACATTACTCAATTGAAGAAAAAAATTAAATAAAAGCTATAGCTTCAGCTATACTGTTGTAGGTAATAAAATTCTATCTGTTAACCATATGGCTAAATACTCTCCTATTCACATGCTATCACCAAAATTTCATTTGGATATCTTGAATAGTTTAGGAAATATCAGGTTTGTTACAAATCTGCTATTCTCATGCACGTGCGATTGGAAGTGAACATGTTGCGTAAAATCCATTTTCTCGAGACTGGAGGCAGATAGAGACCTTTTTCCAAGTCTACAGAAAAATTCAACATATTAGCAAAATTTCATATACAGCAACATGTGGTGTACTATGCAAAATCATAGAGACCTATGAAGCTGCCATAGAAAGCTATACACAACATAAAAATAAATGTTTTTTGATGAAAAGGTTTTCTAAAATTTTGTGGGGAAGACTGCAGAGATAATGGAGCACTCGTGACATTCTGCTTCTATTGGCATGCTGCATCTTGACTATCAGGCTAACCAGTATTTTCTCTGTATATCTGTAGGCGTGTATAGGTGTGCTTGACAGCGTGGTGATTTGGCTCGCAGACTACTGGTTTTCTTTCTGTTCTTACACATAGAGAGGCGATGTATGGTATGATTTTGTGGATGCTGGTGCAATGATGTTGATGACCTCAGTGGCATAGTACTTGTCAAGACAGCTGACAGCATAAGCATGTTTTGTAAGCTCTGGTATTATACCACTGCAGTGGAAGCTTGCCTCAGTCTGCTTGAACCAGTGTGTTGGTCATGCAGGCCAGAAGGGTGGTAGTCAGACTGTGATGCAGGAAGCTGTGGGCTGATGCGTGCTGGACAATGATGAAGCAGCAATACCAGCAACAGTGATGCAGTCAGTGGGAAGGTTTCAGAGGTAGAACACATTTAACGTACGGGCCACATCCAGAAAGTAAGTTTTCCTACTTTTTTAAAATAGACAACATAGTTACATGGAAAACTTTATTGGCAACAGATAGAGCAATGTTTGAGCTATTTCTTGACATAGTCACCAAAAGAATTGAGACACTTGTCACATTGTGGGCTCAGTTTTTGTATTCCTGTGTCATAGAAGTCTACCACCTGTGAATAGAAGTAGCATGTGACAGTTGTCTTCAGCTCTTCGTCTTTGTCAAAATGCTGGCTGGAGGACAGGAATTTCTTGAGGTGCAAGGAAAGAAGGTTCACTGGGAGCAGGATCAGAACTGTATTCTGGTTGATCAAACAGCTCCCAGCAGAGAGCTAGTAATAAAATATCAATATATTGGCATTTTTTCAAAAGAGAGAGAGAGAGAGAGAGAGAGAGAGAGAGAGAGTGTGTGTGTGTGTGTGTGTGTGTGTGTGTGTGTGTGGTCCTCAAATGAGAAGTAAGAAAGGAAATAAATAGAAATGGTTCCTAAGATTGGAGGAGAGAAAGAAGATAGCCCCAAAGACAGGAAACCCTTCCCACACCCCTTCCCCTGGATCCCTACCTTGCAGGTACCTCAGTGAGACGCCGGAGGAGGTTTGGTGTTAAATCGCCTCCTACAGAATGGACATTCCCACCTTCACCCTTGAGGTCCCCAAAGGAAATCTTAGCAACCCTATGGAAACAGCAAATGGTGAAGAACTTGTGCACATGTGTTTGTGAGGGTTGTTTGAAAGGTGTGGTGTGTGTTTTGTGTTAGTCATGATTTACGTGTTCTCGTTAACCATGCTTTCATCCACAATACCCACCCCTTTGAAAACTGATACATACCCACCCATCTACATCACATCTCATGAAAGTATAAAATATTCTGTAAAAAGTAGAAAATTTATATACTAAAGTATCACAGTTGTTTAATTAGTCACCCAATATTGTATCTTCCGCTAACTTAATATTTCCTTCAGTTCACTAAGAAAAATATGCATCAAGAAGTATAAATTGGAACTTTGGCCCGATTATATTACATTCAGTATGAGAATAGTATTCTCATGAATTCAGAAATTATTTCAAGTTATGTGACAGGACACGCTTCTCCATATTTACACAGAAATATGTGACAAATGAAGGGATTACCAGGCAGCTTTCATGAAAACCAGTGTTGCAGTCATCATAATGACACCTTATATCAATAGAACATACAAAATTGAGGAGGTTGATTTCACCAAGACCTCTACACACAGGTTTGCAAAGAAACTGGTGAAGACATTACATACAAAGACCATTTCAAGCAAAAACATGACCTAAATATACATGGAGGCTGCACTGATTGAAATCGAGGGAGAGAAGAACTGACCAGGCAGACTTAATATATCTTGTCCCATACACGTGCCAAATGACTGGAATCGGAGGCAACATGTGTGCAAATTTCCTCTTCATGCTTCAGCCGAGCAAAGTTGGGACGACTCAGGGCGAGTTGGGACTGAAAGGGCCTAGGGACAGGTAGGTGCAAATGCACTGTGCAAATCTCTACCTCATGTGTGCTCTCGAAAGGCACATAAGAGTAGTACCAGACGCACATATGCAGAAGCTTCTTTAGTTCCATGAGACATTATATAGGGAGCCAGAGGTTGTTGGTAGTCTAACTGAATGGAACAAGGAAATCCCCCACCAGGAACCATTATGGATGACATAATCACAAATCCTAGCTGGTACGATGTCTCTCTCTCTCTCTCTCTCTCTCTCTCTCTCTCTCTCTCCCTCCCTCCCTCCCTCTCCATCCCTCTCCTTTTTTCCCCCATAGTATCTCCGAGTGTGAGGTGATAGAATAGTTTAAAATTTGGATGGAATTCGGTGCAGGAAAATTGTTATAGAAGAAACACCGAAAACAACTCAGTATCCGACGGTCGTCTCCGCCCATTAACTCAGAACGTTAACGTCCCTGGGTGTTATGTACAGCTTTGCATCTTTTACATCATACTTCCCCTTCTCTGATCCAGTTGTAGCGTCTTCTAAAGCTAATGTCTTAGGATGGATTACCATTTGCACCCGGTATGGCCCTTCGTATTTTTGAAAAAAAATTGTCTCTCTCTTTCTTCAGGGCAGAGCTTTGTAGATGTTGTTTTACTACAGCTAGGTCATCGACCTTGTACTGATTTTCAACAGCTTTTTCAATATGTTTACTTACTCTTTGTTGTGCTTTTTCAGTTAAATTCTTATAAACTATTTCCTGATTCATTTTGTAATCAACAGTAGGTTGTCCATGCCAATTAAAACATTTAATTAGATGTTCTCCTACAAAGGGTTTGCCTATTCTAAAGGTGTCAACCCAGTCAATAAATGTGGTAATTCATTTAGAATAAGTTCAAAGTCTTTAATTTTCGTTGCCCATAAAGTGTGTTTTTCATGGCAGTAGGTACAGCGTAGTTTTCCAATTTCCTGCATTACTCATTCACACGGATTTTAGGACGGGTCATAGTTGGATATCAACATTTGACAAATACCTTCCCACGCTAGAAATTCTTTAAATTCGTTACTCGTGAATTGCCGGCCATGATCTGTAAGAAACCGTTTTCGTTTACCTACTTCCAGAAAGTATTGTTGTGAACAGTGTATAACTGTCTGTGTAGTGGCTCTTTTGATTGGATATAGTTTACCATATTTTGACCAACACTTTATGATGACCAAAATATATGACACTCCTCCCTTTCCTTTCGGAACTGGTTCAAAAAATTCTGCTGCTGTGAGATCGTGTAACGACTTAGGAATAATCGGATACATTTTGTATTTCACAGTAGTATTATTCTCTTTCACCTTCTGACAGGTTTCACAAGTTCTACTCAAAGATATCATCTTATACCCTAACTTCTTAAAACAATAGAACTTATTCATATGGGTTATACACATTTTGATTCCGAAATGTCCATATCCTGTATGAACATACCACACAAGTGCGTCTTCCATTACCTTTGGAATGCATAAGCGCCAACATTACGATGTTATGCTGTCTCTCCAAAACAAATTATGAGCTATAATTTTCCATTTTCCTACTTGATTAGGAGGGAAGGAATTCTGGATACACATAGAAAACATTTCTGTAAAATAAGGATCATGATGGATATTTTCTTTTATTCTTTGAGCCATCTCCTGTACTCTGATGTTCAGATATTCTATTGACATAAAATTAATTGCAAAATAATGCTGGGTACTTCAATATGTTTTAATTTTTTCACTCCTATGGGTAAACTACACAAATCATCTGGTACAATATTCTCGAAACCTTTTACATATTGTATCCCAATATTATATTCCTGTAGGAAAAGTATCCTTCGCATTAATCTACTGTGTAAGATTGGAAAGGATAGAGCTTGATGATGAGTATAAACATGGATTTCTGACCCCCATACTAGTGTTTAAAATTTTTGGATATTCCATACAATTGCCAATAGTTCTTTTTCAGTAGCCGTGTAATTTAATTCATGCTTATTTAGACTGTGGCTAGCAAAAGCTATGGTTTGGTGTTCTACATTATTTAGATTCCATGCTCCTTGGAAAAGTTCTGTGCAATACCGTAATCAGATGCGTATGTTGAAATTTTACTGGTTCACCCATAACCGGATGATGTAACATGGATGATTGAACAAGCACATTTTTGACGTTTTCAAACGCATCATTTGCCTCTGGATCCCAAATCCATGCTACTCCATTCTTTAATAAACATAAAATTTAGTTCATGACCTCGTATGTACTGTCGATAGTATCCAGCCATTCCTATAAATCCCTTCAACTGTCTTATATTTCTAGGGTGTGGACATTCCTTAATAGCGTTGATGCGTTCAGGGTCTGGTCTAATTCCCTGCACCCCTACAATATGACGTAGAAACTTAAGCTCTTGGCGCGCAAAGTACGATTTAGACAGTTTCACCATAATATCTTTTTCTTTAAATTTTTCAGGGTTCTGCATAAGGTGAGACAATGCTCTTCCCAAGTAGCTGATATTATTAGAATATCATCTACATATATTATTAAATCCTTCAATAAATCTCTCCCTAATGCCTCATCCAGCGCATGTATAAATACGGATACAGAAATATTAAGTCCGAATGGCAGTACATTGAAATGATGTGATTTACCATTAAACAGAAACGGTGTATTGTTTTTGGATTCTGGGTGTAATTTTATTTGCCAGTATCCTGCAGTCAGGTCGATTCTTCTAAAAAAACTTTGCTTTTTCAAATTTGGATAACAATTCGTCAGTATTAATTGGTCTGTCTCTTTTTGTGTCTATATGCTTATTGAATGTACGAGCGTCTTAACAATAATCGTACCCCACCTGTAGCTTTTCTCACCATGACGCTGGAACTACATTCTATCATATTGTTATCAATCATTTTGTTGATTTCCTTCCTAACTGCTTCTTTCAAACTTATGGGTATTGGATATGGTTTGCAAAAGAATGGGGTGTCATCTTTGATTTTGAATTAACATATGTAGTCGCTGATATTGCCTGGACAATCGGAAAACACTACTTCATATTCCATTAGAATTTTATATGAATCTCGTCTTTGTTGTTTGGTTAATATTTGGGATTCATTGATTTTGTCTTGTATATCAGTTCGACGTGTTCCTGGATCTACATTATTGATCTTTGGTGAGAATTGTGCTGTAGCTGTTAATTGCAGACACTGACACTCCATTGTTTGTTTATCAATGTAGGTGTCTGTCTCAAACAGTATCCTGCATCTACTGTTACTTTTACCAAAACAAAGAAGTTTTTCCTCAAAGTTTAAGATGACTTCAAATTCTAATAACCAATCTAAACCAAATAATACATCTCTATTAATATTTTCTACTGTTAAAAGTGTTTGACAATATAGGATATTTCGAACACTGCAGTTCACTTGGGTTTCATGTTTCACAACTTTACTTTTCGTTCGGGTTATACCCACTATGTAAACTCCAGTTACTGGCAATAGCAGTAAGTGCTGTTTAGTCTGTAAGGAGTTAAAGAATCCGCTAGATATGGGTGTTACTTCACTACCTGAGTCTATAAATATGTTCACTTCAGAAGTCTCGATGGTCCCTGCTGTTATAGATTGTGGAATGTTGATAACTATATTTGGTTCTTCTAGCAGTAACCATTATTTTGTAGGTATTCTGTGTGTGAAATTAACATAGTTATTATGTACTAAGGCCTCCTAGTGTATTTCCATGACCTGGGCCCCAGTCCTGGATCCAGATTGCACTAAGTTTTCTCATTATTAGTGATCACAGGTTGGTTACCGAATCCAGATATTATATTACCATTTTGTGTTCTATTATTACTCGGTATAAATTCCTGTGAAGTTACTGGACCTAAACTCGAAGGTGGATGCTTCTTGTGATAATTGTCGTTACCACTTCTTCTGTTGCACTGGTTTACTCTAGCTAGGTTAGCTCGTGTTTTTTTTAAAATTATTACCACTGTTCCTTTTGTAGTTCAGGCGATCACTTTGGTGTAAATTTTCATTGCGGTCCTTATTTAATGCATCCAGTGCGTCCACAAAGGACAACAATTCTTCTACTGTTATTAAAATTCTCACTAACCCTTCTTCTTCCCTCGGCTTATCTAAGTACTTTGCCCGTGTTAGATGCCAGTCGAAATACTTTCTCATAGTACCCCATGTATTATTGAAATATTTCAGGCCCCACAAATCTCATATTAATTCCTCTTGTGCACTAGCAGACAATATTTCTCTTTATATTTCTTCTGGAAGTCTCCCCAAGAAGAAAAGTTCTCAATATTTACAGTACCCCATTCTGAGGCTTCCCCTACAAGGTACCCCACAGCAAATTCAATCTTTTTAGAATCCTCCCAGTTCGTTGGCAAAGAACTTGGGGAATTGCCTGGATAATCCTGAATTGATCCCCCATTGTAAATCAGTCACCACTTCACTAGTCAATACCACGTTAGGAGAAGTCACCCTCTTGTCTACTTTATCCTGGATAAGTTTAAATTCTTTCCATAAATGATCTATATCCTTCGGGTATCTGTATCCTTCAGGTATCTGAAAGTTCAGAAGAAACAACAGGCGATACATTCCCAGAGGTTACTCTCGTAGCACCTTTGATTTATATGTCATCTACTTGTTCCTCCAAACTACTTACACTTAAGATGTCTAAGTTTGCTAGTTTCTCTTTGAAGTTTCTTTCCACATTATCTACTCACGTATTAAAGCCTGTAATTTGTGATTGGATTATTGGCATTAACTAATCTTGCTTTTCAACACTTTTAAAGTCGGCAATCCTTGCTTTACAGCATCAAACTTAACATTACATACATTTTCAAATGATCCTAACTTTTCACTGATTTTGGATTCTACCATATTACATTTTTCCTCGATATCAAATTCTAACATATCAAATTCTAACTTTTTTTGTAAAATCCCGAAAATTATCATTCTGTTTTTGGTTGAATTCAGTAAACATTTGATTTGCACGAATGTTCAAAGAATTAGTTAGTTCATTCTTTAAATCTAATTTCAGATTTTCAACTTTACTATTTAGGGTATCAAATTCAGTCTTTAAAGCATCCACGCCTTTGCACAGATTACTAAATTCTCTACTCTGTGCGTCAACCTTGGCATTTAGTAGACCAGTATTTATTGCTCGACTATTCAAGTTTTCAATTTGGTTATTTAGAACTTCACTTTGAGCATTTAAAGATGTACCCTGATCACCTAATTTATCATTTAATTGAGTATTTACTGAGTCTAATGTAGGACTTTGATCTTCTAATTGAGAATTCATTAAGCCTAATTGTATGCTCTGAGCTTTAATTAGATTTACTAACTCAGACCAGTCAGACCCTCCTTTGGTAATTTTCATAGCTACAGTCAGTTCCGAAGTTTCTCCAACTCGCTGAACGTCATCCGTGATTTTATGAGCTTTAGACACTGTAAGCATTTAAAAAATAACTTTAAGTAAAATAACTACGCTAATAAAGTTTGCACAATAATTTGTATCACTTCTCGTTAAGGTACTAAAGTTTCGTTTTGCGCTCACCCGACGTAGACTTCTCACAGCACAGGTGAGCGGATGTGACGGCAGGTCGGCACCAGTGAACAGCAGGTGGTGCCGGCGATGTCGGACGTAGGCCAGTGAGCAGATGTGAAAGTAGGTCAGCACCGGCGAACAGCAACTGGTGCCGGCGGTGTCGGATTTTGGTTGCCGTGTCTGCGTACCCGTAAAGTGTGTGAGAGCTGTATACTCCCTACACCATCTTCTTAGTCGTATCATTCTAGGCGTATCTCTTCTTAGTCTAATTCATCAAGATCTTCTCTCCGGTTTCTCAAGTTGTGACTTTCTCACGTCTTCTCCCTTATTTGCATTTACAAATTTTCTCTTTCGTATACTGCGGCATACTCCACCATCTGTTAATGGTTCTATTGTCTTGTTATGCTCAGTTGCTATGGCAACACTTGATAGCTTTTTCTCTCGTTTTTGTCTCAAAATTCCTTTTTTCCTTCGGTTCTTTCACACTTGTCTTCTTTGCTGCTTAGACAGCTACTGGAATCTCTAAAAACTTCTTCTCTGAAGAATGGTGCTAGTTAAAGGAACATACGAGATTCTCTCTATCTCTCTACTCGTGAAATAAGTAGCTACTTGAAGAAATACTTCTATTTTACTCTCGGTATATTTCAACTTCCGTAAAGAACAACTGGTCATTTCTCACATAAATATTTGACTTCTTGTAAGTTGCCTATGTCATCTCCCATTAGACACCATTAAATTACATTTACAACAGAGTTGATTTAACAGTGATGTCTCTATTACACAGGTATCAGAAGTGTGTCTTGCCTCTAGCAAGTCAAAGTTAAGAGTTACTTAATAGTCTTTTCAACTCAACTGTTCTTTTGTCACTAACAGTAGTCACAATTACACAACAGTGCAGAATAACACAGAAGTTCCTCGGTTCTTCTGTGTCCTTTCACTGTGACTTCCGTGGATCGACTGACAAATACTTGTCGGTGCCGTTCGACCGCCATGTCTACAGTCTTCTCACAACAAACTGCAGACCTGCACACACAGACAGGTGACGCGCAGCAGTAGATAGGGTTCCTTTTTCCCCCCTCACATCTTAAAATATTGTGTGTTCGAGAAGGTGGAAGGCTGAGTGGTTCTAGAATTTACCTAGAAATTCTCGAATCACGACAACTCTTTATCGTGCACACTTCGACGACCTCGGGGAAAATGCCTACGTCAGTGATGCACCGTCTGTTTGCTGATGATGATCTGCCCGTAGACCTGACAGAGCCGACGATGAATAGGGTGCTATATTTTGTGCACTAAGGAACCTTGTCACTGACCGATCCTCACAGTCAGTGAGATAACAAATAAGAGGCACCATTTCGGGGAACTGCTGCCACAGTACTGCCACACGGCAGGACCTATCCGGTTGGCATTTGATTGTCACATAATAGATCCATTGTGCATGCACAATTTTCCCCATTAAATACATCATCATCGGGAAATTTACTTTCTGGATGTGTCTAATTTATTGTAATTTATTTTCTATCTTATTCAATACATTGTCAGTTTTTACAGTGTACCATAGTGCTGTAGAGGAAGTCTGTAAACTACCTCAGATTGGCCTACAAATGCTACCTAAGGTACAGTGCATGTGCGTCATGCAAGATTTACAGTATTCCTTTTGCTCTCTCTGTGCAAAACATTAGTCCTAGAGAAAAAATTAATAGGACCTTTATTGTAACAAACTTAATGTAGATTTAATGTTGTACTGCGACATGTTTCTGTTGGAGGCCAAGGTTTTAATTCTGCTCAAGAAAAATATACAAAAGTGTCATTAAATGTACTCTTTCTCAAAAACCATTCAGAATAGAACATATGTCCATATGAAGTTTTTGCATCAGACGATCATTTATGTCTTATCCCTGATCATTGACCATATTTCCTGGGATAACCTGTATATAGTTGCATATCTGTAGGTGCGAAAGGTTATCATTACAATTACTGATGGTGTACTATTTTTTTAACAAGAAAATTACTTGTAAGTATGTTCACATAAACAAGAGTGCTATGGCAGCAATAATGAGCAGCAATAATAAGTATCACTATCCACAATGAGGTCTCCCCCCTGCGGGTTCGGGGGTTAGAATAGGCCCGCGGTATTCCTGCCTGTCGTAAGAGGCGACTAAAAGGAGTCTCACACTTTTCGGCCTTAATGTGATGGTCCCCTAAGGGGTTTGACCACTAGATTTCAAAATTTTCTGTTAGTGCATACCATTTGGGGAAGGACGCCTTACGTGGTGCATTCTATGTCCATCTTGCCCTAAGATCTGACACAACCGATATTGTCATGGAGTTGGCCTTCCACCGAGCATCCGGCCACGTCAGCTGCAGTGTGTTCCCGGTGGCATACATGCCCTCCATTATGCACTTCCATCCTCACACTCATGACACTTATGGATATTTGACACCCGACATCCAGCATGGTAGCCAGTCCGTTGTGGTGGGGTCCTCATGTACCCTCTTGGTGGTAGCCCCCTGACTACACAGGGATCGCACTGCTGATGCCTGAGCTGCTACCTCCCCACGTATGCCGAGGAGTATATGCCTATCCCTCTGGGGCATCGGGACTCCCGGCAAAGGCCATCCTGCCAGGTGGTCTTTGCTGCGGCTGGGTGGCGCCCGTGGGGAGAGCCCCTGGTCGGAGTGGGTGGCATCAGGGCGGATGACCCGCAATGAAGCGTGGTACATCATCTCTCGCTGGTGGGCGTCCACCAGCAGTCTCTAAGCGATCGAGGTCTAACCTCAACGGCAAGCGATACAATCAAAGGTCATTTCCCTCCCTAGCCACTCCATGGGAGGAACGCATGGCTAAAGACAGCAGTGGAGATTATTCACCCCAGTACCTTGTCTGTACGCGGGTTGATGGTGAATCTTTTCTGCCAACCAAGCCTCAGTTTTTTGTTGAGCATTTAGAGGACAAGTTCGGGGAGGTGGAGGGCTTGTCCAAAATGCGCTCTGGGTCAGTTCTCATCAAAACAGCTTCCTCTGCCCAGTCACGGAGGTTGCTCGCTTGTGACAAGTTGGGGGATGTTTCAGTTAGCATCACGCCCCATAAGAGTCTTAATGTGGTCCAGGGTATTACATTCCACAGGGATCTTCTTCTGCAGTCCGACAATGAACTACGCTCCAACCTAGAACGACGAGGTGTTCACTTCGTCCGGTGCGTCCATCAGGGTCCGAGGGATAATCAGGTAGCCACCGGTGCCTTCATCTTGGGCTTTGAGGGTGATGTCTTACCCGAAAAGGTTAAGGTGATGGTTTACCGTTGTGATGTGAAGCCATATATCCCTCCGCCGATGCGGTGTTTTAAATGCTGGAAGTTCGGGCACATGTCATCTCGCTGTACTTCCAGCATCATGTGTCGGGATTGTGGACGTCCATCGCATCCCAATACTCCATGTGCCCCGCCTCCTATCTGTGTTAACTGCGGGAACACCATTCCCCCTGCTCGCCGGACTGTAGGATATTCCAGAAAGAAAGGAAGATAATGGAATATAAGACCCAGGACCGCCTGACCTACCCTGAGGCTAGGTGGAAATATGAGCGGCTCCATCCTGTGGCAATGACGTCAACCTACGCCGCTGCTGCAATGACGGTTCTCCCATCGTCACGAATCGGCTCTAAGATCGGTCAGAATCCACCAGCCCCTTGCTTGTGGGGGGCACTTCACAACCTGTTGCTCCTGCTCCATCTACTTCAGGAGCAACACCCCCCAAACCATCGGGGATATCGGTTCCCCCTTCCCAGCTGGAGAAGCGTCCGACTTCTTTGGCTTCTCTCACCAGGAAGGGGTCCCTTGGGGACCTCCCTTTGCAAGCTCCGACCAGCGGACACCCGCAAGTGGCTGAAACAACCACCAGTCCCTGGTCGTAGGGCCTCGCGGTCGTCGTCTGTCCCTGAGACTGACCCAGTGAAGCCCATGAAGCCTGAACCACCGAAGGCACAGCAGGAGAAGCCGAAAAAGAAGAAAGTCCCCAAGACCAACGACATTGCGGTGGCACCCATCCCACCGCTTCCTACAAGCTCTGCGTCTGAGGACGAGGTCGAGATTCTGGCATCTGCTGAAGACCTGGATCTCACTGGTCCCTCAGACGCCATGTTTGTCACTAGTGCGGGTTCTGAATCGGTGGCAGCGAGTGAACACACGGCGTAAATTGCCTTCCTAGTCTCTTCACGCCTTCTCAGCCATGGACAATTTCATCCTCCAGTGGAACTGCAGCGGTTTTTTCCACCATCTAGCTGAGCTCCGACAACTTATCAGCCTTCACCCTTTCTTCTGCATTGCTCTTCAGGAAACTTGGTTTCCAGCAATGCGAACCCCCACCCTCCGTGGCTATCGGGGTTATTATAAGAACGGGGCAGCTTATGAAAGGGTGTCTGGTGGCATCTGCATATATGTCCTTAACTCTCTTCACAGCGAGTCTGTCGCTCTCCAAACACATTTAGAGGCTGTTGCTGTTCGGGTGTGGACACCACAGGCTGTTACCGTCTGCAGTCTTTACCTTCCACCGGATGATGATGTTGCGCAGCATGTCCTGGCTGCGTTGATAGCCCAGTTGCCGCCCCCTTTCCTGTTACTGGGCGACTTCAACGCCCATAACCCTCTGTGGGGTGGGTCGGTGGCGACAGGTCGAGGCGCCACCATTGAGCATTTATTGGCACAGCTTGATCTTTCGCTTTTAAATGATGGTTCCTTCACACACTCCAACGTGGCGCATGGCACGTACTCCGCCATCGACCTTTCGATTTGCAGCCCTAGCCTCTTACCGTCTGTTGAATGGAGTGTGCATGACGACCTGTGTGATAGTGACCACTTTCCGATCTTTCTGTCACTGCCACAGCGTCACTCTTCTGGGCGGACTTGCCGGTGGGCCATGAATAAGGCTGACTGGGACTTGTTTTCCTTCACTGCTGCTATTGAGCCTCTCTCTAGTGACGACATTGATGTGGTGGTTCAATCGGTCACCACCGGCATCGTTACTGCCGCCGAGTCTGCGATTCTTCGTTCTTCTGGGTCCCCTCAGCGGCGGACTGTGCCTTGGTGGTCGCCTGAGATCGCTGAAGCGATTAAAGATCGCTGGCGGGCGCTCCAGCGTCACAAGCGACATCCCTCCATCGAAAACCTTATCGCCTTCAAACAGCTGCGTGCGCGAGCCCGCCGCCTTATCCGCCAAAGCAAGCAGGAGTGCTGGGAGTGGTATGTGTCCACCATTGGCCTCCATGTCTCTCCATCGCAGGTCTGGGCCAAGATCCGACGCCTCTACGGCTGTCGGAGCCCTGTCAGCGTCCCTGTGCTCTCACTGAATGGAGCAATTTGTGCAGACTCCAACGAAATTGCCAACAGCTTGGTAGAGCATTTTGCTCTTAGTTCTGCTTCTTCCAATTACCAACTGGCCTTCCGCTCCATTAAAGAGCGGATGGAACGTTGGAGCCTTTCTTTTCGCACCCACCATTCTGAATCCTACAATGCCCCATTCAGTGAGTGGGAATTTCACAGTGCCCTTGCCGCTTGCTCTGATACCGCTCCTGGGCCAGATGGCATCCACTGTCAGATGCTGAAACACCTTTCAGTGGACTGCCAGCGACGGCTCCTCGACCTTTACAACCGCATTTGGGTCGAGGGTGAGTTCCGTCGCAATGGCAAGGAAGTATTGTTATCCCCATTCTGAAACCTGGGAAGAACCCTTTGGAGGTGGACAGCTACCGTCCCATTAGCCTCACCAATGTTCTTTGCAAATTGCTTGAACGGATGGTGAGCCGGCTGTTGAACTGGGTACTGGAGTCAAGGGGCCTTCTGGCTCCTTCTCAGGGTGGATTCCGTAAAGGCCGCTCCGCCACCGACAATCTGGTGAGTCTGGAGTCGGCCATCCGTACTGCCTTTGCCCGCCGTCAACACCTGGTCGCTGTCTTTTTCGACATGCGGAAGGCGTACGATACAACATGGCGTCATCACATCCTTTCTACGCTTCATGGATGGGGTCTTCGGGGCCCTCTGCTGATATTTATCCGCAATTTTCTGTCGTATCGTACGTTTCGCGTGCAAGTCGCGGCCTCCCATAGTTCCTCCCGCGTCCAGGAGAACGGTGTGCCCCAGGGATCTGTTTTAAGTGTCTGCCTGTTTTTAATAGCCATTAACGGGCTCGCTGCGGCGGTGGGGACGTCTGTCTCAGCGTCCCTGTATGCTGACGACTTCTGCCTTTACTACAGCTCTACTGGCATTGCAGCTGTTGAACGTCGGCTACAGGGCGCAATCCGCAAGGCGCAGTCTTGGGCTGTAGCGCATGGTTTTCAGTTTTCGGCTGCCAAGACCCGCGTTATGCATTTCTGCCGGCACCGAACAGTCCATCCTGAGCCGCAGCTTTATCTTGCCGATGAACTCCTTGCTGTGGTGGAGACCCACAGTTTTTTGGGTGTAGTTTTTGATGCCCGGCTGACTTGGCTGCCTCATATTCGGCAGCTTAAACAGGCGTGTTGGCAGCATCTCAATGCTCTGCGATGCTTGAGCCACACCCGCTGGGGCGCCGACCAATCTACCCTGTTACGGCTCTACAAGGCGTTAATCCAGTCCTGTCTGGATTATGGGAGCCTGGCTTATGGCTCCGCTTTCCCGTCTGCGTTGCGGGTACTGGACCCAATACTACACAGTGGGATACGACTTGCCACTGGTGCCTTCCGCACCAGCCCTGTGGACAGCATACTAGTGGAGGCAGGTGTCCCTCCCCTGCGGTTACGGCGCCAACGTTTGCTGGCCGCTTATGCTGCCCATGTTTTTAGCTTGCCCGGGCATCCAAACTATCGTCTCCTGTTCCCGCAATCGGTCTTCCATCTGCCAGTACGTCGGCCTGGTCTGGTTGTACGATCGCGGTCCACGTCAAAGAGCTTCTCTCCGGGCTTAGGGTTTTCACTGTTCCACCTCCTTTCCGGGCCACTTTGCGTACACCCCCATGGTGTGTTCCTCGCCCTTGCCTTCGGCTCAACTTGGCACAGGAACCAAAGGACTCAGTCCCTCCAGAGGCCTTCCGCCGCTGCTTTTATTCCATCCTGGCCACGTATCAGGGCTCTGGCATTGTTTACACTGACGGTTTGATGGTTTCTGGTCGTGTCGGGTATGCGCTAACTCTAGGGGACCATTCCGAACAACGTTCCTTGCAGGCTGGCTACAGTGTTTACACTGCTGAGCTGGTCGCCATCTTTCATGGCCTAGAGTATATCCGCTCCTGCTCAGGTGAGTCCTTCGTTATCTGTAGCGATTCCCTGAGCGGTTTACGAGCTCTCGACCAATGTTTCCCTCGTTCTCGTCTGGTGATGGCTATCCATGAGTCCCTGCATACTCTTGCCCGTTGCGGCCGCTCTGTGGTCTTTGTGTGGACCCCCGGTCATGTCGGTATCCCGGGCAATGAACATGTTGACCGCCTGGCGAAAGAGGCCACGAGTAAACCATCTCTGGATGTTGGCCTCCCAGAGACTGATTTGCGGGCGGTCCTCCGCCGAAAAGTTTTTGTGCTTTGGGACACTGAATGGTGCGATCGGACCACGCCCAATAAACTCCGTGCCATTAAGGAGACGACGACTGTGTGGCGGTCATCCATGCAAGCCAACCGCAGGGACTCAGTCGTCCTTTGTCGGCTCCGCATTGGCCACTCCCGGCTGACACACAGTTATTTACTGCGCCGGGGGGACCCTCCTCTATGTCGCTGCGGGGCGGCTTTGACGGTGGACCACATTTTGTTGGCCTGCCCCCTTTTAGCTGTGGTCTGGCAGACATTTGCGCTGCCTGATACACTCCCTGCCCTTTTATGTGATGACCCTGTTATGGCTGGCTTAGTTTTACGTTTTATTCGGGCAGGGTTTTTTTATCGTTTACTCTGAGTGTTTGTTATGTTCTTTTGTGTTGATTCTGGCCATTGGCCTACGATTTTAATCTGAGTTTTTAATGCGTTTCTCGGTGGTTGGCATTTCCTTTTTTTGTTTCTATGGTCGGCCAACCACCGTCACACTCTGTGTGATTTTAGTTTGTCTTGTCTGGTCTTTGTCTAAGTCTCTCTTGTTCTGTGTTGTCTGTGATCTATTCTGTTACTTGTTTTTATTCTCTGTGGGTGTTTTTAGTATTTGGCAAAAGGGACCGATGACCATCGCAGTCTGGTCCCTTTAATCCCACAAACCAACCACAATGAGGTCTGCTAGTGCCAAAAGGGAGCAGGTGTATCAGCACAAGTAGGTGACATTGAAATTGGACTTCAGCTGCACAACTGTGAGCGCAAGAAATAAACTCGTGTTGCTGATTTTTCAGACAATAGTTGTACCTTCACTCCCTGTAATTTGAATATTGGCTGTGCTAGTGCCTACTTTACCTGCAACACTTTGGTATATCCTACCAGTAAAGCAGTTTCTTCATTGCTATGTTACTATCATTCATAGTGACTAAAGTTTGATGTCAGATCGATGATAGCGTTGATTAGCAACTGACCCCTTTCTCAATATTCACTATATCCTTGCATTATTTCTTTCTTTCATGTGATGTAACTTTTTCATATTTGACATTCTGAAATGATTGAACATCCCTGAAAAGAACATTACAGTAATTTTGATCATATTTTTGTAATTACAGTTGTATGCATAATTAATTTGTTGTCTCATCTGAAATTCTCTTTTTCTTCTGTAACATTGAATATGTACTGCACCTTCTTTAGTATAATAACAGTAAGCAACAATTATTTTCCAAAAAATAACGTTGAGTAATGATAGAGAACTCTACCATGATTGAATTCAGTTGTTTAGAAATGTTTATTCAGTCGACAAAATTGCTGTTTATTACTGGTATCAGTTGTCATGTGTAGATGGTGACAATCAGATCTAGTAACACACTGCTATGACTTCGTTGTTTTGTTGGCTAAATAAAAATTTCCGAAATAAATGCACAAAATCATGAATGACACCTAAATCACTGAGAAAAAAGGACACAAATCAGTTATAATCAGGGTCCATGGTTGGAAAGAATGTCTTCTGTATGTGAATTATTGGATAGGAGGATGTGAGAGACATTGGAGTGCAAGTGTTTGAACATATAAAATAAAACTTTCCATGACTGATATGAGAATGGCAGAGAGGAAAAACCAGTTCTTGTTGCTGGAAATTACTAGAAATAGCAGCTTATGTTTTTTCTATATGTTTATTCAATTCTTTCATGAAGCCAACAATGTAGGAAAAAATGGATTGCTACTTACCCTAAAGAAGACACTTGAAATTGCAGACAGGCACAATTAAAGGACTCTTACATACAGGTTTTGGCCACAGCCTATTCATACAGACAAGGAAGCACACCTTACGCACACATGAGTGCCAACTCCAGCATCTTGGGCGGAATGCAACTATTATGTGGGATCTGGAGCTTGCTACTTGCATCACATGTGTTAGCTGCATTCCAGCCTGAGTTGCTGGAGTTGGCGATCATGTGTGCATGAAGTGTGCTTGCTTGTGTGTATGAATGGTGTGTCTCTCTCTTTTACAGATGAAGGCTGTGGCCGAAAGCTTTATGTAAGTGTCTTAATTGTGCCCTTCTGCAACTTGATGTGTCTTCTTTACAGTAAGTAGAAATCTATCTTTTCTTACATTGTCGATATTCCTACATAGGGTTTCCATTCTTTCATGAAGTCAGTAACATTTAATGCCAAAATGTCAGGCTCATCCACGGTGAAATAGCGGGAGAACTGGTTTGTTCATCTGTTTTTTTTTTACATAATGTCTGGAACGAAATTTATATACAGTGTGATTATAATTGACCTTCCAAACTGCTGTAGAAATAACACCACTGATCAGAATGATATCAAATTGCAACAGAATATTATCGGAGAAGGGGGAAGACGTATGGCAGCAGAAAAACAAATAGTTCTGCACTGTCGCCTGATAAACAAAGTAAGGGCCTACGGAATATCAGACCAGCTGTGTGGCTGGATTGAAGAGTTTTTAGCAAACAGAACACAGCATGTTGTTATCAATGGAGAGACGTCTACAGACGTTAAAGTAACCTCTGGCGTGCCACAGGGGAGTGTTATGGGACCATTGCTTTTCACAATATATATAAATGATCTAGTAGATAGTGTCGGAAGTTCCATGCGGCTTTTCGCGGATGATGCTGTAGTATACAGAGAAGTTGCAGCATTAGAAAATTGTAGCGAAATGCAGGAAGATCTGCAGCGGATAGGCACTTGGTGCAGGGAGTGGCAACTGACCCTTAACATAGACAAATGTAATGTATTGCGAATACATAGAAAGAAGGATCCTTTATTGTATGATTATATGATAGCGGAGAAAACACTGGTAGCAGTTACTTCTGTAAAATATCTGGGAGTATGCGTGCGGAACGATTTGAAGTGAAATGATCATATAAAGTTAATTGTTGGTAAGGCGGGTGCCAGGTTGAGATTCATTGGGAGAGTCCTTAGAAAATGTAGTCCATCAACAAAGGAGGTGGCTTACAAAACACTCGTTCGACCTATACTTGAGTATTGCTCAACAGCGTGGGATCCGTACCAGATCGGGTTGACGGAGGAGATAGAGAAGATCCAAAGAAGAGCGGCGCGTTTCGTCACAGGGTTATTTGGTAACCGTGATAGCGTTACGGAGATGTTTAATAAACTCAAGTGGCAGACTCCGCAAGAGAGGCGCTCTGCATCGCGGTGTAGCTTGCTCGCCAGGTTTCGAGAGGGTGCGTTTCTGGATGAGGTATCGAATATATTGCTTCCCCCTACTTATACCTCCCGAGGAGGACACGAATGTAAAATTAGAGAGATTCGAGCGTGCACGGAGGCTTTCAGACAGTCGTTCTTCCCGCGAACCATATGCGACTGGAACAGAAAAGGGAGGTAATGACAGTGGCACGTAAAGTGCCCTCCGCCACACACCGTTGGGTGGCTTGCGGGGTATAAATGTAGATGTAGTAGATAGTTAGAAAATGTAGCAATAGGTGACGCTGTAAGCATTATAATTTAATAGTGGTGATGTTAATTACGTAAGCCTATCCACAATCGGATGGGAAAAATCTGTTTTTAGTTGTCCTGAGGCCAAAAACTGCATAAAAAGCATCAATCACATTGGTGTTTAATTGTCCTGAGGCCAAAACTGCATAAAAAGCATTAGTCAAAATCAAATCAGATTATTAATTTCCATGTGTCTGGCACAAAACATGTTCAATATACTGTCCACTGTTACCTGCAACAAGTTGAAATTGAGAAACAGCATGTTCCATAACTGATTGAAGTGTTTCCGGGGTCATGTTTAGAAAGTGTTGCACAGTGCGTGCCTGAAATGCAGTGAAGTTTGCAATCAGAACACTGTACACGAACATCTTTCAGTTAGCTCCACAGCCAGAAGTCACGTGGATTAAGATCGGGTGATCGGGATGGCCAGGCTGTGGGGAAATGGCGGCTGATAATTGTGGAATTTCTGTAATGGCACTTCAGAAGCTGCTTAACTGGATTTGCAATGTGCAGAGGTGCACCATCTTGCATAAAAATGATCCCATCCACGCTGTTGGAGAGCTGGAATGACATGGTTGCGCAAAAGACGCTCATAGCACTTACCAGTGACATTACAGGTAACAGGACCGGAAGCACCTGTCTCTTCGAAAAAATATGGCCCTATGATAAATGGTGCCATAAACCCACACCACACAGTGACCTTTTCAGGATGAAGTGGTAGTGGTTGATTTGCGTGTGGATTTTCTGCTGTCTGTATTCGACAATTCTGTGTATTGACATATTGTGTCAGATGGAAGTGGACTTTGTCTGTCCACAAAATCTTCCACAGCCAATCATTGTCCACTTCCATGGGAACAAGAAATTCTAAAGCAAAGGCCTCTCTGCTGGCAGGTCAACAGGGAGCAACTCATGCAGATGGGTAATTTTAAACGGATAGCAAAGAAGGATGTTTTGTAGGATTTTAGGCACCTTGAATGTTTGCGGAATTCTCCGTGCACACCATACACACCACCACTTGTCTCCTCCTGCATTGCTGTGGCCACTGCTTCCACTGGCATCGAATCAGTTTGTTTCCTCCCTCTACCAGGTTGAACACCAAAAGAATTCGAATTTCCGAATCATTTTCTCCAGACACACAGCAGTCATCGTAATACAGCTTTACAAGCAGAGTGCGATCCTGCATTGAGATAGTCATGGCAAACATTGCAGATGTGAAAGGAGGAAAAACCATGTACTTAGCGTGTTTATACTAACTTCAATGGGTCTTAGGCATGACAAGTGTTTTCATTTACATATTCTGACACATACAGCACCATCTATTGATCAATTTTCACACTATTTTTTTTCTTTTTTCTTTCTTTCTTTCTTTCTTTCTTTCTTCTGCCATACATTTTCCCACATCTCCAATAATATTCCGTTGCAATTTGACATCATTCTGACCAGTGGTGTTATTTCTACAGTGTTTTGAAAGTTTAACTTTAATTATAATCACCCTGTATATATGATAATTTTTAAAACTGCACTAAAGTACTTATCATTGCATGTAGGCTTAGCTATAGACCTATCAACCTCTCATAAAGTTAATTAATTACTAAACTTGCATCCAATAACATACTAAATTGAAAACGATTTGGTTACCGTTGTTTAAGGTTGTAAAATTAAATGTTAAATTGACAAATTGTGCAATGTAGTGTTTAAAATTTCAAGAGTGCCACAAATCAAGTAAATCAGTTTTAGAGGGATACTTGTATGCTTTTTTTTCCATGTTTTTCATGTAAGTCCTGACTACAAGTATGCGTAACCATCAAGTATATGGAATTCCAGTGAACTCGGAGGAATACTGATTGCATGTAAGTCACCTGTTGAATTTGCTTAATGTTTGTGCAAGCTTGACAGCTTATTAACTAGCACTGTGTGCATGAATGCTTTCTGCAGAGAGTTGGGACTGTAGGAAGGAAGGAACATATTAGGATATGTGGCAATTAATATTAGTGTTAAATCAATTGCTGTTTGAATCTCATGCTAAAAATAATTTTCTTCTGTTCTCACCGATTGAGTTTATGCTGCAGTTTTGGGCTGCCAGTCATTGGGAATATAAGGAAGTACTTAGAGGTAAAACATTTCATGCGACGCAGGAGTGAAAACAGTCTGGTAGAAATTGTTTTTCAAAATTCACTCATGAATGTTTTGTCCCTTAGCATTGAAATTATATGATAAAGATTTGTACCAGTAATCTTTGAAATATATAGCATAGTTCTGATAATCTGGAAAATGTTAAAACATATGTTGCTTAATTTGGATGTGTGTAAGAAGCAGGCCAACAGTGTTCCATATTTTCACTGTAACTTGTTGTAATAAAACTTTGGTGTTGTTGGCTAGAACAGTCTTGATTGCCATTTTATCAACAAAGTTTGGTTACTTCTTGTATTTGTTGTGGTTTCTCAGCTTAAAATTAATGTAGCCAATTCATTGGACATACGTTTTGAGAGCACAATTAGTTGTCAGAAGTATTGTATTGTTGTACAAACACAATGTCAGAATTCCCACCAACCAACTTTCATTCCTCTTCCACTTGAAGAAATGCACCAAGACACTGACTGGAGTAGGAATCGGTACAGTCGCACTTAACCGTAGAAAACATTAAAGCACAGTCTAACAGCTGAGCATACAATCATCACACAAACGTTAGTCTGACGACGGGTCCTACTCGCTGGCTTATATAAGGCTGTTTTGTGCACAACAGTGTGCTTGCCAGTGTTAGGTGACCTCTTTAGTCCGACCTCGGAGGCGTGTACTGTTCGATTAGGCGTGCTCCCTCTACAGGGTTCTCCTCGGGGGAAAAGTGTTCACAGTGGAAATGTGCTGTCTTCGTGGGAAAAGGATGATTGCTGGAGCAGGTGTTGTGCCATCACAGGAGAATACGGTCCAAAATGGCACAGGCATGGACAGGGGTGGTACCCTCTCTTCTGCAAGAGACACTAAGGGAGCACTGGTGATGGAGGCACTGCATCCATGTCCACATACAGTGGAGGCAGCAGGAAGGCAGTGGCAGCAACAGGGGCTTTGGAGGTGGAGGCAAAGCTCTGCTAGACTATGGTTGCTGTCTGGAGTGAACCTGCACGGACACGAGAACCTATTCAGGGCTTCCTTGGGAGAAGATCGAGTGATATATTTTTTCATCTGTGTTTTAAACGTATGGACCAGCCACTCCACTACACCATTGGATGGGGGATGAAAGGGAGTGGCCGTAACATGCCGGATGTCCCTCTTTGTACAAAAATCTTCAAAATCTTGAGACACAAACTGTGGGCCTTTGTCCATCACAAGTGTATACGACACTACTACTAACGAAAATATCTTTGAGAGGGCTGTGACCATAGCCATCATGGATGTGTACAGTCAACAAACCGTCTAAGGAAGTTTTGAGAAAGCATCAAGTACTACGAGCCACAAGGATTTAAGGAACAGACCCACAAAATCAGCATGAATATGCTTCCAGGGGCACTGGAGGGCTGGGCCCTGAGAAGAGGCCCATGGTGTTGCTTCATTGGTGGTGCACTGTGAGCAAGCTGACTCAACACGTTTGATCTCAATGTCAATACCTGGTCAAAACACATGGCAGTAGGACAGCAATTTTGTGTGAGGAACACACCAATGGTTGAGGTGGAGAAGGTGCTTGTTGTCCCACAACAGTGTGAAATCATAACGCTGGGTTATCACTGTTAGCATTCGACTGCGATTCTTATACATATATTTTAACAATGCGTTTCAAGAGACAATGCTCTCATCATCAGGTTGTAAAGTCTATGTCATGAAATTAAACTGACTAAAAAGACAATACCATCACAAATAGTTGGTGGGTGCTGACTCTTCAGTAGCCACCAGTAACATACCATCAAGAACTGAGAGAGTGGTGGAGAGCAAAATATTTATAGAAGGGATCACACACTCAGCCTAGTGGTTTATTCGGCCAGCAATTGTGAGCAAATTGAACAATGTGATGTAAGATAGGATCAGCTGTGATAGCTACCGAAACCCTATGAACTGGTAATAGGAAAGCAGCGGTCCACAGTGTTTTGAGCTTTGAAGGAAGGAAGGGACACTAGGTTTAACATTCTGTCGACGATGATGTCATTAGAGATGGGACATAAGCTTGAATAGTGTCAAGGGTGGAGAAGGAAATTGGCCCTTTCAAAGGAACCATCCTGGCATTTGCTTGGAGCGATTTAGGGAAATCACCAAGAACCTAAGCCTGAATGGCTGGACATGGGTTTTTAACCGTTGTTGTCCTGCATGAGAGTCCAGTGTGCTAACCATGGTGCCACCTCACTCGGTTTTGAGCTTCAGTATCAGAATGGAAACACAACCATCTATCCTCTCAAATGCTGGATCAAGCCAATCTGTGATCGAGAAAGAGCATCCACATTAGCATGTTGTGCAGTGGGTCATAAATGAGTCTGATAACTATAGTGTGACAAAAACAGAGCCCAGTATTGCAGGTGATGGGCTGCTGTGTCTGGTAAAGATGCTGAAGGATGGAAAAGGGAAATCAGAGGTTTATGATCAGTGATTACATGAAATTCAGAACCATACCTTTTTCTATCTGTGAGTAGAGCTGTTACACTTGACTCAAGAGTTTTGTAAGCACACACAGTAGAGCATTCGGAACCGTTAGCCTATTCGTGTGTGAGAACACCCCCCATCTATGGTCAAAAAAAGATGTTGGTCTTGTTAAAAGGTAACCAAGCAAGGTGCCAAGTGTAATTTGGACTGCAATAGTGTAAAAGCATGCTTGCAGTTGGGTGATCATTGAAAAGGAACATCTTCAAGTAAGAGAACATGAAGTGCCTGAGCCACTGTGGATGCATCAAGAAAAAAAAAATGGTAATATGCAATCATTTTGAGCAAGTCCTGCAACGCTTTGACATTGGTAGAATGCTGCAAAGCTGTAATGGTATTGACACACTGGCATAAAGGCTTGACACAAGCCTGCGAGACTTCAACTGAAATAGATGACAGATGGCTGAAAAAATTGTGATTTGTGCAAGTTACATTTCAGCCTAGTGGTCTGCAGCAGCAAGAGCAAAGCACCATGGTTCTGCAAGTGTTCATCTATTGAGGGACCTGAGGCCTCAGTGTCATACAGGTAGTTAATGCACCCTAGCAAAGAGGCCAAGAGTTGCTCCAAAAATCATTGGAAGATGGCAGGGGTGCCAGCTACGCTGAATGGCAGGCACCGATTTACCTGAACAGGGGAGGTTACATTTGGAATCATCATCCAGAGACAGTTGCAAGTAGGCTTCTGACAAGTCTATTTTGGAAAAATATTGGCCGCCAGAAAACCGTGCTAATAGTTCATCCTGACAGGGTAAGTTATAGGTATCAATAACAGACTGTGAGTTTACAGACTTTTTAAAATCACCACATGTTGCCATTAGGTTTTGTGACAATTATCAGTGGAATAGACCATTCGTTAGAGGAGTCAGGCATGGCAACATCCAAAGATATAAGTTGATCTAATTCTAATTTGAGTGGCTCCTGTAAAGCTATTGGGGTTGGGCAGGCATGAAAAAAATAGGGATTGCGCTGTCTGTTTCATTGTAACGTGAGCCTCGGAAATTGGTAGTACACCCAAACCTTCTGAAAACAGGGAGGAACATTTCGAGCCGTGCATGTCCAGTTGTTGGTACAGAACGTCATCTTCCCCCATGAGATGACAGCAGTTAAGGAGGAGGAGAATAACCAACTGTGGCTACCTCACACCACGCTTCTATCTGATTTTCTGCTGCACTAGATACTTCAAAGGACTGGGAAATGTTCAAAACCTCTAAGACAGGGATTTTCACATTGTAAAGTATGTTCACGAACTTCCCTGTGAGGGGCCATGTGTATTACAGCATCACAAACCACTGAATCAGCATATGAGTCCTGATGAGATTCAGTAAGAAACGGGCCTACAGTAACAAACTGGCAATGATTGCTGACCACTTGAAGTTCTGCTGCCCAATTAATTAAAACTTCCGGGCTGAATTGCTGTGGTCCATATATAAAACTACTACTCCTTCCTGATGTTTCGTTGCCTACTGTGGGCAACATCTTCTGAGGTGAGTCGGTGACTGGCTGCTAGGCGCTGGAGGTTCCGCTTATATAGAGCGCTTAGATGGCACCACCACTCATCGTGTGCTTTCGACTTTAAAACTATCTCTGGCTAGTGCCATCTCTTTCGATTACAGGTAATCGATTGGCACTTCGTTGGTACAAAGTCGACCGCCATATCTTGTCTATTTTTAATCCTTCTTCTTTTTTATTAAAATTATTTTCATGCTTGTAGATCTCTATAGCTTCTGTATTACATGCGGGTATAATAATGTGAGGTCCTAGCTATCACGTTTGTCTCACTAAATTTTATTTCGTTATCACCGTCTTTGAAAATGTATTCCACTACAGCTGATTTGTCAATTTGTCCCAATCTACAGTTGTTTTTGTGTTCTGTTAGGCGGGTATTAACACTCCTTTTAGTTGTCAGAATATAAACCATGCCACAGCTACATGGGATTTTATACACGCCTGGGGTAGCTAAGGGGTGTCGTGCGTCTTTCACCGATCTTAAACTTTCACTTATTTTCTTGGTAGGTCGAAAAAGCCCTTTGAAATGGTATCAATACGTGGATGACACCTTTGTGATATGGAATCATGCTGAAGAGGAACTGAGTGATTTTTTGGTGCACATGTTATGACTCTGTACGACTGGTGTGGTCACTTTTTACAATAGAACAATTTGATGCGAGCGGCAATAACATGAGTATGTTTGCAGTGATAAGTAGAGAGCAACTGGCACTTCATCAAAAGAGAGATTGGCAGGTTCCTGGAGAGGAGCTAGCTAACACAAAAGGTGATAAATCGATGGAAAAAACCGTACACATATTGGGGTCAGTGACTAAGGAATCTTGAAAATGTTGCTGAAGATGTGTTACAATCTTTCACACAAGCATCATATGAAGGAAACAATGGGTTTTGCGTCAACGGTGGTGAACCACCACATCAACAGTGAGAACTGACTGCTGTTAAACATTAAGTGAAGAATTTGTTCCACTGACATATTACCCATAGTGAACGGAGAAACAAAATACATGGAGTTGAATACTGCACTCTTTGCCAAAAGTATTGTAATGTTGTACAAACATGATACCAGAATTCCCACCAGCCAACTTTTATCCCACTTCCACATGAAGGGCTACATTAAGACACTGAATGGAGTAGGAATCTCTACAGTCACACTTAAGCATAGATCACATTTAAGCACAGTCTAACAGTTGAGCATAGAGTTGTTGCATTGACATTAGTCTGGCTGAGGGCATGCTGGTTTATATAAGGCTGTTTTGCACATAGGTCAACATTTACTGTGCCATATGTGATGATGCAAGGCGACCTCTTTAGGTTGGCCATTGAGGTAGGTGCTGTTTGATTACACTCAATCACTCTGTATGGTTACAACAAGAAGACATAGTGATTGTGTCATCTATAAAAATGAGATAAAATTACTGGGCAGTACTTACTTTCTAGAGGCTTGTTTCTAGATGATAAGGTCCCATACTCCAAGGAGCGTAGGGGACAATGCGGCAGACCCACACTGCCAACTAGGCAAGGTCCTAGCTGAGGTAGTTTGCCATTGCTTTCCTCCAACTGTAATGGGGATGAACAATGAAGATGAAGACGGCACAACAACACCCAGTCATCTTGAGGCAGGGGAAATCCCTGACCCCACCGAGAATTGAACCTGGGATCCCGTGCGTGGGAAGCGAGGACGCTACTGCAAGACCACGAGCTGCAGAAAGGGTGTGATAATTTCACTCTAGTAAGGAAAATATTTAATGCTCTCTGGAGTAGGAACCATGGTGTGTGTGTTAGTTATTGCATGTGCCAAGGATTGTAGTTGCAAGCTGCTATTGTGTTGTAGGATGAGTCAGTTTTATATTTACAGTAAACTTCCTCAGCAGAAACTATGGCAACATGCCGACCATTTACATGATTTCCTCCAAACATTAGCTAATTTTTTTTTATTCCCCAGGTTATGTATAGCATATTACAGTTAAAATGAGAGCTGACTCACCTTGCATAGAACTCAAACAGGTATTTCATTGAGCCTTGAAGGCTGTTTAATTGTACCTGTTACTTGATGACAACAATTTATTAGACCCCTACCGGTTACCCCCCCCCACCCCCCCCCATGAACCATGGACCTTGCCATTTGTGGGGGAGGTTTGGATGCCTCAACCGTACTGTAGGTGCAACTACAACGGAGGGATGTCTGTTGAGAGGCGAGACAAACATGTGGTTCCTAAAGAGGAGCAGCAGCAGGCTTTTCAGTAGTTGCAAGGGCAACAGTCTGGATGATTGACTGATCTGGCCTTGTAACATTAACCAAAATGGCCTTGGTCTGCTGGTACTGCATATCGCTGAAAACAAGGGGAAACTACAGCCGTAATTTTTCTCAAGGGCTTGCAACTTCACTGTATGGTTAAATGATGATAGCTTCCACTCGGGTAAAATATTCCCAAGGTAAAATGGTCCCCCATTCGGATTTTCAGGCAGGGACAACTCAGGAGGATGTTGTTATCAAGAGAAAGAAAACTGGCATTTTATGAGTCGGAGTGTGGAATGTCAGATCCCTTAATCGGGCAGGTAGGTTAGAAAATTTAAAAAGGGAAATGGATAGGTTAAAGTTAGATATTGTGGGGATTAGTGAAGTTTGGTGACTGGAAGAACAAGACTTCTGGTCAGGTGAACACAGAGTTATAAATACAAAATCAAATAGGGGTAATGCAGGAGTAGGTTTAATAGTAAATAAAAAAAATAGGAGCGTGTGTCAGCTATTACGAACAGCGTAGTGAATGCATTATTGTAGCCAAGATAGACATGAAGCCCATGCGTACCACAGTAGTACAAGTTTCTATGCCAACTAGCTCTGCAGATGACGAAGAGATTGAAGAAATGTATTATGAGATAAAAGAAATTATTCAGACAGTGAATGGAGATGAAAATTTAATAGTCATTGGTGACTGGAATTCAATAGTTGGAAAAGGAAGAGAAGGAAACGTAGTAGGTGAATATGGAATGGGGTTAAAAAATTAAAGCGGAAGCCGCCTGGTAGAATTTTGCACAGAGCATAACTTAATCATAGCTAACACTTGGTTTAAGAATCATGAAAGAAGGTTATATACATGGAAGAGGCCTGGAGACATTGGAAGGTTTCAGATAGATTATAAAATGGTAAGACAGATTAAGGAACCAGGTTTTAAATTGTAAAACATTTTCAAGGGCAGATGTGGACTCTGACCACACTCCGTTGGTTATGAACTGTAGATTAAAACTGGAGAAACTGCAAGAAGGTAGGAATTTAAGGATCTGGGACCTGGATAAACTGAAAGAACCAGAGGCTGTAGTGTGTTTCAGAGAGAGCATTAGGGAACGATTGACAGGAACATATGATAGATATACAGTAGAAGAAAAATGGGTAGTTTTGAGAGATGAAATAGTGAAGGCAGCAGAGGATCAAGTAGGTAAAAAGACAAGGCCTAGTAGAAATCCTTGAGTAACAGAAGAGATATTGAATTTAATTGCTTAAAGAAGAAAGCATAAAAATGCAGTAAATGAAACAGGCAGAAAGGAATAGAAATGTCTCAAAAATGAGATCGACAGGAAGTGCAAAATGGCTATGTAGGGATGGCTAGAGGGCAAATGTATGGATGTAGAGGCATATATCACTGGGGCTAAGAAACATACTGCCTACAGAAAGATTAAATAGAACATTGGAGGAAAGAGAACTACTTGTATGAATATCAAGAGCTCAGAAGGAAAACCAGTTCTAAGCAAAGAAGGGAAAGCAGAAAGGTGAAAGGAGTATATATTGGGTCTATGCAAGGGCAATGTACTTGAGGGCAATATTATGGAAATGGAGTAGGATGTAGGTGAAGATGAAATGGGAGATATGCTACTGCGTGAAGAATATGACAGACTACTGAAAGACCTAAGTCGAAACAAGGCCCTGGGAGTAGACAACATTCCATTAGAACTACTGATAGCCTTGGGAGAACCAGCCCCGACAAAATTCTACCATCTGGTGAGCAAGATGTATGAGAAAGGCAAAATACCCTCAGACTTCAAGAAGAATTCCAATCCTAAAGAAAGCAGGTGTTTACAGGTGTGAAAATTACCGAACTATCAGCTTAATAAGTCATGGCTGCAAAATACTGACACGAATTCTTTACAGCTGAATGGAAAAACTGGTAGAAGCTGAGCTTGGGGAAGATCAGTTTGGATTCCGTAGAAATATTGGAACACGTGAGCCAATACTGACCCTACGACTTATCTTAGAAGATAGATTAAGGAAAGGCAAACCTACGTTTCTAGCATTTGTAGACTTAGAGAAAGCTTTTGACAATGTTGACTGGAATACTCTCTTTCAAATTCTGAAGATGGCAGGGGTAAAATACAGGGAGCGAAAGGTTATTTACATTTTGTACAGAAACCAGATAGCGGTTATAAGAGTCTAGGGGCATGAAAGGGGAGCAGTGGTTGGGAAGGGAGTGAGATAGGGTTGTAGCCAATCCCCAGTGTTATTCAATCTGTATATTGAGAAAGCAGTAAAGGGAACAAAAGAAAAAGGTGGAGTAGGAATTCATGGATAAGAAATAAAAACTTTGCAGTTTGCCGATGACATCGTAATTCTGTCAGAGACAGCAAAGGACCTGGAAAGGAAGTTGAACGGAATGGACAGTGTCTTGAAAGGACGATATAAGATGAACAGCAACAAAAGCAAAACGAGGATAATGGAATGTAGTCTAGTTAAATCAGGTGATGCTGAGGGAATTATATTAGGAAATGAAACACTTAAAGTAGGAGATGAGTTTTGCTGTTTGGGGAGCAAAATAACTGATGATGGTTGAAGTAGAAAGGGTATAAAATGTAGACTGGCAATGGCAACTGAAGATGAAAAATTTGTTGACATTGAGTATAGGTTTAAGTATCAGGAAGTCTTTTCTAAAACTATTTGTATGGAGTGTATCCATGTATGGAAGTGAAACATGGACAATAAATAGTTTAGACAAGAAGAGAATAGAAGCTTTCAAAATATGGTACTACAGAAGAACACTCAAGATTAGAAGGGTAGATCACGTAACTAATGAGGAGGTACTGAATAGAATTGGGGAGAAGAGGAGTTTGTGGCACAACTTGACCAGAAGAAGGGATCGGTTGGTAGGACATGTTCTGAGGCATCAAGCGATTGCCAATTTAGTATTGGAGGGCAGTGTGGAGGGTAAAAATTGTAAAAGGGGACCCAGAGATCAATACACTAAGCAGATTCAGAAGGATGTAGTGTGCAATAGTTACTCAGAGATCAAGCAGCTTGCAAAGAATAGAGTAGCACGGAGAGCTACATCAAACCAGTCTCTGGACTGAAGAAGAAGAAGAAGAAGAAGAAGAAGAAGAAGAACCTCAAACTTCTCAGTTAGGGGATGAGTGCACCACCCTGAGTTCTTCATGGTTATGTCACCCCTGTACAAGTCTGTAGGCATACCACTGAAATGACACTGTCGAGTGGAAAGTGATGATAGTTCCTGTACAGGAGACAATATTCACAGGAGAGGAAAGAACTTGAGGTACCTTTGGTATCTGTGGTACATGTCTCAGTAGTCCTCCAAACAATCCCGTTTGCAGAAGCTTCCAGTTGTGTGACATCAGTCGGGGCAATTTCCAGCTGCTTATAAATGGGAGGCACTTATCGCATGACTGAAACACCATTTGCAGTAGGGCTGTTTTACAGAATAAACAAATATCTTTAGATTAAATTTTCAAATTCTCTTTTAATTGTGGATCTGTTATGCTTTGATGATCAGAACTTTCATTATACGTATGTAATATATGGACTGTGAATAGTAGAAACAAGAATAGAATAAAAGCTTTTGAGATGTGCCATAGAAGAATACTAAACATTTACTGGGTAGTTCAGTTAACTGAGGAAGAGGTACTGAATCAGTTCAGGGAGACTATAAATGTGTGGCACAGCTTGAATAATAGGAGGAATAAGTTCATATGATACATCCTGAGGCATCAATGAATAGTTAATTTGGTAATGGAGGGAAGTTTGAGAGACAAAAATAATAGAGACCGAGACTTAATTCTAGTAAACAGGTTAAAGTTTACGTAGATTGCAGAGATGAGGATTGTACATGATAGCCCATTATGCAGACCTGCATGAAACCACCAGCCACATTTCTTTGGTGATTATTTTAGATTTTGTGTTAGTTGTGCTGAGTCTTTGTGTCAACTTCACAGAGCTCACATCAATTTGTGCTGTGTGTATGTATGGAGTGCTAACTTACTTTGAGGGGCTATTGCCTGTGGGGGTCAGCAAGCTCCTCTGTATTTACAGTGCCATCAATTTTAATTGGTATCTTTGTGTCATGAGAATGTAATGTTACCCTTTGTAAACAAAGTACTCACTTTGGGTGATACAGTTCCTCAGCAAATAAACAGGCTATGGTCTACTTTTAGGACACAGTGAAAATCAAGTTACTCAATTGGTTTGTGAAAGTCTTACATTGTAGCAGCCTGGGGAGTGGTGGTGGTGGTGGTGGTGGTGGTGGTGGTGGTGGTGGTGGTGGTGGTTGTTGTTGTTGTTGTGGTTATGTTGTAGCAGTACACGAGAGAGACCAACTGTAAGATTCTGTATGTACCCCTTTTTTTGTGAGTCATCAGTCTTCTAACTTGTTTTATGTGGCCCACCACAAATTTTTCTCCTGTTTTCATCTCAGAGTAGCACTTGCGACCGATGTTGTCAGTTATTTCCTGAATATATCCCAATCTCTGTCTTCCTCCACAATTTTTACCCTCTGCATCTCCCTCTAATTCCATGGAAGTTATTCCTTGATGAAACTTCCTGGCAGATTAAAACTGTGTGCCCGACCGAGACTCGAACTCGGGACCTTTGCCTTTCAATTCCGCGATTGACTGTCTCAATATCTGCCTTTTCAACATTCGCATGATGATTGAAAGGAGATGACATCTTATGATCTTCCACGGTGAAACAACTTCTGAAGACCGAATTCATTATTTTGGCCATCTCTCTGTTATCTTTCATTTTGTAGCCAGTTGTGGTTGCTGAGAGAATGAATATATGATATTGACCCACTTACTGATTTTACAAACGACCAAAATCTCTTGTCACCTAGGTTTTTACTTCTCTTGAATCCGAGATGAAGTGCTCATTGTTTACGTAGCGCTTTTCTAACATGGCTATTAAACCGTAGTGGATCTTTCCCATCCCTCAAAACCTTATGCGGAACATACTTGTGTAGGGCATATTGAACAATGCCTTTAAATTTTTTCTCCACATCTTCGTCCTCATCTACGAATATTTGATGCTGACTGCAAAGTTTTTATTTCTTCTTCATGAATTCCTACTCCACCTTTTTCTTTTGTTTCCTTTACTGCTTTCTGAGGTATTTTGAAATTTGTATCCTGTAACCCTTGCTGAGCAAATATATCTTCCCACCTTTCTTAACATTCCTTGTAGGATTCGTAATAATAGATGCTGTCACAGCCTTATGATTACTGATACCTTCCTCTACATTAGCTGATTTGAGAAGTTCAGGTCTGTTTGTTAGCAGGAGGTCTAAGACATTATTCGTTACCCTCTCAAGTTCGTTCTCTAACAATCTGCTCAAGGTAGTTTTTGGACAAGACATCCAGAACAATGCCACATGAATCCCTGTCTCTGGCACCAGTTTGATGGCATAACACTCCCAATCTGTACCTGGTAAGTTAATTCACCCCCCTATTACAATGGCATGATCAGGAAAATATCTAATGACATTCTGCAAGTTCTATCTGAAGTGCTCTACAACTACAGATCCTGACCCAAGTTAGCTATAGAAGCATCCGATCACCATTTTTGATTGTTCTTTGCATACACACCCCTATGCCCCCACATGCTGCCAGCTGAACAGACAGCGCCAGTGCTGCGTTCCAGCAGGTGGAAGGGACTGTGGGGCGGGTAGAGGAAGCGAGAAACAGGAGGCAGGGAGAGTGAGTAATGGCTTGAAGGGAGGCAGCATGTTTCCTGGCTAGGATTGTGAAAGGGAGAGATGGCATGTACATGGGCTGGGTGTGTGATGTAAGGTTGTTGGGAGCATGCACAGTGAAGGTGGTATGAGGACATGAATACGAAGGGGAAACTGTTGGCTGGAGGGTGCAGGGGCAGTGGATTACCGGAGATTGAGGCCAGGACAGTTAAGGAGCAAAGGCTGTGTTGCAAGCATAACTTCCATCTGAGTTGTTCAGAGAAACTGCTGGTGGAGGGAAAGATTCAGATGGTCTGAGCTGTGAAGCAGGCATTGAAATTGTGTCAACTTTGTTCTTGGCAACAGTTCGGTAGTGACCATTCATCCTAGTAAACAGCTAGTTGGTAGTCATACCGATATAAAAAAACTGTGCAGTGTTTGGAGCAGAGCTGGTGTATGACATGGCTGCTTTTACAGGTGGAACCATCTCTGATGGTGTAGGATAGGAAGTGCTGGGTGGGTAGATAGGACAGGTCGTGTGCCTTGGGCTTCAGAAGGGATTGTGATCTGTGTGGCAAGGGGTTGGGTGTAGGAGTGGTATAGGAATGGAGTGGAATGTGTGTGTTGGCTGGGCAATAGAATACCACCTCAGTAGTGCTGGCAGTCATCTCGGATAGGATGTCCCTCATCGGTCATCGTGCCCAGAAATGAGGGATACTTATGAGCCAAAACAGTATGACCAGCTGCTTAATAGCATGATGATCCACAGTACAGCAGCAGTTGTGCCTGGCATGGAATCGATAAGGGTTTGGTAGATTTCTGGAGCTATGCGACCCCAGGTGCTTATGCACATATCACACAATTCCCATAAGTTAAGGGACAATGGTTTCTGGGCTCATAACTGGTGGGCAAAAGGTTTCCAAGTGTGTTCTTCTCCATTGGGTTCAGATAAGAAAATTTGGTTGCCCAGACATCAATGTGAGTTCATTATCGTGCTCCTCAAATGACTGTAAGATTATTCTCATGTTGTGACTGGACAGCTATCCTGCTGATGGCACTGTCATTGGGGAAGACATTGAGTGTGATAGGATGCAGGTGGGCCGCAATAATGTCCGTATAGTTCACAGCTGTCATAGTACCGTTCATTACTGTTACATATCCCATGGAAGCCAGGGGTATGTTGTTCATAATTTAATACTGCCATCCCTGGCATGTGTCCACAGAGCAATGTAAGTTATGAGCAGTCTTTCACCTGGATGACAGTGTATTCAAACACAACCATTGATCTGCTGTAACACGGTTTGTCTGATCGGGCAGCACATTTCTATTGATTCGTGGCCTAGTCTAGATATTCCCACAGTAATTGTAATTCATGATGTTGTCAAGTCAACATGATAATGGGTAAGAGTCGTCTACTGCAGAGCCCCGTGTTGAACATTTTCCTCCTAAACACTAGTGCCTGCACCAGTGCAGCATTCTGCTGTCAAGAGTGCCACAGACTGCCCCATTTTGCTTTACAGAGCAGGCAAGCCTATAATATCCACATTATTTGATGAAGCACAGCTGTCCAACACCTTTTTGCTTGCTCATGATTCCACTGCCCTTCAACCATTTTCCACAGATATTCATGAAAGTTGCTGTGTGCCAAGCTATAACAGTCCCGTATCTGTGACTACCATCAGATGGGAGACACCCACTAACATGCAGCTGACTTGAGAGTGAGAGTGGGAGTGAGATACTATGATGTTGGTTCACGGGAGAATGGGGGAGCTAAATGAGAAGAGAAGAGAAGAGAGAATGAGTACAGCAAAATGGGCATAGCATAGGGTGCTGGTGGAAGGCTGGGCTAATACTTCCCTATCTATTACTGCCCTCTCCATGTTGCCAGAATCCCCTTCCCCTCTTTTCCATCTCCCACATCTATCTGCCCAGAAACTGATTCATATACAATCAGCACTGATGTTGCATTTGTGAAGGTGAATGATGTTTGTACTTATCATTCATCTGCAGGTGACTGGATGATGTCTTTTTTCTTCCATAACAGCACAGATTTCTCACGTAAGTTTGTGAGAAGCTGAAAAGATACAATGCAAATTGTAGGTTATCTTCCTACTCCTCATAAGTGTCTCATGAGCAAGGGGTTTGTTTTGGAATTTGCTTCAATCCAGTGTGTCTCCTGGCTGCAGTACACATTATCTTTCTCAAGTGCATCTGCACATTTTTTGGACTTCATGTTCTTCATCCATCCCTATTGAAATTATTTGTAGATTTCCCCACTGTGCCTTACCTACTATCTGTTGATGACCATAACAATGTAGTGATTGGCTTCATGCAGACTTGTTGGTTCCAGCTATAAAGTCCATCTGAAAAAAGGAAAAAAAGAATGTACCCTTGGTGACACACCAGTGGAATGTGCTTTGAATGAAAGACAGTAGACTGAGGGGCATTGGTAGAATAAAAGTAAAAATCAAATACAAACTTGGCCATTATAGCAACTATGGTATATGCATAATTATGCTATCTATAGAATGTGAATCTTTTACATAAAATTTCATCAGTGTCTGGTAAACAATGAATTCATACATGATGGGGATTTTACTAGCTCCAGTAAAAGATGACGATGATGATGATTTAAGGTACATCCTAACATGGGTTTCATTCAGAATGTATTATGTATTAGTGACTCCTGACTTATAAAATATCATTGTTATTGTCACAGTGATACTTTCGTGTGTAGTGAGACCCAATTGGTAATTTACCGATAGTCAGTGCTGGTCGAAAATATTCAGGTTCAGGTGCGGAGCAGGATTTCTGTGTGTTGGAGTTCGACAAATTCAATGTGCTACAGCTATTCAACAGATGTTTAGAACCAAGTACGGTAAGAAGCCACCAATAAGGAAGGTCTTTTGCCACTGGCAAAGCAAATTTGTGAAGACGGGTTGCTTATGCCCAGCAAAGAGAAGTATGGGTACTTGAACACAGAGCTGCCGCATTGATGGATCAGCAGTGCTACAGAAGGGGACAGCTGTTTCATGAAATGGCCTCCCCGATCACAAGATCTCACTCCATGTAACTTTTTTCTGTGGTGAACAGATCTAGTGTTTGTACCGCCTCTACCGCGTGATGCAACAGAGCTCTAGGAGAGAATACAGGAAGCGACTGCCACAGTCAACAGTGCCTAGCTGGGACGGGTATGGAAGTATTCGATTACCGTATTGACGTCTGCTGGGTCACTCATGGTTTGCATGTTGAATGTTTGTACAAAAAAACGGTCAGAGTTTCTCTTCAAAAGGCAATATGTATGACAACTGTACAATTTTTAGTTCTTGTGCAATAAATAATTGAAAGTGTTACCAGACTTCATGTACTCACAGACAGACAGACAGACAGACAGAGAGAGAGAGAGAGAGAGAGAGAGAGAGAGAGAGAGGGGGGGGGGGTAGGGAGGGAGGGGGGGATTACTTATCTGATGTAACAGTAATTTTGTTTATGGGCCACTACATGGAGCTAGGATTAAAATTCAGAGAGCAACATCAGTTAAGTGAGTGAGTATCATCATTATCATATTACTTAACAATTTAAACAGCACATGTGAAGAATGTTCTCGGCAGATGTGAGTGTTCTGTTCTGTATTTAATTTATGTTTGGAATAATATCTCATGGCAGTAATGGAGCTTCAAGCTCAACTGTAGTGCCAGCTTGTCAGGAGCTGCAACCATTTGCTGGCTGATTGACTGCAGTGCCAGTACAACCCAATCTGCCGAGTCGCTGTGGAGTTCGTTGTGAGCTAAGGCCACAATACCTGATATGTCCTGCATTGGGCATAATTTAGGAAGTCGGTGGTAGCTCATGCTAGCCCAGTGTTGAAGTTGGGTAGCCTTACACCTGTCTATTGTGTGCAAAAATGTTCCTCATGAATCAGACATAATTCTGAGGAGTTCTGTCATTCACTGCTAGATGTCAATGGCATTATTTTCACAGTATTGGGGTACTTCAGTTGATCATAATTCTACCAATTTGCACAAAATACTTAATATATTATATACCCAAACTTTTATTTTGAATATATTTTCAGTATATTTGTGAAAACCACATCTAAATCACTGCAGTAGTTCCTGAGATAAGACCAAAAATACAAAAAGAAAACGCAGTGGGACTTCAATTTACATATGTACCAGCTGAGAAATGAGAAAATGTCCTCATTCTCCACTGCCTTCCCATCTCATCATCCACTTCCACCCCCCACCCCCCCCCCTCTCCCCTTTTCTCTGACTTACAGAATCAGTAGATGTGTCATTTTGCAGCAAATAATCTCAAGTTTGATTCATGTCATGCAACAGCACCCCATTCCACCACCAGGATTATGAACATAGTGCACAGTTAAATTGGTTTTAGCATCTTGCTGTGCTTTCTTTTTTTACATGAAGTGAATTCTGCAACAAATGTTCAGTGTAAATTTCACACAGAATACATTACATAACCTCCAAGTAGGCTTAAAGTTAACTCTTGGCATACTCACTTGAACTTTATTCAGACGGATTGTTCACTGCGACACAGTAACGCATGTTGATGATTATGTCAAACAGGTTAGGGAGAGCTTTGCCCGCAGTCCACAAAACTCAACCAAATGTGCATCTCATGAGGCTAGCATTCAAAATAGGATGTTTGGAGAGTACTGTGTTGTCATTTACACTTGAAATCATACAGATTTACAGTGGAACAGTGCATTAGTGATGCAGATAAGGTTGACTCATAGGAAATTCTGTGCATAAATGTTGCATCGGATAGAGGATGTCAAGACATTTCTGAACACAGTGATGAGTCAACATTTCATGTCAGTAGTGTGGTAAACACCCACAGCTGCAGAATACAGGGCAGTGAAAATCCATATGTAATCCTGGAATACGTTTGGGACAACTCCAAAGTTAATGTGTTTTGTGCCCTTAGTAAATTGAAAGTGTATGACTCTTTGTGCTTCACAGAGAAAATTGTCACTCGTATTGTAGATCTGGATATGGGATGGATTACTACCAGCAAGATGGTGTACTGCTTTATTTCCTCACGGAAGTTCAAGGTTTCCTCGATAATCACTTCCCAGTTCAGTGTATTGGCTGTTAAGGGCCAATCACATGGCCACCTTGCTCCACAGACTTGACACTACTGGATTTCTTTCTCTGGGATTTCATTAAAGACCATGTGTATGTTCCTCCCCTACCAAGCAATCTGGCCGACCTGAAAGATGTCTGCTGCCGTTGCACAAGTTATGCCCAATTTGCTGCAATGAGTGTGGGAAGAAATTGATTACAGATGAAATGTTTGCTGTGTCACAAATGGTTGTTGCATCAAACCAAAATTCCACTTGACACTTTTTGGTGAAATTTGAGGTTGTTCGCTACAAAATAACACATTTACCAATTCTGTAAGTCATTTCAATAAACTTATATATCTTTTCAAAGTTACAAAGTCCATTTTGAGTCACCCTGTACATTGCACAGATTTACAGGGGGTGGACAAATATATGGAAATGCCCAAAAAAAACAGCACAGTACCATGCCTATTAGGAAAACCATTGGCATTCGAAACAATTTCCCGTCATCTTGAAATAGATAAAAAAACAGGTTGCGTAAGGGAACCTTGTACCACACTTACTGTAAAATAATGACAATTTCAGTTAATGATGATGGAGGTGGATCAGGCACCCTTCTCTCTAACATAGGCAACAAAGGATAATTTTATTGAGATCTGGTGACTGTGGTGGTCATGGAAGACAAAATAATTCATTCTCATGCTCACAAAACCAATCCAGAATGATGCAAGTTGTGTACAGGGGCCCTGTCATCTTGGAAAACATCATTACTCTTGTGGAATAAACATTGTACCATCCATGGGGTGGACCTGATCAGCCAAAATGGTCATATAATCCTTAGTAGTAAAGTGACCTTGCAGACAAACCACTATATATCAATGGTATCCTTTTCACAGTATCAGGATACTTCAATTCATCAGATTTGAAGTGATGGGAGCTGCGAGCCACCCAGTCGACCCATATGCGGTGCCAGTTTGACATGAGCTGGCCATTTGCCATATATATACCATATACCACAATATGGCTGCCCTAATCACCACCAAGCTCCCACCATGTTTCACTTTTGGAACATATACATAGCCAGAAGTTGGGAACAGTGTGAAACAAGTCTCATCTGACCAAATGACATTCTTTCAGTGCTCCGTAGTCCACACTTTATGGCTTTGGCATCAAATTTTTCTTGCTACAGGCATTTGCGTCACTGATGAGTGGTTTCAGAATTTTGGCACCTTCCAGCCAGTTTCCTTTTTCTGGAGCTTCAGGTGCCCCCCCCCCCCCCCCCTACACACACACACACACACACACACACACACACACACACACACACACACAGAAGGGCTCATGAGTGTGACATTCATTTCAGCAGTTGGTTTTTTTGTTTTCATCCTCTTATTTTTAGTCACAATCCTCTTCAATGAACAGTCTGTCACAGTTACTCAGCACACACTTTATCACACTGTGACTTAGTGTACAATGTTTTTCTGCTTTTTATGTATGCGATATACTTCTTTGATACAGTCGCTCGTGAAACACCGAACACGTCAAATACCTTAGTTGTGGAAATACCCACTATATGGGCACCAGTTTGCCCAAGTTTGAATTAACTTAGCTCCAACATAGTGTACTCACAGTTACACAGAGCACTGTTGTGACCATGATTGACACTTATAGGATGTTGAGGTCATTGTCCAGATACTGTTTGTGGTCAGATACAATAGTACAACCTTTGACCTTGGCAAGCATCTGCATGTATGTTCAAGCACGCATATCTTGTGGATTTTCCATATTTTTTAACATCCTCCTATATGTCTGATGCTCTGCTGTTTTACAGCATACAATACCAGAGTGGATGTTAGATTTATCTATGGTATTCAACTATGTAGGTGTGATCTTTGCCAGCAAACTGCATGGACAAAATTATTGGCTTCCTGCAGTGCTCATTCTCAGAACCTGGTTGACACACCAAATGGCACAAATAAAAGACAAAGTGTACATCATACATTTAAAAGTATTCAGAGTTAACTAAATACAGGAAATAAATACCACCCCTTCTCGTCCATCCCCCCCTCCTCCACATGCCCCTTAGTGACAGTGGGGAATCTTATTCCCATAGAGTTAATAGTAATGAATTAATAAATTAAAATATCATGCCTGTTGCAGCCCTTTTATTCCTTGAACAGTTAAATGCAGTTATTTGTAACTTTTTCCATTCATTATTTTGTGAAGGGTGTCAGCCAAAAAAAATTTTGTAAAGCTTTGAAATTTTGTATGAAGCTGGTTGCAGGACAGTAAGTGCCATCATTCTCAAATACTGGATAAATATAGTCTGCATATTTCCATGTGCTGTGTTAAACTTCTTTGCCATCCACACCCCATCCCTTCAAGAAGCAGTCGATTTTAACCCCACCCCCACTCCCCTCCCCACCCGGATAGCAAGTCATATTATTTAGCAAGTTTGGTTGAAATTGATCCAATAGTTTAGGAGACGTCGCACACACTCATTTTTTATAAGACACTAGTGATACACCCCAGCTTCGCAAGGGGAGCACTAAGTATTGGAGGCCAGACGACTTGTCTGTCATACCAGTAATTTTGTTTGTGGGGGCACTGTGTATGTTTATGATTAAAAATTGGAAAATGACTACAAATAACTGAATGCCATCACCTTCATATAAATTAAATGATTTTAGCATCACATACCACTTGCCAGCACACTGCAACGTCTGAAGGTGTGAGCAGACTGCACAACTGCAACACACTAACAATTAGAGACATTTTGAAGGGCATTGCACTTCCAATGTTGCTCATTTATCAGTGGGGCTGTTGCACCAGTCTGCTGAGAGTGTCAGAAGAACTGGAGTAGTTCCTGAGAGAGGCCTTCACAAACAGAAAGATAAAAACAATGCAGAGGACTGTAATTCACCAAGTGTTCAGCCAACTAGCACAAATATTTATAAATTATATAAACAAACTTCCCTTGTGGCATACCAGTCCACCCACCAAGGAAAAATCTTTGACAGTACCAGGAATTGAAGGGTCCTCTATATGGCAGCCATTTACACTGACCACTCAGCGATGGAGACAGACTTCAAAGGTTACTGCTAGGTTAAAAACCAGAGATAAAAATTTGTAGTCACTCCAGGATTTGACCCTATGACACAGTCATTGAACTACCAGCTGTTACACAGTTTGAAACTTTGTATTGTTCACAAAATTGAATAATACCACTTTAATACCTCAATGGAAGATTCAAAAATGTTACTTAAGATTAAGTGAGAGAGTACCTAGTTTGGAGAACAAGCAGAGCAAAAGTGAAAAGGAATATATACATCATGATCACAGTAGAGAGAGAGATAGATAGATAGATAGATAGATAGAGAGAGAGAGAGAGAGAGAGAGAGAGAGTGAGAGTGTGTGTGTGTACACATGTTACAGATTAGTATGAATATAGGATCCACAGATGAAACATCATAGCTTGTAATAAGGTCTAATTCAGTAATAAGGCATCAACAGCAAGTGCTGTTTGGTTAGTTACAGTTTAGCCCATCCATAATGCAGGTTTGCAGATATTTCCAATTTTTAATTCACTTTGTGTTCAGTAGACTCTTAATTAAAATTGCAAGTTGTATCATATCTTGTGATGAAACCATGCTTGAAATTAATAAATATGCAAGAAATCATGGTTTGGAATTTGAGTTTTGGCTCTCATCAGTTTTTCCTGCCATACAGCTTACCAAACTATGCCTCTTTCTCCTCCATGGTACATGATATAAACTAAATGACTGAACACCCTCGCCTATCATTCTTCTGTCTTTCGCATTTGAAATAAATTGGATGATTTGGTGATCAGGGAGCTGTGACTCAGTTGTTTATTAGTGACTGGGGAGAACCGATAGAGGTACTCAAGGTACCCTCTGCCACACACCGTCAGGTGGCTTGTGGAGTATGGATGTAGATGTATATGTAAACTGGTCAGGAGACCTATCTTCTGTTATGAATACTGTTCACTCATTGTTTCTCATATGTGTATGACTATCACATGCAAAGTAAAATGAAAATTCTGTTGTGTGTGAAGTTGGCAGTAGTAGGATGGTGCTCTTTCTCTTTTTTCTTTTTCCCTCCTGAAATCTGAGGTATGCTAAGCTGTGAATCACAGCAAGAATCACAGCAATTCACAGACACGTTAGGTACTGTCAAGCAGTCTATAGTCATTGAACTCAGAACACTTCATTGTGTAAAACTTTAATTTCTTTTCGTTGCTGTATGTTGCAAGTGCATTTGTGAAATAACTTTTGGATTAACATGTCATTGTGACTGGATTAACTAGTAAATGTGAACATTTATTGCATTGTAACTTTCACATTGTGCAACTGGGAAATTTTTTGAGATAATCATTAGATGAGAACTGCAAATGAGGTGGGCACGTCACAGTACGTATAGTGAGAGGCGGTGGGGGAGGGGGTGGGGATGCGGTGGCAGCAGATATGTTTAGCCCCAGCCTAGAGGGATTATTTATAAATAGAAGCTTTCACTCTGCAATGGAGTATGTGCTGTGAGTGAAAATTTGCAATGTATCACAAATATTTGTAGGAGTTCAAATTTGGATCCTTCACAGGACATCCCACCATCTACTGGCAGTGTCTTTTAGCCAATTTTTACAGCCTTCTGAGACATTGAGCATGTAATGCATATTATTTTGGTTTTAGCTGGTTTTGCCTCTACCTTCTCACTACTTTGTCATTCTAGTGAAGACTGTTGATATTTCTTGCCAGCTGGTAGATGGGTTTACAGGAGGTTACTGGTAGGTGGGTTTACAGAAGGTTAGTGATTGCATGGAGATGAGTGAAATTTAAGCCAGATGGTGTGGTGTGCACTGGTTAAATTATTAGCAGTTTTTAATACCCCTTTACACTGAAAACGTGTTTTTCGTCACTCACCGTATTTACTCGAATCTAAGCCGCACTTTTTTTTTTTTCCAGTTTTTGTAATCCAAAAAACCGCCTGTGGCTTAGAATCGAGTGCAAAGTAAGCGGAAGTTCTGAAAAATGTTGGCAGGTGCTGCCAGGACTAACTTCAGCCGCGAATATATGTAGCGCTACACAGGCATGCTTTGCAGGCACAAAGATAAATACTGGTGCCAAAATCTCTGCACTAGTAAATAAATTTAATAAAAGGTGGAAGACGAGCTTTTTTCTCTGCCCCGAGTTTCGCCCACTGCATTTTCATACATTATCCAACGAAGTAAATACAAATTCCATACTGTTCGTCTTCGAATGTAGCAGCATTTCAATGTACTACGAAAATTCGACTGGCAGGACTGTTTGGGACGTTTGTCAATATGGCCAACTCTTCGTTCTGAATTTTTTCCTACCTGTGAGAAGAGATGGTTGCTAACAGGAATTTGTATGAATTATGAATCACATGCAGTATTCTCTTCACCATAAGAATAATACGAATATAAACATTTTGCCATGTATTCTTTCGTGTTTGCTGCTATCTCATTTAAATCCTGTCTGCCTAATAAACTATGAAACTAGTGTGAGACAACAGCAAACGCGGAAGAATATACATATCATGTCTTGTTTATATTCGTATTATTCTTGTGCCTAATAGTGATACAGTCAGAATGAAGCACGACAATTTACTAGATTTTTAAATCTAAGATGACTAATTTCTGTGCAGAATGTAATGTACAAAAGAGGCATCTGCAAAGATTTTCAAACGGAGAAAAATTTTAGCTAAACTCTCATTCAGAACATCTTCTATCATACACAGTCTATTATTTGGTTCTTGTTGATCATTATCAAAGAAAGCAGCAGTGTAAGTAACAACAAATAGCAGTCTCTTGCCATTGTTTCACTAATGAGACAATTTCTCTCATTTTTGTTATTGTAAGCGGCGGTAGCGCGCACAAAAGCAAGCCATGCCGCGAGCGGCAACAGGCCGTAAACACTCGATATCAGAATGCGACAAACAATGCATGACACAGTACAGTAATGCAGTTTCAGCTTATAGTGACATAAACACCTATAACAAAGAGAACGGCACTTATCAGATCAAATAAAAATAAGCAATCGATTCAAACCTGACGAAGCACGTGAAAAGGGAAGGGTACCCGTATAAATACGGACGAACCGCCTGACACATAGCAATGGCTACCTGGTAAAGCTTAACTGCTAAGCTTATGACTCGAACCAAACTACTGTAGCTGTATCGTCATTCATTCGACCTAAATTGTGTCTCATATTACAATGGACCAACTTTGTTTCGATTTGGAGGTGCGGCCTAAAACTTTTCTCTCCCCTTGAATTTTGAGTCTCAAATTTCAGGTGCGGCTTAGATTCGGAAAATTTTTTTTCCCTTGATTTCGAGTCTCATTTTTCAGGTGCGGCTTAGATTTGAGTGTGGCTTAGATTCGAGTAAATATGGTACATGACATAGCTTTAAGCAATTCAAGATGCCACTGCACCAGTTCACTGCACCAGTTACCCCATCGGCACATCTCCTTGGTTCGTTGATGCAGGGTACAGAGTAAGATAAATCGTATATGAGGTAATAAAATATTGCCTGTCACCTTCTGTTTGAGTGTCATTGATGCAGTAAATTTGAATGTCATCAACCTATTCAGTTTTGGCCTGTATGCTCTCCTTTATATCCCCAGTTAATCTTGAGATCAGAAACAATTTGATTTCGGTAGGGTGATACCTATCATTAAGCAGGTTAACATAATCATGCCATTTTGTATAGTGTATGCTGAAAGTGTTCATTTCCCCCCTGTAGAAACTTTGTGTCAATTGAAAAATGGTTCGTGTCAGAGACAGACATGATGAAAAAGATTGTTTAACATATTAAGCTTTCGGAAGAAGTCGTCCTTTAATAGAAAATATATGCACATTCATACAAGCACAGCTGACACACACGTGGCCACTGTCTGCTGTGGAGAAGGGAGGGGGAGAGGATAGAAATCGAGAAGGGGAAAGGGATAGAATTAGTTGTGGGATGGGAGCAGGGGTAAGTGTGTGGATGATGGAATCTAGTGAAGTTAAGAACAGAGGGTTATGGGAACAAAGGATATCTTGCAGGGAGAATTACCACCTGTGGAATTCAGAAAAGCTGGCATTGCCAGGAAGAATCCGCATGCCACAGCAGTCACTAAAGTAAAGCACATCATGTTGAGCAGCAAGTTCAGTAACTGGGTGCTCCAGGTGTCTATTGGTCATAGTTTAGAGGTGGCCACTCATGTGGACAGACAGCTTGTTAATTGTCATGCACGCATAGAAAGCCAACTGTGGTTGCAGCTTAGTTTGTAGATAACAAGGCTGCTTTGACAATTAGTACTGTCTTTGATGATGTAGGAGGTGCATTTGTGACTGGATTAGAGTAGTGGGTCGTGGATGGATGTATGGGACAGGTTGTGCATCTAGATGTATTGCAGGGATATGAACTATGAGGCAAGTGGTTAGGAGCAGGGGTGGAGTAGGGATGGACAAGGATATTGTGTAGGTTTACTAGGTGGCAGAGTACTACTTAGTGAAAGCCCACGAAAGTTCTTGGAGAGCCTGTGGTAGAACAGGACAACCACAGACGTGTCAGGCACGTATCACATACACACAATGCTGTTTAGTTCAGGACTCACAGCTACCCCATTACTACAATGTATAGACTTTGCACAACATCCCTGCTGACACCTGCACATAGGCTATGGCATTAGGAGTAGTTCGAGACATCTTGGTTGTAAGGTCCTTGTTACCTGTTCATTACAGTCTGATCAGACAGAGCAGCTCCAGTGACCCTTCTGTGATCATCTTGCAGAGCTCTTGATGTAGCCGAATGATGCCGCATGGGGTAGTAATATATGGGCAACCTTGTCCAACTTGACTTAAACACTCGCTTGACCCATCTGTGAATATTGTTAGTTTGTGTGGGACCCATACAAAGAAGGACCAACAGAAGATATTGAACATAAGCAAAGAAAAGCTGTACATGTATTCACATGCTTCTTTAAACCACAGGAGAGAAAATTTCAAGAAAGCCAAACTGGCAGATGTTAAAAGATAGATGCAAACTGCACCAAGAAAGTAGAGTGCCAGCATGAAGTTAAAAATCTAAGAACATACCATAACAACCTACATAGATATCTTGGAACTTAGATAGTGGCAACACTACTGTGGAGACACTATGCAATGGAATCGACTATTGTCGCTGATAGGACACATTGTTGACATACCCACCTTACCTCCGAGCAAGTGGACTCGCCCGTCCCACATCACCAGTGTGCGCACTATTGAGGGAAACACAGTCACTTGTGAGCGAGCGGTCCAACATAATGGTGTCACTTTGTTTTCAAAACAGCAACAACGGAGTTGGATCAAAATTGAATGTGCCAGAGGTCGTACAGCATGACAGTGTCATCAAGGTCTTCAAGAGGCATGTGGAGAATTGGCATTGCCATACAGAACAGTGGCATGTTGGGTAAAAGCCTTCAACGAAGGTCGGCAAACTGTGGCAGATGTGCATTGGGCAGGTCATCGTAGCGTCTGTGAAGAAGTAGTGCATGTTTTTGCCACATTAGTGGACAGTGAATGATGCCATATGATTCGTGAGCTCACCCACGAAACCAGGTTAGCACATATGACTGTGCTTCGCATCCTGAAGGAACACCTTGGCATGCAAAAAATTGCATCATGATGCGTTCCGAATGACTTTACGTAAATGCAGAAATGGATGCGTTACGACGCTGCTCAGACGCACTTGTAGTGCCATGAGTGCAAAGGAGAGGATTTCTTATGCCGTATCGTAACACTGGATGAGACATGGGCCACATTGTACGAGCCAAAACTGAAACGCCAATCCAATGAATGACGTCATTTTGGGTCGCCACCATAGTGAAAAGTGCGTCAGAGCCCCAGCATCGTGAAAGTTATGATGATTCTCGTGTAAGACTTTGATGGTGTTATCCTAATTCATTACGTTCCTCCATGGCAGTCCGTCAGTGCCCAGTATTACTGTTTATTTCTGAAGCATCACCTGCGACCAGCTTTGCGAAAGAAGTGGTGACATGTTCTGCACAACCCACCCATCATTTTGCATGACAATGCATGGGCGCATACAGCACAAGCTGTGGCTGCTGTGTTCGGTTGATGGGACTGGGAAGTACTGTACCATCCACCATACTCCGTGGACTTAAGTCCTTTGATTTGATTCCGAAGATGAAGGAACGACTTCGTGGCATTCACTTCAGAACTGTTCCAGAGATTCGACAGGCAGCAGACCACTCCATTTGCACCATCAATAGAACAGGCTCTGCTAACGGTGTACTGTGCCTTCCACATCACTGGCAATAGGTTTTAGCGAACGCTGGTGACTACTTTGAAGGACAGTAACAGGTGCAAACATGTAACTCTGTTATTGTATCGGTTGTGAATAAATAGTTGTCACTATTTAAGTTCCAACCCTCGTATTAGTCATGTAGGGGCTGTAAAGGTGAAATTAGAATTGTGACAGCATTTGAGCAGTCAGTCTTATTTCATTCCCTATACAACCGCAAGGGGAAGAAGACTAACATATTTTACAATGGAATGTACCCTCTGCCGTGCAGAGTACAGTTATATGTGTAGAAATACAGAAAACTCTGCGCAGTTGAATTAACTATCAGCAGCTCTTGCATAGAGTGGGCATGGGGGGAGGGGGGGATAAAGGAATGCTTGAGGTGCAACAGCAAATGAAAGCTCACGCTTACCTCAGTGGGTAATGTTCATGCAGTGACAACTGCTACAGTCACAACAGATTAATTTCCATCTCCTTCTAAACATGTTACTGCTTTCAAAGTGGGATCAAGCTCAGAAATATGTGGATGGCCTTGGTGCTTGGAGAATCATTCTAATGACAATATGGGTCACAAATGGGGATATCTACTGATGCAAGATTTTTATGGGCCCCTACCTGGGAATGAGCATCTGAGAAACAGCAGATCTGGTAAGATGTTTGTGTGCTATTGTCGTGAATATCTGTGGAAAGCATTTGCCAGATGGTCAAATCACAAGTAGATGATGAGGTGTCAGATGTGTGTGCTTAGCCACAGAATGTATAGGTCAGTCGATTGCCCACTAAGTTCACGATTGTGTTGTGATGCACTGTCATCCGGGTGAACTGCCAGCTGCTTGAAAGATGTGTAGTACTGGTTGGGGCAGTGTTATTCTGTGGGAGACATTCGTCTGGGCTTCTGTGGGACCTATGGTGGTAACCGAGGGCACATTGACAGCTATGTGAACATTTTTTAATAACTTCCAATGCTAGGGCCACACAGTCAGAGTGAAGCTTTTGACAGACATAGTCTTTCAGGTGTAAACTGTAATGTTTTGTTTTTCAATACAAAATTCAGTTTTAACACCAGACCATTGTCAAGAGCTTAAAATAGAGCTTTAGCACAAGCCAAAAACATCTGACCTTTATACAAATATTATATATTGATGATGACCTTGTATATTCAGTTTTTTTTTATAATGGCCATATTTTTACTTACAGTATGGCACTGTTTAAGACATGTTCTGAGCATCAAAATTGGAAGCACCTATTGAAAAATAAAACATTACACTCTACGATGGAAAGCCAATGTCCTTCACAAAATATGTGCACGTTGTTGAAGACCCTTTGAATCCCATCATGCTCAATATATTCTCTGATGGTGATGGCATCTTTCAGCAGGATAATTGTCCTTTTCACAAGACCAGAATTTATGCTATAACAGTTTGAGGAACACAATAGTGAACTCACATTAATGTCTCAGCCACCAGATACGCCTGATTTGAACCTGACGAAATACCTGAGCACTTAAAAACCACCACCCTCTAATTTACAGAAATTGCATGACCTTAGCTTGAACATCTGGTGCTACATACCTCCAGAAATCTACCAATGCCTTGTCAAATCATTTCCATGCAGAATTGCTGCTGTATTGCTTTCCAAGTGTAAATCAACACACTGTTAAGCAGATGGTTGTCGTCGTATTATGTATGTATGTATGTATGTATGTATGTATGTATGTATGTATTATATATATATATCGATCTACTACATTTTTTGTCAATAAGTTTGTCTTTCATCTTAATCACACATTTCTGGTTCCTTTATTTCAGACTTGGTTTAGCATCACGACACCAGTGTGAAATGGCCCTTACAAAGTGCGAATGGGATGTTGATCGAGCTGCTTCTTATATCCTTGATGTGGGAGATGCAAATGTGTAACATTGTTGCCGAGCCTGTAGAAAGTGCAGTATTGTGTGCTGACACTAAATAAAACTTCAGCAGTTTGTGTAATTTTGTAATATGTGCTGTAAATTGCAAGTTACATTCTGCAAAAAGAAAATATGTTGTACATATTATGGCAAATTGTAGAACATACCCATACTGTTTTGTTTAAAAAGTATCTGCGTCAATGATATGAGCATATCTCTGTATTTTATACTGAATGTGTTTCCGATTGAAATAAATTAAGTATTTATTTTGTGTCATTATTCCTCTTACACCATGTTTATTCAAATGAACAGATGCTTTAATAGCAGTCTTGAGTATGATTGTCTGTTGATTTGCGTTACCATATGATGGCAGATGTGGGTTCCTTAGGGTGTGTCAGTCTCAGTTCATCCTTCTTATCCTTCGTCAAACTTGAAGACAGATGAATGAGAAACACATTTCAAAGTGTACAGGTGCTTTCCACCATCATATAATCAGAAATTATAACAAAATTTCCAGTAAATGAGAACTAATGAAATGTCATTCTGATTCTGTCATTCCTTGGACATACTCGTTTGTAGAGGTTTCGTGTGGGAAATTCACTTTGATGCTTCATGTTGTCCAAAGAATGTTATATGTTTTTGAAGACAATATATGGATTATATAGATGAGAGGAGTCTCTTAAGTATTCAAGAAAAGTAGAAGTCGAAATATTACATTTCCTTTCTGGACTAAGAAAGCAAGGAGGGTATGAAGTTCACATTGCCGCATTCGAGACAATTGTTGAGTATAGTGAGAGGTAGAGAAGAACTAAATCTTCATCAGTTAATTCAGCCGGCCGGTGTGGCCGTAAGGTTCTAGGCGTGTCAGTCTGGAACTGCGAGACCGCTACGGTTGCAGCTTCAAATCCTGCCTCGGGCATGGATGTGTGTGATGTCCTTAGGTTAGTTACGTTTAAGTAGTTCTAAGTTCTAGGGGACTGATGACCTCAGATGTTAAGTCCCATAGTGTTCAGAGCCATTTGAACCAGTTAATTCACATCTAGCATAACTGGAAATGTGCAGTGGTGAAATAAGTGCAAGCCATCCTCACTGTGGGAGAAGCCCATCTGAGAAACGACACATTTGCAGATACTTGCACAACACACTCTTTCCCTGGGAGGAGGAAACCTGCCCCTGAAGGTGGAAAACTGAGCAGATATTTGAAATTACAGCATTTAACCCTTTGAGTGCTGCACCGGCGCATGTGGCTGGCCATGTCAAGCCTGCCCTTGGGGCCACCTAATCCATGTACCTGCGCTGGCAGCCACTGCCACGGACTATTGTGTGCGCTTGAGCTATCCGCTCAGCCGTCTTCGCCCTGGCCTGAGTATTTCTGGAACCGCGGCGCTTCTGACAGTCTCGCAGTTAGTGTGATTGCTGACGTTACAAATAAATGCAGGATATCTGGATACTTATTCCATAGCTTTGAATCTGCAGATGAATTGCTCGACAGACTTAATGTACACTGAAACTACTTACACTGCTAACATGTTACTCCTCATCAAAGGCTTTCTTTCATTTACAATAAGTTCATGAGAATCATCATAATGTCTCAGTATACATCTGTGCTTTATTTGGCATACTGATACTTAATTATCAGATTTTTGTATGCGACTTACAATGTACACACTGTAGAATCTGTAACAACCAAACGTTGACATTCTTCTTTACTAGTGCAATAATTCGCCCGCAGACAACCTTCGAGGGAAGCATCTGGAAGCTGAGACACACTTTTAAAGCTAATAAATATAGTTTGAGAGCATTAACCCAATAAATTATCCTCAAGGAAACTTCAAAATCAAAAATTCAACATTTCTTAATTATTTTTATATGGGATGCAATTTTTACTGTACAGTAGAAATAAACCATGATTTATAACTTTTGTTTAAGAGCTAGATAAAGAAACACTCAAGCTTCTAAACTAACTAATTAAATGTCACATTTTATTCCTAATGACATTTTGTGCTTCAGAAACTGGGAGTGTGGGCAAATGACCAACGTGTGCTGAGGCGCCCTTTCCAAGTGTAGGCCTAGAATTTTTTCACAAATCCAGTGTCCTGGAAAATAGGACAGCAATCCGTTACTGAATATTACTTGAAAATTGTAACCTGAATTGCGGTAAAAGATATTTATTTAAGTGGGGACTAGTTTCGGGTGAAGCCCGTTTTCAAATAACCGTGTCAAAAAGGAATGTGACAAACACATTATATTTGTTAATAAAACCAGAGAATATCGATAGCTATCTGTCTTCTATGGTTTTATTAACAGCTATGATGTGGTTGTCACAGTCTTTGTTTTACATGCTAGTTTGAAAATGGGCTTTGCCCGAAACTATTCGCCGCTTAAATAAATATCTTTTACTGCAACCCAGGCTAAAATTCTGTAATAATAATAATGCTAGAATTTATGGTTTAATTAATGATATTCGCACTAAGTTTAAGGTTTAACTCCTACCAAGAAGTTATGGAAGAATCGATAAATTTGTACTAAGTTTTTATTTTTGCACCTTTTGTATGAACATTTGAAGCATCCAGTCCGTGTTTGTCAGCACAGACTGGATGCTTCACATGTTCATACATAAGGTGTTAATCAGCAAAGTAATTCATCTCAAGAGGCTCTTCAAGCTCAGATAATTCGGTGTTGCTGGTGCTGGTTCCTGCCCACCATATATATATTTCCCATCCTCCTTTCGCATTCAGGCTTGGGACTGGCAATGAATATCTGCTAATGATATTTTGCTCCCTGTCACTGATCTGTGAAGAGTGTGAGCATTCAAAACACAAAGGTCCACAACATAAGAAAAAAATAAACGCTTTTTGTACTATTTAACAGATTTAAGCACAGATGCAACAGAGCTTAATAGCATATCGAAGTGGTCTACTGCTCCCAGATTTGCGCTGTAATCAACAACACATTGCGGCTTCATTACTTTTTCATCAGTCATCCTGTTGGTCTTTCCTGTGTCACGCATTTCTGTAATGTTGCAGGTAGTCAGCATGAACACCTCTCTCTTGTTGCACCACTTGATGGAAAGCATTGCGTCAGTTGACATAAACTCAACTTCTCCTCATTCAGTTTCTTTAGTAGCTTCAGAAAGTTGCACCTGTTCCTACATACAGTACTGCATGCTGCTGTTCTCTGGTTGTGAAGCGAGAGGAACATGGCTGGACTTGCATACCAATTGTCGACATACAGAGTGTGTCCACATTCAAGGTATGGCTTCATTAGTGTTGCCACAATATCACCAGATTTCCCCAAATTATGGACTTCAATTTCTGTTGTTGTGCCTGTGTATACAATGGAATCCAAGACGTATCCAGTTTTACAGTCGCACAACACAAATGTTTTGATTCCAAATCTACTTCATTTCAAAGGACTGTATTGTTTACAAAATAAGTGACCTTTGAACAATAATAGGCTATCATCGACACACAGTTTTCTGTATGGATTAAATGCACTGTGGTACTCCACACGAACTGTATCAATTATTTTGCTAATTTTAAACAAACTGTCATCTCGACGATTGGCTGAGTTGTCACTAAAATGCAACATTCACAAAAGTAACATAAAACGGTCACGGGACATAACTTTGCCAAAAATTGAAGAACTCAGAAGTACATCTCTGGACCAATATTCCTTTATTCTCAACTTTTTAACACGAGGCATGAGAATCCAAATACCAATGAAGCAAAACATTTTCTCAAAACCTGTATCTTTCCAGGTGGATAGTCAAGAACAAATTGATTCCGACGTATTTGCCATGGTGAAAATGAAAAATCTGTTCGTTTCAAGTACTATAAATTTCAACAGATCTTCTGATAGAAATAGCATGAAAAAGGACAGAACACTTGAATCAGGTGCTAGTTGGCAATTATGTCCTGAAGATGAGTCATCAAATGCATGAAGTGCTGGACTGAAATCATGTTTTCGCCAATCAAATTTCTCATTCTCACTATGGCTTGGCCTTTTACGGATCGATTCATCTTCACTTTCAGAATCTGAAGAAGAACTGTCCTGGCGAGCTCTACAAGGTGAAGTATGTGGAGATTTTTCTGATGAATCTTCGTCATCACTACATTCATTGAAGATGCCACACTCACTGTCACTGTGACTGTCACTCCTTGTCAGTATCTCCAGTATAACTTCATCAGTGCAATGACGCCGATGTGCCATTTGTCTGTGGAACTCAAAAGTGACAGCACTCTAAAAATCCTGATGAAACGGCAGATAGCTAAACGAAACCACAGAAGCAGAATGCAGAAGATCACATGAACCAGCTAGCATGAATCTCGAACAGCAACTGCAAAATTCGTAGCCGAGTGTTTCCCAGATAACAGGGACAGGGACACAGAACAATAAATAGGGTACATCCATCCCAGGTAGTGCATGGGACAAAAGAACTTGCGACGGGCTGCTGGACCTGATGGGATACCAGTTCGATTTTACACAGAGTACGTGAAGGAACTTGCCCCCCTTCTTGCAGTGGTGTACCGTAGGTCTCTAGAAGAGCATAGCGTTCCAAAGGATTGGAAAAGGGCACAGGTCATCCCCGTTTTCAAGAAGGGACGTCGAACAGATGTGCAGAACTATAGACCTATATCTCTAACGTCGATCAGTTGTAGAATTTTGGAACACGTATTATGTTCGAATATAATGACTTTTCTGGAGACTAGAAATCTACTCTGTAGGAATCAGCATGGGTTTCGAAAAAGACAATCGTGTGAAACCCAGCACACCCTATTCGTCCACGAGACTCAGAGGGCCATAGACACGGGTTCCCAGGTAGATGCCGTGTTTCTTGACTTCTGCAAGGCATTTGATACAGTTCCCTGCAGTCATTTAATGAACAAAGTAAGAGCATATGGACTATCAGACCAATTGAGTGATTGGATTGAAGAGTTCCTAGATAACAGAACGCAGCATGTCATTCTCAATGGAGAGATGTCTTCCGAAGTAAGAGTGATTTCAGGTGTGCCACAGAGGACCGTTGCTATTCACAATATTCATAAATGACCTTGTGGATGACATCGGAAGTTCACTGAGGCTTTTTTCGGATGATGCTGTGGTATATCGAGAAAATTGTACTGAAATGCAGGAGGATCTGCAGCGAATTGACGCATGGTGCAGGGAATGGCAATTGTATCTCAATGTAGACAAGTGTAATGTGCTGCGAATACATAGAAAGAAAGATCCCTTATCATTTAGTTACACTATAGCAGGTCAGCAACTGGAAGCAGTTAATTACATAAATTATCTGGGAGTACGCATTAGGAGTGATTTAAAATGGAGTGATCATATAAAGTTGATCGTTGATAAAGCAGATGCCAGACTGAGATTCATTGGAAGAATCCTAAGGAAATGCAATCCGAAAACAAAGGAAGTAGGTTACAGTACGCTTGTTCGTCCACTGTTTGAATACTGCTCAGCAGTGTGGGATGTGGGATCCGTACCAGAGAGGGTTGATAGAAGAGATACAGAAGATCCAACGGAGAGCAGCATGCTTCGTTACAGGATCATTTAGTAATCGCGAAAGTGCTACAGAGATGATAGATAAACTCCAGTGGAAGACTCTGCAGGAGAGACGCTCAGTAGCTTGGTACGGGCTTTTATTGAAGTTTCGAGAACATACCTTCACCGAGGAGTCAAGCGGTATATTGCTCCCTTCTACATATATCTCGCGAAGAGACCATGAAGAAAAAAATCAGAGAGATTAGAGCCCACACAGAGGCATACCGACAATCCTTTCCACGAACAATACAAAACTGGAATAGAAGGGAGAACCGATAGAGGTACTCAAGGTACACACCGTCAGGTGGCTTGTGGAGTATGGATGTAGATGTATATGAAGCCCTGCACAGCTATTGATGTCCACCGGCAGCGGAACTGGCTGCAGTATAAGCAGTCATTAGGATTCAAGTACTGGCCAGGCTGTGCGGTGAATGCTGTTTGCAGGTCCCCCAGGGAAGCCCACTTCAGCAGCAAATAATGTCTGCAGGCCCCGTGGCAAGATGGAGCACCGCGGCATATCACGTCTGCAGTGCTCAACGGGTTAAAAGCCCAAAAAGTGTTCACACAGGACTTGCAGTTATCTGAAATAATCATTTGATGGTCACTTGCATTATTGAGAAAGATGTAGTAACAGGTGTTGGCATCATTACTAATAGGAATGTTGGTAGTAGAGCTGGTTACTGCAGACTGAAGCAAAATAAAATGCTAACTGCCTTTACCATTGCACATACTCTATTTGCACATCTACAACATGGGCTGAGGAACCAATGGTTGACTGCATACCATTTAGTGTATGACCCAACAGTAATGAAAAAAGAGGATGAAACTCGGGACAATAAAGGAGGAGCATATGAGAAAATGGAATAACAATAAATAGGAAATTTGAGTTGAAATTCATTTAACTTTGACCTCTTCATTAAGTAAGTGAATCAGTTGACAAATTTTAGGAGAGTTTGAAAGGGACTAAGCATAGGGGTCCCTTTTTTCCCTTTAATAATCGAACCCTAAAGTCTTCCAGGGCAGGAGAAGGATAGACTTGGAACATAACAAGCTGGAACCACCCCAACAGCTATGATTGCACTCTGATAATATTTAGTCTGTCCATACCTACGCTATATATATCAAACCAGTAACTAGGTAGAGATTCACTTAAATTCAGTGTTTAAATGGTTATTGTGAATATGCTGTTTCCATTAATAAACACACTTCTTATGAGATTTCTGATAATCACAAAATACAACTAATTGAAATTAATACTCCATCATATACGATATGGTGAGCTAATCACTGAATCAAGATAAAGTAACTTACACCATTAAAAAGTCTGGAAGTTGAAATTTTCAATAACATACTTTAAATTACCTGAAGCTAATTAACTTGCAAGGTAAAACCAAACAATGGAAACTCCAGACTGAAACTTCAACAGTATAAGAAAAAGATAGATTGCTATTCAACGTAATGGTGACACATAGAGTAGCAGATTCTGAACTTCGACACTGTACTCTTTTCAACACAGTTTTTATGAACAAAGTGACATACTCCATAAATTAAGATTTTGCATAATTTAACATAATGCAAAATAAGTTTGAAGATGGCAACCATACTGATAAATAGAGTATTCCACAAGCAGATACTTAAGAAGGTTCTACCTAATTTATAGTAAGACAGTACAGTGGTTTGTAAGAAACCCGAAGGTTCAAAAATTATTTAAGGTCCATTCAGAATAGAAAGATCTAACCTAACCACTTTTGAATACATTATGTAGTTTCCATGACATCAAATTGTTCATAAGCCAGTCTTCATAAGGTCAGCCCCAACCCCCAATCAGCAGGCTGTGCCACAAAGTCACATGAAAACAATTATGACAGTTTGCACATAATCGGTCTGTGGGGTCTAGTCATTGTGTTAACATCTCTGTGAAAGTCTGTGGATGGGAAGTGACTGTATAACATGCGTGTAACTTAGTGTCGGGTGAGCTAGTAGTAACTGTAAATATCTCGTTAGAGTCCCATGTGAGATAGCAAACAATCAATATGTCATTGTAATGGCCCCATGAAACCTGGAAATTTTATATGTTGTCGACTACCTACATTACAAAAGAGTGTGTACTCTTTCTTTTACTACCTTGCCACTGTGTCAAGTAATCACTGTTTTAGTTCATTGTTGCGTCACTTCACTGGGATGGTGTTATCAGACATACATTTGGAGACAAAAGTATGAAGTATACCTGTATATGACATGCACGTATGAAACTGAACCTAGTCATTGCATAACTTACAGTGCTAATAAATTTGGGAAGAGCCGCCTGTAACAATGGTGTTCTGTATGTCTTTTGCATGATCCTAGAAAACAGTTGTCATGCATTGAGACACATGGACACATCACATACCGGTGATTTGATGTCTGTGGCATCATACAGGTACAATATAGAGGGAAGAAAAGAATCATCTAAAGGTGAGGAATTGCAATGAAGTGTGCTGAACTGAAACAGTCAGATGCCCCCATGTTTAGTCTGCAGTGGGAGTTAAATTTCTACACCAGTCTGGCAGCCCCATTCATTAAACAAATTTATACGAGTATAAACTCTTGGATAAAATGTAAAACCAGATCTACTGTTTTTATGTTGTTAATGAACTACTAGCTTCAGTGTTAGAGCAATGTATCAGCCATTGATATAGGAGTATCAAAATGTCAGGGAGTAGAGGATGTGACCGTGACACAGCCAGGTACACCCGACATAAAGGATATTAGGTTCTCTTTGAAAGGGGTGAAGGGAAGAATGCCATGCAGCTGTGGACACATTTATGGTGTGTGGCTTGTTTGTAGTAGCCATGTTCTGCACCTCCAAAAGCTGGAGATGTGACATTGAGCACAGATCAGATCCTGGTATCCCTATCTGTCAGGTTTCCAACTCTTCAATTTTCTTTGCCAACTGGTTTACAGGATCATTTTCTGGAATCTGTACATGACTTGGTGTGCAGAGGAATAGACTTGAGCGCCCAGGCTGTTAAGTGAGTCACTACAAATTACGAAATTTTTGTGATGGAGAGTGCAAGTATAATGGAGGACTTGGATAATGGCCATTAATTCCTGTCTACAAACACTATACAGAGACAGTAGTGAGTAGTGTTGGTGGCCCCAGAGTGTGTGGAGGCATAGCCAATGTGATTCTTTTTGAACTACCAGTATAGATGAGTCAAGCAAGGAATTTCACCAAGAACTGAGAGAAACATGTACCGAAATTCATAGGTGTCTGTCATTTTCATTTGGACCAGTGGAAAGGTCCAACTAGATATTTATGTGAGATACACACCATGGGAAAGGGGGATGGTTGGAGGGGCGGGTCCTAAAGGGAATCTGGGTTAAGGAAGGAGGCGGAGGTCAAAGCTACTGGAACACGAGACATGGGTTGTCTTTGTGGGAGATAATTCCTTGTTGGGGAATAGAATATCGTGATTCGGGTGTTCAGGATAGCTGTGTACAAAGGATAATTAAGTAATAATTGGTGACACTGAAACCATAGAGGAGGAATCCATCCAGGCTGTGCACTGGCTCATCTGAAAGGTATCAGTTCTGAGCCAGTTTCCATAATGATGATGAACTGGGACCAGTAACTGTAACACTGAAGAGGCAAGCAAGGAAGATACCGATAATCCAGTGGGATAAAACAAGGGCATTGAAAAGAAGCAATACAATAGACCAGTCCACAGCCCAGGAGGTGTGACTGAGGCAGGGGAGTGCATTGAGTTTAATCTGGCACTTCGTTTGAAGCTGGCAAATATGTGGCAGCTACGTCAGCTGAGCATCAAAGGATGTCCCAAAAAAGTACATGGTGCTATCACATTTGACATGTCATTATGAAGGTGTAGTTCTGATCATGGATGAGCAGCTGTAAGTCAGAAGAAGTACATAACACATGGTGACTGAATATGTCATTTTTCCACTTACACTGTTGTTTAATTTTCTGTCTTCTCACAACCAGTTTCAGCTTGTGATGCCATTTTCTGCTGATTTTCTTGCCATATATGCGCATACCAAATGTCAAAATATCAAGTACAGATTAATATTTATTTGTTGAAAGGGCAGATATCCATCTGAATGTATTTTCGGGTATGAAGAAAAAACATATTTGTTACTACATTCCACGAGTTTTCACTGAATTTTCCATTCCACAACAAAGTACTACCACTCTTGATGAGTGCAGTTGATCAGAAATCTTGTGTGATGATGTTATCACATTTCAAACACTCCAAGCTTGTGCTCTTGTAACAAATTTTGAAAACTTTATACTCTGGACCTGAGGCCAGGACACCTTATCCTCATTCCTCTACAATCTCCACACCTTCTCTCCCATCCACTTCACCCGGTTCTCCTCCACCCATCGTGCCACTTTCCTAGACTATGATCTCATCCTCTCAAATGGCTCCATCCGCACCTCGGTAGACATCAAACCTACCAATCACCAACAGTACCTGCACTTTGACAACTGCTGCCCCTTCCATACCAAAAAATCCCTCCCATACAGCCTGGCCACCTTTGGTAGATGCATCTGCAGTGGTGAGAACTCCCTCACCCAGTATGCTAAAGGCCTACATCAGCCTAATGCACAAACAGATATCCCATGCCATATCCCCACACAAACCTGCTCCTCACAACTGTCCCAAGAACCAACCACAAGGAAGCACCCCCTCTTGTTGCCCAATGTCACATGGGACTCAACCACATCCTTCGTAAGGGCCTTGATTATCCACCATCATGCCCTGAAATGAGAGACATCCTACCCAAGATACTTCCATCCCCTCCCAAAATGGTGTTCTGCTGCCCACCCAACTGCCCCAACATTCTAGTCCATCCCTACACCACTACCACCCCAAACACGCCCAATCCCCTGCCACAGGGATCGTACCCTTGTGGAAGACCCAGATGCAAGACCTGCCCAATGCATCCACCCGGCACCACCTACTGTAGTCCCATCACTGGCTTATCCTACCCCATCACAGGCTGGGCTACCTGTGAAAGCAGCCGTGTTCTATACCAGCTCTGCTGCAACCACTGCACAGTGTTTTACATTGGTATGACAACCAACCAGCTATCAACTAGAATAATGGGCACCACCAAACTGTTGCCAAAAATGAGGTGGACCATCCAGTGGCACAACATGCAGCACAGCACAATATGTGAGATTTCAATGGCTGCTTCACAACCCGGCCATCTGGATCCTCCCCGTAACCACCAGCTTTCCTGAGCTGCGCAGATGGGAGCTATGCTTACAGCGCATCCTTCACTTCCATAACCTCCCTGGCCTTACCCTAAGGTAACTCACTGTCCCCCACTCCCAACCCAATAGTGTGTGTGTGTGTGTGTGTGTGTGTGTGTGTTTTTCCTACACATTTGAAAAAGGAAGTTCATTCCGAAAGCTAGCAAAGTTCTGTACCTTTTGTTTGTGTGCCTATCGACTAGACAGCACTTCTGCCTTTTGATGAGTTATCTCCTTTATTCTTAAATAATTCATAATTCTCAACCACAACTTTCTGTACATTACTGAACTAAGAAAAGGCTATTTTATTGGCCTTTTAATGCTTGTACATGATCCCACTTTTTATTAAGCTTGGAAAGGAAATTAAAAAGGAAAACATGTTAAACAGGTTCATATTAGTCCTCTAATCAAGTATTGTCTTCCACCAAAGCATCCTAGAGAATGTTGACAAAAAATTCACTGTAGCTATCTTCCACATATTGAATGAGTATGTGTAGGTCCTTCTTTCACTTTTGTATGGGTGGTTCACCAGAAGGATAGCATACATTTCTAGATAGTTCATCTTGCTGAAGATACTTTGGCCAGACCATTGATGAACTGAAGTCCCACAATATAGCCATGGTTGCTGGCATCATATATGAAGTGTTGTACTGAACTTATGCCAAAATCAATTCAGGGAGATGTCTGTCCTCTTGTAGAACTTGGGCCACCAGTATTTAACATTCAAAACTTCTTTTGAGCTATCTACTTCTTTTATTGTGAACTTATATGTGGAGTTGCTTTGTATTATTAATTTAGTTAACTGGTGCACAGTATAAGTGGTGTCTACCTTCCTTAACTTCTTGTCGCCATATGAGTGCCACAATCCCAGGGAAGAAAACTGTGGCCGCTTGTGGGGAGAAGTGCTACATCTGTTTAAAGCTTCTCGTGTTGTTTAATGCTAGAAGCAGCTGCGACAGAGTGAGATTTTTATTTTGCCCAGCACAGTTGTCACTGAACAAGTGGACTTCGTCAGTATGGGTTAATCTATTATTTTGCCAAATGGCCATAAAAAAGGAATAGACCTCAACAGGGCCTTTCTTGGCTTGAGCTTCAAGATATAAGTGAAACACAGATTTGTTTTTCTTTATATCTTGTATGAGGTGTTACCCAGAAGATACCAAACAATTTTTTTCTTTGGAAGAGCTTTGTAGTATCATGTTTTGCTGCTAAGAGCGCATAGAGCAAACATTCCAGACTAATTTGGCAGAGTTTATAGTGACAATTATTTAACATGATTGTCTTTCTGCAGTGGCTGATTTTTGTGAACAGTGTGCAGTGGTGAATTCTGCTTTTTGCTCAGGAAGCTCATGAAATGTTAAAAATGTCATACAAGGACAATACTATGGGAAAAGCTCAAGTGTTTTTCCCATTTAAAAAATGGTGAAATGTCAGTTAATGATAAACATCATTCTGGTTTTCTTTCCACGGCCTGAACATGCGAAAATGTTGAAAGCATACATGCACTCATCAACGAAGATTGACAAACCATTGAGGAACACGTGGAGCTTTTTGGGAGTGACTGAGTTCAGTGCAGTGAATTGGGACACAAGATTTGAAAATGAAAAGTGTGGCTGCCAAATTTGTGCCAAATCTCCTAACTGCTGAACAAAAATGAGGTAGTGTGGGAGCTTGATGTGCTTTGAAAGAAGAGTCCCAAAATGATCCAAAATTTTTGCAAAAATTATGATAGGTGACAAAACTTGATACTATGTGTACAATTCTGAATCAAAGCAACAATCAAGCCAGACTTCAAGTTTGCCTCACCCCAAGAAAGCTCGTCAGGTGAAATCAAACATCAAGACAATACTGATTTGTTTTTTCGATGTGAGAAGAGTCGTCCTTTCAGATTTTTTTTTTCACAAGATCAGACAGTTAACCAGGCTTTCTACTTGGATGTTTTGAGAAAATTGTACAACAGTATGTTGCGGAAGTAGCCTGATTTGTGGCTGTCGGGTGCCTGGTTTTTCCATCATGAGAATGCCCCTGCTCTCACAGCCCTATCTGTATGACAATTCTTGACTGAAAATGGTATAACCCCTGTTCCTCACTGCCCATACTCATCTGACCTTACCCTGTGTGACTTTTTTTTGTTCCCTAGAACGAAAAAGAGACATGAAAAAAAAGTGTTTTGTTGATGTTGCTGACATGAAGAAAGAAAAAGACAGAGATGCCATGAAACAATGGAATAAAGGATTAGACAAGTGTATTAGTGCAAGTGGAGAGTACTTTTGAAGAGGGCTGAAGGTTTATGCTAAAAATCTGAATATGTAAGTTAAAAAAAAAAAATAAAACAGGGTTCTGTTTAGTCTGGGTTTCCCCTGGTATGCAGAACAAAGTAATTGTCAACTTGTAACACTACCAGCTTTTACTAAATTGGCAACTGCTGATAATGCTAACCTTCTGTGATGGGTTTTAGCCTGACCGTGAGTGTACCCAGTAACAAGAAATTGGACTATAATTTTGTAATCACCAAATCCAGCTTTTCGAGTACTGCCAAACTACTTCCATAGCGGCGGGGCTTTACAACGGGTAGCTTCCTTACTTATGGACCAGTAAAATAACATTCACAAAGTATTACATATGAAACCAGAGGTAAAGTCACAACATAATTTCTTAAATCATCAAAATAGTCAAAATAATTATTTCATATTTACACAGCCAACGATCTTGACTATGCGGGTACACTAGTGTGCAATGTCAGCAGAGAAATTATATGAATTACACATAAATCTATTGTTTATTGGACTTACATAAGCCCTAATATTCATTGATGTTTCCTGTTAAGGACACATCAAAGAAACATCTGTAACACCTAAGCAAAATCCAACTATAGGCAACCATAAAAAAAATCATTACAAACACTTTACATAAATATCAATGAAGAACAAGAAATAACTTTAGCGTATCTCCCACTTAAGCATTATATTATTTACACTTATCAAAATAATTATCATTTATGGAGAAACATCTGTATTACAAAGGAAATAGGGTAACACAGGATACAAACATAGGATAAGGACACGTATAAACACATCACACTATATAAGAGGAGAAATTTACATTGCATACCTCTGCATAAACATGGCATACAATGTTTTCGACAATCAAAACTGTTAAAAGGATCCTTACATGGTTCTATTACTTTGCTAAGACATCATTAAATACACTACTGGCCATTAAAATTACTACACCACAAAGATGATGTGCTACAGACGCAAAATTTAACCAACAGGAAGAAGATGCTGTGATATGCAAATGATTAGCTTTTCAGAGCATTCACACAAGGTTGGCACTGGTGGCAACATCTACAACGTGCTGACATGAGGAAAGTTTCCAACCGATTTCTCATACACAAACAGCAGTTGAGCAGCGTTGCCTGGTGAAATGTTGTTGTGATGCCTCGTGTAAGAAGGAAAAATGTGTACCATCACGTTTCTGACTTTGATAAAGGTTGGATTGTAGCCTATCGCGATTGCGGTTTATCGTTTCGCGACATGGTTGCTCGTGTTGGTCAAGATCCAATGACTGTTAGGAGAATATGGAATCGGTGGGTTCAGGAGGGTAAAATGGAACGCCGTGATGTATCCCAGTGGCCTCGTATCACTAACAGTCGAGATGACAGGCATCTTATCCGCAAGGCTGTAACGGATCGTGCAGCCACGTCTCAATCCCTGAGTCAACAGATGGGTACGTTTGCAAGACAACAACCATCCGCATGAACAGTTCGATGATGTTTGCAGCAGCATGGACTATCAGCTCGGAGATCATGGCTGCAGTTACCCTTGATGCTGCATCACAGACAGGAGTGCCTGCGATGGTGTACTCAACGATGAACCTGGGTGCATGAATGGCAAAACGTCATTTTTTCGGATGAATCCAGGTTCTGTTTATGGCATCTTGGTGGTCGCATCTGTGTTTGGCGACATCGTGGTGAACACACATTGGAAGCGTGTATTCGTCATCACCATCATGGCGTATCATCCGGCATGATGGTATGGGGAGCCATTGGTTACACGTCTCGGTCACCTCTTATTCACATTGATGGCACTTTGAACAGTGGACATTACATTTCAGATGTGTTACGACCCGTGGCTCTACCCTTCGTTCAATCCCTGCGAAACCCTACATTTCAGCAGGATAATGCACAACCGCATGCAGCAAGTCCTGTACGGGCCGTTCTGGATACAGAAAATGTTTGACTGCTGCCCTGGCCAGCACACTCTCCTGATCTCTCACCAATTGAAAACGTCTGGTCAATGGTGGCCGAGCAACTGGCTCATCACAATACACCAGTCACTACTCTTGATGAACTGTGGTATCGTGTTGAAGCTGCATGGGCAGCTGTACCTGTACACATCATCCAAGCTCTGTTTGACTCAATGCCCAGGCATATCAAGGCTGTTATTACAGCCAGAGGTGGTTGTTCTGGGTACTTATTTCTCAGGATGTATGCACCCAAATTGCGTGAAAATGTAATCACATGTCAGTTCTAGTATAATATATTTGTTCAATGAATATCCGTTTGTCATCTGCATTTCTTCTTGGTGTAGCAATTTTAATGGCCAGTAGTGTATTTATAGGCTTTAAGTAATTAAATCTTTGTTAATAAAGATATTTGTGGCTGCTTTGAGTGTAGGGCAGTGTAGGCACACAGAATTTAGAGTAGAAATAGACTGTTTTCATTGCTTGTGTTTTAAATTAGTCAATTCATTTTTAAAGACAAAATTAAAGACACAAATCTATCTAAAATAAATACAGAACTTCCTTGGTGCCTTTAAATTAAATCTGACAGTCCATTTCCACTTTTCTTATAATTTTCTGCATCACAATTCAAACACTTTGCTGTCCACTCAGGGTTATGGCAGTCCATGTTACATGTTTTGTCCTTGCTCCAGTCATTTAGGAAGAACTGAATGACTTTGGGAAAGAATATCTGGCAAACCTGATAACCAAGGAAATAAAAAGCCACCAAAATGCATTCAAAACCAAAATGATAATTGCATCACCATTGCCACATTTCATAATGAGAGCACTTCAAAAAGAGGTAAAAGTATTAGAACCATCATCAGCACCAGCAAAGCATGTAAAAAAAGACGAAGTGTTAACAGAAAGAACAGTGGACAGCAATTTGAATGACAAGAGAACTACAGTTCCTCATCATCCGAAAGTTATATATATATATAAAAAACAAAGATGATGTGACTTACCAAACAAAAGTGCTGGCAGGTCGATAGACACACAAACAAACACAAACATACACACAAAATTCTAGCTTTCGCAACCAACAGTTGCTTCGTCAGGAAAGAGAGAAGGAGAGGGAAAGACGAAAGGATGTGGGTTTTAAGGGAGAGGGTAAGGAGTCATTCCAATCCCGGGAGCGGAAATACTTACATTAGGGGGAAAAAAGGGACGGGTATACACTCGCACACACACACATACCCATCCACACATATACAGACACAAGCAGACATATTCAAAGACCAATATGTCTGCTTGTGTCTGTATATGTGTGGATGGATATGTGTGTGTGTGCACGCGAGTGTATACCCATCCCTTTTTTCCCCCTAAGGTAAGTCTTTCTGCTCCCGGGATTGGAATGACTCCTTACCCTCTCCCTTAAAACCCACATCCTTTCGTCTTTCCCTCCCCTTTCCTCTTTCCTGATGAAGCAACAGTTTGTTGCGAAAGCTTGAATTTCGTGTGTATGTTTCTGTGTCTGTCGACCTGCCAGCACTTATATATGAAAGCACAGCAGTAGTGGCAGAACCAACATTTGAAGTGTCAGAAACAACCATCACCATCAACAACAATAGAAATTGCAGTATTAAGTACATTAGCAGCAGCACCAATAACAGCAACAAGCAGCTCACCACAGCCCAATGTACAGGTACACTCACCACAGCCCAGTGTACAGGTATGACCCGAGAGGTGCAGGAAACCTGTCCTTGTAAAGGATTTTTGGCATATCACCAGGACACAGGAATGAATATGACATCACAAAATGTAATGAAAACTGTAACCATTTCTCATCGTAGTCACCTGCAGATTTTAAGCCTAAATATTCAGTGCATTAGAAATAAATCACTACAACTTGAGGTAGCAATGAATGGTGCAAACACTGACTGCATGTGCATCGTGGAGCATTGGTGCAGAAGTTTTTAACTAAGTAGTGTTGGTATTCATCCATCTAAATTGGCAAGTCAGTATTGTAGAAAAAATCCCAAAAACGGAGGTGGATGTATGCTTACTAAATCAAGGATCAGGTACAAAAGAATCATTGAATATGAAAAATCATTTTGAGCAGCAGCTATACAGTTGTATGTAGTACAGGGAAAAGTCATAGTCATAGCAATATACAGACCATCTACTGGGGATATAGACACATTCATTAATCAATTAAAAACACTGTTTAACATTCTTTTTACTGAAAGAGCCAGTGTAGTTGTCTGTGGGGATTTCAGCATAAATCTTATAAATGGAAGTAGTCTAAAAAATCAGTTCCTAAATCTATTATGTAGTTTCAATCTGTTTCTGCACATATGCGGATCCACAAGAATAACATATAATACAAACAGACTTATAGATAATATGTTTTCAAATGTATGATCCACAGAATTAGAAGTAACAAATACTGATTTGGGATTATCAGACCATAACACTCTTGTCCTCAAAATTCCTTCAATGCCACTGCAAGAAAAAATAGTGTATTTCATGTACAAAAGAAAATTTTCCACTGAAAACTGTAGAATTTGCAAATATCCTAACTAGTGATTCGTGGGCAGAAGTGCTGTCCCTAACAAATACGAATGATGCATATAACACTTTTTCTTCAGTTTTCGTGGGGTATTTCGAAATGTGCTTTCCAAAGAAGCTGTCAAGAATCACATCACATCACAATACAAAGCCAAGTTCTTGGATAACAGCTGACATCAAAACTTCTTGTGGAGGTCTAAAGAGACTAAATTCAAAATTGGAAACATTTACAGATCCACAGTTCATAGAATATGTTAAGAATTACAAGAGGGTATATCGAAAAGTAATTGCATAGGCAAGATTTATGACTAATGGCAACTTAAAAAGACAGTCTATAATAAATCAAAAGCCATATGGGGTATTGTGAAGACTGAAACAGGAACGAGATGTGAAGACCAGGATATCATTCTCAAAAACACAGAAAATGTTAATATTAAAAATAAGATTTGTCAAATTTCATCAACAATTATTTCATTAAGGTCAAAATTAACAAACCAAGAAGGTGGTGGTAAGTCGACAGGGGCTGCGGAGGCGGTGGGCGAGGTGTTGGCAGAGGCAGATCGGCAGGGAGTGGTGAGAAGTGGCCCCAGAGGGGACCACGCAGGCTTTAAACGTTGTACCGAAACTGTACTCGGGTGGCCATTGAGCAGAATCACGAATGTATTGACCCCCCCCCCCCCCCCCCCTCGGCGTAATATGCGGTGCAGGCCGGAGACGGAGGTTGCAGTGCCGCATGAACCGGTCATCCAGTAACATGATGAAATCGCAAAAATTCAACTCCTTATGAACAAACACCTGTGGCGTATGCGTGCGAGGTAGAAGCGAGAGACGTGAGCTCGCACTCATTCAACAAAGACCGGCAGGTCGGCGGCGTCCGTTGGAGAAGTGTTCTCAATGAATTCGGCAGGCGGGATGAGTGGTTCACCATACAGGACCTTCGCCAACAAAGCATTGAGGTCCTCCTTGTGCGAGGAATGGATTCCCAGCAATACCAGTGGCAGAGCCTCAGACCAAAGCCCACCATGGCACACAAGTGCAGCTTTTAATGTTTTGTGCCATTGCTCGACTAGTCCATTGGCCTGCGGATGGTATGCAGTCATGTGAAATTTCACCACCTCGCACAACTCACCCAGATGAGCAAAAAGCGACGACTCGAACTGGTGGCCCTGGTCTGTGGCAACTGAGAGTGGGCAACCGAATATAGCCACCCACGCTGAAATTACCGCCCTAGCGATTGTCTCAGCTGTAATGTCCACCATGGGTACCGCCTCAACCCAACAGGTGACACAGTCAATCAAGGAACACAAGCACATGACCACCAGTGGCAATTGTTCTGCACGCCTGGCCAGACAAAATATTCGTTTTTGAGGCGTGTTGTTGCCCATGTTCTGAGGTAATGCGTCGACAATCCCACGCCGAAGGGGGCAAGGTACCAAGGGGTTGGACGAACCAGTAGAAATGTCACAGATGAGAGGAATTGGTGAGCCATGAAAGGCAACAGGTCTGATGATGAGCAAAGGACCGTCGCCTGAGAGCAGACTTTGAGTGTCCGCATCTTCTGCCTGAAGTCATGCCAGTTTCTCTAAGTTCAACGGGGCAGAGATCATCAAAATGCGGGAGAGGTAGTCGGCAACTATGTTTTCCATGCTGAAGATGTAACAAGCATCCGAAGAATGTTGGCAAATAAAATCCATGAGCCAGAAGTGGTGCAGTGGGAGATCTTTCGCTGCGTTGCGCATCACGTCAATAAGAGGTTTATGGTCAGAATAGATGGTGAAAGCATGTCCTTCAACATCGCTCCTGAAATGTTTGACTGCCTCATAAACCGTGAGGAACTTGTGGCCGAAGTCCGACCATTTACACTGACTCCTCGTAAGCTTTTTTGAGAAGAAACGCAGCGACTGCATTGGGCCTGCAGTGTGCTGTTGGAGGACAGCACCTACCGCTGACTCACTAGCATCAGTAGTTGTAGAAATCTGTGCCTATGGGTTGGGGTGTGGGGGAGTGACAGCCAGCATGATGATCGATTGCTAATTGTTGAAAGTGTCCAGCATGGGCCCACTCCATTCCAGTTTATGCTTTTCAGTTGTATTTTTACTGGAGAGGGCATTGGTTAGAGCCGACAGGATGGAGGCAGCCCGAGGTTTATGTTGCCGATAAAAGTCCGCCATCCCTAGGAAACGGCATAGTTGTGTGTAATCCTCGGGGAGAAGCAGAGAGAGGATGTTTGCGATTTGAGTCAGTAGGGCGGAGGCCGAGACCGTATGGCCAAGGAAAGTAACAGATGTAGAACAGAGCTGTGATTTGTCGTCATTAATAACCACGCCATCGGCCGCAAGAGCCACATGAACTGCATCTGCACCTCAAACCAGCCAGAAGGCAACTGCTTAACCGGAGGCTGAAACACAACATCCATCACACGATTATCATTCACTATGTCAGTGAGCAGCGTGCACTGTCCGGGTGACAGGCCCTGCTGTGTAGTAGCACTTGATGGTGGACATGTTGGGCCGGCGATGGTGAAGTGGCCTCTGGCGCGGCAGGGACCAGAAAATTGTACACTTTTAACCAACTGTATATTAGGAACACTATTAAAAACACAAGCACAATTGCTAGGGTGTGATGTACTTGCACAAAATGACACTGGTAGATCCATTGTTTTCAAGACAATTTGGGCCGACACACGGAGTTCTTTACTGATGAAAGTAAGCACAAAATAATTCCCGAATGCACAATGTAGAATTTGGGGTCACCACTGGGGGTTTTACGTGGCGTAGAACCGTAATAACACACTTTTAGAGTCAAAATGAACATTTATTTCTGCACTGAACAGAGCGAATACAGAAATGGACGTCAAACATGGTGCGAGAGCACAAAGACTGAATGAAAATCCAAAGAGAGTAATCAGACAAGTGTCACTTTGCGTCAGAGATAACACAACCATAAGTTACTAAACAGAAATCAGCATGGCTTCCAGGAAGGTAAAAATACAGAAACATCACTAATGTGCTACAATGAACAAATAATCATAAATCTATAAAAAGATAATTGCATAGTAGGAATAAATTTAGACCTCTTCAAAGCATTTCACACTGTCAATCATGGCATTCTTTTAGAAAAGAATGGAAGCACTAGGTATTCATGGAAAAGGGATTTTGTGGTTTGTATCATACCTACAAAACAGAACACAGACTGTAGCACTGATGTCAGTTTACTCTGGCCACAAAAGAAATTTAGTATCAGATGCAAAAAAAGTGGAAATAGGAGTGCCGCAAGGCAGAATTCTAGGACACTTATTGTTTCTTGTCTATATAAATCACATTCAACCTCAGGATGGAGCAGCAAAGGCCATACTATCACAGATGACACTAGTGTGATAACAGGTGCACCACAGCAAATGCTGCAAACAACTACTGATCAGGTAATAAAGAATGTCCACACTTGGTTCAATACAAACCGGTTGACATTAAATGCAAATAAAACAAATTATAAAATGGAAAATCCAGGATGGAATGTAACAATACCAGAGAAGGAAAGTTGCTACTCACCATACAGCAGAGATGCTGAGTCATGATAGGCACATAAAAAGTCTCACAGAATTACAGCTTTTGGTCATTAAGGCCTTTGTCAGCAGTAGACACACACACACACACACACACACACACACACACACACACACACACACACTCTGACATAAACGCAACTTGCACACACATCTGCAGCCTCAGAGAGCTGAGACCACACTGCGAACAGCAGCACCAGTGCATGATGGGAGTGGCGACTGGGTGGGGGTAAGGAGGATGCTGGAGAGGGTAGGGGGAGGGATAAAATGGCGGGAGAGGCGGACAGTCACGTGTTGCAGTTTAGACGGAGGGCAGGAGAGAAGGTGCGGAGGGGGGAGTGGGTAAGTAGCAGAAAGGAGAGAAATAAAAGAAATTAAAAGACTGGGTGTGGCAGTGAAATGACAGCTGTGTAGTGCTGGAATGGGAACAGGGAGGGGGCTGGATGGGTGAGGATAGTGACTAACGAAGGTTTAGGCCAGGAGGGTTACAGGAACGTAGGATGTATTGCAGGGAAAGTTCCCACCTGTGTAATTCCGAAAAGCTGGTGATGGTGGGAAGGATCCATATGGCACAGGCTGTGAAGCCGTCATTAAGATGAGGGATATCACATGTGGCAGGGTGTTCAGCAATAGGGTGGTCCACTTGTTTCTTGGCCACAGTTTGTCAGTGGCCGTTCATGCGGACAGACAGCCTGTTGGTTGTCTTGCCTACATAGAATGCAGCACAGAGGTTGCAGCATAGCTTGTAAATCACATGACTGGTTTCACAGGTAGACCTGCCTTTGGTGGGATAGGTGATGTTAGTGACCAGACTGGAGTAGGTGGTGGTAGGAGGATGTATGGGACAGGTCTTGCATCTAGGTCTATTACAGGGGTATGAGCCATGAGGTAAGGGATTGGGGTTTGTGTAAGGATGGACGAGTATATTGTGTAGGTTTGGTGGATGGCGGTATACCACGGTAGGACGGGTGGGAAGGATAGTGGGCAGGACATTTCTCATTTCAGGGCACGACAAGAGGTAATCAAAACCCTGGCGGAGAATGTAATTCAGTTGCTCCAGTCTCGGGTGTTACTGAGTTACGAGGACAATGCTCCTCTGTGGCTGGACTGTGGGAGTTTGGGAGGTGGTGGGAGACTGGAAAGATAAGGTACAGGAAATTTGTTTTTGTAAAAGGATGGGAGGATAATTACGGTCAGTGAAGGCTTCAGTGAGACCCTTGGTATATTTTGAGAGGGACTGCTCGTCACTGCAGATGTGACGACCGAGGCTGGCTGTATGGGAGGGACTTCTTGGTATGGAATGTGTGGCAGCTGTCGAAGTGGACGTATTGCTGGTGGTTATTAGGTTTGATATGGATGGAGGTACTTCTGTAGCCATCTCTGAGGTAAAGTTCAACATCTAGGAAGGTTGCTTCTTGGGTTGAGTAGGACCAGATGAAGCAAATGGGGGAGAAGTTGTTGAGGTTCTGGAGGAATGTGAATAAGGTATACTCACCTTCAATCCAGATAGTAAAGATGTCATCAATGAATCTGAACCAGGTGAGGGGTTTAGGATTCTGGGTTTTTAGGAAGGATTCCTCTAGATGACCCATGAATAGGTTAGCATAGGATGGTGCCATGCGGGTGCCCAAAGCCGTACCACAGATTTGTTTGTAGGTAATGCCTTCAAAGGATAAATAATTGTAGGTGAGGATATAGTTGGTAATGGAGACTAAGAAGGAGGATGTTGGTTTGGAATCCATAGGGCGTCTGGAAAGGCAGTTTTCGACAGCAGTAAGGCCATGGCCATTAGGAATGTTAGTGTACAAGGAGGTGGCATCAATAGTGATGAGCAGGACACCGTGTGATAAAGGGACAGGAACTGTGGAGAGTCGGTCGAGGAAATAGTTGGTATCTTTTATATAGGACGATTAGTTCTGGGTAATAGGTTGAAGATGGTGGTCTATGAGAGCAGAGATTCTCTCAGTGGGGGCACAGTAACTGGCCACAATGGGGCGTCCTGGGTGGTTGGGTTTATGGACTTTAGGAAGCATGTAGAAGGTGGGAGTGCGGGGAGAGTGGTAGGGATAAGTAGAGAGATGGACTCTGGGGAGAGGTTCTGGGATGTGCCTAAGGATTTGAGTAGTGACTGGAGATCCTGCAGGATTACTGGAATGGGATCACTGTGGCATGGTTTGTAGGTGGAAGTATCTGACAGCTGATGGAGTCCTTCTGCCACGTATTCCTTGCAGTTCAAAACAATGGTGGTGGAGCCTTTGTCAGCAGGTAGGATTATAAGGTCGGGATCAGTTTTTAGATGGTTGACTGTGGTTCTTTCTGCGAATGTAAGGTTAGTTTGCATGTTGAGGGATTTGCAGAATGATGTTTAGGCAAGGTTCGAGGTTAAGAAACTGTGGAAAGTTAAAAGGGGTGGTATGGAGGCAGTGGGGGTGGATCACGGTTGGATGGAGGAGTGAATGGAGTTAGGCAAGGTTCAATATTGGTCTTCAGTTGAGTCTGATTGGTCGGGTTGGTAGCGAAAAAGTGTTTCCACTCTAGGGACCGGGAGAATGAGAGCAGGTCCTTAACTAGTCCAGCATTGTTGAATTTGGGAGTGGGGCAAAAGGTGAGGCCTTTGGAAAGGACTGATATTTCTGTGGGACTGAGGCCTCTGGAGGAAAGGTTCATAACTGTGTTGCGGGTCTGTTTAGGTTCTGGGTTCTGTGTGGTGGTGGGAGGGAGTTTTGGAGGGTGGGGTAAATGTAGTAGGTCTGCGAAACAGGGTTTGTCAGCTATGAGGGAGCGTGGGAGGGGGGTTTGGAGGTGGATGTAGAAGTGGTGGACAGTGGTACTCCGAGGCGAGAGTAGGATGGAGAGCTTTTTGAGGTGGCGTTGTGCATATTGCTCAAGTTCCTGCAGGGCAAGGGTTTCAATATGTGTTATGGGTTCCAGGAATTTGGGATTGCATAGCAGGATAATTTTGCGGATTTAGAGAAGGTACTGCAAGGAGGATTGGGCTTGGTTCATATGGTTTTGCAGGACTATGTTGGTGAGGGCTAAGGATTGGCGGAATCTGAACAGATGGAGGTGATTGTGGAAGGAGGGGTGGGAACCAGAGATGGGTAATTTGATGCTAAGGCCATTAGGGGGGATTTCATAAGACAAGCAACAACGCAGGAACAGTATGTGGGACTGGGATCTGGCTAGGAATAAGGAAACTTTTCTGTATTGGCGCAGATGGAAGGAGCAAGGATCCATGGTGGTGCAAAAATGCGAAAACTTACGTAAGAAAGTAGAATTACGTCCTAAAAATTACGCAAAAATACACCACATACGTGTGAAAATTACGAAAAGGATGAAATGGATGCACAATGGGGAAAAACGAGATGAAATCTGAGGAAGACGACGAATGTGGAAGGCGAAAACTCACTAAAATCTGCGAGAAGTCACAAGGGTCAAATTAGAAAATAACTTATCAATAATAAATATATGTATATTACTGTGGGTAGCAGGTTTAAGGGCGGATAAGCGTAAGGGGGGATGGCAGATGTGACTGGAAGAGGTGGATTTAGTGGGTGTGAACAGGCGTAGAATGGGGAAAGTGTGAGGGGTGGGGAGAGGTTTGTAGTTAGAGATCTAAGATCGTGTGGCACCAGAAAAGTGCTGGAGATTACACACAAAAATCCGGGAATTGACACAGGAAGCGTGATCAGTTTGAAGGTACAGGCTTCATTATATCGGCGGGAGTAATGTGAGACCTCCAGGAGCTCAACAACTTCGCCACCATTTGTTTTACCTGGTCCTACTCAACCCAAGAAGCCACCTTCCTAGATGTTGACCTTCACCTCAGAGATGGCTACATAAGCACCTCCGTCCACATCAAACCTAATAACCACCAGCAATACCTCCACTTCGACAACTGCCACACATTCCATACCAAGAAGTCCCTTCCGTACAGCCTAGCCAGCCGTGGTCGTCGCATCTGCAGTGACGAGCAGTCCTTCTCAAAATATACCAAGAGTCATCAGTAAACACTTCCGGGCTAAGTTGCCGTGGTCGATCTGTAGAACTTCTTCTCCCTTACGTTTCGTTCTCAACTATGGAGAACATCTTCCGAGGTGAGTCAACGCTGCATCAACCATCAGCTGGAAAAGTATTTCTTCCGTTCATCCATAATATCACAGATCGCATTGGGAAGGTACTAGTCAAGTTTCAGGTAGAGACCATTTTTAGACCTACTAAGAAAATTAGTGAATGCCTAAGATCAACAAAAGAAGCTCGTCACCCCCTAGCCACCCCAGGGGTATATAAAATTCCGTGTAGTTGTGGCAGGGTTTACATAGGAACTACAAAAAGAAGCATCAATACACGGTTGACGGAGCACAAAAGAAACTGTCGCTTGGGACATATCGACAAATCGGCAGTAGCGGAACATGTTTTTAAGGATGGTGATCACGAAATAAAATTTGGTGAAACAAGCGTGCTAGCGAGGACGTCGCACTATTATACACGTGCCGGCCGCGGTGGTCTCGCGGTTCTAGGCGCGCAGTCCGGAACCGTGCGACTGCTACGGTCGCAGGTTCGAATCCTGCCAAGGGCATGGATGTGTGTGATGTCCTTAGGTTAGTTAGGTTTAAGTAGTTCTAAGTTCTAGGGGACTGATAACCACAGCAGTTGAGTCCCATAGTGCTCAGAGCCATTTGAGCCATATTATACACGTATGTATAGAGAGGCAATTGAAATCCACAAACATCAATACAATTTTAATCGTAAAGGAGAAGGATTAAAATTGGATAAGATATGGCGGTCGACATTGCATCAATCACGTGACAATCGATTGCCTGAAATCGAGAGAACAGACGATAGCTAGAGATAGCTGTACATCGATACCACGTGACATGTGGTGGCGCCCCCTACGATATCCATATAAGCGGCGGCCCCAGCTCCTAGCAGCCAGTCGTTGACTCACCTCGGAAGATGTTCTCCGTAGTTGAGAACGAAACGTCAGGGAGAAGAAGTTCTACAGATCGACCACGGCAACTTAGCCCAGAAGTGTTTACTGATGAAGACGCCGGCCGTGAAAGCCTACATGGAATGATTATACCAAAAGTCTCACTGAAGCCTTCACTGACTGTAATTATCCTCCCATCCTTGAACAAAAACAAATTTTCTGTACTTTATCTTTCCAGTCTCCCACCACCTCCCAAAGTCACAGTTCCTGCAGATAATTAGAAGTTCGATGGGTGTGGCAGGAAGTAGCGCGCTGATAAACCACAATGGCGGCGCCGGAAGTTGAGCAATTCAGCAGACTGCACTCAGTTAAAAGTCTGCGCGATCCGCTGAGCCCTAGCGGCAGCCAGGCGAAGCTCGTTCACGGTCACCCGCCTTGCGTAACTGCTGAGTGTAAATGAAGACAGCAATGCATGAATACCCACCCACCTCCCCAGGGGTCGGAACCCCTGCAACCCATCGACAGATTATAATCAACAAACAATTAATTAATAGATCTAAAAGATAAAAGTATTTAATTAAAATAGACATATACTTAAAAAAAAAGATCTCATGAGATAGATAAGGATGATTCACAACTTTAAACTGAACAATAAATTAAACAATGACACAGACACCAACCCAGAATGATCAAAAGAGAATCCCAGAGTGCCCCAGAGAGAATCCCAGAGTGCCCCAGAGAGCATCCCAGAGTGCCCCAGAGAGAATCCCAGAGTGCCCCAGAGAGCATCCCAGAGTGCCCCAGAGAGCATCCCAGAGAGGATCCCAGAGTGCCCCAGAGAGCATCCCAGAGTGCCCCAGAGAGAATCCCAGAGTGCCCCAGAGAGCATCCCAGAGTGCCCCAGAGAGCATCCCATAGTGCCCCAGAGAGCATCCCAGAGTGCCCCAGAGAGAATCCCAGAGTGCCCCAGAGAGGATCCCAGAGTGCCCCAGAGAGAATCCCAGAGTGCCCCAGAGAGCATCCCAGAGTGCCCCAGAGAGGATCCCAGAGTGCCCCAGAGAGCATCCCAGAGTGCCCCAGAGAGAATCCCAGAGTGCCCCAGAGAGGATCCCAGAGTGCCCCAGAGAGCATCCCAGAGTGCCCCAGAGAGAATCCCAGAATGCCCCAGAGAGAATCCCAGAGTGCCCCAGAGAGAATCCCAGAGTGCCCCAGAGAGCATCCCAGAGTGCCCCAGAGAGAATCCCAGAGTGCCCCAGAGAGCATCCCAGAGTGCCCCAGAGAGCATCCCAGAGTGCCCCAGAGAGGATCCCAGAGTGCCCCAGAGAGCATCCCAGAGTGCCCCAGAGAGAATCCCAGAGTGCCCCAGAGAGCATCCCAGAGTGCCCCAGAGAGGATCCCAGAGTGCCCCAGAGAGCATCCCAGAGTGCCCCAGAGAGCATCCCAGAGTGCCCCAGAGAGCATTCCAGAGTGCCCCAGAGAGAATCCCAGAGTGCCCCAGAGAGGATCCCAGAGTGCCCCAGAGAGCATACCAGAGTGCCCCAAAGAGAATCCCAGAGTGCCCCAGAGAGAATCCCAGAGTGCCCCAGAGAGCATCCCAGAGTGCCCCAGAGAGAATCCCAGAGTGCCCCAGAGAGAATCCCAAAGTGCCCCAGAGAGAATCCCAGAGTGCCCTGCCGGCCGAAGTGGCCGTGCGGTTAAAGGCGCTGCAGTCTGGAACCGCAAGACCGCTACGGTCGCAGGTTCGAATCCTGCCTCGGGCATGGATGTTTGTGATGTCCTTAGGTTAGTTAGGTTTAACTAGTTCTAAGTTCTAGGGGACTAATGACCTCAGAAGTTGAGTCCCATAGTGCTCAGAGCCAGAGTGCCCCAGAGAGCATCCCAGAGTGCCCCAGAGAGCATCCCAGAGTGCCCCAGAGAGAATCCCAGAGTGCCCCAGAGAGGATCCCAGAGTGCCCCAGAGAGCATCCCAGAGTGCCCCAGAGAGAATCCCAGAGTGCCCCAGAGAGCATCCCAGAGTGCCCCAGAGAGCATCCCAGAGTGCCCCAGAGAGCATCCCAGAGTGCCCCAGAGAGAATCCCAGAGTGCCCCAGAGAGGATCCCAGAGTGCCCCATAGAGCATCCCAGAGTGCCCCAGAGAGCATCCCAGAGTGCCCCAGAGAGAATCCCAGAGTGCCCCAGAGAGCATCCCAGAATGCCCCAGAGAGAATCCCAGAGTGCCCCAGAGAGAATCCCAGAGTGCCCCAGAGAGCATCCCAGAGTGCCCCAGAGAGAATCCCAGAGTGCCCCAGAGAGCATCCCAGAGTGCCCAAGAGAGCATCCCAGAGTGCCCCAGAGAGCATCCCAGAGTGCCCCAGAGAGAATCCCAGAGTGCCCCATAGAGCATCCCAGAGTGCCCCAGAGAGCATCCCAGAGTGCCCCAGAGAGGATCCCAGAGTGCCCCAGAGAGCATCCCAGAGTGCCCCAGAGAGAATCCCAGAGTGCCCCAGAGAGCACCCCAGAGTGCCCCAGAGAGCATCCCAGAGTGCCCCAGAGAGAATCCCAGAGTGCCCCAGAGAGAATCCCAGAGTGCCCCAGAGAGGATCACAGGGTGCCCCACGGAGCTAAAACACCAAGAAGAATCGCTTCTCGGCTTTTGGCAAGATCAATGTGTAGAACTCCATATGACATAATTAATTGACACACTGCCAGTAGTGTCAGTGTCGTCCTAACCGCCGTCTGCTTCACGTCTGCTGTGCAGCGAGCTACCTTAGTTTGAGTAGTAACTGTATTTTTATTACTTGTCACTTCTTCTTCCGTGTGTTTTTGCTTTTAGGAAGCTTTAATTGTCGAGTGCTATTAACAGTGTTCCATAGATTTCGTGTTTGTTTTGAATACAGTCAGAGAGAGTCCCTTTAGTCAACCATAGTGCCAGTAGTGCAAATGTTTGTTTTCAATACAGTCCAGAGACAGGTAGTGCTATTTTCATTGCTTTCTACAAGAAGTGGCTAGCAATCACAGTTTAGTCAATAATCAGCCGCCTTTAGTGAATTAGCAGTCTAGTTAAAAGTCGATTAACTCTCTTCAGTAAATAGATTCCTTAGGATGGATAGGATGTGTGACTGCTGTGTACGGACGCAAGAGGATCTGGCCACTGTTCGCGAACAACTGAACGTGTTGATGGCCGCGGTCAGCCGTCTTCAGGTTGCTGCCTCGGGGTGTAGCGGCAGTGGGGAGTCTGTGCGTCGCAAGGTACACCCCAGGTGTTACATGCTTCACCCACTGTCCCTGCTGTCGAGACATCTTCGCGGGTACCGGGCGCGGTTGGGCCACCCCTGCCCCAAGGGGAGTAGCGGGTTCAGCGGCGTTCGCTACACACGAGGCGGAGGGTAAATGTGGAGGCTGGCCGTGTGGCATCGCCCGCTCTGCCTGTGAGTGCACATGTGGCTGCTCCTTCGGCAAGGTCTGAGCAGGAACACGGGGGGAGGGGTTTATTAGTTATTGGGAGCTCCAACGTTAGGCGGGTGATGGAGCCCCTTAGGGAAATAGCGGAAAGGTTGGGGAAGAAGGCCAGTGTTCACTCTGTCTGCTTGCCGGGTGGTCTCATCCGAGATGTGGAGGAGGCCCTACCGGCGGCGATAGAGAGCACTGGGTGCACCCGACTGCAAATTGTTGCTCATGTCGGCACCAATGACTCCTGCCGTCTGGGTTCAGAGGTCATCCTCAGTTCGTACAGGCGGTTGGCGGAATTGGTGAAGGCGGAAAGCCTCGCTCATGGGGTGGAATCAGAGCTAACTATTTGTAGTACCGTTCCCAGAACCGATCGCGGTCCTCTGGTTTGGAGCCGAGTGGTAGGCTTAAACCAGAGGCTCAGACGATTCTGCGGAGATCTGGGGTGCAAATTTCTCGACCTCCGCTATCGGGTGGAGAAATGTAGGGGCCCCCTGAATAGGTCAGGCGTTCACTACATGCCGGAAGCGGCTACAAGGGTAGCGGAGTACGTGTGGAGTGCAGATGGTGGTTTTTTAGGTTAGAGAATTCCCTCCCTAGGCCCGACAAGACGCCTTCTGAGACGCGGCAAGGTAGGAGTAGGCAAAATGCAACAGGGAATGACAATATCAATGTGCTAATAGTAAACTGCAGGAGCGTCTATAGAAAGGTCCCAGAACTGCTCTCATTAATAAACGGTCACAACGCCCATATAGTACTAGGGACAGAAAGTTGGCTGAAGCCAGATGTAAACAGTAATGAAATCCTAAACTCAGATTGGAATGTATACCGCAGAGACAGGCTGGACAGTGAAGGGGGAGGCGTGTTTATAGCGATAAGAAGTGCAATAGTATAGAAGGAAATTGACGGAGATCCGAAATGTGAAATGATTTGGGTGAAGGTCACGGTTAAAGCAGGCTCAGACATGGTAATTGGATGTCTCTATAGGCCCCCTGGCTCAGCAGCTGTTGTGCTGAGCACCTGAAGGATAATTTGGAAAATATTTCGAGTAGATTTCCCCACCATGTTATAGTTCTGGGTGGAGATTTTAATTTGCCGGATATAGACTGGGAGGCTCAAACGTTCAGAACGGGTGGCAGGGATAAAGAATCCAGTGAAATTTTTTTAAGTGCTTTATCTGAAAACTACCTTGAGCAGTTAAGCAGAGAACCGACTCGTGGCGATAACGTATTAGACCTTCTGGTGACAAACAGACCCGAACTATTTGAAACAGTTAACGCAGAACAGGGAATCAGCGACCATAAAGCGGTTACGGCGTCGATGATTTCAGCCGTAAATAGAAATATTAAAAAAGGTAGGAAGATTTTTCTGTTTAGCAAAAGTGACAAAAAGCAGATTACAGAGTACCTGACGGCTCAACACAAAAGTTTTGTCTCAAGTATAGATAGTGTTGAGGATCAGTGGACAAAGTTCAAAACCATCGTACAATATGCGTTAGATGAGTATGTGCCAAGCAACATCGTAAGAGATGGAAAAGAGCCACCGTGATACAACAACCGAGTTAGAAAACTGCTGCGGAAGCAAAGGGAACTTCACAGCAAACATAAACATAGCCTAAGCCTTGCAGACAAACAAAAATAACGCGAAGCGAAATGTAGTGTGAGGAGGGCTATGCGAGAGGCGTTCAATGACTTCGAAAGTAAAGTTCTATGTACTGACTTGGCAGAAAATCCTAAGAAATTTTGGTCTTATGTCAAAGCGGTAGGTGGATCAAAACAAAATGTCCAGACACTCTGTGACCAAAATGGTACTGAAACAGAGGATGACAGACTAAAGGCCGAAATACTAAATGTCTTTTTCCAAAGCTGTTTCACAGAGGAAGAGTGCACTGTAGTTCCTTCTCTAGATTGTCGCACAGATGACAAAATGGTAGATATCGAAATAGACGACAGAGGGATAGAGAAACAATTAAAATCGCTCAAAAGAGGAAAGGCCGTTGGACCTGATGGGATACCAGTTCGATTTTACACAGAGTACGCGAAGGAACTTGCCCCCCTTCTTGCAGCGGTGTACCGTAGGTCTCTAGAAGAGCGTAGCGTTCCAAAGGATTGGAAAAGGGCACAGGTTATCCCCGTTTTCAAGAAGGGACGTCGAACAGATGTGCAGAACTATAGACCTATATCTCTAACGTCGATCAGTTGTAGAATTTTGGAACACGTATTATGTTCGAGTATAATGACTTTTCTGGAGACTAGAAATCTACTCTGTAGGAATCAGCATGGGTTTCGAAAAAGACAATCGTGTGAAACCCAGCACACGCTATTCGTCCACGAGACTCAGAGGGCCATAGACACGGGTTCCCAGGTAGATGCCGTGTTTCTTGACTTCTGCAAGGCATTCGATACAGTTCCCTGTAGTCGTTTAATGAACAAAGTAAGAGCATATGGGCTATCAGACCAATTGTGTGATTGGATTGAAGAGTTCCTAGATAACAGAACGCAGCATGTCATTCTCAATGGAGAGATGTCCTCCGAAGTAAGAGTGATTTCAGGTGTGCCGCAGAGGAGTGTCGTAGGACCGTTGCTATTCACAATATTCAATCGAGAAAATTGTACTGAAATGCAGGAGGATCTGCAGCGAATTGACGCATGGTGCAGGGAATGGCAATTGTATCTCAACGTAGACAAGTGCGAATACATAGAAAGAAAGATCCCTTATCATTTAGCTACACTATAGCAGGTCAGCAACTGGAAGCAGTTAATTCCATAAATTATCTGGGAGTACGCATTAGGAGTGATTTAAAATGGAGTGATCATATAAAGTTGATCGTTGGTAAAGCAGATGCCAGACTGAGATTCATTGGAAGAATCCTAAGGAAATGCAATCCGAAAACAAAGGAAGTAGGTTACAGTACGCTTGTTCGCCCACTGCTTGAATACTGCTCAGCAGTGTGGGATGTGGGATCCGTACCAGAGAGGATTGATGGAAGAGATAGAGAAGATCCAACGGAGAGCAGCATGCTTCGTTACAGGATCATTTAGTAATCGCGAAAGTGTTACAGAGATGATAGATAAACTCCAGTGGAAGACTCTGCAGGAGAGACGCTCAGTAGCTTGGTACAGGCTTTAGTTGAAGTTTCGAGAACATACCTTCACCGAGGAGTCAAGCGGTATATTGCTCCCTTCTACGAGGGCAGTTCAACAAGTAATGCAACACATTTTTTTTCTCGGCCAATTTTGGTTGAAAAAACCGGAAATTTCTTGTGGAATATTTTCAAACATTCCCGCTTCGTCTCGTATAGCTTCATTGACTTCCGACAGGTGGCTGCGCTGTACGGAGCTGTTAAAATGGCGTCTGTAACGGATGTGTGTTGCAAACAACGGGCAGTGATTGAGTTTCTTTTGGCGGAAAACCAGGGCATCTCAGATATTCATAGGCGCTTGCAGAATGTCTACGGTGATCTGGCAGTGGACAAAAGCGCGGTGAGTCGTTGGGCAAAGCGTGTGTCATCATCGCCGCAAGGTCAAGCAAGACTGTTTGATCTCCCGCGTGCGGGCCGGCCGTGCACAGCTGTGACTCCTGCAATGGCGGAGCGTGCGAACACACTCGTTCGAGATGATCGACGGATCACCATCAAACAACTCAGTGCTCAACTTGACATCTCTGTTGGTAGTGCTGTCACAATTGTTCACCAGTTGGGATATTCAAAGGTTTGTTCCCGCTGGGTCCCTCGTTGTCTAACCGAACACAATAAAGAGCAAAGGAGAACCATCTGTGCGGAATTGCTTGCTCGTCATGTGGCTGAGGGTGACAATTTCTTGTCAAAGATTGTTACAGGCGATGAAACATGGGTTCATCACTTCGAACCTGAAACAAAACGGCAATCAATGGAGTGGCGCCACACCCACTCCCCTACCAAGAAAAAGTTTAAAGCCATACCCTCAGCCGGTAAAGTCATGGTTACAGTCTTCTGGGACGCTGAAGGGGTTATTCTGTTCGATGTCCTTCCCCATGGTCAAACGATCAACTCTGAAGTGTATTGTGCTACTCTTCAGAAATTGAAGAAACGACTTCAGCGTGTTCGTAGGCACAAAAATCTGAACGAACTTCTCCTTCTTCATGACAACGCAAGACCTCACACAAGTCTTCGCACCCGAGAGGAGCTCACAAAACTTCAGTGGACTGTTCTTCCTCATGCACCCTACAGCCCCGATCTCGCACCGTCGGATTTCCATATGTTTGGCCCAATGAAGGACGCAATCCGTGGGAGGCAATACGCGGATGATGAAGAAGTTATTGATGCAGTACGACGTTGGCTCCGACATCGACCAGTGGAATGGTACCATGCAGGCATACAGGCCCTCATTTCAAGGTGGCGTAAGGCCGTAGCATTGAATGGAGATTACGTTGAAAAATAGTGTTGTGTAGCTAAAAGATTGGGGAATAACCTGGTGTATTTCAATGCTGAATAAAACAACCCCTGTTTCAGAAAAAAAATGTGTTGCATTACTTATTGAACTGCCCTCGTACATATATCTCGCGAAGAGACCACGAAGAAAAAAATCAGAGAGATTAGAGCCCACACAGAGGCATACCGGCAATCCTTTCCACGAACAATACGAGACTGGAATAGAAGGGAGAACCGATAGAGGTACTCAAGGAATCAGCATGGGTTTCGAAAAAGACGGTCGTGCGAAACCCAGCTCGCGCTATTCGTCCACGAGACTCAGAGGGCCATTGACAGGGGTTCACAGGTAGATGCTGTGTTTCTTGACTTCCGCAAGGCGTTCGATACAGTTCCCCACAGTCGTTTAATGAACAAAGTAAGAGCATATGGACTATCAGACCAATTGTGTGATTGGATTGAAGAGTTTCTAGATAACAGAACGCAGCATGTCATTCTCAATGGTGAGAAGTCTTCCGAAGTAAGAGTGATTTCAGGTGTGCTGCACGGTAGTGTCATAGGACCGTTGCTATTCACAATATACATAAATGACCTTGCGGATGACATCGGAAGTTCACTGAGGCTTTTTGCAGATGATGCTGTGGTGTATCGAGAGGTTGTAACAATGGAAAATTGTACTGAAATACAGGAGGATCTGCAGCGAATTGACGCATGGTGCAAGGAATGGCAATTGAATCTCAATGTAGACAAGTGTAATGTGCTGCGAATACATAGAAAGATAGATCCCTTATCATTTAGCTACACTATAGCAGGTCAGCAACTGGAAGCAGTTAATTCCATAAATTATCTGGGTGTATGCATTAGGAGTGATTTAAAATGGAGTGATCATATAAAGTTGATCGTCGGTAAAGCAGATGCCAGACTGAGATTCATTGGAAGAATCCTAAGGAAATGCAATCCGAAAACAAAGGAAGTAGGCTACAGTACGCTTGTTCGCCCACTGCTTGAATACTGCTCAGCAGTGTGGGATCTGTACCAGATAGGGTTGATAGAAGAGATAGAGCAGATCCAACGGAGAGCAGTGTGCTTCGTTACAGGATCATTTAGTAATCGCGGAAGCGTTACGGAGATGATGGATAAACTCCAGTGGAAGACTCTGCAGGAAAGATGCTCAGTAGCTCGGTATGGGCTTTTGTTAAAGTTTCGAGAACATACCTTCAGCAAAGAGTCAAGCAGTATATTGCTCCATTCTACGTATATCTCGCGAAGAGACCATGAGGATAAAATCAGAGAGATTAGAGCCCACACAGAAGCATACCGACAATCCTTCTTTCCACGAACAATACGAGACTGGAATAGAAGGGAGAACCGATAGAGGTACTCAGGGTACCCTCCGCCACACACCGTCAGGTGGCTTGCGGAGTATGGATGTAGATGTAGATGTGAAGTCCCACAGTCTGGCCATAGAGGAGCATTCCCCTCGTAACTCGGTACCATCCGGGACTTGAGCAACTGAATTACATTCTGCGCCAGGGTTTTGATTACCTCTCATCATGCCCTGAAATGAGAAATGTCCTGCCCACTATCCTTCCCACCCGTCCTACCGTGGTATTCCGCCATCCACCAAACCTACACAATATACTCGTCCATCCTTACACAAACCCCAATCCCTTACCTCATGGCTCATACCCCTGTAATACACCTAGATGCAAGACCTGTCCCATACATCCTCATACAACCACCTATTCCAGTCCAGTCACTAACATCAGCTATCCCAGTCATGTGATTTACAAGCTAAGCTGCAACCTCTGTGCTGCATTCTTTGTAGGCATGACAACCAACAAGCTGTCTCTCCGCATGAATGGCCACCGACAAAATTTGCCAAGAAACAAGTGGACCATCATGTTGCTGAACACGCTGCCAAACATGATATCCTTCATATTAATGACTGCTTCACAGCCTGTGCCATATGGATCCTTCCCACCAACACCAGCTTTTCTGAATTGCACAGGTGCGAACTCTCCCTGCAATACATCCTACATTCCTGTAACCCTCAAGGCCTCAACCTTCGTTAGTCACTGTCCTCACTCATCCAGCCCCCTCCCTGTTCCCATTCCAGCACTACACAGCTGTCATTTCACTGCCACACCCAGCCTTTTAATATCTTTTGTTTCTCTCCTTTCTGCTACTTGCCCCCCCCCCCCTCCCTTCGCACCTTCTCTCCTGCCCTCCGTCTAAACTGCAACACTTGACTGTCTGCCACTCCCACCATACTATCCCTCCCCCTCCCTGCCCCAGCCTCCTCCTACCCCTACCCAGTCGCCACTCCCATCATGCACTGGTGCTGCTGTTTGCAGTGTGGTCTCAGTTCTCTGAGACTGCAGATGTGTGTGCAAGTTGCGTTTATGTGAGTGTGTGTGTGTGTGTGCGTGTGTGTATGTGTGGCCAAAAGCTTTAATTGTGTGAATCTTTTTATTGTGCCTATCGTGACTCAGCATCTCCGCTATATGGTGAGTAGCAACTTTCCTTCTCTGGTATTAATAAAACAAATTATATGCAGTTTGTAAAAATATGTCAAAATGTAAATCTTGATCTGTTGTTGGGTGATGAGGCCACTGACAGAGTAGCACCAATAAAATTGCTGGGGATTCATGCAGATGAATATCTTAATTTTAATGACCATGTAATGAAACTTGTGCAGAAACTTAACTCAGCCTATTTTGCTCTTAGAATTATTGCTAATGCTTGTAGTGTGGAGGGTGCCAGGAGGGCATATTTTGGCTATTTTCAGCAGTCTCTTGCAACATATGGAATAATACTTTGGGGTTCAACCACTTGCCATCTAAAACAACCGCCCCTCTCCCCCCAACTCACACACAAATGTGATTTATATGTTAGGGCCCACCTTGCAGATTTTCATAAAAATGCTAACTTGCATAACTATAATACCTAAAAGAGCACAGCATTCCATACTCAGTGAACAAAATAACACACAAAAAGGCATGTGAGCCATATTGATACAAAACTCTACAACAGACTGTCAGCCAACATCAGAAAGTTAGAAGATGAAAACAAATTTAATCTAGAATTTAAAGAATTTCTACTATAACACTGTTTTTACTCGGTAAATGACTATTTAGGTTAATAAATAATTCTGATAATGTTTATATTAAGGCAAAACTGAAAACACCATCTTTCGTCCCCTAAAGTTTCTGTTAATTTTCTATATCTGATGGATAGTTGTTGGTGTGGTAAAATCTTTACTGAATTATTGTAGTGAATGTAAGGGCTTCCTGTTTAGGGAAAACAAAAGTAAAGCCTTAGGGCAAACAGACTATTGTAACATCCATGAGATAAATTTTAGCTACAGTGCAACGAGAGGAAATTATGCCTCTAACAGTTATAAATATTATCTATCCGACATATGTAAAAACACTGAAATAAAACAAAATGATAATAAATATTAATTATTTATGTAATATTGTATGATGTAATGGACATATCGATGTGCATCATACAAAGACAATGATAATTGTAAATTCCTTTTATGATCTGCGTTCGTCTTCCATTGTTTTTACCTTTTTTTTGGTTGGATTTTGTAGGTTGCGGACGCAAGATGCATATCAGAATTTGTAATTGTATTGTTACATTCCGTCCTGGATTTTCCATTATTTAATTATTTGTTAATTATTACTTTAGAACAGAGTTCATTACTATTATAAATATGAGTGAATAATAATTTGTAACTTTAATTCCTCTCTCAATAAGCATTATCTGTGTTAATTATTTCTTTCTGCTGCAAGTAGCACAGCCATTGATGATAGCGATTTGTATCGCATTTTTATCTGTGTTTCTTACGAAAGTATCAAAGGTTTGTTTAATGAAAATTAGTCTAAATAGTGCACAATATAAATGTAAAGTTTGATTGGCATTAGTTCATATACTTATCCTGTTAAAAGGAAATTTTCTCTAACAATAGAAAGTCTCTGTCAATTGTCTGCCACCATCTTAACAATTATCTCAGTGGCAAATTCAAATTATGCAACTTTGCAGACAAATGCCGAAGGTAATAAAAATGTGTAAAAATAAATGTGCACCGGTGGTCCCGAACTCATTTTAATGAAAATAATTGGAGTCAGATTGCTTCTTTAAAAACAGTGCTCATAGCACGATCCACATAACAAACTTTTTCTTGCTGAAGAATATTGTTTCAGGTAACATAAGTCATTGTTGTGCGCAGCTGATATTTGGTGGTTTTACTTATCATTTTACTGAAGATAACTGTTTCCATCATAATCAATAGTTGTATAGAATCTTTTGTATGAACTATGATTTAGTGACACTTAAACATGTTACAGACAACACTTTAACACAACGTTAACTTGGATTTCTTTAGCAACTTGACCAAATATTTAGCCGGGAGAAAAAATTATTTTGCAATTACTCACTATAATGAAATAACATTATCATTTTCATTTACAAATTAGTTAAATACCAAACCACTGAATAACACAGCGAACGCCATACTCGCACCCAACGTGGGGCCACCAATGCACATTTATTCATTTTAATAATTGAAATTTTGATGTATTACAGGTACAGGGTACCAAAACAAACTATTAATCATTGTATATTTACTTGTTTCATGAGCATTGACATCATCCTACCAAACTGCTGTCCGAATCTGTATCTGCGCTGGCGCGAGAGATACGAGTAACTTCATATAAGCAGTGCTCTCCACCACTCACACAGGGGGGCGCAGAAAGCTATGCGCAGAAAGCAACGTGTTTTCTCAGTTGTGCGCATGACGTCACAGTGGAAGCAGCTGTGCCGAACAGTACACAGTTCGAATTGTGTGTGATTGTTTTTCTTGTGTTGTTTTGTGTTTGAAGGAGTATTTTGATTGAGTTCTTTCTTCTGAGGTACTCAGTCAACAGCGGAAACATTCGGAATTCGGGAGTGTTAACGGTTTTTGCTGTAATTAATATTTGATTCGGAACTGAAATAGTTAGCGATAGTGGACAGCGGGATCAACATTGTGTTCGCCAGCTCTATAGTTTATGGTTCGTCCTGTGAAATTCTTATTGGAGAATCTACAAGTGAGTGAGAAAATTAATTTTTACAATGTCAGGCTGTGCTGTTACGGGCTGTTTTTCTTACAACCGGAGCACAAAGGGAACTGACGTAATGTATCACAGTTTCCCGCGTAATGAAACGTTACAAAAACTATGGTTGTCGAAATGTTGTAGGAAAGACAGTGTAAATGTTGCGCATGCACGAATATGTTCTCGCCATTTCGCAGAAACAGATTACTTAAGGGATTTACAGTCTGAATTGCTTAATTTGCCCCGAAAAAGAATGCTCAAGCCAGATGCAGTTCCTTCGTGCAATTTGCCGTGCAGTAGTGCGACTGTCAATGTGTCACCCGCAACAGAAGACAGAACCAAACGGTATAAGAAACGAGAACTACATAAGAGATCCCTGGAAACTCTGTCACCAAATAAGAAACATCGTAATAAGAGCACATGTACCGATGACAGTTTTTTTTTTTCAGACACAGATAAAGTTACTTTGATGAATACTATAGCGGCTTTAGAAATAAGGAATGCTGTCCTTACAAACAAGTGTGTGCAACTTCGAGCTCTTAAGTAAATTCATTTCAATGCGATTAAATGAATAGTTTCTGATTTATTTGAGCCGAGGTTTCGAATTTCAAGTGTGTGTTGGTGTGGTTCTGGTCTGATATTTTACCGATGTGTGAGGCATAAGTTGCGAAAGAATATAACTCATCAGTTTTAACTGTAATATTTTAGCAGCAGAAAAGCAGTTTAGACATCTCAATTCTGGTATAAACAAAATCTTCCGCCAAAAACTTGACGTAAACGCGCATGCCGTGTCGTCTGCTTGTGAGCGCTTGTTTCCACACTGACGTCACTAGGCCAGCCAATGGCAGAGCAGAGCGCTTACTGCCCAACCTTTTTATTTAGTAACCTTGCACTGACAATCAACAAAGGTAGAAACAGACACTCATGTTCAGTAATTACATAGCAGCACACGATCAACAACCGTTGCGTGTGATATATGAAGTTGGAATCAGTACCTGCAGCCATATGTAGTAATAATTGAATATTCTGGCTGCGAGAATAATATTTTCAAGTGTAGCAATTCTACAAAAGATTTTGTGCCCAGAGTGAATTATTTAGATAGTGTTATTTGTGTATATGTGTTAGTTATAAGATTATTTTGTGTCAATTGGTACTTGTCAGTGATTTATATATTTGTTGTGCTATATTGGTGATACAATGGTTAAGCAAAAGAAACAGATTAAACTGAATGAGCATACTGCTGCAGAAATGACATCAGAGTCTCAGGTAGAACAACCTACCCATACTTCTGTCAAGTTATTAGAAAATTGAATTATGAATGATAATTTAGTATCTGATGTCCCGAGTGATAGTAATACTGAGGAGTTGCCAAAACAAACTGACACTCCTGCAGTCAACCAGTTAGGAATTAATGACACTAGTTCTTCTGGGCAAGGGGCAGAAGTTAGCAATGCTCAAGCTATGCTTGTTGGAATTGTGTGAACAATATATTTCGTGTGTGTCGGCGCAAAGTACACTGTGTAAAATAGACCTCTTTGGCATTTTCTAACACTCTTTGTGTGCACTAATTATTCTGTAGTGTTTGCTGTAAATTTTTTTGTTCTTGAATGTGCAAATATAGTTATTAGTAAAATGTTCTTTTTTTCTCCTTAATACTTATTCAGCTGCACAAATTCCAATAGGTTATGGGCCCAGACTGCATTTGGAATAAGTATATCAATAAAATAGTAGGGAGAAAGTATTGGAAAAGTTCCAATTTACGTGAAGTGCGAGTTATCCTTACAAGATGATCGCAATTTTTTTTCCCGCATTATTTTTCGGTGTTATTTACGGCAATAAAAAGCAAGTTACCATTAAGAATGAGTGCGGCACAAATTCCACAGATTGAAAGACTTATAGGTCGCTAAAACTATGCAACCTGGAAGTTCGCAGTAGAAGCGTATTTACGTTTAGACGACCTATTGGACGTGGTAGATGCGACAATGAAATCCACAGATCAGAATTATTCAAATAAAGATAGGAAAGCAAAATCAAAATTGATATTACTGATTGATTCGGTGAATTATGTTCACGTTGAAAAAGCTGCTACAGCGAAAGAAGTCTGGGACAGTTTACGAAGTGCATTCGAGGATGGTGGTCTTACGAGAAAAGTAGGATTATTACGCGAGTTAATTACCACTCGTCTGGACAAATGTAAGAGTGTAGACGAATACGTTAACAAAATAATAGCCACGTCGAACCGACTGAGAAACATCAGATTCGAGATTGCTGACGAATGGATAGAAACATTGCTGTTGGCAGGACTGCCCGAAAGGTATGCACCAATGATTATGGGTCTTGAAAGCTCGGGTATACCAATCACAGGCGACAGTGTTAAGGTGAAAATCCTGCAGGACATAAAGAGTGCTCCAAGCTGTTGTACATTGGAGAAGGAAGGTGCATCTGCTCTCTACTCAAAAAACAGGAAGTGGAAACCGGTGAGAAGCTATAAATGTCAGAAGATGGGACATATTGCATCTCAGTGCAAAGAAAATGTAAGCCCAAGATCAGACACTCAGCAAAAAAGGTATGTTACTGATAGCCCAGAGAGAAGGACCAATAACAAAGGTAAGGCACTCTCATGTTTTTATTCTTTTGGTGGGATGAGTAATCGTGATATGGAATGGATTTTAGTCTCAGTCACATCTGTGCATATTGTTAAAGATAAATCACTTCTTTATGACATCAAAGATAAGACTCATATGGGAATATCTACTGTTGATGGCAACAAGCTCCAGTGTCACCTGGCTGGGAAACTAGATCTACATGTAAGTGTAAATGGTGAATCAGATATGGTTACAGCACACAATGTTCATTATGTGAAAAATGTGGCAACTAACCTGAATTGTCAAGAAAGGAAATACAGTCACTTTTGACATGCAGGGTGCAAGAGTAATCAGTGAAAGTGGTGAAGTTATAGCTACAGCAAGTAACGAAAGGGGTATTTTTAAGTTGGATGCCATTGACAGTAAACATAAAAATGTTAGTGATTCAGTATATTCAGCAGAAGGTTTTTTATGGCACAGGAGGCTTGGACATCTAAATAGAAAGAGTATGTCTATAATAAAGGATATGGTAAAGGGAATACAGGATTTTAGTGTGTCCAAGGATCCTTGTGAGACATGTATAAAGGGAAAACAAGCAAGGTTATCCTTCAAGACTAGTAAGAGTAAATCCACAGAAGTCTTTCAGTTAATCCACACAAATGTATGTGGCCCGATGGAGTGTGAATCCGTAGGTGGGAGTAATTATTTTCTTACGTTTATTGATGATTACTCACGATATACTCATTTTTATTTTCTTAGTTCTAAAGACCAAGTGAGAGATATCTTTGAGGAATATTGCAATATGGTTGAAAGGTGGACGGGAAAGAAGATCAAGATCATCAGGTCTGATAATGGGAGAGAATGAAGAAACTTCTGGCAGAAAAGGGAATCAGGCATCAAACTACCATAAGGTACAGCCCATCTCAAAATGGGGTTGCTGAGAGGGCTAATAGGACCATTGTTGAGAAAGCAAGGAGCATGATGACGACACTGAATTATCCAAAGATTTTTGGGCAGAGGCAGTGTCAACAGCTGTATATTTGAACAATAGATCACCTACAAAAGCATTAAAGAATAGAACCCCTTATGGATAGGAAAGAAACTTGATCTAAGCAATATAAGGGTTTTTGGGTGTGATGCAATGGCACATATTCCAAAACAGGTAAGAGGAAAATGGGATCCGAAAGTTAAAAAGTATATTTTTGCAGGCTATTGTGAAAATTCAAAGGGCTACCGATTAATGGATCCATTGAGTAAAAAGATTGTCACAACTAGAGATGTAATATTCTTTGAAAATAGAAAGGACTCAAAAGAGAGCAAAACCACTAAGTCAACTGCACCTAGTTCAGAAGGTGAAACCTTGTGTGAGGAAATAGAAAGTGAAGAAGAGGAAGACGACAGCCAAGGACAAATGGATACAATTTATGATGACAATGAGTTAGAGGATGAAAAAAGTGAAGAAAACAATGTAAGGCATTCTTCTCGTGTACCAAAACCGAAGGAATATCCGGATTTTGAGATGTATACAGCACAGTCTTTTAATAATGAGCCAAGAACAGCAGAAGAAGCAATCAGTGGCCCAAACTCTCAAGAATGGAAAGAAGCGATGAAGAGAGAATTAGAATCTTTATATCAGAACGAAACCTTTGAATGGGTAGATATGCCAGGAGATAAGAAACCACTGCAGGCAAGATGGGTATTCAATTTGAAGAACCCAGAAAGCTCATCACCAAAATACAAAGCAAGACTTGTGGTAAAAGGATATTCACAAAAACAAGGGGTAGATTACGAAGAAACTTTTTCACCTGTAGTCAAGTATGCATCATTGAGATATCTTTTAGCCTTGGCAGTAAAACGAAATTTAATAATTCATCATATGGATGTTAAAACGGCATATTTAAATGGGAAATTGGGGGAGGAGATATTTGTCATTCCACCAAGGGAAGCCATAAAAACCAGATCAGAAAGTAAAAAGATTTAGCGTTTGAGAAAAAGTATTTATGAACTTAAACAAAGTGGACATTACTGGAATCGATGTCTACACGAAACTCTAATAAATATGAATATGAAGCAATCCAAGGCAGATCCCAGTATTTACTATAAAGGGAGAAAAGAAGAAATAATAATAATGGCGAAATGGGTGGACGATTTCTTTATCCTGACTGAAAGTGAAGGCCAAATGAGAATTTTCAAGAAACAGCTGCAAACCAAGTTTAAGGTGCATGATTTGGGAGAAGTCAAACGTTATTTAGGTATGCAGATTACTAAGGATGAAGAAAGACAAGAATTGAGCATAAGTCAATCATCATACACGGAAAAAATATTAAAGAAATTTGGCATGAGTGATTGCAAACCCATAAGTACTCCATTGGAAGTAGGAGTGAAGTTTAAGTGTAAATGAGACTGATGTGGAATGTGACAAGAATGTACCAATGCAGTGAGCAGATATTGCAGAGACCCAAAGGAAAAGCACTAGAAAGCTGTTGTTGTTGTTGTGGTCTTCAGTCCTGAGACTGGTTTGATGCAGCTCTCCATGCTACTCTATCCTGTGCAAGCTTCTTCATCTCCCAGTACCTACTGCAACCTACATCCTTCTGAATCTGCTTAGTGTATTGATCTCTTGGTCTCCCTCTACGATTTTTACCCTCCACGCTGCCCTCCAATGCTAAATTTGTGATCCCTTGATGCCTCAAAACATGTCCTACCAACCGATCCCTTCTTCTAGTCAAGTTGTGCCACAAACTTCTCTTCTCCCCAATCCTATTCAATACCTCCTCATTAGTTACGTGATCTACCCACCTTATCTTCAGCATTCTTCTGTAGCACCACATTTCGAAAGCTTCTATTCGATTCTTGTCCAAACTGGTTATCGTCCATGTTTCACTTCCATACATGGCTACACTCCATACAAATACTTTCAGAAACGACTTCCTGACACTTAAATCTATACTCAATGTTAACAAATTTCTCTTCTTGAGAAACGCTTTCCTTGCCATTGCCAGTCTACATTTTATATCCTCTCTACTTCGACCATCATCGGTTATTTTACTCCCTAAATAGCAAAACTCCTTTACTACTTTAAGTGTCTCATTTCCTAATCTAATTCCCTCAGCATCACCCGACTTAATTTGACTACATTCCATTATCCTCGTTTTGCTTTTGTTGATGTTCATCTTATATCCTCCTTTCAAGACACTGTCCATTCCGTTCAACTGCTCTTCCAAGTCCTTTGCTGTCTCTGACAGAATTACAATGTCATCGGCGAACCTCAAAGTTTTTACTTCTTCTCCATGAATTTTAATACCTACTCCGAATTTTTCTTTTGTTTCCTTTACTGCTTGCTCAATATACAGATTGAATAACATCGGGGAGAGGCTACAACCCTGTCTCACTCCCTTCCCAACCACTGCTTCCCTTTCATGCCCCTCGACTCATAACTGCCATCTGGTTTCTGTACAAATTGTAAATAGCCTTTTGCTCCCTGTATTTTACCCCTGCCACCTTCAGAATTTGAAAGAGAGTATTCCAGTCAACATTGTCAAAAGCTTTCTCTAGGTCTACAAATGCTAGAAACGTAGGTTTGCCTTTTCTTACTCTTTCTTCCAAGGTAAGTCGTAAGGTCAGTATTGCCTCGCGTGTTCCAACATTTCTACGGAATCCAAACTGATCATCCCCGAGGTCGGCTTCTACCAGTTTTTCCATTCGTCTGTAAAGAATTCGCGTTAGTATTTTGCAGCTGTGACTTATTAAACTGATAGTTCGGTAATTTTCACATCTGTCAACACCTGCTTTCTTTGGGATTGGAATTATTATATTCTTCTTGAAGTCTGAGGGTATTTCGCCTGTCTCATACATCTTGCTCACCAGATGGTAGAGTTTTGTCAGGACTGGCTCTCCCGAGGCCATCAGTAGTTCTAATGGAATGTTGTCTACTCCCGGGGCCTTGTTTCAACTCAGGTCTTTCAGTGCTCTGTCAAACTCTTCATGCAGTATCTTATCTCCCATTTCATCTTCATCTACATCCTCTTCCATTTCCATGATATTTTCCTCAAGTACATCTCCCTTGTATAAACCCTCTATATACTCCTTCCACCTTTCTGCTTTCCCTTCTTTGCTTAGAACTGGGTTTCCATCTGAGCTCTTGATATTCATACAAGTGGTTCTCTTCTCTCCAAAGGTCTCTTTAATTTTCCTGTAGGCAGTATCTATCTTACCCCTAGTGAGACAAGCCTCTACATCCTTACATTTGTCCTCTAGCCATCCCTGCTTAGCCATTTTGCACTTCCTGTCGATTTCATTTTTGAGACGTTTGTATTCCCTTTTGCCTGCTTCATTTACTGCATTTTTATATTTTCTCCTTTCATCAATTAAATTCAATATTTCTTCTGTTACCCAAGGATTTCTATTAGCCCTCGTCTTTTTACCTACTTGATCGTCTGCTGCCTTCACCACTTCATCCCTCAGAGCTACCCATTCTTCTTCTACTGTATTTCTTTCCCCCATTCCTGTCAATTGTTCCCTTGTGCTCTCCCTGACTCTCTACAACCTCTGGTTCTTTCAGTTTATCCAGATCCCATCTCCTTAAATTCGCACCTTTTTGCAGTTTCTTCAGTTTCAATCTGCAGTTCATAACCAATAGATTGTGGTCAGAATCCACATCTGCCCCTGGAAATGTCTTACAATTTAAAACCTGGTTCCTAAATCTCTGTCTTACCATTATATAATCTATCTGAAACCTGTCAGTATCTCCAGGCTTCTTCCATGTATACAGCCTCCTTTCATGATTCTTGAACCAAGTGTTAGCTATGATTAAGTTATGCTCTGTGCAAAATTCTACAAGGCGGCTTCCTCTTTTATTCCTTCCCCCCAATCCATATTCACCTACTATGATTCCTTCTCTCCCTTTTCCTACTGACGAATTCCAGTCACCCATGACTATTAAATTTTCGTCTCCCTTCACTACCTGAATAATTTCTTTTATCTCGTCATACATTTCATCAATTTCTTCATCATCTGCAGAGCTAGTTGGCATTTTAACTTGTACTACTGTAGTAGGCATGGGCTTTGTGTCTATCTTGGCCACAATAATGCGTTCACTATGCTGTTTGTAGTAGCTAACCCGCACTCCTATTCTTTTATTCATTATTAAACCTACTCCTGCATTACCCCTATTTGATTTTGTATTTATAACTCTGTCATCACCTGACCAAAAGTCTTGTTCCTCCTGCCACCGAACTTCACTAATTCCCACTATATCTAACTTTAACCTATCCATTTCCCTTTTTAAATTTTCTAATCTACCTGCCCGATTAAGTGATCTGACATTCCACGCTCCGATCCGTAGAACGCCAGTTTTCTTTCTCCTGATAACGACGTCCTCTTGAGTAGTCCCCGCCCGGAGATCCGAATGGGGGACTATTTTGCCTCCGGAATATTTTACCCAAGAGGACGCCATCATCATTTAATCATACAGTAGAGCTGCATGTCCTCGGGAAAAATTACGGCTGTAGTTTCCCCTTGCTTTCAGCCGTTCGCAGTACCAGCACAGCAAGGCCGTTTTGGTTAATGTTACAAGGCCAGATCAGTCAATCATCCAGACTGTTGCCCCTGCGACTACTGAAAAGGCTGCTGCCCCTCTTCAGGAACCACATGTTTGTCTGGCCTCTCAACAGATGCCCCTCCGTTGTGGTTGCACCTACGGTATGGCCATCTGTATCGCTGAGGCACGCAAGCCTCCCCACCAACGGCAAGGTCCATGGTTCATGGGGGGTAGAAAGCTGTAAAGAGGATATTCCGATACCTAAGAGGAACCTCAAACTATGAGTTAAAATACCATAGAGATGGTAACGCAAAACTAGAGGGATATAGCGATGCGGACTGGGGGAGTGAATTGGGAGACAGATACTCCACCACTGGCTGCTGTTTTAAATTAATGGGGCGCCTCACATCATGGTCCTGTCAAAAGCAAAAAAACTGTTGCATTGAACACCGAAGAGGCCGAGTATATGGCACTTTCTAATACCACACATGAAGCATTATGGCTACGAACATTAATAAGTGAAATAGAACCCAATTTAATTGAGGAACCTACAACCATCTTTTGTGACAATAAGGGAGCCATGTTGTTGTTGTAGTCTTCAGTCCTGAGACTGGTCTGAAGCAGCTCTCCAAGCTATTCTATCCTGTGCAAACTTCTTCATCTCCCAGTACCTATTGCAACATACATCCATCTGAATCTGCTTAGTGTATTCATTTCTTGGTCTTCCTCTACGATTTTTACCCTCCACGCTGCCCTCCAATACTAAATTGGTGATCCATTGATGCCTCAGAACATGTCCTACCAACCGATCCCTTCTTCTGGTCAAGTTGTGCCACAAACTTCTCTTCTCCCCAATCCTATTCAATACTTCCTCATTAGTTATGTGATCTACCCATCTAATCTTCAGCATTCTTCTGTAGCACCACATTTCGAAAGCATCTATTCTCTTCTTGTCTAAACTATTTATCGTCCATGTTTCACTTCCATACATGGCTACACTCCATACAAATACTTTCAGAAATGACTTCCTGACACTTAAATCTATATTCGATGTTAACAAATTTCTCTTCTTCAGAAACGCTTTCCTTGCCATTGCCAGTCTACATTTTATATCCTCTCTACTTCGACCATCATCAGTTATTTTACTCCCCAAATAGCAAAACTCCTTTACTACTTTAAGTGTCTCATTTCCTAATCTAATTCCCTCAGCATCACCTGACTTCATTAGACTACATTCCATTATTCTTGTTTTGCTTTTGTTGATGTTCATCTTATATCCTCCTTTCAAGACACTGTCCATTCCATTCAATGCTCTTCCAAGTCCTTTGCTGTCTCTGACAGAATTACAATGTCATCGGCGAACCTCAAAGTTTTTATTTCTTCTCCATGGATTTTAATACCTACTCCGAATTTTTCTTTTGTTTCCTTTACTGCTTGCTCAATATACAGATTGAATAACATCGGGGAGAGGCTACAACCCTGTCTCACGACTTTCCCAACCACTGCTTCCCTTTCATGCCCCTCGACTCGTAACTGCCATCTGGTTTCTGTACAAATTGTAAATAGCGTTTCGCTCCCTGTATTTTACCCCTGCCACCTTCAGAATTTGAAAGAGAATATTCCAGTCAACATTGTCAAAAGCTTTCTCTAAGTCTACAAATGCTAGAAACGTAGGTTTGCCTTTTCTTAATCTTTCTTCTAAGATAAGTCGTAAGGTTAGTATTGCCTCACGTGTTCCAACATTTCTACGGAATCCAAACTGATCTTCCCCGAGGTCCGTTTCTACCAGTTTTTCCATTCGTCTGTAAGGAATTCGCGTTAGTATTTTGCAGCTGTGACTTATTAAACTGATAGTTCGGTAATTTTCACATCTATCAACACCTGCTTTCTTTGGTATTGGAATTATTATATTCTTCTTGAAGTCTGTGGGTATTTCGCCTGTTTCATACATCTTGCTCACCAGATGGTAGAGGTTTGTCATGACTGGCTCTCCCAAGGCCATCAGTAGTTCTAATGGAATGTTGTCTACTCCCGGGGCCTTGTTTCGACTCAGGTCTTTCAGTGCTCTGTCAAACTCTTCACGCAGTATCGTATCTCCCATTTCATCTTCATCTACATCCTCTTCCATTTCCATAATATTGTCCTCAAGTACATCGCCCTTGTATAAACCCTCTATATACTCCATCCACCTTTCTGCCTTCCCTTCTTTGCTTAGAACTGGGTTGCCATCTGAGCTCTTGATATTCATACAAGTGGTTCCCTTCTCTCCAAAGGTCTCTTTAATTTTCCTGTAGGCAGTATCTATCTTACCCCTAGTGAGACAAGCCTCTACATCCTTACATTTGTCCTCTAGCCATCCCTGCTTAGCCATTTTGCACTTTCTGTCGATCTCATTTTTGAGACGTTTGTATTCCTTTTTGCCTGCTTCATTTACTGCATTTTTATATTTTCTCCTTTCCTCAATTAAATTCAGTATTTCATCTGTCACCCAAGGGCTTCCACTAGCCCTCGTCTTTTTACCTACTTGATCGTCTGCTGCCTTCACTACTTCATCCCTCAAAGCTACCCATTCTTCTTCTACTGTATTTATTTCCCCAATTCCTGTCACTGGTTCCCTTATGCTCTCCCTGAAACTCTGTACAACCTCTGGCTTAGTCAGTTTATCCAGGTCCCATCTCCTTCAGTTTTAATCTACAGGTCATAACCAATAGATTGTGGTCAGAGTCCACATCTGCCCCTGGAAATGTCTTACAATTTAAAACCTGGTTCCTAAATCTCTGTCTTACCATTATATAATCTATCTGAAACCTGTCAGTATCTCCAGGCTTCTTCTACGTATACAGCCTTCTTTTATGATTCTTGAACCAAGTGTTAGCTATGATTTAGTTGTGCTCTGTGCAAAATTCTACCAGACGGCTTCCTCTTTCATTTCTTAGCCCCAATCCATATTCACCTACTACGTTTCCTTCTCTCCCTTTTCCTACTACCGAATTCCAGTCACTCATGACTATTAAATTTTCATCACCCTTCACTATCTGAATAATTTCTTTTATTTCATCATACATTTCTTCAATTTCTTCATCATCTGCAGAGCTAGTTGGCATATAAACTCGTCCTACTATAGTAGGTGTGGACTTCGTACCTATCTTGGCCACAATAATGCGTTCACTGTGCTGTTTGTAGTAGCTTACCCGCATTCCTATTTTCATATTCATTATTAAACCTACTCCTGCATTACCCCTATTTGATTTTGTGTTTGTAACCCTGTAGTCACCTGACCAGAAGTCTTGTTCCTCCTGCCACCGAACTTCACTAATTCCCACTATATCTAACTTTAACCTATCCATTTCCCTTTTAAAATTTTCTAACTTACCTGCCCGATTAAGGGATCTGACATTCCACACTCCGATCCGTAGAACGCCAGTTTTCTTTCTTCTGATAACGACATCGTCTTGAGTAGTCCCTGTCCGGAGATCCAAATGGGGGACTATTTTACCTCTGGAATATTTTACCCAAGAGGACGCCATCATCATTTAATCATACAGTAAAGCTGGATGCCCTCGGGAAAAATTACGGCCGTAGTTTCCCCTTGCTTTCAGCCGTTCGCAGTACCAGCACAGCAAGGCCATTTTGGTTATTGTTACAAGGCCAGATCAATCAATCATCCAGACTGTTGCCCCTCTTCAGGAACCACATGTTTGTCTGGCCTCTCAACAGATACCCCTCCGTTGTGGTTACACCTACGGTACAGCTATCTGTATTGCTGAGGCACGCAAGCCTCCCCACCAACGGCAAGGTCCATGGTTCATGGAGGGAGCCATAAACCTAGCTAAAAATGATGTTACTAGTGCTAGGACAAAGCATATTGATATACGGCACCATTTCATTGGGGACCACATAGAGCGACAGAACATTGCCGTGGACTATCTGCGCACAGAAGACATGTTAGCTGATCTTCTGACCAAACCCTTGGAAAAGTTTGAGAAGTTTGGAAGTTTGAGAAGATTGTGGGACTATTTGGTTTATCTTGTGGAAGCAACACACAAAATATAAGTTCAAGGAGGAGTGTTGGAATTGTGTGAACAATATATTTCGTGTGTGTCGGCGCAAAGTGCACTGTGTAAAATAGACCTCTTTGGCATTGTCTAACACTCTTTGAGTGCGCTAATTATTCTGTTGTGTTCGCTGTAAATTTTTTTGTTCTTGAATGTGCAAATATAGTTATTAGTAAAATGTCCTTTTTTTTTCTCCTTAATACTTATTCAGCTGCACAAATTCCAACAATGCTGATACAGGATATTATTTGAAAAGTTTACTATTAAAGACCAGGAGCGTGAAAAACAATGTGAGCTGAAAGAGCAGGAGTGTGAAAGACAACGTCAGCAGGAAAAGGAAAAACGTAGACAGGAAAAGCTTATAGAAAAACAACAACAGGAGCTCAGGAACCAAGAAAAGGGAAAGAAATTTATGGAAAACATAAACAAAATTTTCTGGAAAGACATAAAGAAATTGTCCATAGGATAAATCAAGTGTTGGTCGATCATGATAATGCTACTATTACCCATTTTAAGCAGGAGATTGATGACGTAAAATCCAATATTGAACCATTAACAAACATTCCAGTTCAGGTCAGTAGCCTTGAAACTGAAGTAGATAGACTAGAGAACCAATTCAAAGCTTTGGCTACCACTGTGGTAACAATACAGGAGGACATTCCCTCGGAAATCCGAAAGCAAGTCAGAACAGAAGTAGCCATGGTGCTGAACTCTGAAAATCAAAGCTTTGAAAATGTGACAGTATGCAGTAATGACAACACTCATACTGACAGGCAAAAGATCACAGATAATGTAACGGCAAATGTTAATGCACCACAAGGAAGACCAAATTTTGGTAATCAACTGATGTTGTTGTTGTTGTTGTGGTCTTCAGTCCTGAGACTGGTTTGATGCAGCTCTCCATGCTACTCTGTCCTGTGCAAGCTTCTTCATCTCCCAGTACCTACTGCAACCTACATCCTTCTGAATCTGCTTAGTGTATTGATCTCTTGGTCTCCCTCTACGATTTTTACCCTCCACGCTGCCCTCCAATGCTAAATTTGTGATCCCTTGATGCCTCAAAACATGTCCTACCAACCGATCCCTTCTTCTAGTCAAGTTGTGCTACAAACTTCTCTTCTCTCCAATCCTATTCAATACCTCCTCATTAGTTACGTGATCTACCCACCTTATCTTCAGCATTCTTCTGTAGCACCACATTTCGAAAGCTTCTATTCTCTTCTTGTCCAAACTGGTTATCGTCCATGTTTCACTTCCATACATGGCTACACTCCATACAAATACTTTCAGAAACGACTTCCTGACACTTAAATCTATACTCGATGTTAACAAATTTCTCTTCTTCAGAAACGATTTCCTTGCCTTTGCCAGTCTACATTTTATATCCTCTCTACTTCGACCATCATCAGTTATTTTACTCCCTAAATAGCAAAACTCCTTTACTACTTTAAGTGTCTCATTTCCTAATCTAATCCCCTCAGCATCACCCGATTTAATTTGACTACATTCCATCATCCTCGTTTTGTTTTTGTTGATGTTCATCTTATATCCTCCTTTCAAGACACTGTCCATTCCGTTCAACTGCTCTTCCAAGTCCTTTGCTGTCTCTGACAGAATTACAATGTCATCGGCGAACCTCAAAGTTTTTACTTCTTCTCCATGAATTTTAATACCTACTCCGAATTTTTCTTTTGTTTCCTTTACTGCTTGCTCAATATACAGATTGAATAACATCGGGGAGAGGCTACAACCCTGTCTCACGACTTTCCCAACCACTGCTTCCCTTTCATGACCCTCGACTCATAACTGCCATCTGGTTTCTGTACAAATTGTAAATAGCGTTTCGCTCCCTGTATTTTACCCCTGCCACCTTCAGAATTTGAAAGAGAATATTCCAGTCAACATTGTCAAAAGCTTTCTCTAAGTCTACAAATGCTAGAAACGTAGGTTTGCCTTTTCTTAATCTTTCTTCTAAGATAAGTCGTAAGGTTAGTATTGCCTCACGTGTTCCAACATTTCTACGGAATCCAAACTGATCTTCCCCGAGGTCCGTTTCTACCAGTTTTTCCATTCGTCTGTAAGGAATTCGCGTTAGTATTTTGCAGCTGTGACTTATTAAACTGATAGTTCGGTAATTTTCACATCTATCAACACCTGCTTTCTTTGGTATTGGAATTATTATATTCTTCTTGAAGTCTGTGGGTATTTCGCCTGTTTCATACATCTTGCTCACCAGATGGTAGAGGTTTGTCATGACTGGCTCTCCCAAGGCCATCAGTAGTTCTAATGGAATGTTGTCTACTCCCGGGGCCTTGTTTCGACTCAGGTCTTTCAGTGCTCTGTCAAACTCTTCACGCAGTATCGTATCTCCCATTTCATCTTCATCTACATCCTCTTCCATTTCCATAATATTGTCCTCAAGTACATCGCCCTTGTATAAACCCTCTATATACTCCATCCACCTTTCTGCCTTCCCTTCTTTGCTTAGAACTGGGTTGCCATCTGAGCTCTTGATATTCATACAAGTGGTTCCCTTCTCTCCAAAGGTCTCTTTAATTTTCCTGTAGGCAGTATCTATCTTACCCCTAGTGAGACAAGCCTCTACATCCTTACATTTGTCCTCTAGCCATCCCTGCTTAGCCATTTTGCACTTTCTGTCGATCTCATTTTTGAGACGTTTGTATTCCCTTTTGCCTGCTTCATTTACTGCATTTTTATATTTTTTCCTTTCATCAATTAAATTCAATATTTCTTCTGTTACCCAAGGATTTCTATTAGCCCTCGTCTTTTTACCTACTTGATCGTCTGCTGCCTTCACTACTTCATCCCTCAGAGCTACCCATTCTTCTTCTACTGTATTTCTTTCCCCCATTCCTGTCAATTGTTCCCTTATGCTCTCCCTGAAACTCTCTACAACCTCTGGTTCTTTCAGTTTATCCAGGTCCCATCTTCTTAAATTCCCACCTTTTTGCAGTTTCTTCAGTTTCAATCTGCAGTTCATAACCAATAGATTGTGGTCAGAATCCACATCTGCCCCTGGAAATGTCTTACAATTTAAAACCTGTTTCCCAAATCTCTGTCTTACCATTATATAATCTATCTGACACCTATTAGTATCTCCAGGATTCTTCCAGGTATACAACCTTCTTTTATGATTCTTGAACCAAGTGTTAGCTATGATTAAGTTATGCTCTGTGCAAAATTCTACAAGGCGGCTTCTTCTTTCATTTCTTCCCCCCAATCCATATTCACCTACTATGTTTCCTTCTCTCCCTTTTCCTACTGACGAATTCCAGTCACCCATGACTATTAAATTTTCGTCTCCCTTCACTACCTGAATAATTTCTTTTATCTCGTCATACATTTCATCAATTTCTTCATCATCTGCAGAGCTAGTTGGCATTTTAACTTGTACTACTGTAGTAGGCATGGGCTTTGTGTCTATCTTGGCCACAATAATGCGTTCACTATGCTGTTTGTAGTAGCTAACCCGCACTCCTGTTTTTTTACTCATTATTAAACCTACTCCTGCATTACCCCTATTTGATTTTGTATTTATAACCCTGTAATCACCTGACCAAAAGTCTTGTTCTCCTGCCACCGAACTTCACTAATTCCCACTATATCTAACTTTAACCTATCCATTTCCCTTTTTAAATTTTCTAACCTACCTGCCCGATTAAGGGATCTGACATTCCACGCTCCGATCCGTAGAATGCCAGTTTTCTTTCTCCTGATAACGACGTCCTCTTGAGTAGTCCCCGCCCGGAGATCCGTATGGGGGACTATTTTACCTCCGGAATATTTTACCCAAGAGGACGCCATCATCATTTAATCATACAGTGAAGCTGCATGTCCTTGGGAAAAATTACGGCTGTAGTTTCCCCTTGCTTTCAGCTGTTCACAGTACCAGCACAGCAAGGCCGTTTTGGTTAATGTTACAAGGCCAGATCAGTCAATCATCCTGACTGTTGCCCCTGCAACTACTGAAAAGTCTGCTGCCCCTCTTCAGGAACCACATGTTTCTCTGGCCTCTCAACAGATACCCCTCCATTGTGGTTGCACCTACGGTACGGCCATCTGTATCGCTGAGGCACGCAAGCCTCCCCACCAACGGCAAGGTCCATGGTTCATGGGGGAAGCAACTGATATTACCAGAGCAATATGTGACACCAAGGAACAATAATAGTGAAATAGAATGTACCTGAAATAAAGTAACCACACCACCTGCGAATGATAGCAACTTCGTGCACTTAACTACTTTGATGCATTAAGGATAGACAGTTTCAAATATTTAATGGAGAAAGCAAGAAAAACATACATCCAGTTGTTTTCATTCAAAACTTCAAAAGTGTTCTTCTAAAATCATGGCCAGCAGAACAGAAAATACAGTTTGTGGTTTCACATATTTCTGGTGATGCATTGCTCTGGGCATTAAATGCAGCAGAAACTTGCAAGACTTTCCACAACTTTGAGAAGGCATTCCTTGATCAAGTCTGGTCAGCATCTACTCAAGAGTGACTCCATAAAGTTGTTTACAATGCAGAAATGTACAATGCAAAGTCAGGTTCCTTAAGGAAATACTTTGAAAAATATATTAACATGACCAGGTACTGGGATGAGCCAGTAACCACCAGAGACTTGTTGCGAGTGTTAAAAGCTAGATTACCCTTACAAATTAGAGAAACATTATTTAATGTTACAGACACCGATCTGAAAGAATTTCTGTCTGTAATTGATTCTCTGGATCTAGTGCAAGAAGATGCCAGAAATAATTCTGATGTGATCAGCAATACCAATAGTCCTAATGGAAAAAATTATGGAATGGAAACAATGGAAACAGGGGCGAAGGTAGTCCAAAGAAAAATAAAAGTAATGCGTATAGTTACAGAAAATACAATAATAATAATAATAATAATAATAGTAGGAATTCATTCAACCAAAATTTTGGATATCCTAATAATAATAATAATAACAGTAGTTATCAAAAGGCCAAAGAACAACAACAACCGAATGGTAATCAGAGGCAGTACCACAATGAAAATCCAATCAATAACAATAGCAACTGAAAGAGACAAAATGACAACAGGTCAGACAGTCCATATAAAGACAAGCCTAAAAATATGCGGGCTGACAGTGAATATTGGCGACAGCTGGGGCCAAGTCACTGACAGCCACAGCAAAATTCTATCAATTCGGGTCAGTCAATAAATTACGTACAGGCTATACCTATACCAAACAATCAATATCCACCGTGGTGGGATCCAAGCAGGCCACCTCCGACTGAAAACCCACAAAATGTTAGAATAGTGGAGGTACCTTCAGAAGCAAAACAATAAACTAATTTCGGTCCCTGTAGGTCTTCACCAGGTGACTGAGGCCAACAATGAAAGCAATAGGTCGACGAAACAAAAAATAAACTTGATACGGTATCAGGATGGCAACAGGATCGAAGATGAGCTGTATCAGGAACCTGCTGTCTCTGATAAGGCACAAAGGGAAAATATCCAAACAAGTGTCACTGGAACTCTAAATGGTGTAACAACTACTATTCTGCTGGCACAGGTGCAAATGTATCAGTTATGAATACGCAGTTTTTCAAGAAGGTATCGGAGATAAGAAGATTGCTGATTTTGTCTGTTGCAAATTGTAAGGTTATAGGGGCATTGGGAAAAAAGGCACAGAGTATAAAATACCAGACACAGGTGGAAGTTTCCTTGGGAAATGATCGCTTATTATGCACATTCCTACTAATGGATGACTTGTCAGTACCGGTGCTTCTGGATCTTGAGTTCCTTCAGGAAAGGGAAGCTGTAATTGACCTTCCCCACGGGACATGTGCACTTAAGTACCAACAGTGACCGATAACATTAATGCTGCATCGGGAGTTCAGTACAAACCTTCCGCTGATGAGAAAAATGAATCTTTCTGTCAGCAGACAGAATTTGTTAGTGTTGGATCATAAGCACCCACAGATGTGTCACAAAAATCGAAATAACGATGCACCCAGCAATGTGAGTGACATCGTCACAACAATAGAAGAGAAAGTACGGGAGGCAACTTGCATTAATGCTTCAGAGGCTAGACAATTAACAGAATTATTATCCATATACCTCGAAGTATTCATTGAATGCCCTGGAATCATAAAAGATTACCAGTATACTATGAAAGTATATGCACACAAGACCTATTGCAGAGCATCTTACTTGGTCCCCTGGACTAAGAAAAACGAAGTGAAGGACCATATAAAAATAGTTAATATCTCACATGAGGGGTGCTATATAGTAGAGGATGTCAATAAAGGAGAGAGGAAAGGACTGTATTGTCTTAAAGACATAAAAAGAATTTGCAATAGGAAAACCAATTTAAATGTTGGAATATACAAAGGACCAATCAGAGGTGCAAGTGCACTACCCCATAACTGTAAATATAATATTTATGGTAAAATAATTAGCAGTAATAATGTGATACTATTATGTATGTATTAGTTTATAAGATTTTATGTCAAGTATTACACTGTAATATTCTTGAATTATCTCAACAAGGAGCAGCAAATCTCCATAATAATTTTATTTTTACTCTAAAAGGGATCAATAACTTGATAAAAGTTCACTTGAGTGTTATTAAATTAATGTACAAGGCCAATCCTCTCATGTGTCAAATAGCAAAGCTAGCGTCTCCTATCTTGCTCCTGAGATGCCTTCCTCTTCATCTATCTCTATTAGCCACGCAATCTTCTTTTCCTTTATATTTCCTTAATTATGTTTCATCATGTCTCTCTATTCTTCTCCTCCCTTCACCATGAGTCTCCCTCATACTCCCTGCTGCCAGCACTCCTATCTAAAATCTCTCTCATCAATAATGTCTAATTAAAACAGTACTTATTGTTGTGGACTGGCAAGACAGCCAATCCACAATGGACGATAGCCGAAAAGGCACGCGTTTAAGCTCACACAGGCTGGCGTAAGGTCTGGAACAAGGCCAAGGTATTTAGACTAGCAAAAAAGGTACGTAGATTCTGGAATACTTAACTTTAATCCATAATTGGTGAACATCGGTCTGACGGTACATGCATCACAAGATGAAATAGCAAATGATAATGGCGCCTTGCTAGGTCGTAGCAAATGACGTAGCTGAAGGCTATGCTAACTATCGTCTCGGTTAATGAGAGCGTAATTTGACAGTGAACCATCGCTAGCAAAGTCGGCTGTACAACTGGGGCGAGTGCTAGGACGTTTCTCTAGACCTGCCGTGTGGCGGCGCTTGGTCTGCAATCACTGATAGTGGCGACACGCGGGTCCGACGTATACTACCGGACCGCGGCCGATTTAAAGGCTACCACCTAGCAAGTGTGGTGTCTGGCGGTGACACCACATTCCTCCCCCGCAAATCGGCGTACAGTTGTGTTATAAGGCTTCCGCCTGCCGTGGGGAGGACCCCTTGTTGACGTATGCGACGAGGTGGGGAGCCTAACAACAGGCGAGGCTGTGCCACCCGCACCCTGCCATTTGGTCCGAGGGGAGCTAGGAAACGCCTCAAAACCTAGTCCAGCGTGCACGCCAACATGCGGTGTATGCGCCCGCAGAGAGACAGGAGGGGCCGAAGAGTCGACCTCCATCGGGGCGGGGTAACCGACGGGCGAAGACGCCATGTGGTCCGGAGCGGGCAAGGGTTCCATGTCGGAGGACAGCTGGTCACGGGAAGCGATCGGCGGCGCGTGACCCAGGGAGGCGCCCGGCGGTTGCAGCGACGCGTCCACTTTGGGCGTCGCCGGCGGGAGAACAGGCGGCGGCGCGTCGCCATGGGGCAAAATGGAAGGCAGCGTCGGTAGCACCTGGGGATGAGGCGAGCCAGTAGATGGGTCCCCAGGGCGCTGACCTGACGGCACCGTCGCTGAAAGCAGACGGGGAGCGGCAGAACCCGTGCGACGACAGAGGCGCAGCTGATTGAGATGCCGACGCACCTCACCAGAGGACCCCAAAACCAGATACATAGCGCGGCCGAGGCAGCGAAGAATGCGCCCTTCAAGCCAACGCCGTGAACCTCGATAGGTACGACAGTAGACAACGTCGCCTGGAACAAAAGCAGGTGTCTGCCACTGCACAGGAACCTGATGCGGCGGATGTAGCAAAGACATCAAGGTTCGATGAGGACGACCGTGGAGCAACTCAGCCGGCGAGTGACCATCTCGGGGCTGAGAGCGATACGTGGACAAAAAGAGCAATAACGCGTCCTCCCGAGAATGCGACTCTTTCAACTTCAACTTGAAAGTCCGGACCAATCATTCAGCGGCATCGTTTGACTGTGGCGAAAACGACGCGGACGTCAGATGTTGAGTACCATTGGCCTTGCAGAATGACTGAAATTCTGCGCACATGAATTGTGGGCCATTGTCGGAAACAATAGTCTGTGGAAGACCTTCTATGCAAAAGATAGCGGATAACGCTTGGATGGTGGCAGATGACGTCGTGGAAGACATCCGGACAACAAAAGGAAAATTACTGAATGAATCTACCACAACCAACCATCGAGCATTCCAGAATGGACCAGCAAAATCGATGTGTATGCGTTGCCAAGGGGAAGTAGCTTTAGGCCATGCAAAGAATTTCCGTGGTGGTGCGGATTGTTGTTCGGCACACGCCATGCAAGAAGAGCACATATTCGTAATCGCAGCATCGATTCCGAACCAAGTACAGTGCTGACGAGCAAGTTGTTTCGTTCTCACTATACCCCAATGTCCTTGGTGGAGAAGCCGTAAGACAGAGGACTGTAACGAACGTGGGACCACGACCCTGGACTGATCATTATCAGAACGCAAGTCTCTCCTTGTGAGCAAAAAATCGGCGAACCAACGGATCCTCGATCCGTGACTTTGACAAGGGCCATTGCGTAGCAACAAAACGCAAAACGGTAACAAGGACAGGGTCAGCAGCCGTGGCAGTAGCTACACGACGAAAATCAATCGGAAACGATTCGACCACGTCATCGGTTTCCGAATCAATGAACATGCAAGCAAGTTAGGAAGAATCGAATGCTCTATCCTCAGCAACAGGCAAACGGGACAACGCATCGGCGTTTCCGTGCTTAGCAGTGGACCGATACAAGATATCGTAGCGGTACTGCGAGAGGAAAATAGACCAGCGAATGAATTTCTGCGCTGTACGTGGAGGTACAGGCTTGTTCGGATGAAAAAGCGACGTCAAGGGTTTGTGGCCTGTGATGATGGTAAAGTGACGACCATACAAGAAATCATGAAACTTAGTAACACCAAATACGAGAGCCAAAGCTTCTTTCTCGATCTGTGAATAAATTCTTATCGCAGACGAGAGCAATGTGGACGCAAAGGCAAGAGGGCGATCATGCGATCCATCTTTGTGCGCAAGCACAGCACCGATCCCGAAATCCGATGCATCTACCATCAACAAAAGGGGTTTCTGGGGATCGAATGGCGTAAGGCAAGTATTGGAAAGCAACGCCGATTTCAACTGGCGAAAGGCGCGTTCGCATTCCGTCGTCTAGACGAACGGAACACCTTTACGGCGTAAGCGATGAAGCGGAGCTGAAATGGAAGAGGCGTGGCGCACATAGCGATGATAATAATTGATTTTTCCCAGCACACTCTGTAGCTGCTTCAAATTCTGCGGCGAAGGCAAGTCTTGTATGGCACGAAGGTGCTCGGGACAGGGATGTATGCCTTGGGCATTGAGTACATGTCCCAGATAGAGTAAGTCACGAGCAAAAAACACACATTTGTCCTTCCGCAAGCGAAGACCATTTTGTCGCAAGACCTGAAATAATGTTCTGAGATTGGCTAAATGTTCTTCTTCCGTTTTTCCGGAAATCACAATATCGTCCAGATAGTTTGCTGCAGTAGGGACCGACGCACAAACAGTTTGTAAATATTGCTGAAACAATGCAGGGGCGGATGCACACCCGAATGGCAGTCGTTTGAATCGGTACAAACGAAGATGCGTGTTAACCACCAAAACGCGCTGGGATTCTTCGTCCACCGGTATTTTCAAGTACGCATCTGCTAGGTCCAACTTCGAAAAATATTTACCCGGGCACAGTTTGTCAAAAAGATCTTCCGGGCGGGGTAAAGGAAAAGTTGCAATCACTAGTTGTCGATTCATCGTTGCCTTGAAGTCCACACAAAGTCTCAATTTTCCGGAAGGTTTTGGCAAAATTACTAAGGGTGATGCCCAGAGAGAAGCCTGCACACGTTCAATCACACCTTGTGATTCCAAATCGTTTAACGTTCTTGCGACCTCATCACGCAATGCGTGGGGAACATTGCGCGCTCTGAAAAATTTCGGTTGCGCGTTTACTTTCAGTTCCAAATGTGCTTTATAGTTCGTAGTGCAACCAAGGCCCGGTGCAAAAATGTCTGCAAACTCTTCACATAGACGAGGAACACTGTCTGAAGGCACAGTCTGGTTCACTGATAGGACCTGATTGACTATAGACAAGTTAAACAACTGAAATAAATCGAAACCAAACAAGTTCACTGCAGAAGAAGAACGAAGTACGTAAAATGACAGAAGTTTTGTTTGTCCTTTGTATGTTGCAAGAATGCTGCACTGTCCTAACACAGGGATTGCTTGTCCTGAATAACTACTTAACTTAACATTTGCAGCACGCAACGGAGGTGTGCCCAGCTGTTTGTACGTGTCGTGATTGATCAGGGAAACTGCAGCTCCGGTATCGACCTGGAATGGGATCACTTTGCCGTTAATGTCCAAATCTACAAAAAGTTTATTGTCCTGCTGACGACAAGAGCGACTGTCTTGTGCAACGTGAACTGACGCTGGTACAGAATCACTTGCGACTTGACGGGATTTCCGGCGATGTCGACGCACACTATTTGTGGGACGAACACAGTCACTGTTAGAGAGAGTGGTACTGGGCGGAGTGGAATGAACTACATGAATTTCCATGGGCGAAGGTTCACGAGCCTGAGTATTCTGGGTTCGATTCCGATTCCGGCGCGAGTGTCCGATCAGAGCTTTTTCTGGCAAACACTCTGAACATGTCCTTTTTTATTACAGAAAAAGCAAATAGCTTGGCGTGACAGGCAATTCTCACGCGAATGTCTAGTAGCACACCGCGGGCATGATTTTAGCACTGCATTTGCTTGCTTCCGCGGCACACGTGGCGGAGAGGTTGGCGGCAGCTGCGCGGACGGGCCCGAGGGCTGTTTACTGTTCCGTGCAGCGCGCCCGGCGGGCCGGTTAATGTGACACACGGCTGGTGAAGTATCAAATGATTTCTGAGCAAAGTCAAGTGTGTCCTGCCAATCCAATATGTCTATAACTTGTGGAAGGGAGGGATTGACTAGTTTCAAAATCTGTTCCCGTATACGAACATCAGACTCGTTCTGTGCAATTGCATCACGTACCATAGTATCTGAATAAGGGAGTCCACATTGACACTCAAAAGCACAATCCCTAGTAAGGCCTTGCAAAGTTGCAACCCACTCCCTATTAGTCTGACCTGCCGTACGTTTTGTACGGAAGAAGGCATACCTTTTGGCAACTACAATGACTGATTCTTTGAAATATGCATCTAATGCAGACAAAATTTCGTCGTAGGACACAGTTGCTACGTCGCGTTGGGGAAATAATTTCACTATCACTTGGTACATCTGGACGCCTACGGATGCTAACAAAAAAGGCTGCCGCTCATTAGCTTGAATTCTGTAGGTGGCGAGATGGAATCCAAATTGGCGTGACCACTCCGTCCAGCTTTCCAGTGCCGCATCAAAAGGATGAAAAGGTGGTGCAACTGCGTGTTGTGGCTGCGTGAGCGGTGGAGCGGCGGTGGCCTCATCGTTTTACATCACACGTTGACCCTGGACGAGCTGTTCAAGGGCATCCAGTAAGGCCTGTGTCTGCTGGTTCTGCAAGCGATAAAATTCGGACAGTACATCTGTAGATTGTGGCGAAGCCATGACACAAGTAAATTAGGGCAATACGAACGCAAAATTCTCGGCGCCAACTGTTGTGGACTGGCAAGACAGCCAATCCACAATGGGCAGTAGCCGAAAAGGCACGCGTTTAAGCTCACGCAGGCTGGCGTGAGGTCTGGAACAAGGCCAAGGTATTTAGACTAGCAAAAATACTTAACTTTAATCCATAACTGGTGAACATCGGTCTGACGGTACATGCATCACAAGATAAATAGCAAATGATAATGGCGCCTTGCTAGGTCGTAGCAAATGACGTAGCTGAAGGCTATGCTAACTATCGTCTCGGTTAATGAGAGCGTATTTTGTCAGTGAACTATCGCTAGCAAAGTCGGCTGTACAACTGGGGCGAGTGCTAGGAAGTCTCTCTAGACCTGCCGTGTGGCGGCGCTCGGTCTGCAATCACTGATAGTGGCGACACGCGGGTCCGACGTATACTACCAGACCGCTACCACCTAGCAAGTGTGGTGTCTGGCGGTGACACCACACTTATGATCTACGAATATAAACTCTATATGTATGTATTTTTCCAGGTGTACCTTTCTAATTGTTTATTTCACTTTTTGTACTAGATGTAGTTTAATATGCCTACTAAAACACATGAATGGAAAATAAGTAGAATGCCTGGTTAGATGTAAGAGAGGGCCTGATGGCCCTAATCTTGCCAGGTTAAATAAATAAATAAATAAATTATTGCATTAAATGTGAGGAATTTTACCTTTCTATACGTAGGATAGAAATGATTAAAATGCTTAAATGATATATTTGTTCATGTGTAATAAATTTTCTTTCTAGTTGCAGCCCATTTCATTACAGTCATCTCAACATACATATAGTGTTTAAAATATGAAAATTACAGAAATGCTTTAGCAAATTTACAGTGGTAACTATAATTTTACAATAGTATAGTGATGTTGACAACATGCAATGAATAGTAATATAAATTTTACAAAATAGGTACACCTCTTTCAAAATAGGTACAGTTTTTTCCAGACTTGTTTCTGAATGTATCTATACTTTTCAATTCTGTGGACATGTGGTTTAAGATCTACTTGTAACGTGCGCGTGGGGCACACAATACTCATTAAAGCCTGTACTATGGTAAGTGAGTGGGGTTTACCTTACAAGACAGGATATTTGTATAGATATTAACCGCGTGTACCTGAATGGAGGCAAATCAGACTTACACCCACTCTGTAATAACAATGATACGTCAAGTAAGTCCAAAATGCAACTACACGTCCGCACGGACAAAATGCAACACAGAAGATGCTACCAATTTGTTAATAATACGGTCGCCATCCTAATTAGGCATTAACTGAGTTTCTTCCCTGTATAAGTTGGCAGATATTCGTGCAAAGCAACAAGTAGTAACACTGCATAATATAGTAGAATTTTAGAACCAGACAATCTATTGAACTGATAGTTTCACGTTCTGTACTGATATGGATAAACCATAAATACACAACACTACACTATAATGTTTACTACAAAACTTCGTACTGTCTATTGATCTGATTAAAATCGGGCATAGGTTACCCTAGAAATAGCACTTTCGAGTCACACACACAATGTCAATTTTGATAAAGATAAAACATTGATAAATTTTGGCTTTTATATTGACTTTAACTTTTGCTGGTCAAATCAATTTAGAACACTTCAGAATTCAAATGAATAAAAAGGGGGGGGGGGACCCTGAAACTGTTATGATCACTGTATTAAAAAAATTGATTACTGAAATTATTATGCACTCAAGATTTCCAGTATATGAGTTACTACTCTTTTTATCTTATTTCCTGCTTATTTGGATACCTTTATATCTGTCTCGAAATAATTAAACTTCATTACTAAATCAATATTAAAGTTATCTTCCAACTTTGTCAGACCTCCGTTATTCATTTACTGGTTCATTAACAAAACAGTTCTTTAAACACCATTCTTACATAGTTAGGTCTACAAGTAATTATTATTAACACAAAATTTAATTTTTCGTTTCGGGGCACTCGGATTGCACAACATTTGGAAAGGACCCTATCTAGGTTAGTTGTGAGGATACTTAAATGATAGAACAGTTCTGGTAAAATTTAAATTGCTATTGAACAGTATGGAACAAAAGTAACACTGGTCCATACGAATACAGTACTAAAAGTTTCAACCTGTTTGTATCGATGCGGCGGTTGGCAAGCGGCGAGGTGCCGAGGCACAGAGCACACATACAACCACAGCTATGGCTCTTGACGTATCGGCACTTTAATTCTTCTTAGCGTCGTCATACTTTTCCGTTTAGTGCCTATGGAATTTTGCCATGCTGTATGGGCGTTGGAACGGCATACCCGATGCTCAATGAACTACGTCTTCCAGGAGAGCCTCCTCGCTCCAGAAGATGTTACTCAATCCAGTGCCAAACTCCAACTACTACTGCTGAGCCCGTTGTGCCGTGCAGTGCCCATGCGCATTTTCCTTCGCTCGCCTGCCATCCACCTTTTACCGCTCACTTACAGACAGGGTATTCACCCGAGGTTTTGCATTCTACATATCCTAACACATTGCCTACGTATGGACCAGACGCACAGTTACAATCTTAAACATCTTACAACAGTTCCAAAATTCGTTACATTTTAATTCAATCGCAATACTACTTGACATTTGACATAAACATTAATATTCACGCTGAAAATTGTTTACAGTTTTCTTAACACAATGGCATGAAACAAAAAAGAAATGAAATCAGAACATCAATTACACTAATTCATCGAAACATCAGATGGAAAAAAAAATTTACTTATATGTACAATAGTACAGCGTCGTTGTTGTTACATACTGTGTTACAAAAACGTAGGGGTTTCTTTGATTTTGGGTACATCAGATAGTAGGCATTATTGTGAGTGATACTTTGTACTTCAAACGGGTCATGGTTCAGTTTGATGGATTTCTCATGAGTTTTTATGAGTACATAATCTCCAACCATGAACCTAGTAACCTTGAAGTTTTTGTCACGTCAGCAATATACTCAAACAATGACTGGGAGACAGCACTGACCTGTGAACCAGTATCCATGAGTACTTGTAGTCTAATGTTATATATGTTAACAGGAATAATGATCTGTTTAATGCTTAAATTTTCTGTATTGTTTTGCTCTTCCCACAACAAATTTTGGTCAACCATAATATCGTTCCAAGAAATGCTGTTAACCTGCATATTATCTGTGTCTGGATATTTTTACTATTTTTGGAGATCAAAATTTTAATTACTTGAACTCATTGCTGACTGTGTATTGTATCATCCGGTGGTTCCTATGTTTTGACTTCAGCACCTATTTCAGATTTTGTATGGAAATTTCATCATCAAGTGGTACAAAATTACTCTTAGTTACACATTCATTGGTTTCAGGGATACCAAAACACCCGTCTTCCAAACTATCTTCTTATTCCAACCATTCTGGGTTGCTCTGGCACTAGTTGGAAAGCTTTTCTAAGACAGACACTAAGTTATTCTTCTGCCATTTCTACAGGCTTTATATTGAACTCACAATTCTCTTCAAACTGTATTGGTTCCTGTTCATTCACTGCAGGCTCTTCTGTCGAGCTGTCATCCTATCAGCTTCAGTAACTTCCACAGCTACCACGTATTTCATATAATCTACACAGATTTCTAAGACATGTAGACAACTGTCTGTATATACATTATCAGGCCTTTTGACAACAGTCTGTTCTGTTTGTGAATTGTTAACAGAGATGGCTTCATTATCAATGCAGACGATTTCATTTTCCAACATACTCCCGTGCCTAGCAACCACATTATTGGCGGCACACATAGTGTGCATGGTGGCTTTTATCTCTCAGCCTACTATCCACATAGTAACAGCATGCAAACTCTGCGTGGCATTAATTACCTTCCTCTCCTCTCGATGCTCTTTCTTCTCCTCTTATCACCACTAGACTTCTCGGTCACATAATTTTTCTTAAAATCCTTCCACTTGAATTGTTTTAAGCCTCAGTACAGATCATCTATCTGTACACACGAAACCATAACCTCTGATAACTCATTTTCACCATCTAAACTTTCATTGGCAATTTCTCCTCCGCCTATCAATATGTCCACATTTTCTCTGACTACACAATTAATATTCACTGTAGCAGGTTCATTGACTTCTGCTGTGACATCTTCACTGGGTTCCGCTGCCCTACTTGTGGCTTGCCTCAGAACAGCTGATTGATTTGTACCATCCGTTGCTTGTGGTATTTCTGCCCGTCTGCTAACACATACCAGTAACATACTGCTTGCAGGCAGTGATTCAAATCTAGGTGCATCTAATGCTTGACTGGCTGTGGCATACCATGCTGCACAATTGCTCTCCTGCGTTCTAACTCTGTTGTGTCTACTTCGGTATGGCTTTCTACATCTGGGCCAGTTAAATCGGTCCACGTCAGTTTGGTCCTTAAGGAACGTGGTTTTTGGTTTTCATTGCTATTGTCATTCTTTTGGCGGAGAATCTTCTACCGCACCCTGCAGAGGTGCCTCAACCTCTGCTCCGGCCTCTCTGAAACTTATTGACACCGTATCTATCACCATCATTTTGTTCATTACTATTACTGTTGTTGTGATGACTCCTGTTATTACTATTCTGTGATCATCATCACAGTTTTCCTGCCTGTGGTATTCTTCTCTTCACCTCTTCCTAGAAACGTGGAGAAACTTCTATGGTTGCTCCCCACATATCTCTTAGTATCTTCTGGATGTTTTTCCATAATTCCGAGATAATTTCTGCTTTGGTTTGTCTGGTTCTTAAATGAGTCTGTTTATAGTACCAATATTCGCAGAAATCCTACAAAGAGTTCCTGCCTTTTTTAACAGGAAGTTTAACCATAATAAACTCTTGTCATAAGCAATCTTGTTTTTGCTCTGACCAATACTCTTTGGTAAATTTCTGTTTGAATTTGTCAAGAGTCATATGATCAGTGTTCAGGTTCAGTCACCTTACAGTGGCAAGTAACCAGGAAAATTTCCTTCCCAGTTCTTTATAAAATCTAACAGATGCCAACCATTATGTTTCTCGGAGGGATCGAAATGTTTCTCTCCTTCCAATAATTTAATAATTGGTGACCATTACTGACAACACCAGGTTTATCTCTCATCTTCTTTTCGAGGTCAGAAAGTTTGCCTCGAGTTTGCGAAATGTTTTGGTCACAAGTCTGTTCACAATCGGTAACTTGTTTACCTAAAACTTTTTTGTTGTCAGAAACCGTTTTTCTCAAGTGTGAGATTTCATTTTTGCACATGTCAACAATTTCTGTTTGCATATGAAACATTTTTTGGCCACTTTTATGACTACTAAAGGTTCTACTTTCTCTTAGATACTTATAATTTCAACTTCGGACCTTTCAACATAGTTGTCATATTTGCATTTATAGTGTCAATATCATTTTTTATATCATTTACTGCATTACTCAAAGCTCCCATTTTTCCGTCTACTTTCTCAATCGGCCTGCTAATTTTAATTCCTTGTGTCTCAAGTTTACTAACTTGCCCACTAACTTGAGTTTTGAGTTGACTGTAAAGACCACTAATTTGAGTTTTGATACTGCCAACTTGCATTGCAATTTGTTTGCATACACCAACTTGAGTTTTGAGTTGACTATCAAGACCACTAATTTGAGTGTCAATGCTGTCAATATGCTCAGCAATTTGTTTGGATAAAAGTTTAAACAGGCCATTTGTGCTTGACGTCTTTTCGCTGTCCTGTTCTACCGAACTGTCATTTTCTGAATTTGTATCATAAGCTTCATTCTGTTCTTTCTTTATTTGTGGCGAACTAAACATGTCAAGTGGTTTGTACATAACTGCTATCAGCTATGAAATCCTCATCACTTGCGTTGTCTTTCATTTCCTGTTTAACATGGGAGGGTTTCAACATTTGGATTTGTTCATCTGCATAACAGTCTTCTGCTGGTGCCATCTGTTATATGATCACCCCTGGGTTTGATTCACACCCTGGTTGTGGATTTTCTCCACCTGAGGACTGAGGGTTTGTGTTGTCCTCACTATTTCATCATCATTCGTGCAAGTGGCAAGATTGGTGTAATATTGGGAATTTGTACGGGCCTTGATAACTGTTCACGTGAGCGCTCCACAAACCAAACATCATCATTATCATCATCATCATAGTCATCGTTATACACGCATCAAAAAAAGTTTTGCATCACCTCCTCACCTCGGTTCTGAGAGTTCCAGAACCTGTACAGAAAATTGGAATAGAGATCAACATAAACACCATTTCTGCCCTTTTTATTGCTCATGAAAATCACACATTGCATGTTGTACCACCATACAGCGAAACCTTCAGAGCTTGTGGGTCAGATTGCTGTACACACCGGTACCTCTAATACCCAGTAGCACGTCCTCATGCATTGATGCATGTCTGTACTCGTGGCATACTATCCACAAGTTCATCAAGGCACTGTTGGTCCAGATTGTCATACTTCTCAACTGTGATTCCGCATAGATCCCTCAGAGTTGTTGGTGGGTCACAGTGTCCTTTTCAATCTATCCCAGGCATGTTTGATAGGTTTCATGTCTGAAGAACATGCTGGCAACTCTAGTCAAGCGATGTCATTATCCTGAAGGAAGTCATGCACACGATGGGGGTGGGAATTGTTGTCCATGAAGACGAATGCCTCGCTAATATGCTGCCGATGTGGTCGCACTATCAGTCAGAGGATGGCATTCACGTATTGTACAGCCATTACGGCTCCTTCCATGACCACCAGTGGCATACATCAGCCCCACATAATGCCACCCCAAAACATCAGGGAACCTCCACCTTGCTGCACTCGCTGGAAAGTGTGTCTAAGGCGTTCAGCCTAGCTGGGTTGCCCCCAAATACGTCTGTGACAATTGTATGGTTGAAGGCATATGCAACACACACTGGTGAAGAGAACGTGATGCCAATCCTGAGTGGTCCATTCAGCATGTTGTTGGGCCCATCTGTACCCACTCTGCATGGTGTCATGGTTGCAAAGATGGACCTTGCCTTGGATGTTGGGCGTGAAGTTGCACATCATCCAGCCTATTGTGCACAGCTCGAGTCGTAATTTGAAGTCCTGTGGCTGCATGAAAAGCATTATTTAACTTGGTGGCATTGCTGTTAGGGTTTATGAAAGCCATAATCCATAGGTGGCAGTCATCCACTGCAGTAGTAGCCCTTGGGTGTCCTGAGTGAGGCATTTCATTGACAGTTCTTGTCTCTCTTTATCTCCTCCATATCCAAAGAACATCACTTTGGTTCACACTGAGACAAGTGGACACTACTCTTGTTGAGAGCCCTTCCTGGCACAAAGTAACAATGCCAATGCAATCAAACTGCGGTATTGACTGTATAGGCATGGTTTAACTACAGAACGCGCACCATGTACCTCCTTTCTGTTGGAATGACTGGAAGTGATCAGCTGTCGGACCCCCTCCATCTAACAGGCACTGATCGTGCATAGTTGTTTGCATCTTTAGGCGGATTTAGTGACATCTCTAAACAGCAAAGGAAGTGTGTCTGTCATACAATATCCACAGCCAACATCTGTCTTCAGGAGTTCTGGGAACCAGGGTCATGCAAAACTTTTTTTTGATCTGTGTATGATCGCCTGACCTACTACTGCCTGCAACATTCCGCATCGCATCCTGCTCTGTGTTCTGTTTGCTTGGGTTTGTTACTGTCGTGGAATATTTCTCCGTTTTACATATAGATTACAGTTTAATTTCATATTTAATGTTTGCTGTTCTCTATCTTATTGAAGCTTTTGCAAGCTCACACTACTGGACATTCAGTGTTTGTATCACACTAGGTCATTGCTTATTATTTACGCTATTTACTGCATTATGTTAATGAAAACCTATTAAATGAACTGTCATGCAGCACCATGTGTAATGCTACTCCCCTTTACCAAATTGGCAATTACTGATAATGTTAATATTCTCTGAAGGGTCTTAGCCTGACAGTGATTGCACTTCTGGTCAAAAACTACAGTGTGGTATAATGAACAAATGCAGCAGGACACATGAACCTACTATCAAAGTATGACTGGCAATAGCATGAACTACTATTATTTTAACTAATTATCACAAAAAAGATCATGATTTTCTAACAGTCTGATCACTATAGGCTTCTGAAATTTGCACATGAGTATACTCTGTGCAAATGGACAGCACAGTTATTATTTATAAGAAAAGTTTTGATGCAGAATAAATACTTTCATGTATCACATAAATTAAGTAGCTTATAGGACCCATTAGACTCAAAGTCAAACTGGCCTTGTAAATGACTACACAACTTGAAAAACTACTTTAAAACAAAGTATACAAAGGAACAAACAATTACGAGTTTACAAAACTGTTCAAAGTGAAATAATAATGCTGTCTTCTTATAACTTTTACTTACAGACAGATATAAACCCTTTATATTTTTGTCATTAGTTATTTTAATGGCAGCTTCTTATTTAATGAAAAGCTTTATTTATGAACACACTTAAGGAAATGTTAAAATGAAAAATTATGTGGAGCAAATCGTTTACTACTGCACAGGAAACTAATCAAACCTCATATTCCACACAATTAATAAAATTACAAAAAACAGGATACTTGGACTTAATTCACATAGAACAGACACTGTCTGGGAATGTGATGAGGGACATGACTTCCACAAAAAGTTAGTATTTAATACACAATACCTGGATCATTGGATGTAGATATTTAGATAACAGTTTGGCAGAAGGTGGTGGCACTTGTAACAAATTATAGTGGCTATAAAAGTGCAGTAAAGCAACCATGGTTCGTGATGTTAGCCATGGCACGATATAACTCTTTTTGGTGCTGTAAGTTTAACCAAACAGGGCCAATAATGATCAAATGATCCATAGGTCATTTTACCTTCCATCTGAGGCTAATATACAGCTTCCAGGCTCTTCTTCCCCTCAATTTAGACATCCAAATTAACCACAATAGCTCATCAAGAGCTGCCTCTGACCACTCAGTGTCACAGTCAGAACTCGACTCTGCCACTCAACACAAAGGAACCAAGTGCCTTGAGTGCCAAGTCCATCTGTTCCAGTCCTACAAAACTACTTCCATAGTGGTGGTGCTTCTATATGGGTTTTACATTTAGCTTCTCTACTTATGGACCAGTAAAATAGACAAAATTTTTGCAAATTATTACCTTCACAGAGTATTACATACAAAACCGGAGGTACAGTTACAACATAATTTCTTAAAATGCCAAAATAATAATCATAACCTGACAACAGCTTTCACATCCCACAACTACCCTCCCGACCTGGTACAGAAGCAAATAACCGGAGTCACTTCCTCATCCCCTCAAACCCAGAACACCCACAGAAGAACTACAAAAGTGCCCCACTTGTGACAGGATACTTTCCAGGTCTGGACCAGACTCTGAATGTGGTTCTCCAGCAGGGATACGACTTCCTCAAATCCTGCCCTGAAATGAGATCCATCCTTCATGAAATCCTCCCCACTCCGCCAAGAGTGTCTTTCCGCCGTCCACCTAACCTTCGTAACCTGTTAGTTCATCCCTATGAAATCCCCAAACCACCTTCCCTACCCTCTGGCTCCTACACTTGTAACCGCCCCCGGTGTAAAACCTGTCCCATGCACCCTCCAACCACCACCTACTCCAGTCCTGTAACCCGGAAGGTGTACACAATCAAAGGCAGAGCCACGTGTGAAAGCACCCATGTGATTTACCAACTGAGCTGCCTACACTGTGATGCATTCTATGTGGGAATGACCAGCAACAAACTGTCCATTCGCATGAATGGACACAGGCAGACAGTGTTTGTTGGTAATGAGGATCACCCTGTGGCTAAACATGCCTTGGTGCACGGCCAGCACATCTTGGTACGGTGTTACACCGTCCGGGTTATCTGGATACTTCCCACTAACACCAACCTATCCGAACTCCGGAGATCGGAACTTGCTCTTCAATATATCCTCTCTTCCCGTTACCCACCAGGCCTCAATCTCCGCTAATTTCAAGTTGCCGCCACTCATACCTCACCTGTCATTCAACAACATCTTTGCCTCTGCACTTCCGCCTCGACTGACATCTCTACCCAAACTCTTTGTCTTTTTGTGATCATACAAAAGCCTTTGACTGTGTACACCACGAAATTCTTTTGAAAAAGGCAGAATACTATGGTTTATGTGGTACTGTTGGCTTGTGGCTACAATCATATCTAAAGGATCGGAAGCAGACTGTAAAGCTAAATGGCTCTTCTGGAGAACCTGCATCATCTGAATGGGGCACGATAATGTGTGGCGTCCCTAAAGGCTCCGTTTTGGATCCACTGCTTTTCCTCATCTTCATTAATGATCTTCCTCTTTGTTCTTAGACAAACACCAAATTTATCCTCTTCGCTGATGATACCACAATTCTAATTGACAATTTGATAGATCACAATCTTGAACAAACTACAAATACTGTTTTTAATGACATCTTAAATTGGTTCTCCTCAAATGGTGACTATTACAGCGCCAACTATCACAAAGCGAAAAAAGTGGTCCAACTAAAACGTTCATATTTTCTTACGTACTACACGAATATGTAATAAAAAATGGGGGTTCCTATTGAAAAAAACGCAGTTGATATCCGTTTGACCTATGGCAGCGGTATCTAGCGGGCCAACGATAGCGCTATCTGGTTTCCCCCTTCAAGCTAGACGAGTTTCGTTCATTGCAGTTTTTTCGTTTGATGCTTATTTCGTGAGATATTTGGCCCGGTCACTTTCAGTGGACCACCCTGTACACACGTCAAGTCGTTTTAACCAATTTCCAAATTTCTTCCCCTACCGGCTAAGGTAGAAAGGTAAGAATGCTAAAGAAGAACACTACAACAGGATAATGTAAAGAAATAAAAGATACGAAGATAGATAATAGGTGAAATAATCAGTTTAGCAAATTCGTTCTTCGGCTCCACCGCTTTTAGTGTCATCCACGCGGCGTAACTTAACTTCAGTATTGAAATGTCGCACAAATCCGCTTCCAAAGCATCGTCAAATATATCTCAACATCACGCCACGCTGACACAGCAGTAGAATATAAGCAGATTATCTCAGTCCTCAAGTAGGTATCTTAGTATTGAAGGTTTCTATATGATACTCGTGGCATAGGAAAAGTCTCTCTAAGTTTCTCGAATACATGACCTAATTATCATTAGAAATGCATATTTCTGGACCTGGTTGACTCACAGTAATAAATAAATTAAAGTTGCTCTCCAGTTGCGAGTACCATTACTCATTTCTTTGTACATTAACTATATGTTGCTGCTTATACTCGGTGTAATCTACAGATTACATTGTATCAGTTTTGCATCGTACATGGTTCTAGCGACTTAAAATATCAATCCTTTCAAAGCTTAACTTAGGTTATTAATTCACATATACGGACATTCTGGTCTGAATGAGCCGGCCGGAGTGGCCGAGCGGTTCTAGGCACTTCAGTCTGGACCTGCGCGACCGCTACGGTTGCAGGTTCGAATCCTGCCTCGGGCATAGATGTGTGTGATGTCCTTAGGTTAGTTGGTTTTAAGTAGTTCCAAGTTCTATGGGACTGATGAGTTCGGATGTTAAGTCCCATAGTGCTCAGAGCCATTTGAACCACCGGTCTGAATGAGGGGTTTAAAGAAAACCTTTACTACTTGGTAAAAAGGAGATTTGCCATAACTTAAAACTAAAGCAGCAGGTGGCACTTCGGCACATCCCTTACTCAATTCAGCGACTGCAACCCTCTATGGCTCAAGAAACTTAAAACTACCTTAAAACTAAGGCAAATCTTATTTTCGAAATACTTAGAGCACCTTCTTCAATCACTTCATATCCTTCAAGCTCCTGCAGAATACATGTACATGCTGTTGACTCACATACTTTCTAAACAGATCACACTCTTGTTTCAAGTTGCAGCATAACATAATAAATTATTTTTTAAATGTTTTTCATGGTACTTCTTTAGGTCTACATGGTGAAGTCCTTTTACTCGTCCACTAACTGGATCTGCCAACACATAACAACCAATATGTGGCTTGCTGTCTATAACAAACGGTCCTTCGTATAGGTGTTGCCACTTACGATTTTGACGTAAGATGAGAGATCGTTTGAAGTGTGTCCTCAGAAGAACACACTCGTTCAAGCGATACGACAGAACTTTACTGACATTCTTGTCAAATGCCTTTTTTTAAAATTAGCGTGAGTTGTGAGAGAGATCAGGGCTTGTCTTAACTTATTATCTAGGTTGACTTCTGGACCTTGTATGTTGAGGATAGGATCAGTCCATTCATTGCTTTCCTTTTGCCTGGAGATTAGTTCTGAAGGTGTGAAACCGGTCGAAGTGTGCGGAAGGTTATTTACAATTTCTTCAAATGGAGTAACGAAATCGACCAACCGTGTTTGCTGGTTCGGTACATAGGTGCGAATAAAACGATTAAATTCTTTGAAGACTCGTACTGTCGGGTTACTTTGGGGTCAAAATATTGAAATTAGAATCTGTCTAGTGCCATAACTGGCAAGAAACTGTCTCCACTCTTTTCCAACGGAGTTTGAAGCATTATCAGACAACATGGTTTCCGGCTTACCAAAACGAGGAAAATAATCCTTTTCTCTTCGTCTTATTAAGACTTCATCGCGTATAAACGCACGTGCTTAGTGAAGCTTAGCAGTTTATGAATTCTCTTATGCAGATTGGGTACGTAGCAATAGGCAGAAATCTTTCTTTTACACTTCTCAGGATAGGTGAGTGTACCATATGAGATATTCATCATACTCCTCAGGAATACAAACACACCATTGCTCCGTCAACATAGATGTACGATGAAATAAAACACCATTGTGTGATTTATAAAATTTCGAAAAACGGTGATTAGGGTTGTCTTGTAGAAGCTGACTCTCTTCCATTTACGGTCACTTTCTTGCAGAGTACCCATCTGTCGGCAAAGACGTAGAAAATAACTACGATTCAAGGGATCTTTCATAAGGAGTATCTTGTGATTAGAAATCTGTTCTAAAAGTTCCGTAGGCTCCGGCATACGTTCCGACATGCGTGACAATGCACCTGCAACGATGTTGTTCTTGCCTTTCACGTAAACAATTTCGAAATTGTACTCCTGTAGAAATAGGCACCAGCGAGTAAGTCTCGGGTGATACAGCTTACACGAAAGGAGAAAGCTAAGAGCTTTATGGTCGGAATACACTTTGATCGGATGACCATAAATGTAATAACTGAAACGGCGGAACGGCCATACGACTGCCAATACTTTGAACTCCGCAACAGAGTGCGATCTCTCGCGCGCCCAAGCCTTGAAATGAGGCGTCACAAGAAATGTAGAATTCTGAGTTCATATTCGGATGACTGAGGATATTGCTATTCAGAAGAGCTTGTTTGGTCAAAGGCTTGCTGACATTCAGAGGTCCATACCCAATGAACGTTTTTCTTTAATAGATTGTGTAACACTGGATTGTTCATGGATTTCAAAAGAAAGACGTTAACCCTAGAAAACCTTTTAATTGTCTTTTGGTGGAGGGCACAGGGAAATTCCTTATAGCAGACAGTTTGTTAGGATCGGGAGAAATTCCCTCAGAAGAGGTAATATGACCAAGGTATTTTACTTCTTTTTTTACAAACTTTGATTTCTGTAAATTGGCAGTAACGCTAAAGTGACCAAACCTCTCGAAGATTTTCCGAATCAAGTCAAGATGTTCCTCCCATGAAGGCGAGGCTACTAAGAGATCATCGACATAGACAGTTATTTTGTCCTGTAAATCATGACCTAAGACATGGTCAAGTGCGGCAATAAAGATACCTGAACTAATTTTCAAGCCAAAGGGTACGACACAAAATTGATATGACCGACCTGCAAAGGTAAAGGCCGTGTACTTCCTTGAAGTTGGCGACAACTTCACCCACCAATAGCTACTTCCAAGGTCGATTGAGGTTAGAAATTTGATACCATAAAACCTTTGTAGTTGCTCCTCCAATGCTCCCGGTCGGGTACACACAGGAACAATAATTTTGTTGACGTTCCTAGCGTCTAGAACAAGCCTAACACTTCCGTCCTGTTTAAATATAGATAATAATGGGCTCGAATATGGAGAGTCAGAGGGCTCAATTATTTTACAGTTTAACATTTTGCGGATTTCCTGTCGAACTGCTTCCTCGCGGGATTGCGGAACTGCATAGGTGGTTTTACAGTAGGTGCTGTGGGGCTTAACCTTCATGTCGAATACATAGTTGGCTATTATTCCCGATTTCTTAGAAAACACATTGATTAATTGTGTCAACAGGTCTATGTCGGCCACCTAATCCGTCAGATTCATTAGCCTTCGTCAGTAATACTTGATGTGCCGGTAATAAGTCTTCGTCCGCGTCTCCTGACTCGTCTAAATAATTGAAATATTGTTGTCGAGATGTGAGCTTGCGGAGCTTTACTTTGTGTTTTTGGCTGGACAACTTAACTTTGGTCCTCATAAGTCGAATCACTAACCTCTTATCACTGCATCTGAGAATACATGTACCTTCATACAAATCTATGATGACACGATTCTTACGTAGAAACTCCATTCCTAGGAGTCAAGGTACTGACAGATTTTTAACAACTAGAAAAGTACATGGTACGGTGTCTTCTGCAAATCTCACTGGTACATGAATTTTTGAACTAAAGTGCCTACAGCTCTGGATACAGTACACCCTTGCACTGGCAGTGACAGAACTTTTGCTACAGAACACAGTTTCTTATACACACATAAAGGAACTACCTTTCCCCAAGCCAAATTTTAACCTAAGACATGATGGTAAATTTCAAAAGGAAAACTACTCCAGGAAGTAACCAATCTTCCATCGCTATTCATGGCGGTGCAACTAGGCCTTTGGATTCTGGAGAGCCTAGAACATCATGTAAGGATGAGTCGGAGCTTCCTAGTACTTCTTTAAAGATAAGATCCAAGAAAATACATCTACTAGGGACTCTGAATATCAACACACTTATGAAAGATGGAAAACTAAAACACCTAACGGACACTCTCAATCAACGCAACATACTTATATTAGCTCTTCAAGAAACAAGGTATCTGGATGAAAATGCATTTGAATCAGGTGGATACAGGATCTACAAAGGAAAACCAGCCATTAAAAATTTCAAAAATACGACTATATTAGGGACCGCATTTATGGTCAAACAGCAACTTACGGAATCAATAACTAATTTTAGCTCCCCATCAGAACGAATTTCATTTCTGACGTTCAAGTCAGGCAATGAACGTTACACTATTATAAATGCACATGCATTTATTAACCAACATAACAGAACAAATGTTGACAAAGTGGAAGATTTTTGGGGAATGCTAGAACACGAAACATCCATATTACCAAAAGAACTTATAAAAATTTTAGTGGGAGACTTTAATGCACAAGTTGGCAAAGAAATAAAATTTAAATCAGTAGTTGGAGATTATCCAGCACATGCAAGAACCAACAGAAATGGGGAAAGACTCATAGATTTTTGTAGACAGTTTAATCTGAAATTAATGTCGACGTGGGTATCACCTAATCCAAATCAAGGTGAATATCAGTTGGATCATGTGGCAATAACGACTCGCAACTACAAGGAAATCTTGGATGTCAGAGTGAGGAAGGGCCTAAACATAGACTCAGACCATTATCTGACAGAAATAAAGACCATGTTCCAACCAAACAAACCTAAACCAAAACCAAGAGGATTTCCAAGAGTAAACGCTAAATTTCTCCTGCAAAATCAGGACAAATTCTGTCATATACTAAACACAAGAAAAATGGATAATTGGGAAGAAATTAAAGAAACAATGCTAGAGTCAGTTAAAGAAATGGGACAGCCACGAAGAATACCAAAACACAGATGGTGGAATGAGCTGTGTGATGAAGCAATTGACAATCGACTAAAGGCATGGAAAAAATGGAACAGTAATAAGAAACACGAATACTGGGAAGAGTTTAAAGAAGAAAGGAAAAAGACAGCAAAAATCATCAGATCAGTGGAAAGAAAATATGACAAAGACAGATTATAAGAAATGGATTCTGACTTCAAAAGGAACAACACTAGAGACTTCTATAAGACTTTCAGAGAAGTTTTAACAGGATTCCAGTCACCAAGTTTACATTTTAAAGATAAAAATGGAAAAATGGTTTTAAGCAATAAAAAGAACTGCGAAATTTTAGCTGAATACATTGAAAATCTATTAAATTGTGAGGAGCCTAATGACAGGTTACCTACAGTAGAAGAAATAGAAAAGATTATCAAAGCATTGAAGAATAACAAAGCACCAGGTGAGGATGGGATAGTGGCAGAAATGTGGAAACTAGGGGGCTTATCCGCATGTCAGAAAATTCACAAAGTAATTAAAGACATTTGGACAAAAGGAATCATACCCAGTGACTGGAAACAAGCATTGATCCACCCTCTCCATAAAAATGGAAAGAAAACAGACACCAACAACTATAGGGGCATATCCTTGTTACCAGTGACATACAAAATACTTTCTAAAGCACTTTTAAATAGAATAGAGGAACAAGTAGGACCTAATATAGGAGATTATCAAGCAGGATTTAGAAAAGGTAGATAATGTGCAGAACAGATTCTTAATTTAAAAACAATTTTGAGAGTGAGAGCTACACAAAATAAAAATACAGTAATTACTTTCGTAGACTTCAAGAAGGCCTACAACTCAGTTGACAGACAAACACTATTGCAGATACTTTATGAATCAGGGATAGATGAAAACACCAGAAGACTTGAACAAACGCTTACAGATACAACATTAAGAATTAAGTTTCAGGGCGAAATTTCTGAACCATTCAAAATCAAAACAGGAGTTCGACAAGTAGACGGACTGTCCCCAATTCTCTTTAACTTGGTTTTAGATAAAATAGTAAAAACATGGGAAAACACAAAAAAAACAGAGCCACAAAGGGTATAAACATGGGCCAAGGAAAGAACAAATTTGAAGTGAAATGTTTAGCCTTTGCGGATGATATGGCATTGATAACTGAAAACCGAACAGACGCAACAATTATGCTTGATCTGTTACACGAGATTGCTGAAAAGACTGGGCTAAAAATATCCTATGAGAAAACCGAGTATATAGAACACAAACATAATACAGAAAAGTTTATGAAAACAAAGTATGGAAAAATTAAAAGAGTTGATAGATTCAAATGCCTGGGAGAGTGGATCCAAGCCAATGGACTGGATAACACAACAAATAAAGAAAGAATAAAAAAGTTAGAATTTGCATGTAAATTAACACAAAACTACTACAATAAGAAATCAATATCCATACAAGCAAAGATTAAACATTATAATTCAGTTATTAGGACACAAGCAACGTATGGATCAGAGCGCCTAACATTGAATAAGAAAGGCGAATTAAGAGAACTAGAAAAGAGAGAGAGAAAATATTAAGAAAAATTCTAGGTCCTGAGAAAAACAAGGAAAATAGGTGGATTAAAAGGAGAAATGAAGACCTATACAAAAATACAGAAAAGATCACAGATACAATGAGGAAGAGACGGTTAAAATTTTATGGACATTTAAAAAGAATGGAAGAAACACGGATTACAAAGAATATTTTTAATTACGTTAGTAAGCTGAAAAAAAAATCTGTAGGATGGATAGAAGCGGTAAAGAAAGACGCCAACAAAATAGGTGTTACAGAAGAAATAATACGTGACAGGAATAACTTTAGGCTAGTTATAGAAAACGCAAACTATGAAGAAGATGAGCTAAAACCTCGACCCAAGAGAGTGTAGACAGATGAGCAGAGACGAGCAGTTGACGAGAAAATGAAGAAGTACTGGGAAGAACTGAAGAAAAAGAAACACCATAAGTCTTAATTGTATGCGGTCCATAGCTGGCCAAATTCATAAATAAAAACAAAAAGAAATAAAGACAAAACATTGATATTGGCACCAATATCTATTATAGTGACAAGTGGTACATCATGAATATGAATCATAGTGAATGCCTGAACCTGGTTTTCTCATAAATTCTCATAATTCAAAACGTCATTCTCCTTCGACAAGTCATCCCGTAAGTCACAGTCATTGTCATATCGTATAAGGTTGATTTGTCCTCTAATGAAGTCGCCCCCAACATGTTCCGCAGCTTCCCCAAGGAGGCAAGAAAAAGAAGTTGCTTTTAGTTTTCCACGTGTTCATTAGGTTGAATTTCGCTCACAATTACCTTTGAAGTACCGAAGTTTGCTTCCGTATTCCACCTAAGATGCGGGCTATTTGCCGGAATTTCAGCCGAGATGGTGTGTGTTGGCTGGTTTGTTCGGGCATAATAGATGCGAGAATTTTGAGATTCGTGGTTTTCAACTTGATTGTTAGTAAAAGATGGGGAACTATTCCTAAAGTTTGGAACACACCGTTGTTCGTATTGCTTGGAAGGATCTGGAGCATTTCACCCTTGAGAACAGTGCTGGAGTTTAGACTGGTTTCCATACTGTTGTTGACTGTTGGTGTTAATCCAACGTCCTTTTCCATTGAAATTATTATTATTATTGCCTTGGGGATCGTTATTGTAGTGATAGCGATCATTGTAATTAACTGGTGAATTACCGTTTTGCTGTTATGTTGTCTGGTATATGGGGTGGTACCTGTTGTGATCCTGGAATTTATGTTTCTGCTTCCCGTTGCGGCGAAAGTAGCTGTTATTATCACACGGCACGTCGTGTCCTTAACTGATGTTGGGTTGGTATGACATACTTGAGTCTGCGCCAATGGCGTGCGGCTGGTAGTGTGCGGGCCTAGATTACAATTACTCCGCGCACTTGCACGCTCGTCCTCTTGAATCATGTCAAGGTTGTCAAGTACTGACAGACTCCGCGTCGTTGTCACTGACATTTACTAACTTCTCCCTGATTGATACCGGTAACTTTGACTTAAGGATCGTAATTACGCCCTTCGTGGAAATGGGCGTGTCCCAATATTGCATTTTTCGCAGGCATTTCTCAAAGTATTAAACGGTTCAGCATTTCTGAGACGTAGTCGTATGCCTGAACTCCAGAATTTGTTCAGAAATTGTTTTTCGAAGTCAGCGTAATTATTACACCTGTCGATCACTTCTGTTCCCTAGGCAGAACCCTCTCCTTGACTGTAAGCTACTATAAAGCGTATACGTTGCTTGTCATCCCAGCTCTCAGGAAAAACACCATTAAATGACTTCAGAAAAACCATTGGGTGGATGTTGCGTTTCTCTGGCAGAAAAGGCTCGAACACGCGGTGCTTGAGAACGCTTTCTTGTTTCATGAGATCAACAAGAGTTGAACATTCTGGTTGCGTACCGGTTCTTACTGTGTGACCATGAACAAGTGGAGAGAATTTTATACGAGGCATGGGATTTTTATTGTATTCATATTCTGAACAAAGCAAGTGTGAATACTCACTTCTATTGTCATTAGGAATTTCATTGACTTGTTGTTTCAACTGCTCGATTTCCTCAGTGAGGTGTCGTTTCCACTCGTGAAGTTCTCGGTGAAAAACTCTACAAATCTCTCCTAAATCACTGATAAGCGTATCTTCTGATGTACCTAGAGCAGCTAAAACTATATTTTGTGTTTCATACTAGAATGTCGTGTTCCTAGTTTGGCACAGCTTTGCCACAGGAAACACGAAAGCGGTCGAAGACGTCCGTCTTCTGGTCGGCTCCTGATCGTTGTCAGAAGGAGGCTAGTTTTTGATTACGCAAAGGCTTCTATTATTTGGAAAAGAACAACCCGGATTTCTTTACGTAATCAGTATGAATTTTATAATTACCTAAGGGACCTTTAACAATGAACAATAAAAAAATTGCATTTGAAAATGAAATCATTAATAAATGAGTTGTATAGAAGACAAGGAGCGGCCTTCTGTCTACGGCCAGGATGCCGCAGTATTCTCTGCTGCAGTAAAGGCTGTTTGACATTTATAAAAATAATATCGCATGGAGGTAAAAAAAATAAAGGAAAAGAATAGAATAAGCAATCTGGTAAACACTAAATATATTCAAATACTTGTCACAAGCAATTAGGGCTTATTAATAAACAGTATAGCTTACATAAGTAATTTTCTGACTGTATGGTGCGATCAGATTTCAGCCTGTCCTGTGCTAGCTTCTTGGTTCACGTTTTTTGTCACAAATTACAGTCATTACTTTTCTCCTTCCTTCGAGACAATTCTTGCACCGTTCAACACCTTCATAACAATAACTTGCCGATTTACAGTATCGAACATAAATTACTTGAATTTTATTAATCAAGACCGCTCACTTTTGCGGCTTAAAGACGACTTACTTTACGCTTTCACATTACAAGCAGAAGTACGATAAAATCTAAAGATCTACAAAGGTTTTTTACCGTCATATTTCTTATTTAGATTTGAAGTTCAGTTCAGCTTCTGTTAAAATGTTTATTTGACTGCGCAATCGATGTATTAGAGTTCGCGCTAGATGCGCATCTTTACAGTTACGTAAATTATGTAAAACAAATGTCTCATCTCATAAGTTGATCATTTAATACACAGCTAGGTGAACGCCTTTCCAAGGGTACCCACAGCTTTCATACGACGGAAAGCCCAATAATATTACAGTGTCAGAATACTGAGCAATTTAAAAAGGCTTTCTTAGGCAAGTATTGGTCACCGAATATTCAAGAGAGATTAAGAAGTGAAGCCTGAACAGGAAAGCTCTAGAGGAAAGGGGAATAAGAAGTAGCAGGGTGAAAACAGAGTATATGTTTACAAAGGATGCCAAAGACCTATATATTAACCTGCAAGGAGAACAACTGACGCTGGTCAAGAAATTTAAATTCCTAGGCTCTTACATGCAAAGTGATAGAGGACTGGAGGCCGAAATACAGCACAGGATAAATAGTGGATGGATGAACTGGAGGAATCTGAGCGGAGTACTGTGTGATAAGAAGGTTAGCCGCAGAAAGGAAAGCTTTAGAAGTCTGTGGTGAGACCTGCGATGCTGTATGGTGCAGAAACTTAGCCAATTACAAAAGCCCAAGAGAATAAGATGGAAGTGGCAGAAATGAGAATGTTAAGGCGGATGAGTGGGGTGACACGAAAGGATAGACCAAGGAATGAGTACATCAGGGGAACAGTGAAAGTGGGGCCCATAGGGAAGAAGATCCACGAAAGTAGGCTAAGATGGTAAGGACATGTGGAAAGAAGAGGGGAGTACTACATGGGGAGAAGAATTGAAGACCTAGAAATTGAAGGACCAAAGAGAAGAGGAAGACCGAAACTGAATGGAAATATACCGATGTCTCTTCTTTTCTTGTTTCTTGATCCTGGTTTCTTGAGATCAAATGGTTCAATGGCCCTGAGTACTATGGGACTTAACTTCTGAGGTCATCAGTCCCCTAGAACCTAGAACTACTTAAACCTAACTAACCTAAGGACACCACACACAACCATGCCCGAGGCAGGATTCGAACCTGCGACCGTAGCGGTCGCGCGGTTCCAGACTGTAGCACCTAGAACCGCTCGGCCATTCCGGCCGGCTTCTTGAGATCTCTTGTGAAAAGTCACGATAAAAGTTTAATAGTGGCGTGGGACAATCTGTTTTGGGTGAATTCGTTTCCGACTATTAATCTGTCCAGTTAATGTGAAATAATAATGTATGATAGAAGTGTTCAGCTCAACCTTATTACACTTCCACAAGATTTTAATAATTCCACCTGGTACAGTTTATCCTAGAATTGGAAACTGATTTCTCTGTTTTAATTAAGTAATACCCGTTCAGTTATATTGGCGTTTATTACTGGTTGTGATGTGAACTGCTGCTTGGCGGTGTTGATGAGTATTCAAAATCTGCTTGCAGTTAATGTTCATTTATCAAAAACAATAGTGTTCGTCACTGAACTGCAATATCAATGAAGTTACACAACAGTTGGTATTTTATTTTTTGAAACCGCTGGTTTATTGGCATTTCTGGAAAAGAACACTCTTATACTCTCATTCGATCAGCAAATTCCGTGTAACAGTTTGTAAGTATAATGGGACTTATTACGTCGCAAATCGTTCTAATGAATTAATTTATTTGCATTACAGTTTTGCTAAGCAAAGTGATCAAGAAGATATGTCTCCAAATTAAAACACAACCTCTATATTTTGAATAAATTTTCGGTTCGTTTTCATCAAAAATCAGTATTTGCCTCGAAAAGTAATTTCAGACTTCGTGCATTAAGTTCAAGCACGTTTGCAATTATTATGCGCGATTTAATGGAAAGCTCATTCACGCGCTAGCGTGTAACGTGTTTCAAATCGAGCGCGCAGGTTTCAATTTTTCTTGACGGGCAAAACGACTTTTTGTAATAACGTGATGTGTCTATCTCACTAAAGTCTGGATTTGTCTCTGGTCGGCTCAAAATCACAAAACGAAATTCACCGCACAGGTCAGCGAACTGTGCACGCGCACTTTTGGCCTCTAAGTGGTAACTCGTCTAAGAGTAAAAGCCGCTCATAAATTCACACTTTTTACGTGCATACAAAAATCAAAACACCTTTATGTTAAACAGATAAATTATGGCATGCAATTACTAATTAAACATTTCCTATCCTAAATAAACTTCAAGAACTTGTATCTCATAATCAATAAAATTTTAACCTGTGAAAGAAACTATTAGTCTGCCAAAACGGATTCAGATTACTGTCAACTCGTGTCTGGACGATGGCGTCACGAATTGATACTTGCTTGGAATGAACGAAATACCTTGAAAGGGTCCTGTAGCCACCTTTCATTGCCAACTCTCGTAGTGGTCAAGTCGGCAAAGAGGTTTGCGCTACTTGTGAGAAATCCACCTGCGTTAGGTTGGTGGCGGAAATGGCATCCTGGGGTTTTCCGATCCACGCGGAGAAGCGGGAGGCAGTCTGCCGCCGGTACGGGAAGCGTACACAGCTGTGCTCCAGTCGAAGAAGGGTGAGTTGGACTGACCGCGTGGCGCGTTGTCACATAGAGAGGGGAGCTTTTAGCTTTTGGTCTCGAATTTCGTCTTATAAAGATTTATTTGCTGGGTTGCAGCAGGGAATGCAAGGCTTTTGTAGACTTTCAGTTTGATTCCCAATGCAGTCTTGACTTTGATCCGTGAGAGGAACGCAGCACAAAGGAGTTGCATATGTTGAAGTGCCCTCGGTTCAGTGTGAATGTTTATGTGCCTACAACTGTGTGTGTATGCTTCTAATCTTTTCCGGATCTTGGTAATTTTTGTGTATTTGTGAATTTTCTTTGTCTCATGTGATTAAAATTTGGCCACGGTCCATAGAAATTGTCTCCGCGGACCGAGTGGGCACGCGAGTCTGTTATGAAACGTATAGTATTTCACAAGCAATTGTACATAGTTAGCATGCAACAGCAGTCTATAGATGCACTACATCAATGTTTTAAGGAATAAATAATCTTGCCTTCAATCTTATCTTGTGTACCGATGTTACGTCGCCGTTACCTTCGCCAATTACCTTGTAGTTTTCCTTGTTGGCCCACCTATAGCGTTTCCATGTGCACAGGTGTAGTGATTAGTGTCCCTTTTTTTTTATCTGAAACAAATGCTCTGGAATAGATCGTGTTTTCACGAATCTTGCTGCAGGCTGCACTTACGCATGGTGTTCACGCCCTATTTACTTTACTCAATATTTGATTCACGGGAAGAATGCCTGGATCATATTAATAACTACATCCCATTCTTTATTAATGACTTTACAGTGAATGTTCTTTTGTGAGTTTTCTTATTAACAAATTAAGTAATTTTCCGACTCAGTGCTACCTCTTCTTTGTCGTGTGGCTAGAGTTGGTGGCGACCCTATCTTTTATATTGATTTCAGTGTCAAATAGCATTTTCTTATTCAAAGTGCGCGTGGCTCTTTTAGCTATCAGGATACATTCAAAGGGCGCTTCATGCTTCTTGCACATAGCGTCCCTTTATTCATGCTACTTACACATGGCTTACCCTGCTCACGGATTTCGGTAAACCAGAGATCTTCTGATGCGCAGTGAGGATTAGTTATTTTCGGTTGAATGTGCTAATTGGTATATTGTCTTTCTGTGATACAGAATTTACGTGAATTTATGATATAGGTGTGCATTTTCTTACATGTTTTATCTTGTATATGTGTTACTGTATAGATATTGTGATTTAGTATTCAGTTGTGTTACAAGTGTGGGTTGACTCTTGTCCTGTGGCGTGTATCGGTGTCATATAGTAAATCTTGGGTGCTTTGTGAGGACTGTGAGTCCATTAGGAGACTTTGGCATTATTCTTGTTGTATTTTGGAGCACGGAGTAACTATCCTTATGATGGAGACGCGTAGCTGTTCAGGGAGCCGCGATCGGAAAAACCTGCCAGACAATAACCCTGAACAAGGACGAGGTCAAAACGTCGAGTCCGACCAGGAACGAAACGCGGAAAACGCAAGTACAAGTGTTGTCCATCCTGAGCCCGCCGTAGTGATTTCGAATCATTCGATAGATGCAAATTCATTACAGGCTATGCTACGACAATTACTAGACAGTAATAGGAGACATATCGAGGAAGTGAATAAAAAACAAGCAGAAGAAAATAGGAGGCATATCGAGGAAGCGAATAAAAGATTGACTAGTGAAATAGTACAGGGTGTTGGGGAGAAACTGGCGATCATTGACCAACGCATCTCCGCCTTAGAAGAGGGGCACCAAGTCATTAGCAAGCAGGTGATGGAGCAAGAAGAAAGGTTCGCTGGGAATATACGTATACTAGCAGAACAATGCCAGAGTGAACAAGCGGCTCTTGAGTCCCGAGTAGGACGAAATTCCGACAGGGATCTCCGCGCGTTAGCAGAACAATGCCAGAGTGACCACGCGGCTCTTGTGTCCCGAATAGAGGACACTGCGGCTAAGTGCCCGGTCCACCTTAGCGCGCAGGTAGAAACCCTCAGCCAGGCGATAATAGCTCTCGAGCGAGAGCAAGGGCTTACGCAAACAAAACAAGACACGGCCCACCGAGAGATGCGAGAAGAAATAGCCAGGATCTCAGACGCAGTGGCGCGTAAGTCTGACAATAATAGGGAAACGATTACCTCGTCATCAGCGGATGCAGACGAAATACGGTCGATAACGAAATGTCCGCGTGGACAGTGTGAAATAAAAATACAACAAAGAGGGGTTACCGAGGGAATATGTGAGCGCATGACCCGTTTAGAACTTCACCTAAAAGGGTTAAAGGCCCATGAAGTTGAAAGAAATGAACGAAAGGGCCATTATTCCGACGATGATTCCGGGAACGATGGCGAATTTGATCATCGTCATGATCACGGATCTCGTACCAGGTGGGAACGGCGCGGATCCCCTCAGGAACGTTCGCCAAGGGAAACTCACGAATTTGCCTTTAAACATTTTCTGACCGCGTGGAAGTTTGACATTTTCTGACCGCGAGGAAGTTTGAAGTCTTCCGTAACTCGGCTACGGGGATTCACCCGCGGGCCTGGTTACAGCAGTTCGAGTTCTCCCTCCCTCCTACGTGGCCCAGTGCGCACAAAATAGAGTATTGTGTGGCTACCTCGAAGGTGAGCCAGTGGCGCGGACGAGGTCAATTGCACGCAATTGCTACACTGTTGGGGAGTTTCGTCAACACTTCCTGTCGATCTATTGGTCAGTGGCAGCGCAAAGTCGTGTAAAACACGTACTCATTATGCTACCAGAGTTAAACAGGTCAAAATTCTCCAGCCCTGTGCAGATGTTCGAGCACATGCTGCAGGCGAATGAACATCTTGACGATCCTTATGGACCTGCAGAAATTATTCGTATTTGCCTGGGAAAGTTTCCAATGCAGTTGCGGCACGTTATCATTGCAGGACGATGTAAGGATGACGTAGAGGGGTTTCGCAATTTCCTTTTAGAGCTTGAGTGCGATGCGAATGGCACCACGCAGAATTATGGTCAGAGCGCCTACGAGCAGCGGCCGCGCGAGCGAAGCCGCAGCCGTAGAGACAGGTGGCACTCCAGACGTAACGGGTCGCCTCAGAGTTACAGGGCGCGCGAGTGTTGGCAGCGTCGTGACTCCTCACGGAACGCGGGCAGAACGAACGATGCCAATCGTCATCATTCGCCGAGAGTAAATCAAAGACACCCCCGGGAGTTTAGAAGATATGGTAATAAGCAGAGATATTGGCGTAATTATAGCGGACCTAGGAACGGTAGTCGTGACCAACCACAGAATAATTATCGAACAAGCAACAACAGGGGTGCTGTAAACAGTACGGGTGGTCCGCCAGTCGGTGTTGAAATTCGTCCCGCAAACCCGCGGCACAATGTAACAAATGCCCCTAATCAAAGGGATCAATGACTATTGGATGACTTGGTTGGCGCAACTTAATGAGGACCCGTGCTATTGACGATATTGATGTGCATTTGATAAAGGAAGACGTTATTATGGAAGATTTGTTGAGGGAGGGCCACAGTATTGGTGTGTCTGCGGTAAACCCAGTCGCTTCTGTTTCGTAAAATTACAGTGCGTATTTTCCAATGTTCTGATTCACTCTGGTGAATCTATGAATTGTAAAGGGTCCCCCAATATGTGTGTAGTTATTTCTTCTTGTCAGCAGAAAGGAGTAGTGTTGTGCAGTTTCAAAACATCTGAATGTGAATGATTATGAGGCTCATATGAAGCGTTTCCTATTACAGTAAGATGGCTTTCGTTCTTTGATGACTAAAAAGGTATCGGGTGTGTTGGCGTGGCGAGTCAATGGTCGTAAGGTAATTCTTGATGATAAATGACAGTTTTAGTGTTCTTATTCCCCTTAGGTGAGCATGATTCAGTGAGATTTTTCAAATGTACTGTGATGTTAATGAAGCAACTTGGTGACTTGTAGGTGAAGGACTTGTGTATGAAGGGAGATTAATAGTGTTTGATTTTCAGAGTTGCCATCTTATAAGATATTTGGAAAGTGTAACTTGCCGTCACATACTACTAGGTACGGTTGAGGACACCAGGGTGTGAAACCCCAGAAGATGTATATGGAAACAGCTTATAAACTCAAGCAGCTTGATATTTAATAGAGAATCAATGCGACTACCTCCAAGCTAAAATAACATGACGGTAGGTGAGGACCCCTGGGGACATGTGGTGAGTAAGTGTGTAATCATTATGAGTATCTTATGATAGCAGTAAGTTGGGTACTCATGGCCCTGGACAATGGATTTCTTTTGACAGTATTTTTTTATGTACTTATAGGACGAAGTGTTTATGTGTTTGCTAATAGGATAGAATGATTTTTATTTCCATTTTTATGCCCACTGACCTTTTGCATTAGTCTGATGAATAGATGTTGAAACATTTACCATTCCAGATGTGACTTGAATGAACCTTCTGTGTCTCATTAATCATAACTTTTATTATGCAATGTCCATAGAAAAGAAGTCTCGGAAATTTTTCACAGATCAGCAAACATGTTCTGCAAACCTTGGAGGAGCAGTCAATGAACAACGATATGGGTATTGGTGTTGAAAGGAATATTTTGTTTATATGTGGGAATTGTAGTCGGGCTATATGGTGATGGTGACTAGTACGAGCTGTGTAGATTGTGTGTGAGAGCGTAGTTAGGAGCAGGTAGAGTTTTGTGTCTGTAGCTAGCAGCGGCGCCAAATCCTATCCAAATCCTGACCAAACCTTGTACAAGATCTACCCTGAATGATTGACAGCAGATGTAATGCTGGAACTATATTTTATAAAAAGGATTTTTTGTTTGTTTGAATATTGGTTATTTAATTTTCTTCATTGTTTTTTTTTTATTAGTAATGTTAAGAAGGCCCTTTTTGTCAAGTTAATTTTGGGCACTATTCCATGTATTGATCAGGAGTGAGAAACTGTAATCTGTACACATGATATTTTGTAACGATCCCTATGAGCGCAGTTCTTAAGTGGGTGCAAGGCCGCCTAGGGAGCCTCCGCCTCAGAAAGCACAGGGCTTGGTCCACCGGCAGGCGTTGCCGAACCCTGGTATCAACGACGAAGCAGTGATGCGGCGAGCGGTCACAGCTGTTTCCCCGTCAGAGGGGAGGGGATGCTGGTCTTCCCCCAGGCGCAGGCTCACACCGGAGCCCGCAGGCGTGTCACCACGGCAGCGCCAGCTGATGGCCGGCGTTCCACCCCATGCGCTAGTCATCTGACAAGCGAAAGGGAAAGTATGACGCACACCAGGCGAGGCCGCCGATCCCTGAGCGCCGCTAGTCCAGACGGCTGCTGCGGTGAGGTAACGTCCACTGCCCGGAGGGACGCGGGTCCCACCACTGACGCATCAGCTGAGACGGTGCAAAGAGGTGATAAGCGGGTCTCAAGCCCGACACCCGCACGAGTTTACGTCGACCTCGATGCGACGCAGAAGAGCGCGTGTCTCCCCATTGACACGACAGGAGACGGGGGCGTGTGTCGGTAAAACACATTCCTCCACAACACACGGACGACGACCGCCAAGCCGCCTTCTCGATGATGAGGCAGGGCCCACAAGTGGCGGTGTCCTGCAAATCTGCAACGCCGAACCATCCCACAGTATGGACGCAGAGGGTGGAAACGGGCACGAGGCAATGTCGCGGGGTGCTGTCTAGGATGAACAACCTGGGTTACAACGGACGTTACAATCAACGCCGCTGCGAACTCCCCAGTTCAGTGTTGTGGTCCCGTAGTAGCTTATCCTCCAAGTCGCCTTTAGAAGAGACGCCCACCCCAGCACCTAAAGAGAATACCCAGTGAAACAACCATGTGGCGAAACTGAAAAATGTCAGCGTGTCAACGAGTTGATTTCTGGATGTGTTTTTGTACTCATGTCTTATTTTCCATAGGTGATTATTTACCAGATGTCATACCATTGGGTTCATTAATGATTTTGTATCACTGTATTTGTTGTGAATATTGTATTTTGCACTTTCACTTGCATGTTTTTATATATGCCAGCACCATATGATACTGCTTTGGTTCGTGATAATGATTTTGCATCATTGTATTTGTTTATATATTTATATATATTATGTACCTGTTCACCTATGTCTCTATGTTAACTTTTGATAGTTGGTTAAAGCAATTTTAAAGTAATATCTCATGGTTGTGGTCGTAGTAGGTCAGATGACATGATGTTAGCGTAGTATATCACGCTTAATTTAATTTGTTCTGTTTGCTTTGCGGACCGCATGAGGTCACAATTATTAAGGTCAGATAAAGCTCACTTGGATATAAGAGATTAATCAACTCCTTTGTGCTGCTGTTTACTGTTGCAATTGTTACTCGTTAGGGTATGTTTGTTTCGAAGACTGTTGGCGAATCTCCTAGCATGGCGAGAAAATTCGCGGCACAGTCTTCTCCGGGACGTTTGGGGTGATGAAAGCGTCCTGTAGCCACCTTTCATTGCCAACTCTCGTAGTGGTCAAGTCGGCAAAGAGGTTTCCGCTACTTGTGAGAAATCCACCTGCGTTAGGTTGGTGGCGGAAATGGCATCCTGGGGTTTTCCGGTCCACGCGGAGCGTGGAAGAGGCTGGAGAAGCGGGAGGCAGTCTGCCGCCGGTACGGGAAGCGTACACAGCTGTGCTCCAGTCGAAGAAGGGTGAGTTGGACTGACCGCGTGGCGCGTTGTCACATAGAGAGGGGAGCTTTTAGCTTTTGGTCTCGAATTTCGTCTTATAAAGATTTATTTGCTGGGTTGCAGCAGGGAATGCAAGGCTTTTGTAGACTTTCAGTTTGATTCCCAATGCAGTCTTGACTTTGATCCGTGAGAGGAACGCAGCACGAAGGAGTTGCATATGTTGAAGTGCCCTCGGTTCAGTGTGAATGTTTATGTGCCTACAACTGTGTGTGTATGCTTCTAATCTTTTCCGGATCTTGGTAATTTTTGTGTATTTGTGAATTTTCTTTGTCTCATGTGATTAAAATTTGGCCACGGTCCATAGAAATTGTCTCCGCGGACCGAGTGGGCGCGCGAGTCTGTTATGAAACGTATAGTATTTCACAAGCAATTGTACATAGTTAGCATGCAACAGCAGTCTATAGATGCACTACATCAATGTTTTAAGGAATAAATAATCTTGCCTTCAATCTTATCTTGTGTACCGATGTTACGTCGCCGTTACCTTCGCCAATTACCTTGTAGTTTTCCTTGTTGGCCCACCTATAGCGTTTCCATGTGCACAGGTGTAGTGATTAGTGTCCCTTTTTTTTATCTGAAACAAATGCTCTGGAATAGATCGTGTTTTCACGAATCTTGCTGCAGGCTGCACTTACGCATGGTGTTCACGCCCTATTTACTTTACTCAATATTTGATTCACGGGAAGAATGCCTGGATCATATTAATAACTACATCCCATTCTTTATCAATGACTTTACAATGAATGTTCTTTTGTGAGTTTTTCTTATTAATAAATTAAGTAATTTTCCGACTCAATGCTACCTCTTCTTTGTCGTGTGGCTAGAGTTGGTGGCGACCCTATCTTTTATATTGATTTCAGTGTCAAATAGCATTTTCTTATTCAAAGTGCGCGTGGCTCTTTTAGCTATCAGGATACATTCAAAGGGCGCTTCATGCTTCTTGCACATAGCGTCCTTTTAGTCACGCCACTTACAACCTTTACTGAAAAATACTATCAGTTGAGCAATTTACAGACTTTTATGACAAATTTGGTAGCTCTTGCATCGCTACGGAAGGACAAGGTAGTAGAGGACCTACGGGAGAGTGGATGGCTCAGAGAAGCACTGGATAGACATTTATGGAAGAGAAGGATCGAGCAAAGCAACGCCGACCCTACATGACATGGAAAAGGCTGAGATGATGATGATGTATTAAGAATGGAGTCTATTGTCCAGAAATGTATAATCCCAGACACAGTAGAGTAAGGAAATATTTTGAGGAATAAATTAGTAAGACCAGGTTCTGAGATGAGCCAATGATGTGATCCGGCTGCTAATGTTGAAGCTGCCCGGACATATCAAAGATAAGTTAATTAAAGTTGACGAGGAAGATTTAGACATATACCTATCAGTATTAGACAAGATTGATTTGGCACTATAGGAGACGAAGGCAGAAAAAAGAGATGCAAATTATTCGTCTTCTCCGCAGAAAAATGGCAATAGAAATAACAAACAAGGCCACAATAACAACAATGGTAAAGGTTATTATCAGCCAATTAATAATGGAAGGCAAGCGAATGGCGATGGTTATCCGCAATTGAATAGAAAATGAAAGTGGAATGACAGACCCAATACCGGATACCAAACCAATTCGAAATGACGAAACAGCAACAGTAACAACCGAAACCAGTGGTAGAGTATTTCTGGCCACAGTGGAATCAAAACAAAAGTCCCCCACCGGGACCGAACTGTGAACAAAGAAATGAAAATCTCGGATGAAGCGTAAATCAGTAACACTGATCAGCACAGCAATCCAATATTAGGATAGTGGAGGTGTCAGACGGCAACCGTCCAGGCCCCTCCCAGACAACAAACTAGTTCCGACCGCAATAAGCTCCCTGTTGCTGGTTGGCAGGCGAAGTGGGGGCACACCAAAACAGACTCGTGAAACCGTTGACCTGCTATTGTATAATGATGATATCACAATGCAGGTTGAATTATTAAACGAACCTAGTAAGTGCGAAAGCAGCAATCTAGAACAGATACACGCTGTGGTTAAAACACAGCTAGAAGATATTCCAGTCGACCCGTAAATTGATATTGGCGCGACTACTAGTGTGCTGAGTTTGGAACTGTATAAGGCACTATGTGAGACAAATAAAAGAACGACGTATCCAGTACAAAACTGTCGGGTTTCTGGACCTATTGGGGAGCAGGCACAAATAGTTAAATTCCAGGTACAGGTTGACCTGAAATTTGAGGAAGGAGCGATCAAATGCCCTTTCCTAGTAGTTAAAGGTTTATCAGTAGCTTGTATCGTGGGTTGTGATTTCCTGAAGAGCAGAAAGGCAAATATTGACCTTTCCACCAGGGAAATTACTTTAACGTATGGTGGAAGGAGAACTGTACTGGACATGCTCAGAATGAAAGAAGTACATGGCAAGTATTGCCAGAGTATTCGAATCAAATGCCACGGATTAAAGATTTTACAAGTTAACTGTGATTTCAAAGGGAAGGAATACCATTATCCTGAAAAGGGAATAGAGAACACTACGGAAATACAGGAAATGGTTTACAACAAGATTAACGAATCAGATTATCCTAACAGTGGCCAGCAACATCAGCCTACTCGTTTGCTGTCAGATCATTTTAATGTTTTCTCGAAGAAATCTAGATTAATAAAGAGGTACGAATAGAACATAGAGGTGTTGCCCCATGAAACTTTGTGACACGCTGCATTTCCGTACCGTGGTCAAAGAGAAAGGCAGTTACAAAAGAAATAAGGAATAATAAAAAATATGACCAAAATATATAAAAAAAGATAGTGCAATATAAAACTGGAGACTTTCGCTATTGAAAAAGACAAACGAGAAATGGCAGATGGTATACATTGGGCTATACAAAATGATTGACATACGACATAATTGTAGCTTTCTCTTGTCTAACATATACGAAGACAATATTAAAGGACTATACCCTTATATAGACATAAAACTGTTATAAAATGGTTCATAATGACAATTTAGAGCCGGCCGGAGTGGCCGTGCGGTTCTAGGCGCTACAGTCTGGAACCGAGCGACCGCTACGGTCACAGGTTCGAATCCTGCCTCGGGCATGGACGTGTGTGATGTCCTTAGGTTAGTTAGGTTTAATTAGTTCTAAGTTCTAGGCGACTGATGACCTCAGAAGTTAAGTCGCATAGTGCTCAGAGCCATTTGACAATTTAGATATTAGAGTTTCTTTCAGTTTTTTCATGTATATAGTAGTACAGAAGTGTTTTCCGTGGTATATTTTTCTGTATTTAGGACATAGAAAGTGTCATCCATGTGAGTGTACTTGACAAAAGAACAATATTACTTGCTTTTCAAACATGCATAGGAAAGACATTAGTTACTACTGAACAGTGTAACGAAGAAACACAAGTTCATGAAATTGAAGTAGAATAGTGAATATAAACTGATATGTATTTTTTTAATGAGAACATTTGATTTAATTCCATACTGTAATGTAAAGTTAGGAGTATTATTTGATTGGAAGGTTCAGCTTGCGAAAGATTTAGTAGAGATGTAAGTTTAATTTTCTTAAATATATTTATTTGGTAATATTTCAACTACTAGGGTAAAAAGGAAGATGAGCATGAGTAAACCCACGTTAAAGGGAGACACCAAGGGTCATCAGATTCCGATGAAACAATTTTAGAATCAATCGAGAAGGTATATGTCATGCCATTGTACCGCATGATTTCGCTAGAGTTTTGGATCCATGGCTAAACCTAGATTCGGCTTGAGAAACGCGTATTTGACACTGTGTAATACAGGAACATGCACGGCAGCCCTGAGAAAATATAAAAATGTAGGCAATTTGTTGAGTATAATGTGATAAAGCCATTATTATTGTAAAGGCAGGTCAGAGTCTGAGTACAAGTCCTGATGATCTATTGGTCAGACACACGTGACGTGGGGTGCTGGAACGTAAACAATGAATTGTGTAATTCACAAATTGTAACACCTGCCTCTAAACGAAAAGACAGGTAATGTAAGTGACAGAATCTGCAATTAACTTGTTCTGCGGAGAAAATTTGTGAAGTCACTGAGACAGTAAAAACCGTGACTTGAACTGTATGGAACTGTTTAATTCGCAATCTGTAGTATAAGAAAGTGTTAAATGAGCGATCGCCGTACTTTGTACAGCCTTTGGCGGACGCCCTTAACAAACAGATGTTGTTAAGCGCACACAGTGCGACGAGTATGTAAAAACTGTGTAATTTTATCTCGTGTAAGCTGTGCGAACGATGTATTTGGAATAGACAGCGTTTCACGCGCAGCAACAACCAACACTCCATCGCGAAGCGGACACTTTGTCGGCGAGTGACGTTCCGCGCTCAGAGTGATATTTTAGAAAAAGTTATAAACAGTGAATAGTCATCGTTCTAAGACACGGTGAAGTGTAGAGCGAGTGACGAGTTTAGAACGCTTATATAGCGCGAAACATTAAGAATATAAAAACAGTGAGAAAAAGCAACTATACTTGCAGGACTATGTTCTTACTGGAATTAACGCACGCGCGGTGTAATAAACAGTTACGAAACTGGCCCTGAACAATGCAATAGCAGTGATTAATGAAGTGCGCATTTTTTCCCATAGCGAATTCCCTTTTGTGTGTTAAAGAAATAATACTCCGTAATCGAACTTGTTTCATGGTCACTCTTAGCGTTACGAGCGGTTCTGGGGAGACGACAGTGCGGGAGGCGACGCCGACACAGCCTTGGCGGACGGTAGCGCGGTTAAGCGTCAACGCGTGGAGAGGTGCCTGCCTCCACGCCGACGCTACGTACGTTCCCGCAGGGCGTATCCATGACGACGCAACATTGACTACGCGACGCCGTACCGGCAACGTCCCACGAACATCCGACGGCGCCCTCCAGCTGGCGACACCATCGACCAATGGCATCTTCGTACAACTGTCAAATTATGTATCTAATCGATCAAATGCAAACTTTGCAAATCAAGAATGCAATAACAGATAATATTTGAAACGTTAATAACAGACTGAGATGAAGAATACTTTGTTTCGCTCCACCTAGGTTTTCTGCGGTTTCCCTTAGGGCCCGCGTCCGAATGGAGAGCGATGAAAAGTAAATGTTCGCAGCTTCAGTTAATAACAGACAATTCTTGAAAACTAAAATATATTGTTTGTATGTACCAATGCTACTGAAATTTTGTAACCTTGTTGAACGATTTAAAGTGTATTGATGTGAACTCAAACTATCAGACAATCATAGAAATCTATGACTGGATTCATGTTAAATATTGTGATGCGAAGTGAAAACTTCAGTGAAAGTGCTTCATGTCATGTAATGTGGAATGTCATGCCCGGACATCAGAACATGTGAACATGGCATTCCAGGGGGCCTTACGATGCCCCATGGCCCAGATTAAGAGAACTATAAATTATTAAATATTTTTCCACGATATTAAGCAATTATATTTGTCATATGTAAAAGAACTCTACCGAAAGTCAATGAATAATGCGATTATAAAGAAAAACTGTTATCTGCAACATAAGTATTATTATTATCTTCGTTATTTTTGGTATCGGCGAGAAACAAAATGCGCCAGACGGACACTCTCTTGCTTGGTCTTGTTCAGATAGGAAGCCATTGTTTGCAATCTACATAATAAAGTGTGCACATGTTTTATTATTTGAGCAGTCAGCTACAATATATGTGTAAAGAATTGCTGTTGTTAATTTTAACTGTAACCTGCACCACATATTCCGTTTGCTTGTACCATAATTTTTAAGAGAATTTCAGACGCCGCGCCGGAAACAATCTGAACATCGCTGGACGGCGACAATTGACCGCCATTACGCGGCAATTTCAAATTATCGTAATTATTATCCCATTTTTTCTACAAATGACGCTAGAGGTCGGCGATATTATTTCTTTCATTCATGATCTATAGGAAACTGACATTTTCAAAGTAATTAACGATTTATTCAGCCTATTTATGCACGCACAATAGGACACAGACTTGGCCTACACTAAGACGTCATTAAATCACATATAGGGCCTCACGTATTGAAAATGGTGAAGTACTTTTGTGTGTGTGTGTGTGTGTGTGTGTGTGTGTGTGTATGTATATAGCCTATAATGATTAACTGTTTTTGAGCACGGATTCGTCTAAGCAACTTCAATAATTATACAGGATCCCACGCTACATTTTTGTGTCAGTAAAATCTAAGAACGATCGGTGCCTTCGCATATCTTTGGAGTGAAACGAAAATCAAATTAAAAATAAAAATAAAATATAAATTAAATGAAATAAAATAATAGAACCCCACATTCACGTTTCATTCAACAACACATACTTTGTTAGGTTTTATATTATACATGAGTCCCTTGCGGTTTTTTTTTCTTTTTTAGCCGGCTGCTGACAATGCATTGGCGTGAGATTCGTGATCAGTGCGAGATAAGTAAGGAGTCAGCACCGCAGAGTACTAAATTCCTTCTCTGCGCGTGGTATCGGCATTACAATGTCCTCCTTATGGGCATTCGTGCGATGGTCAAATGACGGCGTGTACGATCGTCCTGCGTGGATAATCTTAAACGCGGGATTTAAAACTTCGGCTTCGGCTTTGGTTTGCTCTTTTCTATTGCCACACCAGCCCGTTCAATGAGTGACTGGATAGGTGTCTTCGACCCACTTAGCGATTTTACATAGGACCAGAATTTTCTCAGGTTCTCGCTAAAGTATTTTGCTAATGTATAACGGTGGTTGCAGTATGCTTCGCGCATCGATCTTTTACAGACGCACGAATTCGAATTTGTACTAACTTTTGTCAGTTGTCATTTGTGCGTTCTCTTTTGAGTCGAAAGTGCAACAGTCTCTGCTTCCTCAGCTAACAGTAACAACATTCAGCACTCATTGTTTCTGAACTGTGCTTGTCCTTCCCAGAAAGTTGTTTGTATCGTCAGCTATTTCCGTATTTTGTTATTAAACCACGGAGGTCTTTTCCGTCCTGATCGACTTATTCGGTCCATATTTCTGGAGAGCGCGATTAAAAATATGTTTAAAGTTTGCCTATAATTCCTCTATACCCATCATTTTGGAACTAAACAGCGTCTGTTCATTGTCTCGTTAGGATGATAACTACGGTTTATCTGCCTTTTCTATGAGAAGTACTTTCCTAGCCTTCTTGGTTGATTTATTAACTTTAGTAACCATTGTCGCTCTGATTAGGCATGATCACTAACCCCTGTCTTTGTACCAACATCGTTGACAAGGCCGATCCTTGTATGACACCATCGAAAAGTATGGCCTATTTGAAGCTACAGGATCTAAAATAATTCCATTGTGTGTTTGCATAAAATAGTGTGGATGTCCCACACTTCTGTCGGTGCCAGCCAGCAACTGGGAGGGGGGAGGGGGGGGGGGCTTGACCACGCCACTGTCACCACCTCCATCACACAACTGCAGACTTTAACAGTACTTAAATTTCTTACATTTAAGTCACAGAGGTCCACAAATAAAATCATACATTGACTTTCACATTCGAAGAGTTGCACTCTATATTTGTCTCACAACTTTCATCTGCACATTATATAGCCATTATACAGATATGTCCATAAACTTGAGCGTTTCTTAATATTTGTATCGTTACAAAAATTAATTATACCAACAACACCAAGACTGACATTCTGGGAACGTTACAAAAAAAAACTCACGTACACGAATACTATACGAATACTATTACCCACTAAAAGATGTGGTATATAAGCCTTTCATGAGCCTTTTGGAAACATCTTCAGAAATACACGAAAGCTATAAAGGAACTATATACACTATATGTAAAGAACAGGAATATTTCCAATGTCTGTGGCCCAAGTCTACATGCAGTTCACATTTCCATAAAAATATTTTATGTGTGTTCTGCAACATTTCCACCTTAGACGTTTACATGTGTGTTACATCTTCATTAAGGATAAGTGGAGATTACTAATAACTTGGTCAACACTGAAACGAGTTAACAATACTTTATTGCGAGAGGGAAACATGTAATACATCTACTCGATACAAAGCTCTGCACCTAAATTTCTTTGCCTCTTAGTTCTTCACATATCAAACACTAGGACTGCAACATCCTGGTGTGCAATATCAATGGTGCTGAATCCCCGCATGGCGTCCCACCGCCTCCCCGTGGTATAGAGCACTAATGGAAAAAAAAAGAATGACCCTGACTCTGGTGTGATGTGGGTATAGGCGCATGTGACCAGCCTTGCGTGGCTGGCTGCTGGGTAGGGTGCAGCTGCACCATTCCTCGGTGTCTGTTATGTGGTGGACACAGTGTATGTTTAATATACGGCCAGGGATCACAGTGGGCAGCTGAAGCGTGACTGAGGCAGAGTGGATGGTGGCAATAGGCCATTTCTGTGGTGTTGATGTTGCTGTAGGTAATAGTCCCACGTATGGACACTGTAATCATAGATGAATGGTGTCATCACAAAGCATTTCATATTCACACTCTTAAAGCGCTTGGTGAACAAATATTTTTGGTGTAGTGTGTGCCATTGGGGTTGGAATTTGTGAACTGTGAATGCGTTGCTTCACTCACTGCTCTAGAGCAGAGAGTTCAATCTGCCAGAAGGCTGAGGGTTTCTCCATACAGTGCTTCTGCCAAAGAGACCTGTAGCTCTTCCTTACAAACTGAGCAAGTGTCGAGCAAGACGGTAGTGCTTCCATCCAGCTGTTGGTGTGCAGTCTTAAGGGGTTGGTGCCTGTATTTCACCACCCCATTACTTTCTGGGTGGTATGCCATTGGTCCATTTCATTTGGTGCCGCAGATGTGACAGAAGGTGTCAAAGAGAGTCGACTCAAACTGGCGTCCTTAAGCGGTGGCGATCAGCTTGAGGCAGCTGAAGGAGGGCACCCACACACAGATGAAAGCTCAAACAGTAGATACTGTCATGAGGTCTCTGATGGGTGCTACTAGAACCCTGTGAGAGTTGCAATTGATGACTGGAAATATGTATTTGAAGCTTTCCAGTTCAGGAAGGTGGACAACTACATCCAAATGTACATGACAGAATCATGCACATAGTATCTCAAAACAACTGAGGGCAGGTTGTGCACGATCCACAAGCTCCATTGGTCACACAGCTAGATGGGCCAGGTTGTGAATTTTCTCAAATAGTGCACAATTCGTGTATGCTGGGTCTCAACCTATTTCGTGCAGTGTTACAGAGTAAGTGGACATTGCTATATATGTACGTCTGAGGTATTGTTGTCGATTAAGTGTGTGATTGATGGGTCGAAAGCTTGTTCTTGAGTGAGGGCGGTACAGTCCATGTGGAAGCAGATGGTGTTCATGCACAAGAGTTAGTCTGCAACAATATTGTTACCTCAGCACAAATATTGAAGATCGGTTGAGTACTGATATATTAAATCCAGGTGACAGAAGCATCGGGGATTGACTTCCTCGGATGTGTTGTACATTACTTCTGGCAGTGGTTTGTTGTTGTTGTTGTGGTGTTCAGTCCTGAGACTGGTTTGATGCAGCTCTCCATGCTACTCTATCCTGTGCAAGCTTCTTCATCTCCCAGTACCTACTGCAACCTACATCCTTCTGAATCTGCGTAGTGTATTCATTTCTAGGTCTGCCTCTACGATTTTTATCCTCCACGCTGCGCTCCAATGCTACATTTGTGATCCCTTGATGCCTCAGAACATGTCCTGCCAACCGATCCCTTCTTCTAGTCAAGTTGTGCCACAAACTCCTCCCCAATTCTATTCAATACTTCCTCATAAGTTATGTGATCTACCCATCTAATCTTCAGGTATTCTTCTGTAGCACCACATTTCGAAAGCTTCTATTCTCTTCTTGGCCAAATTATTTATCGTACATGTTTCGTACATGTACATGCTACAACCCTGTCTCACTCCCTTCCCAACCACTGCTTCGCTTCCGTGCCCCTCGACTCTTATAACTGCCATCTGGTTTATGGTCCGTGTATAGTCTGTATGCCCTTGACCTTGTCCTAGAAGTATCAGACTGCTTCGTTCAAGGCAAAAAGTTAACGATTGAACGCCGACCACTTAGACTATGAGGTTGTAGTTTCTTCCAAGAAAGAAACGAAGGAATTGCGCATCGCCATCTACTACTTGCTGAAGGACTGCACCAACAGCTTCGTTGCTTGCGTCAGTCATGACTGAAAGTGGCGCATCTGGGAGGAGGTGGATGAGCGCACTGTTTTTGTGAAGACGGCCTTCGATAGGTCAAATGTGGTTTGTATGTGTGATGTCTTCTTCTTTCTTCTTATGTGTGTTTGGCTCAACGAGAGTGTCAATGAGTGGGGCTTCAATTTCAGTCCCGTGTGGCGAGCAGCAACAGTATAAATTGAGAATTTCCAGGAATCGTCACAAATCATGATGCGTTTGTAGTGGCTGTAGCTGTCAGACGAATTCAGTCCGTTATTGTGTGGGTTTAATGTCACTGGAGTTTAGAGTGTGTCCAAGCTAATTTTCGCAGTCACGATTTTTCTTCATTTATGCCGAGAACTGTATGTTGGAGGGCGGTGAGAACCAATTCGAGGTCACTCTTGTGTTCGTGGTTGTTGAGGGAGAAAATCAAGATATCGTCTGTATACGTATAACAACATTCTAATTTAAAGAGGATACAATCAGTGAATCTCTGCCAATTTTGGGCAGCATTCTCAGGTCTTAAGATATAATCAGGAATTCGATTAGCCTGAAAGAGGCAACGACTGCTATCTTGGCAACATCCTCTGGGTGCATCTGTATTGGTAGATATGCCTTTTTTCAGTCTGTCACACTGAAGACCAAGTGAATGTATAAAACCCTGGGTGTTGGGGATAGGGCAACTACCATACATAGGTCGAAATTGAGTAGTCTGTAGTCGCCACAAAATGAAACAGAGCCATCCTTCTTCGGAACAATTTTTATGGGTGACGCCCAGGAGCTGTCAGAGGAGTGAACAACTGAAGTAGGTCATTGACAGCTGTCTTGGATGCTTGCAGTAGGGCAAGTCCCTTATGATGCGCCAGCGGGTCACACGTAGTAGTAATGCGATGTGTTGTGCCATTGCAAATGGCGCATTGACAAGCAGTCGCACACAACACGGAGAGGGTGAAGTGTGGTGTCAGTGGACTGGGAGTTGAGGCCAGAGGCAATGCTCTGTTCAGTTGTACCGGCGGCGTGTGTGCCTGGTGGCGGTCTGGCAGGATGGAGCCGCTGTGTGGGTGGGCTGCAGCGAGTGTCCTGCATTCCTCGAGCATGTGTGAGTTCTCGTGGAATGTTGCCAAGACAGAGTCGTAGGTTTTCATCGTCTATGCAAAGAGTCCCTGCTTCTTGATGAGTGTCGAGGTACTGTTGATGTGTCATTGTGATTGCATCGATGACCTTTGCAATTCTTGAATGATAGCTGAGCATTCGTTGTCGGCGTTGTTAGTTGGACCAGCGGACTCTGAGGGAGTGTGCGCTGCTGGTGGCGGCACCAGGAACGAGGCATCGTGTAACGGGATGTATGACAGCTGCTTGTTCAAGGTCAACTGGCGAGTGAAAATGTTGAAGAAAGTCCACAGTTCGCGCCGATTCATTTACGTCAGTAGCGAGGAAGATCCGTGGGCAGTGAAGATGTTCGATTCGTAACATATGATTAATCACCCCATGTGTCATCTGCAGCTTGGAGTTGAATCGACGACGTGCCTTTATGAACATGTCCTTAGGAGCAGCCAGACGAATTCAGTCTGTTCTAGTGTGGGTGTAATGCCATTGGCGTTTAGAGTACGTCCGAGGAAGGTTACTTCTGATCTTCGCAGTTGCGATTTTTCTTAATTAATGACGACCTTCACATCTCAGATGGCGGAGAGAACTAGTTTAAGGTCACGCTCACGGTGCCAGTTGTTGTAGAAATACTGAATTTGCTGTAGCGTATTTATCATGACAGGGAGCGCAAGGATGACAATTATCGTGCTGGCATGTTCAGCCAGGTGGCAGATGAATGTGACAAACTTGGAACCGTCGTGCAGCATCCACAGTGATGTGAATACACATTCCACTGATGTGAAGGCAGCTTAGTGAGATTGGTTAGGAAGTCTTCAGGGACAGACATGTTGTCGTTCCACATTAAATGAATCCATAAGGACAATCACAGATATTTTATAGAAGTAACTGCGACAGTGCTTCTCACCCAAAGCTGTGCTCCTCTTACATTACTCATTTTATCACTTCCAGCTCTTCATCAACAAAATAACAGCTTATAAAAACATCCCACTGACATGGTCTGGATGGATTACTACTCTAAAAACCGTATACTGTGTTCTCTTTACTCATTCCTGAACCTTAGCACATGTATTCTAGTGATACCATCGCAACTTTGTCGGATGTCTTAAGTTTGAAATCAGACTGTGCGTGTTATTATCTTCCGAATTTGTCACGAGATTTACTTATCGAAAATTGACACTGCCAATTATAATATAACTCTAAAATAATGACCACAAACAGATCTCTATTCACAAATATCTACTGCTAACCTATCTGAGTAAATACCTGTTCTTAAAGTTATTCCCGTTTCCTTAGTTAAATCGATCGTAAATTAGAAATACCGCAAACAGTTTTAAATGTTATGACTATTTCTCTGCCATTTTTCACATTTATCAATACGTATAGTTAAGAACAAACTATTACAAACTCTCCGACACCCCACCTATATCCGATTTAATTTTCCGTTGCATCATTAACGAATTTCGTTAGCCTGTGACCACGGCTCACTGCTTTATTGATGCTTTCTACGTATGACTTTATATTTGGCGTCGAATCGCGCTTCCTTGTGTCCAAAAATTACGAGTCCTCTGGCATGTGCCAATTTAAATTTACCACTCGGTTTTTATGGTGTGTATGAGCCGCTGTTGTTTACGTCCTTTGAGCAGCTCATCTCATCAATCTCACCTGCAATTTCCGATATTACTTCGCAGATGTCACACGTTATTTACTCTCTTGCATCTCGCCTCACTATCGCCCACTCATTTGTGGCACGTCAGTCATTGCAAGTGTGGAATTACAGTGCAGTGCATCTTACGTCATAATATTTCTATCCACAAATTTGTGATCAGACTCTGTTTGAGATCATCAAGCGAAGCTTTTGAATTTGTGTGCTCTATTCTCCATGCCCCTCTAAAATGTGCATCGTCCTTCAGCATTATATACTACTGCAATAATATTTTGTTCCATATCAGATTTTTGGTTTGACTTGTTTCTTCAATGTTTACTCCTCTTCTCTAAGTATGCCTTGTCTAAATCTTAGTCACATATCTTTCTGAACTCCCCACTGTACAATTAAATTCAATGCTTGCGTTGTCCGAATGCACTTTCATTTATTACTGACTTCAAAATATCAACTAAATTCACTTGTCACAACCACTAATCTGTCGACTAAACAACAAACTAATCATAATTTCCCACAGTGTAAGACAACAACAAGATCAGCACAACGCTTATAATGCAATGCCAAGACGACCTAATGACAAAGACTATGAAACACAGAAACTCACAATTGAAACAGCACTTGAAATAATAGCCAACTCGAACCTGAAAGAGCCAGTGGGATAAAAACTCACGTATAAAAATCAGAAGGGGGCCGCGAAAGCCCCAGTTATGGAGGTTAACTAAATTGTGACAGCGCCAAGCCGTGTCGTATGCCTTATGGAGGTCAAAGAGTGCGACAAGGTGTCGGCAGCTAATAAAAGCCTGCTGGATTGTTGTTTCTAATCTGAGTAAATGGTCAATTGTAGGTAGTCCCTTCCAGAAGCCACACTGATGTGGGGATAAGAGGCCCCAAGATTGCAGTACCCAATGTAATCGGAAGCTAACCATCCTCTCAAGCAGTTTCCAAAGTACGTTGGTCAGGCCAATCAGTCGGTAGCTGTCGTGAGACATTGGGTTCTTCCAGGACTAAGGAGGGGGTAATTATACTGTCTCGCCATTGCGAGGGGATGGCACCCATGTGCCCAATGCGGTTGAAGATCCTGAGTAGATATTGCCTCTGGGTAACGTCCAAGTGTTGGATCATCTGGTTGTGGATGGAATCCAGGCCTGGGGCCATGTCATGTGAAGAGTTAAGAACTTGCAAGAATTTTCAGATAGTGAAGGGTTCATTATAGGATCCACCTTGGTGGGGGCTGGAAAGGAGGACGATTTCTTCAACTTGCCGTTTCTGCCAGAGAGGTAGCAGGATAGGAAGAAGAGCTGACGCTGTCACAAAGTGTGCCTGAGGCTTTCTGCAAGGACCAATGGATCACCACACAGAGCAGCCGCCAAGATAAGACCCTGGCCAGTAGATTGTCGCTGGCGACCCACAAGGCTACAGAGCTTGGACCAAAACTGTGGTGAAGAGGCATACATCCCCAGAGAGGAAACACAGCGCTCCTATCATTCCTTTTTACTTCTATTAATAAGGTAGCTAGTCCTAGCACGGAGACGCTTAAAAGCAATAAGGTTGGTCTGTGAAGGATGTGACTTAAATCGTTGCAGTGTCCGTTATTGCTCCTGGAGTGTGACTGCTACATCCTTGGTCCACATTTGTACCAGTCGACGACGAGAGGGACTTGTGGATAGGAGGATAATGAAGATAGTGGCAGAGACGTCTTGATGACATCAATGCAATCAGAGAGAGAGAGATGTCGAAGTGCACAGCAGACGTATATAAAGGTCAACTGGCTCTGCAGAATGCCCAACGTGGGGGTCTGTCTACCTAGCGAAAGCAGGGGAACGATAGAATCATGGGAAATGGTAACTGTTGCAAGGATCATCATGGGGTGACAAATGCAGGGAAACCACGAGAGCAGGGGAGAAGATCGTGAGATCGACAGCAGAAACGGTGCCACGAATGGAACTGATGAGGGTAGGGCCGCTGTCACTGAGGAGACACAAAATACAGTAATAAGTAAGTTAGTAAGAAGACGCCTTCCCATCGAAGGCCCCTACCCGCTCCCCCCCCCCCCCCCCCCCCCCACACACACACACACAAGAGGTAGTTTGCATTGACGTCCCCGTGTAGGAGATATGGGGGCAGGAGTTGCTGTATTAAGGTAGCCAGAGCAACATAAGGAAGAGTCCTACCTGAAGAGAGGTAGACACTGCAGATGGTGACTCATTCGCATTCATACCGATATTGCTTCCAGGTTGGTATGAAGGGGGATCCAGTCACTAAAGACATCAGTGTTAACCAATGTGCAGACCCTTCCAGAGGCTATCCCGTGCCAGGCACAGTTCCCACAGAAGACCCGATAACCACAAAATGTTGCCGAGTGGTCGTCACGGAAGTGGGTTTCGTGAAGAGCAAGACAAGACACAGAATAAAAGCGAACAAGCCGTAAATGGTCTCCACGGGTTTGCCGTCGGATCACGTAGTGCAAATTCCACAATATTTCCTCGGAGCAACTGTCCGACATCTTCGGGTGGTTCAACTACCATGCTGGTGGCTAGGTACGACTGACGGTATCCGCACGTCGACGCCCCGTTTCTCGAAATGCGCGTGAAGAATGCGCAGGCGCGGAAATCGCGCATGCGCTGTGATTTGCAGATAGATGGTGCCATATTCAAACTCCTTCTGCCAGTATTTCAACTGAGCACAGCCTGGAACCCTGCATTGTCTGCTATTAAATCACGACGCGAAAATCAAGATTCTTCGATAACAGGCCCGTCATAACATTGGTCTGGCTCAAATGGCTCTGAGCACTATGGGACTTAACAGCTGATGTCAACAGTCCCCTAGAACTTAGAACTACTTAAACCTAACTAACGTAAGGACGTCACACACATCCATGCCTGAGGCAGGATTCGAACCTGCGGCCGTAGCCGTCGCGCGGTTCCAGACTGAAGCGCCTAGAACCATTCGGCCACTCCGGCCGGCCATAACATTGGTCTAGTACGGCCATTGGTGAGTAACGTTTGGCCGCACTGTTGGCAAACGCAGCGTACAGAACACGTGCAGGAGAGCCGCTCTGCGATTTTCGGCAGAGGGAGTTTAAAGATGGTACGCGCCTGCGCATACTTCGCTCGCGTGTTCGAGAAACGGGGCGTCGACGTGCGGGTACCGTCAGTCGTACCTAGCCACCTGCAAGGCTAAACCACCTGAAGATGTTGGATAGTTGCTGCGAGGAAATATTGTGGAGTTTGCATAACGTGATCCGACGGCAAACCCGTGAAGACTATTTACAACACATCCGCTGGGAAAACTTAAAGAGTCACAGCGAACAATTTGTTGGATTTCTCGTACATGACTGTAATGTCCGTTGCAGTTCCACAGGATTATCATGTGGCGAGAGTCCAGGTAAGACATAAAGAAGCCTAGGAGAGGTTATATAACCGGGTCAGTGGTCGTCATCGACGAGTATGGGGAGACATCCATAAATAAGATGTCAGACTGAGGTTGTGAGTGGGGAGATGGCACCTCTGGGGCACCTTTCCTGGGACCTATATTTCTTCTTCTTCTCTTTCAGAGGTTGAGGAGTGCGGGCACAGAGGGCTTCTGCAAGATACGGAACTGAACAGGAGCAGGCGACCTTAGGACGCACAAATGGTGCATCCTGTGGTCGAGTTGTGGTAACAGGCCGGGGGAGGGGTCCCAGAGGTGATCCCCATCACCAGTAGGTGCTAAAGAAGGGTGGCACTTCTTCAGTCAGGGAGGGGGAAAAGCACCCAGAGGGGACAGGAGGGCGTGATAACTGCAGGGGAGGGGTATAGGAGAGGGGTCCGGACTGGTGTAAGAAAGAGATAAGAGGGGGAAAGGATGTAACAGAGGCAAAAGTAGAAGAAATCGACATTGGGTGAAGTCGGTCTTATTTTTGGTGAGCCTCAGCATAAGATATGTGATCGAGGGACTCGTACTCTTGGATTCTCTTTTCTCTCTTGTAAGCTGTGCAATCTGGCAAACATAGAGAGTGGCGGTCATGACAACTGACACACACAGGTGGCAGAACACAGAGGCTGCCGTCATGGAGTGGGTGTCTGCAGTACAGTGGAAAGACATATGCCTAAAACACAAGCAACGAAAGCACTGCATGGGTGATGGGATGTAGGGCTTCACATCACGTCAGTAACACATAACCTTGACCTTCTCTGCGAGGGCATATCCCTTAAAAGCCAGATTAAAGGCGACAGTATCTGTGCAGTTGTTCTCAGGGCCCCTTCTGCACATGTCGAACAAAATGAATGCCACATAGCTCCAGATTAGCCTTGAGTTCATCAGTTTGCAAGATGAGGTCCTTATGAAAGATCACCCCTTGGACCATATTGAGAGACTGGTGAAGTGCAACAGACAATGGGACGATGCCAACGCGTTCATAAGAGCGAAGAGCTTCAGATTGGGTGGCAGAAGAAATTGTGAACAACAGGGAGCATGACCATATCCACTCTGCCAAACTTGTCCTCGATGTTCTCCACAAAAAACAATGCCTTTGTGGCGGTTAATGTGTCTTCATCCGTCCTAGTCAGACCAGGTAGAGAGGAAAGTGTTTTATCCCAAGGCAGCGAGCCTGGCCCTCCTCTTCGGGTGTAGCCAGGGAGGAGAAGGCTGCAGTTATACAATGCAGTATTCAATGATCCTTTACCATTCAAATAGATGGCCATTGGAGAATGGCCAGATTTTTGCAGGTTGATACACTTCATGCACCAAGCGTCTGCCCTGATAACACCCACTATCATCAGGGGTTCTCCCCATGGACGCCACACAGCCCACCAAGGGCTGTCTGGCATGGTGGCCATTGCCAGGAGTTCTGATGCTTCAGGATGACAAGCACCTCCTCCTTGGCATACTTGGGGAGGCAACAACTCAGGTATCAGTAGTGTGAACCCTGTGTTGTCAGGGGTGTCAGTAGATGAGTACATAACAGCCCCACTGCACAGAATAGCTACACATGCTGCTGACCTAGAGGGGTGGAGGGGGGCTACAACAGTGAAGGAAGGGGGAGAGGAATCCATGGCATAGACCACAGGGAGAGAGGAGCACAGTGAAGGAAATTCGGCCCAGGAAGGGGGAATGGGTTGCAAGAGCTCAGGGCCCCATATGTGCCTTGCAAAAACTCATGAAAGAACTGTGAGCCCACAGGGGGGTTTTATATATGTAAACAAAATGCATTAACGTACTCTGACTTGGCCATTAGCTAATATAAGTTTTCTAAATTTACCTAGCAGTTTTAGTGAATTAAATAATGCAGAGACATAGATATTAGACCTTGCTACAAGTCTATCTTTCACCACTTGGCATTCACAGTTAAGTTCGTTGAGAGTGGGGGAAGCTATCGCAAGTCAGTGTAAGCTAGACCTCTGGTTATGCTACAGATCTGTATCACCACAACGAGCACATATCAAAAAATTACATCTGTGATTACTAGATCTATTAGGTGAAGCAGTTCTTTCAATTTTAAGATGATTGTTATGTTAAGAAGTTCCAGAACTGAATAAACTGCCTTATAGGTAGTCTAAAATTTCAGCTTACAGTTACCCTTGAAAACTAATATCTTAAGACAATGCAACAAAGTATTGTAGAAACATAACATGGCAAAGTATCTGTACAAATATCCTAATCCATGTCAATAGCTCTCATTGAATTAGTATGGCCCCAGATTGATTTTTTATATTGTTGTTTCCTGTCTTTCGATTACTGAAAAAGACCTGAAATTTGTTTTTCAGCACCAGTGCAATGTCATGCTAGGCTTAAAATAGATTAACGAGAAATGGAAGTCTCACAACAAGTAAAGAATATTAATTTTAACAATATTTTATAATAGTGATGGAATGACTCACGCACTAACAGAATGTTGGATGCCTATCCTGGAAGAAATGGTCAAGATTTTTGCAGGACAGGTGATTTACGATGAAGATGGTTATAAAATTTCATCTTTTAGGAAAAATGACACAAAGGTTGGGTGGGAACGACCCTGTACCTACTGTAGATCAGAAGAATATGTACAATTTCTCAGACCCAATCATCACTTAAGAGTGAAGCTATGAATTTTCAAATGGATGTCATTCCATTAATGTGGATTATATTAATTTCATTAGTAAAATATTTAATGAGCTTATTTACTATCTCACATATTCCACTCCATAACAGAATTTGCGAATTTTTATAGGAAATGGGTGAGCTAAATTACTGTATTATAAATGAGAATAATATGCATCTCTCAATTATATCATTCTGTTACCCACTGCTTTCTCACACAAGTTACCTAATGAGTGAAACAAGCTTTTACACTAACAAAATTATATTTCTTTGCTTATGTAGAAAATACAGTAAAAATCTTCTTTTATATTGATCATTGGCCTTTTTTAAGCTTAAAGTGCAATAAAAATTCACTGACTGTCATTCTGTTATCCCAGAACTGCACATCACACATAAGCTCCTGTTCGTAATTAATCTAAATAGTAACAATTATTAAAAAGTCGAATATTTATGCAAACAAAGTGTAGTCAAGGAGCAAACTTTTGCTGGATATCTAATTATAGCAGCTGGCTAAAAAGGACTTACCTATGATGATATATCTAGCTTTGGGACAAGAGAAGTACTTTATCATGTGTCAACTATTTATGTCAAATAGGCCTACTGTGGAAAGTATCCTTTTGAGTAAACTAAGTAGATATCAAGAATACTGACATTGGAAAATTGAATTACTGTGAATACGGATCTAAAAAAAGTTCACTCATACCCATCAGCCATATTATATGTGATCCCAACATGTTTATATGTGCACCAAACCTCAAATTAGTTAAGGGAGTCCATTTTATTAAACATATGCATAGCTTCTAATTCCTCAAGTAAAACAAATTCTCAAATATATGGGTATGAGAAAAAACTTGAGGGTTCAAGAATATTTAAGTGAATACACAAACACTATTCTGCTACACTGATTACAACAGCTATTAAAGGTAACAAAATTGTTAATTTCGTCAGTTGTTAATGGAGCAGAACCCGTGTGAAGTTGCTTGTCTCCCATCGGGCGCCTCCCTGGGTGGCGAATAGGGGAAAGCTCAGCAGATATGGTGAGTACTGGGGAAATACGAGTAAAATACCCATGGCAGACCAGAACTAGCAAGCCTCTGCCCCTCTAACAAGGCAAGGGGGTTGGCGGCAGGAAGCGCATCTGGCTGTAAAAACATTGCCAAAACAAGAGAAATGATGGATGCTTTTCAAGATAAATGTTCTGGAGTAATAGCCTCCCATTCGGATCTCCAGGGGAAGCATTTTGCGAAGGATCCAAAGGTGTTCAAGATCAGAGTGGGAACCCTAAACGTGGGAACGATGACGGTAAAGGGAAGAGAGATAGTAGACATGATGCAGAGGAGGAAGATAAAAGCTTTGTGTGCGCGAGAGACAAGGTGGAAGGGCAATAAGGTAAAGATCTTAGCTGAAGGCTATAAGTTACTTTATAATAGTGCAAGCCGGAATCAAGAAATGGAGTTGGAGTTATTTTGCACAGAGAGCTTCAAGAAGAGGTATGTGAAGTCAGCAGAGTAAATGAAAGGATGATGTTTGGCGGAGAAATGGTAACGGTGCTGACAGCCTATGCACCCCAAGCGGGATGTTCGGAGGATGAGAAGGAAAACTTTTGGTGAGATTTGGATGGAGTAATGGTTGGAATACTAGAGAATGAAAGAGTGACAGTCAGAGGGGATCTAAATGGTTATGTTGGCGGAAGGAAAGGTGGGGAAGAGAGGATGGGGGTATGGCGAGAGAAATGAGGAAGGAAAAAAGATAGTGGAGTTTGCCGTGGCTATTGATCTTGTGATACGAATACCTACTTCCAAAGAAAAAGAGAAAAACTAATAACATACAGGAGTGGCGAAAATAAAAGCCAAATTGATTACATATTTTGTAGAAGGAAAAATAGTAAGGAGGTGCGAAATACTAAGGTCATATATGGTAAAGGAATAGCAACACAACATTAAGTTGATTGTAGCGGATTGTGAGATGAAAGTATGTAAAAGACAGAGGCACGTAAATCAATGTGAAAGGAAAATTAAGTGGTGGAGATTAAAGGACAAAAATTTGAGAGAGGAGTTTAGTGAAAAAGTACTGGGAAAAGTAAAATTGGCACAAAGCGTGCAGGAGTGGTGGAAAATAAATAGTGCTGTTATAAGGAAGACCAGCGGGTAAGTGTTTGGGTTAACATCTGGGAGAGGGGTGCCAAAAGATAAGGAAGCATGGTGGTGGAATGAAGAGGTGCAGAAGGTTGTGAAGGAAAAGAAAGACGCTAAGAGGAAGGGGGATATGTCCGGAAGTGCTGAGGATGGGCAAGCACACAAAAGTGCAAAGAAGGAGGCAAAACGAGCCGTGGCTAAAGCTAAAGCTGAACCAATAAGGGAGGCGTACGAACAACTACAGAAAAATCAGGATATGAGACAACTCATACGGATAGGCAAATCAATAAATAAAGCTTCTAAGGATCAAACAGCAATAAAACAAATGATAGATGAAACAGGAATAATTCTACATGACCATGGGAAAATAATCCAAAGATGGTTTAATTATTTTGAGAAATTACTGAATGAAGAAAATGTAAGAGTGAAAACTGAGGAAGGAGGGTCAAACGAAGGATTAACGATGCATATAAGAAGAGATGAAGTTGAACGAGCAGTTGAAAAGATGAAAAATGGGAAGGCAGTTGGCCCAGACCAGATCCCCATTGAGGTAGGGAAGTGGCTCGGTAAAAAGGGAATTGAGCTCCTTTGGGATTTAATGAAGAAGATTTGGCGACAGGTGGAGATGCCAGACGAGTGGAGAACTAGTGTACTGATCGCAATATTTAAGGGGAAAGGTGATGTGCAGGACTGCAGTAACTACAGAGGTATTAAACTGGTGGCACATACAATGAAAATTTCGGAAAGAGTTATAGAAGCAAGATTACGCAAGGAGACTGTGGTGTGTGAAGAACAGTTTGGGTTCATGCCTGAATGAGGAACGTCTGATGCAATAAATGCTTTAAGGCGGATAGTGGAGAGACACGGGGGGCTACAAGCCGATCTACATATGGCTTTCATTGATTTGGAGAAAGCATATGACAGAGTCGCAATGGACGAAATATGGAGAAGCATGAAAGAACAGTGCATGCCAGAGAAGTATGTGAAGTTAGTGCAGGAAATGTACAGAGGAGCAATGACATAGGTGAGAAGTAGTGTGGGCATGACAAAGGAGTTTCCAGTAAGAGTGGGGTTACATCAAGGGTCTGCACTTAGTCCCTGCCTCTTTGACCTGATTATGGATGTGCCAGTGAAAGACGTGAGGAAGGAAGCGCCGTGGAATGTTTGCGGATGATGTGTTTCTCTGTGAGCAGAACATCGACAGACTTGAAGAAAGGCTGGACGAAAATTAGCAGGACAAAGTCAGAATATTTAGCACTGAAGGATGTGCAGATGAGGTCTTGCAAGATCCAGGATGATGAGCTGAAATCGGTCTGCAAATTTAAATACCTGGGGTCATACATACAGAGGGATGGAGGAGTGGAAATCGAGACACAACACCGAATAAATTCCGGTTCTAACAACTGGAGGAAAATGAGTGGAGTGTTGTGTGGCAAGAAGGTGAGCACTGGGTTGAAAGGGAAAGTGTAAAAGTCGGTGGTAAGGCCTGCTACGATATAAGGGGCAGAGACATGGCCAATCACAGTAGCCCAGGAAAGGAAGATGGAAGTGGCAGAAATGAGGATGCGGAGGGTGGAGTAACAAGGAAGAACAGGATTGGAAATGAATTTGTTAGAGGAGCTATGCAAGTGGGACCCATAGGGAAAAAGATACAAGAGAGCAGACTAAGGTGATACGGACACTTACAGAGAAAAGGGGAAGAGTATATCGAAAACAGAGTTGAAGATATAAAGATTGAAGGAGCGAGAAGGAGAGGAAGACCGAAGATGAGGTGGAAGGATAAGATTCCAGGGACCTAAGGGAGAAAGGATGGAAGAAGGAAGAGGCAATGGATAGAAATGAAATGATAATTAAATGGACACCCTAGCTGCAAACAGGCGTTGATGTATTTCATTGGGGACATGTTGAAAATGTGTGCCCCGACCGGGACTCGAACCTGTTTGCAGCTAGGGTGTCCATTTAATTATCATTTCATTTCTAGCAAAGCTGCATGGTCATCCACGGTAACTGTTCCTTCTGGAACAGATACTACAGTCATATATAGTTAAAGCAATGGATAGAGTACTGTGGAGGAGAAGTATCCAGAAGTGCAACGCCGACCCTAAAGACGGGGGGCGATAAAGAAGAAGAAGAAGAAGAAGAAGAAGGAGTTAATGCAGCAGAAGAAAGAACGCCCATTCAACCAATAGTATTCCTAACTGTATCGAACTTCGTTCATTCATACAGCATAGAAAGAGACTAAGTAAGAAAACCATAGAAACTGAGAAATCAAAACATTTTTCATCTACTTTTGTTAAAATCAGTACATGGCTTGTCATGTTTGTTCCACGTCACAGAATATGAAAAGCTCAAAGATTTGGATTTGTTCAGAAGGGGCCCTATCTCTTTTGCCGAATCTTTAAACACCACAAATTTTAACTACTTCGCCAACTCTGATAGCATTCAGAGACTCCAGAAAAACAGTGTTGTGAAATTCGGCCTGGCGCTGATCACACGTTTGGCAAGAGCTACAACAACAGAATGAATTACCTTTGTTCAGGTGGCTGACGTGTCACTGCACTAAGAATCGAAACGATCACAAAAGCTGATAAACATCTTAGATAGTCGAAACTGGGCATGCTCACGTCCGAGATCCACGAGAAAGACACAGCGACCAATTTTCGTGACGTCAGCATCTCGGGCAGGCCTCACGGCTCAAGAGATGGGCCGTGCCAAGGTTTGTTATTGTGGTTGTGATTCATGGTGGCCAATAACTGTTTTTCTGTGCTAGTTTTCAGTGAATTGCACTCCATTGTGTGTGCTACTTCTACTAAATTTCTTACTGTTTACGTAACGAAGTCATCGTACGATCACACAAGGATTTTATACTCGAAATACCTGGTACTGCAGAAGCAAGCAAATTAACCTCACAGATTTCAAGTAGGCATCTATTGTATTTCAGTGTGAGTTTTAAGCTTATTTGTATAGTGTGTCTGAGAGTTCATGGTATTCAATTAAGAATTCCGTACTGAGGTGTGATGAAGGATTTATACATACATGTGAGGGATCTAGAGGAATGTCGATATTACACGTTCTGCAATTACAGTTCTAACGTTACAGTCGCGAGGTAGCAGTAAAATAAGCCTTGAACAAAAATCTTGGTAGTTACTTTCAAGAGATGTTTATATGCATTTCGGTTTATTTCTGGATTTGGAGGAATTTCGAACAACCACGAACTTAATGTTTGGCTTAGACACATTCCAACTGACTTTTCCAAAGTGAAACAACGAGATGTTTGCATAAAACATTTCGACGAGTCGTATGCAATTAGAATAGAAAAAATTATGGATAAGGGAGAATTAAAAGCCTTCCAAGAGTAATCCCTAAACTAACAGATGATGTTGTGCCCACAATATTTCCAAAACCGCCATCGTACTGGTACTGTTCGAAATCTGTGCCTAAAGTAAAACGTCTTGCAGGTATAGGTGAAGACAACATGCAAAAGGCTATTCGGGAGAGTACTGAAACCTGTGTCATCTTCAGCAGGATTCATTGGAAAGTCTCGGCGATATAACTTCACTTGAGAACAGAAACATTGATGGCAGAATGTGGTCTGTGATGAAGGAAGACTATAAAATGCATGTTTGTCTCTTGGGACTTGAATCTGGAGCTCCTTGTGTCACTTCCTTCATCACAGTACATTCTGATTTGAGTTACAGTGTAAATGTAAATGCTGGCACTACTTAACTTGTTGTCAAGACTTTTTCAGATAATCCAAAGATACTTAACTCTATAAACACTTTAGAAACTGTGTTACAAATGGAAAAAAAGGATATAGTTCCAAGTGTAAAAAATAAATTAGAATATGTCATCCAGTGTCTGCAAATTACATCCAGTTACGAAGAAAACGAATATTTAAAATTTTGTGTGGAACAACTTAACCTGTCACGAATATCAAGAAACAACAGGCATTATGGCAACAAAACGATGATACTTGTTTGCTTTTTATATGTTCATTCAGTTTCTCCCTACAATGCTCTCCGAAAATGTGACGTTATTTTTCTTCCACACCCACTTACCCTTTAGAAACTTATTTGAAGTTATCAGCTAGTCAACTCACCATAAGAAAGTTGTCATTACCTGAAAAATAGAGTTAATTATTTAAATCCACATTGAACTGATAGTCTCTCTGTTAAGCACGAGTTTTATGTCCATCACAGATTTCCTTTAAGTGTGGTGAAATACATGGAAGTAGTGATTTTGATCCTGAGATGTGCCAAGACAGCCCAAGTATTTATGGTTTCCTCTCTTTTGTCAAAATATGTTGATTTTATTTTTATTTATTTATTTATTTATTTATTCATCTGTGGAACAATAAATATTGTATGGATGTCGTCAGATTACAACACATGAGCACACATTTACATTTACAATTAAACAGGTTTCTCATATTTTGTGTAGTTTTTATAACTAGTCATACACATATTTATAATTACATAATATTTTGGTGATAATGTCATATGTTGCTAATAATCTACATCTATGTTAAATATTCTTTTACAGTATAACAACTTTTACTTACTAAAAAGGTTTTAAGCTTTTGTCTGAAAGTGAGGGGCTCATTTATTTCTTTACTTTCTTGTGGTAATTTGTTGTACAGTTTTATCCCATTGTAAAATATACTTTTTTGCGTCTTTGCCTTGTTCTTTCAATCTAGATGGAGGTGGTGACAAGCTCTTGTTTCATGGTCATGTATTAGGCTGTTTGTGTTGTACATGTTGAGATTTTTCTTAATGAACATTATGTTCTGAAAGATATACTCACAAGAAACAGTTAGAATTCCTAGCTTTCTAAATAATTCTAGGCAGTGGGCCCTGTTGTTGCTATTTGTTATTATCCTTATGGCTCTTTTTTGTACTTTGAACACAGTTTGTATGTTACTGGCACTTGTTCCCCAAAACATGATCCCATAGCTGAGGACTGAGTGTAGATATCCGTAATATGTTATTTTAAGACAGGTATTATTGCATACCGGTGCAAGGATTCTAAGAGCATAGCATGCTGTGGATAATTTCTTTGCCAAAATGTTGACATGGTTTGTCCATTTCAGTTGGCTGTCTACATTCATCCCTAAGACTTGAACATAGCTTATGTAACAACTGGCAGTTCTTAGCAGTCCCTAGCTATTGTGTCAGTAGCAATATGACAGCAGAACAGTTGAAGTCTTTAACAGAAAACGTATTTACCATGTTAGAAAGGACAAGATTCAAAGATGTCGGCCTTGTAGCAGATAAAGTAATAATAATGTGAACAGAAACGCTTATCAACTCGTCAGTCCAAGTAAAATCATGCAGCATAGCATAGAACATTCTGTGGATGCTTCTAGGAAGCTGTTTTTTATGACACTGTGGATGTATGAAATTCGTCAGAAATAACTGGGAAACAAAAAGAAATGTGAACAAGACACTGCAGTTTCCTGATGTGACTAAACATTCTGTCATGTTGTCAGAACAGTATAAGCATATGGAACTTCTGTATGAGAAAAAAAAACCTCGTTGGTCTGCTTTGACCACACATTTTCAACCAAGGTTTTGTATCCATCGACTATACAAAAGCAAAATGTTAAAATAACTCTGAGACTTTTCGCTGATAATTACCTAGTAGCACTGAAACATACAACAAGAAACTTCCATAAAATTTTTGAACAGATGAATCAGGCTGCTGTCTTCCTTCAAATCATTGTTTTTCTAAATTCTGTGCTTCACTGGCTTAAAATTTTGAGACCATCTTCTCATCAAATGTCATAGCACAAACATTTCAGTCTTTCATTTTGACTACAGAGTCCTTCCTGGAAGTAATTCCCTACTTATTTGACAAATGTCAAATGGATTATTTTCTGCTAGCCAAATTTTAGTCTGATAATTTAGAGTGTCGGTTTGTACCCTACCAGTTGTTACATAAGCTATGTTAAAGTTTTAGAAAATGAGAGGAAACTTTGATTTAAGAATCATGTATTGTTTGATGCCAACAGTGAAAATGTACTCCTGGAAACCTTAATTCCTGTTTATCATTGTAAAGACGAAAATGTTGATTTACTTGTGTTTTTAGATCTCATGAATTTAAGGTTTACATTAGAAGACATACCCTCTGATACTTTGCCTATTTTAACTTACATTGGAGGTTATGCAGTGATGAAAGCTTTACAGAAGTGTAAGGGTGACAGATACACTGCATGGTTGCAGTTGGACTGTTCTCATGATTTTGTAAAAGTTGAACACAGGTTGACTGACTCCGCCCTCTGAGAAGGCAATATATACTGTATGACACACAGAATCCTTGCTACTGGAAAAATGCCTGCAGCAGTTCATAGCATGTGGAAAGCAGCTTCCAGTTGCTCACAACCTGAGTTTCAGAAGACTAGTTGACTCCACAGTGATTGATGCTAGGTGTAAATGTTTACTGTATGACACTATCATGTGAATTAGAATGTAATATTGTATGGACATCCAAAACATCCAAAGTCTTGCTAAATAAATTTGAGAAAATGTGTAATGACAAAGGGACAGATATTAAAGGTAAATCAAGAAAACTCTAGAAATTTAAGTGTACATTCATATAAGCAGATATAAAATGTTTACTGCATGCTTGAACCTAACTGTCATATTGTGTTTTGAGAACAAATTCGTACTGTATGTATATCCAACCCATAATGCACTACTTTCAATTATGTTTTGTAGAGTGCTTTTTCTTACCATATCTCCCCCCCCCCCCCAACCCTCTTTTCCCATACAAGGAACGCTGAGTATTGTGTACTGTCCCCTGTTCAAAAGAACATTCATTGTCTGTTGAGCATAATGTACTATTGTATAAAACACTCAGATAATTAGTTTAATGTTGTGCAGTTTAATAATTCTCTTTCCTTAGGGGCATCACCTATGTAGGCCACTGGTTTGCATTATTTAACAGATGCAGCCCGTTTTGAATCCTTGTTCATTATTTAGTCAGGGATTTTGTTAGATGCAGAAGAATAATAGTAACTAAAGTGACAGTTTTACCCTCCATACAACACTGTTTACATTCCTATGCATCAGCAGGTTGCTTCTTAATCAAGGTGTCTATGGGTGGTGTGATTTTGAAGTGATATTATGTTTGGTAACTTTATTATTTTGTGTTTTGCAAAACTGTAGGTAATGGTCTACTACATTATGCAAAAAGAGCTACAGTACTGTCAGAGATTCACCCAGTTAGTAATAGAATAGATGCATACTACAGAAGGGATTTTATCCCCAGGTCTCAAACTCAAAAAAGTACAGAATTATGCAGATGTTTGGTCGCTTCTATCTGTTCCTTAGCGATAAGAAAGATGTAGATTTACATCAGAAATTGTATAATTCATGTTAACGGTGGAATTAAGAACTGTGACCTCATGCTGAGGAAACTGTTCAAGGCAAAGCTGCCAAGTTACAAACAACTCTTCTTCTTACGACTATTAGATTAGATTAGATTAGTACATGTTCCATAGATCATGAATATGACACTTCGTAATGATGTGGAACGTGTCAGGTTAATAAAAGGTGTCTATACAAGATATTACATTACACAAAATATTACATGACACTTAATTTTTTTTGTGGGGGGGGGGGGGGGGGCGTTGAGGAAATTGCCCACTTACCATATCCAAAAATTCATCTAATGAGTAGAAGGAGTTTTCATGAAGAAATTCTTTGAATTTCCTCTTCAATGCTATATGGCTATCTGTCAGACTTTTGATGCTATTAGTTAAGTGACCAAAGACTTTTGTGGCAGCATAATTTACCCACTTCTGAGCCAAAGTTAGATTTAACCTTGAGTAGTGAGAATCATCCTTTCTCCTAGTGTTCTAGCCATGTACACTGCTATTACTTTTGAATTCGTTTCGATTGTTAATAACAAATTTCATAAGTGAATATATATAATGTGAGGCTACAGTGAAGATCTCTAGCTGTTTAAATAAGTGTCTGCAGGATGATTTTGGATGAGCTCCAGCAATTATTCTGATTACACGCTTTTGTGCAATGAACACTCTTTTACTCAATGATGAGTAACCCCAGAATATGATGCCATACAAAAGCAGAGAATGAAAATAGGCGTGGTAAGCTAATTTACTGAGATGTATATCGCCAAAACTGCAATGACCCCAATAGCATAAGTAGCTGAACTCATACATTTCAGCATCTCCTCAGTGTGTTTTTTCCAGTTCAACTCCTCATCAGTGCATACACCTAGAAATTTTGAATATTCTACCTTAGCTACCGACTTCTGATGGAAGTCTATATTTATTAATGGTGTCATTCCATTTACTGTGTGGAACTGTATATACTGTGTTTTGTCGAAGTTTAATGAGAGCAAATTTGCAGAGAACCACTTAATGATTATCTGAAAAACATCGTTTACAATTTCACCAGTTAATTCTTGTCTGTTGGGTGTGATAGCTATACTTGTATCATCGGCAAAAACTACCAGCTTTGCATCTTCGTGAATATAGAATGACAAGTCATTAATATATATTAAGAACAGCAGAGGACCCAAGACCGAACCTTGTGGTACCCCATTCTTGAATGTTCGCCAGTTTGAGAAATCACCGGTTTTTGCATATTATATGAACTGCTTATTTCAACTTTCTGCACTCTTCCAGTTAGGTATGATTTAAACAATTTGAGCACTGTTCCATTCATACCACAGTACTTGAGCTTATCTAAAAGAATTCCATGATTTACACAATCAAAAGCCTTTGATAGATCACAAAGAAACCCAACAGGTGACTTCCGGTTACTCAGAGCATTTAATATTTCATTAGTGAAAGTATATATAGCATTTTCCGTTGAAAAATCCTTCTGGAAACCAAACTGAAATTTTGTTAAAACTTTATTTTTACAAAGGTGTGAAGCTACTCTACAATACATTACTTTTTCAAGAATTTTGGATAAGGCAGTCAGAAGAGAGATTGGGCGGTAGTTGTTGACATCATACGTATCCCCTTTTTTATGCAGTGGTTTAACAATGGCATACTTCAGTCTATCTTGGAAAATACCTTGCTTCTGAGAGCTATTGCATATGTGGCTACGAATCCCACTTATTTTTTGGGAACAAGCTTTTATTATCCTACTGGAAATGCCATGAATTCCATGTGAGCTTTTATTCTTCAGAGAGTTTATTATCTTCCTAATTTCAGAAGGAGGGGTATGGTGTGGGTAAGGCCTATTCCATTAACTGCCTTGCTTCTTCTAATGAACATTTAGATCCAATTTTCTCTACAACATTAAAAAAATGATTATTCCAAATGTTTTCGACTTCCGGCTTGTTGTTTATCAAGTTTCCATTCACTTTGATGGTGATGCCATCATCCTGTACTCTTGGTTGCCCTGTCTCCCTTGTAATAATATTTCAAACTGTTTTGATTTTGATATCAGAGGTATTAATCTCAGACATTATGCACATGCTTCTGGACTTTTTAATAACCTTTCTTAATGTAGCACAGTAGTTTTTATAATATTTGGCTGTTTATGGGTCATTACTCTTTCTTGTTGTTAGATACAGTTCCCTTTTGTGGTTACAAGATATTTTTATTCCTTTAGTAAGCCAAGGTTTTTTGCATGGTTTCTTATAATTAGATTTAATTACTTTCTTGGGCAAACAGTTTTCAAATTCTCTTACAAGTGTATCATGAAATAAGCTATATTTTAAATTAGCATCGGGTTCATTGTACACCTCATCTCAGTCTAACTGCTGAAGATTTTCTCTGAAATTTCTTCTTGTTGAGTCATTAATTGAACACACAACTTTGGAGGGTAGTTTTGAATTACTGAATGGAGCTATGTCATATACTGTAACTAGCGGAGCATCATGATCAGAAAGGCCATTCTCAACAGGACAAGAACTTATGTTTCTAACCTATCTTGGTCTATAAAAGTGTTATCTATCGATGTGCTGCTGTCCTTTACTAGGAAAATTAATGACAGATGTCAAATTTAAAGAACCAAGCAACAATTCCAGGTCACTCTTCCTATTACACTCTTTCAGTGAATCAACACTGAAGTCCCCAGAAATAATAATTTGCTTTCCCCTATCTGACAGAGAGCACAACAAGGCCTCCAAGTTTTCCAGGAATAAATGTACACGGTGATAACTTTTGACATATATGGCAACTCCTCCTTTCACCTTATTCTCTCTACTCATATGTGCAGCTAGTTTATAACCACTGATATTTACCTTTTCCATATCAGACACAATGTGATAATCAGACAGGCATAGTATATCTATTACATTATAAGGTTCACTGTCATCTAAACAAGCCAGGAGCTCATCTACTTTATTCTTCAGTCCCGGGATATTTTGGTGAAAATTGGTAACATTATTTTTTACTTTACTTTTGTGAGAATCTACTTTTTTCTTTAATCCACACTGATATTAGTCTAAAAGAGAGGTACATCCACGAGTACTAGTGTCCCCCCTTACGGATTTCGCTAACAACCCTGCCAGTTTACCCTTTTCTTTCCTATTGAAGTGTAGGCCATGTCTTATGAAATCCCCCCTATCAATAGCCTCGACAGGAACCAATCCAATGTCTGACAGAGTGGCCGCCCTACCCTCCTGACAGAGCGGTTCAACTGCGGCTGATCATGCCGCACGAAAGCAGGCACCAGCCCAACACTGGTATGGAGAGTACTGACTGTTCGTTCCATTTGGTAGTTATTTTGCTCACGAATCTAGTTAAGTTTATTTAGTGGTCTGTTTCTGCAGTAATTTATTGAGCCAGTTTTAGTTAGCTTTCTTCATTTTGACTGTCAACTAAGAGCTCTCTCTCTCTCTCTTTCTCTGTAAGTGCTCTCTCTCTCTCTCTCTCTCTCTCTCTCTCTGTGTGTGTGTGTGTGAGAGAGAGAGAGAGAGAAAATATGATATAAAAATCCATGAGAATCAGTGTAAAACTTACCACAATCATAACAGAAAAGCAGCCTCCTCTCTCTCTCTCTCTCTCTCTATGTCTCTCGCTTTCTCCCCCCCCCCCTCTCTCTCTCTCTCACACACACACACACACAGAGAGAGAGAGAGAGAGAGGGGGGGAGAAAGCGATATATATATATATATATATATATATATATATATATATATAGAGAGAGAGAGAGAGAGAGAGAGAGGAGGCTGCTTTTCTGTTATGATTGTGGTAAGTTTTACACTGATTCTCATGGATTTTTATATCACATTTTTTGTCTAGAATTAATTTCATGATGTGGGACGATTTTAATTAGCTCGTTCGTAGCTTAAAATAATAAGCAGTAAAAGTGAGACTCTCATAAATGTAATGTATTTGTCAGCATAATAAATATCTTAAATGGCAATGCGCAAAAAGTAACGTAAAAAGTCGTCTTCCATTGAGCATCTTCTATTAAATTCTGTGTAGCAGAAAAGTTCCTATCGAACTAAAATGTGCGTTTATCCGATCTTATTTTATCGAACTTTAGTCTGTAATTCCAGTATAATCACAAGCTACTTTAAAGTAAAATTCATTTGAAAATCTGTCTTGGTATAAATTTACGCATTCTAGTAGAAGATGCAGTTCGTAAACCTATATTAATAGATGATTATAAAATGTTGCAGAAATGCGATCTATCATGTATAAGGTTGGTAGGTCTTGTGGCTTGGTCGAACTCGTGCAATTCAGCAGCTAGATCTTTCCTGATCACATGACGGTCAGCGGATCCTCATAGTGACGTCACGGATAACTGTTAAGGCCACCGTAAACGATTAAACGCGTTTGACAAAATTGCTCTTATCTAGCCATAGATTTTCCAAGCAAGCCCGTACACGTAAAAACAACGTTTGTCAGTTTACTCTCACTTTGAAGCAGTCGCTGTTCGTCTTCGTAAGTACTTTGACAGTATTGAGAATGGCCACAAATACAGACAAACGAGTCCTGGAATTGACTTTTGCACTGTATGAGATGAAGAAGAAGCAGAAGAAGAAAACAAAGCTCTGGACCAGGAATGAGAGATTTGACCATGAATATCTGATGAAGGAGATATTACCCTCAGAACCCGATGACTTTCTTCAAATGGGTAACGATTTTTTTAAAAACATGTTAAGGCCCTGTTTAGGAGGAGTTCGCTCTTATCTAACCACGGATGTGTCAAACAGCCCTGTACACGTGCAAACAAAGCTTGTCAATTTAAACTTACTTTTGATGCAGAAGCTTTTCGTGTATGCTGTATTTTGGCATTAGAAGGAGTGGTTACCAATGCAGATAAAGCATTTTCAGTAGCATGGAGAGCTGCGTCAAACCACTCTTCGGCCTGAAGACCACAAAACAACAACACTGACGCTGAGTCTATGTTTCAAGAAGAAGAAAACAAGATGCTGGTCCAGGGAATTGTTTAAAATGAGAGAGAAATATACAACTGAAAACCGGTAAAAGGAAATTTTACATTCGGTACCTGATGATGATATCAACTTTTTACAGATGGACAGAGAAACATTCAATAACTTGTTCAGCGCTACTTCGCCTCCACACTGAAATAGAAGACACAAGTATGCTAAAATTTATTATCTTCTGCTTATTTTTCCAATGAAAGTTCATTAAAATACCACAACATAAGAACATATAGCCCACATCTTCCGTGGGAGAACCATGGAACTTCCTTTTATTCCATTCAACTTTCGTTTGTTTGTGACCGTATGAGTAAAATATTGATTTTGTCCATAACCTCTTCATGCGTAATATACGGCTGGGAAAGACGCTATACCTCAACCATTTTGGTGATCATCAGTGCTATTTTGTTTTTGTACTTTACTGCAGTTTCCATGGTTGTGGAAACTCACGGCAGAATGAGATAAATTGTAACAAAACAATTTTTCGCTAACTAATGCGGCGAAACATCGTCACAAATAAACTTTGCCGTCATGTCAAACTTTCCTTCAATCAAAATTTCTGGCAAATACATCAAACACGATCTATCCCTGAGAAACGTAAACAGTACCCTATACAGTCAAATATTTGGGAAGCATAGTTAAGTTTGACAAAATGTTTGATCATTTTTGTGGGCCTTTACAGAGGTCGTGAAGAAAACGGTTCATGGAGATTTTCTATGAAGGCGAATTTGTAATGAGAAAATGCTTAAAGAAAGACTGCACGAAGTAAATTAACATTGTATAAACCCCAAGAACCCGTTTTACTTCCGGAAACTTCAAAAGCAAACCCATGTATGACAAGTTTCCCAATCCTGTTAAATTTCTGATAAAATCCTTTCTCATAGTGAAAACAGTAAAACACTCTAAAGATAATTTGATAAATAAGTACACAGTATACTGTAATTTTGCTTGCCACTAACAGTTAAACTCAGATAAATTTGCATCTAAACATGAATTGATGGAAATATGACGCTAAGTGGCATGCAAACAAAGATTGCGTACTTTGGCAGCTGTTAGATAACTTGAATCAATCGCGAGTAAGTAACTTCTTTGTAATAGGTCTGTGGAAATAACTTAAATGGCGAATGCCTCAACTTACTCGCCTGGCCACATTTCACAGTACAACCACAGTCTAATATATACAGTCGCGACACTCACTGCTGTGAAAGTTGTTACCATTTGACAATTCAAATGACACTAGCGCCCCTAGCGGCCAGAAAGCTCGCCTTCCTCTGACGGCAGATGCGACGTAAAAATAATGTTTGTTTTTAATTCGTTTTGTATGTAATTTACAAAATAGTTTGTATATTTTTGCGTCACAATTGTTAGGAGGACAGCGAGAGACATAAATGATCGTGAAATATAAGTAACTGAGCACGAACTATTGAATGAAGTGACATAAGCTGCAACATATTCTTGAAGAAATACTTAAGAAGTAGCATACAATCGCACTTATTCCACTTTAAGTAAGAGAATACACACTGTATATCCCACATATGAAGTACATAGATGCTCTTCCTTGTGTAAAAATGAAGCAACACATCACTTTTCATTACGTTCTACTTTGCAGGAAGCCTGCTTCTAAAAATACAATTTCCATCTTATTCTTTGTGCTATCAGGTTATCTCAATAAAAAGCATGACTGTTTTAAAACTTTATTATATCCCATTGATACATTTACCGAAAATAAAATCAAACGAATGTCAGTCCAAACCAATTTCTGTGAGTTTTTTGACAACTTCAAAAAATATGTGCTTCAGATGGGTGTCTCCTACTGGTCCTTTGGAGAAATAATATACTAACTGCTGTTTAAAATTTGAGAAGATGCCGTTAATCATTATAACTAATGCAGTATTGGCAACCACAGATGTACATATGAAACACATGTCTTCAAATCCAATAACACGATCCCTGGAGCTGTCATATATCAAATTTTCCATTAGTGACATCTCATCCATAGACAAATTAACGATTACATCAGCTTCTGGTAACTGCTGCACTTTCTGCTTTAAGAGATGAAATATGTTATTATTTATCCCACAGTTTAATTGTATATCTTCCACATACCTTTGTAAGGTACGTACTGATGGAAGGCTAAAGCAGTGTGATAAAAAACTGTATGGCTGAGTACTACAATACAACAAATTAAGTGCAAATAACTTAGTTTCATCTTTCCATCTCGCACCACGTTTTCCATTCAATGGTATATTGATTTGGCTTATCAATAAATCGAGAGCATCTTTTTTCAAGTACTTGGAACCAATACTTTTTAAAATGACCTTGTTCTTTTGTACTTGTGTCCTGAGACGTTGTGGTTGCAGTTTATTCTTATGATGGGCACTTTCCTTGTCACGTAGTAATTTTGTACGAAGTCTAATGATTTGCACGTTCTTACATTTCACACGATTTTCAAACACGCGAATAATTTCATGTAATCTAAGCATTTCATCTTCAAAAGATGTCTGTGTTGCAGATTCCGTTGGTAGTGATTTTATATATGTCTCTCGTGTAGGAACACTTGTGGTAGCTGTTTCTTCTGCGTCAGGAGACAGTTTTATTGTTTTTCGCAGTAACACTTTCACGTTTGTATGGCAATTTTCTCTTCATCGTCACTAGTTGTGGCTTATTCGGCACGTCAAATAACGTAGGAACTGCATTCCATACCAATCTCTTCTTTTCCGCGCTCATGAACTGGTTTGACTCGAAATGTAACGCACAAAACTTCACGTTATTGTGCAATAAAGGGCATCTTTTTGCAGCAGGTCCTGTCTTCTACTATTTATTAACCAGTTTTTGCTCCTAAAAAAGAAAAACAAATTCAGGAATTCAATACAGTTTACAAAAAAATCGTAAATAAATAGCGCTCTAATGTGATGTTTCATACCTCTCAGGGTCCTTAGGAAACCTGAAGAACGACAAATGTGGTAACTTCTTCCAATTATTACTGCAATTGATTGCGCTACATACGCTGCCTCTCGTAAAAACCATGTTAAAAATAAATGTAAACGATACTGCTTACATTTACTGAATACCGTATTCAGCAGCGTAGCTTCTCCACCGCTTGGAGTGCTGTTGTCGCGTTGTATAACAAAAATCAGCGAGAGTGTCGTGACTGTATATATTAGACTGTGGTACAACACATAAATTCTCCTGCCTAAACTACTGTATAATCATGTCGAAGCACTCCTCTCCAAAAGACACACGCAGTGCATGCGACTAGTACAAATCCACTAAAAGGAAAAACAAATAAATGATGGCAAGAACTGCTGTTAATGGTGGGCTCAAAAATCACTGAAGGTGAACAGTCTTTACAATACACTACTTTTATTTGCGGAGAAAAACATTAAGATATAGTCTGTCACAAACCAAAAAGAGATTAAATCGGTTACAATTGTGAGTTTGTCGAAGGTAGGAATTGTCTTTAGTCTTATTTGATCTGGGTGGACTTGACGTGGCGGCTGTGGTGGAAGCAGTTTAAAGTTGCTGATGTGAATCCTGTAAATTCATCCAGTCGTGTTCCTTACATACTGTTTCGGCTGGCGGTGATAATAAGTTGCGTGGCATCCATTTGTCATAGGCCGGAACAAAGTAACTGTTTATGCAGCACTCGAAGGTCGTATTAGTTCTGCAATAACTTTCACACACACTGAGAAGTTTGACAATGGATCTGGTTCATGATAACACTGTTCCCGCGAAAACAGTCACATAGCAACACAGTTCACAGTTTGCACATTGGCTGTTAGTGTTTTAGCATACGTCATATTTCGTTGTCAAGAAAAATGAGAGATCTTAAATTCACAGTTTATGTAATGCAGTTCAATTCTAAACCGACGAAAATACTGTATGTTCGCGAGTGTTGTCACTGCCACGAGCACCATTCTGCAAAAACCAACAGCGTTCGCGTAATACAACGACTGTTTGGAATGTGCATCATAAATTCAAATTTCAAACCGTGTCTAACACATGAAAGTCCGGTATTAATACCGCGTTAAACGCACACCGTTACTACACACAATACTTTTTCCGTACCGCCACGCCCATGCGCCATCCGCGATTGTCTGCCATACTGTTCGTCCCGACAACTATCGATACCTGTCTCGCTCCACAGTTTTAAAAACACTTCTGCCTATTGCTTTACGTTTCACACAATACACTTGTTGTTGTTGTTGTTGTGGTCTTCAGTCCAGAGACTGGTTTGATGCAGCTCACCGTTCTACTATATCCTGTGCAAACTTCTTCATCTCCCAGTACCTACTGCAACCTATATCCTTCTGAATCTGTTTAGTCTATTCATCTCTTGGTCTCCCTCTACGATTTTTACCCTCCACGCTGCTCTCCAATACTAAACTAGTGATCCCTTGATGCCTCAGAGTATATCCTACCAAGCGATCCCTTCTTCTAGTCAAGTTGTGCCACAAATTTCTCTTCTCCCCAATTCTATTCAATACCTCCTCATTAGTTATGTGATCTACCCATCTAATCTTCAGCATTCTTCTGTAGCACCGCATTTCGAAAGCTTCTGTTCTCTTCTTGTCTAAACTATTTATCGTCCATGTTTCGCTTCCGGCTACACTCCATACAAATACTTTCAGAAACGACTTCCTGAGACTTAAATCTAAACTTGATGTTAACAAATTTCTCTTCTTCAGAAACGCTTTCCTTGCCATTGCCACTCTACATTTTACATCCTCTCTACTTCGACCTCCCGGGTTCGATTCCCGGCGGGGTCAGGGATTTTCTCTGGCTCGTGATGACTGGGTGTTGTGTGATGTCCTTAGGTTAGTTAGGGTTAAGCAGTTCTAAGTTCTAGGGGACTGATGACCATAGATGTTAAGTCCCATAGTGCTCAGAGCCATTTGAACCATTGTACTTCGACCATAATCAGTTATTTTGCTCCCCAAATAGCAAAACTCATTTACTACTTTAAGCGTCTCATTTCCTAATCTAATTCCCTCGGCATCATCCGATTTAATTCGACTACATTCCATTATCCTCGTTTTGGTGATGTTCATCCTATATCCTCCTTTCAAGACACTGTCCATTCCGTTCAGCTGCTCTTCCAGGTCCTTTGCTGTCTCTGACAGAATTACAATGTCATCGGCGAACCTCAAATTTTTAATTTCTTCTCCATGGATTTCAATTCCTACTCCGAATTTTTCTTTTGTATCCTTTACTGCTACAATACACTTAATAAAACTATTTGAAAGATTGCCAGAAAAAATGTAAGTCCTTTCATAAGGAACTCCTATAGAAAACAACACAGTAAACATAATCACACTCCATATTCTACACTATAAAACCAAATGAAAAATATTCTACGTCATCAGAAATATATCTGTGAAGAACAAGGTAGTAAAAGAAAGAAAAAGAATTATCTCGTTATCAGTCATAGAATCTCTGGCTACTCCCGCGTCATTCAGTCAGCCGACTGTTGCTTTCAGTGTACTTACGCCATCAGAGATTATTCTAATCTCTTTGGGTAGACATCACATCTGCGGTGTCACATTTCGGAGAATCTGTGTAAACTCTGGGAGTGAGCTAGGAGTCCAGAGCTGTGTAAAAACACCTAGTCCTGCAAGGTAAGTGACATGGACAAATCACAGTCTAGACCTAAATTTGAAATTTTTGTCTGAAGATACCTTTCTCATTATTGTTTATATTAACAGGGCTTACGTATTCCAAGACTACAAACATCAGAAAGGCGTTTAATAAACGAGAGTAGCCCAGAGATCACGCAAAAAGTCGGTGAGTACCGTTGGGTTTGTTATTATCTTTCAGCACAGACATACATTACTAGACTGGCAAAGGCGCATCTTTTACTGAAGCCTGAGGTTTGGCGGTGCCAAGAAGTTTGTGTATGGTACTATTAAGATATTATGAAACTAAATGACGTTATAGGCTTTACTACGTTGTTTAAACAAGTTCTGCAAACATTTGCGTAGTACTTGAGTTTAACTCATACATTGTAGAATCGTGTTACAGAAGAACATCAATTTATATGTACACACGTTTAAAGCATAGTGCAGTTTTCGTAAAAGCACTCAGATGAATAAAAATACACTGTTGTCAACGACAAATAGTACATTCTACTTACAGTAACACTTTCATAACGAGCATACTATTCGAAGAAAAGTCGAAGATGATAAAAACTGGCTAAAAACATAATGAAGCTAATACTAGATTTATTATAGCACTTAAAACACACATAAACTATTTAAACGATGCCGGTATTTCAGATAAGACAAACTGCAATGTAATTATTTAGACTTACATACAGTACAATTGCAAAAATACGTAGGTTATTTCCAATTATGCTTGCACTGAGATACCTTTCCTTATACCTTCCGTCTGGTGTATGAAGGATTACAGCCAAACACGAGACATGTATTGACCATTATGTCAAAGCTTTAAATGTAATGCAGTTATGCCAGGTCATCCCAATTTCTTACTACTATTTTATCAGTAATTTAATAGCTGTTCGCACGTCTTTTGCAGTTGCCACCATACTGCGATTCTAAAGTGACACTGTATACAGTATTACGGAATATGTGTCTGTGTTTCTCACGTAGAGGATAAAAGAGGGGAGTTATTACATCGCAGATTGGAAGCCGACGTCCGCCATCTTACACAGCCTCAAACATTGGGTTCATCATACTTGTACCTCCAGGGTTCACTGCAGTGATACTTCCCGATGATGCCACTCTGAAGTGCCCGTGCCCAGTTTCGACCGTTGGAGATACCTGTCAACTTTGTGGTCGTATCCTTAATAGCATCTGGTGCTTTGATTGTGTGGAGACGTAGCTGTTCCATCAAAAATCTCAGCTTCTACGTTTAAGGGTATACTAATCTATCCGATCGTAATCTAAAGTTTTAGAGGGATCATATCTCATTCGTAAGTGCAGCCGTTCAAGCAATTTTTTTTTTGTATACATGAATTATGGTTGCACTGTTTACTTAAATTCTTTTCTGTATTTTTTAGTGCCTTCCAAAGTGCAGACGCTCCGACATTCGAGGCACACTGTATCAACGGTCTCGTCGCCACACAACACGCGGCTACATGACCGCCCTGATTGTTGGTGCAACGTCTCGTGCCCTAAATCCCTGCCGCCGATAATTATTCATTGTTCACATCTCCTCCCTCTTTAAAAATATTCTCACACAAGTACTGCGGGAGACAGTGGACACATGTGTGAGTTTTGTGTGTATGGTGTGTGTTCGTGAGCACGCGTGCTTTTCTTCCTTTCTGACGAAGGCTTTTCCCGGAATCGTATATGAACACTCTCTTCGTCATGCCTGCCTGATGTATAATGTTGTACATAATAACAATACCAGAAGAAAAAAAATGATGTTCATTAGGCCTCATTAACGTTGTCTGTAACAAAAATAGGGATTCACAATGCTGCAACCAAAAGTTTTGATCACTTACCTAGTGATACAAGATTCTGTACAACTAGCAAAGTAAAAGTTGAAACTAAACTGAAAACGTTTCTCTTTGACAATTTTTCCTGTCCCGCCGAAGACTATCTATTATTGTAATGTGTAAATGGTGATGGGTAGGAATTACTTACTAACATCTGTCTCTCTTTCATTAAATATCAAAAAACGAATAAATTATCGGCATGGAGGCACATTTACCAAAAAATTTATGTTGATGTAAAAGGACTCATTCCACATCATTGCAATTTATCGTGTGATGGTACACGGAACATCAAACTACCTAACTAACTATTGGTATACACTAAGTCTTGTAAGTCTTATATAGTCTTATATAACGACAAACTGAAGTTCAAAAGCAAAATGATGCTTATGTTCAAAGTAGATGTACATTCCAATTGTGGTATGTTTGGTTATTCCTGAAAAACTGACAGAATTACTGGGGAGAAATATTCCAGGAAAAGAAGCAAATAGGCTACTGTTGGAAAGTGGATCCATATATTACACAAGTTAAGGTATCAGTACTAAAAGAATGACCTGCATACCTGTTAAAGAAAAATATCCATTTTTTACAGGTTCTAAGCGTTTGACACCATTTGCTTAATCACATTTATAGTACTAGACACTGCTGGAACGTATTCAAAAAATTATATCGTTTTTTTACCCTGTGAATTCCTATTATTGGCCACACACTGAATGAAGCGTCATGGGTGAGATTTCAAAGTGAGAAGAGGCATAAACCACAGTGAAATTAATGCACCGACAATCTAATAAAACAAAAACTCTGTTCTGCATTAAGGTAATCCTCTATGCAGTTCTGTTTCAATAATCGTTCACCTGTACGAGATACGATAGCAGGCTTCGCTTCTTTCTTCATTGCTCACGTTTATGTGCTAAAAAATCACGTAAGTTTTTTTGCAAACAAGAACATTAAAAATTGTGCGAACGAATTGAAAGCTGAAAGGCAACGAACAAGAAGTAGTACCAGGCATCAAACAAGGTTTAGATTAGAAGTTCCAGCTTCATTGGATATCGATACAAATATGGTAAAAGTGGAATTAAATGGATTGCGGAAACATGCTTTTCACATCACTTCCTACCGTTCACGGTTATTCGAAATATATCAGCACAAAATAAATTACACTGACGAGGCCAAATCTGCCGTATTACTAGAGCAAATAAGCACTCGGGAACAGAAAAACGTTCGAAATTGGCTTCCTGACTCTATGTTGTTCATGTAAACACTATAATTTTTAGAATTTAAAATAGTTGTTGCATGCGTACGACAGAAATAATGAACAAGAAGCAATCGTAAACAGTAGTCCGCTAATGTTTTGGGCTATTTAAGATGACGGAATGCCCAGCCAATCCTGGCTTCAAAGCAATGTACAGCGTAATTCTATAGCATCATCTCCATTTTTACCGCCATGGTTTCTTAGCTTTTAATTATATTTTTATGTGGAAGTATAAAAAAGAACGAATTTATGGAATACAGTAGAACCCCTGTAATTCGACCTTGGATGGTCCGTCACTCCGGTTAGTACGACCATGCTCAGGCTCGCGAGCCTGTGCCGACTTGCCACTGACTGGACGCCTTTCGGGCTACTGTTGCGGTGTCTGTCGCTGTGCATATTGTTATACTGTACGTTATTGTGCAGTTTTATCCTTTGTTGGGATTAAAAAAACGTCTTTGCTTTATTCCGTGTTCTCTACAGTACTGATTACTGTAAATTCATTGTGTGTACAGTTGTCTGTTTTTCAACATGTCTGGATTCAAACGTAAACACGTAACTCTTTCACTAAATGAAAAATTAGCCGTGCTACAAAGAATGGACGAAGGAGAATCGCTCCAAAAATTGCAAAGGAACTCAATGTAGATGTTACTACAATTAAGAATTGCAGGAAGAATCGGAAAGACATTGAATCCTATACAGTTACGATTGATGGTGAAAACACACTGAAGAATCGCAAAACATTAAAAAAGCCTAAACTTCAGCTGCTTGATAACGCATTGTGGATGTGGTTTTGTCAAGAAAGAAGGAAAGGAACTCCAATGTCCGGGCCAATTCTCAAAGAAAAAGCGATAGTTTTGCACAAAAAACTGGAAGCCGAAAGTAAATTTGCTGCCAGTGAAGGCTGGATTGATCGTTGGAAAACTCGTCATGGTGTCCGATTTGTTTCTATTTCCGGTGAAAAACTATCTGCCGACGCCGCAGCTGCTAAGGAGTTTTCTGTTAAGTTTCAAGAAATTTTAGAAGAAATTGTGTAACATAGACGAGACAGGGCTGATCTTTAAAATGTTGCCAACAAAAACGCTCGCTGCTTCAAATGAATCCGTGGTAGGAACGAATATTGATAATTTTTACTTATGGACCGTCTGACAGCAACTGAATAAAACACAATTTTAGTGCCATACGCGTTTCGCCTTTACTTTATGCAAGGCACCATCAGTGGCAGGCTGCGTGGACAATTTCTTACATATTACTCTCCTGTTACATTTTTGGCGTTGTTCTTCTTCTTATGAACGCCAATTTGCGGTTTTTTCCACATTCCACAGCACTATGCACTGAACGCTTGTTTTAATTACACGCAACTGAGGAAGACAGGACTACAAAAGTTGAAGAGGTCATAACTTATTTGAGGCAATGAAATCCCTGAACATCAAAGATGCTATCTACACAATCGCTGCAGCATGGAATGAACTGAAACCTGACACACTGCGGAAATCGTGGCGTAAGCTTTGGCCACAAGTTATGACTGAAAATGAGCATACCGAAGATGAGCAAAACAACGACGCACTGGAAATCGTTAAAGATCTACAAACTTTGGAGCCGAACGTCCCTGCCAATGAAGCTGAAGAGTGGATCAACGAATGTGGCAAAGATTGTGACACTTTCGAAGAATTCAATGACGACCAGTTGTTGCCGCTGTTAGCCAGGAAACTGTGAATGAGGACTCGGACGGTGAAGACGAACCCCCCACCCGGATTTCACATAACGATGCAAAAAACGCATTTGACATCGCCCTTCAATACATCGAGCAGAATCCAACTTCAACTCCAATGGGCGTTTTGTGGATAAAAAAATGGAGGGACACTGCAGATAAATCTAGAATAACATCTGCTAAACGAAAATGTTTCACTGACCTTTTTTCCAAGTAATTTGTTTTCGTTTTTACTGTAAAAACAATACATACAGTATAATCATTTCTTAGTTTATACCTACAGTAGTTTATTTCTTTGTAAAAAATTTATTTTTATATACAGTGCTATAAACCTTTTTTAGTTTACAGTATATATCGTTTATACGTTATTAAGTACAGTACAGTACTGTAATATGTTTGTCGTTTTTCATTTTAAAATCGATACATATTATAGTGTGGGTAGACGTTTTTTAGTTAATATATTGTTTAACACTGCGTAAAAAACATTTTTTTATATTACTATAGACACCTTTTAGTTCTAAAATCGTTTAATTTTTTGTACTAAATGTCATTTTATATTTTTTGCAATAAATATTAGATTTTTCCGATAATCCGATCTTTTTTTCGTTCCGACCATGGTCCCGATCCCGAAGGTGACGAATTAGAGGGGTTCTACTGTAGCTGACTAGAGCAGTTGGATCACGGATTTATTTCAAACTTTGCACACCTTTAGTGGACCATAATGTGCAAGTAGCAAGGTACACTATTCTGGCAATCCCGAGAAAATCGCAAGAGAAGTTTTACGCATCTTTTATACCCATACACCTTGATCGAATGTAAAGAGGATCTGTTCGTCACCTCCTCTGCCGCATGCTTCATTCACGAATATGACGCGAAGGAATAAAATAGTCGTAATTTCCGACTAAACTAGAGTATGGAAGGGAAATTGGCAACGGTAAAGTGTAGTATAGCGCCTCTTATGGATCGTCCACGAACTAGTTTCGAATAGTTTCTCGCAGAGAATATATGAAATTGGGATATCATTTCCTAAAATAACAAGGGCCTACTCGTCATCGCCGATTTAGTTCAGATTTATGGCATTTGCAGGTCTTAGCCAGAAATGAGAAACTGACATAAATAGGCACTCGAGATGGTTAGGCGTTAAGAAGAAATAGCCTTTTTGGAGCCGATCGGATGTGGCATAAGTTACCTTAGTGTACTCGTAGTGGCTGGTGTAGCGGAAAGAGCGCAGAATAATTATCGGATGCCTTTGAAGCCGAGTTCCTGTATGGAAACCTTTTGTTATCTTCTACTTTTACTTTTCTTACACTGCAAGTAACTAGAAGAAATGTCCAATACATGTATTTATTAATATATTCATGAAAGGTATGATAAGGAAAGGGACTGGGAAATTTCTGACTGCAAATAAATTTCCAGGAAGTGATTGTAAGCCGTACACGAGAGCTTCATGTATAAAATTAGATACTTTTGTTGCTTTTTTTGTTGTTGTATTTTTTGTTGATGATTTACGGGTGCTGCGGTGATATTCATTGCAAAAATAGGGAAAGCAGTAATTATATTGATATCGTGTACTCGGTATAAATGCTGCATTTTGACAATTGCGCGGTTGTTGTAAAGTTGCTATAGTAAAACAAACTTAGTTTACATACATAAAGAGGTCCTCGCTCATCACACAGTCTGGCAGCAAACCTCCCGTAATGCAACATTTCGCCAAATGTTGGCGAGGATTGCTTGCGACGTACAGTGAGTGTCATGTAATTTGATGGCTTCCTTTCTTTTTGAATCTCGATGGGATACGAGCAGTTTTAATGCTTTCTAATCAAATCTTTACCTGACGACAAATACAGACCCAGCAAGGTTGCACTAGCAGAGTGCGTTTGAGCGTAACGACCTTAATACTGCACGTTCCATACCCTTCAATGTGAGAAACCATGTTGTTTAATTGTGGATTTATTTGCACATTCCCCATGAGTAAATTACCAGAAGAATTTGGTACTCCTGCAATTCAAGATTTTCCCTTGTCTTTCCATTTCATACCTTTTATGAAAATATTAGCTGTATCCGGGTTGCGTTGTAATGCCGCGGAAAGAAAAAATAGCATTGCCCATCCGAGCGGTTTCCAGTCTTGCGTCTCGCTGAATGTCTGTTCTAGGTGAACAGGTTTGAGCAACACCTATTCCAACGGCGTTCAGTCTTGCTTCTCGCCGAACGTTTGTTTCAGACGAAAGGTGTTGACCAGTGCATTCTTTAACGGTTTCCAGTCTTATTTCCGTTGTTCGTCGGTTTCTGAAGCTCCTAATGCACTGCTTTAGCTGTAGATCGGCCAATCGCTTTTCGTCTTTATATACCATTCCGGGATAATGAATAAAACATCTTTTGTTTGCACAAAATAAACGATATTACGACAATAACACTGTTATAAGTAACTTATAACCTCGAGGTCACTTCACTTATGTCATGCTTTAATTGAATACGAGAGAGGACTTATACAAAAACTGGTACATAAAAACTCGACTGCAACGTTGTGTCAAAATTTCAAATCAATCGGTCAAGAACTTTCCAAGATATGCTATTAAGAACAAACGAATAGAAAATGTAAATGTTCCTAATCGCAAATTACGGATAGTTCTTGACCGATTGAGTTGGAATTCTACACGTTTGCAAAATGTAATGTGAATAGCGTTAATAGTAAAGAAGTAATAAAAAGAAATGTCCTGCCTGACGCGCCAGTTTCGTAACGAAGTAATATGTTAAAACGTCAGTAGTAGGGATATGGCAGCACCACTCCAATTTTGATATCGATTGATATGCTAATTAATTAAATTGATCAATTAATTACGCCCACCCCAAACTATGCCCCCGAGCCGCCCATCCCCGCTCCCAGGTGACATCCAGTGTTCTTCTCACCCTCCACATGGGCCCCAGCCTCCTCTCCCCTCCCCGCCCACTCCAACAACCTACCCTATTGGTGTGAATTTCGAATTGTGGCGGAAATTTTGAATTTTGGCGGAATTTCGAATTTTGGTGTGAATTTCTTCACACCTGGTATGTGCTGGCATCACCCCCCCCCCCCCCCCCCCCTCCGACCCATGATTTGGCGGGAAATTAAAACTGACGTTGCTCTTTCTGGGACGTAAACATTTGTCCTTCTGGACGGAAAGCACAAGTGCATCCCCTAACACAATTATACCACAAGAGGCACTTGGAATTGGCGGGAAATTAAAAATGGCGATGCCCTTTCAGGGACTCAAATCCTGGTTCTACTGGATGGAAAGCCCCCCGCCCCCTCCCCCAAAACACATGGAAACTGTCTAGATGCAGGAGAGGAAGGTTAGGTTAGTGTACTTTATTTATTTTGGTGGGGAAAATTAAGTAAAGACAGGCCCTAATTATGTAATTAATCGTAAATATCAGGTCTAATTACACAATTATATGTGTAGCACTACTCAAGGACAGGCTAAAATAGCAACACAGCTCAAAAACTGATGATACCATACAAGTGGTGTTAACATACTGGGAAAACAATTTGCAATACCACTCAAAGCTAGTGACAGACACACTCAAACTCTAACCTTCACCTACAAGATGGCAGGAAAAAAGGCAGGGGTATAAGGCACTACCTTTAAACCAAGGCCAATACACGCTACCACAACTGGTGGAAAAAATGCATCACAGTTCTAATTACACTTCAAAACTGTCATAAAAAGACCAGCACTCATAATGAATGGGTCATGATGCAACACATGTACTGAGGAAAGTCATTGTCCCAAAAGACTGAGCAGGGGTGGTAACTGAACGTGTGTTCCCCTCGAGAAGCGACCACAAACTGCCAAATATCAAGACCCTCTCACGTTCCTCCTTCCCTCCATCCATCCGCCTACGAGGACGACACAGGCTTCTTCAAACAGCCAACTTCTCCACCGTGCTTTGCGCTCTACAGCCCTTCCGCCTCCGCTGCGGCCGATAACTACCTTGATGCGACGCTCCTCTGCCAACGCAGTAGCATGAATAGTCAACTAAACAATAGGAGATGAAAAGATGGTCACCCCAACTGCAACTTATTCATCTAAAATATAGCAACAGTGCCCCTACACTTCGCCCGCATTTTCAGAGCATAACTGTGTCCGGTGACCATCCCCAGTAGACATGCCTCCCTCGTCCCCAATAGCCCGCCCTTCTGCGATGGAGAACCATTCTTGAATCTACAGGCACACATGAGTTGCTGATAGCATCACGCTCTGTGATAGAACCCTGTCTGCGATTTGGATTCGAGTCTGTCCATGCTACGGCATACTTGCGTCGGATCCTGATTCGCAACAAGAAACACCACTGTAACTTCTCATACTATCTTTTCTACTACTTCATGTTGCAGGGGAAAGCTTCGGGTTGCGCTGACCTTACACATTGTAAATAGTTGATGGGACAATGACAACGTGTTCCGATTTCCACCGAATGGTCAAAATGCTGTCCTGTCGCATTAACTCAGCTTGTCCTGTTTCTTCACTAGATGCAGGTCTTAGATATAGGGCTCTCTGACTTCCGTTCAGGTCCAGCTTACACTGGGGCGATCGCATGAACGAAGCTGCAGAAAGGCGGGGCAGAAACAGAGGACAGTTACAAATGTAGAGGGACTGTATAAAAAAGGGCGCTGGAATTTTTGCTGTATGGGATGCTTAGCGGCTAGGTCTGAAAAAGGTGACTGCTTTCGAGATATGAGAGTGGCTCGAATATGATTCACCAGTGGTTGTAATAATTAAAAGACGTCTCTACAGGATCCAACACAAGTATGCAGTAGAATGGAAAGACTCGATTCCAAATTGCAGAGAGTGTTTCTATTACCTAACCTAACCTAATTTTCAACATTCGTCTATAGCACCACATCTCAAATGCTTCGATTCTCTTCTGTTCCGGTTTTCCCACAGTCCATGTTTCACTACCATACAATGCTGTACTCCAGACGTACATCCTCAGAAATTTCTTCCTCAAATTAAGGCCGGTATTTGATATTAGTAGACTTCTCTTGGCCAGAAATGCCTTTTTTGCCATAGCGGGTCTGCTTTTGATGTCCTCCTTGCTCCGTCCCTCATTGGTTATTTTACTGCCTAGGTAGCAGAATTCCTTAACTTCATTGACTTCGTGACCATCAATCCTGATGTTAAGTTTCTCGCTGTTCTCATTTCTATTACTTCTCATTACCTACGTCTTTCTCCGATTTACTCTCAAACCATACTGTGTACTCATTTGTTCATTCCGTTCAGCAGATCATTTAATTCTTCTTCACTTTCACTCAGGATAGCAATGTCATCAGCGAATCGTATCACTGATATCCTTTCACCTTGTATTTTAATTCCACTCCTGAACCTTTATTTTATTGCCATCATTGCTTCCTCGATGTACAGATTGAAGAGTAGGGGCGAAAGGCTACAGCCTTGTCTTAAACCCTTCTTAATACGAGCACTTCGTTCTTGATCGTCCACTCTTATTATTCCCTCTTGGTTGTTGTACATATTGTATGTCTCCCTATAGCTTACACCTACTTTTTTCAGAATCTCGAACAGCTTGCGCCATTTTATATTGTCGAACGCCTTTTCCAGGTCGACAAATCCTATGAAAGTGTCTTGATTTTTCTTTAGCCTTGCTTCCATTATTAGCCGTAACGTCAGAATTGCCTCTCTCGTCCCTTTACTTTTCCTAAAGCCAAACTGATCGTCACCTAGCGCATTCTCAATTTTCTTTTCCATCTTTCTGTATAATATTCTTGTAAGCAGCTTCGATGCATGAGCTGTTAAGCTGATTGTGCGATAATTCTCGCACTTGTCAGCTCTTGCCGTCTTCGGAATTGAGTGGATGATGCTTTTCCGAAAGTCAGATGGTATGTCGCCAGACTCATATATGCTACACACCAACGTGAATAGTCGTTTTGTTGCCACTTCCCCCAATGATTTTAGAAATTCTGATGGAATGTTATCTATCCCTTCCGCCTTATTTGACCGTAAGTCCTCCAAAGCTCTTTTAAATTCCGATTCTAATACTGGATCCCCTATCTCTTCTAAATCGACTCCTGTTTCTTCTTCTATCACATCAGACAAATCTTCACCCTCATAAAGGCTTTCAATGTATTCTTTCCACCTATCTGCTCTCTCCTCTGCATTTAACAGTGGCATTCCCGTTGCACTCTTAATGTTACCACCGTTGCTTTTAATGTCACCAAAGGTTGTTTTGACTTTCCTGTATGCTGAGTCTGTCCTTCCGACAATCATATCTTTTTGATGTCTTCACATTTTTCCTGCAACCATTTCGTCTTAGCTTCCCTGCACTTCCTATTTATTTCATTCCTCAGCGACTTGTATTTCTGTATTCCTGATTTTCCCGGAACATGTTTGTACTTCCTCCTTTCATCAATCAAGTGAAGTATTTCTTCTGTTATCCATGGTTTCTTCGCAGCTACCTTATTTGTACCTATGTTTTCCTTCCCAACTTCTGTATGGCCCTTTTTAGAGATGTCCATTCCTCTTCAACTGTACTGCCTACTGCGCTATTCCTTATTGCTGTATCTATAGCGTTAGAGAACTTCAAACGTATCTCGTAATTCCTTAGTACTTCCGTATCCCACGTCTTTGCGTATTGATTCTTCCTGACTAATGTCTTGAATTTCAGCCTACTCTTCATCACTACTATATTATGATCTGAGTCTATATCTGCTCCTGGGTACGCCTTACAGTCCAGTATCTGATTTCGGAATCTCTGTCTGACCATGATGTAATCTAATTGAAATCTTCCCGTATCTCCCGTCCTTTTCCAAGTATACCTCCTCCTCTTGTGATTCTTGAACAGGGTATTCGCTATTCCTAGCTGAAACTTGTTGCAGAACTCAATTAGACTTTCTCCTTTTTCATTCCTTGTCCCAAGCCCATATTCTCCTGTAACCTTTTCTTCTACTCCTTCACCTACAACTGCATTCCAGTCGCCCATGACTATTAGATTTTCGTCCCCCTTTACATACTGCATTACCCTTTCAATATCCTCATACACTTTCTCTATCTGTTCATCTTCAGCTTGCGACGTCGGCATGCATACCTGAACTATCGTTGTCGGTGTTGGTCTGCTGTCGATTCTGATTAGAACAACCTGATCACTGAACTGTTCACAGTAACACACCCTCTGCCCTACCTTCCTATTCAAAACGAATCCTACACATGTTGTACCATTTTATGCTGCTGTTGATATTACCCGATACTCATCTGACCAGAAATCCTTGTCTTCCTTCCACTTCACTTCACCGACCCCTACTATATCTAGATTGAGACTTTGCATTTCCCTTTTCAGATTTTCTAGTTTCCCTACCACGTTCATGCTTCTGACATTCCACGTCCCGACTCGTAGAACGTTATCCTTTCGCTGATTATTCAATCTTTTTCTCATGGTAACCTCCCCCTTGGCAGTCCCCTCCCGGAGATCCGAATGGGGGACTATTCCGGAATCTTTTGCCAATGGAGAGATCATCATGACACTTCTTCAATTACAGGCCACATGTCCTGTGGATACACATTACGTGTCTTTAATGCAGTGGTTTCATTGCTGATTCTTCCGCCTTTAGGGGCAATTTCCCACCCCTACGACAAGAGAGTGCCCTGAACCTCTATCCGCTCCTCCGCCCTTTTTGACACGGCCGTTGGCAGAATGAGGCTGACTTCTTATGCCGGAAGTCTTCGGCCGCCAACGCTGATTATTTATCAAAATTTAGGCAGGGGCGGGGATCGAACCCGAGACCGAAGACGTATTGATTATGAATCAAAGACGCTACCCTACGTCTAGGGCACCACAGAATGATTCTTGACAGGCATATCCTTTTTTTTTTTGTTGCAGTGATATCTTTTAATGAAATTTGTCTCAAACCAACACAGGGAGAACAGGCTCTCATGATTTATTTCATAAATGCTAATATGTTATAGCATTGCATTGTTAAAACGGGACCTACCATAATGTACAAAACAGCTAAATCCTCTTGAATTATAGCTTGTTGTTGTCGAATGTAAGATGAATGTGTTTTTTCCGACTTGTAAGATATTGGCATGAAAGATTGTATTCTCTAATGTTATTTCATGTATCTGATATGTTTGTAGTACACTCGGCATGACAGTTTATTTATAGAAACTGAACACGAGAGATGCTCTCAGGTCCTGTAATTTGTTCGGTGTGAAGCTGCAGTCACTTTAGGTGGTATGTTTTCTGTTTCGCAAACAGCCAACTGTTGAAATAGCCGTCAGGAGTGTTCTCTGGAATTTAGTTGTTTTTCGAGAAGACCCCAGTCCTTCTGAGAAATACATTTAACAGATTGCATGAAAGAGTTGTGTTGACGTTAAGTGCAGTTGTTCTCTGTCACAGAATGGCGAGTTGCTGGTGCGAGTGGGCATATCTACTGTTGGTGGTCGCCGGACACAGCAATGGTCTTAACATGGTGGGTAAGTGTGGGGGCTGTGTCGCTATATTGTAGATGAACAAGTTGCACTCGTGGCGGCCGTCCTTTAATCTGCTATTGTTTAGTTGACTACACGTATTATTGTGCTGACAGAGGAACATCGCCTCAAGGCGGTTAGCGGACGCGTCGGAGGCGGAATGGATGTAGAGCGCAAAGCATGACGAAGCAGCTGGTTGTTTGAAGAGGCCTGTGTCGTCCACGTAGCTGGATGGATGGAGGGAAGGAGGAATGTGAGAGGGTCTCGATTTCTGGCAGTTTGTGGTTGCTTCTCGAGGGGAACACACGTTCAGTTAGCACCCCCTGTGCAGTCTTTTGGGACAATGACATTCCTCAGTACATGTGTTGCATCATGACCAGTTAGTACCTTACATCCCTGTCTTTTCTCCTGCCATCTTGTAGTTAAAGGTTAGAGTTTGAGTGTGTCTGTCCTAGTTTTGAGTGGTACTGTTAAATTTTTTCCCAGTAGGTTAACACCAGTTGTAGGGTGTCATCAGTTTTTGAGCCGCATAGCGAATACAGGCTATTCTAGTGTAGTGCTACGCATATAGTTGTATTATTAGATCTGATCTTTATGATTAATTACATAGTTAGTATCTGTCTTTACTTCACCTTTCCCACCAAAATAAATAAAGTACACTAATCTAACCTTCGTTACCCGCATCTAAGTAGTAGGGCAGAGTTCGTACGACTGCATTTTGTTGGTGTGCTTTGCCTACATCAGGGGCAGGTATGCATTCAGTTGCAAGTCTGTTGTTCTCCTTTGATTGACAGGTACTTAACCTATTGCTCCACCTCTCCCTCCCACTCGCCTCCCCCTCCTCAGGAAACTTCACCCCACACTGCGACTGGAACACTTTCAGGTCTCTCACTCTTATCAGTTTGATTGACTACTTAATTAAATTAATCAATTAATTAACCTCTCACCCACTTGTAATTGCCCTCTCCTTCCCAGAAAATGGTGGGAAGTTCAGTTTCCATCAGCACAATGCAACACACCATGGCTATTTCCAATAACCTAAGAAAATGGCAGGAAAATAGGGCACTTTGGCTAACTCCACTAACCTAAGTTATTCGACCGCCTCCTCTTCTAGGAATTCGCTGGAAAAGGACGCAGCCTGTGGTGGATAGGATGGACATAAGTCTTTATTTTAAATATTTATTTAAGCAATTAGAGGCAGTGCTACCATCAAGTGTGTTCACCCCAAGATTCAGTGTCAAACTGACCTAGTACACAGTACTGCCACCAGAGGGCACTGTCGTCCCTTCTGTGATGTAATCCAAGAAGGCAGTCTGGTGGTGGAGAGGTAACAGGAAATTCAAGGGCACATTGTTTATTTAAAAAAGTCAATATGTGTGGGTTGGATTTCTCTTGCTCATCATTCTCTGCTGTTTGGAAACATGTAGGTCTTGTAAGAAGTAATTACATTGAGCAAACATGTTGCATAACCTAATGTTTGGCACTGTACTCTTGGTGTCTTAACCTAATGTTTGGCCCTCTGCCAGCACTTAACCTATTGTTCCGTTAAGTGATTTTCCATGTTATCCACATTTCCTTAAACTATTGTACCATGTTTGATACCAATCTAAGTAATTAGTTATGTCCTCCCACCATTTTGTGTTACACTTTTCGAATTTCACATGCTTTTGAACGCCATTTTTTGCGCATTCTTCTTTTTCATCCACCCCCTTAAACTATTGTACTGCATTTTACAAATTATGCAAATTAACCAGTGTTCTGCATTAAACCTGCTGTTCTGCTCCATGTCACCCACTCACGCATACCCTTCCCTTTGCTATTGTACCACTAACACCACATTGATAGTTATACTGATGTCACATGGCTATGTAAAATAAGAACCAAGTCGACCTCTCCAAAATTGTATAGTGTCCGAGAAATAGTTAACGCTTGGTTTTGTTGGAGTTTTCGTGATATCTCAGCTTGTCTGCATGGAATTTCTTGCTCTAACAGAACATTTTTACGACAATAGCGCAGAATAACATCGAATGCATTCTTCCTCACGGTCCTAACATGCCACCCTATCCATAATGTGTTATCCTTCCTGCTTTCAACATATACGAACATTCTTACCACTATGCAGAGACTCCTATATCCCAGCTCAAATAATGTCTTTTTAATCAATGAACAGAGCATTATTATTGGCTCTTATAGAATTTTCCCTCCTTATTACTGATGCCGTGTGGAAGCACCGTCCGCCATTTTTTTCTGTAGACAAGACTTTCAGTGCCAAAAAGCTATTTTACACAGATCGCTATATTACCCCAGACAATTAAACCCTGCAAAAGTGTCATACAGATCGTCAAATATGGAAAGATTCTTACTGTATTACACTGCTCTGCCACTGAGGACAGAAGCATAAATATTAGAACATGAAACCGATCTCCAACCCAGCAATATATCACTGCGTACCATGTCGGTTTAGTAAACATACCATTCGTATCCTGGGCCAAACAATATCGCCCCTTTTACATCATTCATATAGCTACCGTCTGCTACACACTCATACATATAATACGAAAACAGACAACACTGTATATACTCCTCACTGCAGTAGATATTTGCCATGAGGTCTTGCAGTTATCCACTCCTGATGCGTGACCAGAGCACCCTCAGTGGACTGAAGTCACTCTCAGAACTGTTGTACAAATGCTGGATGGGCTACCCTCAACATAAAGACGTTACTGTTTCTGGTTCCAACCTGCTTGCTTGCTTGCTTTTCTACACCCATCTCCAGACTCTGTGATTACAAGAACACGTGTATTTTCGCATGGTTTTCCATAATATTATACCAGTTTCGTAGTACTTTTCGATATCAAGCACACAGCAGTACCCTACTGATCGCTCGCACAATATAATTCCAAAGATTCAGACTGGAAATTATTTCTCTAGAAACCCGAAAATTTAGCGTGGTGGAGCATGGTGTAACTAGAAGCTTGTCCCGTCTGTGAAGACCTTCACGTGAGAACTCGAAAAAAATGGAGGAAACTGATATATCCACTTGCGAATACCAATGTTGGTTATGTAACAGATTCCGAAACACCCCTATAATTTAAAAAGTCTACTTAGGTGTTTTCATGTCTAGAGAACCAGAAAAAGTGTCTTTCACCTGCTAGATGCACACACCACAATCGATGTTCCCTCAACTAAATAAAGGCGCGAAATGTGCAGACGCAGTTAACCAAACAATTTACGTGGTAGGGAATAACGTTCCAGCTCAAACACACGTCCATATTGAATCTTCTCAAATTTCCACGTGATTACGAAAGCTATCCAACATATACTAAGTATCAGTTCGCTATTCGGCCATCTAGAGGACGACGTGGTTAAGCCAGCTACATTCCTACACTCCAAGAAGGCCTCCGTTCGAACGGTTCCTACCGTTAATGGGAATAGCGAATTATTCCCACCACAGGTCACCGGTGCTGCATGCAAAGCTCACATAGCCTAGATAGAATCGTCCTATGAAACCGGTTACATATATATTTGATCGCTATACTTACAATTAAATGTTATGATTGCAGCCTCAGTTGAAAGACATTCGACAATGAGCAAAGTATCGGAAATACACCATGCTGACAGTTGTGGCTATGGAAATGAAATAATGTACCATTCTTATTACCTGACATACTCTTCCCTTTGGTATCACAGTACTCCACGTCAAATCCATACCTTACTTACGACTAGACATAGTCATTTGCTTTGCATATGCTGGAACACAAAGACATACTTTATAAGCCTGATGCTCAAAGCGAACCTATCATGCATCCTCTACTACTAAGTATAATACTTTGCCAATAAATGATGGCAGACGATACGAAATAATACTGAGAGAAAATCAGCGATGGATGGACATGTCTCATAAGTTTTCTTGCTAGTGGTAGCACAGTGTCTTAGAAAGAGAGGCGTAATCGTCGTACAAACCGCTATATGTTAAAGAAAAACACAAGTATAGTACCATCACAAGCGGTCTTGGTTCTACATGTGCACACAAGTATCCATGTTAAAAGCTATACCGGCTTTATAAATCCATGTATCATATTACTTACGAATGATGTGGTTTTTCCAGACAAATACCGTGACACTGAATATAGACAGTGATCGCTGGAGTGTATATTAACAGACCAGCGGTGCTATTATACATCTTTGACGGTGCACCCTCGCAATAAAATTACCGAATTTCGAAAGTGAATTGACTAAGGAGTGTGGTATGAAACTGGTGTTTGCAACTCCCTCACGTCGCCGCCACTAGGTATTTCTTCAGTATTTGTAACTCATTCTGTCTCGATGCCACATCAGAGGTTCTGCGATAAGTCCACTGAGTTATAGGTGACGATTGATTGAGAAGGATCACCAACAGTAGTAGATGGTGTGATGACTGAGGTCGTGAGAAATGTACACTAGCTTTTCAGATCTCTAGTGCTACACTTTCGGTAGAAATGATGTCTATGATTTGGAATTAATTCTTTCTATTCAACCACACACCTGCGTTAAATCCTGTGGAGAAGTCCTTTAATGATTACAGCCACTAGTGAATCAAATTTCTGGCAGTCTCATATCTCGAAATGAGTCGTCTTCCCCGAACCTATCTGCTACAGTAAAATTGCAGCATGGTTTTAGGTAGCCCCTACGCATCTTGCAACTACCCCTGAGACTTTGCTCTACTGTCCCTGCAGCTTTGCACCTGTGATCGTTCCAATGTAAGTCGGAACTGAATAGAAGTTGGAGAAAGTTATATCTGCCACCTTCTGCAAACCGTGAAGAAACAGGTGAAGCTGTGTTACTGTGACAGAACGGTGCTTTGACCATTCGACGGAAACGAAGCATGCTCATGCAACACAAGGTACTATAATAGACAGTACGGGAACTGGGGGAAGGACGTGGATTTTGCTACTGCATTGTGGTCCTTTTCCAAACTATAAGCAGGTACTACATATCCACGTCCCTCACGGCCCATTCACGTCTATCACCCCAACATTCTATCATCATTATTCTGTACCATATACCAGAGAAAAATTACGTATTATAAAAGCTCCACTAACTTCATTCGATATAGAACTCGATAAGATTTTTACCGCATCTCTCTCCTCCCATATATCGAAAACAAATACCACATGCATGCAGGCATCGAGCACATGTGACGATCTTATTAACTATACAGGTATTGATCCACTGCACAGACCAGTTTAAAGTTTCATCACATGTACTGTAGGAGGATGACCGTAAGTTGCAAGAGACGCTCCCTGTGACCCTCTGTCATTGTTTGAAACATTGTTTTTTGCTGCAGTAACACGCTTTGTACACTGCAATACGTCTTGTTTTTCCGCCACAACTTCAAGGTCTGTGTCAGGTTCTAAACTGACATTAACACCTTCTGATCCATTGCCTCTCGCAGAAAACTAGACGTCACACAGTGTAAATCATGTTGTTACTGCAGCTACCGTAAGATGCCAACGCATACTGGACGATTTTAAATAAAAGACAGTTACAAAATAAGGAAACTGTAAGAGTTTGCCAGTGTGGTGGAGAGTTTCCTAACTGCAGTCCGAAGGTGATTGACGACCTCTAAATTTAGAATCATCTGTCACAGTGACGGAATAGCTGATGACTCTGCGTTCCATTCCAACTGATTCCTCATGCACAAGATCACTGTTTCAGTGCTAGCCATCCCCAGAAGGTTTGCCCCTCCACCTAAACTCTTTCTCCAACTCAAACAAGCGATGTCAGTCAGTCATTATGTGGTAACAATCAATGAGCCAGTGGATAGATGGGATGGAAAAGACACCATCAATGTACTGTAATAATAAGCATCACAGTTGATAGGTTTACTGTAAACGATCGCAAGTAGACACTGCTCTAAGACCCACACAGAACAAGCTGTTGTATAAAAGTCGAACGCAGGCTATGTCACACAACTGATGCATCCTGATGGAACTTCAGCAAAAAATGGTCAAATGACCTGCAGCAACTTCTCCCTCCCTTTCTCTCTCTAGAATGCATCATCAGTCTACCATTAAATTGTACCTCGTTACAACTCCATCTCAACCGACCAATCCTTCCACTCTACGTCATCCTTTAACGCAGATGCAAATAAGTTTAGAGACAGATGGTTCTTTGTCCTCCTGAGAAACGTCAGATACAGTAGTCAACTCACGTGTATCACTATTACATCAATAGGCATGCAGTAGAATGCTGCCTCAAGGGAAAAAAGTGACTGTATCCCTGGTTTCCCTCGCTGCCAAGTCGATGTTATCTCGGATACCTCTACCTGTCGCATGCTTGTTCCCATGTACAAATTGTTCTGCACCAAGCAGACGACACGCAAGTACTTCCTCAATTTCCCTGCATTTCGTTGTATATTCCATCAATAATTATGTATTTTCCGCAATTCTATCGATTTTTATGTCGGTTCTACCCATGCGATCATGACATAACCTCTCGTCCTGTGTTCTAAAATTTCTTGTAAATGTAGTACAGCCGCCCACACATAGTGCAAATGCAATGATCGGGAGGTATAGTATAGCACTGTACTCGATTGTATCCAGTCACTTCCACACGCTTATTCCACATTTGCTAGGCGTCTGGTCTGTTTCCTGTACATTTCGCGCCTGAAGATCGATTTTGATGTGTGCATCTAGCAGGTGAAAAACACGTTTGCTGGTTCTCTAGACATGAGAAACACCTTAGTTGACTTTTTAAATTATAGGAGTGATCTGGAATCTGCTACATCACTGACATTGGTATTCGCGAGTGGAAATATCAGTTTCCTCTACGTAAAGGTCTTTGCAGACGGGATAAATTTCTAGTTACTCAGTGGGTTACAGCATTTTCCAACTTGTTAAAGTTTCGGGTTTCTAGAGAAATAATTTCCAGTCTGTATCTTCGGAATTATGTTGCATGAGCGATCAGTAGGATACTGCTGTGTGCTAATCACAGGGTCTGGAGATGGATGTAGAAAAGCATGCAAGCAATCAGGTTGGGACCAGAAACAGTAACGTCTTTGTGTTGAGGGTAGCCCACCTAGCCTTTATACAACAGTCCTAAGAGTGACTTCGGTCCACTGAGGGTGCTCTGGTCACGCATCAGGAGTGGATAACTGCCCGACCTCGCAGGAAATATCTACTGCAGCGAGGAGTATATATAGTGCCGTCTGTCTTTGCGTTATATGTACGAGCACCTGGCGGTCGATAGCTATATGAATGATGTAAAAGAGGCGATTTTGTATGGCGCAGGATACGAATTATATATCTAATACATCGAAGCAGTATGCGGTGATATATTGTCGGGTTGGAGACTGATTTCTCGCTCTAATATATAAACTTCCGTCCTCACTGGCAGAGCAGTGAAACTGAGTAAGAAGCTTTCGGTATATGACGATCTGTATGACACTTCTGAAGGGTTTAATTCTCAGGGTAATATGGCGATCTATGAAAAATAGTTTTTTGCTGCTGAAAGTCTTTGTTTGCAGAAAGAAGAAAATGGCGGACGGTCCTTCCACACCGGCGGCATCAGTAATTCGGCAGGTAAATTTGGTAAGAGCCAATCATAATGCTCCATTCATTCATTCACAAGACATCCTTTGTGCTGGGATATACGAGTCTCTACATAGTGGTGAAAATGTTTGCGTATGTTGAAAGCAGGAAGGGTAACACATGATGGACAAAGTGCCACGTTAGGGCCACGAGGAAGAATGCATTCGACGTTATTCTGTGCTATTTTCGTAAAAAGGTTCTGTTAGGGCAAGAATTTCCATGCAGACAAGCTGAGACATCACGAAAGCTCCTACAAAAGCAAGCATTAACTATTTCTGGGACACTATACAATTTAGGAGAGATCGATTTGGTTCTTATTTTATGTACGCATGTCACATCAGTATAACATTGAGAACATTGTTTGATGCACTTGCGGTGGTGTGTAGCTAAGTGTGTGCACCTCGTGGTGATGTCTCAGCCATGCTGGACAGGGAAGCACGGCTAGACCCAGCTCGAATGTCCTGTTAGGATCGAGAGGATGAGAAATCAGCCTGAGCTGTGATGTGAAGCAATGGAAGGGATTTCTGCAGCATCTGCAAGGTGAGTCGCTCTGCAAATAGGTGTTCGCTCCCATCTGGTTGTGTCAGCAATGGTGCCTAGGTGAACATGTAATTCGAGAGTTATTTCTCAGGTGTCAAGTATGAAAGGGATGCCACAACTTCTGGCTTGCAGGACCCAAACTGACACCTACACGTGGTTTGGCAGCTGATGGTCGCGTTGTCACTTCGAGGGGACTGCTGGTGCATCCCAACTCCTGGGGGCATGTCCAAAGTTGACGGCGTCGGTGTCGGTCATCAAGTGGTGGGCTCTGCTTTTTACTAGCGATCTTTTGTTTAAACTATATTCCATCGATTTCACCACAAGTATGACGCTGTGAATTAAAAAGAAACTGCCCCATACATGTGAAGAATATATAAGTAATTAATTTGCATGAATTTTTTTATATCACTGTGGTGTTACCAGTGCAATAGTTAAGGGGAGGGTGTGCGTGAGTGGTGACATGGAGCGGAACAGCAGGTTAAGTCCAGAACGCTGGGTTAATTTGTATAGTTTTTATGTAAAACACAGTACAATAGTTTAAGGGGGTGGATGACAAAGAAGAATGCGCAAAAAATGGCGTTCAAAAGCATGTGAAATACAAAAAGTGTAACACAAAATGGTGGGAGGACATAACTAATTACTTAATTTGGTATCAAACGCGGTACAATAGTTTAAGGAAATGTGAGTGACATGCAAAACCACTTGACGGAACAATAGGTTAAGTGCTGACAAAGGGCCAAACATTAGGTTAAGACACCAAGAGTACAGTGCCAAACATTAGGTTATGCAACATGTTTTCTCCTTGTAATTACTTCTTACAAGACCTACATGTTTCCAAACAGCAGAGAATGATGAGCAAGAGAAATCCAACTCACACAAATTGACTCTTTAAATAAACAATGTACCCTTGAATTTCCTGTTACCTCTCCACCACCAGACCGCCTTCTTGGATTACATCACAGAAGGGACGACAGTGCCCTCTGGTGGCAGTACTGTGTACTAGGTCAGTTTGACACTGAATCTTGGGGTGAACACACTTGATGGCAGCACTGCCTCTAATTGCTTAAAGAAAGATTTAAAATAAAGACTTATGTCCATCCTATCCACCACAGGCTGCGTCTTTTTCCAGCGAATTCGTAGCAGAGGTGGTGGTCGAATAACTTAGGTTAGTGGAGTTGGCCAAAGTGCCTTATTTTCCTGCCATTTTCTTATGTTAGTGGAGGTAGCCGTGGTGTGTTGCATTGTCCTGATGGAATCTGAACTTCCCACCATTCGGGGAAGGAGAGGGCAATTACCAGTGGGTGAGAGGTCAAATAATTGATCAATTTAATTAAGTAGTCAATCAAATTGATAAGAGTGAGAGAGGCTATTCCAATAACTCAAACCTGAAAGTGTCTGATAGCAGTGTGGGGTGAAGTTTCCTGAGGAGGGGGAGGCGAGTGGGAGGGGGCGGTGGAGCAATAGGTTAAGTACCTGTCAATCAAAGGAGAACAATAGGTTTTGCAACTAAATGCAAACCTGCCCCTGATGTAGGCAAAGCACACTAACAAAATGCAGTCGTACGAACTCTGTCCTACTACTCATCTAGACAGTTTCCATGTGTTTGGTGGCGGGGGCGGTACTTGGGCTTTCCATCCAGTAGAACCAGGATTTGAGTCTCAGAAAGGGCACCGCCATTTTTAATTTCCTGCCAAATCCACAGCCCTTGGAGAAAGAAATTCCCACCCATTGGGCCAGTGTGTATGTGGAGCAGTTGTTTCGTGACCATTGTCTGCAGTGGATGACTAACTGATCTAGTGTTGCTACTATATACAGTTCATGTGCTTGTGTTTTTGGGATCTGTGTCTCTTTGTGGTATATATATATGAGTGTCTGATGGCCGATAGCTGTGTGCAATATGCAGAAGTGATGATTTTGTATGGTACAGAATATGAACAGTGTATCTACTGCAGTGATATGGTATGGTAGAAGAATCGTTTGTGGTCATAAAGTCTGGTTGGAAAATTCAAACTTTCCTCGACAGGAGCAGAGCAGTGTAATTGACAAAGTGTCTTAGGCGATAGTTTCCGTATTTCATGATCCGTAGCCCAGTTTTGCAGGGTCTACCTGCTAGTGGAATATGACTGCTGTATGTTTTTCGATCTGTACAAAACAGTTTTCCGTTGAAATTGTGGTAATTTGTCGTCTGTGAAACATGGCAGACAGTCCTACTACACCACCAGCAGCGATTTGGCTGGTAAATTCAGTAAGAACCAATCAGAATGCTCCATTCACAAGATGTTTTATGACGTCATGGAGTCACAAGCCACCTTTTATGGAGGTACAAGTGTCTTTACAGACCGGTTAGAACAAGAGATGGGCAGAGCAAGGTATCTATGCAAAGTTCCGTGATGTCTGAGAGACACATGATGTCTTTTTTGTTCGAGTGTTCAGAGACAAGTCCAAACAGACCAAACCTTTTCTGGTCCGGAGTGGTGAGACGCCTTGTCCCACCTATTATTGTGGCTTTAGAGCATCTCCAGATCACCAGTTGTAGGACATGGTAAATTCACGGAAAATTCCAGCCACTTTTCTCGTCTGTAGGACAGTGTTTCGAATTTGTGTGTGTGTGTGGGTTTCTTGTTTTTCAAAATACGTCATGAACTTCCTGATTTTCCTATCTGTGCTCAGACAGAAGTGTGTGCTTCGAAAAGTGAGGAAGATAAAACGTAGGAGCCTTAACATCCCTGACTCCAGCGGCAGATATAAACTAATCCCACTCAGCGTTATAGTAAAGTGATGATCACTACAGCAGATACAGGTCTTGGAAATTTTTCTCTCTCTGACTGGGCCTTCAAACAAACACATAAAACTCTAAAAGTGGTGAGCATCCTATTTAGAGCTAAAGAGATATTTGTTTATTTATTTCGAGCTGTAGGTGCAGCACTCTATGTATAGTTTGAATCTGCATGCTACTAGTTTCGAGTGGTACTGCGAATTGTTTTAACACCAGTTGTGTGAGATCGTCAGTTTCAAGCTGTACTATGATTTTAGAAATAAATAAACTGTGTGGAATCCACCCCTGCAAACCATTTAAATAAACAATGATTTACACTGTCTTGTACACTCCAAACTGTTTAAACAATACCCCAATGCCTTACATTGTTCAGTGAAATATGATTCACGATATATTAGACTAGTCACCAATTCTTCCCAGTCCTACACAGACTGAGCGAGTTTTCATGCCATTTTTTCCAGAAGGGTGGGACATCCTCTGGTGGTCGATTTCTAATTTTCGAAATAAATAAAAACTGGGTGAAATTGTTTAAATAAATACTATATTGATCCTGCCAGACCGGCAGCTCTACACGAACTGGGTAAGTTTCCTGCTATTTCCAGGGATGCGGTGGTGGTGGGGGTTGGTGGTGGAAGGAGAAAGGGGGAGGTTACAGGTGGAAGGGATGAGAGAGGGGCAGTGGTGGAAGGTAAGCACGTGCTGGCAGTGGAAAATCCATAACGTCATCAAGTGGTGGGGGTATTCATGAATTTATTTGCACAATTCAATTGGAATCAGTTTGACATCAAAAGTATCCTACTACTGTAACAGGTTGTCAAAATAAAACCTGCACTGGAGATGTTTCTTTTATTTGAAAGTAACTCAATCAATCGATCCAGAGTTACTGTACATTTTCCAAATGCTTTCTTACACTTCTTTCTTTTTGGATCAGTTCCATGGTATATTTTTTAAAATCCACTAAGTAACCCATGTTAATGTTTAGGCACCATGCATTGTACCCAAATCTAATGGGTTTTTCTTTCAGAAATTGTTTGCTTCCATGTCTGCAAAAATACTCGATCATTCTCTCATCATGTGCATCTTGTTCAGGTTGAAAGTTGAGAGAAAACACTTTTTAGGATATGTATTAACGAACGAAGTTTCCACATTTTATCAGTTACATTTAATTGTGTGTTATCATTTGAGTCAATGAATCTCATAATTGTTTCAAATCTGTCTCCTCTCATCATGTTGTGTAGTGTTTCATTTCTCATGGCCAACCATGAACACCAGTAACATCTTCTGCTAGAATTAGAATTTCTAGAAAATCTTTTATGTATTCATTTGTTAGTTTGAGATCTGGGCAGTTCTTGAACAAAGCATATTTTGTTGATTCAGTGATGACAAATTTAATGATTTCATCATTCGAAAACAATTCAAAACACTGAACTGAAAACAATCTTCTGTATTTACTATGATCACTGTCAGGAAATGTAGCGTTCTCCATTTATGATTATGTGTTTTATGGTCTGTAGTTTTCCTGTATCTTCAGAATTGACATTTTCTGGTTTATCATCGTCAGAGGACTGAGTCTCAGATTCACCACTTGTCCTGGTAAAACCGCTTCTGCACCTGTTTTTGTTGGTGAAACCACTTGGCTCAAGATTATTTTTCCATCCCCATCTTCACCAGAATCTTCATACGACATCACATTACCTACAGAAGGCCCAATAAATATTTCTGTTGCAATTTCTTCCTCCTACTCCGCAAGAACAGCCAGGATTTCATGTACAGGCAGGATTCTGAGAAAGAAGGAATCATTATATTGAGTGTTCTGCCTAGCATAACTGCTTTGCAACATAGAATTGAAAACTGCATTTTGTGGCTAACCTGTATAGTTAATAGTATTATAATAAGGTGTCATTCCACGTGAAGTGTCCTAGGGCCCCCAGCTCTACCATATTTAACTTTGATGAAATTTGTACAGGATGTACAAAAGAGCTACACTCTTTCTTCTGGGTATAGTGGTACAACTTTGTGTGCTCTACACACAAATGTTGCACGTAGAGTTCAGAAAGCAATGCATTTGGCATAATCTCATTTCAAAGTGGGCAACAAATCATGACGCGAGAAAATTGCCCCATAGTTTAACGAGGCGTAAGGAGTGGAGAAAGTGCGCTATGGACCTGGTCTGTTGCCAAACTACTGTCTGCTGGGTGTTTAGTATATCACAAGTTTTGGCTTGGCTTGTGCAAATTTGTTAAAAAACATGAATGTATCAAAAGTTTTCAAAGCCATGTATCTTAAAATGGACACCTATCACATCCCATTCATTAACACCATTCAACAAAGCGCATTTCATTCTATTAGAAAAACTTATTTTCATTTTGGTGTCTCTTTGGTCATGGTGCAAAAATGTCGCCTAAAATTTGGAATTTTGTCGATAATGTCTTCATTGTTTAATATTCATTTTGTTGTTTATTCGGTGATTTTAAACCTGTTTGTGACAGGTTTTTTGCTAAATTTAACCATTTAACTGTACTAGAGACTGCTACATAATTTTTGGGAAGCTGAATGCTTATTTATTTTATTTCGTTTCTTTATTTAGGACTCGACAATTTGATTTTGTTGTCTGAAGCATATCAAGTTGTTGCTAAAATTGAAGAACAAGATCAAGTTAATGTATGAAGTTTTGGAAATACTAATTCCCCATGCCATTTAACGACATACAGTGCCTTAAAAGGACTGAAAGCTGTAAAGTAACTGTCCTTGGAAGAACAAGAAGAATTACTTACTAGACAGAGTGGTTTACACTCTACTGAAAATACTCAACTATGCTTCCGAAGCTTAACTCCTAAAAAGATTTGAATTTTTGCAAAGATCATGCTGTAACCCATTTGGCAAGAAAATCCACAGTGCACCAAAAAGCTTGTGCTCAATCAACATAGAAACAACTGACCTAATAAAAAGGATAACCATGTCTGATATTAAACCAGGCCAAATAACGTGCCTTTCCTGTAGAAAAGAATTTAATACACTGAAATATTCACAAATGGACGTTACATATTAGTCAGGTGAAGAAGATGAGACTAATGTTGGTCACAATTTGAATACAAACTTAACATCTGTTGGAATATCACCATTAAAATTTCAATGAATTGTTGCAAGGGATACAAAAGGATATGCAAAGAGCAAAATACATCAAGTAGAAGATGCAGTTATTAAGAAAATTGCAGAAATTGGAGGACTTGATCCCAGTGAATTGGAGCAACCATCCACAAGCAAGCAATGCTTGACTTGTTCAGATTACATTGAGCTGATCCAAGACTTGAAAGAAAAATTACTTATATCAAATAATAACGAGAAAATTCAAATTTTGACCTTAGTTCCCCAAAGCTGGTCTATCAAACAGATTATGAAAGAATTTTGTGTTTCAGAAAGAATGGTAAGGAAGGCTAGAAAGTTTAAAGCTGAACAGGGAATATTGGCACAGCCTAAAGTTAAATGTGGCAAAAAGCTTTCTGAGGATGTGAAGGCAAGAGTCATAGAACATTTCTATGATGAAGAGGTTAGTCGGATTCGTCCAGGAAAAAAGGACTGTATTACTGTTTGGATGGATGGAGAAAAGGTTAAAAAACAGAAATACTTATTACTGAGCAACTTAAAAGAAATGTTTGTTGTGTATCGCAATAAAAATGGACCCGAAATTGGATTTTCCAAATTTTTTGAATTAAGGCCAAAGTGGTGTGACTGTAGGCACAGCTGGTTCCCATTCAGTTTGTGTCTGCACAATACATCAAAATGTGAAACTAATGTTGGCACATAGCCCAATAAAAGATGATTACAAAATTTTACTGAGCAAAATCGTCTGTAATTTGGAAACAAAGGATTGCATGCTTCGTCATTGTGAAGCATGCCCAGGAACAGAAGCTCTAAATGAATATTTGGAAACCGCTTTTGTTGCAGATATTGATCCCGAGGATACAATTCAGTTCAAACAATGGACTCGCACTGATAGAGATACACTTGAAACCAGAGTAATGACAGTTGAAGAATTCATTGAACTATTAGTTACAAAACTGTTGGCCCTTTCTACTCACCACTACATTGAAAAGCATCAGAGCAAGCATTTGAAGTTAACTAAAGAAGGTCTCAAACCAGGAGAATTGACTACAGTTATTGTCCAAGACGCAGTGCAGGGATTCCATTGGGAAAATAATGAAGCTACAATACATCCATTTGTCATTTACTACAAGGGTGTTGACGACCTAAAGAGTGTCAGCTACTGTATAATCTGTGACTGCCTCTGACATGACACAGTTGCAGTGCATGTGTTTTTAATGTACTTGATCCAATAACTCAAGTGCATTTTTAAAGAAATTACGCATATTCATTATTTTAGCGACGGTTCTGCAACACAGTACAAACATTTTAAGAGCTTCCCAAATCTTTGCCATCATCAAAAAGATTTTGGCATTACTGCAGAATGGAATTTTTTCGGAACAAGCGATGGGAAATCACCATGTGACTGAATTAGGGGCACAGTTAAGCGTTTAGGAGCAAGAGCTAGCCTTCAACTCACAATTGATAACCAAATCTTAACACCAACTGATCTGTTTGAATATTACAAAAAAAATGTTCATGGCATTGAATTTATTTATATTAAAAAACAATTATTGAAGATGCAAAAACTGATCAAGAGAAACGTTTTTGAGGATGGATGTGCAGTGTCTGGGGCAAGAGACCATCACCATTTTGTGCCAGTTGATGAAAAGTGACTTAAAATTCACTGAGTATCAAATGATACATTGTACTTTATAGCAAATGCTAACCGACATGCTAAAGTTGCTACTAAACATGTTGCCATTAATGAACTACAGCCTGGGCAGTTTGTTTCTTGCCCTTATGATGGAAAATGGTGGATAGGAAATATCTGCGAAGTTTCATGTGAAGAAAAAGATGCCTTGATTAATTTCATGCGTCCTCATGGAGCTGCTCAATCATTTCATTGGCTTACTAGAAGAGACATAAGCTGGATCCCAGAACAACAGATAATTGCTGTCACACCAGTCCCAGCTACTTCAATGATGGGGCGGCAATACACTTTGCCGGAAGCAATAGTTTTGGACATAAGAAAAAATTTAAAACATTTAACAATTGAAGGGTTCTGTATTACGACTTGGGAACCACAGAGAGACCCAAAAAAGGCTTGTGAACCTGATAGATACTCACATTCAGACTTGGGAACCTGCTAGATATTCGCATTCTGGCTTGGGAACCTGCAGTAAAGAAACCCACCCAACGATGAGATTTCATGGCTATCGGGCGTGGCCCCTTGTTGATGGGGTTACCTGTCTTGAGATTGGTAGTGGCATAGCCACCATGGACCAATGCAAGGATTTTCCGAATTACCAAAAAAGTCAATAGATTAGGCGAATTTTTTCCACCTTACCCAAAGAGACACCAAAATGAAAATAAGTTTTTCTAATAGAATGAAATGTGCTCTGTCGAATGGTGTTAATAAATGGAATGTGGTAGGTATCCTTTTTGAGATACATGACTTTGAACACGGGTAAATTTTGATACATTCATGTTCTTTAGCAAATTTACGGGATGATAACACAGTAATTAAACACACAAGCCATGCCAAAATTTGTGATATACTAAACACCCAGACAGACAGTAGTTTGGCAAAAGACCAGGTCCATAGCGCAGTATCTCCACTACTTATGCCTCGTTACACTATGGGGAAAATTCCTCGCGACATGATTTGTTGCCCACTTTGAACTGAGATTGTGCCAAACGCATTGCTTTCTGAACTCTACTTGCAACATTTGTGTGTAGAGTACACAAAGGTCTCCCACTATATCACGAAGCAAGAGTCAAGCTCTTTTACATTAGGAACAGTGGAATGCCAAAGTTGACGATTTCTTCACGACTTTTGGGTCTCTGTAAAAGTGGTCCTCACGAAAATAGCTCTAGCACCTCAACCAAGTTACAAGTGAGCCTGAAAGTTTGCATATGTTCATGTAGGGCCCTCAGGTACATCCTGTAAAATTTTCATCAAACCGGGACACTTGATATCTAAGGTAAAAGTTTTAAAATTGTCTTATATAATGCGACAGAAAATAATACTCATTTCTTATACCAAGACATAATCTTATTCAGTTTTTGTAATTGAAGCACAAGACACTGTCCTCTTCCTGCTTTCTACTAGCAAACACCCGTACAAATGTCAACAATAGAGCTTTCTTATCTCAGAGACATACAAAAATAGGCATTCCAAACGCATGCATTGTCGCCAACATGATAAAACTATGGCAGAATGTTTCGTGACATATATGCTACGCTAGGCAGAAACAGTTTAAAGGAAGACATCGAAGCAGTGAAGAGGCGGACTACTACTTTTGTTACTGGTAGGTTCGGACAATACAGAAGTATTACAGAGATACTTCTGCAATTAAAATGGTAATCACTGGAGGGAAGGTGACGTTCTTTTCGAGGAGCACTACTGAGAACATTAGAAAACCGAATGTTGAATCTGACTGCTGAACGATTCTACTGCCGCCAACGAACATTTGGTGTAAGGAGTACGAATATAAGATAAGGGCTCGTACAGATGCAAATAGACAGTGTGGGAATCGAGATGTTACGTACGGTAATATCGATCCCAACATTAAGTATTCGCTCGTTTATAATGAATTACCTTTATTTTGATCATGTCGGTACAAACACATCCGCTCGAATACAGAGTTCGGAACACACTGAGATCAACAGTTTTCAAAGAAGTTCGTTCTCAAAGATTAGGCGGACGACTCTTGCAGTCGATAACCGCCACAGAGTCCCCGCCAGTAGTGCAGAGCACGGTAAGGATGATGAGAGGCGTGTGTGCTGATGATGCAGGTGCGCGTGACCGATCGTGACGTGGCAGGCGCTAGTGCGAGACGCGATCGGACCGTTTCTCGATGTCGCGGTAGGCACGACCAGCGGAGGGAAAGAGGCGCGGAAGGCGTTCTCAGGTTGACCGTGCCATGCTGCTGATGGCACGGTGGAAGCAGAAGGCGATGGCGTGTCGGTGGGGAGAACATCGTCGTGCCGAGGCCGTGCGGCGCAGCGGGGTTTTAATCCGATCAAAGGCGCGGAGTGCGTCGAAGATGCGATGCGATGTATTGCCAAAGTATTTGCCGGCGAGCGCCGCGGTAAGTGCAACGTGTCCGGTAACAGTTTGTTATTGGCCATATGACATAAAGGAACAAGCATGCTGTGGCTTAGCAGGTTGTGTAAGAGATGCTGGATGAGCAACACTCGCAGTAATGACGGAGTTATAGAGGAGCTCGATGTCATAGCAGGGGAGAAATCACACGACTGACCTTGGCGGCGGATGACTCCGGTGTAGACGGAAGCGTCACCTCAGAGTCCGTGGACGGTGAGTTTGTTATAGCGGTAGATGGCAGGATGTTCCGAGCGGAGTTCACAGTGTCGGTGTTTTGATGTGCGAAACAGCCGTGGTCGAAGGTTGGGGGGCGTGGCTGTGAGCACTGTGCACGAGGCATGGCGACGGCGAGAGGTGGTGGAAGGCGGACGTGGTCGGCGAAACCGTGGTCGGAGCAGGAAGGCGATGAGACGTAAAGTGAACGTGAAGAAGTCGAATCGGCGGATGAACTACTGGTCCGTGGCGGAGAGGCGTGTGTGCTGTCGCTGTCGGCGCTGCGGTCGAGTCGTAAGGCTGCAAGCTGCTCGCACGAAACTGCTGCACGGTCGTGTGTCGGAGCGGACAGATGCTCACTCGTCGAAGCAGAAACGGCAGATGTGTCGGTCGTACATTGCGGAGGTAGTGAAGAGGGCGGCAAAGCAAGCGGCTCTGGAATGCGGTTGGTTATGCCGTATTACAGAAACAAAGTGTCTGGAACTACCGAGGAAAGTTGGCAGCGGCGTAAACAAGTTGCTTGTATCACATCAGTAACGTAGAATTTTCACTTGAGGCGGCGTGATGATGACAGCTGTGACATAGATCCATGATCGTGATCGTCAGAGTATTAGATGTTGCTGGTAGTAACGGCGAAGGATCGTCAGCAGTCGGAGGCGGAACAATGACAGGAGCATCTCGTTGCATGTCGTGCTCGGTCGGTGTCGGCTGCAGCATGTATAACTAATCTTGTACCGACAAGTAGCTGTTACAGTTGTTCAGGCGAAAATGTATGTCGTGAAGCAGTCTGCTGTGTATCGCTGAGTAAGATGGGGTCGAAATCAGAAACTGTCTCTATCAAAGGGTAACCTGACTTACAAGACAAGGTCGGCGGCACAGTATTGACGTAACAGTTCGAGTAGAAAAGATCGTGTGTGCGATCGCGAATGTGAAACTCAGTACTCGGCGGCGGCGGAGTGAGAACACGTTCACTGCTGTATGAAGCAGTGGTACGGCTGAAATCGTCTTCTGGGGTGGGTGAACAAGTTGCGGGCGCGATCGAGAAGTGACCGGCCGGGCGGTAAGCGTGCGTAGTGCGGCGAGTTGTTGACAACATGCGGGTGCGGTAGCCGTGGCGGGCTCGCATGTCGCGCAGCTGCTGGTTTTGACTGGGTCGAGATCAGTGAGCCAGAGTCGTGTGAAGTTAGCACCCCTTTTTCGAGAAATATACATTTTTTTCACAGTTCTTGTTAGATGTGCCATAGTTCTAGAGTTCTTTGCACAAAATTTCAATAGTTCTGCAAAATGTAACGAATAAAACAACAATACTCAAAAAAATTTTGGTATCGAAAACATTCTCTGACAATTTCCGCAAAATGTAAATAAGTACAAGAATTCTGAGCACAGTTCTGAACAGAGCTCCAAGAGTTCTTTCGAAAATCCAAGTAACATTTTTTTGTGCAGCTAATAGTTTACGAGATAATTGCAATTTAAGGAGAAAATCTTTTCACTTACTGTGAAGTTGGCACCCTTTTTTTCAGAAATGTATATTATTTACAGAGTTATTGATAGATATGCCATAGTTCTAGAGTTCTTTGTACAAAATTTGAATAGTTATGCAGAATTTAGCGACGAAAACAATATTCGAAGAAATGTTCGTATCGAAAACATTCTTCGTCAATTTTCGCAAATTGTAAATAAGTACAACAGTTCTGAGCACAGTTCTGAACAGAGCTCCAAGAGTTCTATCGAAAACCCAAGTAACATTTTTTTGTGCAGCTAACAGCTTACGAGATAATTGCAATTTAAGGAGAAAATCTTTTCACTTATTGTGAAGTTGGCACTCTTTTTTCAGAAATGTTTATTTATTTCACAGTTATTGACAGGTATGCCATAGTTATAGAGTTCTTTGTAAAAAATTTCAATAGTTCTGCAGAATTTAGCGAAGAAAACAACAATACTCGAAAAAATTTTTCTATCGAAAACATTTTTTGTCAATTTTCGCAAAAATTAAACTTGTACAACAGTTCTGAGGACAGTTCTGAACAGAACCCCAAGAGCTCTATCGAAAATCCTAATAACATTTTTCTATGGCGATAATAGTTTGTGATAAATTGATTTAATGTGGAACACACTTTCTCTACAGAAAATATAAATATATTCGTACAACAGTTCTGATGACAGTTCTGGACACCACGTGAAGAGTTCTATCGAAATTCCTAGTAGAATTTTTTAGTGCAGGTAATAGTTTAAGAGGTAATTGCAACTTAATTAAGAACCCTATAAGAGCTCCTACTGTGAAGCTGGCTCCCTTTTTTTTCAGAAATATATATTTTTTTCAGAGTTCTTGATAGATAAGTCATAGTTATAGAGTTCTCTGTACAAAATTTCAATAGTTCTGCAGAATTTAGCGAAGAAAAGAACATTGTATAACGTAGCTGATTCAGGAACCCTTTCCTTCTGATACAATTCTTACTGTTGCCACAATAAATCACTTGTGCATAGATTCCAACTGTACTGATCATTACAAAAATACAACCATTGACCAGCGGCGCACATTTCTTGCAGCGTTGTACAAAGCATTCGGCTTATCCGCTGTGAAAATACCGCACTTAACGCTATTGTAAAATTTAGGGTGGATGGCTTCCGTTTATGTACAATGTCAGCATCTATCGAATTATCTTCATGCAAACGTGATGCCCGGATCACTCACTTCCCATTTTTAGGTACGGAGGAAACTAGAGTTCAGTCTTGTGGAAGCCAAAAAAGGAAATGTGGGCAGCCCTTCTTTTACTGATAGCAAACTCTAGAGAAATCTCCACGCTTGTTTTTCTTCATCATGCCAACAAAAGAAAAATTCTCCCTTCATAGCTCTATTATCATTCCAGTGCTAGTAAACCAGTTGTCCGCTTTCACATTTCGACCTGACTTATATGTAGGTTTGCACAGTCACAGAACAACATCAAAATGTTTATTGCTCAGTTGGTAAATCCTTCTGGTTGCAACACAGCGTATATTTCCAAATTGTACAGGTAAAATACTTAAGAATCCACACTTAAGAATCCATACTCGTTTGTTTTGATTGATACATATTGGCGAAAACTGTACCTTCCACAGAATCCTTCCAGCTTCTTGTCTAGTGTAACATTTTCTCCAAGGGTGTAAGATTTGTGGTAGTTGCGTACAAACACAGTAAATATTTCCCGAATAGCTGTTAGCTTGTCTAATTGTCTCCTTTCATCACGATTAGCGCGACTGTAAAATCTAAGGCTCTCCAGAATAAATTTGAAACGTTTTATGTCCATTTGCGAGGTGAAATTTTTCAATGCCATCACCATCAGTTCCACACAGATCTTCCAGGCTTTATCTGTCACTTTTGTTAACAACAGTTAAAAACAAGAGACTGATGAAGGCTTTCAATTCAATATCATCTATTGATTTTATCCCTCTCTCACGCTGAAATGAGGCTTTGATGCTCTCAAAATTCTGATTGGAATACAAAACTACAATAGACAAATATCGTTATCTATGAGGTAATTACAGCATCAAAAATGCTGCTTTGGCTGCACCTATTGCTACAGGTAAATTTCGAATAATATAATGCTCTTCGAACAATATGCTTTGGATTTCTTCAACATTATCTAGTACTTCCCACTTACAATAATAAAATTCCTATAAAATAACGCAACCAGGCTCAGTGTATTAATCTGAAATTTGACGTTCAGACAGCGGACACCGACTATTAAACAGTTCAAACAGAATTTAAGTGCAGTTTACATTCTGGATTAGCTTTGTACTACTTACTACGTTGATAAACAAATAAATTAATCGCTGAAATGAAATACGAAAGGGCACAGTGGATAAAAACGAGCAATCGGCTCATATCTCATCAAGAGAGCATTAGCGTCGATACTGAATCATACAACAATGAAAGGCACACATGAAGTGTATATTTTTAGAATCAGGAAGAACCAGATGAATTTCATTACGTAAAACAGTAATTGTTTTGAGCTCTCATGGCATTCAGGACCCACTAACAGCTAAAAATATGCCAAGGACCCTCATGGATGAAAGTTATGTGGCAACATCACCAGCCGCTAGGATACATAAAAACATGTGCTGTGTGTAACGAATAAATTTGAAATTGCTGTCGTTAATATTGTTGCAAACATTTGTTCTAGTGAGAAAGGAAGTGTGGAAGTTTGATGAGTTACACTACAGCGAGAGTTAAAAGTCTTTACAATGTATAGAAATGTAAGTATATTTACTGAATATATCGTACAAACGAACTAAGTAGTATGTTTAAATCCTAATTCAATACATGACTGGTAGAGGTGTTATAATGTTGAGGGGATACAGTATTAAAGTTAATAAGAATTTCGAAATTTGTAAATAAGAACCTCGTTTATTTGGTCCTCAGTAATCCGGATTTCCGGTTTATCCGGATTCATATTTTGTGTCTCTTGGTGTTTTTCTCTTTTTTTCTTATAACACGAAGATGTGTAGTCGGTGAGGTACATAGGCTGCTTATCACTAGGCCGGTAATTTAGTCTAGTACTGAGTGATAAGGAACTCGGAGTGTGTGAATGACATTGTTTCTCAAGTATTGTACATTAATATAACGGTGTATTGATGCCCATCAATTAAGTTGCATAGTAACCACGCCAACAGCACTCCACCACAGCTCATTGTATCTCTGGTGCGATTCTCGACAGGTGTGACACCATCTGGTTAGTGGCGCGTGTGAATGTATCTGCTCTCTCAGCCATCTGTTTGTTTTGCACTGACGAGCCTTCTCTCCTTGAATCATCTAAGCGTGCACATCCCACGCTTCCACCTACAATTACTACAGTCAGTCTTAAGAAGGTGTACTGGCATTTGTATAGTGCTGAACATTTAGACTTTTTGTATTTAGTAGAATATGCATCCGGGTTTTCGATTTACGGTTTTCCAAAATAAAAGTGAGAATTTACGATCGTACTCATAGCTGTACTTCCAGCAGTACTTCATCTCCTGCGTTCCCAATTTCGTAGAAGTTGTCCTACGAAAATTGCAGAAGAAGCACTCCTGGACTAAAGGATATTGTGACGATATTCTTTCGTCACAGCCTGGGGTTAGAGACCCGGTCTGGCACACAGTTTTTATCTGCCAGTAAGTTTCACATCGGCGCACACCCACTGCAGAGTGAACACACAATCTATTTCATAATCTACTGGCACCATAAAAATGTTATGAGGGTTTTTAAAAGAACTCTTTCGGTGCTATCCAGAACTGTCAGCAAAAGGGTTGCGCCAATTTATTATAATGTAGACCAAGTGGGTCTCTCGAAAATGCTATTATCTCATTAACTGTTATCCCCACAAAAAATGTTATTACAGTTGTCGGTAGAACTCTTAGGGCCGTATTAAGAAATGCCATCAGATCTTTTGTACGAATTTATTACTTTTACATGACAAAAGTGAACCCCACATTAATTATCTCATATAATGTTATCGTTACAAATAATGTTATTATAGTTTTTGGTAGAACTCTGTGGGTGATATTCAGAACGGTCATCAGAACTATTCTACGAATTTTGCTATATTAGATAAAGTGAGTATCAGATTAAAACAATTATTGTATAAACTATTATCGCCACAAAAATGTTCTTATCATTTTCAATGCAACTCTTCCGGTGCTATCCAGAACTGCCAACAGAACTGTTATACAAATTTATTTTTTCCAAACAGACCAATAATTTTTTACCATACCAAAATTTTGCCGAGTTATAATTTTCTTCCCGAAATTCTGTAGAACTATTCGTGTTTTGAGCAGGGAAATCTAGAACTATTGCATATATATCAAGAACTGTGAAAAAAAATTTATATTTATCGTAAAAGGGGTTCAAACTTCACGGGAAATGCTCATCAGCATTCCTTAATAAAGGCAGTTACTACGTAAACAATTACCTGCACAGAATATGTTACTAGTATTTTCGATAGAACTCTTACAATGCTATCCAGAGCTGGCATCAGAACATACGAACAGACATAATTTTTTTTTTGAGTAAGTGTGCCCCATAATTAATCAATTACCATACAAACTATTATAACCACAAAAAATGTTATTATGATTATCGATAGAAGTCTTGAGGTGTTAACCAGAACTGTTCATCAAAACTGTTGAACGAATTTACTTTTTCTGTGGAGAAAGTGGGTCTAACATCAAAGCAGTTACCGTATAAACTATCATCGCCACAAAAAGATATTATTAGGATTTTCGATAGAGCTCTTGGTGTTCTGTTCAGAACTGTTGTACGAATTTACTTTTTGCGAAAATTGACAAAGAATGTATTAGATACGAAAAATTTTTCGAGTATTGTTTTTTTCGCAAATTCTGCAGAACTATTCAAATTTTGTACAAATAACTCTACAACTATGACATTTCTATCAAGAGCTCTGAAAAAATATATATTTCTGAAGAAAAGGATTCCAACTTCACAGTAAGTGAAGAGGTTCCCTCCTTAAATTGCAATTATCTCGTAACGTGTTAGCTGCACAAAAAATTGTAATTAGGATATTCGATAGAACTATTGGGGTTCTGTTCAGAACTGCCCTCAGAACTGTTGTCCGAATTTACTTTTTGCGAAAATTAATAACGAATGTTTGCTATACGAAATTTTTTTCCAGTATTGTTGTTTTCTTCGTTAAATTCTGCACAACTATTCAAATTTTGTACAAAGAACTCTAGAACTATGCCATATCTATCAAGAACTCTGAAAAAAATATATATTTCTGAAAAAAATGGTGCCAACTTCACAGTAAGTGAAAAGATTTTCTCATTAAAATGCAATTATCTCGTAAACTATTAGCTGCAGTAAAAAATGTTTCTTGGATTTTCGAAAGAACTCTTGAAGCTCTGATCAGAACTGTGCTCAGAACTCTTGTACTTATTTACATTTTGCGGAAATTGCCAAAGAATGTTTTCGATACGAAAATTTTTCGAGTATTGTTGTTTTCTTCGCTAAATTCTGCAGAACTATTGAAATTTTGTACAAAGAACTCTAGAACTATGCTACATCTATCAAGAACTGTGAAAAAAATGTATATTTCTTGAAAAAGGGGTGCTAACTTCACACGACTGTGAGCCAGCAGACGGCGGCCGTGAGGTCGCTGTCGGTATCGGTCGAGCAGAGTCGGTGCGCCTCTAGTGCTGCGTAGAGGGAGGCGTGGCACGTCCATTGTTGCACTGAGAAACAGCCGCCATTGTCGTCGGTGTAATTGGTGCATTGTCATTGATCGGTAGGATGTCCTTGATGAAATTGTTCCTGTGATGTTGGTGATAGGCGCTGAATTAAAGCGGCTTTCGCTCTGGTGTACAAGTGCGGGAAAGCGGCGGAAAAGTTGGCGCGAACATTCGAACTCTGGAAGACGGGCTGTGCGGAAACCGGGTCGAACGAATTTGCACGCGGCGCGGAACATGCGGTAGCCGTGACGGGCGTTTGTGAATTCGACCAGGCATGCGATTTAGCCGTAGTTCGGAGTTCGTGCGAACTGGGTTTTGCAACATAGTCCCCGTTTGTTGCAGTCTATTGTTTCGCATGATTGTCCGATGTCGAAGCAGTGCACAAAGTTAATTCATTACACAAAAGCAAGTCAAGGTAGTCCAAATTAATCGGCGAAGGAGCACTGCACTGTCCGGAAGTGAAATTACCGACGCGTTGAGCGGGTTTCGACGGACGACGTGTACGCCTCGGTCGCATTGGCGATGTGTGAGAAGGTGACGAAAATTACCAAAAAGCACGATTCACACAAGAGTCGGGAATTTATACACTAATTACACTTCTTGTACACTGAATCCAGGTGCGGCGCGATGCGAAGTCGATGGTCGTAGAAATCCGACAAAGGGTTGCTGCATTATTTGTCCATGGCGATGTTCGAGTACACATTTCTGGCGTCGTAAGCGGCGTTCGTGAGCGTCGGGGTCACCAGTGTGGGGATCGAGATGTTACGTACGGTAATATCGAACCCAACATTAAGTATTCGCTCGTTTATAATGATTTACCTTATTTTGATCATGTCGGTACAAACACATCTGCTCGAAGACAGAGTTCGGAACACACTGAGATCAACAGTTTTCAAAGAAGTTCATTGTCAAAGATGAGGCGGACGACTCTTACAGTCGATAACCGCCACAACATGATACGAAGTGACTAGTAGTGATAAAGGGTGCCCTCCGCTAAAAACCATACGGTGGCTTGCGGAGTATGTATATAGATGTAGATATATTCAGTCGAATCTTGTCCCTGCTCTCATAGGTCTGGTAGTAGCGTATTCCTAAATACCTCACTTAGAGATGGTTCTTCAAACTTTTCACTGGCAGGTTCCGACAGGTTGCTTCACGCGAGCAGACCACGTGAGAAGGCTGTGGACGCGTCTCTGTGTCACACGTGAGTCCACCAAATCTGTGACAGAGTCCTGCTCACTGGTTTTGTGTATGTTCGGAATCAGTTGTTAGTAAGGCTGGTTCGAGAACGTTTTTCCACACAAGCGACAGGTCACTTGTCAGCCCTGCCCCTTCCTGCCTCAAACATATTTGTTTTTCTGTGGGCTCTTGGAAGACATTTAAAGCAAATGTAAATGTGGTAATCGTATAAACTTTTTTCTTCAAAATAAGCACTACTTTGACATTCCTCTGTACCACAAATTAAATTTTTGTGTCTTACTCCAATGGTAAATATGAAAAGAAGAAGCAATTCATTTACATTTAACGGAGTTTCCTCAAGCAGTACGAATCGTGGCCACACCTACACATGGGCGGCCCCACGCCATGACGTCAGGAAAATGACACTGTGCCTCACGAAAATCTTCAAAATACGAAAGTTCTCCCTAAATCGCGGCCATACTCGCTGACGACGGTCATGCGGATGGTGCGCAACCATAAAGTATCTCAACTCGCTCCTCATCAGTAGCTCAAGAGCCAGAATGTTCCGCGCCCATTGAAGCTTTTAATGACAAGGAAAAGAACTAGGTCCTATTATGCTGCCTTACCTTCAATAAAAACGTGCTATCTATTAAACAGGATGGTAAGAATAAAAATGTAAAATTTCTGTTATTTTTTAGTTTAGTAATAGAACTTCTTCGTGGGAAAAGTGGGACATAAATACAAAAAGTTTGATATAATTTTATATTGTCGTGTTAAACAAAAGACACTATTTCGTAGCATGAGTTTTATGCCACACGTGAAGATAATTTGCCATTATGTTGTTGAAAATTGATACTTTCATATGTGCAACGAAGAAGGAAAACCCAAATTTGTGATAGTAAAGAGAAATATTCTATTAACAAAAGTAATGTTCAGTTCCTACAGTACTTCAATAACTTTAGTGACAATTTTTGTCTTGGATCCAAAATTATATTGAAAATTTTCTAGCCATTAAATTACCAAAAACTCTCGAAATACAATCTGAATCTACTAAGATCAAAGTATCGTTTTCAGTGATTAAAATGGATCGTCCAAACAATCGTTCGTTCTTGAGAAAAGGTTGTCTGAGATACCTCTTTACGGACTTGAGATTTGAAAAAACAATTTCGACACATGTAACGTGTTGAAGTCGCATTGCATTTCTTGTTAAGGCGGGCCTTGAGTGAAATTTGAGCCCAGTTAGATGGGGACCCATTCTGAAAGCTTGCATTTCAAATACATTTGTACCATATAGAACAAGTAATATTGGTAATTTCGCCTCAGAAACATTAGTATACGCTCAATAATAGACGCCTGATGCCCTGAAGTTATCAAACAATAGTAATGTAAAAAAATTAACCGTCACATGGCAGCCACAAAATACTCTTTATCTTTACCGCTCCTCTATGTAAACGTATCTATTAATGAAATAAAAAAGAATTCTGTTGTTTCAAGACAAATGAGGCCTTGAGCGTTTCACCTGTTACTGTTTCTATTTCATGAAAGGCGGACGCGGACTTGCTGCGCTCCGCAATCTGTGTTTTATAATTTGTGGAAAATATTCTGTAAATGTGCTAATTGTCTTCTCAATCAGAGAACATATATGTTTACGTAATTAATTACGAGCAGACACCATCAAGAGGACATTAATCTCAAGTATTGGCTGTGTGCAAAGCTTTTGTTAAGACGCCTAGCTATTGTAACTGTAATATAAAAAGGTACGTAGCATTAAAAATCCTGTGTTATATGAAGTGTGCTTATTTAGACAAATTATCCATAAGTATCTCCATCTCCTCATTACTTGTCTGTTAATCAGTTTGTATCAGTTTAACTCCAGAACTTACGATCACGCTGATGGACCGAACGCAGCATTGAGGCAGGAGGAACATTATCGTTTTCCTATCATTTCTGAATCAATCCTTTTTTTAATTGTGTGGTGTTGTTTTTCTTTTAAAGTCAGTAAATCTTTTGGCCCCTTAGTGTCAATCCGGGTATGACTGCATCGCGGTCATAAAAAGCGCGGAAATAATAATGTTTCTTCCTAGCAATCTCAAATAAAATAATCTGCTGCTCTATGTCCAAAGAATGTCAGGTATTAAAAAAATATTGATCAGGTGAAATAATCATTACAGTGACTCGTTACTATAAGACAATACAATCAATCTCTGATTCTGTTGCCAAGTTACACACAAAATTTCATTATTATATTTTTTATAACACTACAAACAGTATTTCATACTGACGTCAATGGTGGTTCGTAACCAGACATTCATTATCATCTGACAAACGGGTGGTTTGCGGATTCACGTTTACCAGGAAGTTCAGGCTACTGTAATCATATACTTTCACCTGTTTCCGTTTTCGCTACTAGTTGTGGTACACGTTGTACACAAATTACGCACTTGGATAGCTCGAGCGGGGCCCCTCTCAGCTTGGCTCCCCGAGCGGCTACTTGTGTCGCTTGGGCCCTAAACCGGCCCAGCCTGTTAGTGCTATTTGGTACACGTCCCACACATTGAGTATAGTAACCGGGATCGGATACGACCAGGAGGCGCTGGCCGACCAACCGAGGGCATCAACAGAATGACAAGACCAGAGAGTAAACCAAACCGAGAGCCTAGACGTAACAATATCTGGAACGAACAAAAGCTGCGTACAAGGAACCATACGAGAGCACTGTCGGAACACGGCCGAGGTCCGGACCGGTGCTCTGCTAGATTGACAGCGCGGTCGTGAGCGGCGATAGGCTGGCGCGTCGTCCACGTCTAGCGCTGAGGCGGCGGCAGAAGCGCTGGCCAGTGGTCGTCAATCTAGGTCCGTCCGTTCCGGCGGGCTTTTCAACTCGTCATGCCGGAATACCAGACTTGAGCAATGTTATAAGACCGGTCACACGAATGTTTTGTAAGCAGTCTCCTTTGTAGATTGACTGCATTTCCATAGCATCCTGCCAATGAACTAAGGAAGTCTGCCTCCTGCTTCACTTGCGACTGAGCCTATGTAATCTGTTCACTTCATGTCCCTACTAAGTGTTACACCCAAGTACTTGTACGAGTTAATTATTCCAGTTATGACTCAATATTGTATTCATAGGATGCAATTTTTTATTTTTACTTTTTATTTCTTTGTGGAGTTTACAACTTCACATTTCTAAACATTTAATGTGAATTGCTAATCTTGGTCTCCTTTTGAAACCTTACCAAAATCTGACTGAATATTTGTGCAGGTTTTTCAGACAGTACCTGATTATAGATCTCTGGCATTATCTGTGAAAAGCCTCAGGTTACTATTAACATTTTAGTAAGGGCCACAGCATTGTTCCCTAGGGCATACCTGAAGTTACTTTTATGTGTACCGATGACTCTCCATGCAAGATAACATTTTATGGCCTTTCTAGGAAGATATCCTCTAATCAGTAACAACTTTTGTTTGATACACCGTATAGTTGTACTTCGGTCAATCAACTTTGGTGACATACAGAGTCATATGTGTTTCAGATCTCAAGAAATATTAATCTATGTGACTGCCTTAAATCATTCACATTACCAATGTTTTCACAACGAATACACTTCTTCCACTTCCATTCAGGCACGAATTCCAAACAGGAGTTTGGGAAACGGTAATAGTGGGGTGACACCCCACCTCCCGTGTTGTTTTTTGTAGTACGGTTTAGTATTTTTACATACAGGGACTGTAGAAAACTTCAGGAAAATTTTAGATTTCTAAGAAGAATTTTATTTAGTCACCTGTATCAGTGTTATCCTCTTAATAATAGATAACTGTGCTGGAGCGGTGGCGTTACAATTCGTGAGTACATACTTCGTGAAGGTCTTGGGTTCGATCTCAGGTTGTTCTTTTATTTTAACTGACGCAGTTATAATTCTGTACACTAAGTTTTACGTATACTGTTTACACTGCATCGCTAAGTATATTTTTAAGGTCTTACCAAAGAACTTGATCTATAAATGTATACACAACTATCCCAGTACATCACACACATTAAATCCCTAACAAATCATAATGAACCATGAAATTTAACAGATATTTTATGTTGCGAATGTAATGTTTCAATTAATCTAAATAATCTATAAAAGTAAAGCGTACAAAATTTTTCAAAAGAAAGTAAAACGTTTTGTGTAATGATTTGTCTAAGAGTATTAAACAAACATTATTTGGGAAATGTTTGGTGCACCTCATTTTCTGTTCATGATGTCGAACATCATGAAAGGCACGTACAAAGTTTCTCAGATCTACTTATTTCTTTTACACAAATAATTTCATATAATAGTTGACTGATTTCTTTTATTTTTTATTTTCAAATTTTATTCAGAAAGCATTATCTTACTGACTCCTCTTTTGCCTTCCTAACGTACTTGATTCGAAGGAAGACTTTTTGACATTTAAATAGTGCAGCCAGTGTATCTTTTTATGTCCAAAGTAGCTAGGCCTTGAACACATGAAATTTTTGACACTTCATTTACATAGCTTGGCAGCATCTTTTCGTGAAGTATTACAATTTTTCCTCAACTCATTAATTAAATTTTCGTTAATTATCCTGATAACTTTGCGAGGGGTCTGGGCAAGCAGTGTATTTAACACTAAATTCTTCTAGAATCTTCATATGGAAATGATACTCTATGCCCCCTCTTTTCTATCTCCGACTTTTGCTGTTGCACATGGATTAAGAAGAAACTGACTCTAATCGACCCTGCAAGTTGAGTAGAAAACAGTTTGGCATCTCCAATAATTTAATTTGATAGAAATTAATCTGATAAAGGAAAGTTTCATTCACGTAGTGAGAAATGAAAGGGTTCCTCTACCGATCTACATAATGAAAGTTCTGTCCAAAAAAACAATTTGATTTATTATGACTAAATTCAAAATAATAAATAAAACACATCAAATTTGATACTCAAATCTCAAGAGAAACACCCAGCCAACCCAACAGTAGTGAGAACTCAGACAATGAACACTCAAGACAGAAACACGTTAGAAAGGACAGGAACAGGCGCGCTCTGCTGAGCTCTGATTATCACATACCAAAATTCCCTAATCTTCCGGTGCTGCGGACACACATTACCAAGCAGTCTTCTTAACTGCAATGACACGATCTGGCGTACCGGAGGCAATGGCTGGTTTCTTCGATGTCCCGTCATGGTGATGATAATGTCGTGAGTATAGGCCGTCTGGTTGTTCCAGACTAGAGACTTCCTAGCAATACAAATGCTCCTCTGATGGAGAAAAGCGAAGTCACACAGTAACTCCGATACAGTCAACTTTAGCCAAAACTGCTCAAGACGGACAACATAGGCCGCTTGTATGCAGAACGCTCAATTGCCAACTGTACTCGGAAAGTTACATTGAAATCGAAACTTTAGCAACTTAGTCAAACAGTTAAAATTAAATGAAAGTATATTACCCAGCCAACGGAAGGCAGGTTGTCCAGAGCAGCGAGAGCTCAGTCTTGTAACCTACTCCGAGACTCCATACCACCAAGAGCACCTGTACAGGCCGAACACAGAACATTACCGCCCCCATCACAGTGGCCGTGGTTAATTGTGCCAATCAGCAACTCGAAAACTGGTGGAAAAATTCCACTCTATTGCCGAAGCACTACTATTCCACCAATGGAGATACTTGGCGCCAATTTCTGGGCCAATTTTGCTACGTCACGGAGCTATCCCCTGGTCAAGCCAATCACAGTTATGGTTTTGCAGAAAACGCGGAATTTGTCCGCCAAGACCGCCTGGGAACACAAGTCATTCCCACGCCTCGCTCGTAGCCCGTCAGAAAGCGTTTTCACTAAGTTTCTGCGAAGTAACGGAATCTCTAACCCCAGCCGCTCGTTCAGGCCCCTGTGGGCGTGTCGCCCCCGTTCTTATGACAGTGTCGGCGTCTGGACAGCATCCACTCAGCTCCCTCCCTCACACCCATCGGCATAACTCTTTCACGATCAGCAGAACCCGCCTTTCTCCGGACAACCCAGGTGACGAGAGATGTTGCGTGGGAAGTCCGCGTGTGAAGGAATAGCAACTTTTCACTGCATGCAATTAGAGAGGAAAATATTCATATTGTCAATACTAGCCTTGTAATGACCAATCTCGGCTATGCTTCCCCAAATCGAATTACTCAGAGTAAGATGTAAATATGAGAGGGGGCAAGTCACTGCCTGTATCGTAAAGGCATGCCACCTCTCAACTTTCAAGCAGTTAAATATTTTAATGCAAAACTAGTCCTCATGCTGGTCACTTTGATACCCCGTTTGCCTGTTTCTCTCCCTTCCTTTGGTTATGAAAATTCGGGCAAAACCTCATGTGTAATTTATAGGAAGGCTTGTTTTTGCTTTGCTCACGCGTTTACAAAAACGTATCGAGTATTAACCATACGATAAAATAGTTCTTTCTGTGAGCTGTCATTTCCAAAAATCGTTGTTTCGTTACCTTGAACCGTTTATGAGATACGATGATTATTGCGACCACTGATTCCCAAAGCGCAGGAAAGGTTCGGAAGCGCCGCGAGCAACCCGTCCACGGATACAACAACCAATGTCTCAGGAATGAAAAGAGATATTATTCCTGTCGCAACTTTAAATCGAATTTAGATATAGTGGTTACATTGCATATGCAATAATGTATCGCCTTAAATGAACTATACGGAAAGTCTACGCAATGTGATTTTACGTCTGCAAATTCTTAAAAATTTCGTGCAGCCATGTACTCAATTTCGTGCAGCACTGTAACTATGATGAATAACGAAAATAAATTCAGACCTTTATCGTTTAAAGGTATGAAGCTATAAGATGCGGAAGAATCGAATTTTTTTCACCGAATAGTTTTCTTAAAATCGGATGACAAATATTTCATAGTTGCAGTCACGTCCGCTCCACTGCTTTGCCGAGAAGACACGTGGCTGTCACTCTATGTCGCACATGTTGCAGCTTTAAGATTCAAACACGGTTGAATTCAAATGTCGCCAGTTGCAGCGGGAGACGGCAGCGACACAGATGTCGCTCACATAAGACACTTCCGTAACTATACTTGCGGTTGTGTTTTGTCGCCGTAGCTACGCATGCTGTCGGTCGCTTCTGGCGCTTAAGGACGCGGCCTTAATTATAACATCATATTCGTAAACGTATGTTTCCATCACGCATTATGACACCTTCCTCTAGTTCAGCTAGCGACTCCTGAGCAACCTGCATTCGCCATTATTTTTGTTCAAACTTAAACATCTTTGGAAAAAATGTTACTGTCATACCCAAAGCATTCGAAAAATATTTCACGGCATGAGCAAACTGATATGACAGCGTCACCAACAACTTCTGTGGCCGTGGTCTGGCGATCATTCATAACCATTTCTTTCAGTTTTCCCACGGTTTCTTCGGTTGATGGAGTGCTGGGGCGCTAAGGACACTCATTGCTTTCAACGTCATCACGGCTTTTACTCGTTGCAGTCTCAACTAAAATAATGTTCAACACCTCTAAAACTTTGATGAACTTTATTTCGTTCTATAGCAAAATTTATACAGATTATTTGATCAATGTTACACAAAATAAATAATATCCAATACTAGCAAAACTCATGTGCTGTAATATTCTCCACAGTTGACAAATATCCGATAAGGCTAACACTTTGGCCTTTGGAGAAAAGAGAAGCAGCTGTATGAATATCAAGAACTCAGATGGAGCACCAATACTAAGCAAAGAAGGGAAAGCTGATAGGTATAAGGAGTTAATGAATAGTCTCTACAACAGAGGTGAACTAGAAGACAAGGGAACAGGACGTAGATGAAGATGAGATGGGAGACATGATACTACGAGAACAATTTGACGGAGCACTGAAAGTCGATACAAGGTCCCAGGAGTAGACAACATTCCGTCAGAACTATTCATAGCCTTGGGACAAAACAATTCCATATGGTGTCCAAGACGAATGAGACAGTAGAAATACCGCCAGACCTCAAGAAGAATGCAATAATTCCAGTTCCAAATAAAACAGGTGCTGACAGGTGTGAATATTACCCAACGATCAGTTTAATAAATACGGTTGCAAAATATTAACACGAACGGAATAACTAGTAGAAGCCGGAAAAATATAGGAACGTGCGGGATAATACTGACAGTGCGACTTCTCTTAAAAGATAAATTAAGTGAAAACAAACCGAAGTTTATAGTATCCGTGGACTTAGAGAGAGCTTTTAAAAATGTTGACTGGCATACTCTCTTTGAGATTCTGAAGGCAGCAGGTGTGAAGCACAGAGTTACATGAAATGTATTCACATTTGCGAATACGGACAACCATCAGCTGTATAACGAAATGACAACAATAAAGATTTGTGCCGGACTGGGACTTGAACCCTGATTTCCTGCTTATTGCGAGCGGTCACTTACCGTTAGACTATCCGAGGACGACTCACGCCGAGACGCAAACTTCCGTATGTCCGTGAACCATGTGTTTGGATCTGGCCGTGAGTCGCGATCGAATAGTCTGACGGTAAGACGACCGCTCGTGATAAGCGGGGAATCCGGGTTCGAGTCCTGATCCGGTAGAAATGTTCCTTGTCATTCCATTATACATCTCACGGTTATCGATGTTCGCAAATACGAATACATTTCATGTATTTCGTAACGCTGTACTCGCTGCAGTGGTGCGTCTCCGAAAGAACTTTGCCTTGTAATTCTAAATAGCACAGCCGTTGTAATATCTTAAAATAAAGGGAGCGAAAGGCTATTTACAACTTATACAGAAACCAGACGGCGGTTATAGGAGTCGAGTGGCGCCAAAGGGAAGAGATGTTGAGAAGGGAGTGAGTCAGGGGTGTAGCCTATCTTCGATGTTATTCAGTCTGTACATTGAGCAAGCAGTAAACGAAAGCTAAGAAAAATTTGGAGTCGGAATTAAAGTTCAGGGTGAAGAGATAAAAACTTTGATGTTTGCTGATGACAATGCAATTATGGCAGAGACGGCAAAGGACATGGAAGAGCAGTTGAATAGAATGGACAGTGTCTTGAAAGGAGCATATAAGACAAACATCAACAAATGCTAAACAACGATAGTGGTATGTAGTCAAATTAAATCAGGTGATACTGAGAGAATTGGATTATGAAATGAGACACCAAAAGTAGCAAGTGAGTTTAGCCGTTTTGGCAGCAAAACAGATGATGATGGTCGAAGTAAAGGGGACATAAAATGTAGACAGCAAATGCAAGAAAAGCGTTTCTGAATAAGAGAAATATGTTAACGTGGAATATAAATTGAAGTGGTGGAAGTCTTTTCTGAAGGTATTTATCTGGAGAATAGCGATGTATGGAAGTGAAACATGACGATAAACATTTTAGAAAAGTAGAGCGCAGAGGATATTGGTATGTGGCACTACAGAAGAATGCTGAATATTAGATGGGTAGATCACATAAGTAACAAGGAGGTAATGAACAGAACTGGGGAGTCAAGATGTTTCTGGTACAACTTGACGATAAGAATGGTTCGGTTGGTAGTTTAACGATGTGGACGATAAGAAGCGGTGTGAAGTTGGATCGCAAAATCCACACCTCTCTCACATCGGGTGATATTCGAATGTATACACATCAACCGATGCGTCTCGCGTTAGACTCGATAAAATACATCTGCAATAAATTTGGTTTAACAACCACATAATTTATGAACCCGTTTTGCCCCTAGCGAGTACAATACGTGAATTACAATTAACAATGTTTCAAGTGTTCTTGTTTTTACAATAGTCTACGATATAAAACACCATAAGGTACATAAACACTCCTTGTTCTGCCAATACGGCTTCCGTGGCGCTAGCGGCAAATGTCGATTTGTCGATGCCGTTCGACCGTCACGTCTACCTCGTGCTCATGACTCCTTATGACTCTTTTCCAGCCTGCACACGCAGTGTGTACGTTCTCTCACACTTGTTTTTAAAATATCTTTTGTTCGAGACGGTAGAAGGGCGAGTGACTCTAGAATTTACGCGGAAATTTCTCGAATCGCTACATATGCCCCTCCCCCCCCTCCACAGATCGATCACGCGATATTTTATCAATACATTTATGTAAATTAGTATTACATATAATAACAATTCATATTTCCTTAGTATACATTCCTCTTTTTTTTATTAACCGTGCATAACTCTTTTATTTACTATTTAGCTCTTCTTTTTTCATTCTACTTGAGCATTTCACCTAATGTTGGAGTCAGTTTTTTTTTTATATCTAGGAATCGTGCAGATAGCATTTCTGATTTCCAATCGTATACTCCATGTGTCATAGACACCTGATTATTTCATTCTTTCTCCTAATTCTTTGTACTATTTTTTTCTTTAGCACGTACTAGTTTCATTATTAACAGTAGTTTGTAGACTGGAGGAACTTTGCGCAAATGAAAGTGTTCTTTCCGACACTCATAACACATAATAATGCTAGTGGTATACAGATTTCAAAGTTACCAGAATAATTCCCATAAAATGTGTGACTTCTGTCACGATACTGTCCGTTTCCTCTAGGATCAGTTACATGTTGGTTGACCTTATGAGTGAATTTCCTCCTTACGCTCCTTTATAACAAATCCCTATTCTTCAGGCCACAGGTCGTCCTATCTCTATGTAAATACGTCTGCCCTATGTCCTTAGCAAATGCCTTGTACGCTCCCCTTATCCTTTGTGAGTAGGCCACATGGTTCAATCCCCTAGTTACATCTTTATGTATACTATAATTAAATATTTGCTGGTAAAAATAAAAATCTATTTTACACTTCACTCTCACTTCTTGATACTTCATTGTCCCCTGAAGTTCTCCTCTACTTTACGACTTCTTTACTCTTAACAGATACTATGTCTACCTATACTTCGACTCGACATTCCTTAATAATTATCACAATCGATTCCTCTCAGGTTTATACTGTCTTTCCTTACTCACGCCTACTGAATCGTCATACTTTTATATATATATATATATATATATATATATATATATATATATATATATATATATATATATATATATTTGTTGTTGTGGTCTTCAGTCCTGAGACTGGTTTCATGCAGCTCTCCACGCTACTCTATCCTGTGCAAGCTTCTTCATCTCCCAGTACCCACTGCAACCTACATCCTTCTGAATCTGCTTAGTATATTCATCTTTTGGTCTCCCTCTACGATTTTTACCCTCCACACTGTCCTCCAATACTAAATTTGTGATCCCTTGATGCCTCAGAACATGTCCTACCAACCGATCCCTTCTTCTAGTCAAGTTGTGCCACAAACTCCTCTTCTCCCCAATCCTATTCAGTTCCTCCTCATTCGTTATGTGATCTACCCATCTAATCTTCAGCTTTCTTCTGTAGCACCACATTTCGAAAGCTACTATTCTCTTCTTGTACAAATTATTTATCGTCCATGTTTCACTTCCGTACATGGCTACACTCCATACATATACTTTCAGAAACGACATCCTGACACTTAAATCTATACTCGATGTTAACAAATTTCTCTTCTTCAGAAACGCTTTCCTTGCCATTGCCAGTCTACGTTTGATATCCTCTCTACTTCGACCATCATCAGTTATTTTGCTCCCCAAATAGCAAAACTCCTTTACTGCTTTAAGTGTCTCTTTTTCTAATCTAATTCCCTCAGCATCACCCGGCTTAAATCGACTACATTCCATTACTCTCGTTTTGCTTTTGTTGATGTTCATCTTATATCCTCCTTTCAAGACAATGTCCATTCCGTTCAACTGCTCTTCCAAGTCCTTTGCTATCTCTGACAGAATTACAATGTCATCGGCGAACCTCAAAGTTTTTATTTCTTCTCCATGGATTTTAATACCTACTCCGAATTTTTCTTTTGTTTCCTTTACTGCTTGCTCAATATACAGATTGAATAACATCGGGGAGAGGCTACAACCCTGTCTCACTCCCTTCCCAACCCCTGCTTCCCTTTCATGACCCTCGACTCTTATAACTGCCATCTGGTTTCTGTATAAATTGTAAATAGCCTTTCGCTCCCTGTATTTTACTCCTGCCACCTTCAGAATTTGAAAGAGAGTATTCCAGTCAACATTGTCAAATGCTAGAAACGTAGGTTTGCCTTTTCTTAATCTAGCTTATAAAATAAGTCGTAGGGTCAGTATTGGCTCACGTGTCCCCATATATATATATATATATATATATATATATATATATATATATATATATATATATATATATATATATATATATATATACGTGCGATGTAAAACCGTCACAATAAACAACAATGTTTGCATATTTGCCGCTGTACACGTACCTTCCCCCTCCAACACTTAACGATTCTCACCTTTTGACAGTAGTTTCATTGTTTGCTTACCCGTGTTGCGTGTTTGTGTGTATGATGATGTGTGTTTGTGTAGTCTGATTTTTCAGCCTTCTTATCTGAAGATAAGTTGTAGGTTATTGGAAACTACGGAAACCAGGAAGGTCTTCTGCGATAGAAGAAGATAAATATGGAAAGAGGTAAAAATGGATAGGTACTCAAAGGCGAAGTCAGAAAGGAAAAAAGAGAAATGGTTGCTAAGATCGAAGAAGAAAAAGAAGATAGTCCCAAAGACAGGAAACCCTTCCCACCCCCTTCCCGAGAATCCCTACCTCGCCGTTACTTTTAAGTGTGAAGCCAGAGGAGGACATTCTCACCTTCATCCATGAAGTCCCCGAAGTAAATCTTAGCAACCTTATGGAAACGGCAAATGGTAAAGAATCAGGCACACTTGTTTGCGAGCGTTGTCTGAAAGGTGTGACGTTTGTTTAGTGTTAGCCATGACTTATCTGTTGATGCAAATCATGCTTTTATCTGCACTACCCATTCCACTCAAAACTGATACAAACCCTTCCGTCTATATCATATCTCATAAAAGGGATAAAATATTCTATACAAAATAGAAAATTATACGCTACGATAAAATAGTTGTTCTGTTCGTCACATTATATCACATTATCCATAAATATAATATTCTACTTGTTTCATTTCATGTCTAGGGATCACTGTTTATCCGTGGTTCTCTTACGCCAGTCTTTACGTTATTGTCATATCCAGTTTGCTAAATACTAAAATTATAGGATAGTTTAAGAATTCAGTAATAGACTAGAAGATAGTTTAAGATTTGAAGGGAATTCGGTGCAGGAAAACTATTTTGGAAGGAACACGGAAAACAACTCGGGTTCCGACGGTCGTCACTCCGCCCGATAACACAGAACGTTAACGTCCCTAGGGGAATAGATGACTCCACCCGGATCTCATGCATCGAAGATTAACTTCACTTGCGCAAGTGCAGACCAATACTTCTCGTTAAATTTTGTGTGAAAGTCTCCCTACAGCAAACCAATCACCACTTCACTCGGTAACCCAACATTAGGTAAAGTTATTATGTTTTCTACTCTATCCTGGATAAATTTGAATTCTTCCGACAAGTCGTATATAAACTTTCTGGTATTATTAAGTTTGGAAGAAGCAATAGTCAAAACGTTTCCGGAGGTTACTCTCGCGGCAACTCTTCGAACTATCATCTCTTCAAATGGTTCTGCCCAACTACATACATTTATAATATCAAAGTTGGATATATTATCTTTGAAATTCTGTCCTACATTATTTACTCGTGTACTGACGCCTGTAATTTGCTATTCAATAATCGACATTAATTCCATAGACTGATCTACATTCTCTTTCGAAGTACCTAAACCTTGTCTTACATTATTGTATTCATTATTGTATACGTCTTTTAAAGATTCTAAGTTTTCAGTACGTTTTGATTCTACATTATTATGTTTATCTTCAATATCAAAGTCTAACTTTTTCGTTAAATTCTGAAATTGATCCTTCTGCCTCTGATTAAAGTCAGTGAACAGTTGATTTACATGACTGCTTAACGAGCTAGTTAATTCACCTTTCAAATCTATTTAAGATATTGTACTTTAGTAGTTAAAGCGTCAAATTCACTCTTCAAATTTCCCATACCTTCACATAAATTACTAAAGCCTTTACTTTGTGAATCTACTTTAGCACTTAACAATCCTAAAGTTTTATTCTGAACATCCTATTTATTATTTAATCGAGTATTCACTGTGTCTATTTCCCTACTTAAATTAGCACTCTGTGCAAGTTTTTCACTTAAAGTTGCACTTAATTCATTTCTCAAAGAAGCACCTTGGTAACCTATTTTATCATTTAATTGAGTATTTACTGAGTATAATGTAAGACTTTGAGCGTTAAAAGTTGTATTTAGTTCCTTTCTTAAAGAAGTATTTTGAGCAGTTAGTTCCTTTCTTAAAGCTGCTGAATCTGCACTTTGGTCATCTATTATATCATTTAAAGCTTTGATCAAATTAACTAATTCAGAACAGTCTTCCTTACTCATTTTCATTGCCATGGCTGGTTATGAAGTTTCTCCAATTCTCCGTGTATTATCCATATTTCTCTTAGTTTTTGATCTAGTGATCTTTTAACGAATTAACTCTAAGTATTATAATTGCACTAAAACAGTCTAGTCACCAGTTTCTTCGACTTTATGCTCAAACAATTATTGTTTTTTCGCTCACCCGGCGTCGCGTTTTAGGCTGCTTCGGTGAGCAGGTGTGGAATCAGCAACTGGTGCCGGTGGTGTCGGATGTTGCTTCCGCGTCTGCGTCCCCGCGATGCGTGTGAAAGCTCTACACTCCCCAAGCCGGGTCTTCTTAGTTGCATTATTTTCGCCGTATCTCTTCTTAGTCTAATACGTCGAGGTCTTCTATCCGTTCTTTTAAAGTTATTACTTTCGTACGTCTATCACTGTGTTGCATTCACAAATGCGAAACAGTTCTCTTGTCTTGTTATACCTGATTTCTATGGCAACGGATTATATCTTCTGCTTCGATTTAGTCTCAAAATTCCAGTTTTTTCGAGTCCTTTTCACTGGCCACCAAGTTGTAACGCTTTTTGACGATAGAACGTGTGGAGTACATACACAAACTTCATGTTTTCACCAATTAACGATGTATTGGATTATGCAGAATAACATTCTCGCATTTCACATGCAATTATATCCGTTTTCTCGTATTTCACTTGTATTTCGAGCTTTAGAAACGCATTAAATTAACATTCATAAGCGAATTAGTTTAAGAACCACTCGTAATTTATGAACCCGTCTTGCCTCTACCGAGTCCAATACGTGAATTACAATTAACAATGTTTCAAATGTTCTTCTTTTTTCTCGTTACAATAGTCAACGATATGAAACACCATGAGAGACTGCTCATGACTCCTTTCCAGCGTGCACACACAAACACGTGTCGCGCAGTATGTACGGTCTCTCACATTTATTTTTAAAATATCGTGTGTTCGAGACGGTAGAAGGGCGAGTGGTTCTAGAATTTACTCGGAAATTCTCGAATCACTACAATAGGACACATTCTGGAACATCAATAATATTGTGCCCTGCCCGCGACATAATAACATACTATTTTCTTTTTCTATCGGAATATTAAGGTTTAAAGTTATAATTTAACCACTGAGTCAATGAACTGCGCTGCAAGTCAGCGAATATGTACGCCCAGAATAATGAGAGCGGCGTATCATTATCATGTGTATGTTGTTCTATATAAGAATGCGCGCCAGTCTTTTCTCTTCTCTTCTTTAATCGCGCACCTTTCCGACAGCATCTTACGCACTCACACTCCTATATCCTTCCATTTTGTTCGAATGAACTAAACTTGTATTCCTGCTGGGAATTTACATCTACATCTACATGGTTGCTCTACAATTCACACTTAAGTGCCTGACAGAGGGTTCATCGAACCATTTTCATACTACTTCTCTAACTTTCCTCTCTCGAATGGCGCGTGGAAAAAAGGAACACCTAAATCTTTCCGTTCGAGCTCTGATTTCTCTTATTTTATTATGATGAACATTTCTCCCTACACAGGTGGGTGTCAACAAAATATTTTCGCATTCGGAAGAGAAAGTTAGTGATTGAAATTTCGTAAACAGATTTCGCCGCAAAGAAAACCGCCTTTGTTTCAGTGACTGCCACCCCAACTCGCGTATCATATCAATGACACTCTCACCCCTATTGTGCCATAACACGAAACGAGCTGCCCTTCATTGCACTTTTTCGATGTCCTCCGTCAATCCTGCCTGGTAAGGTTCCATACCGCGCAGCAATATTCCAGCGGAGGACGGACAGGTGTAATGTAGGCTATCTCTTTAGTGGGTTTGTCGCATCTTCTAAGTGTTCTGCCAACAGCGCGCAGTCTCTGTTTCGCCTCCCCCACAATATTATCTATGTGGTCTTTCCAATTTAAGTTGCTCGTAATTGTAATTCCTAGGTATTTAGTCGAATTTGTGCGATTTATCGTATACCGAAAATTTATCGGATTTCTTTTAGTACCCATGTGGATGACCTCGCACTTTTCTTTGTTTCGCGCCAATTGCCACTTTTCGCACCATACAGGAATTCTCTCTAGATCATTTTGTAATTGAAATTGATCGTCTGATGATTTTACTAGACGGTAAATTACAGCGTCATCTGCAAACAATCTAAGGGGGCTGCTCAGATTATCACCTAGATCATTTATGTAAATCAGAAACAGCAGAGGGCCTATGACACTATCTTGCGGAACGCCAGATATCACTTCTGTTGTACTCGATGACTTACCGTGTATCACTACGAACTGTGACCTCTCTGAGAGGAAATGACGAATCCAGTCACACAACTGAGACGATACTCCATATGCACGCAATTTGATTGATAGTCGAAACTTCCTGGCAGATTAAAACTGTGTGCCGGGCCGAGACTCGAACTCGGGACCATTGCCTTTCGCGGGCAAGTGCTCTATATCCTTTCTTTCAGGAGTGCTAATTCTGCAAGGTTCGTAGGAGAGTTTCTGCAAAGTTTGGAATGTAGGAGACGAGGTACTGGCAGATGTAAAGCTGTGAGGACGGGGCGTGAGTCGTGCTTGGGTAGCTCAGTTGGTAGAGCACTTGTCCACGAAAGGCAAAGGTCCCGAGTTCGAGCTTCGGCCCGGCACACAGTTTTAATCTGCCAGGAAGTTTCAAATCAGCGCACACTTCGTGCAGAGTGAAAATGTCATTCTGATTAATAGTCGCTTGCGAGGAACGGTATCAAGATCCTCCTGGAAATCTAGGCGTATGGAATCGATCTGAGATCCCTTGTCGACGAAATTCATTACTTCGTGGAAATAAAGAGCTAGTTGTGTTGCACAAGAACGATATTTTCTGAATTGATGTTGGTTATGTATCAATAAGTCATATTCTTCAAGGTGATTCATAATGTTCGAGTACAGTATATGCTCCAGAATCCTAATGCAAATTGAGGTCAGTGATATGGGTCTGTAATTCGATGGGCTACCCTTATTTTCTTTCTTGAATGTTGGTGTGACCTGTGCTACTTTCCAGTCTTTAGGAACAGACCTTTCGTCAAGTGAGCGGTTGTATATGATTCCTAAGAAAGGCGCTATTGGGTCTGCATACTCTAAAAGGAACCTAATTGGTATACCATCTGGACCGGAAGACTTGCCTTTCTTAAATGATTTGAGTTGTTTCGCAACACCTAAGATATCTACTTTTATGTCACTCATGCTAACAAGCTGTTCTGATTTCGAATTCTGGAATATTTACTTCGTCTTCTTTCGTGAAGGAGTTACAGAAAACTGTAACATTTCCATCGATCTCGCTGTGACGGTACTGACTTTTTTTGCCACTGGTGTACGTTACATACGACCTGAATCTCTTTGGATTTTCTACCATATTTTGAGACAATGTTTCATTGTCGAAACTTAAAATCGTCTCGCATTGACGTCCGCTCTAAATTTCGAGCTTCTGCGAAACTTAGCCAGTCTTGGGGATTATGCGTTCTTCTGAATTTGGCATGCTTTTTTCGTTGCTTTTGCAACAGTGTTCTGACGTGTTTTGTGTATCATGGTGGATCAGTCCCGTCTCTTATTAACTTATGTGGTATGAATCTATCTATTGCTGTCGATACTGTATCTTTGAATTTGAGCCATATCTGGTCTACACTTACATAATTAGCTTGGAAGGAATGGAGACTCTCACTTAGGAAGGCGTCAAGAGGGTTTTATATGCTGTTTTAAATAGATATACAGTATTTTGGTTTTATTTTTAGTGGTTTTGGTTGATATGGTTTTGAGCCTAGCTACAATGACCTTGTTACTTAATAATTTTCTTATTACCCCGAATTGCGAGTGCTAATATTACAGTATTATGAATGCTTTATTCTTTTGCTGCAGAGTTGAGGTAAGATTATTGTAATTTCGAAGCATTTCGCAGAAATACGGCACAATTCTTTGCTATGTTCAAAACTGTGACAATTATTCACAAAATGTTATATTTCTGTACAAATTATTTACTTCGTTAAATAATAATTGTTTAATTTAACATTTCTGCTTTCATTTCGTAACACCAGTTCCAAATTTCCAATTTACAAATGTTGTTGATATTTCTTTACTACATTTTTTTCTTACGGTGCCAACGCGATGCTCACAAGATTAAATCAAATTATTCTGAATTTCTTGCGAGGCGAGAAGAGAGTTAGAAATATCCCTGAGATTACAAAAAATACAAATTAACCATTTTTTAGCACGCTGCTTGCCTACTGCTGTTCACTTCAAGCAAAAAAGGTAAAAAGAGTAAAATAAATTAAGAAGTGAAGTGATAATATCTACATCTACATCCATACTCCGCAAACCACCTGACAGTGTGTGGCGGAGGGTACCCTGAGTACCTCTATCGGTTCTCCCTTCTATTCCAGTCTCGTATTGTTCGTGGAAAGAAGGATTGTCGGTATTCTTCTGTGTGGGCTCTAATCTCTCTGATTTTATCCTCATGGTCTCTTCGCGAGATATACGTAGGAGATTAAATCAAATTATTCTGAATTTCTTGCGAGGCGAGAAGAGAGTTAGAAATATCGCTGAGATTACAAAAAATACAAATTAACCATCTTTTAGCACGCTGCTTGCCTACTGCTGTTCACTTCAAGCAAGAAAGACTGCTGGAGTCCTCGGTGAAGGTATGTTCTCGAAACTTTAACAAAAGTCCGTGCCGAGCTACTGAGCGTCTCTCCTGCAGAGTCTTCCACTGGAGTTTATCATCTCCGTAACGCTTCCGCGATTACTAAATGATCCTGTAACGAAGCGCGCTGCTCTCCGTTGGATCTTCTCTATCTCTTGTATCAACCCTATCTGGTACTGATCCCACACCGCTGAGCAGTATTCAAGCAGTGGGCGAACAAGCGTACTGTAACCTACTTCCTTTGTTTTCGGATTGCATTTCCTTAGGATTCTTCCAATGAATCTCAGTCTGGCATCTGCTTTACCAACGATCAACTTTATATGATCATTCCATTTTAAATCACTCCTAATGCGTACTCCCAGATAATTTATGGAATTAACTGCTTCCAGTTGCTGACCTGCTATTTTGTAGCTAAATGATAAGGGATCTATCTTTCTATGTATTCGCAGCACATTACACTTGTCTTATTGAGATTCAATCGCCATTCCCTGCACCATGCGTCAATTCGCTGCAGATCCTTCTGCATTTCAGTACAATTTTCCATTGTTACAACCTCTCGATACACTACAGCATCATCTGCAAAAAGCCTCAGTGAACTTCCGATGTCATCCACCAGGTCATTTATGTATATTGTGAACAGCAACGGTCCCATGACACTCCCCTGTGGCACACCTGAAATCACTCTTACTTCGGAAGACTTCTCTCCATTGAGAATGACATTCTGCGTTCTGTTATCTAGGAACTCCTCAATCCAATCACACAATTGGTCTGATAGTCCATATGCTCTTACTTTGTTCATTAAACGACTGTGGGGAACTGTATCGAACGCCTTGCGGAAGTCAAGAAACACGGCATCTACCTGTGAACCCGTGTCTATGGCCCTCTGAGTCTCGTGGACGAATAGCGCGAGCTGGGTTTCACACGAACGTCTTTTTCGAAACACATGCTGATTCCTACAGAGTAGGTTTCTAGTCTCCAGAAAAGTCGTTATACTCGAACATAATACGTGTTCCAAAATTCTACAACTGATCGACGTTAGAGATATAGGTCTATAGTTCTGCACATCTGTTCGACGCCCCTTCTTGAAAACGGGGATGACCTGTGTCCTTTTCCAATCCTTTGGAACGCTACGCTCTTCTAGAGACCTACGGTACACCGCTGCAAGAAGGGGGCAAGTTCCTTCGCGTACTCTGTGTAAAATAGAACAGGTATGTCATCAGGTCCAGCGGCATTTCCTCTTTTGAGCGATTTTAATTGTTTCTCTATCCCTCTGTCGTCTATTTCGATATCTACCATTTTGTCATCTGTGCGACAATCTAGAGAAGGAACTACAGTGCAGTCTTCCTCTGTGAAACAGCTTTGGAAAAAAAACATTTAGTATTTCGGCCTTTAGTCTGTCATCCTCTGTTTCAGTACCATTTTGGTCACAGAGTGTCTGGACATTTTGTTTCTATCCACCTACCGCTTTGACATAAGACCAAAATTTCTTAGGATTTTCTGCCAAGTCAGTACATAGAACTTTACTTTCGAATTCATTGAACACCTCTCGCATAGCCCTCCTCACACTACATATCGCTTCGCGTAATTTTTGTTTGTCTGCAAGGCTTTGGCTATGTTTATGTTTGCTGTGAAGTTCCCTTTGCTTCCGCAGCAGTTTTCTAACTGTGCGTTCAATAGTATTGTGTGCATTTTCTGATAAAAATAATTTTTATTATAAAGTGAAAAAAAGTGGCGTGTGTGTGAAATATCTAATTCATTTGCTTTTAATAAAAGATAAGAAGCGATATCTCTAATTATTCCATATGTTAATAGTTGTGTGTGAATATTCAAGTATTAAACCTAACTAGTCTCATGCATATATTTAAATAATAGTAGAACAGAAAATTTAATTGGGGTACATTAAGTTTTTGCTTAACAGTTGCTTAACTATTGCCAATATATGAATATACTATAAGCTTAGGTTATATTCATCGTAATTTACGCTAGCCAAAGCATAAATTCCATAGCAATATTCATCCATATTTATAAAATATACCACAGTAAAAAAGAATCAGTATATCTACTATATGGGGTAAGCGTGCTGGAAAAAAAATCGTTGAGGTGAGTGCAGTAAGCAATGTGGACTGCAGTAGTCACTCGGAGATGAAGAGGCTCGCAGAGTAGTGAGGAGGGCTGCATCGAATCACAACAACAACAAAAACAACATAGCTAACACTGTAAATACACTTATCAGCCATGTTTGCCAACACAACAACGAAAAAATCGCTCACATCGGATTCATCCAGTACCTGAAACTACAAAATTCCAATTACTTTTGAACCTCGCGCTGCATATCAGTTTCCAAATTTCACAACTAATTTTTGAGAGAGTGGAGCTGCATGGAAACTAATTATCGAAAATGAGTTCACAAGGGGAACCGGAGAACCACAGGAAGATGAGTAATGCGAGAACGAAGGGGGGGGGGGGGGGGACCTGGGCAACTGTCTTCCTACGGCGATACTTTGGAGGCTAGTGTTGTCAGTCGCAGTGCTGTATGAACTGCAGGTGACTGTGAGGGCACAGACCGATTTTATGTTGAGTAAATTGTGACGTTATGGATGTTAAGTTAGTTCTACGATACGCACTGAACGGCCGCCCGTGGCTGCTGCACCCGCGGCCAGCCCAGCAGTCCCTCCCCCTGCCGGCGAGCTCGAGTGCGAGGGCCGTCGCCTGCCCGCCGCCCGCCCGCTTCACAAACGCTGCTCCACGCTCGTGTGCGATCGTTAATAGAGAGTTCTGACGACTGGTTGCCTAGCTTCACTCACTTCCATATTTCAATAATATGGACGGATGTGTTAAAGAAGTTCTAAGTAGATATGTGCCCCACCGAAAGCCAAACGAGGTACGGTCACTTACCAAGCACCTATGTACTCCATAATATCAAACAATTTGCAGGATTTGCAGAATAGCGCGCCTCGGGTCATTTTGGCCCTATCCACAGACTCAGAGGTGACGCCTATACATCGTCAATAGAACTCACTTGAAAGGTCGTTATTCTCATACCTCTGAAAACTGCCACTGGCAGGACAGTTATGAAGGCGTTCAACAGGCATGTTCTACATGTTATGTGGTCGCAGGATCCTATCTGGCAATGGGCTACAATTTCATTCTCCTCTCGGACTCTGATGACAAGGAAGAGGCTAAGGACTCACTATCACTGGGAGAATCATCAAACTGTGCTGTTCATATTGTCACATAAACATTGCACCGAGATTAGTATTGCCGAGTAAAAAGCCTGCAGACAGAATGAGGGAAATAATTGATTATCCATCTGTCTGACAAAAATGACATCAAGAGGTCGTGGAGTTAGGACTAGGAGGAATAATAGAAAAGGAAAAGAGATGCCATAAGAGTCAGAAGGGCACAATAAAGCAACAAAGAGGGTGATAAAGCTTTATGGAAGACTACAAAAAGATAACAGAGAGGCCAGGTACTATGTCACAAATTATTATATATCTGCAGTGGACTGTATCGGGCAAGGTAAATTACCCACGAGAATTTCGTAGCAATTGAAACACGATTTATTGAATAAAGAGAGTCTGAGACAACACACCAAAACTTACATCTGTGGAAGGAGGTACAAAGGAGCAGGAAAAATAATTTAATCTGTGTGTATCTAGGATCCGAGTTTTGGTAAAGCAACGTTTGCCTGACTTCCCACAAAAATTGGAATCATTCTAACTGTGTGGAAGAGAAATAAGAAGAATGTGTTGCACGAACTATTGGATGGATGCGCCCAATAAGAATGGTTTCTGTGTCAGAGTTTCACCTGGACCAGATGTGGGATGCACTGTTCCATGTTTTGCTTGTAGTGAGGAAGCACCGAGCCTTTTTTAATATGTTGCTCTTTAAGTAGTGTTGTGCCATTAGGGATTTTTTTTTAAAAGAGCTAGTGGCAGGGTGCCCTAAGCCGTTGAGAATGTGACTGGGAAGCAGACACGCCACTTTACCTACAGATACATGAGTCGCGTAAACCAAAGGTGTGCGATTATCTTTATCTTTACGGTACTGTTCACATGGAGTACAACTGATATCCAGAAGTCCATATGTGAGGTAATTAACAAAAAAAGATGAGATGGATAAAATAGAGGCACAACCCATGAAGGGAATAAATAAAGAAAGGAAGAATTATAATGTTTGCAGAGTGGGAACGATAAATACTGAAAGTCCATGGGCAAGAAGCTAGACTTATGAGAGTACAATTATTGAACTGATGATCTTTATGAAGTATTTTGTATTCTTTTGCCCTGAACGCTGTACGTTATGTGTATGTGCATTGGGTGCTTCAGATAAACAACCTTATCGCTTACAGCAATAAATATGAATTCAAGAGTTAGAGAACAAAAACATAATAAACATACTTACAATAATGACGAGGATCTGCCATGGTGAAAGGGAATACAGGCACACAAGCTGCATATGCAGTAGCTGTTCTTACGGTTCCCCAAGAAATATGATGATTGTACATATATATTAGTAAAGGGAGACATCAGTCTGTGCTACAACTGGCCACTTGCTAACCATCCCTCCAGGATGGGCGGAATGAACTTTGTATTTTGTAATGGGAACACAACTTTTATTGCATATCCGGACTCTGTACCAAACACATGTACGGTTTACTCAAACCATTGTTTCTTTTTCGTGGTAGGCGGCTCTGTAATAGACGAATGTCAAGTGCTCCTGTTTTCGCAGTTAAGAATCCACACATTTGATCCTACATTTAATTTACGATGTAAATCTAAATCTTTGTGTTGTAACAATTCATACTGATCTTAGCAGTTTACTTTTGTGTTGCAAATGTGATTTTACAATACAGATAATATGGTCAGACGTTGACATTTCTGGCAAATAAGCTACTTGCATGCTAACATGGTTTTCTGCTCCCTATGGGGGTGATTGTGGTGAGTCCCCAAACCATCGGAATGCTTGGTTTGTGTGACCGCCCTCCAACCATCCCACCAGGGTGACTGATTTTAATGTCTGTTTCCATCCAACCGCAGTACCTCTCACTCTGTCCACTACACAGCTACCGTCGGAATACGAAACAAAACTATTGTGATAAGATAAAATGCCCATAAAGTTACAGTGACAGGTGCCCTTGTCATGACTCATCAAAATCAAGAATGGCGGGAGGCAAAGTGACTCATCGATACCAAATTCACAAATGGTGAGAGACAAGGGAACTCACCAAAGTGAAGCACCCTGACAGTGAGAGGCAAGAGGACTCATTGAGTTCTTTCTCCCCAATGGGAACACAAAAATATTATAACCACGTCGTCGTTCCTGGATCACTGTACATGTAGTTTTTAACTAAATATTACGTAAGTTGGAGGGGGGAGAATGGAAAGGAAAGGGAAGGAACTTTTGATGAGAGCTGTATCGTTATGTGGAATCAGTGGTGATGACCGAAAAGGTGTGCTGCATACTAGGCAGTTGTGTTAACCACTACACCAACCAGACACAGTGCTGACCGCACCTTCGTGCTGACCGCCATCTTCGCCCGCCTCATGGCCAGCCTACAATCCTACCTAGCGCCACATGTCCACAATCCCCATTCACGTCCTATATGCTCACTACTTCGAGAATCCCACAGGAGAGCGAACGTAACTGTACTTCTGCACTGAAGGTGGTGGATTCATTGTCCACCGAGGCGAATCAGCTATATGAATGTGTGAAATGAAATGAAGTCCCATGCTTCTTCACAGAGCGTAGGGGAACGATGCGGGAGACCCGCACCGCTTTACCAGGCAATGTCCTAGTGGAGGTGGTTTGCCATTGCCTTCCTCCGACCGTGATGGGGATGAATGATGATGATGAAGACGACACAACAACACCCAGTCATCTCGAGGCAGGAAAAATCCCTGACCCCGCCGGGAATCGAACCCGGGACCCTGTGCTCGGGAAGCGAGAACGCTACCGCGAGACCACGAGGGGCGGACATATGAATGTGTACTGTCTGTTTTTTCAGACATGCCAAAAGAACAGACACCACACACTTATATAACCAGATATTGAAATGGCTAACCATATTGAACGGTATAATCAAATTTGCAACTCTAATGTAAATTTGAAATATAAATGTCAACTGTTAGAACACAAAGCTTCACCATTACATCGTGAACGAACTTTAGAATTTAATGTGTTGTTTCTTAATAACTGCAGAAAAGGCGTACTTGACATTCGTAGATTACAATGCCATCTACCACTGATGGAAAACAATGGCCTGGGTAAACCATACATATTTTTTGGCGTAGAATCGGTATATGCAATAAAATGGATTGGGGGCATTTGAAAATTCGAAATTGACCATGTGCATGCATAAGGTGTGGTTAGGAGGTGGCCACTTATAGCATTGGTAGATGTCCCCTTTAGTGATATCATATTTTCACTTAGAACATTACCTTTTTATAATGTGTTGTCTTTGAGATGCTTGATTGTTTCAAGTTAGAACAAATACCATATATATTCCATATGTAGCATATCTGCTGTAAGCCAACTACATTATGCTTCCAGCAAAACATCTTCACCATGCGGGCTGCTTACCCTCCAGAGACTATTTACTAATACCACAAGAGCATCGCCCATTGTGAACACTGTACTGTGCACAAACAGACTGCAGATACTCCACTTGTTATAAGTGCCACCAGGAGGCACCAGCCACTCATACAAGCAGTGCAGGCATTAGGAAACCAATGGCACTGCTATTAAGGAAACAAGTACTGTAAGAACATTGAATGGTCACAGACATACTTCCACCTCCTGTATACTTGAGGTGAAGCACAACATCCAGCAGCAGCAGCAGCATTCTACTGTTCGCTCAATTCCAGGACAGGAACAAGCTACACTCACAGCTCCTCAATCGGAACTCGCTAAGACCAGCTTGGATGCTCCACCCTACATCGCATCATCTTAACACTGCTTCACGGTACTCCACATGGTGAAGCCCCTAAAGACATTCTTTTACAGTTGCTTGGGATGAGGCTTCCCTCAGACTTGGTACGATGTCAATGCATTTCAAGTCAACCTGCTGCATCTGTTGGGGTTATCAGACATTTTAGTCTAGTCTGGCTGCTGCACCCCTCCTTCAGCTGTGCCCAATGCTGCCCTGCCACTTCGAGCACTAGCTACTAAGATACAATCGTGGCCAGTCTTCCTCATGAGGGCGGCACAGCCCAGGACACATCATCTGGTTGCTTCGACACAATGCCATTCTTGCTGCATACAGCCTCACCTGCCACCCACTCATTGCTCCCGCTGGACATGAGCCAGTGCTGCTTCCATCTTCCTGCTCCTACGCCATGAGGATGCAGCCATGGCCGGCCTCCCTCAGTGATGTGCATCACATCTTTTGGCACTGAGCTAATTGCATACAATCACTCCTACCGTGCCCAGCATGGCATCCATGATAATGACACTATGGTGGGCTCTCTGCACACAGCACCCCAACACGACTGTCACCCAGCCACTGTCCCTTCCTGGTAATGCTTGATACTGTTCATTTTTAGCGCCTTTGCCTTGATGCAGCCATGACCAGACTCCCTTTACAGGGTGGCGCTACACTTTCATTGGCGCAGAGCATGCATTCTGCACTCCCTGCATCATCCCCACTTCCGCTATGGCTGAAACCAATGCTGTCCTCCCATTTTGGAGCCTGACACTGCCTGTAGACAATCGCCATCACTTCCAGTCAATGGTGTCATGGTTACCCACCTTCTATAAGGGACTGCACAGCAATAAGTGCTTCTACTTCTTTGTAACATGGATTATTTTTTACAGTGTAGATTCCTTTCATGCTCTTGTGCATTCTCCAGTGATGAACCTTCCACAACCAATGGCCACCTCCAGCCAGCGTCTTTCTGTGCTCCTACACATGCCATGCCAATATCCATTCTACCAATTGCTGGTTTCCCTCCATTCCATTGCTCCTATTCTTCCTCCACCCCGGGCCTCCTTTTGGCCCATGTTATTTGTTTTTCACTTGTGCTTTACGTGACGACGACCTTCCCACCACCCATAGCCGCTCTCCAACCAGTTTCTCCCTGTGCCTTTGTGCACTCAATATTCGGCGACATCACTCTGGTCTGTCTGCTTTCGATACTTATTTTCATTTTTATGGCGTCTCGTCGCCTTCCAAGTTACACCCTACTCTGACACACTCCTAATGCTCAACGAGATGCTCTTGCTAAATGCTGATGTGCACCACTGCGCCCTTAGCATGTAGTGACATCTGTCTATTGTACGCCATTGGGCTTGTCACCCCCATCGCTGCACTTATACCACGCCTCCGCTTCTTCTTACGAGCCCACCCTTCACCTACTTTCGCTCAGCTTTGACCACTGTCTGCAGGTTACACCAGCGCCCACCAATACCGCATCTGTCACCACCACCATAGCTTTTGCAGCACCAGCCTTGATCGAACCGTGTTTCCCAGTGCCCTGAGCGCCATGTGCCGCTGGACCCCTTTGGCCACCATCATCTTCATATCTCTCACCATGGCACCATCTGGTCCTCCATGGACCACTTGTCAGCTGATGCCTGTTTGCACTCCATGCTACCACTAATTTCCCTGCATTTTGTTTTTGCAGCAGTGTCACGTTCCTCCATACCCTTGGTAGCACCCCCTTCACAACGTCAGGTCCATGGGTTCCTGGGACTGGGTCAGAGCCGCTATGAGCTCCTTGTCCTCTTGGAACACTCCAGATGGCTGGGGGAAGAACCTCTCTTGTGGGACATGCATCAGCATGTCTTCCTCACCGGCTTCATGGCCCCCCCTCATGGTAAAAGTGATGCAGAATCCTTGATCTTCATTGAGAAACTATTTACTATGAGGGTATCACCTGCTGTGGACATGTTACTGTACACAAATAATCTGTTGATATTCCACTTGTTACAGGCGCCAGCAATGCTTCCAAGCAGTATACACATCAGGAAACTGACGCTGCTCCTATCGAGGATATACATACCGACTACACTTCATGTGACAATGGACACTCTTCTACCTCACAGATGTTTAAGATGAAGCACAACCTTCAGCCGCAGTTTTCAACTACTGACTGAGTTCTGGGATAGTAGATGTCTACACTCGTCGCTCATGAATGAGAACTCGGAAAGACTAGTGTGATTGCTCTGCTCTACAACACACCTACTTTGCACTGCTTACTGGTACTCCGCATGGCGTGGTCTTCACAGACGTCACTCCAAAGTCCTCTTGGGGTTAGGGTTTCCTCGGACTTGGTATTAAGATAGTGTACTTTCTTTACTTCAAACTGGGAATCATTATTCGCTACTGCATGGAACTACCAGTACAGGGCTTAACAGTAACAACGAGAACAAACTCTCATTATAACACCATCTACACACCCACTTTCAGTACAGAAATAAAGTATTAATTATTAATGCGCAACAGTCTGCTTATGGCTGCCAGTCAAGCTAGGATAATTGAAATCTGAATGTGTAGCAGATAAGACTAGAATTCCATATGTTAATATGTGTTCATTCACTTAATGCATTCGCTTGCTCTAACAAGGGCAGGTCATGACGTTGGGATAACAGATTGACTTCAAACTATACACGTCTTTAGTAGGGTGCTAAAATAACATAATATGCAAGTAGTAATGTACCACTACTCTGACAATTCCGAGAAAATCCCAAGAGCAGTTTTATGCGCCTGTTATGTGTGTTATATATCTGTGTATACGTGCTGTATGTCAGAGTTCACGGTGGTCAAGTGGTTAGAGTTCGAGCTTCATATGACAACGTGCGTGAGGCGACAGTTCGACACTCACTCAGACCTCTTATTACTCCAATTTCTTTTTCATCACTTGACATGTTATTTAATTTTTATAACATTTGAGAGGTAATATAGTGAAAACTAATTATATGTATTTGAATGAAGTATTTGTATGAAGTTTCATTTCATATTTTCCATGTCTATGTGATAAATACTGTCTTGAAACATGTGTCGAGAGCACGTCTGACAAGTAATTGTGCATTACTCTTATAATCTGACACGGGGTGCACTCAGCCTCGTGATGCCAATTGAGCAGCTACTCGACCGAATAGTAGCAGCTCCGGGCAAAGAAAACCATCATAACGACCGGGAGAGCGGTGTGCTGACCCCATGCTCCTCCTATCCGCATCCTCATCTGAGGGTGATACGGCGGTCGGATGGTCCCGGTGGGCCACTTGTGGCCTGAAGACGGAGTGCTTTGCTACTGCTTATAATCTGACACATTGTCACTTACTATATTATTGATTGTAAATAATGCCTTTCGCATCATTATTTATTGAGGTCTGACTTAGCCTTTCCTAGCCTGTCGGTAGTCCTTGGAAATTTAATTACAAATAGTAGTCAAAAAACATATGAAATTCACAACATCTTCATGAAAATCCGCATTTTTCATTACATTACCTCTCAAACGTAAATAATGTGACCAGTGATGGAAAAAAATATAGACTAATAAGTAAATGTCAGCGGTATTCGAATCGTCACCTCGTCCACAATCACCTTGCACAGGCCACTTGACCACTATGACATGTTACAGTCCACATCTTGGACAGGTACATCTACATCTACATCTACATCCATACTCCGCAATCCACCATACGGTGCGTGGCGGAGGGTACCTCGTACCACAACTAGCATCTTCTCTCCCTGTTCCACTCCCAAACAGAACGAGGGAAAAATGACTGCCTATATGCCTCTGTACGAGCCCTAATCTCTCTTATCTTATCTTTGTGGTCTTTCCGCGAAATGTAAGTTGACGGCAGTAAAATTGTACTGCAGTCAGCCTCAAATGCTGGTTCTCTAAATTTCCTCAGTAACGATTCACGAAAAGAACGCCTCCTTTCCTCTAGAGACTCCCACCCGAGTTCCAGAGGCATTTCCGTAACACTCGCGTGATTATCAAAGCTACCAGTAACAAATCTAGCAGCCCGCCTCTGAATTGCTTCTATGTCCTCTCTCAATCCGACCTGATAGGGATCCCAAACGCTCGAGTAGTACTCAAGAATAGGTCGTATTAGTCTCCTTTACAGATGAACCACATCTTCCCAAAATTCTACCAATGAACCGAAGACGACTATCCGCCTTCCTCACAACTGCCATTACATGCTTGTCCCACTTCATATCGCTCTGCAATGTTACGCCCAAATATTTAATCGACGTGACTGTGTCAAGCGCTACACTACTAATGGAGTATTCAAACATTACAGGATTCTTTTTCCTATTCATCTGCATTAATTTACATTTATCAATATTTAGAGTTTGCTGCCATTCTTGACACCAGTCACAAATCCTGTCCAAGTCATCTTGTATCCTCCTACAGTCACTCAACGACGACACCTTCCCGTACACTACAGCATCTTCAACAAACAGCCGCACATTGCTATCCATCCTATCCAAAAGATCATTTATGTTGATAGAGAACAACAGGTAGGTCCTACCACACTTCCCTGGGGCACTCCAGATGATACCTCACCTCTGATGAACACTCACCATCGAGGACAACGTACTGGGTTCTATTACTTAAGAAGTCTTCGAACCACTCCCATACTTGGGAACCAATCCCATATGCTCGTACCTTAGTTAGGAGTCTGCAGTGTGGCACCGAGTCAAACGCTTTCCGGAAGTCAAGGAATATGGCATCCGTCTGATACCCTTCATCCATGGTTCGCAAGATATCATGTGAAAAAAGGGCTAGTTGCGTTTCGCAAGAGCGATGCTTTCTAAAACCGTGCTGATGCATGGACGGCAACTTCTCTGTCTCAAGGAAATTCATTATATTCGAACATTTACGTTGGGCAAGAGTTTCGCGATGAATGCAAGCTAAATAAGGAGCCAATGCTGTAGAGTACTCTATGTAAAACCGAATTGGAATCCCATCAGTACCTGGCGATTTATTTATTTTCAACCCATTCAGCTGCTTCACAACCCCAGGGATGTCTATCACTATATCCTCCATACGGGAATCTGTACGAGACTCAAACGGCGGTATGTTTGTACGATCCTCCTGCGTGAAATATTTCTCAAAAGCTAACTTCAAAATTTCAGCCTTCGCCTTGCTATCCTCCGTTGCCAGGCCAGACTGATCAGTGAGTGACTAGATGGAAGCCTTCGACCCGCTTACCGATTTTACGTAAGACCAGAATTTCCTTGGGTTTTCAGCAAGATCTTTTGCTGAGGTATGGCGGTGGTAGTGGTTGAATGCTTCGCGCATCGCTCTTTTTACAGCAGCACGAATCTCTACTAACTTTTGCCTATCCTCATTCTCCCGATCTTTCTTGTACCGCGAGTGCAACTGCATTTGCTTCCTGAGCATTCTCCGAATTGCTTTATTATACCACGGTGGGTCTTTTCCGTCCGTAACCCACTTTTTCGGCACATACTTGTCCAATGCGTCATTTACAATGTGTTTAACATTTGCCCATAATTCTTCCACGTCCATCGTACCGGAAATAAATGAAGTCGATTCATTTACTGAGTGGGATGCTAACAACTGCTTATCTGCTCTTTCTAGTAAGAATACTCTCCTAGCCTTCTTGGCCAACTTTTTAACTTTCGTAACCATAGTCGTAATGACAACATCATGATCGCTAATCTCTGTCTCATCACTGACACCGTCGATGAGGTCTGGTCTGTTCTTGGCTACCAGATCTAGAATATTTCCATTACGCGTTGGCTGTCGATTTAGGTGCTCAAGACAGTTTTCGGATAATGTGTTACATGTTTATGTGTTAGGTACATCAGTTACCTAATAGACGCGTAAAACTTCTCTTACAATTTTTTCGGAATTGCCAGAGTAGTGCACCTTACTTCTTGCACATTACGTTTTGTACTCACCAAACAAGTCAACATCATGTCAGTGAACAACAAATATCATGTGTAACAACCACACTGAACTTTTATATTGAGGTCCACATGATATGATCTGTGAGCAACAAAAGTGTGACAGACATTAAAAATTTTATTTATTTTGTTTGGTGTCACGATGAACATTGCTAGGCAACTAGCTGAAACATCAATTCTTTGTGGAGACAAACGTAATATAATGGTTTGTTACAAGTGAGCTATGGACGTGAACTGTAAGACCAAACCATAGATGTGTGGCTGATCAGCCAATGGAAATCTTAAACCACACTCCAAATCAGGCTGCATTTCCGCGAAAAGAACTATAAAACTCTGCTAACTTTATCCCTTCAAAAATCGTGACATTTCTCATGCCAGACTTTCGTTCAGAACTATCTGTGTGTTGGCCAGTGTGTGCTTGCTTCGAAACAGTGCAGCATATTTGTATAGTTTTTAATGGTGTATTTTCAGGGTCCAAATATAATTTTTTGTAAGTGTACGTGTGTCTTTCTCTAGCTATATTGTCAGCAACTGTCCTGTAGACCCATCCTCGCAGACACTTGAAAATATGTGTTCTTCTACGACCATCTGATTAGTGGCAAAACGTTATCATCTTGCATGTTTTATATTTATGCTAACTCATAATGTTTTTATCATGTGCTTCTTTTATGTGAAACTCATTGTATGTTGAATATGTTCTTTTTATGTCTTGTGTTATTTAAGCGGCGAACCAATGACAATATTTTACAAACTGGTATTTAAATTTTCTGGTACAGTGACCCAAATGATACTACATACAATTTTTGTGGTATTTTGAATATCACTGTTGTATTTGACGTTAATATATATTCAAATAACTCAATGTCAATAAATTTAGGTGTATATGTTCATTGTTTTTATGATGAGCAATACTGATAGCTGTAATTTAATGAAATATGAATGATATCCAATTGTAACACATTAAGGGCGAATGTCTAATAACTAATTGCCCTATTGACTTTGAGTACGAGTGAATTTTGATTACTAAGCCATCCACATATCAATGAAATATCGAGCAGCGCTCTTTTCTGTAACTATTATAAACATAATTTGTGATTGTGAATGGAATGTTGTGAGCTGGTGCTCCCTTGTTTACATATAACCCAAATAAAAGCTTACCCTGAATTGTGTGGAGGCTAGTGTTTAAGTGTGAGTGTGAATTTAAAATAAATTTATGGCCTTGGAAACAGGATAACCAAATTTATTCAATAATTAACATCACAAAGCAAATCAGTCAAATACTAACAAAAACAAAATGAAAAAAACATAACCCAGAGCCCAAGGAAAATTCGTTTGGTGTACTTCTTCTATGGACAAGCCCCAGCACAAATACATTGGCATGAATGTTAAAACCAATGAAGGAAAGATGTTACAGGACAGTTTTTCCAAAACTGCTCCATAACCTAATTAATAATTCACTACCCCAAGTTAGGCTACCAATTTCATTCAGGTTACTAGTGTCACATGAAAATGCAGATGTGAGTGAAACAAACACCAATGATTGCAAATTAATAAGCACTTCTCAGTTTCATTTCTATTCGATAAAAGAGACATATAAAGTTGGTCTATAAGTTGTGCCTGCTGGTATACTGTAGAAAAGTGAAGGATGCAGGGTTCCAGTGGCAAGTGTGCTGTGGAAATGTTCCTAGCTGGAGGGTCAGGTATGGAGAGACAGTTGCTGTCCGAGACTATGTCTCACATTCCACTAAAAGCCTGGCAAGGGCCTGAAAGAAGCATTTGACAGACCGTAAACTTCCATTGTGAGAAGCTGAGTATAAAATGCCTTGGAAACAGAAACGAGTCTGCAACGGGGTGGGAAAAACAACACACTATGCTTGGAGGAACATTTCCTTCCAGGTAGTAACATTTCCACAGCACACTTGCCATTGAAATCCTGCATCCTTCACTTTCCTACAGTATGCCAGCAGGCCCAACTTATAGACCTCATCCACTTTTGCTGGAGGGGATTGAATTAGGCGTGATACAATGCAATTACTACATAACAACTCGAAAGGGATCTTAACAAAACATCCATTCTTGTGGGGTTGCGTGCAAAGCCTAATTTATGAGACTCCTGTAGAGACAGAGGAAATGTACTGGCACTTGTTCTAGCCACTGTACTAGAAACTGAAGAAACCCAAGGGGGTGGAAAAGAAATGATTTGTAGGTACAATGCTTGTATCAATATTGGAGGTCACTTTCAAGCTGCTGTTGCAATACATCAGTACTGTTCTGTATGTGCAGTATGCTGGGTTCTTTTTTTATTTTGGACTAATATAAACCTACAAAGTTTATGTTTAAACACAAACAATTGTGTTTAAGTGATAAATGGGTGTTCCATCATATTTCCTTTCGAGTCATTACCTAATCACTGTACTGTGTCAAGCCTCATTCAGTTTCTCAAGCACAAGTGGATGAGTTAAGAATCTGAACTGAAACCATCATAGCACTGAAATGATACGTTTCTGGTCGTGGGCTCCTGTTCAAAATATTATGTATTCACTTCCATCCATACGTCCTAGAAGTATTTAATGGGAAATTCCGAGTCCCTGTATTTAAATCTCCATATGAGCAAATACAAATTATATAAAAAAAACTTTGACAGAAGCATTAAACAATGAATAAAATACCGAAAAAAGTTTATAAATCAAAAGGAATAAAGAAAGTAATTATATACAGTCATTTTAAGATACGGATAAATAAAAGTAGTTGAAAGATTATTACCATGAGAATTAATTATGGAACTCTGGCTACAGAGGCTTATAGCAGATACACAGTCAGAACAAACGAAATAGAAAATAACAAAAATTATCATACATCATTAATAAGAATAATACACATTAGTAAGAATAATAATTACGTATGCTATTTTATAAAGACAAGTCAGCTTACCAAAAAATTCGAAAAGTAAAGCCCTGATATATTTCAAATTTTTACACTACAGTATAATAAACATTCAGACAGACATAGGATATATGTTTTAAATATGTACAGTATGAAGTACATATGCAGTATACGAATTGGCAATATTATTCGCAAATACTGCAGCAAGTTCTTGAATGATGTAATTCAGATTTGTACTGAATACTCTGATAAACCTACAGACAGCCATAGGCTACATATTTTTAGTGTGAATACTACATAAATATACATTTAAAAACTAAAAATTAAAGAGTATTTAATATTGTTACTAAAGCTCTAAACGTTCTTTACCGATTTACTTCAGATTTACACACAGTCTGATGAAAATTTGGATGGATGTAGGTTATATACTTAAATATATTCAGTATATAAATAAATATGGAAAATGTATGTAATATATAAATGAGAAACGTTGTTACCAAATATCTCTAAAAGTTCTTTACCAATTTATTTCCAATTTTTACAAGATACTCTAATAAGCATTCTGGCAGATAGGCTATGAGATACAAAATACTATCAGATAGAAATTACTGTGCTGTGAAAAAGTGTGATTTCAGGTTTATTGCCTTAGTTTCAACTATGATACAAGGGTATGTAAACTATTAAACAAATTGTTTTTCCTATATATAGTCTTTCTCTTTATATATATTTTCAAGTAAAGATCATATACACAACAATGTGCCATTTTGTTTTCTTATTTGCTGTCGATTTTACAGAAAACAGGAAAGTCATATTTATGGATTATCAGATTACGATTATAATGTCACTAATCTGAAGGCATCTAAAACTTTGTAATCTCACCCATCCACAAATAAAAATTATGCAGAATACTGATATTATAACTATGAGCCTCAGATATCCAGCATCTGGAATAGTGTATCTGATATCTATATACCGATGCTCCAAACTGATTCACCCATTCATTGTAAGTGACTTAAATTCCCAGTTAAGGTTTCGTTTACAATAACAATTAACAAGCCTCAAATTGAGAGAAAGGCTTAAGATGGCACAGAGTGGGGGGTGGAGGGGGTGAGGGGTTTGATTGACATTTTGAGGAGAGAGTAGGAGATGAACAGAGATAGTATGTAGAAGTAATCCACAGAAGGAGGGGCAAGAGGAGGTGTGGGACAAAAAGAGAGGTTAGATAGAGATGGACACAGAGAAGGTGGTAAAGGAGTTTAGAATGTGTATCCAATTCTCATAAATATTTACCAACTGCAAAGCATTGGCACATTTGTTAGTGCTAAGCGTAGAAATAAAAATATATCTGATCTCATTAAAACTACTAATAAATGTTTTCATTTTGACAAATAACCTAAAGACTAACAAAATAAACCCACAAAGAAGAAAAAATAGAGGACATAATCATCACTCGTAATAGTTTAAAAAATGCAAGTCTTGTAAACTGCCAGCTGGAGTGGCCTTGCGGTTCTAGGCGCTACAGTCTGGAACCGAGCGACCGCTCCGGTCGCAGGTTCGAATCCTGCCTCAGGCATGGATGTGTGATATGTCCTTAGGTTAGTTAGGTTTAATTAATTCTAAGTTCTAGGTGACTGATCAGTCACATAGTGCTCAGACCCATTTGAACCATTTTCTTGTAAAGTGGAAATAAATTAGACTGGGTCCCACTTCTAAAACTTCCAGGACATGAAAATATTCTGCAAAACCTGAAATGATTGAAATATTAACACTATGAAATATAAGAAATATTAATTCAGTTACATTTAGACATACTGTATCAACTATACTTTTAGTATTTTGCGAACTTTCCTTATTGGTTTAATAACAGGATCAATAATAATGCAAAGATTTCGATTATCACTTTTTTTTATTTTTAACATTTTTGATGGTATATTAGCTCTGTTTATTTACATTACAAAAATTGCAGCAAATGAAATTAAATTTTGTTAATTGCAAAACCTGGTGAACTGTAAACTACTTAGAACTAAATTAGCATAAATATTTTTCTTATTTTCTTCATGTGCTGGCTGAGGGCCTGTCTTTGTTAATTTGATGTCACTCTTCTGAGTGTGGATTCAGGTGTTGGATAGAAAATTTTTCGCTATTGATGAGTAGCCTGAAGTTTTTTCCTGTCATGTATGGCGTCTTCTCTAATTTTACATCTTCTCAGTCCCATTCTTGTATTATTTAGCTACCCTGTGTAGTTTTTTAATTTCGAAATGAAATTGAAAATTTTCTTGGTTATCAAAACTGCTACATGGTGTCCTCTCTGCAGCTATAATGATCTTTTATTATATCAGCTAATTCCATTTTCGTTAATCTTTCTTTACTTATAATGTTATGTAATCCATTTGATTGTATTTATTATTGAAAATGCTTGAACACATCGACACTTTTGAAGTTTCTTTGTTGTTTTTATATATAGTCTTGCCTGTTGTGCTTATATTCAATGTACCCATTTTATTATACAATATTTACAATCCAGTTTTGGCTGTAATGTTGTTAAGTGTTTATATCACTATTTTTGCATCTGTTTTGACCTTAGAAATTATTTTAATATCATTAGCAAAAGAGATACATTTCACCTTAATCTTCCTCCATGTCCCAGATGAATTATTTCGATGTTCTTCCCTTGGTGTTCTTTCTCCCTATCTAATACAGTCAGCTGCATATAATGTGTTGGTCATTTTTATTCTCATAATATTATTAACAGTTATCACAGATGATACAATATTTATAGGCTTTGCACATTGATAATTCAACTAACTATCAAGTAAGAACAATATTTTGAGAAAAATTATATAATCATCCAATATTTATTTTTACAATAATAATAAAGTTTCATCTATTTTGATATTATTAGCAATAGATAAAATTGCTAACACTGAACAAGGTTCTGATAATGAAGTATGATATACTGTAAGATGAATACTTATGATTAAGACACTCTTTATTTGAAATTATTAACAACTCTTTGACTGATTTACCAGCAACCCAAAAATATTTCAGTCTGATTACGTTTTGGATGACTGATAGAATTACATCTAGAGAATTTTTTTCTACTTGGATATCTTTTAGCTATACATGACACCTAAAATTTGGATGTAGCGTTGATAAACGTAGTTCAGAATTCTTAGTATATAAATATTGGTTTAATCATTCGAACTTCACTTGTAAATGGAGCAGTTATTTTTTTATCTACATTTATTGAATGTGGGATGACATTTACTCTGGCTCACATATATATACATACACACATATATACATATATGAATAAATAAAAGCGTTATTCTAGTGTCAGCTATAATAAGTGCATTTATAAGATATGTTTTACCTTGAGGTCTAAGTAAAGCCTGTCAGTGATTCCTTATTTAGGAAAAGATATGGAATGTTTAATGGCTCATTAAATCGATTTTTCACATTCCATTTTATATTGCTATTTGTTATTGCCACTATAGCTGCAAGTCATTTATTCTTTATACATAAAACTGGATGAAACAACCCTTTAGGAATTAATGGAGCTATTGAAAAAATTCCATTACATCATTACTTTACATTTAATGATTCATTTAATAACTATGAATTAACTTTCAGTCACATTTAATCTGTTGGCCATATTTACTCTATGTGCTATTCTCCACAGGTCTCAGTATATTTGATTTATCATTTGCGCGGTGATAGAAAGGAGGGACTGTACTACAGAAAGCAGTATTCTGTATTTTTAACTTTTGTGTGTAATCGTCTGTTTCGGTGTCAGCAAGACCACAGTCGACTGCACTAACGGCTTTGAACCTCCTTTGCTGGTTACAGCGCGGTGCACTGCAACATGTCACGTGCCTACCCATGTGCCAGGCAGCGCCGTCTACGCCTGCCGCTGGAGGTGGAGCCACAGCTAGAGCGCCACCAGGTGCTCGAGCTGATGTACGACCTGGCCGCAGCCGTCGCCGTTGCGCGCCCTGAGGACCCACTCATCTTCTTCCTGCAATTCCTGCAGGCCTCACAGGTAGACAAAAGCGCACCTGTATGCCTAGAAAACGTTATCACCAACATCCTTCCTGACCCCTGTAAGCTAGAAATTAAATACAATATGGTCTCCGATCGCTGTTTGTTGTATCAATTTGATCAGAACTAGACAAGTTAGGAATAGCCTCGAAATGAAGGTCAAGGAAATCATTGCAACCTTCATACTCTCTACTAGTGTGTCGTTAGCATCCGTTCAAAGAGCTGTGCAGAAACTCATACAGAAACTGCTCCTGTCTCAGGTTCCTTGGCCGAAGTTTGTTTGAAGATTTATCGGACGTTTCAACAGCGTGGGTGACTGACTTTGTCAAAGCTTCACTCTTCATTGCTGGTCGTGGACTAGAGTGGAGCTCGCGACCGCAGATTATATGTTCCTGGCGAGCCAACGTCCAAGAACTTTTCTGTGGTCATTTCCGATGTTGTTCTCCCCTTGCTACGTGCAGCTGGCGTCCGCCGCAGCATGGGTATCCATAATCCGTTCATCTTGAGGCATTCTTCTTTCTTGTTGATGCTATTGTCATTATTGTGTATTTCTATATTTTCTCGGGACAAGTGGGTATGATAGCTTTTCTCTACCGCAAGATTTTCCACGTCGGCGAATTTTACTACATGGTTGGTGCTCTGCTGCAGCTTATTTCTCCACCTGCCGCAACATGCAATGTTTATGTTCGGTGATCCTGGAATTGACTGATTTTCCAGTTATTCCAACACAGACTCTTCCACATGTACACGGTTTACAGATTGTACCAACGCCTTGACCAACGACAGAAGAAGAAAGCACTATTGGTGTCCTATATCGCCGTTTGTCGCAGTGTGGGGATGAAGGTGCAACACTAAATTTCTTGAAATGTAAACGCCTATTTCCCACCGCCCAAGCGCACTGTATATACTACAGAACAGTGAGTGAATTCATGCAACATGGAGGTACTTGACAAGAACAGATGAGGAACTTTTGAACATTTTCTATTAACTAAGTAGCAGAATACTTCGAGACGACTGGGACAAGATCGACAAAAACATTCACACAGACATGCAGAACGAACTCGAGCACTGCCCTGAGCGACAGATGAAAAAGTTTGCAAGATGTGGGAAATAGATTGACACGGCGATTCCAGACATGTCGCTCACAGTGGTGAACCTCACTGAATGACAATTGACCAAAGAGCAACAGTCTATCCTTCAAAAAGGAGTGAATTTCGATATCATCCCTGGAAATATACCTGTGGAGGACATTATTGCTAATAGCATAGCGGCCGTTGTGTGCATTGGCTGACCAGTTCAGATACTGTCGCTCACTCTCTGTACTACAACTTTACATTTTAGTTTATTTTTGATGGGGAGGTTGAGCCTTAATTCGTCTTTTATTACATTAACTGCTTAGAGTGGGTACCCAATGAAAAGATACTGAATCAAAATGAGGAGAAACTAAATTCGTAGCACCAGTTGACCAGAAGTAGGGATCTGTTGATAGGACACATCCTGAGGCATCAAAGAAGAGTTCATTTGATACTGGAGAGAAGTGTGCATACCTTTTCATGGTACCTGGAATCAAAATGTCTGCTTACTGGTAGGATGATAAGTACCCAACACACACTCTGTTCAGATGAGTTCTGTTCTGAGAAGAACATCATTGCCAGACTCCATTCCTCATCATCATAAGGTGTGATGGTGTGTTGTGCCATAGGGTCCGAGTAGCCAGTAATTTGGACAGTAGTTGTATAACTGTGGCCTGTCCTTGAGATGTGTGTGATGTTATCTTCCAACAAGGTTACGCAAGGCTGCACGGTGTCCCTGTTGCCCAGACCAGCCTCAATATAGACAATATTCAATGGTTGCATTGCTTAGCACATTGAAAAATCTGGTCATACATTGCTGAAAGCCTGACACCCCATGACTCTTCAGTCAATACAAATTATGAACTCTGGACGAGGGTTGAACCAACTTGGAATATACGAGATATACTATCCAAGATCGGCTCCACCTAATGCCCAGCCAATTTAGAGCAGTTGTTGCTACTGAAAGTTGTACATCTGTGTACTAAATTTGACGCTATGTAAACCTGCAAATCATTTACAATTTCTTCACACTACACAGCATACGCTCAGTAAGTAAAATTTCGATACTTACTATCATTACCGAAACTAATTTTAATGCACAGCAGTAACTTTTAAAGCAATATGTGCCTATAAGTCTTCGCACAACAAAAAAGGGTTCAAGTACTTCGTTGTGACTGGCACAAAGTTTGTCTAGATTGTTTAATGGGCTGATTGTTGATACTGGTACTACTTGTGCATCGATTTGTAAACCAAACAATGGAAAGGCATCTACCTAATATATATAGGTGAGCTGACTACAAGTGTTCGTTCTGCTTGATTATATCTCGGACCTTGTTTGACCAATTGATGGGATCTGCTCACCACTGTAGGAGAAAACTTGCCATTTTGTCCTTTTTAGCCTAGTGACACAAAAGTTTGTGTACAAGTTGATTAACGATATGTCTCCCATGTGTCCAGTTGAAATTCTTGCAGATGGTCGTTGACACTCTGCTGAACCATTAGCATGATCAGAGTATCATATAATGGTGACACCGGGTTCATGTTGTGTAGTGGAACGTTACACGATATCAACTGTGGCGATCACTTTCTCTCTAGGTGGCCCAGCTCTTTTTAGCATCCCAACTCTTGTTTTCTAGAACGATCCATATAAATCACTGTCAACGGCTCATTAAGTTTATTGGACGTTTTATATTTCATTAGTTTGACTAGTCTGATTTCACCTTATGATGGAGATCAGAAGTATATGTTCAGCTGTGTATTATCGTCGCCATATTGACAAAATGAATAGATTCTCGCAGTTCTACAACGTATTTCTTTGAACCTACATTTTCACAGCTTAAATGATGGTAATCGATCATTCTTTAAACTAAACTAAGTTGCCAACACACGAATGTGTCTGTCTTTTCTGTATTTTCGTGGATCACCCGGAACTAAACTATTTCCTTAATTTTAGTTAATTCTGGCCATTTTTATGTATGCTATTCCCTAACGTTTTCTTTACTGGTTTCCACACATTACCACAGCTTTAGTATCGCGTTATATTCTTGCATAGACCGTCAATTTCCTCTTGTTCTGTTACTACTTTCAGAAAAAATACCCACAAGTATTCCTCTATAACCCGTATTTCATCTTTCTCATCTCAACTTGTTGGCTATCTGGAAAACACACTAGTAATATTTTTGGATTCCTGTAATGCATTTACTTTCAGGTTACAATAAGGAGAGTATAATGTTCGTCGAGTTAATCTATCATAAAACAATTAAACTTCTTCAAAACTATTAATACTCATTACTAGTGTGCATGTATTTCATACAGCATCAGAGATATAAAACTTCCTGGCAGATTAAAACTGTGTGCCCGACCGAGACTCGAACTCGGGAGTTCGAGTCTCGGTCGGGCACACAGTTTTAATCTGCCAGGAAGTTTCATATCAGCGCACACTCCGCTGCAGAGTGAAAATCTCATTCTGGAATCAGAGATATAGTCTAAACGTCTCAAAAATACAAAATATGACTAAGGCCATATGCTCTGAAACATCTCATTTTGTATTTATTCATAGTCTACCACTCGTTTTTGTTTGGCTCTACACTATTATTTATCAAGAAAATCCTCTGAACAACTATCAGAACTTTCAAATCTTTCTGGAATATCTGCATGCCAATCTAAACTACCACCTCCCAGATGCACTAGCTATCCTTAACTTGTCTTTTTCTGCCCAACCTTCAGTAAACTGATTGTTTACTCTATAAAGGAATGGTATGGGACGTTTTAATTCACTGGGTTCAGAGCTGATATTATTAGCACAGCCTCTATATCTTACACGTATGATCATCGGCTGTACTGCAGTATCCCCTCATTTAACTTGTTCTTCTAGCATTCCTGTACCTTTCTTTACATGAGAGATGGTGATCTCTAATACGACTTCCACCTCCTCGGTAACTTGTCTCTTGGAAAACCTGACCGCAATAATTCTCCACTTTATCTTGGTTTTGCCTAGACTCTTAGACTCTGCGCTTAATATATGTATTCACGCCTTTTAGTTGCCTGTCTACTGCAAGTTTGAGTTTAAAAAGTTTATTTTGATCATAGTTTATAGCTTCTGGTATTACTTATCTGACGTCATTTTTAAATTCTACTATTTCCTAATTTTCTTTCAGAGCTTTCGACATGTGATTTTCAACTTCTTTCTTTGTATCTCGTTTAAGTTTCCTCTATTGATCTTTGGTCCTGTCAACTGTTCACTTCATTCTTTCATAGATTTTTCCTGGTTGCTTTGGTTTCTTTGATTTCATCCTTGACTTTTCAGTTGACCACTTTGATTTGATACTTGATCTCCATAGCTTATTTTACCACTGATTTGACTTCTTTGATTTGTAGAAGTAATATCTGTAATATGTCATGCATGATCTCTAACCGTTTCCTCATCATATTTTGTGCTGTCTGTTATACTGTTTCTAAATTTTTACCATTAACTTTCTAGTCAACTCATGGTTGCTTGATGCATACAACCTGAAGACCAGCTCCTCTCTTCCACACTGGTAACCATTTTTAATAGCAAATGGAAGAACAATCAGATACTTGTTTCTGTGCCCGTATAAGATTACACGAATATTCGCCATCATATACAGGTTCATCGTTCCTGAATAAAATATTCTCCTGTTCCATCATGAAACAGCACTATGTGTAACATGAGGGGTTGAGCAAGGTAATTTTTATAAGAATAGTTGATCATATATGTAAGTGGTGTCCTAAACTTGTCTTCATAGTAATGTTGTTATTCAAATCCGTTAATGAGGAAATGGTTAAAATTTCCTCTGAAACAGTACGAGGAAATGGCTCAAATTTCCTCTGAAACAGTACCGATAAAGTGGATTTAATTCATTGCAAACTCATTTATTAAACCTCTTTTCTTTTAGGATGACTGGCAGGACATTTGACACAAGATATAAAGAGCTCATCAGGGCACAGAAGTATAGTACAAACCATTCAATATTTGTAGACTACCTTAAACAGGAAACCCCACATATCAAGTACTATTGGAAAAGTTATGAACATCGAAAAAGACCTTCTACATTTCCAATAAGACTTGCTAGTACACAAAGTATTAATGCACAAAAACAGTTGCTCAAAGGGCAAATAAATATTGGAAACCAGACACTGTACTGGGTGAAGTTGACTGGTGGGATGAAGCTGACCAAACAGTTCAAAAACCTTATTATGATAAATAACTACCATCAGATATGATCATTGTATACCTCCTGATCTTTAGTTAAAGTTCATTAATGTAAAGATAAAAAACAATTTTAAAACAGTGAAAGTTGCCAGACAAGCTGTTCATAATGCTTGATGAAAACACGAAATTAAGAACATTTGTAGGTAGTACAAAAATTAAACAAACCTGCTGTTTTCACTTCCATCATTGAAACAGTCGAAAGCTGCACATGCAGAGCAATAAATGAAATGTGACTTAAGTGTAAAGAAAGTTAAAAATGTTAAGTTGCACGACACATAACCTCATAACATCAAGCAGACCCACCCACCCACCCTCCCATCCACCTATACCCACATCCACACACACACACACACACACACACACACACACACACATACCGTTTCTATCCAAAGGTTATCAAAATTGTAAACATAAAACTAAGTGAAAACAAGCAGCAACACAAAAAAGCGTTAATACACAATACTTATTCACTAGAATATGAATAAAAATATCTTATTATGGAGTCCTTATACATTCACATCACAGAAGAAAAAAATGGGCATAATAATGTAAATACAGCGCTAACTAGGGAATTAACAAAAGACGAAATTAAAGACACATTGACACAGATTAAGAGAGGAGAAAAATTCAAAAATAATTGTGGTGAATCAAAACTTAAAAGTGTAAACAATAAATTGCAAGCATAAAGTATTATGACCACAGAATCTGCCAAAGGCAGTAACGTTCTGTTCATGGATATGAAAGAATTCAAAGGAAAAACGGAGGAATTCATTACTAAACACAACATACAAAAGTTAAAATCAAACCAATCAAACATTTTTCACACGTGTCAAAAACACGCTCAAAGACTAAGAACATATATTATCAGACAGAAAGAATCAGAGACACTTGTATCAAAAAATCATCAGGTATCCAACATGAGATAGTAGCCAAAAATCCACACGAAAAATATTCCTGCCTGGCTGGTAGTAAATTTTAGAGCATACTTGCAAAGCAAATGCAGTCACATCTCACCCAATACTATCAACCTGAAAATGATGGGAGATAAGAAGTAGTATTCAATTTGGAATAAAGTCAAAGTAATCCTAATTCACAATAAATGTAGCACAAAAGATGTAAAGGACTATCAACCTATTAGCCCTGTGTCCATACTGTGTACATTTTACTGGAATTTTGACTATGAGGCTAAGTACTATGCTTCACCTTGCTCAACCCAGTGAACAACTTGGGTTCTGCACAACGTTTAGTGCAACTGATCACATCCTCATCTATGTGAAACGATTGGTAGAACAAATAACTCTCTCCCTTGACATTATAAGTTTTGAAAAGCATTAGATTCAATCAGTCACCCACCTGGGTTTGAGGCTGTAACAGAATGGGGAATAGAATGGTCCTGTGTTAAAGTCGTATACAACATATATGAAACCTTTACATGTTCGTGAATTTTGTTGAAGAAGTCAATGCATTCCCCACCAAATAGGGCGTGACACAATATGTATCTATATCTCCAAAATTCTTTTCAGCTGTCCTAGAAAAAGCTGTGACTAAATTTCATTGGAAAACAAAGAGAGTACAAATTCTGGGAAAGGGATTAAATAACCAGATGTTTGATGACGATATTGTTCTATTTGAAAATTGTTTCGAATACGGATTAGCAAACTAACTTTAGTCTGCTCAGAATTTCCTCTAAAAATGAACTATGATAAAAGCAAGATGAATGAATGCACACTGGAGGAAAATATGTTGTTGTGGTCTTCAGTCCTGAGACTGGTTTGATGCAGCACACCATGCTACTATATCCTGTGCAAGCTGCTTCATCTCCCAGTACGTACTGCAGCCTACATCCTTCTGAATCTGCTTAGTGTACTCATCTCTTGGTCTCCCTCTACGATTTTTAACTTCCACGCTGCCCTCCAATACTAAATTGGTGATCCCTTGATGCCTCAGAACATGTCGTACCAACCGATCCCTTCTTCTAGTCAAGTTGTGCCACAAACTCCTCTTCTCCCCAATTCTATTCAATACCTCCTCATTAGTTATGTGATTTACCCATCTAATCTTTAGCATTCTTCTGTAGCACCACATTTCGAAAGCTTCTATTCTCTTCTTGTCCAAGCTATTTATCGTCCATGTTTCACTTCCATACATGGTTACGCACCATACAAATACTTTCAAAAACGACTTCCTGACACTTAAATCCATACTCGATGTTAACAATTTTCTCTTATTCAGAAACGCTTTCCTTACCAATGGCAGTCTACATTTTATATCCACTATACTTCGACCATCATCAGTTATTTTGCTCCACAAATAGAGAAACTCCTTTATTACTTTAAGTGTCTCATTTCCTAACATAATTCCCTCAGCGTCACCCGACTTAATTCGACTACATTCCATTATCGTCCTTTTGCTTTTGTTGATGTTCATCTTATATCCCCCTTTCAAGACACTGTCCATTCCGTTCAACTGCTCTTCCAAGTCCTTTGCTGTCTCTGACAGAATTACAACGTCATCAGCGAACCTTAAAGTTTTTATTTCTTCTCCACAGATTTTAATACCTACTCCGAAGTTTTCTTTTGTTTCCTTTACTGCTGGCTAAATATACAGATTGAGTAACATCGCGGGTAGGCTACAACCCTGTCACACTCCGTTCCCAACCACTGCTTCCCTTTTATACCCCTCGACTCTTATAACTGCCATCTGGTTTCTGTACACATTGTAAATAGCCTTTCGCTCCCTGTATTTTACCCCTGCCACCTTCAGAATTTGATAGAGAATATTCCAGACAACGTTTGTCTAAAGCTTTCTCTAAGTCTACAAAACGTAGGTTTGCCTTTTCTTAATCTAGCTTCTAAGATAAGTCGTAGGGTCAGTATTGCCTCACGTGTTCCACTATTTCTACGGAATCCAAACTGATCTTCCCCGAGGTCGGCTTCTACCAGTTTTTCCATTCGTCTGTAAAGAATTCGCGTTAGTATTTTGCAGCTGTGACTTAATAAACTGATAGTTCGGTAATTTTCACATCTCTCAACACCTGCTTTCTTTGGGATTGGAATTATTATATTCTTCTTGAAGTCTGAGGGTATTTCGCCTGTCTCATACAATTTGCTCACCAGTTGGTAGAGTTTTGTCAGGACTGGCTCTCCCAAGGCTGTCAGTAGTTCTAATGGAATGTTGTCTACTCCCGGGTCTTTGTGTCGACTTAGGTCTTTCAGCGATCTGTCAAACTCTTCACGCAGTATCATATCTCCCATTTCATCTTCATCTACATCCTCTTCCATTTCCATAATATTGCCCTCAAGTACATCGCCCTTGTATAGACCCTCTGTATACTCCTTCCACCTTCCTGCTTTCACTTCTTTGCTTAGAACTGGGTTTCCATCTGAGCTCTTGATATTCATACAAGTGGTTATCTTCCCGTCTGGTTTGAATTTAGGAAACTGTCTCGACAAGTCTGAATTTGATCCCCATTGCAAATCAGTTATCATGTCATTATTTAACATAATATTTTGGGAAACTGTGCCTTTCTCTAGTTTCTCCTGCATAAGCTTGAATTCTTTACTGAAAGTTTCTAAGCCTTTCTTGGTGTTATCTAAATCGGAAGTTACTATAGGTGAAGAGATATCAACACTTAGTTTCTCTTCAACCTTTCGTCCTATTAATTCTTCTACTTATTCTTTTAAGCCATTGAAATTTATAAGCTCTGCAGTCATTAACTTTTCTTTGAAGTTCTGTTCTACGATTTCCATCCGTGATTTGACCCCGAAATTTGCGCCTGTGCTAGGGGGAGCAACTTATCTTGTTTCTGGACATTGGTTTTTAGCGTAGTTAATTCTCGCTCGACCACATCAAATGTAACATTACATAAATTTTTCAAAGAGTCATGTTTTTCGTTAAATTGTGTTTCCAAATTACTACATCTACAGTCTACATCATATTCTAATTTTTGAACTAACCCTTTTAGATGAACTTCATTTCTTTGTTCTAAATCCTTAAACAAAATATTTGTCTGTTCACTCAGGGAATCGGACAATTCTTTTTTCAATTCTTTTTTCCATTCTTGCATCTGATTACTTAGGATATTAACTTGAGCCTCTAGTTTTTTGTTTTGCAAATCTAACTTAAGAGTTTAATTCTGCCTTCAGTTCGTCGTGATAAGTGTTCTGTGATTCAAACTGCGCTTTGATAAACCTCATTAATTCGCCTAAATCTGGCTCCTGTTTTTCAGTTCCCATAGCCCGAACAGACTCTACGGATTGATGTTCTTTTTCCATTGTGTTTTGTTTTGCCTTTAATCTAGTTATCTTTAAAAGTACGCTCGCTTATTTCCACAACCCCCCACACTTCACAAACGTCGGTGGAAGGCGGCGTCGGCATCGGCGTATGGCGGCGTCAGCGTCGATGAACGGCGACGTCGGCGTAGGTGGACGACGGCATCGGCTTTTGTGGACGACGGCATGGGCTTTTGTGGACGGCTGTGTCGGCGTTGGTGCGATGCGACGTCGGTGTTGGTGTACGGCGGCGTCGGCGTTGGTGTGCGGCGGCGTCAGCTTTTATAGACGGCGGCGTCGGCGTCGGCGATTTGAGACTAACTGCAGCGTTGTGCGATTTTCTTGATTCCCTTAATCATTTCACCATTTATCAACACGATATTTCTGGATATGTATCGTGGAATCGCTCTTCAGCCTCGCTGTTATCGGTTGCTATGACAACTCCCAACTACTTTTTTTTCTTATAGCTTCTTCTTTAATATTTCCCCTTTTTTCTCAGGTCCTGTCACGCTCGCCACGTTCTTGCTGTGGCCCGGTGTAATGTTAAGCTCTCTCTATGCAGCTTAAGCGTTTTCGTGTACTTACTTGTTGAAGAATGCTGGTTCTGCTTTCTTGCGGCGCCGATGTCTTCTGCTAGCAACGGACGCGTCTCCGAAGAATTCACTGCTAGGAAGGGGAAATTTTCACTCTCTCGCCCTCTCTCTTCTTATTTAAAAAATACGCTACTCTTGGAATATCATTCAGTGCACAAGAACATATTTATTTCCACTTTGTACAAAAAAAAGGCTAAACTTTATGACGTAAGCCAACACATTACCGGGCAGAATCAGTTAATTACACATTTTTGAACACAATTAATACATAAGCTTTTATCGTGGCTGACTATCGACGTCCAGTCCACGTACTCTCAACAGCAGTTCAGCGTCTAATAAACAGTCACTATTTCGAGTCTCTCCATTTGTTTTTTAACAATACAATACTAAGTTACTCTTTGCAGCCGGCCACGGAGTTTCCGGGCCGTGTTTGCTTATTCTTGGCAGGTCGCGCTGAACACTCGCCAGCACTGACGAATTATCTCCTTTCCAGTTTCGCCTGCACAAACAATAAATGGGTGCAGTATCCCATGCTCACCCTTACGCTTTGCTTTAAAATAACGCGTGTTCGAAATGGCTGGAACACAAGTGTCTCCAGACTTTCGTAAAATTCCGGGGGACTACACTGCCAGTTGATCCCTAATGCTCTCCTTGAAACTCTGTACAACCTTTGGTTTAGTCAGTTTATCCAGGTCCCATCTCCTTAAATTCCCACCTTTTTGCAGTTTCTTCAGTTTAAATGTACAGTTCATAACCAATAGATTGTGGTCAGAGCCCACATCTGCCCCTGGAAATGTCTCACAATTTAAAACCTGGTTCCTGAATCTCAGTCTTACCATTATATAATCTCTCTGAAACCTGTCAGTATCTCCAGGCTTCTTCCATGCATACAACCTTCTTTTATGATTCTTAACCAAGTGTTATCTATGATTAAGTATGCTCTGTGCAAAATTCTACCAGGCGGCTTCCTCTTTCATTTCTTCCCCCCCAATCAATTTTCACCTACTACGTTTCCTTCTCTTCCTTTTCCTACTATCGAATTCCAGTCACCCATGACTATTAAATTTACGTCTCCCTTCACTATCTGAATAATTTCTTTTATCTCATCATACATTTTTTCAATTTCTTCATCATCTGCAGAGCTAGTTGGCATATAAACTTGTACTACTGTAATAGGCGTGGGCTTCGTGTCTATCTTGCCCACAGTAAGGCGTTCACTATAATGTTTGTAGTAGCTTACCCTCACTCCTATTTTTTTATTCATTATTAAACTTACTCCTGCATTACCCCTATTTGATTTTGTATGTATAACCCTGTATTCACCTGACCAAAAGTCTTGTTCTTCCTGCCACCGAACTTCGCTAATTCCCACTATAGCTAAGTTTAACCTATCCATTTCCCGATTACGGGATCTGACATTCCACGATCCGATCCGTAGAACGGCAGTTTTCTTTCTCCTGATAACGACATCCTCTTGAGTACTCACCACCTGGAGATCCGAATGAGGGACTATTTTACCTCCGGAATATCTTACCCAAGAGGACGCCATCATACAGTAAAGCTGCATGCCCGCGGGAAAAATTACGGCTGTAGTGCCCCCTTACTTTCAGCTGTTCGCAGTACCAGCACAGCAAGGCCGTTCTGGTTACAAGGCCAGATCAGTCAATCATCCAATCTGTTGCCCCTGCAACTACTGAAAAGGCTGCTGCTGGGGGAGGAAAATGTATCTGTTGGAAATACTCAACTGCAAACGATCAAACAATATTTCTATCTGGATCAACTTGTAAATATGAAAGGAGAACTAACACCAGAAATATTTTGATGTATTAAATTAGGCTGGCAATGTTATGGAAGATGCTATTCACTTTTGAAGTCCAAGAGGCAGCCCAAGCTGAAGAAAACAGATTTTGATCAATGCATACCGCCAATAATAAGTTATGGGTGTGAAACATGGTCATAAAATGAATTCATTGTTAGAAAACTAATAATAAACCAAAGAGAAATGGAGAGATTAATGTTGGGTTATGCAAAGAATGACAGGGAGAAGGCAGTTCATATCAGACATACAACAAAGGTGGGGACATAATGCAGAGAGTGAACATGTTAAAATGGCAGTGATGTGGTCAGGTCACTCTAAGAAAAGATGGCAGGTGATCAAAAAAAGTACTATATTGCAGCACAGTTTTCCAAAAAATACCAAGGGAAAGAGCTCCAGACAGATGGGACAGAGACTTAAGAAAGACAGCTGGACTGAATTGGGAACAAGAAGCTCAAGATCTGCAGAAATGGAAGAAACTGCAGGGCCCCTATGTTGCACGCCATCTCAAAGAGGCCACATCACAAAGTGATCGAATTGACTGATAATGATGATGATGATGGTGACTCAGCTAACAGAACACGTAAGTGATATAAAAATCCCATGCACAGCAAAATTCCTTTCCTCGATATAGGGAGCAGGTACAGTTACAGTCCAGTTAATAAAACCATTAAACCAATTTAAAGATCCTGAAAACATACAAACAGCTTCCTCATGAACACACAGGTGCAAAAGTAGAATTGTTGCAGTTAATAGCGCTGTGTAATTACCCGGCATAATCAGCAAGGAGACACCGATCTGTAACCTTGAATGTTTTGTACTTTATTAAAAACTTTATTTTGTTGAGATTGCCAAGCAGTGGGCAATCATTTGTAGACTGAACTGCCTACATGGTCACCTTTAGATTTGTAAATTGCTGTAAAAGATCACAAGTCACATATATTTCGAAATATCATGGCTTTAACAACAAAAGCTGTGACGAGCTTGTGGTCTTGTGGTTAGTATTGCTGTCTCTTGATCTCAGGGGCCCAGATTTAATTCTTGGCCTGGTCAGAGATTTCCTCGACTCAGAACTGGGAGTGTGCATTGGCATCATCATCATCATCGATGCAAAAGATACTTACACCAGGTGGCCACGGATATCTTACACACATTTCATTTTATGTGAAAGCTGTTAGGAGTAAATACAGGGATACAAACATGTGGTGTCTAAATGGAGAGAATAAGTAAGATATCATTACAGAACTGTCAACTCAACTACAGAACAAAACAGAATAAAATTACAATGACATGGTACAAAGCCAATAGCACAAAGCTACATGGAACAAAATTCCTCTGAGACATGCATTCCATTCGTATTTATAATAGACATACTTAAGACATATAGGCATGTCACTGTTGTAATGGATACTATTGCGTAGGTTAGTGAATGATTTGAATAGGTGAATGAAGTTCAGCCCTTGCAGTAATTTACAACACGTGCTTAACTGGAGTGAATAGTCATGTGACTGTTGTAATGGATGTTACTGCATAGCTTAGTGGATGATTTGATAATGAGGTTAGGTTCAAAGCTAGTCATTAAGTAATGAAGGAAATTAATATTGCAAGTTGGACGGCTTTTTGCAATTTATTGCATAATTTGGTAAACCAAACAGTTGCTGACGTCATGCATTCCGGAATCCTCGAAATTAATAAATGTATATAGAAGTGCGATCTAATGTAGTGCAGTAATTAAAAGTGGGAAAATACTAATTTAAAAACAAATAATATAATCAACACTTGTATAATGAAACTGAAGCTGCACATGTTGAAGATGTCTACAGATGGCGTGACGATATGAAAAACTAATAATATTACAGATGTCCTAGTCATCTAGCATTAATTTCGGCGTTGACTACTGACTGCAAAGATGAATAACTATTGATGTTGCTTAAGCTCATGTTGGTTTGTCGTCCAGCACAATGCTATTCCACTAACTCTATTCTCTAGACATAAGTCTATGAAACATATACACCATTAACAATTAAGCATCTTATTCTGAATCTAGACATGTAGCATCAGTTTCATTTGCAGCTCCTTGTGTTGGCCGTGTTTGCAGGTAAAATTGTTGGATGTGAGGCCCGCCAATTACGCAAAGCACCATTTTTTCTCAGTACCTAAACATGTTCCGGCACCACTGTGCTATCATCAGTGGGTTTTCGTTTTTATTTATTCCAAAGCATACTGACGCGTGGCACATAGAAATACGTAACAGAAAACAGTTAACAAGCTCTTATTCTTTTTCTTGTAAGAGTACACACATTCACATACCAGCCATACAGTTACCCATGGTAGCGGTGAGACTGATTATTGTATGCCATTCTCATCATATACACATATCACCCCGGTTCCCAGAACTCCTGAAGATAAACGTTGACTGTGGATATTGTATCACAGACACAGTCCCTTTGACTGTTCAGAGATATCTCTAAACCCGCCCAAAGATGTAAACGACCATGCATGAGCAGCGCCTATTACATAGAGGGAGTCCGACAGCCGATCAGTTCCAGTCATTCCACCCGGAAGGAGATCCACGACTCGTGTTGTCAGTAGTTCAACCATACATAGACGGACAATACTGCGGTTAGATCGGGTCCACATTGTTACTTTGTGCTAGGAAGAGCTCTCAGCGAGGTAAGTGTCCAGGCGTCTCGGAGGGAACCAAAGCGATGTTGTTCTGACATGGAGGAGATACGGAGACAGGAACTGTCGATGACATGCCTTGCTCAGGCCGCCCAGGGGCTACTACTGCAGCGGATGACCGCTACCTACGGATTATGGCTCGGAGGAACTATGACAGCACACCATGTTGAATTATGCTTTTCGTGCAGACACAGGACGTCGTGTTGCGGCTCAAACTGTGCGCAATAGGCTGCATGATGCGCAACTTCACTACCGATGTCCATGGAAAGGTCTATGTTTGCAACCACGACATTATGCAGCGCTGTACAGATCGGCCCAACAGCATGCCGAATGGACCGCTCCGGATTGGCAACACGTTCTCTTCACCGATATGTGTCGCATATGCCTTCAACCAGACAATCGTCGGCGAGGTGTTTGGAGGTAGCCCAGTCAGGATGAACGCGTTAGACGCACTGTCCAGAAAGTGCAGCAAGGTGAAGGTTTCCTGTTGTTTTGGGGTGGCATTATGTGGGGCCGATGTACGCCGCTGGTGGTAACGGAAGGTGAAGACTGTACGATACGTGAATTCCATCCTCCGATCGATAGTGCAGCCGTATCGGCAGCATATTGGTGAGGCATTCGGCTTCACGGACGACAATTCGCACCGCCATAGAGCACATCTTGTGAGTTCCTTCCTTCAGGATAACGACATCGCTCGAATAGAATGGCCAGCATGTTCTCCAGACATGAACCGTATCGAACATGCATGGGATAGATTGAAGAGGGCTGTTTATGGACGATGTGACCCATCAACCACTCTGAGGGACCTACGCCGCATCGCCATTGAGGAGTGGGGCAATCTGGACCAACAGAGCCTTGACGCACTTGTGGATAGTATGACACGACGAGTACAGGCATGCATGAATGCAAGAGGTAGTGCTACTAGGTATTAGAGGTACCGGTGTGTACAGCGATCTGGACCACCACCTCTGAAGGTCTCGCTGTATGGGGATACAACATGCAATGAGTGGTTTTCATGAGCAATAGGAAGGGCTGAAATGATGTTTATGTTGATCTCTATTCCAATTTTCTGTACAAGTTCCAGAAATTTCGGAACTGAGGTGATGCAAAATTTGGTTTTGATGTGTGTATATTACATTACATTATATTGCACAACAACATTATTTCAGGATCTACTTTTTGTATTTACAAAGCCACTAATTATATTTAGAGACTATTTGCTATTTTTTAAATTGTAGATGGTCTTCGGTGAGAGTTTATTTTTGAGCACTTATGTTACAGTACCTTTTATAAATTTGACGTTAATATTTGTGCATGGCTTTGTAATTAATCTGTCATTGGCTGTGTAAGATAGGCACACCTGCAGGCTATTCGCACTAGTTGTTTTCCTGCTTCGATTATTATTCTATTCTATGTTGCACTGCAGAACATCAAATTCTGCCCACGGATCATGCTCGTCCCTTCGGATGACACATCACGAAGTTTCGCCGACGTCGCGGCACTGATGGCGAAGGTGGCGGGTCTGGAACTACTGAGCCGAGAGGACCTCGTACGGGAAGGTGTCCTTTCTAGCGACGGCGTGTCACAAGCAACGGAAGTGGAGGAGGAAGAAGCAGAGGTGGAGGCAGAGGCTGAAGAGCAGGCGGAGATGCAGGGGGAGGCAGAGGTGGACGAAGGGGAGGAGGTGGAGGAGCAGCTGAAGGAGGAGTCAGAGAGAGAGGCGGCGATGGGCAGCATTCTGGTGGAGGGGCCGGTGGCGGAGGCGGTGGCGGTGGTGGCGGCGGCGCGCAGCACCCTGCGGCGCGTCGTCGAGGCAGCCGTGGGCGAGGAGGCGGCCGGCGCCGGCAGCGACGAGGCCAGCTCCAGGCGAGTGGACGACGTCGCGCTTCAGTCGCGAGTGCTTCACTTTTTTCTATTTCTGCATTAGAGCCTCCCAGCAACTTAACACATTGTCATGTCATTACTTTTAGATTGCATTACTGCTGGCCTGCTTTTCGTAGCTGCTGTGGAGAACTGATGTACAGAGAATTAAAATTTACACAGTAAGAACATCGATTTAAAGCATTACTGTAGGGCTGGCTCACCCTAACGTTATTGGGGCAGTGACGAGCGAAGCGGGCTGAGCAAGTGAGCAGCTGCTTCCCGGACAGCAGCAATGTAAGCGCTGATGGAGGGTGGTGCACCTAATCCCAGTTGCTTGCACTGCCCAGTGCAAGTGTGCTTCTTCCCTCATTGTACTGCACTGCAACGAAGCTCTAGACTGTTGCTACAATAGACATAACTACAGAGGGAGTGCTACACTAGCGACTGAAGTGACGAGTGTGATAGAACCTGAGCGCTTCACGGGGCTGCACATTATAACAAATTATTCTTCAAGTAACATTCACATCCAGTCACTACAATCCACCAGGATTGGCCTTCTTGGCACTGTAATTACTCCAGTAGTACATTTACACGGCGTGGGAAGACATCAGCTCATATTTCTTGCATTTCGCTTCGACTTACACATTTGGTGAGTCACAGTTTCCCTTACGTGATATGCTCATGCGAATACACATCACTGTGTACATTTTTATATCAAAAGTAACATCCTTCCGCAACCGATTTTGAGTAGTTCCGTCGCGTGAGCTACCCAATTACCAACGAAGTTTATTTTCACTTCGCACGAAACAGTTACGAGCTGTAAGCTAAACAAAACCGAAGCAACGTGTACCGATGTAACTACCGTTCTGACCGATGCTCACACACACTGAGGGCTTCATTTTTTCGCCGATCAAATTCACATGTCAAGTAGCTCTTCCATCACATCGTTCGCGCTACATTTTTGAAAAGCAAAGGGCAGTTGCAGTACCATATCTCATATTCTGCAAATGAAGTGATACAAAATGAGATGATCAGAGAAAGGAGTCCGCAGCTCGTGGTCGTGCGGTAGCGTTCTCGCTTCTCGCGCCCGGGTTCCCGGATTCGATTCCCGGCGGGGTCAGCGATTTTCGCTGCCTCGTGATGACTGGGTGTTGTGTGATGTCCTTAGGTTAGTTACGTTTAAGAAGTTCTAAGTTCTAGGGAACTGATGACCATAGATGTTAAGTCCCATAGTGCTCAGAGCCATTTGAACCATTTTATTTTTTTTACAGAAAGGAGATACATGTTACATCTTACTAGTGATATTCAAAAAACTTAATAGAAATTTCGAGAGCAAGGAGGTTAAGTTTTAGCCACAAGTACAGTAGAAAAATGGACAAAGCAGAAAAATATCGAGGTACGTGAAGTGAGGCGGTAGACTGCTACAGTCTTTAGAGGAAGACCATCCGGAATGTGTGCAGGGCTTCACGTATCTCTGGTGCAAGGAAATCTAACCTTCAGAGCAGACTGTGCACAGACACATTTCAACAACAAAAATTATTTTCACGTCAAACCACACCAACGTTCGATTAATTCGGACAACGGAGAAACATTTTTAGCAACAGTACTTTCCTTTACCATTATGATAGCTCTAAAGAGAAGTCGGACATGATACGTTCAAGAATAATACGACTGTCAGATGCCAAAGGTACCGTGGAGACCCCAAGTGTAGAACAACTTACTGGGCGCGTGGAAATTTCGAGGTGCCTGGGGCTGTATTAAAGTCCTTCTCGGCATGTAGGTAGCCAGAATATAAAGATGAAAACCGACAACAATATACTGACTAGGCCGTTGTGACGCGGAACATCGGTTCTACAGGGAACTGAGAAAAACTGCTCCGATTGAGAGTGAAAGCAGCAGAAGAAATACTTCGCTTTGAAGGCAGAAGAAAGGTGTGATAAACATCTGAAGGGCGCTGGTGATGAATTCTGGAACTTTCGACTATTCCATACCAGAACAAAGCATTAGCAACTAAACTTGAACTCTAACATACAGCCGTACTGAAAGCAAACCATTGCCTACTGGAAAATGTGTTCAGACCCGTTTGTTTGTTAACGTCTGTGCACACTAATGAACCAAACCATTATGAACACTTCCTTAACAGTGTACTGCTCCAGCTCTGCGACGCAATGCAGCTGCGATTCTGTGTCGCACGTTTTCAACAAACCCGAGGTATGCGGCACCAGTTGGCTAAGCAAAGGGCCTAGCAATTCCCGTAAATTACCCCGCGGTGGTTTGTAGGCGCGGAATACCCCCGATAGCTCCCGACGAGTCGTCCGTTGGGCAGGGATTTTGCCAACCCATGCGAAAATTTCGAGCGCTTCCCCCTCCCCCACCCCCACCACGTTCGTCCATTTTCCATTATGCCAGTCACTCGTGATGTCTTATTTTCACGTATCACACTTTCTCATACATCTTTCTGGTGCGAATAAGTCTTTAAGGTGTACAGGCCAGTGAACCAGAAGTGAAACGCTTAGAGTGTAATACATTTTGAGTTATAACTGCTAAAATAGTTGTCAAACAAAATAAAGCTACACCTTTCGCAGAATATATAACTAAAATACGTTCTTTTTTCTCGTTCTCTGAGGAGACGTGAGCGTGTGGTGCGGAGGGAGGAGCACCGAGACCGCTGAAGGGAGGCCAACAAGCAGGCAGTAGACTTCTCGTAGTACTTCCGGCATTTTGTTCCCGCTTCGTATCGATTGCTTGCTCTGGTGTAAAAGATGTGGGAGTAGCAGGTTCCGTAAAAGCGCCCACTTACATGGACGTTTATATTCATACGCGGTACTTGTTCATAATATACCACAGAGACAAAAAGACAAAGGCAGACCTGTTCACTGAACGGAACGGCTGTTCACCGTAGTGACGATCAGTGACGGATCACATACATTGGCAGAAGTTGCAAAACGTCCAAAATTACATCAGCAAGTTCCGATTAGAACTACGGGGCTCTGCAAACAAGAATAACTGAATAGACTACAGTGCGTGAAATAGCACCTCCAACATTGGGTTTGTACAAATCTGTGACATTTGGCAACGTATTCCTCCATTAGACAAAATAATATAGGTCTTACCTACAACAACTTTATTAAGTCAATGAACCACTGTATGAAGATTCCGGCGTTGTGACATGCTAAGAGTTATCCTGCTGAAAGTTCGCTTTACCGTTGTCAAAGATATTGAGAGCGAACCGGTCGTCACAGTTAGTCGCAATTTCTTCCTTGACAACTGTGAACCTATCTTCCAATTTGTTAATCTGTTCCCTTAATTCACAAACACTGTCCTTCTGTTGCTCTTTCAGCTCTCTAGAACTAGCCCCCACAAGTTTCCTTTATTCCTTCTCCGTCTCATGTTTCTCCAAAACTAGTCTTCAATTGTTCTTATAACTAGGGTTGATCTCCTTAGATTTTTTCAATTCTTCCCCTGTGGAATTCGTTATTGTGTCAAATACACTTTCTGTAAGAGTACACTCAGAGGTTAAAGCAAGACCACTTGCACCCAGCTGATCACTACTAGACTGCGTGTCCACAAAAACTAACTTTGACGAGTACACCTGGCTCCTATTGTGTCAGATTTTTTCAATTCTTCCCTTATGGAATTCGTTATTGTGTCAAATACACTTTCTGTAAGAGTACACTCAGAGGTTAAAGCAAGACCACTTGCACCAAGCTGATCACTACTAGACTGCGTGTCCACAAAAACTAACTTTGACGAGTACACCTGGCTCCTATTGTGTCACATTCTGCACTTCCAGAAGAACCACTGCAAATCAACTAACCCAACGTAGTTCCATCAATACTGCCAGACGTAGTGCCCATTTGCCTAGGTTCCTCCTCATATACAACACTATACGCAACTGAGATAATTACCTGCGGTACAGGTATAGTCACAGTTCGATCCCACTTCAAGCAAGTAGCTACGTACTCACTCAGCACTCTTACATTAGTCTCTGTCTTACTTGAAGTTCCCATCTACACTTTTACAGAAAGGTTTAATAATTGTATATGACCTAGACCACAAAAAAAGGAAATTATTCACCATTGTTTCACAGTAGTAAGTACCACAATCAAGGAAAGGTGCAGACAAAGTGAACAATTGCATGATTCAACCAGGATAGAATGAGACATCTACCACCCACAAAAGAAAATTCGAAACAAATCTCGATCAGATAAATCCCGACATAACTCTCATGAAACGCTAGAATATCATAAACTCATCATCATAGTTCATAAATACTATGTATCACACAAGATAAAGAGGAGACAGGCCTTGTAGAAGACCGACGAAAACACAAGGAAGCGTGAACACAAGAAACTCTTCTGGTCTGTTGTTACTGACTCAGAACCCAAGAATACCATCTCACCAAACATCAAAATTTATTCAAAGTTACAGACTCTCAAATATTCACAAAAGAATCCAAAATTACAAAATTTCATTAATTCCAAAGTGTTAAGCAATAACAAAACATCTGAAGTCGACTATACAGTTTAACGTACAGAAGAGTTACACTTCACCCTGATGGTGTTTTTTGTCCATCACATTTCCTGGAAACACTACTGACATTTTTGAACCAAACGTTTCTGATCTGTGGTTACTGACTCAACAGCAACACTACAAGAACAATCAATCAGGTGGACCCACACAAATAATATAAATATTCCCACTGAAATATGGGACGCAGTATTACTGAAGGAAAGCGTTAAGAAAGTTTAGATAAATCCCCGAACTTCAGCACGCATCGCAGTCTCACTATGTACAACAACTATGTTTCCAGACAAAATAAAACTGTCGTACTTACAGGGCGTACTACCACATAAATTCAATATAACACTCAAAGCCGGAGCTACAGCAAAGCCTCCACATATGAAAACCAGCTTTCGCACAGAAATAAAGAGATACACCGCCTCACAGCCAAGCAACAAGAGGGAGAAATGAAATTGCCTAACACAGCCTACTGCCACAAAATGAATTCAGTGTTTAAGATTACTTCTTATGCACACAATCCTTACAAAATTTTCACTGATCGTTACTAAGCAGAAGCAAGCTGAATGATGGGTACGATCTTTCAAAATTATAGTGCCTACCCTCATGAGTAGACCGAAGGGACTTTTTCCGGCTCTATTCTCTGTCACCAAAATATTACACTCACAAATCACTGATAGCACGTATACAAGCAAGAAATATATTTATGTAGGCCCATCGCCAAAAACCACACAACAGTTCTCACACAGTTCAAAATGTGTGAAGTTTTTAATACCAATGAAGTCAACTTCCATCAGCACTGATACAACATGAGAACACAAGACTCGTAATTTTTCCCTTAAAGAAAATACATGGATAAATTTTCAAGCATACTGCAGCAGCGTTTTGCAAAATCACAACATATCAAAATTTCAGATCAGTCTCTTTTTTTAAATGGCCAAAATAGAATAATATCCTGATACATAATGAAAAGAACCCAGGAAACCTGAGCAGTAAAACTGCAAATAATCAGAAGATGCCACTGAAAGTAATCCTCACGTCGCTGGCCAGGTTTGCCATGCGGTCTAAAGCACTGCTTTCTGGGTGGGAATACGTGCAGCTCCCCGGCACGAATCCGCCCGGAGGATTAATGTCGGGGTACGGTGTGCCGGCCAGTCCGTGGATGCTTTTAAGGCAGGCGAATGCGGGCTGGTTCCGCTTATTCCGCCTCAGTTAACTACGTCGGCGATAGCTGCGCAAACACTGTCTCCACGTACTCGTACATCATAATTACTTTTTTTTTTATGGGACTTAACATCTATGGTCATCAGTTCCCTAGAACTTAGAACTACTTAAACCTAACTAACCTAAGGACATCACACAACACCCAGTCATCACGAGGCAGAGAAAATTCCAGACCCCGCCGGGAATCGAACCCGGGAACCCGGGCGCGAGAAGCGAGAACGCTACCGCACGACCACGAGCTGCGGACTCATAATTAGTCTACCACGCAATTAAGTAGGAGAAAGATTTTTTAATCTAGAAATGACTTTCGATAAAAGAAACGATATTCATCCCACCAAGTGACACATTGCCATTGGTTCAGTCTCGATGATCGCTTTTTCACTACAACGGCAATTGACTATGTCTTTCGATCAACACGAAGCGTTCGTCTGCTGCAGAGGACCACGATCAACAATGTGCAGCGAACACTGGGCTCATGTGTGCCAGCGCTGTACTCTGCCTTCAGACCTGGCACAGGTCGCCCCTATCCGGCTTTAAAGAGAGGACGTCCAACACCTTGTCGCCTACTCGTCGTTTAATGGTCCTTTAATCACTATGCCTAGATGCTATAACGACGGGAACACGCTAAGAGCTGACCACCTCCGCCGGCCTGTGTGGCGGAGCGGTTCTAGGCGCTACAGTCTGGAACCGCGCGACCGCTACGGTCACAGGTTCGAATCCTGCCTTGGGAATGGATGTGTGTCATGTCCTTAGGTTAGGTTTAAGTAGTTCTACGTTCTAGGGGACTGATGACCTGAGAAGTTGAGTCCCATAGTGCTCAGAGCCATTTGACCACCTCCACCGTTTCCGAGGTTCTCGTCCCGAGGCGCCAAACCGTAACAGTCTGTCTTTTGTCGGAGCCACTCATATCGGAGGATTATCCAATATGCCGTCCGTATCGTCGCTAGAACGATTCCCCATTTCTTTCTACTCCGCTTATATGCGTTTTTTTACAGCATCAGCTGGCCGCCACGCGATCGACCAGCGTTTATTCTTGCAGCAGACAGTTGTCATAATATTTTGTCCCGTAATGTGTTACAACTATTGATGTGACAAGTCTACGAATCGAGGTACAGGTCATTGTTGCAACCCATGAGCTTTGACTAAGAAAATAACTAAGTCAGAGGGTATACTTGACATTTTTGCTGCAAGTCTGACATACTCCTTATTCCAGATCAGCTAGGCAGCCGTGAACTTGGCAACGACGTGGCTTTCCACTACTAAGCCATCTTTTTATCTTTGCTTCATTAAGATACAGCAGCAGTCGCCCCTGGGAGTGCTGCCCTGCCCCGCCCCACCCCCTACTCGGCTGAAGCGCGGAGCTTTTGTCTCTACCAGGGCGTCGGTTCTTTAAATGCAAGTTCAACCGCACCACAGGAGCCTGTATTTTATTTAAATGAGCAACCAGAAAATATTCCTAATCAGCACTTTGCTTATCCACATTTCAGCTCGCTGTAGCATAAAAACAATTCCTACCCACTACTTTGAAGGGAGTGAGGAAGTAACCGTGAAAAATTAAAAAGTCACAATCGTACACTTATTGAAAAAAATCTGTGATTCCAGCCACACAACTAGCTTATAAATGACAAAACTTTACTGCACTCATCAGCACTTGGCAGTCCAGAATCTGAATCTCAAAGCTTCGTTATACACAAATCTTTTTTCCTGCGGCAGACTGTACGAATAGTTCAGAGTACGTGTGAGCTCCTCTAAGAGTCGTAGGTTTTGATACTCCAATTAACACACGGTTTTAGAAAACAGGCAGCACACAAACTGCGCCAGACCGAAGGGAAAGACACATTTGATAATTTGCAATTAAAGGGAAAGTTGATACGCATAAAACTGCAATCTTGGAATTCCTTACTATGGTGTCGACACAACTGCCAGCTGGGGCTGACGGTAAAACACATTCCAGCCAGCAGCTCGGCACTGACCTCGTGTCCCACGGCGGCAGGAGAAACAAGTTGCCAGGCAGCTCACAAGTTGCTCACATACCTTCGGTGCGATCGCGAGTGGCCCGCGAAGCGCAGCTGCCGCCTCTAAAACAGTAGCACGCCTGCCTCAGTGATCTGCAAGCGCCATCCTGGCACCCTAAATCACAAACAACTTTCCCAATTGGGATTCTTTCGACTCTGTTTGTCCCTAACGTAGAGCTATGTTTAAGGAACACTTCATTACAATTTCATATTTATGTATTGATAATTATAGTTGGTACTAATTTGTAAATGGAACACTAAGTGCTGTTTATCCTCTGATATCTCCATTCAGTCATCGCTGTACCGTTTTTAATTTACCTGAAATTTTGTACGTCGTAACGATTTAATACACAGAATGTTGTGCTCATTCTAGCTTATACCCAAATAGCTGATACCAAAATAACATGTTGCTCTAATTTTTGATCTGAAAGTTACATTTCCTGCAAAAACCTGAAAATTGTTGAAGTTATCTTTACAGGACATTTGTACGTCATATTTTTACGGTTTGGCACCTCATTCTGTAAAAACCGAACCCTTATTAGGACCAATTTGTTGTCCGTCTGTCTTTCTGTCTGCCTTTCCGACTTTTTCTCAGGAAAGGGTAGTCGTATGAAGCTCAAATTTATGTCGCACATTAAGGTCTATGGTCCCTTGGCGATGTAAAAATTTTAAGCTTCTAAGTCAATACAGTCAAAAGAATAAATTTCCTTTACTTTACGTCCATGGTCACAAATTTTTTTGTCATTAGACTACCGCTCTCAGTCTATAATGACCGTCTTCAGACCTGTTTTATACAAGTATGTCCTAATGTATTGGAGATATGGTGGCTTCGTCAAATCTTAAACAAAAAATCAGCACCAGAATAGTAAAATATGTATAAATAACAGCATATGCAAGAATCATCTTGCCAGTTTTTTGTCACCAGACTACCGGTTTCGGTCTATAATGACAATCTTCAGATCTGTTTTATAAAAAAAAAATGTCCTAATGTTTGTTTTGAACGGTAGTGTTGCTGACAAGATGACTCGTGCATATGCTGTTATTTATATATATTTGACGATGCTGGTACTGATTTTTTGTTTAACATTTGACGATGCCACTATGGCTCCAGTACATTAGGATAGTTTTTAGAAAACAGATCTGAAGATGGTCATTATAGACCGATACCGGTAGTCTGATGGCAAAAAATTTTGTGACTGTAGACGTAAAGTAAAGGAAATTTATTCTATATTCGGGACACTGTTTTATTCGAGACCATGTCGCAGCTTGTGAAAGCAGTCAAAAGATACGGCCATTTATGTCTCATATTTTGATACTCGAAAACTCACTTCCCTTTGACTTAGGTTCATAAAATTTTCCAAGAACCAAGGTTTCACAGTACAAACAAAGGAAAAGAATCAGCAGATTGTTAATTTGTAATTATGTGACACGAAAGAAATTTCTTTTTTCATTTGTTATTCGACTTCAGACTTAAAATGAAAATGTTCTCGCAAGTCTTGGAAACCCTTGGACAGACGTCTTGCCAATACAAGTGGACGGAGTGGCACTTGTATGGAGAGGGAGCGTGTTGAGACCAGGACACAGCAGGTAGTGGACAGCGTGTTCCAGAAGTAGGGTAAACCCATTTGCCGCACCGAGTTCCCTGACCCGCAACAGTTCGTAGTGTGAGTGTTAAGTACTGTCTGCCAAGTAGTGTTCCGTCGTTTAGTGCTCAGGTAGTGGAGACCACCAAGGGGAAGCCTTTACTGATTTACAACGGGCACCAGTATATAGTGGGCTGTACAGACGGACAAGAAGTGGTGTGTAAACTTCAAAAAGAATACGAGGTGTGGCTAGAAAAAAACCGGACTAGTACTGGTGAAACAATAAAACGAATGCAATAAGGCTGAAAGTCGCGTGGCCTGTCACGTGACTCTCGCTCCGCCTACTGCTCGAGTTTCATCTGCCTCCTGCACTCAGTCTGCCCGTGGCGTCTGTTTTAAGTAGTTGACGTTTTGTCTGTGCGTCGGAAAATGTTGAGTGTACAGAAAGAACAGCGTGTTAACATCAAATTTTGTTTCAAACTAGGAAAATCTGCAAGTGAAACGTTTGTAATGTTACAACAAGTGTACGGCGATGATTGTTTATCGCGAACACAAGTGTTTGAGTGGTTTAAACGATTTAAAGATGGCCGCGAAGACACCAGTGATGACACTCGCACTGGCAGACCATTGTCAGCAAAAACTGATGCAAACATTGAAAAAATCGGTAAACTTGTTCGACAAGATCGCCGTTTAACAATCAGAGCAGTGTCTGAGTTAACAGGAGTTGACAAGGAAAGTGTCGAACAAGTTTACCGATTTTTTCAATGTTTGCATCAGTTTTTGCTGACAATGGTCTGCCAGTGCGCGTGTCATCACTGGTGTCTTCGCGGCCATCTTTAAATCGTTTAAACCACTCAAACACTTGTGTTCGCGATGAACAATCATCGCCGTACACTTGTTGTAACGTTAAAAACGTTTCACTTGCAGATTTTCCTAGTTTGAAACAAAATTTGATGTTAACACGCTGTTCTTTCTGTACACTCAACATTTTCCGACGCACATACAAAACGTCAACTACTTAAAACAGACGCCATGGGCAGACTGAGTGCAGGAGGCAGATGAAACTCGAGCAGTAGGCGGAGCGAGAGTCACGTGACAGGCCACGCGACTTTCAGCCTTATTGCATTCGTTTTATTGTTTCACCAGTACTAGTCCGGTTTTTTTCTAGCCACACCTCGTAAATACGAAGGAAGACAATCCACAAGAAATAACAAAGTTTTAGGGAAAGGTATTCCAGATAAGCAGATGAAGTGCGAAAACATTTGTCTAGTGCAAAGAAGCGAGAAAAGTAAACAGTTTCATCAGTTTACGTTGAAAAATTAGGGCAGCTCTTCAATCGAGGCTACGACTTAGTAACGTCATTACCATCACACAGAAGTACGAAAAAATCGTTACATCGCATTAGGCGAGAATATGGGAACTACACAAGGTCCCACCTATTCTGAAGAAAAATTCTCCCAAGAAAATAATTTACTGATGAATGATTGAAGCAATATTTTACTTGCAGATGATAACAGGGGACCGAATGACAGAATACTGGTGTTCACCAGCGAAAAGGGTATAGCGTGTTAATCAAACTGCAAATCACTGTTTGTGGCTGGAACGTTCAGGTATTCGAGTAAGCAGTTTGGACGGTTGTTTATACGCCACACCGACCTTAACAGTACTTAGGAGGAAACAAAAACCATTCCAATTGTTTACACTCTACCGACAAATAAAACGTGAGAAACATACGAACTTTTTTAAAGCTTATAAAACTAACGTGCATGGATGGAGCTCTGTATCTCTCATGATGGACTTCGAAATTGTAATCGTCCAATCAGGTAACAGTTTGTTTCCTGGAACAGAGGTTATTGGTTCCAGTTATCATTTTAATCACTATTTGTGGAAACAAGTTCAATGTTGCGGGTACGTTCTAGTCTGTAAGGAAAACGGAAAAATACGCTGTCAAACACGAATGTGTTCTGCTCTGGAATAGCTCCCCCTGGATATGTTGAATGCTGGTTAGCTGTGTGTTCAGGAGAGCACGCTGAAAATCAAAAGCTTCAGGACTCTTATGGCTATTTACTGGACCAGTGGCTCGATAATGAACACATGCAAAGAGAGATGTGGAATTGCAGTGGAAGGCGCCATCGCGCTAATAACGCCCCAGAAGAATAGAACCGAAGAATAAATACATTAATATTTAAAGTTCATCCGAATGTTTGCCTATTAGTGAAAAATCTTCGAGAAGATGTAGAGTACGACGGACACCAGTTTGACCACCAATTTTAAAATTTTGATGGGAAAAAGAGGAAAAATGTCAGCAATGGAAACTGACAAAACGATTGAATAGGCTTTCAAGAAACTTCTAACTGATGGGGACTTATTTGGCCTACGCACAGAAGTTACAGTGGCGACTAAAACGTCAGAATCATTGAAAAACAGGTAAATATTTAAAAATAGTATAATGTAATCCTTGGCAATATTGTAAATAAATTTATTGGGGACGGAAAGAGACTATCTTCTCGTGTTGTTCCCTGGAACGACACGAAGTGGGCGAAATGTCTTTTGAAATTTGTAAAATATTCTCTAATGAAGTCTGGCAAGACTGTCTCAAAGACAAAGCTTTTTCTAGGGAATAATTCTACCATTCACCTTTACAGATTCTTAAATGTCAAAATCTGTACGGACAGACATCACATACAAAATCTTTGCAGGAGGAACTCAGGCAAATAACAAGCAGTTAAATCCATACTTTCTCCCTCCGTTAGAAGATGAGCAAATCAGCATCAAACTGCTGGAGACAAAAGAAATTATAATAAAAAAGTGACTGGTCACAGTTTTGCAACCTTTCAATATATGTTAAAACTAATTGCTACCACTTACTGTGTTAATGTTTTGGCAGTTCGTTACTGATTTAGAGCTGCATATGTGAGGTTTATTGCTGTCTGAGCCGAGCTGCTCATAGAAATCCAACAAGGCATTGTGTTTAGCAGTTTTAGATATTTAGACCTATTAGCTTTTCAGCATGTTTACCATGCAGTTGGCTTCGTCAACTGTAATTTTAGAGCATTCAGGGAAAGTACTATCGTCAATAATTTTATTAACAAGATAGAACATTGGCATTCTAATTTACACAATTATGCATTTTAGAACATTATTGATGAGCCCATGATAGTCCTCATTTCAAATTGTATCGAGCCAATAGGTGTGTACAGGTATGGAGACAACCTCATGAATCCATGGCCCCTGCATATCAGCAGGGGACTGTTCATTCTGGTTATGGCTCTGTAATGGTGCAGTTGGGGGGTGATATGGGCCCCATGATATGTCTAGATATGACTCTGAAAGGATACACGTGCGTAACCATCCTGTCTGATCACCTGCATCGATTCATGTCCATTGTGCATCCTGACGGACTTGGACAATTCCTGCAAGACAATGTGACAGCCCACACGTCCCAAATTGCTACAGACTGGCTCCAGAAACACTCTTATGAGTTTGAACACCTCCGCTGGCCACCAAACTCGCCTGACATGAACATTATTGAGCATATCTGGGATGCATTGCAGTGTACAGTTCAGATGAGATCTCCACCCCCTCGTGCTGTCACGGATTTATGGATAGCCCTGCAGGATTCATGGTGTCAAAATTCCCTCCAGCGCTACTTCGGATATTAGTCGAGTCCATGCCACATCGTGATGTGGCACTTCTGCATGCTCGTGGGAGCCCTACTCGATGTTAGGCAGGTCTACTGGTTTTTTTGGCTCTTCAATCTACTCGTAGTTCATAAATATCTATTATTTGTTCTTTATTAAGATCATGGTAATCGGTTCTGCATAATTACATGTGGGTTATTATTATAGGTGTGTGAAAAACATTTTCACCCTCGTGAAATTATAAGAATATCTCAATATAACAGAAGAAATAAGGAAGTTATTCGCCAACTCATCAGACCAAGTTTGATTTCAACATCACTTCCATCTTTTTTCCCTCACTATTTGAGCAAACCTGGAAGTTACAGGGTTGGTCCTGAGGTAAAGAGATAGAAACATGAAGAACAAAATATTCAGGCAACTGTTCAGGAGAGTCCAAAGGAAAGGGAAATAAATTTAAAAGCTCAGTCCATTGCATCATTGTGTGAGATTAAATGCCAAATTGTCAGTTTTAAAATTATTTCTTTTCTTGAGTATCATTACAAATTCTACATCTGTATTGTTTGCTGAATTCAAACAGTTCCTGTTCCAGTGATAAAATATTCTGTACTTGCTGTTTAAACTCTTGATGTATCAGTATTTGTTTTGAACAAGCAAATAAACAGGTTAGGTCTAAATTGGGATAAGTATTTAACAAACATTTCAAGCATTGTTGAACTAGGTAATCTGTTAGACTGTGGAAAATGCTGATATGCAGATTGAGGCAGCAAATAATACTGAGCAAATTTTGAGTTTTGTGTGTGTCATTCTGCATACACTTCAGTTATCTGAGCATGAAATGAGCAGAAAAATACACTTTATCATTGAACAGCTGAAGTTACTATCATCAAAAAAACTTTCACATACTCCCTCATTCATGATATACTCTTGTTTATCTTACAGAATTTCTTCATGTGCTTATAGGTATAATAGGGATTATGTTTTTTTGTAGGTCCTCATCCATCAAAAATTCAAAGAGTGTGGTCTGGTATTAGCTTAGGTCCCTGGAAAGAGCAATGTGAAAACAATTTTTCGTCATATACAAGAGCTAAATGTAAATTTCTTAAACCACATGGGGGTCAGGGATTTTCTCTGCCTCGTGATGACTGGGTGTTGTGTGATGTCCTCAGGTTAGTTACGTTTAAGTAGTTCTAAGTTCTATGGGACTGATGACCATAGATGTTAAGTCCCATAGTGTTCAGAGCCATTTGAACCATTTAAACCACATGAATATCATGTCAACTTCTAATAGACAAAATACATCCGAATGAATATTTTGAATATAAAGGAGAAAGTGTTGCTGGTATGGTTAATGGTGAATGTTCAACAGCAAATTCAGCATATGGTTTCATGATCAGCAGTATACTGAGTAATTTTAAAGATGTTGTTCTTATTTTACCAGTCAAGAAACTAACAGGTGTTAATCTCATCAGTGTACTAAAAGAATCATATTGGGTCTTCAAGATACAGGATTCAAAGTGTTGTCTGTAATTTCAGATAATAGTTCTGTTAACAGAAAGGCAATGTCATCATTTTCAAATCCCCCATCAATCTCTTATGTATACAACTGTCGTAAAGATTCAACAAGACCTTTGTTTTTTGTAACTGACTCTGTACACACCATGAAGAGAATCTTGCACAACTGGTTAGAGCAAAAAATAATTCTTCTGTGATTTACTCCACATTTCAGAAGAATGATTCTTGCATGCACTATGCCTGTTTTGACTCCTTACTGTAGCTGTATCACCGTGAACATGAAAAATTTGGGAAATATTGTTATGGTCTGACTATGAAAGCAATGAGATCAAATAACTTTGAAAAACAAAATGCTAAACTCGCTCTGCAAAGTTTCAGTGCTGTCACAGCGAATAACCTTCAAAGCCTGGATCCAAAGCCCTTTTTACTCATTGTGTAGGAGCAGCAAATTACATTGGTTAGCTTGTCAAATGGTGGAATTGGCTAATGTGAAAACACCACTTAAACTTAACAGGTTAAATGATGAATTCGTAAGCCCTATAAAACAGTGAACAGTAGCTAACTCCAATATGTATATCTTAACAGAATGTTAGAATGGCTAAGCAGATGGGGAAAATAAATATTAGATATCCTGAGGACTCACTGACAAACGAAACAAGTTCAGCATTAATGCAAACAGCACAAGCTTTTATGAAACTGTCTGAATATTGCATTAATGAGTTGCAGATTTCTTTCTTTTTGCCTGGAATGATTCAGAGAGATTAGGAAAGTATAGGTGATTATGTGGAGGTCAGTACAATGTCAGTATCAGGCAGGTGTATGAAGTAGAAAAGAAGCTTCGTTTGCAGTTTGTAACTAAGCAAAATTTAAAACTAACTGTTTTTGGCGAGATCAGCAAACAATCCATACAGTAGATTCTCTCTGAGGTACGAAATACTGGCACTGAGATTTCTTCCCCATATGATAAAATAGTAGTTAATCCATTACAAATTACTGTAAACTGTAATTAAGATTTGCCTGTTCTGACATATATAGCTGGTTATTGTTGCTACTCTGTTTTGAAACATACAAAACGACAGTTTTGTAAAGATATCCTGGTGTTAGACAACATTTTACATGAGGAAGAAAACTATTCCCTTATATGGAATGTGAGTGGAAGAAAACTACTCATTCCTTGCTCTCTAGTTCTCAGTGTGGTTGTCACTACTTAATGATGGTTACAAAATTGCATGATAAATTTGGAACTAAGTTTCTTAAAGTACCGAACCATAGAGAACTGGTTTAAAACCTGGGTTGGAATATAGTCTTAATGAATGAACTGCTTTGGGAAATAGAATGTTGTAGTCATAGTGCTCAAGATATTTGAAAAAAAATAATATGGATTTCAACGAATGTTTTTCTTAATAGTTTCACTAGAAAGAAGAAGAAAAGTATTTTGAAAGATGCTGTTCCTAGAAAACCTGAATTAAGCTTCAGTTTTACAGAGTGTGCAGAATTTATGTGATGGAATATGGTTGCAATACATAATGTACATATATGTTATAACAATATTGTTATTCATTACCACCATGTATTCCTCATGATTATTATAACTAGTAAAACTACTAATTAAAAAAAGACTGACTAATGGGTCATTACATGTGAAATCAGCCAATGTTGTGGTTCTTGATACCTTAGATTTTGATATTTTTATTTACATTATCTTCATGTTTCTTCCAACTATCATTACTTTCACATTTTGATGAACTGTACAAATGCAAACGGTGTGAGTCCCACTAGCTCCAGCTATAATACAATTGTTTGGTCTTAACATAGTACTTTTTGAGAATCCAATTTGATCTGAAAAATTTGTATGCGTCTCTTAGGTTTCCAAAAACTAATCTGTTTAGAACATATTTAGGCTTGCCATCAGTATCTTTCCCTACAGAAATATAATCCAGTTTATCAGGCATTCACCTGAAGGAAAGGGAAACATATTTAAAAGCTCAGTCCATTGCATCACTGTGTGAGTTAAAGGCCTAATTTTCATTGTTAAAATTATCTGATTTCTGGAGTATCATTACAAATTCTATATCTGTATTGTCTGCTAACATTCAAAATGTGCCTGCAATAAAAATCTTTCACTAACAGAACTGTTTTAGCAGACAATGACTGTCCAGGTTTAGAAATCAGGAGTAGAGTACACACTCTTCTCTTCTCCTATTTTTTCTCTTACCATTATATCGCTTACTTCAAACTCTTTTTACATGAGTGCACTGTCAACTTTGGTTAGGGAAGCCAGCACTAAAAATTTTTCACTTTTACCAGAAATGTGAAACTTGGCTTTAAACTAGACAATTATTTCTGATTGTGTAACATTACAGCTACATATTTTCTGATATTCGCCTGTTTTTCCCTGAAAGAAGGTTTCAGTTAATTTTAACTTAATTTACTTAGCTTTATCTTTGCAATATTTCTTTGAGCTGATACATTTCTTTATTACTGAGGATTTCTGTATGGAAGCCAAAGAGTAGTTCAACAAATGCAATCCTTCTTCAGCATCCACAAACTGAGGGTCACAAGTTGTACCTTTCCATAAGATTCTTTAGTTTCAGTTATGAGTAAGTCATGTTTTCTTTCATTGACAATTTCCCTTTACATGAAGTGCAGATTTTCATTCTTTCTTCAGTACCCAGGTTTAGATCAATCATCCAGTGTGAGTTTCTTTCCAGGGGATTTTAACACGTATGTGTTCTTAGGGAATTAAAGAAAGATAAATCTCAAGCATCAAAAAGATGACACTTATAAGAGGTACAAAAATGTAAACTTTTATTAGCTGCAGTTGTAATTCGAATACAACCAAACCGTTTTGGAATCTAAGAATAAACACTCCAAATATGTGAAATAGCTATTATTTAAAATGTAATTTTAGTGTGAAGTCTCCCCTTAAAATGGGGAGTAGCTGTTTTTTAGGGAAGACAAGTAGCATGGTGGTTGTGTTAAGGAACTTCAGAGTGGTCAGACACATCAACATCCAAATATCACTGCAGGTTCCCTAGTCTATGTGTTCATTGCATGTGATGGTTACTTGGTATGCTTAGTGTTTTACTAATCTGCGTCAAAACTTCGAACACGATGAAAAAATTCAGTTTACAACAACATTACAATAGATTTCCATTCAAAAGATTATGGGTTCTTGGAAGAACGAATAGTGACAAGCTGATGTGGAGAGAAAAAAAATGCATTTTTCTATATTTGTTTTCAGAAGGAACTCTCAGTGAATGAATCTACAGTTTGATCAAGTTACCGTACTGCTTTTCAGATTGCAAACTGTGGAAAATTTGCTCCAGCAGGGACTTCTGCAGCTACAGTGTGACGTTTGTGTATTTGTTTCACAGCAAAATTAGTCTCGTAAATTTTCATAACTTTAGAAGTCTGTAGCCGCTATTGTGTCCATGTCCAGATTTACAAGTACTTGCTGCCTTTCACGCAATGAAGAGAACTAAATCTAGCCACAACGCCAACTGGTAGACTGCAACTGAAGAGCTTCTCTTCGAATTAGCGTTACTCGAAAAGAGGAAACAGACATTGATCATTTAGCGAAAAGCAAAGTAAGTAATGTTGATTGGCATTCTGTGTTTTTACATTTAACGGTTAGATAAAATTTTAAGGAAATGTGAATTCTCCAATTTAAATTTCGTCCTAAAACGGCAGCCACTACAGTCTTAAAAGTAAATTCGCCACTAAACGCGTTAATGAACCAGCCTGAAGTGATATACGGTTGCTCACTGCTATCATGTCAGCGCATGCCAGCTTGCAGGAGCAGCTGTGCTGAACTGCCAGATTTCTTAGCTTGCCTGTACCTATCAAAAGCTGGTGAGCCGAGCAAAGGCCCTAGGCTCTGTTCAGGTATCACTCCATGCAAATATCACTCATTGCAAGTTTTCAGCCCTATATCAATGTCGATAAGAACCAAAAATGGTCCATTCCAAGAATGGATGAACTGTCTATACATACAACTGAGATCGTACAGAACCCTCAGTGCGCGACTTCTACTCACTCCTGGCTAATTTTTTCATCACATTACACAAAATATCAGAATCATAAATCTATATTTCCCAAGCTTGCCGTGTGTAAAATTTCGTAAAGTATCTGCTGCTGATTATGGGCTTAAGGAGATGAAAAATCTAAGGTCATCAGTAGTAGATCTATATTTCCCAAGCTTGCCGTGTGTAAAATTTCGTAAAGTATCTGCTGCTGATTATGGGCTTAAGGAGATGAAAAATCTAAGGTCATCAGTAGTAGAGCAAACTGCATTCTACACTATTCTGTTAGTGTGGGTTACATACATTCAGTGGCAAAATCGATTTATTTATGACCCTTCCTTTCACCTATTGTTCTCTTAAGTGATTTATGACCCCCTCAGGGTAATGTGTCCTTCTGAGAAAGCCCCCAACCCACGCCCTCCACCTCACCCACCCCTCTGGGAACTCCCCTCACTGATACAAGCATACATTTGATATCAAATTGACTGACTAATTAATGAAATAGATAAATTATTTAACCCCTCTCCCTTTGGGAAACCTTGCAGGCCCCCTCCCTTCCTCTATCTATAAATTGGCATGAGAAAGACCCAGTCTGTGGTAGTGAGAAAGGATCTCCCTACAGGACACTGAAGTCAATGTCTGTTTCACAACAAGGGATACACTGTTTATTTATAAAATTCAGTTTGCAGGGATTGGATATCTCTTTCATTTGGAGGGAAAATCTCAACACACTCAGCTGTTTTGAAAGATGCAAAAAAATGGTTCAAATGGCTCTGAGCACTATGGGACTCAACATCTTAGGTCATAAGTCCCCTAGAACTTAGAACTACTTAAACCTAACTAACCTAAGGACATCACACACACCCATGCCCAAGGCAGGATTCGAACCTGCGACCGTAGCAGTCCCGCGGTTCCGGACTGCAGCCCCAGAACCGCACGGCCACCGCGGCCGGCTGGAAGATGCAGGTCTTGTAAAATGTAACAAAAGGAAGTAATAAAGTAGATGGTTTTTCCCCAATTGTGCAATTAATACCATCACAAAATTGACAGCAACATAATTCACTGCACGTAATTACGCTGTTAAAAAAACTTATGATTGTGTCTCCACATCAAATGCAAGGAAGACATGCCAGGAGCCATGCCAACCGGGACATCGCATCTATGCATGCTTCTTCATTGGGATGCACCATGCAATGGTGTCTGAGCCAGCCGAGGTGCCGCACTACAGCCGTTCGGGCCCGTGACCACTGTTGGCTGCTTTCCACCACCTGTCCCGTGATAATTAGCACACTTCAAGTGGCTGATTCCTATTGTGTGCTGCTGCTTGGAGGAGTTCCGACCAATTAGTCGAAACCAGCAGACCACGGTGTCTCAAAATAATGCATTAATTTTTTGTGTGTCTGTCCATTGTTTGTGGGTGATTTTTTGCAACCTCAGGTGGCTACTTCCTGTTAGTGTGTGCATGAACCAACCTGTCCAAACTTCTCAACCAAGGCATACGCGATGACAGCAATCTAATGGGTTCCTGCAAAATTAGTGGGGAGAGCTTGAGTCTATGTAAAACCTATCCTCTCCACTCCAGCCTGATTCTGCTATTGTTTGTGGCTGGGTCAGCTTTATTAGTCTGTTTGCTTTGTCATCGCCTTATCTGTACCAACATGAAGCGTTCTGCAGCAGCATAATGCAATTGCAGAGGAATGCCATTGGTGGCAAACGCCCGAAGAAATAGGAATTACCTGGTAAGTTAATATCCAAATCAGCACTGTAACTTTTTCTTCCATAAGGATTTCATATTGGTGATATTAAATAGGTTTCGTCTTATTGTTTCAACATACATCCACTGAATTGTAGATGACTTGGAGGTGCAGTGGTTGCAATGGCAATGTCAGCAGCAGCAGCATCGTAAATAGTATAGATGATTCAAATGGCTATAAGCACTATGGGACTTAACTTCTGAGGTCACCAGTCCCCTAGAACTTAGAACTACTTAAACCTACTAGCCTAAGGACATCACACACATCCATGCCCGAGGCAGGATTCGAACCTGCGACCGTAGCAGCAGCGCTGTTTCGGGCTGAAGCGCCTAGAACCGCTCGGCCACAGCGGCCGGCTAAATAGTACACAAATTCTTCCTTGTATACATTATATGATGCTGTTATTAAGTGGTCAGTCAGTGAGTCTTTGCTATTGTACATGATTCCGAAATCGACAACTGTAACGTTTTCGGTAAGAATTTAATAGTATTGAATACATGTCATTTTACTGTTTCATTATGTGTCCAACATATAGCTGGTGAGCTGGCTGCTGAAAGCCGGCAACAGCAAAAGCAGTAGCATCAACATTGTAAGTAGTACACATGTTTTTCTTCTTCAGAGTACTGTATGTACGTAATTTGTCGCTGTTTGACAAAAATTTCTTTGTATATGTAATATGGTGCATATTCTTTGTTGCTGTTGTAGACTATTTCCTGGTAGAGGAACAGGAACAAGGAGGAGTATGTGTCAAGGAAAACAGGAGCCATATCAGGTCTCCTGCAAGTGCATATTAAAAAAAAAATTCTTTTGTCATAGCGTTTTTCATGTGTGTATGTTTTCATTATTAAAAAACTGATATTGGATTTAGGTGATGTCTGTGAGATAGAGAAAGGCCTCTTCCCCGTTTGAGCAGAAGACGAAATGCCATAGTGAGTGGAGGAGATGGAGAGAGACCTTCGTTACCGCGAAGAGATGTTGAATGACCTGAGGGAGATACCAAGGAGCCAGAGAGAAACAGTTAATTTAAGCAGGGCGAAGAAAAATTCGCGCACATGACTTTGCAATTTGATTCCTCACATACTAGCAATACAAAAATGTCTGTCACAAACCGGCGGAAACTCCTCATGGTGCGACGGGTGTGTCAATTCCTTGCCTGTCCTACCTCCCCTGCGTACCCTACCGCTGCCCGACCGCCTATGGAACGTCTCTTTTCCAGTCGTCCCAGGGCAACGAGACCATTTGGGATTCGTGCCAAACATTTGCTTGAGTCCCTTGGTGTGGAGCGTGTGGCACCCGAACTCCAGGGTTTTACCCGTCTGCCTCCCTGGTTTCTCCAGAGGCCCAGCGTCCTTTTAGACTTGTCAGAGTACAGGAGGAGCTGCACACCTGCGTATGTTTTTACCTCCTTATTTTACGATATTTTAAACCAGCATCCCGACCATGTAGCAGTATTTACGGATGGCTCTAAACAGGGGGACTCTGTTGGTTGTGCTGTTGTTTTCCTGATCGAGTCGCCAAGTTGCGGCTGCCTGCGGCGTTTACCATCTTTGATGCCGAATTGTTTGCGATCTTGCGGGCATTGGAGTAGATGAGATGTGTTCCCAGTCTTAAGTTTCTCATCTGTTCTGACTCCCTGAGTGCCCTTCAGACCATGCGACACTTGTATCCAGCGGATACGGTCGTCCAGAGCATCCACGATCAGCGGCAGGGGAAGGAGGTTTCTTTCTGCTGGGTGTCGGGGCACGTGGGTATTAGGGGAAACGAACTGGCGGATGTGGCTGCCAAAGATGCATGTTCCCTACCTCACGTTATTGAATGTGCCATCCCCCTCCATGCTGTTACCTCCCTTTTGCGTTTTCGTGTTATGCGTCAATGGGAAGAGGAGTGGCTGGCAGTCGGTGAAAATAAACTGCGTCTGGTCAAGGCCACCACGCGGCCATGGCGTACGTCCTACCAGTCATGCAGGCGGGATGAGGTTCTCCTCACTTGCCTCCACATCGTGCACAGTCCCTTAACGCACGATTTTTTACTCCGGCGGGAGGACCCCCTAATCTGCAGTGCTTGTGGCGTCCAGATTACTGTCCGCCACATTTTACTTGACTGTCTTTTATTCTCTGACCAGAGGGCGGCGGTTTCCTTGCCACCGGATTTGCCATGTATTTTGCAAGACGACGCAACGACTGTGGTTAAGGTCTTACGGTTTTGTGTCCTGTCCAATTTGTTGCCTCGTATTTTAGGGAGAGGATTTTAATGTGCTGCTGGGTGACTGGCTCGCCCAGGTTTTAGGTAACAGGTCCGCCAGTCACGATTACCAACTTGTTTCACTTCGATTTCTGTTCTCTTTTCCTTGTGTTTCCTTTCCTTTTTTAGTGCGTTTCTTCTCCTCTTGTTTTGCCTCTGTATGTGAGCATTTGGAACTGCGTCAGGTCTGTGTCTTTTAGCCGTTCTCCTTGTTCCCTGTCCGTCTTCGTCCCTTCACCGCATGTGTTCCTGTTTCTATGCGTTTGGGCGCTGATAACCACGCTGTTTAGCGCCCGAAAACCTCAAACCACACACACACACACACACACACACACACACACACACACAAATTTCGTTCTGTGCGTATTTCCGGCAGCAAATGGATATTAAAGATTGGCAAGCTGACAACACTATAATCATATGTATGGTAACTACCTCTGTCAGAAAGTGCTATTCGAGCTGTACAGTTGGCGCAGTTGGTAGCGTTTTGGGTTAGCAGGCAGGAGGTTGAGGGTTCGATTCTAGGAGGAGGCGTATCTGCTTTTATTTGCTAATTTCATTCCGCCATATAATACTGTGCTGTACACCATCTCTTAAGCCACACGTATCCGACATTTACACACTGTAATACAGTGTTTTGTAAAGGTGAACATAACAGAAACGTGCTCAGACAAGTCAGAAATAGACAGTTGAAACCAATGACCTGTCATAGCACAGAATAAATACAAAAACAATGTAAATTTCCAGATACTAAAGATGATTGCTTAAATAACTCATTTATGGGACATGCAGTACCTCTGCTCAAATGTAACACATTAGTAACCAGCGACAATAATAATTTCCATATTAGTGAGCGCGTAAGGTTTACAAAAGAATATGTTGTCCTCAGAACACATGCTAAAAGCGAGCTCTCTGCACGTCCCAACATTACACGACTCACTGGATCATGAAGCCCTGGAATCTTCGCAACATGGTTGCATCCACATATACAAGAGCAGCATGAACACGTGAGATGTCAGTTCTTTCACATGTGTCGGAAGAGAAGAATACATGTGCTCCCTCAAGGTTCCCCACAGGAGGAAATCCAGGGGACTTACGGCAGGTGAACGCGGGACCATACAGCTGGACCTTCCCGTACGAGCCATTTCCCTGGAAATTTTCTGTCTATATACCGTCGCACATTCCGAAGTGTGGAGGTGCTCCATCATGTTGGAACATGAAATGGAACATGTTACAGTGCACCAGGCAAATAGTTTCAGAGGAATGCATGGAGGCGACTTTCATCTGCCGAGTATAGACGTGGATGTCTATGGACTAATTCTGGGGACACAGACAGACAGTCATGCGAAATACTTTTGAACACGTTTTCTGAAAACTGCATAGGCAACCCACACGCGATGGAAATATCTTCGACTTTGTAGCTACAAATAGGCAGAATATTATCAACAATGCCACTATAGAAACGGGAATTAGCGATCATGATGTCATTATAGCAACTATGATTAAGTTAATAAATCAGGTCAGAAGGCTAAAAAAGTGTTTCTGCTAGACAGAGCAGATAAGCAGTTGTTGACATCTCATTCAGACAGTGAATTCTTATCACTTTGTTCCAATAAAAATGTAGGGGAATAATGCGCAAAGTTTAAGCAGATTCTATATCGTCTTCTGGAGAGTCATGTGCCTAGTAAGTGGATGAAGGATGGGAAAGACTGTTGTGGCGTAACAAGACAGCCACGCCACTCGGAAGTAGCCGAAAGGCACGCGTTAACTGACGCAGGCTAGTAGATAGGTCTGAAACAGGATACGTAATGAATGCTATAAAGAAAAGTACGTAGCTCCTGGAATACTTAACTTTAATCCATCCTTGTGGTACATCGCTCTTGACGATACAAGTGAGACTCTTTAGATACAAGCTATGTAATGCTAATGGCGCCTTGCTAGGTCGTAGCCATTGACTTAGCTGAAGGCTATTCTAACTATCTGCTCTGCAAATGAGCGAGGCTTCGTCAGTGTGCATCGCTAGCTACGTCGTCCGTACAACTGGGGCGAGTGCTAGTAAGTCTCTCGAGACCTGCCGTGTGGTGGCGCTCGGTCTGCGATCACTGTCAGTGGCGACACGCGGGTCCGACATGTACTAATGGACCGCAGCTGATTTAAAGCTACCACCTAGCAAGTGTGGTGCCTGGCGGTGACACCACAAAGACCCATCATGGTTCAATAACGAAAATTGGAGGATCTGAGGAAGCAGAGGCGACAAGCGAATGTTAGTAGAGATTTTTGCGTCTGTGAAAAGATCTATGCGGGAAGCATACAACAACTACCCTTGTCACACCTTAGCAAAAGTTCTGGAAGAGAACCCGAGAAAATTCTGGTCTTACGGAGAATCACTAGGCCGGTCTAAGGCTTCCATTGTTGAGCAATTCTGGTGTAGCAGATGAAGATAGATGAACGAAAGCCGAAGATTTAAATCTCACTTTCGAGAAGTCGATTACACCGGAGGGTCCCAAACACATACCGTCGTTTGACCATCGGCAAATCCCATATGGATGATATAGTAATACGCATCCATGGCGTAGAGAAACAACTGAAAGATTGAGAGGTGGCATGAGCCCCCTCTCATATTTCTATCTTACGACTCTCCTCTCTATTTGCATGCGGTGGAGGGCTGCTATTCCTTCACACGCGGACTTCCCACCCAGCGTCTCTCGTCACCCGGGTGGTCCGGTGACAGGCGGGTTAAGCCGACGTGTGTGAGGCAGTCGAGTGAATGCTTTGCAGACGCCGACATTGTCAAGAGACACGCCTGCTGGGGCGTGAAGTAGCGGCTGGGCTAGAGGTTCCGTTACTTCGGAGAAACTTAGCGAAAACACTTTCTGGCGGGCTACCAGCGAGGCGTGGGAATGACTTGTGTACCCTGGCAGTTGTGGCGGGAAAATTCCCGCACTTTCTGCAAAATAGTAACGGTGATTGGTTTGCTCAGGGCATAGCGCCGTGACGTAACAAAATCAGCACAGAAATTGGCGCCAAGAATCTCCATTGGTGGAATGGTAGTGCTCCGGCAATGGAGTGGAATTTCCGCTGGTTTTCGAGTTGCTGATTGGAACGTTTAACCTCGGCCACTGTCGTGGGGGCGGAAATGTTCTGTGTTCGGCCTGTATGGGTGCTCTTGTGGGGAGTCGGCAGTCGCCTTTCGGTCGAGAACGTCGAAGCAACCAGCCCTCGCCTGCGGTACGCCAGATCGTGTTCTGGGAGATAAGAAGACCGTTTGGTAATGTACGTCCGCAGCACCGGCAGATAGGGATTTTCCTAGGTGACAATCAGAGCTCAGCAGAGCGCGCCTGTTCATCCTTTTCTAACTTTGTTCTGTTTCGAGTAGCAGCAATTACTGTTGGGTTAGCTGTGTGTCTCTCTTGAGATTTGAGTGGAAAGGAATTGGCTCCACATACCACCTCGTCTTAAACCTCACGATCTAGTTTAGGGACAACTTCACCTTTACAGTGTTTGTATGAATCTCCAAATTTGAGCCAATTTGATGTATTATATTTCCTGTGTTTCTTTTACTATTCAGTGTTTAGTCTTAATAAATCATATTGTTATTTTGGACAGAACTTTCATTCTGTTAATCGATAGAGCAACCCTATCATTCCTCACTATGCAAATGAAACCTTTGTTTATTTAACTTATTTATAAAATTAAATTATTGCAGGTGCCAAACTCTCTTCTACTCCACTGGCAGGGTTGATTAGAGTCAGTTCGCGTATTTTTTTTATCTTTGTGCAACAGCAAAAGTCGGAGTTAGAATAGGGGGGGCTTAGAGCATGATTTACATATGTGGATTCTAGTAGAATTTAGTGATAAATACACTGCTAGCCCCGGCACCTCGCATAATATGGCGACCCTGCCAGGATCTTTCCTGAGAATCACTGATTAACAAACAGTATTCTTAGTACGAACATTCAAATTTTTTTTCTCTAATTTTTTTTATTGATTAATACCCAAGTTTTTTTCTGGTAGTTCCGCGTTTAGTTTTAAGTAGCGGCGCATGATTACAGTTTTTGTTTTCAGTGTATATATTTTTTGTTCATTGTTTTTTTTGTGTTTCGTTGATGTGGTGTCCGTACCACATCGCACTTTGTCGGATTTGTGTGCGGTTTCTGTACCACATCAAATTGTGTTTGTGATTACAGCGTTGGAACAGCGTTGTTGAAATTTTATGTCTATGTGTAAAAAATATATGGAGTAGATTAATTTAATTGTGCATTCTAGATAAATTTGTTTTTCATGAATGATAACGAGAAGTAAGGCACGACTATTATCGATCGAAGCTAAAACAAAAGAGGATAGAATAATGGATAAGGGACAGTTTATTGACGGGAATAGGTTCGGAGATGAGATGGGCACATTTTTAGCAGGACAGGACGCCAGGGTCATTGATGAGGAAGGTGATTTGGACGCGATCTTAGAGCAACGTCGCCGCCGTGATTATGAGAGTGAGGTAGAGGATGAAACAGAGACAGGCACACAGGTCGAGACGGTAGTAGAGGTTTATAATCAAACGAACGAGAGCAGACAGGGGCCAGCTCGGCCACGTCAGAGCTCTAGCGCCCAGGTGTCCAGAGTTACATCACCCATGTGTGACGAGGATCAAGATGATGACATTAACCCAATACTGAGCTTCCTACGATCAATGAAAGAAGAAGCTGACGAACAACGTAAGAAGGAGAAGGAAGAAGCTGACGAACAACGTAAGAAGGAGAAGGAAGAAGCTGACGAACAACGTAAGAAGGAGAAGGAAGAAGCTGACGAACAACGTAAGAAGGAGAAAGAAGAAGCTGACGAACAGCGTAAGAAGGACACTCAGGCAATAATTTCGCATATAGGGAAAATTCGTGGGGAATTACTAACAATAAAGAAAGAATGTGGAGAAGCAAAACAGATGTCACTGGTAGCACAAAAAGTAGCAGGCCTAGCCAAAACGGCAGCAATGGGGGCAATGAAAGTTGCAAAAGTAACTTCTCAACTCGCAGGTCGCTTGCGACGTGCGACACAAGCCCACTCAAAATCCCTAGCGTTCTTAAAAACCCAAGGTAATATTGCGGTTACGAACATCACGAAACAAATGAAAGAAGTAGAGAGTCGGATAGCAAAACTAGAGCGAAACGGGCACACGAGCACTGCGCGTTCGGATACCAATGATGGAGTACACAGTATTGTGTCTCCGAGGAAAAGCCCGCCGTGCTCCAGCCCAGTGACAGAGGGCGGAACTAACAATGCACACGCAGAAACACCTAGTAATAGCTCCAATAATTGTAGCCCACTTAGGAGAGTGAATTCTGAGTGCCACCGCCACTGTGATACAGAGGTAGCACATCACAGTTATCAGCAAGATAGATCGGGACACTCAAGAGACGTGCAAGTATCGGAAACGAGTGACAACACCAGTGCGAGGATCGGACAGGATTTTGATCACAATCACTTCCTGTCGATACTAAAATTCCAAAAGTTCAGAGATAATGGAGGGTCGATGCATCCGAAGAGCTGGGTGACGCAGTTTACTAATTCATTACCGTCATCATGGCCAACCCACGCAAAATTAGAATTCATGTGTGGACACATCGAAGGCCAAGCCGCGGAAAAGATGCGGGGTGTGGCAGCGACGTGTCGGACCTATCAGGAATTTGTTGGTGCATTCCTGCGTACCTACTGGTCAAAGGAAACGCAAGACAGGATTAAAGAGGAAATAATATTTTGTCCTCAACTGGAAGTGTCCGGGCATAGAAGCGCAACCAAATTTTTTGATGATTTACTCAAGAAGAATCAGTTTTTAGATAGTCCATATAGCAACGGAGAAATCATTAAATTTTGCTTTTCCAAATTGCCAGTTAGGTATCAACAGACACTTGTCGGGAAGTGTGGATCTGACATAGATGTATTCAAGAGTCTACTGCGCGAACTCGAAGTAGTCTTCGATAAACAAGACGCAAAGGACAGGAAGAAGGCGCAAAATAACAAATACCACGGGCCAGCAAGGGAAGACGACAACAGATCGCATAATCGGACTGGTCAGTTAGGAAACCAGGGTTACGGAAATCAAGGTTACGCTATTCAAGGTTATGGAAACCAGAGACACGGAAACCAAAACGTCAGAGAACAGGGTCAATCTAGACAAGCAATCTGGGACAGGAGGAATGACGAACGGCAAAGCGACCGTAATTGGAGAGAGCGAAATCAAGGACAACATGAGAACCGGGAGATAGAAATTAGACCTCCAAATCCTAATGCACGTCAGAGGAGGGGGAGTCTAAGAAGGGATTGACGCTAGTCCATAGGACTCCACCACTTCTCTCACACAAAGAAGTTCGTGGAATAATAGTAGTTTAAGTGGTGTACATATTAGAATAGGCAAATGTATGAACCTTTCTTCGGGGAACAATAATCGTTACATTAATAGATTAAGATTGCTAAAGTATTCACACGCTGCGTTGTCTTGCATAAGAATTTACTGCTGCTATCCTCTTTTTGTTTATGTTCGCGATCTCCAATGTCGATGGAGTAGGAGACACTACCTTTTCATGAGCAATGTTTTTGTCCTTTCCTATCTGGTGTCCATGTTAAGGGATAAAGATGAGTGACGAAACGTCGCACAAACGGGCGCATAAAAGAACGTGCTCTTAGAAGCGTTCTGAGAAGTCGTGATACGCTCAATAGCGGCCACAACCAGTTCGTGAAACGTTCATACCAATGCTTGCAGGCACGCGTCAGTGCACGGCAAGATTGTGGTATATTGCGTGATTTCGAGGATGAATATGGGCAGTATAGTTTTTTTTGCAGAGCTGCGCCAGCATCGTTGTCTTGCAAGTCGGGGTGATCCTGTGAGCGTTTGACTCCAATGGTGCCCTAGACGAGAGAAATGCGAGCATAAAGCCTACCATGCCAATGTGCTGGTTGGGGATTTAGCGTGCTGCTCGTGACTGTCACAGATGAATAACCACGGGCTTATACTTGGATATTCGTGACATACTGTGTAGCTGGCGTGTGTTGGGCGACTGAATCCTCAACAGGAACCACCCCTGGCTTGGTCATATTACATTGCTTCTGGAAAGGTGTGCTTTGATCCCGAAAACCGCATCAGATAGAGAAGGAAGTTGCAACTATAAATTTATTGTCGTGTATAGCCATGGCTAACCCAGTCTCTGGAGTTTCAGTGAGGCGTAGTGAGAACTCGGAGGCCATGTCGTACGGCGCGCACATCACTGTCGTCAATAGCGGCGAGCAGCGAGACATCTCAACGTAACAGGAATTATGTAAGAGTATTATAAAAAAAAGTAATAATAATAATAATAATAGAGTACCATATTCTAGGATAAATTAAACTTTAGGATTTTTACAATAACTAGATTAATATTGTGGGGGTTTTCTACCACAAGTGTTGTGTTTGGCGCGCGCCTGTTGGGATGTTATTTTTCAGATCATGAAACCACAGACCCGAGATGGAGGGACGACCGGCGAGCGAACGTACAATAGTTGCATGTTCGAACGTACAATAGTTGCATGTTCTTTATAGCTCAGTAAAACTTCAGCCTGCATAATAATATAATTTATTTAGAAGACATAGAATGTAGATCGTTGGCATATGGTAGTTAATTCTTGAGCATGTCTACTGTCGATCTATATAATTAATAGTAATATTAGTGCGGGCCCGCACATTTAGTTGTTCATCCATTACAAAGCATCAGTTATCACACACCATGTACAATACTGAGATCGGTCTCTACACATATATCAAAATAAATTATTTCCATGTCTAGATTAGATGTTATAATGATTGCCATAGATTAATAACTATAAAAGTAAAATAAGAGTGTCTGAAATGACAGACCATCAATGTTTCATTATGTAAATTTATTATAACATAGAAGGTCATGGGAAAAAGTTAGGCATAAGATTTTTGTAAGAATTGTGCAGATGACGAGGATCGTGGCAATGCGGAGGCCGGCCAGAGCGGGAACAAGAGGTCTACGGCTACCTGCAAGAAAAGAGCGTCAGCACCCCACCTGACGTGAAGGGCGAGAACATCCGGTCCACAGGCTGACGGTCACCCGGCCGCATACCTGAGGGATTACGCGGGACCCTCGCCAGGCCACAAGCGAAAGTGAGGCTGGCCGTTGACACTGACACGCGACCCACACGCGACAGCCTGCTAGCTCTCCGGACGCGGCAGCCGTTTGGAGGGATTCCCTGCGGCAGACCACGTTGTCGTGAGTACACGAAGAAGATCACATATCGTGTCAGAATCTGCGCCTCATGTGCCTCAGGACAGAAAGGGACGCTATATACTCACCTGTTTGGGTTTTTACAACTCACTAGCATTGGCCGATCTGCATACACAAAGCAGTATCGTGCCACACTAACAAATGTATGGTCTCATTTCTAACTTCTCCTCTCTTTTAGAGAGCAGTTTTAGCAATCGTCACTCCTAGTTCGATCCTGTATGGATGACCTCACACAATTGTGGAGTCACTCCACGTGCCATCATCCCTTGTCGAACTGCAATATTGGGAAACGTAAAGTACTGTCCAGCGAGAGAAGAGACCTAGACTAGTGATGTATCCCAACAAATAGACCTCAGAGACAATTAATCGACGTGAGGAGAGCCTATCACTGTGTCTTCCTACCGTACTGCCGTGATCATATGCGTGGGTCTGACTACAATCTCAACAGCGTACTGCAGACACTCCAGAACTCCCTATTGCTGTTGCCACAACGTAGCAACAACACCTGACGTTTAGCCTTATGTGATGTCAGTACTGTGTAATTAGTGAAGTGCTACGGATATTTCTAACAATGTGATTTAGTGCCTCATTCTCAGCACAGTCGTGAACTTTGTGCAATGTGCATGCACATTTTGATGCCCCATGAACCTTTTTTTTTTCTTTCTTAAATTTCTTTCTCTAGTGTTGGTTTTGTAATGTATGTTATACCTTGTATGTGTTTGTGTTTTACACTGTAATTCTTATTACAAATTACTGTATTGTTCTCCACACCATGTTTTTTTTGTATTTTGTATTTTGTATTTATTGTTGTGTGTATGCGAACAGTGTGCCTGAAGTCCCCATAAACTGAAGCAGATACCACCACTGTCATTGTGAATGGACCATCAGTTCAGGGAACATTTTGTAAAGGTTATTCTTGCTGCAGGGAGACAGAATGAATCGGAGGTTGTAATTAGATTCTGAAAGCTCACAAAGAGATTGTTAACTTAAATAGTATCATGTGTGAGTGAGTTCAGGTTAGTTTAATGATTAAAATTGTTGTAACATCTTGGGCATTTAATTGCGGAGCACTCCAACTCTGATTGTAAAGAATAAACTGCTCCATATTTGGCTCAGATGCCCGGGCCATATTTAGAGCGTGAATGTCTGCGTGAATCGGTGTTTGGAAGGGGCTCCCTGGGTATGGATGTGTGATGTGAGTGTTAGTGTTCCATATTAAGAAGGTGAAGTTGGCTACATCATAAATAATCCTCCCTCTATGAGCTGCATTTTTCAGTTGCAGTGATTTTCTTTATAGAGTGCGGCATGTGGAGCCAGTTGCGAGATTGTTCTTGGGCGATTGACTCACTACCTTGCTCCTAAGTGAGCCAACCGCTCACCAATTACAATCTCAAATGGCGTAGGGGCTATGAGAGGTGGCATGAGCCCCCTCTCATATTTCTATCTTACGACTCTCCTCTCTATTTGCATGCGGTGGAGGGCTGCTATTCCTTCACACGCGGACTTCCCACGCAGCGTCTCTCGTCACCCGGGTGGTCCGGTGACAGGCGGGTTAAGCCGACGTGTGTGAGGCAGTCGAGTGAATGCTTTGCAGACGCCGACATTGTCAAAAGACACGCCCGCTGGGGTGTGAAGTAGCGGCTGGGCTAGAGGTTCCGTTACTTCGGAGAAACTTAGCGAAAACACTTTCTGGCGGGCTACCAGCGAGGCGTGGGAATGACTTGTGTACCCTGGCAGTTGTGGCGGGAAAATTCCCGCACTTTCTGCAAAATAGTAACGGTGATTGGTTTGCTCAGGGCATAGCGCCGTGACGTAACAAAATCAGCACAGAAATTGGCGCCAAGAATCTCCATTGGTGGAATGGTAGTGCTCCGGCAATGGAGTGGAATTTCCGCCGGTTTTCGAGTTGCTGATTGGAACGTTTAACCTCGGCCACTGTCGTGGGGGCGGAAATGTTCTGTGTTCGGCCTGTACGGGTGCTCTTGTGGGGAGTCGGCAGTCGCCTTTCGGTCGAGAACGTCGAAGCAACCAGCCCTCGCCTGCGGTACGCCAGATCGTGTTCTGGGAGATAAGAAGACCGTTTGGTAATGTACGTCCGCAGCACCGGCAGATAGGGATTTTCCTAGGTGACAATCAGAGCTCAGCAGAGCGCGCCTGTTCATCCTTTTCTAACTTTGTTCTGTTTCGAGTAGCAGCAATTACTGTTGGGTTAGCTGTGTGTCTCTCTTGAGATTTGAGTGGAAAGGAATTGGCTCCACATACCACCTCGTCTTAAACCTCACGATCTAGTTTAGGGACAACTTCACCTTTACAGTGTTTGTATGAATCTCCAAATTTGAGCCAATTTGATGTATTATATTTCCTGTGTTTCTTTTACTATTCAGTGTTTAGTCTTAATAAATCATATTGTTATTTTGGACAGAACTTTCATTCTGTTAATCGATAGAGCAACCCTATCATTCCTCACTATGCAAATGAAACCTTTGTTTATTTAACTTATTTATAAAATTAAATTATTGCAGGTGCCAAACTCTCTTCTACTCCACTGGCAGGGTTGATTAGAGTCAGTTCGCGTATTTTTTTTATCTTTGTGCAACAGCAAAAGTCGGAGTTAGAATAGGGGGGGCTTAGAGCATGATTTACATATGTGGATTCTAGTAGAATTTAGTGATAAATACACTGCTAGCCCCGGCACCTCGCAAGATCTGAAAGCAAATAAACCACCAGGACCAGATGGAATCCCAATTTGGTTTTACGGCAATGGCCCCTTACCTAGCCTGCATCTATCGTGGATCCCTCGCCCAGCACAAAGTTCCAAGCGAATAGACAAAGCACAAGTAACTTCTTGTTGTTGTGGTCTTCATTCCAGAAACTGGTTTGATGCGGCTCTCCTTGCTACTGTATCCTGTGCAAGCTTTTTCATCTCCGACTAACTACTGCATCCTACATCCTTCTGAATCTGTTTAGTGTATTCATCTCTTGGTCTCCCTCGACGATTTTTACCCTCCACGCTTCCCTCAAATACTAATACATATACATACTAATACTAATACATTGATGCCTCAGAACGTGTCCTACCAACCGATCAGGTTATGCCACAAATTCCTCTTCTCTAAAATTCTATTCAGTACCTCCTCCACCTAATCTTCAGCATTCTTCTGTACCACATTTCGAAAGCTTCTATTCTTTTCTTGTCTAAACTATTTATCGTCCATGTTTCACTTTAATACATGGCTACACTCCATACAAATACTTTCAGAAAAGACTTCCTGACACTTAAATCTATACTTGATGTTAACCAATTCCTCTTCTTCAGAAACGCTTTCCTTGCCGTTGCCAGTCCACATTTTATATCCTCTCCACTTCGACCATCGTCAGTTATTTTGCTCCCCAGATAGCAAAATGCATCTACTACTTTAAATGACTCATTTTCTAATCTAATTTCCTCAACATCACCTGATTTAATTCGATTACATTCCATTATTCTCGTTTTGCTTTTGTTGATGCTCATCTTGTTTTTCCAGGTCCTTCGCTGTCTCTGACAGAATTACAATATCATTGGCAAACCTCAAGGTTTTTATTTCTTCTTCATGGATTTTAATTCCTATTCGAAATTTTTCTTTTGTTTCCTTTACTGCTTGCTCAGTATATAGATTGAACAACATTGGCAACAGACTACAACCTTGTCTCACTCCCTTTTCCCATCCCCTCCAGCCGGAAGCTCGATTCCTCCCTCGGGCGTGAGTGTATGCGTTGTTCTTAGCAATAGTTAATTTAAGTAGTGTGTAAGTCTAGGGACCGATTACCTCAGCAGTTTGGTCCCATAGGAATTCACACACATTTGAACTTTTGAATACTGACTTTTCAATCACTGTTACCTTTTCGTGCCCCACGACTCTAGTTTCTGTACAAATTGTAAATAGCCTTTCGTTCCCTGTATTTTATCCCTGCTACATTCAGAATTTGGCAGGGAGTATTCCAGTCAACATTGTCAAAAGCTTTCTTTAAGCCTACAAATGCTGGTAACGTAGGTTTGCCTATCCTTAATCTACCTTTTGAGATATGTCGTAGGTTCAGTATAGCCTCGCGCCTCGCGTGTTCCATAATTTCTACGGAATCCAAACTGATCTTTCCCGAGGTCGGCTCCTACCAGTTTTTCGATTCGTCTCTTAAAGAATACGTGTTAGTATTTTGCAGACGTGACTTCTTAAACTGATAGTTCAGTAATTTTCACACCTGCCGACACCTGCTTACTTTGGGATTTGTATTATTATATTCTTCTTGAAGTCTGAGGGTATTTCACCTGTCTCATACATCTTGCTCACAAGATGGTAGAGTTCTGTCATGACTCTCCTGAGGCTATCAGTAGTTCTAATGGGACGTCGTCTACTCCTGGAGCCTTTTTTTGGCTTACACTCATGCTCATAAATTAAGGATAATGCTGACACATGGTGAAACAACGCTCTGGTGGGTGGGCTGCGGGTTTAAATCACCCATGCGTTGTATTTGACCTGCGGTCGTCGCACGGTGGCGCTGGCCTCAGTCCACATACGCAGAGGTGTGTTGGTGCATTTCAGAGTACGGTGCAGCGAGTAAGTGTGCAGACGTTTTCAGACGTGCTAATGGTGACAGTGTGTTGAAAATGGTTCAAAGAACACATATTGAGGACGTTATGAGGGGTAGAATACTAGGGCGACTGGAGGCTGGTCAAACACAGCAGATCGCAACATGGGCCTCCGTGTGCCACAACGTGTGATCTCAAGATTATGGCAACGATTCCAGCAGACAGTAAACGTGTCCAAGAGCTACAGTACGGGACGTCCACAGTGTACAACACCACAAGAAGACCGCACACGGCCACGGAGTACTTCAGGTAGCCTTGCTAAGGACCTTATCGCAGCCACTGGAACAATTGTCTCCAGACACACAGTCTACAGACGACTGAACAGGCATGGTTTATTCGCCCAGAGACCTGCAAGGTGCATTCCACTGATCTCTGGTCATAGGAGAGCCCCTAAAGCCTGGTGTCAAGAACGCAGTACATGGTCATTGGAACAGTGGTCCCAGGTTATGTTCACGGACGAGTCCAGGTATAGTCTGAACAGTAATTCTCGCCGGATTTTCATCTGGCGTGAACCACGAACCAGATACCAACCCCTTATGTCCTTGATAGGGAGCTGTATGGGGGTCGTGGTTTGATGGTGTGGGGTGGGATTATGATTGGTGCACGTACACCCCTGCATGTCTTTGACAGAGGAACTGTAAGATGGTTCAAATGGCTCTGAGCACTATGGGACTCAACTGCTGAGGTCATTAGTCCCCTAGAACTTAGAACTAGTTAAACCTAACTAACCTAAGGACATCACAAACATCCATGCCCGAGGCAGGATTCGAACCTGCGACCGTAGCGGTCCTGCGGTTCCAGACTGCAGCGCCTTTAACCGCACGGCCACTTCGGCCGGCGGAACTGTAAGAGGTCAGGTGTATCGGGACGTCATTTTGCACCAGTATGTCCGCCTTTTCAGGTGTGCAGTGGGCCCCACCTTCCTCCTGATGGATGATAACGCACGGCCCCATCTATCTGCCATCGTGGAGGAGTACCTTGAAACATAAGATATCAGGGGAATGGAGTGGCCTGCCTGTACTCCAGACCTAAACCCCATCGTGCACGTCTGGGATGCTCCTGGTCGACGTATTGCTGCACGTCTTCAAACCCCTACGACACTTCAGGAGCTCCGACAGCCACTGGTGCAAGAATGGGAGGCTATACCCTAGCAGCTGCTCGACCACCTTATCCAGAGTATGCCAACCTGTTGTGCGGCCTGAGTACGTGTGCATGGTGATCATATCCCATGTTGATGTCGGGGTACATGCATAGGAAACAGTGGCGTTTTGTAGCAAATGTGTTTCGGGACGCTTTTCTCAACTTATCGCCAATACCGCTGACTTACAGATCTGTGTCGTGTGTGTTCCCTATGTGCCTATGCTATTAGCGCCAGTTTTGTGTAGTGCCACGTTGTGTGGCACCACATTCTGCAATTATACTTAATTTATGAGCATGAGTGCAGATCTTTCAGTGCTCTGTCAAATTCGTCGCGCAGTATCATATCTCCCATTTCATTTTCATCTATATCCTCTTCCATTTCCATAATACTGTCCTCAAGTACATCGCACTTGTATAGAGCCTCTATATACTCCTTCCACCTTTCTTCTTTCCCATTTTTGCTTAGGACTGGTTTTCCATCTGCGCCCTTGATAATCATGCTGGTGGTTCTCTTTTCTCCAAAGGTCTCATTAAGTTTCCTGTAGGCAGTATCTATCTTACCCCTAGTGATATACGCCACTACATCCTTACATTTGTCCTCTAGCCATCCCTGCATAGCCATTTTGCACTTCCTGTCGATCTCATTTTTGAGGCGTATGTATTCCTTTTTGCCTACTTCAGTTACTGAATTTTTGTATTTTCTCCTTTCATCAATTAAATTCAATATCTCCTCTGTTATCCAAGGATTTTCAGTAGCCCTCGTCTTTTTACCTACTTGATCCTCTGCTGGTTTCACTATTTCATCTCTCAAAGCTACCCATGCTTCCTCTACTATATTTCTTTCCCCCATTCTTGTCAACTGTTCCCTTATGTTCTCCCAGAAACTCTCTACAACCTCTGGTTCTTTCAATTTATCCAGGTCCCATCTACTTAAATTCCCACCTATTTGCAGTTTATTCAGTTTTAATCTACAGTTCATAACCAATAAATTGTGGTCAGAGTCAACATCCGCCACTGGAAATGTCTTACTATTTAAAAACGTGGTTTCTAAATCTCTGTCCTACCATTATATGATGTATCTGAAATCTTTCAGTGTCTCCAGGCTTCTTTCACGTGTGCAACCTTCTTTCATGATTCTTAAACCAAGTGTTAGCTATGATTAAATTACACTCTGCGCAGGCTCCTACCAGGCAGCTTCATCTTTCATTCCCTACCCCCAAACCATTTTCACCTACTACTTTTCCTTCTCTTCCTTTCGCTACTATCGAATTCCAGTCCCCCATGAGTATTAAATATTCGTCTCCCTTCACTATCTGAATAATTTCTTTTATCGCATCATACATTTATTGAATCTCTTCATCATATGCGGATCTAGTTGGCATGTAAACTTGCACTACTGTGGTAGGTTGGGCTTCGTGTTTATCTTGGCTACAATAATGCGTTCGCTATGCTGTTCGTAATAGCTTATCCGTGCTCCTAATTATTTTATTCATTATTAAACCTACTCCTGCATGTCCCCTATTTGAGCCGGCCGGTGTGGCCGTGCGGTTCTAGGCGTTTCAATCTGGAACCGCGTGACCGCTACGGTCGCAGGTTCGAATCCTGCCTCGGGCATGGATGTGTGTGATGTCCTTAGGTTAGTTAGGTTTAAGTAGTTCTGAGTTCTAGGGGACTGATGACCACAGATGTTAAGTCCCATAGTGCTCAGAGCCATTTGAACCATTTGAACCATGTCCCCTATTTGATTTTGTATTTATAACCCTGCATTCATCTGACCAGTAATTTTGTTCCTCCTGCCATAGAAATTCACTAATTCTCACTATATCTAACTTTAACCTATCCATTTGTGTTTTTAAATTTTCCAACCTACTTACTCGATTAAGGGATCTGACATTCCATTCTCCGATCTGTAGAATGCAAATTTTCTTTCTCCTGATAAAGACGTCCTCTTGAGTAGTCCCCACCTGGAGATCCGAATGGGGGACTGTTTTACCTCTGTTCAAGAGGAAACCATCACCATTTAACCATATAGTAAAGCTGTAGTTTCCCCTTGCTCTCAGCCGTTCATTCGCAGCACCAGTGCAGCAAGGCTGTTTTGGTTAATGTTACAAAGCCAGATCAGTCAATCATCCAGACTGTTGCCGCAATTACTGAAAAGGCTGCTGCCCCTCTTCAGGAGCCATACGTGTGTCTGGCCTCTAAACAGACACCCCTCCATTGTGGTCGCATCTACGGCACAGCTATCTGTATCGCTGAGGCACGCAAACCTGCCCACCAACTGCAAGGTCCATGGTTATGGGAGCTCCAGAACATAAAAGTGTAAGGGAACAAGCCTGCAAAATTACAAACCAATATCCACCACCTCTGTTTGCTGCAGAATCTTTGAACGTATTCTCAGTTAGAATAGCTTATGTCCACTATTCAGCATGGTTTCTAGAAACCATTGCTCATGCGAAACACAGCTTCTCCTTTTCTCACGTGATATACTGCGAACAGTGGTTAAAAGGCAGCTTACATATTTATAGATGTCTGGAAAACATTTGACATGGTCCCCCATTACAGGTTTTTAACGAAGGTACTAGCATATGGAATAGGTTTGCAGATACGAAGACTTCTCAAGTAACAGAATCCAATATGTTGTTCTCGACGGCGAGTGTTCATCAGAGATAATGGTATCGCCAGGAGTGCCCCAGAGTAGTGTGATAGGAGCGCTGTTGTTCTCTGCATACATAAATGATTTGGCAGTCAGCATGGGCAGCAATCTGCGGTTGCTTGCTGATGATGGTGTGGTGGATGGAAAGATGTCGAAGCTGAGTAACTCTAGGAAGATGCAAGACGATTTAGACAAAATTTCTGGTTGGTGTGATGAATGGCAGCTAACTCTAAATGTATAGAAATGTAAGTTGATGAGGATGAGTAGGAAGAACAAACACGTAATCTTTGTATACAGTATTAATAGTAGCCTGGACACAGTCAAGTCGTTTAAATATATGAGCGAAACACTGCAAAGCAATATGAAATGGAACGAGCATGTGCGAATTGTGGTAGGGAAGGCGAATGGTCGACTTCCGCTTATTGGGAGAATTCTAGGAAAGGGTGGTTCACCTGTGAAGGAGACTGCATATAGGAAGCTGGTGCGACCTATTCTTGAATACTGCTAGAGTGTTTGGGATCTGTACCAGGTTGGATTGAAGGAAACCATTGAAACAATTCAGAGGCGGACTGCTAGATTTGTTGCCAGTGGGTCTGGACAGCATGCAAGTGTTAGGAGATGCTTTGGGAACTCAAATGGGAATCCCTGGAGGGGACTCCTTTCCAGAAACACTCTTGAGAAAATTTTGAGAACCGGCATTTGAAGCTGATTGCTAAGCGATTCTACTGCATCCAACATACACTGCGCGTAAGGACCATGAAGATAAGATACGGGAAACTGGGGCTCATTCTGAGGAATACTGACAGCCGTTTCTCCCTCGCTCTCTTTGCGAGTGGAACAGTAAAGGAAATGACTAGTAGTGGTATGGGATACCCTCCGCCACTCACCGTACTGTGGCTTTTGGAGTGTCTATGTAGATGTAGAGCTTCGCACAGTCAGCCAGTTAGGCAAGAAGTAGGGACCGAAACACCTGTCTCGCAATATTGTGACCCAGAGGTTGAAATCAAAGCAAACGTGATACCCATGGTCGTCGGTGAAGTGCGAGTTAACGTCACAGCAATAGTGTATATTGAAGACACCTTCACTAGTGAACGCTACTTCATTCGACCATGTTACAGTGTTCATGACACATGTGCAGACGAGCGCTTACTTGCGGATGGTTTCAAGAAATACCTGAATCTATGCATGTCCATGTATTCTCTGGTTCCCGCCTTTTATTACACAGCACCTGGGTTGTAGTGGGGCACTATCCTCTAAAAAACGAATCATAACATCGAACTACTGACTAATTCCAACATGGTTTTTCTCTTTGAGCAAAGGATCCATGGGGGCCTTGGCCAGTGTTTCCATAGGCACGCGAAGGCAAATAACCTACAGACGGGTGATGGGTTAAACACATGCCTTGATGCGAGTTACATCCTGTACCTGGTTCTAAATAACTTATAAAGGCATGCAATGCAACAATCGTTGCTGATCGCCTGATCGCCGGCAGAACTCACATACCCCATTAGTTTGCATGATGTGCACGCCAATTTGCTTCTGTCTCCGGAGCAATTAGTTCTGCAAGGGAGCTTCCGCACAAAACTGATGATAACTATGGGAAATAACTCGAGAAACACAATTCACTATCACAATCTAAAGCAGTGTCTCAGCTTGGGGATGGACCCACACTATCTCCTTCAGCATTCCCTCTGATTGAAGGAGTATAGTGATCTAAATACGAGACTGAGAGCTTCTGTGACGTATGACTTTGAGATAATTTTTTATAAATTAATGAATAATTCAATGTTTAGCAAAACAATGGAGAATCTGAGGGAATGATGTGAAATTTTGACTAGCAGCAAATTGGATGGGCGTTATGGCGTAAGAAAATATATCGCCAGACCAAATATTAAGTGGGTCACTGCATCAATGAGAATTTAGTTGCTATGGAGATGGTGAAAAGTGCAGTAGAATTTACGAAGCCTATTTATGTGGGGATGTGCATAATAGACTTATCCAAACTCCACATGTACCACGTCCATTATGAGGTTCTTAAAATTCATTTCGCAGATCGAAAGTTATTTTATATAGATACAGATAGCTTCATCTATTGGGTGAAAGACTGTGATACATATGAAGTAATGAGGTAAGATGGTAATGAATTAATGTCCTCACACATGACCAATAAGCCTTATAGTATTGTTTATGGTATGGTTTTTGGCGACTGCAAAAGCAACTCCCAGATGTGATGCATTAGTAAGTATTCTTTCTCAGGTTTACTTTTTAAAATACAATAATTGCCGAAATGAATGGTGTTATTGTCCGTCATTTGTGTTTCTTGAAGTGCCAAAATTTGATTCTTCTCTTGCAAAAATGTTTGTATGTTGTGTGTTGCAAAAATGTATTTGTTTTGGTTTTAAGTTGGCCAGAGGACTCCAACTTCCTCTGTTGAATCGCAATGCATTTTAACCTGGCCACCCCAGAATCCGAAAGACCAGTTGCGTCAGTAATACTGGTGGTGGATTGACCACCTGGGGTAATACTGTGATTACCAGAATGCTCCATGATGATTGTGCCTGGAATCAGGTAGGGGTCCGGACTCATTGAATGAACACAGAGTATTAAGACTGGAAGGGTTAGTTCCAGAATATGAATTTCAACCACACCACTGGTGAACAGACTCTGACCACTTTGCAGCTTGCTACAAGACAGACGCAATGTGGATTTGGTTTCGCTTTGCCTTGGTCTGGGGTAGTCCCAGTATTCGCAGTTGTCCATCATATCTGATGGAACTTTCACTATCCGCCACCTGTGTCCCGTACAATACCCTAATCAAGGTCGGCTTCTTAAACTTTTAGTTACAAAGTCTTGAAGCCTGGAGTGACATGTATTATTTGTCAAATAATTACATTTCCAAGTGTACATTTTGTCATTTCAAAGTTAATAATGTAAACGTAACAAAATTCACTCATTTTACATTGATTTACTCAACTGTCTCTGTCTCGGGAAGCATTCAGTCTATAAGACTGCAGTTTTGATTTATTTGTTCCTTGATTTAGTGATAATGTTAAGAGATCGGTTGCGCTGTGTAAACAGAAGTGGTGGTATTCCACATGCATCTATTACTTTTTAAGTTGACTTGTAAAGATAATAAAGTTTACATGTTAATGGAAAATTTACAATTAAAACATTGGTGAATTCCAGCATTACTAAGGAATGGCAATAAGATACATCCATATGACCTACAAGAAAAAAATAAAGATAAGAGTGTAGTAATGGTATTTGGAAGAGAGAAAGGGATCAACGGAAATCTTATCTTGAATGGAGAACCCCTCAAAGTGGTAGAAAGTTTCACTTATTTGGTTGGTCAAAGAGCCTAAAGATGGTGTAATGTAACACCGAAACTGGTTGTGTAAATAAATGAAATGCAAAAGAGAGGGTACAGGAGTTTTAATCTCCATTTCAGACTGAACAGCTGATATCCCTATGTCCATCGAACGCAGCGATAGACATACAAAAATTCTTTCCAGATGTCTCCATGATCGAACGCAAAACCTGAATAACTCTTTCAATAATGACATTTGGAACGACTGTATTTGTAGGCGTGAGAACTCTATATCTGTATGTTTGCAATGCTGTAATAATGTTTACCAATGATGGCAAGGGAAGAATTAGGATACTAGAGCAGCTCAACAGCACTCCAGGAGCCAACACACTTTAAGTTTTCAGGTGGTAAATAATCAAGAAGCAAGAGGTAGGAAAAGAAGGAAGCGCCTAGGTTTACAGCATGATCGAGAAGAGGATACACAGCCTGTCTGCTTCTAGGAGCTTTCATGCCTTCACCAGAGACTTTGAATTTCATTTCCTGAAAATTACTTTTTTAAAAATATTTGACCCATTGTTCTCAAGTACTATTACAGATATTTGTGCCTGATTTTGCACGTTCTTACCTCTTAGTACCCTGCAGCTACTGAACCACCTGTACTTGTAACAGGTTCTTACTTATACAGGGGAAAGTGGAGTTTTTAAAGAAAACTAGAACATAATTTAAAAATTCGTAAGTAATTAATTATTTAAGTGTATGTTTTGAATCTGGTTATATTGGTTGGGGAGAGAAATCTGCATTAAATAACGGGAAGCCGCACCAAAAATTGCCCGTCCAGAAACGCGTGCATGCACAGATGCATTCTAAAACATTAGATACACGTCAATCTCGTAGTTTTGGTGTGCAGCTTGGTAATTTACCTTTCCACCCCAACGATGTACAATGGCTGCGGCTGCTATTTTCTAGTCGCAAATAACTTCGTCTCCGAATGTGTCCATTTAAAAATGATTTCTTGCGGTCATATGTCACGTAATATCATTCAGTTTCTACATTATCGTTTTCATCTTATTGTGCTCACAGACATTAACCTTTTGAATGTTTATTTGTGAGCAATCTGTATTCACAGTCGCATCACACTTTAACGCTATACAGGTTGTCGTTATTTTTTTTTCAATCTCAATTTCCAGTATTGACAAAATATTTACATACAACATTATCACATGATGTGCATAAGTTTTGTGTTCATACATCGCACCTCACGAGAGTACCCATCGTTACAGATGCTGAGGAAATAAACCTTCATAACATGAAATTGCGATAAGCCTATAAAGTATGTTGAGTTGAGCCTCTGTCGAGAGAAGAGCTCTGACAGCTGGTGGGATTGGACACGGGCGGGCAGCGAGCCGGCGGCTGACTGATGTGTTCCTTGATGGAATATTTTTTCACATGCGCTACCAGTGTTCGTCACCTTACACAAACACACACAAATATTTTCTTTAATGCTGTTGCAGCCATTTGACTGCAGCAATTCTTATTTTATGGTTATACGGTTTAATAATAAATGAAAAGCACCAGTTTGCTTTTGTTCTACAATAACAAATATTGTAGAACAAAAGCAAACTGGTGCTTTTCATTTATTATTATAATGTTGTTCTACCAAGAACCGACGGAAGATTCTGTTAATATTATACGGTTTAGATTCGCTGTATTTCATACCAGTCTGATATCTTTTGACATATAAATAAGTTACTGCTCTGGATCGTATAAGAATAAAATAAAAATTATTGCCGTCACACGGCGGTAACATCATTAAAAAATTATCACGACTATAGTTCCAGTCAAAATCAAAATTACATGTACTCAGATTTTCAACATTAACAAGGTAAAGAAAATTGCAAAAATGTTACGTGTAAGATATCGAGAAAGGACGTTACCTCTATTTTTCGTCCGGGAGAACGGAAACCCCAACATCATCGTCATCTGATTGGCCATCTCTCATCATGACCACATAGTCTTCGGTATCTTCGCTGTACTGTCCTCATTGCCTGATAACGAAATTACAATATTATGAGCAGAGTCTTCTCTTACAAGGTCTTCTATGTTTGATCGTGTAATCTCTTTCCACACGCGGTTCACGATGTTTTTCCAATTTTCTGGTGTTATTATTGTGACAGCTTCATTTACCAGCCTCATTGTGCCTCGCGACGTAAAGGTTTTGTTTCGCTCATCTGCTTTTATTTGAGCCTAGATGAGTTCAATGTGTGGCCGTGGTTCTCTGCTAATGTATCAATCACATAATGCGTCTTCTGTGGCTTGTATCGTTTCACTAATTCCAGAAGTTTCGCTTTCCGCATATTCTGTTCCAAGCCTATTTTACTGTCTTTCAACCAGCTGGCTATATCGTCTCTCCTTGAAGTAGCCAATGGTGCCTAATTTAATTGTACAGTGTGCTATGGCGCTTTGTACATTATAAAAAGGTTACCAGAACTGACGTTCGATAGCAAACGAATAACGAACCAGTCTTCGAATGTATCTGCTTTCATCTACTCATGGTAGTCAACAGTTTTTTTTTTTTTTTTTTTTTTTTTTACTGAAACATCATCATAGCATCGGGCACAGAACCGTTCATAGAGCCAGCGTGAACTGCATTAGTCGCCCTCCCTTACCAGTTGCCATACTCATAGTTCCATGTCGCGTGTCGTCTGTCCATGCGACGGAACGTGTATGACGCACGTTGACCCATGTTTCGCCAATCCATATTAAAATTTCGGGATTCACTGCAAGCAACTCGCAGAGGAAACTACATCTCCATGCTGCAATGTCTCCGCATTCCATTAATACCTTTCGTCCTGAGAACTTTTTCCAACGGAAGCCAATTTTTTTCAAAACAATGGAGAGACTTGTCGTTCTGCCTGTGAACAACCACTGTCTGAGAGTGATGCCATCAACTTTTTAAGTGTCGGATACTTCTTCCTGCTGTAGTACACGTATATGTGTAGGCACTACTGGTCTACATGAGCTGTTATGGAAGGCAGAAGCATTAATTTTTACTCTACTACTGCAATCCTTCGTTCATCATGGGAGAACTATTGAGTACATCAATTCATGACTATCTACTCGTATAATCCACTTACTTCATGTTTACTATCGACTGACACATTCTGACAGTAAATATTGTGCTATGAAGTGTCATCATCGGCTGTAAACAGTATCCTTCAGTGCCCGTGACTTGTACTTCCTTTTGCCACATGGTGTCACACTTTTGTAATCTACTGTGCATGAATATGTCTCTGCGAGGATTGTGCCAATGAATAAGTGTAAATGTATGTTGAGACAACTTGTATTCGTGTGCGAATGTACTATAATAAGTCTTGCTTGGTGCTCTTCTCAGTCACAAGGACTTATAATGCTGGGTCTAATCACTTTTCATTTGGTAGCAAAAGACCTAAGTTTAACCTTTTTATACATCTGGCGTGCTGTAGTCTTTTCGTACACATATTCACACTATCACCCTCACACATATTTTTATATAAATAATTATTTATTTTCGGTGCGGGCCTTATGCTTTGGCACCAAACACCTAACTATTGTGTTCCCTATATTACACAGGACGTCACTCTGCGTTGTTCCCTGGAAGGACACTTAAATATTAACTTAAAACTGAGGCCATAGTTGCTCGCTGGCTACTAATGCATCACATCTATGAGTTGTAAGAGTGCACATCTTCGTTCTGCGTTTGTCGTTTTGACTTTTCTTTTTGCGACTGCAAGGAAAAATATTGTCATAGGCGGGGCACAATCCTGCCTCTCGTAGCATATTCAAGACTTAGTGTACTTTATTCCTCATGTAGATATCCACTTTCGAGTAGCATGTAAGGAGACACTCGTATAAATGTACATAGCTTGTGCATAGTATCATAGTGTGTAGATAGTGTTTGCTTCGTCCTCATTTGGCTTTGCGTTTCTTTGCTAAGCTGTGACCATCGTCTGGTGGCGAGGCGTCGGCTTACGCTGTGCTGTGCGGGTGCGCGGAAGTTGTCATCCTTAAAACTAGCCACTGCACGTGCGCAGTTCTGTCCTCACTCCACTTCACCACTTACATGCCATGCTTCTCAATCACACGCCTACTGTGTGTTTAGGCATTACAGTGTCAAATTAAATAATTTGTCACGCTCGGTGAGGATAATGTTTTCTGAGCTTCTCTGGCCCATAAACATACAATAAAAATTGTACATAACTAAAACTTTCTTCCTAATAGGGCAACACACATGAACAGACAAAAATTAAATCTTTTCTTAATACTAAACATCAATCGTAATAAGTGTATTCGAGTGGACCGTAGGTCATCTCTTATATACACTTATATCCATTCCTCCAAGCCGTGCTTTATCAGTGTTAAATTCTGGTTAGTGCACAAATTCACGTAAATCTTTATTTGTGGAGAGCCCTTTTTCATTACCAATGTTTAAATATACTAATTTACAGACTCCTAGGTGAGGGATTTTTGATATACCAAACAGCCCTGTGTACAGCAGTTGGCACTTGCGATTCAACTTACCGTGCTTTGTCGGTTTTTGATGAGTCCTTGGGCAGAGGTTTTTCCCAACCGTCTACTTGTCTTTTGTCAAACGGCAATTCTGTAGGTTAAAGTCGGTTGAGCGATGGGAGAATGTTAACAACTTGTTGGAATGGGGTAACGTATTTGATCCACATTGTGTGTTTGTGAGGGTTATAAGTCTGGATAAATCTGTTTAAGGCCTTAAATATCCTCTTTACGGACTTGTTTCTGGATGAAACTTGGATACAAGCACATGTTTAATGCTGTGAGTGTTCATGAACTCTTTCTAGCGGTTGCCTTTAAAATTTGATGCATTGTCCATCAACAGTTCTCTCGGCTTGCCTATTCGGCTAGTGAATCCGTCGTAACTAATCTGATGATGGACCTCGCAGTCATTGAGCGCACGGCATACAATTTGACATACTTGGAGAAAACGTCGTATAACGTAACAACATATCGTGCATCTCCCTTTCCTTGCAGATACGGTCCAACGTCGTCCAAGGAAACTATCACCAAGGGTCTTTTAGGCAATATCGGATGTAGTTCAATCAGTTTTGACTTATTTGTATGCTTAGCCTTCTGACACACAACAGATTTACATATTACCTTCAGAACTTTTCGTCTTAAATTTGGATAGTAACAGTAAGTGCTTATCTTATCGAGGTATTTGGAGACGCCATATTATCCCCAAATATAGTGTGTCTAATATAGAGTTGTTAACGTGATCCTCTGGTAAACAAACACACCACTGGCTCTGCTCTGGATAGTGTCGTTGAAACAATACAGCTTGGAAAATTATAAAAAAAATTTTTTCAATCTGTCATAATTGTTAGGCAGCAGTTTCAGCCTTACCTTTTGTCATCCGGACCCTTCTGTTATAGTTGCTCAGTGCCTTTACACAGCCTAACGTAGCGTGGTTGTTGTGTTTTATCATTCATCAACAGAATCCTGATTTCTGAATTGTTCTCCACGGATTCCAAGGCATCAGGAGTTACGTTTTGATTATATTTCATAAACAAAATTTCAAAATCAAATTCCTGTAAATACAAGCACCACCTACACTTCCATGTAAGAGTTTACAAATGAGAAGGAAGGACAAAAACTGTGTCACTGATTTGGAATAAACAAACTCCCATCCATAGCAAGGACACGTCTGTACTGAATACGTACATGGGAACGGAAATTGATTAATAATTACTTGAATAATAGGGAAAAGTGATTGGAAAGAATACTTGAAAGAAATTTGAAGGTAATTTATGAATCTGTGCACAATCCTGGGTGAGCCTTAACTGATACCAATATCAACAGACCTTTATATCAATACATTCAAGGTCAATAAACATAATTTTCATTACATACTGCTTCACATTAATTCCACTGATTACGACAATGTCGATGCAGCTGTGCTCCTCCAGATACCTCGTAAATTCATTTTGTCTTCACCGAACCTCTTTATGCAGATACCGCGTAAATTCATTTTGTCTTCACCGAACCTCTTTATGCAGGATCTCGGCGGCGAGTAAAATGATGAACAGATAGAAGTTGACCTCTTGACTGTGCGAATAAATATTTTTTTCTAAAAACTTTTTATAACACTTTTAACAATGCTGGTACGATGGATCCAAGCATACGTCCATACGCTAACACTTCTCGAAACAAAACTGTGAAGATACATAAATTAATATACTGAAAACCTTATTTCTTGCTTTGTTTCATACACATATTTAACGATGTATCAAAGCATTATCCTTGCCACAAAACAGCTTGTTAATTTACCTTTGGTGGTAGTATTGGAACAACGTTCGTACCACCCCAAAGTACCGTTATCCAAGATGGCGGTGATGACGTCACCCAAGATGGCGGTTGTGCCGTCAATCAAAATGGCAGATTTTGGCGGGAAGTTTGAATTTTGGCGGGAAAGTGTCACGCCGCGCCCCCCCCCCCCCCCAGAAAAATGGCGCGAATTTCAAATTCCAGCAGTATAATGCACCACACCCTGGTTATCTCTACTAAGCAAAGAAAATGGTGGGAAGATAGCTCACTTGGCCTAGGTCCAGTAATCTAAGTCACCTGACCGCCACTTCCTCCTATGTGCTGGCGCCAAGTTTGAATTTTGGTTGTAAACAAAGCTCACTTGGGGTTTCGCTACCAACCTAAGAAAATTGTGGGAAAGAAAGCACGCTTGTACTAACCTCATCCACCGGACTGCCACCTCCTCCTAGGAACTTATGCCAAGTTTGAATTCTGCCAGTAAAGAAAGGTCACTTGGGCGTTCGCCACCAACCTAAGAAAATTGTTGCAAACGAAGCTCACTTCCACTAACCTAGGTCACCCAACTGCCATTCGCTACCAACCTAAGAAAATTGTTGCAAACGAAGCTCACTTCCACTAACCTAAGTCACCCAACTGCCATTCGCTACCAACCTAAGAAAACTGTTGCAAACCAAGCTCACCTCCACTAACCTAAGTCACCCAACCTCCACCTCTTCCTAGGGGTTAGTGGTAAAAGAACTCATCCTGCACTAGGATGATGGAGCAATTTATTCAGGGGTGGAGTATATTTATCACAGGACACATTCTCTGACATGCTCCACATCATAGGGACCTGCAAACTACTCCTACATAACTCATGTATGAGGCTCTACACACACACTCGCTAATCGTAAACAGTCAAAAATAACACATTGCCCAGCGTACAGACATGCAAACCACTCGTAAATAATGCAATATTTTTACGTCCAGAGAGCCAAAAAACTCTTAAATTGTCAAAATAATAATCCATCTAAAAGACCCTGCAAACATGCTAGCTAATCGTCAACTGTCGAAATCATACACCAGTCTTTATTGAAACAATTAGAGGCAGCACCACCACCCAGTGTATTCGCCACTGAGTCCAGAGCCCGACTGGCTTAGTTCATATCGATGCCACTAGAGGATCCTGTAGTGACGTCAGGTGATGAAGCAAGTACTGTAATCTAAGATTGAGTCACCTAGTGTGTTCACCACGAGCTCCAGAGCCCAACTGGCTTAGTTCATATCGTAGCCACCAGAGAGCGCTACCGCGACATCAGGTGATGACACATGTACAGTTATCCATGTGTTCTCCACGATGTCTAGGACTCAGTACCACAAGCAGAGTACGCTATCGTCCGTTTCTTGACATAACCCAGGATGGTTGGGGTAAATGGTGGGAAAACGACTCTGGACACAAGCATTTATTTTGCACCACGAGATTTAGAGTCCAACTGACCTAGTACACAATACTGTCACCAGATGATGCTGTATTCCCTCCTGTGACCTAATCAAAGATGGCGCGAAAATGACTCAGCCTGCTCTGGGCTGCTGGGGAGAGTAAGGGAGGATTGCACTCTATTTTGAAACATCTTCTTTAGGGATGGAGTATATATATCACACTGATACATAACACCCACCCTGATGTGTCTGGGGTCATGTTGCACAGCCCACAGACACACAACCAACTCCTAATTTCGATACACAATAGCAAACTGCTTCACACTAATGTGTAGACACGCTCAGTACTCGTAAACTGTCTAAATAGCGCATACCATGGCCTATAGACCTGCTCGCGAAATAATGCAATCGATGCATGCAAGCACAGTCCGCCGCCCCCTGTCCAGTAGAGTACACAGAAGGTAGCGATAAGTGATGCATCGGTCAGATGACAAACCGCGCACAGCTGCCTGCAAGCATGAGGTTGTGGCATTCCCATTTGTGCTTCACACGTGAGAAATTCCTGTCACCTAGAAGCAGACGATGACGCGATCGCATCGCAGTGTAGAGATATTTACAGAGCGCACATAAAATCGAGACTGGTCAGCGCACGCAACAAACCCCACGAAGTGAGGCTGTCGTCGTCTGTCAAAGCACACACAGGTCCATGCTTGGCTCCCGTGCGCTCCGTTACAGCCGCAGCTAGCCGAGTCGTCGAACGCATGCCTCTATACAGTCATTGTTCTAGTGAGGTTATAGCAGTCCAAGGCGAGCTCAAGCCAGTCTCCTATGCGAGACATCTCCAGGCCCCACTTGTCTTTACCAGTGAAGGCAGAATAGCATAGGACGCTTTGACACACGTGTTCAGCCGTACATACCGACCCCAATGTCGATCCCGCCTCGTCCCGTGGCGACACAGCAGCTAAAACACTCTCAATGTTATTCTTACGACACACGGCTTTGTGAAAAAAATAACAGCCAAGTCGACCTCTCAGGAATTGTATAGCGCCTCAGAAATAGTTAACGCTCGCTTTCTTGGTGTCTCAGCTTGTATGCATGAAAGTTCTTACCCTAACAGAACCTGTTTACGAAAATAACATCGATTGCACTCTTCCTGCTCTCAACATACACAAACGTTCCCTCCGCTATGTAGAGGCTCCTATATCCCAGCACAAACGATGGAGCATTATGATTGGCTCTTATCGAATTTACTCACCGAATTAGTGATGCCATCGGTATGGAAGCACTAACACCTTCTCTTTCTGGGTCTTTCAGAGGTAAAATAATTTTGCACAGATTGCTAATCTGCATTGACAGTTAAGCCCACAAAGTTGTATACACATTATCAAAATACGTACTAGCCTCACAAGAATATTGGAAGCAGAAAGATATTTACCAGTGCAACTACTATTAAATATTACGATTGCTGCTACAGTCTGACACCGATCATTGTGCAGGTAATGTCTCCTCTTGGTGATTGTGCTTCAACATCTATAGAGCATATAATTTTCCACGTAAAAGATTTCCCGCAGTTATCCATGTACTGAATCTATACGTCCCTCACGATAGGACACACAGTTATGCTCTCTAGTCATCCCATAACATAAACCATACTAACTTTACAATGGAATATATAAACAGTTTACACAGTGCAAGCCACAGTAACTTTACAATACAATATATACACATTTTACACAAACAGTGCAGTTATGTTTTATATCTGTACAGCACCCACCATATTGCACCCACAACTAAACCTCGCAAAGTTATCTACAGATCATCAAATACATACGAGTGCCAAGAATATTGGACCGTGAAACCGATCTCCATCCTGGCATATATCACCAAGTACTCTCTCGATCTAATAAACATGCAGTTCACATTCCCCACATAAAATATCATCCCTTTTACATCAGCGAACCAAAGTCGCTCTCAGAACTCTTCTACAAATTTGAGATTGTGTCACCTCGGCACAAATTCGTTACTGTCTCTGCTTACTTGTCCGCTCGCGTTTCTCTGCATATCTCTAGACTCGTGGATTACAAGAATACACATATTTTCACGATAATATTATACCATTTTCGCGATACTTCCCGATATCAATCACTAGGCAGCATCCTACCGAGCGCTACCGCAACATAATTCCCAAGATATAGACTGGAAATTATTTCTCAACAAACCCCAAACTTTAGTGATGTGTCAACTAAGATCTTTCCCATGTCTAGCGAACAGACAAACGTGTCCCCCACACACCACATTCGATCTTCCCTCAACTAAATAAACTCGCGAAATGTGCACAAACAGTCAACCGAACAATCTACATCTGAGGGAATAACAGTCCATCGCAATCATACCATCTTCTCAAAGTTCCACTTGATCACGAAAGCCACCCAACACATACTTAGTATTAGTTCGCTATGTGGTCGTCTAGACAAGGGCATAGTTAACTCATATACATTCCTACAATCCAACAGGCCTCTGTGTTTGCACGAATGCTACCGTCAACAGTAAATGTGAATCATTACCACCACAGACTTTGCATACACGGAATCATTCCAGAAAACCGGTCGCATATATGTTTATCACTATACTTACAATTAAATGTTACGATCGCGCTCTCATTTGAGCATCATTTGAGAATGAGCGAAGTATCGGAAATACACCCTCTTGTCGGGAGTGACTCTCGAAATAGCTCTACCTTCCTTACAACTGGACATACTCCCCCCTTTGCTATCGCAGTACTCCAAGTCAAATCCTTGCCTTCCCTACAACAGAGCATAGTAATCTCCTTTCCACAAACACACATACTTTATAAACGTGATGCTCAAATGCGAACATATCATGCACCCACCAATCTTACTAAGTATATTACGTCGTCAATAACTGATTGCCTACGATACCAAATAATACTGATCGAAAATCAGCGATGGGCATGCGTGTCTCTTAAGTTCTTCTTTCGAGTCCTACCACTGTTTCCTAAAAAGAGACATGTAATCGGGTCGATGTTAAAGAAAAAAACGATCCCAGGAACTACTGCATGTTACTGACACAACCACTCTTGTTCCTACAGATGCACACAATCACCTCCCTCCATTCAAGCACATACCTGCATCAGATTACAACCACTACTCAATTATATTTCTACATTAAAATTGCAACATGGTTTCAGTCACCCCATACACACCGTGCAACTGCTCCCATTTCTACAGCTTCGCCCATGTGATCGGTCCAATTTAAGTCTGAACTGAGCAGAAGTCAGAGAAAGACATATCCACCACCTTCAGCAACCTCTGTAGAAACAGAACGACCTGAGTTACTGCGCCGGCCGCGGTGGACGAGCGGTTCTAGGCGCTTCAGTCCGGAACCGCGCGACTGCTACGGTCGCAGGTTCGAATCCAGCCTCGGGCATGGATGTGTGTGATGTCCTTAGGTTAGTTAGGTTTAAGTAGTTCTAAGTTCTAGGGGACTGATGACCTCCGCTGTTAAGTCCCATAGTGCTCAGAGCCATTTGAACCATTTTTTTTTTTGAGTTACTGCAACAGGATCGTGTTTCGACCATTCGGTGGGAATGCACGCAATGTGGTACGTCCCCAAGCCAGAGGCAAGTACTACAGATCCACATCCATTCAAATCAATCAGCCCAACAGATAAAAATTACTAACTATAAAAGCTCATACGATTTAGAAGTCAGCAATGCACCGATCCGGGGGCAATGGTGCATAGCTGCGGTCGGCCTCCAGCGCCGGGAAACAGATTTCACAATACTTCTTACAATACCGTAGCGTGTAGCCATCCAAGCATTCCTAGCCATATAACCCCTTCCTCACAGGTTCTCACCTCAAACTGCTACTGCTACTGCTGCTTTATGTATGACAAGATTCTATTAAATATACAGACACCGCCGAGGCCACTTTAAGGTTTGATCACCTATACTCAGCCGAATTATCGTATGACACACTCCCTCCGGTCCTGTTTACTTGTCTGAAACACTGTTTTCTAACGCGCTTTTGTACAACGCCAAACATTTCCTTTTTCTGCCACGACTGCGATGCTTGTCTCAGGTTCTAAACTAACATTAAGACGCCCTGATACACGGCCTCTCATAGAAAACTAGACATCACATGGTGTAAATCTTATTCTTACAGCGGATAGCATAAGACTGGATGATTTTAAATAAAAGATAATTACAAGATAAGGAAACTAGAAGAATTTGGCTGCGATGTGGAGAGCTTCCAAACTACCGTCCAAAAGGGATTCACGACCTCTACATTTAAACTCATACGTCACAGTGACGTAATATGTGATGGCTCCGCATTCCATTTCGAGTGATTCCTCATTTTGCACTCATGTGCGCGATCAGTGTTTCACTGCTAGCAACCCTCAGAACTTGTCACCCATCCACAAAACTTTTTCCCCAACTCAAACAAGGGTTGTAAGTCAATCATTATGTGGTAACCAACACCGCACCAATGCATGGATGGGATGGAAAAGACACCGCCGACGTACTGTAATATTAAGCAACACACTTGATAGCACGACGAATTTTGCAGTATGCCCATTGACGGTTAATTCTCGAGCACATAAATCATAAAAGTATACCAGACAATGCTCTACACATTTCTAAGACCTCGAGCGTAGCACTTAATTTACAATCCATCTCTCTGCATATGGGAGTCACAGAGGATTCTCCCTGTCTTAGGGTAAAAGACCATCCTCACATAGTCATTGACCAACCCGCCCTGCAGCACCGTTAGAGATTTAATCTCAAACCGATCAGAAGAAGACTGCTACACTCTATGTCTCATGAATGAATAGAACTATCCAAGTGCACAAGATTTCTCGAGATGTGACCATGTCGAGGAGCTTAGCACTCCTTATCGATGTATAGTAACAGATTTCAAAGTGCCATAATGTAATAGCATACAGTTAAGAAGAACAAGAAAAGACATTTTTACATGCGTTGGAGTTTCAGACACATTTTTATGTAAATCATCCAAGCTATCAACTTTTAAGTATTGTTGTAGAATATAGGATCGGTTCCTGGAAGGTATCAGTAAGAGAGAACATAAACACACGCACTCCTAGGGACTGCAAAGTTCTGCACTTAAAAACGGGCTAAAATGTTAGATCGCATACTGTAGGGAAGCAGCCTACTCACGCTGTAGTAAATTCACATCAGTCTTTCCATTGTGTGCCAGCCAGTCTGCTGTAACTAGCTCTGACGTCATAAATGTTGCGCAATACTTTAAAAATCAAGCAAAGAACCTAAAACTTTTCTGGCATGTCAGAAGTAATACTAAATTAATATGTGTTAAATATCAGTTCGATAACTTCAGCCATTTTCGAAATTTGGACGTTTTTCTGAAAAAATCATTGGCGCAACAGAAAAGACCTAGAGAATTCAAAATTTATATTTAGATTCATCTTTCATAATGATTTAATAAAAACAGTACTTTGGATTTTACAAATTAAGATTTTAGTGGAAATTCATGATTTTGTGGTTTCCGTCTCAAAACTGAAGGAAGCAAGATAGATTAAGTAGGCTAATAAATAAGGCTAGGATGTTTAGATTTAAATATGTTGGAGATCCGCTATAGCTATGAAGATGTGAAAAGTTTCTTTTGAATACCTATAAAATTATAGCGATAGCGTATCTCAAAAGGGCCAGTTCAGAGCTCATCTACTGCGTGCAGTGTAATTTAATTAATTCTCTCGCCCAAAATATTTAACTTAGCCACGTCAAAAATTTATTATCAATACTTACCTGCGTGCTGAATGCACATTTAAATTAAGAGCTTCATCGGCCATAAGCAAAAGAAGCTATAATTTATTATGTAACTTGAAGTGGTGCGTTACTAGCCCAGCGGCTAATCGGGAGAGCCGATTTGATCAGGCGTTCCCTTAGCCGTCCGCACCGTGGCTTTATATATAAGAACGCTGCGTGAGGAAGAAAGGCCCCAATTATCTCCATACGCTGAATAACACGCCATCTGTGTCGGGAGTCGCGTCGCGTCGGTATCACTGCTACAAACAGCCTCGGATGCTGTATTAAGTTACTCGAGATGCGCGTAACCAGGAAATCATTTTCAAGTGAAGTGTTAATTCTGGGATCATTCTCTGTCATCCAGAAAAGCATCAAATACAGTAGTCAACTCGCGTGCATCACTGGTACCTCAATAGGCATACAGTATAATGCTGTCTCAATGGGAAAAATTGACTGCCTCCCTTATTCCCTTCGTTTCGATGTACACATTTTCCTGGAGCCAAGCACAGGCCTGTGTATGCTTTGACAGCCGATGGCTGCCTCACTTCGCAGGGTTTGTGGTGCATGTGGACCAGCTTCGATTTTATGTCCTTGCTCTGGTGCAATGTGTCTAGTTGATAGGAATTTCTCAGGTGTGAAGTATGAATGGGGGTGCCACAACATCATGCTTGCAGGCAGCTGTGCAAGGTTTAACATCTGACAGATGCATCACTTATCACTACAGCCTGTGTATTCTACTGGACAGGGGGCGGCAGACTGTGCTTGCATGCGTTGATTGTATTATTTCGCGAGCAGGTCTGTAGGCTGTGGTATGCGCTATTTGGACAGTTTACGAGTACTGAGCGTGTCTACACATTAGTGTGAAGCAGTTTGCTATTGTGTACTGAAATTAGGAGTTGGTTGTGTGTTTGTGGGCTGTGCATTTTCGTTACATTATTCTATTCCAATTATATGAGTACACATTTTACTCTCGTTTGGTTATACATGCTTCATATAACATTTATTCAACAATAGATACTCTTTTCATTTATAGCATAAATTGACATACATTTCATTTCAGTTTACAATGTCTTCTTCTCGGAGCATTTTTATCAATTCAAAAGAACCAGAAGCAAACAACAGATGCTACAATAGACACTGCGCGCCGCTCAGGTAACTACGCATGGCCTCTCCTCTCTAGCATTCTTCAGGAACGATTTACACACTGCAGGGTTGTGGAAATTCCACAGAAAGGCATTTTTGTGCTGAATTACGTCTCGTTAACAGACTTAACTGTGATCCCAAGAACAAAATAGTTTGTTGTTTATAAACACAAATCTGACGAATCCCAATCGTATCAAATACGGGGTGTTCAAAAAGTCTCTCCGCAGTGCCGTATGATTGTTAGCCTCGCATGCCGTATGCCGCAGTGAACATACCGAAATGAAACTCAGTGAAATACAAATTATTAATTTATTGAATATTCATTTTTACTTACAAATTTTCACATTAAATGTTGAAAGTGTCCCCCACTTGCCTGGGATAGGCAGGCGAACAATCATACGGCACTCGCGGCTGACCATCTCACGGCACTGCGGAGAGGCTTTTTGAACACCCCGTACTTATTCAGTGTTTAAAAGTGCAGCTTAATATTTATTTGTTATGTTCATTATATAAAGGATCATTTCATGTGCTGAGGTTTACATAGCTGTATCACCAACACGATATGTTACATATAATAAGTGTAAAACAATGTTTACATACGTAACAAACGTGCTTAAAAATTTCAGTGTAGTTCAGGTGTTTGACGCTTTCATCGGAAGTCGACACTCACAGTAGTTAGGTTTAGATCCCTTGATTATTTGATAGTATTCAACCTTACTTTGGCATAGTGATATGTGATGTATTGCAACTGTTTTCTCTTTCGCATACTTTTATGCTATCACATTCATACGTATCATAAACCTACATCTATATTTACTTGCATGCGATCCTATCTCAAGCTTATTTGGTTCCTTACACTCAACAAGCATTCATCTTTCTTCGCTTTAGGACGAAGCAGTCAACCATTTGTTCATTCACTTCAGTGTGCAGTCGTGCTGTCACAGAACTTATTTAATGCAATGTGTGCGTCTCTACTTTCCTTATAAATCTGAAAGATAAAGTGTGTTAGAGGTGTGATGCGACCTCTTATTCAGTTTGCCACATACTGTCGCTTGTTTAACTGCAGCAAGACTTTTCTTATCTATTAAGTGTAATTCGTGCGTGCACTTTCAATACATAAATTTGAAAATATTGTACATATATAGATATAATGTATATAGTAGCGTAGCTTAAGTAAATATCTCATAGTTTAGCGTCCCTTTCTGTGTATATAATCCCTTAGCTTATCTGTGTGTGTATAGTCGTAGTTTTAGTATAGACTCTCTTAATTTTCTATGTCCCTGTTTATTCAATAGGCTTTACAAATGCTAGTGCAGGCTGTAGCTCAGCAGGTTTGTTTGTTTTGGACGCTCCAACACTTCCAGCTGTGTCTGTCTGGGGTGCACGCTCTTGCGGTTTGTTGACTAACTTGCTTACCAACGCGCATGCGCTGCGTGTGTCTGCTACCACTGGCGTCTCGGCGAGTTGTGTATTGCATTGCACGCTACCGTGCGTTTCAAAAGTTCATTTATTTGTTCACAACTGGGCTACGCTCAAGGCGAAGCGCTGTATTTAGGGTATAGTCGTCTGTAGACACATAAAAGTAAAATTCTTCCTTGTTACAACCACTCATCAAATGGTTCAAATGGCTCTGAGCACTATGGGACTTAACATCTGAGGTCATCAGTCCCCTAGAACTTAGAACTACTTAAACCTAACTATCCTAAGGACATCACACACGTCCATGGCCGAGGCAGGATTTGAACCTGCGACCGTAGCGGTCGCGCGGTTCCAGACTGATGCGCCTAGAACCATATGAGAAAAACACAAAAAAATTGTCCGTAACAACCAACAAAAGTTCTGGAATGTGACTTTCCAACAGTCTAAATCTAATATATAACTAATGACCTACGCAGTTTGGTCCCTTAGGAATTCACACATATTTTTTATATATATATATATATATATATATATATATATATATATATATATAACTGATATACAGCCCTCCTTCAGTATATAAATGTTCTCGAGTCTTTGTGTGGGTATAGGCCCTTGTCTTTACCCATGTTCGTGTGTACCAATCTGTATGCTCCCAGGTAGGGGATTTTAGTAATTATGTATGGTCCAGTGTACAGTATTTGCCACTTACGCTTCAGTTTTCCAGTTTTTGTGTATTTGGGATGTGTTCTAAGTAACATCTTTTGTTCTGCATAAAATTGTGTTGTACGTTTCGGCTTTCTTCATAAATTCCTTTCCTATATTTATCCCAGGTTTCAAGGTTGATTATTACTTGTATCTTATCCTCCAGCGATAATTGCTGTATCGGTATCCTGGGCAAAGTTTCTCCCACTCATCTACTTGTTTGCAATGAAACATCAGCTCATTTGGTGCAAATTCAATTGGTGTATGGGGACGGTTGTTCACAACTTGTAAGAAGGGAGTGGCATAACAGTCCACTTGGTATATTTACGAGGTATATAGATCCTCACTAACCTGATGAATTCCTTAAACACCCTTTCTGTGGGGGATGCTTCGGGATGAAATTTGGATACTAAAATGTGTTTGATTTGGTTGGAATCTCCAAACTCTTTCCATTTACATCCAACAAAATATGAGGCATTATCTATCATTATGACTTCTGATTTTTCTACTATTGCAAGAAAATCCTCATTGATTCGTCTTATAATTGAACTGGTTGTAATGTTTTGAACAGCATACAATTTTACGTATTTGGTGAAAATATCATACAGACCTACTATGTACTTTACTCCACCCTTACCTCTGAGATAGGGTCCAGCCACATCCAAAGACACCTTTTGTAGAGCTTTTTAGCCACAATGGGATGTATTTCAATCTGTTTGTAGATGTTAGAATGTTTTGTTTTCTGGAACACAATACACTTTCTTACCACCTGTCCAAGGTTGGGGATATAACAGTATTTACATACTTTGTCAGTGCAATTTGCAGTGCTTTAATGACCTGAAGTATTGTGTGTATAACATAAAATCATTCACAAATTCCTCCTGCAAACCCGCATACCATTGTTCTTGTTCGGGATGGTTCCTATGGAACAGAACAACTTTTTGAATAGTGAAAAACCTTTTTAACTTTCCATCACCGTTTTGTATATGTTTCGCTCTTTCCTTACTCCAGCGTGTGTCTTCCTGCTGTAATTCGTCCATGTGTCTACACATGTGGACATAGTATGGTCGGAGTTTGTCTTCCATCAACATAGCTCTCATTTCACCTTTCTGTTCTAAAAGATCGTTAAATTCCTCTGAGCCCTGTGGTAGCCGAGAAATAGCATCAGCTATTACGTTCTGGTTTCCTTTTATGTACACTATTTCAAAATCGAATTCTTGAAGATACGTACACCCCCTGGCTATCCGTTGTGTAACAATTTACAAGACTGATAGTCACAGTATACTTTTGTGTGTGTACCCCAAAGGAAACATTCAAACTTTTTAAAGGACCAAATTACAGCCAAACCCTCCAAATCTGCAAATCTGAAACTGAATATGAACGTTGAGCTTCGGATAAGGTGCGGCTGGCGAAGCTTTAGGGATGAGTTTTTCCTCTTCTTCTACAATTTGAAAAAGGCTTGCACCCAGACCTAGAGAAGACGCGTCGGAGAGTAAACAAAAATCCTTTTTATGTCTGGTTGAGATAACATTAACTTTAATAAGGCTTGCTTGATGTTCTCGAAATCGGTTTGACATTGCTTGTCCCATAACCAAGGTCTGTTTTTCCGGAGAAGAATGAGTAAGGCATCACTGTTCATAAGTTCGTTAGGTATGAAGTTCGTAAAAAATGAGACTAGGCCTAAGTATGCCTTCAACTGCCTGTTGTTTTGAGGAACAGGACAGTTCCTAATGGCATCAAGTTCCTTAGGATATGGCGGCATGCTTTCCGAAGATATTATGTGTCCTAAATTTTTCTCTTTTTATATCCGAAACTAGATTTCTTGAGATTTGCACCTAGAACCGCTCGGCCACAGCGGCCGGCGGGAACTGATTAATAAATGCTCAAATAATTGGAATAATTGATTGGAAAGAATAGTTGAAAGAAATTTGAAGTTAATTTGTGAATCTGTGCACTATCATGGAGGAACTTTAACTGATACCAATATCAACAGACGTTTATATCAATACATTCACATCAATTCCGTTGATTGCGACAATGTCGATGCAGGTACGCTCCTCCAGATACTGCGTAAATTCATCTTGTCTGCACCGAACGTCTTGACGCAGGATCTCGGCAGCGAGTGAAATGATGAACAGGTAGCAGTTGACCTCTTAACCGCGCGAATAAATATTGCTTTTCTTATAAATTTTTATAACACATTTAATCAACGGTTGAAACACACATCCGCGAGCGAAGTGGAAAGGCAAGCACAACTGTCTGTTCGCGGTGGGCATTGTTTTGATGTATCGGATCGTATTCCGAATACCTCTGCGCGACAGGGATAGAAGTTGGCAGCGCCTGCTGCATGTTATATTTGCGATTTATTTCACCCGACGGGTTAGGGTTCAAGTGCTTGCAGATGTTCGGATTATCTATCCTGTCTGTTGACACCTGTTAGCTTGTGGCTGAATGTTCACTTTCCTGTTCAGTGATAATAACGATGTAGGTCCGCAATTTTTCCTCCACTGCTTTCAACCTGCCGGCCCTTTGTGACCGAGCGGTTCTAGGTGCTTCAGTCCGGAACCACGCGGCTGCTACGGTCGCAGGTTAGAATCCTGTCTCAGGCATGAATGTGTTTGATCTCCTTAGTTTAGTTAGGTTTAAGTAGTTCTAAGTATAGGGGACTGATGACCTCAGAAGTTAAGTCCCATAGTGCTTAGAGCCATTTGAACCCTTTTTTGCTTTCAATCTCTGATCTATTTCAGGTCTTAGTTCTGCCTTCTGCGCCTTCATTGCTTCGTCGATTACACCTTCATAACCCTTGTATTCCTAGACTACCTTCTGCGCCAGGATACTGCCTTGGTCTATGGTACCAGCCTCGGCTGTATCCTGATTTCCTTGATGTGTGTATCTCTCTTTTCTGCCTGCTTTCGCATGAAATGAGTATTTAAACTTAGGCTACTTAATTGCGATGACAGGTCTTGCACCTGTTCAGGTGAACCTTTGTACGCCGTTTGCAAACCGCCAACGGTACCTGCGAGTTTATTTATATTCTGGCAAGTGACTGCTCCTGCTGCACTTTTGTGTGAGCCTCAGATACGTCCTTCAGCTTCTCCGCAAACTGTTTTTGTGTTTTGCCTACTGATGTTACATTTCGGCTTAAATTATTTACATCTTGTGAAAAATTGCCGAGAAATTGCGTTTTTAGGTTTTTCCCCATAGTCTCAAGTGTATCCGATAATTCATTTGAAATATCAGCACGCAAATCTTTGGCTAAGTCATTGAGCTGTTATGACAGCTTTGAAAGCATCAAGAGTTTGCTTTTGCTGTTGAAGTAATTCCTTTTGTATATCTGTCAGTTGTTTTGAAAACTCATAAAATTTTTCATTTTGTTGCTTTGAAAAATCATTAAATTTTTCATCGATACGTTGCTTAAGTGTGATTTTGCTCATTTAGATTATTTAATGTTCGTTCTTGAAATCATTGAAGCTTTATTTAAATAACTGTTGTAACATTCGCATCGTGATCGGAGTTTCCGGTGTGTGCAATACACCCTGTCCAATCATGTTTGCATTTGACTAAGTGTGGCGAGCAAAGAATGATTTAATAAGTATTTACTCCCCTAATCATTCATTAGAGGAGTAAATACTCCATGATAAAAATTGTGACCTGTCTCATCTACTGTCATCATTGCATCATTTGAATGATAATCTACCATCATTTGTGTCCATGTTACTTGAAAAATGTAATTGATTGTCGTCACTGCGAACAACATTTTCAGTTTTGATTTCATTTCTTGCCACGTCCATTTCGGCGATTCCTTGTGCCTTGCCATCCGGCAGTGGGCTGGCAACAATGGGCCTATTGCGTGTACCCATTTTTAATACTTTTACAAAATAGGTAAATACTGTTGAAAATGAAATTTTCGGTTTATAATAGTGAGGATACCACTATGAAACATATTCTGTGATGCCTTGTTAAGATGTATCAAAATACATTATGGACGTAACTCAATTGTATGCACACTTCTGCCTCTATAAAACTAATTCTGTGACGAAATGCCAACGTGTTTTACAAGAATGCTTCAGTTTTGCAATTGCATTAGGAAAGGTACTACGATAGCTATTGGCAGAGACGCTACTAAGAGCAGTGAACTTTCCTACCCTTTTGTTGGATTTCTGCCTGCTCTGGAATTAATTCTCCAAATGATTACGTTTAATCTTTTGCACATTGTGTGGTTTCCCTTCTTTTCGCGATAACATAGTATTCCACTCATGAAACAGAGAAAGACAAAAATTAATATAATAGAAAATTTACAAAATTATAAATTATTTTAAATTATTACAACCTTACTATCTCTCTCCCAATGGCGACGTCCTTTCATGGTCACCAGATATATTGGTTGGGAAGAGAGAGATATTCATTAATTGTTGGGAAGCTGCACCAAAAATTGTCTGCCCAACAACGTGTTCAGGCATAAATGCGTTCTAGTACAATAGATAAACGTTAATCTCGTCGTGTGGCTTGGTAATTTACCTTTTCTCGCCAATGATGTACAATAATGCCAGGATGGTTGCCGCGGCTATCCTCTCTTCGTAAATAACTTCGGCTCAGAATGTGTCCATTTAAAAGTGCAAGTTCTCATCGCATCAGGAGAAGGAAATTAGGACGCAAGTCGGTAGTAGAATAAAAACTTGCGACAACCTCATATTAGAAGTTTCACTTAAACAAAATACTGAGACTCATGCATCTTTTTCACGACAGCTTAGAAGACCAACGGACATCGAGATAGGTAAAAAAAAGACAAATGAGGTACATAAAATAATTGCTATTTTTGTTCTTCAATTTGCGTCAGTATAGATATAATCATATGTCTCTACAACATCTTTGCGGTATGACGAGAGCGCGAATATTTATTCACATGTGTGGACCATTTAAAGGCCCTACACATGGTTCAGTCATCAGAAAAGAAGTTACACAATAATTCCTATAAACTTCAGGTCTCTGTCGATCAATTTTTTTCCACATATGTTTCTTCAATCTCTTCGTCGACTGCTGAACTACTTGGCCTACAAACTTGTCTTAACGCGGTGGGTGTTGGTTTTGTGTTTATCTTGCCTACGATAATAGGTTCACTATGTTTTTAATCCCTCCCATGAACCATGGACCTTGCCATTGGTGGGGAGGCTTGCGTGCCTCGTTGATACAGATGGCCGTACTATAGGCGCAACCTCAACGGAGGGGTATCTGTTGAGAGGCCAGACAAACGTGTGGCTCCTTTTCAGTAGTTGCAGGGGCAACAGTCTAGACGACTGACTGATCTGGCCTTGTAACACTAACCAAAATGGCCTTGCTGTGATGGTACTGCGAACGGCTGAAAGCAAGGGGAAACTACAGCCGCAATTTTTCCCGAGGGCATGCAACTTTACTGTATGGTTAAATGATGATGGCGTCCTCTTAGATAAAATATTCCGGAGGTGAAATAGTCCCCCATTCGGATCTCCGGGCGGGACTTACCCAAGAGGGTAAGAGGACGTCGTTATCAGGAGAAAGAAAACTGGCGTTCCACTGATCGGAACGTGGAATGGCAGATCCCTTAATCGGGCAGGTAGGTTAGAAAATTTAAAAAGAGAAATGGATAGGTTAAAGTTAGACATAGTGGGAATTAGTGAAGTTCGGTGGCAAGAGGAACAAGACTTCTCGTCAGGTGAATACAGGAAAAGGGAGGGAAGGAAACATAGTAGGTGAATATGGATTGGGGCTAAGAAATGATAGAGAAAGCCGCCCGGTAGAATTTTGCACAGAGCATAACTTAATCATAGCTGACACTTGCTTCAAGAATCATAAAAGATGGTTGTATACATGGAAGAAACCTGGAGATACTAGAAGGTATCAGATAGATTATATGACGGTAAGACAGAGATTTAGGAACCTGGTTTCAAATTGTAAGACATTCCAGGGGCAGATGTGGACTCTGACCACAATCTATTGGTTATGAACTGTAGATTAAAACTGAAGAAACTGCAAAAAGGTGGGAATTTAAGGAGATGAGACCTGGATAAACTGACTAAACCAGAGGT